>NC_141876.1:593625605-595024355 GCF_056163025.1 Triticum urartu
CCATGGCTTCATCATTAGACGGAAGTAACCGGGGCATGATGGTACGAAGTTGTGCAAAGTTGTTTTGGAACGGAGTTCCGGATAGAATAATTCGCCTTTTTGTACGAATTTCAGCAAAGGCCTTCCAAATAGGGATATTCGGAAGGCTCTTGCTGAACTTTGTACGAAAAAGCGAATTATCCTATCCGGGACTCCGTTCCAAAACAACTTTGTAGACTTCGTACCATCATGCACCTGTTACTTTCGCCTAATGATGAAGACATGGTTTTGTTGACTCCTTTGACACTAGGCAACCTCCCGACCCCTTGGCGATCCTCTCGAACATGAGAGGAAGAAGAGGATCGCCGAGGGGTCGAGGGTTCCAGGGTCGTCGAGGGTTCGAGGGGTCGAGGATCGCCGAGGGGTCGAGAGAGGTTTCCTAGTGTCAAAGTATTGAAGAAATCCATGGCTTCATCATTAGCCGAAAGTAACCAGGGCATGACGAAGTCCTCCAAAGTTATTTTGGAATGGTGTCCCGGATAGGATAATTTGCCTTTTTGTATGAATTTCAGCAAAGGCCTTCCAAATAACGATATTTGGAAGGTTCTTGCTGAACTTTGTACCAAAAAGTGAATTATCCTATCTAGGACTCCGTTCCAAAATAACTTTGGAGAGCTTCGTACCATCATGCACCTGTTACTTTCGCCTAATGATGAAGACATGGTTTTGTTGAATCCTTTGACACTAGGCAACCTCCCGACCCCTTGGCGATCCTCTTGAACATAAGAGGAAGAAGAGGATCGCCGAGGGGTCGAGAGTTCCAGGGTCGTCGAGGGTTCGAGGGGTCGAGGATCGCCGAGGGGTCGAGAGAGGTTTCCTAGTGTCAAAGTATTGAAGAAATCCATGGCTTCATCATTAGCCGGAAGTAATCAGGGCATGACGAAGTCCCCCAAAGTTATTTTGGAATGGTGTCCCGGATAGGATAATTTACCTTTTTGTATGAATTTCAGCAAAGGCCTTCCAAATAACGATATTTGGAAGGTTCTTGCTGAAATTTGTACCAAAAAGCGAATTATCCTATCTAGGACTCCGTTCCAAAATAACTTTGGAGAGCCTCGTACCATCATGCACCTGTTACTTTCACCTAATGATGAAGACATGGTTTTTTTGAATCCTTTGACACTAGGAAACCTCCCGAAACCTCGGCGATCCTCTCGAACATGAGAGGAAGAAGAGGATAAAAAAAGAAGAGGAAGAAGAAAAAAAGAGGAGAAGAAAGAATAGAGGAGAAGAACTCCTCTCTTTTTTTTATCGGGAACGAGGGTCATCGAGGGACATAGATGTAGTGTCGTCGTTGTCGATATACCCCCTCCCGATAGCTTCAACACGTGGGGGGTCGATATTACCCCCTCCTTGAAGCATTCTCGAGGCCACCCCAAACCCTTGAAGCGTTGTCGAGGCCACCCCAAACCCTAGAGAAGCAGCGTCGAGGCCACTAATTAATATATATGATTCCTTACTATGATTAGGTAGCTAGTTCTATGTTTGCCACTAATATATCCATCTGTCATGTTTGAATAATAATTGCCATGTTGTAAATATTTGTAGAAACTATGGACACCGCCTGAGACGAAGCAAAAGAAGCGTTGTTGAGGGACATAATCGCAGAAGGAAGTGATGCCGTCTCGTTGTTTCTCAACGACACCGATGGTCTGGAAGGAGAACGTGAACAAGCTGGCTACGGTGACCTAATGCCGGTGCAAGAAGAAGAACATGAGGACGGCTCCGGTGACCCAATGCCGGTGCAAGAAGGAGACCGTGATGACGGCTCCGGTGACCGAACCGAGTCCGGCCAGGTATATATATTAGTTAAGCCTGTGCTGACTAGCTAATTGATGCATTCATTGTTTTGGTATGTACACATATTAATTAAGTCTTTGTTCTTTTTTCTAGCCCTCCGGATCGAGCACAACTTCGGTAAAGAGACGAGGCCCGAATAAAAAGTTGAGCTCGGATGAAAGGTTTGAGATCATAGCAATCGCACCCGACGGCCAACCGATTGAACCCATCCAAACAAAGAACGCATTTGTTGCTTAGTGCGGGGTTCTGGTTAGGGACAAGATCCCGATCAGCATCCAGCAATGGTTTAAGCCGGCTACAGAAGACCCTGAGGTGTCTTATGTTAATGATATGCAGAAAAATGATCTTTGGACTGAGCTGAAGTCAAATTTCACCCTACCGCCAGAGGATAATCCAGAGAACCAGTTAAAGAGAAATTAATCAAGTCTTTTGCTCTTAAGAGGATGGCAGAACTATTCAGGAGGTGGAAGAAAGAGCTGAATAAGTTTGTCGAAAATAATGAGACACCAGAATTCAAGGGCAGATATGAGAAGATCAGAGATCACTGGCCCGCATTTGTGGCCCACAAGACATCGGAAAAGAGTAAGAAGATGTCGGCGACAAACAAGCAAAATGTTGCAAAGAAGAAGCATCACCATCGCATGGGGTCAGGTGGCTACCTCGTAGCCCGGCCAAAGTGGGCCAAGACTGAGAATGATCTGATTGATAAAGGGATCGAACCAGAGACAATTAACTGGCCAGACCGTTGCCAGACTTGGTTCTTCGGGGCTGGCGGAACCTTGGACCCTGTGACAGGGAAGTGCATTTGGACAAACGATCAACTGGACATACCAGTCAGGAAGCTTCAGCAGTATATCGAAGCAGCGCAGCAAGGGACGTTCTTTCTAGACAGATAGAACGACGAGCTCACAATGGCCCTCGGGAATCCTGAGCACCTTGCACGGACACGAGGCACGCCAGGCTCCATTCCGTGGAAGGTTGGGTTTCCGAACGCTGGCGGTTACAAATCCCATGAGAGGAGGAAAAAAGTGCAGCAGACCCAAATGCAGGCGCTGCAAGCAAGGGTACAAGCGATAGAGGAACGAGAAGCAAATCGCAGCAAACGTACTGCCGAAGCTTCCCCCGAGGCTACCCCGCCATCTCAGCGGAGCAGCAGCGTGGCTTCCACCGAGCTGCTTCAGCCGGAGCATGCCTTGACGGCTCCTGCCAGCTATCCCATGGATGCTATCATGGAGTCTCAAAATTGCCACCTTATGACGCAATGGATGAATTTGAAGGTCAAGGCGGCTGTTGGCTCTGTTTATCCTACTGAACCCGATGCAACTTTTCACTGCCAGCTGATTCCAGAAGGATATGCTAGGGTGATGGTGGATGAAATAACAGAGGGATTTGAGGACCTCCAGCTTGACCACCCTACCGGTGAAGGGGAGACTAGGCTGGGGTCTGCTCTGAAGACTCCATGCCTATGGCGGAAGGAGCTCATCAACCTTCCGAACTGGATGCCTCCGCCTCCGCCTCCGCCTCCTCCGGCAAGTTAGGGCACTCCGCCTCCTCCACTGCCTCCTTCTCCGGCGAGTCAGGGCACTCCGCCTCCTCAACCACCTCCTTCTCTGGCGAGTGACGATCAGGGCACTCGACCGGCTCCTTCTCCAGTGCGTGGCGGCACTCCGCCTCCTTCTCCGCCTGCGCCGACGCGCCCGAGCAGCCAGCCTCCTCCTTCTCCGCCTCGTCAGCAAGGGCGGAAGAGACCTGCCGCCGCTCCGGCTGCTCCGGTGCGTCATAGTCCTTCTCCTCCGCCTCGTAAGCAAGTAAAGAAGACAACCACTCCGTCTGCTCGGCCGGCGTCTAGCAGTACAGCCAGAGGCGGGAGGACATACAGATTCGGTCCTTCTCTGAGGACTCCAGAGAAGTTACCATATGAGAGGACCCCGGAGGAGAATGCCGAGATCGCACGAACCGAAGTGGATGACTGGTTTCAAGGGTTGAAAGCAAAGAGACATCCACTTCCGGAGGAGAAGGTAGATCCGGTGAAAGCGAAGCGCACTCTAGCTGCCCTGACAAAACCACCCAAGTCTCTGTCGAAAGGAAACTATGAGCGCATTATTGGAAAGGAATTTGCCGAAGCGGAGCGGTCAGGAAGTACTGTCAGTGATCAAAGGTTGAAAGAATGATGAGCTGGGAAACAAATTGCCCAGCTCGGCGAACAAGCGAAGCAATCGTGCCCCCCGCTCAAGGTGCCTAGCCACAACGTCGCTAATGATCCGAGGATGGTGCCCGGTTATAGCAATCTTGCATATTACCTGCCCGACGATGTACATTATGAACCCATGGAGGTGCAGATACAAAGATACGAGTACGGGAAGCCTCTTGTCAAAGATGAAAGATCTCTATCAACGATGATGCGAAGATTGCATGATTGGTACTTGAAAATCTGCAGACACTCTGGGGGGAGGAGTACTTTGTATGTGAAAGTTAAAAAGGAGCATGACCTCGTTGGAATTGAACTGTTGCCTGTTCCATTTGAGGAGTTCTATCAGTTTTTCAATCAATTGGCCCTCGATAAAACAACGGTCGCCTGCTACTGTCTATAAGTAGTACTACTTCTGTCATTAAGTCTCTCTATATAGCTTAGCTCTTTCATTGCATGTATTTATAATCATCCTCACTATATTATGCAGATTGAAGATCGCCGAATTGAAGAAAAGACAAGTCGGTGATATTGGGTTCATTAACACATATCTCATAGATGCAACTCAGGTTAAATTTCATGCCGCAGCTACCGAGGCCAACTTGCTACGATCATTGGTAATAAATGAAAACAAAGATATAATACTCTTTCCTTACAACTTCAAGTGAGTGTTACTGTCTTGTGCGTATTCGGTTTCCCTTATATATTAGTCAAGGTTATAGTAATGTAATTGATGAGTTATGCATGCGTGTGCAGTTTCCACTATATTCTCCTAGAGACTAAGCTTGAGCAGGGACTAGTAACCGTCTTAGACTCAAGACGAAAAGATCCCCAGGACTATGCAGACATGACTCAAATACTCGATAAGTAAGTTAAATCGATCATTATCCACCATATCAGCAACTTTGTTCATTTCCTAATATATCAAGTAATTGTTTTCTTTGTCCGACAGGGTTTGGAGAAAATTCACCAGAAAAGCTCCGGGACTGCCGAAGGAGCTGCAATTTAGACACCCGAAAGTAAGTACTATAGTAGCATGTTCCGTGCATCTACTGGTCATTCAAGCGCTAGTTTCATCAATACCATTTGGCATTCTTGCTTATCAGTTTGATTGACCTCTATTTCTTGTAAAGTGGTTGTGGCAGGAACAAGGGAATGATTTTTGTGGATACTACGTTTGCGAGTCCATCCGCCACATGACCTGTGAGCGAGGCTACACTGACGAACAATATGAAGTACGTAAATAACAACATTCACAATTTTATTTTATTACCATCATTTGTGTTGAGTTTCATTCATTCATATATATATGTATTGACCGCCTTCTTTAAATTACATGTTTCAGAAGCGGGATGGACTCCTAGCACCAGCTCGCATGCGAGCAATTCAAGAGGAATTGGCGGCATTCTGTCTTGACCACGTGATCCCTGAAGACGGAGAATACTATGTGGACCCTGAGTCCGTATGATTATATTTGTAAGAGATAATTATTGTATATATGTAGCCGTTAGTGTCGGATAGATATACGAGAACTTGTTGTTTGACCAATCTCTCGGAGAAGGAGAGGTGGTCGATATCACTTCTCTCTGTATGCATATATGTTCATGATGATCTTCTGTTTCCTTCGTTTGCTTACTAGCTAGCTAGCGTGTCTAGTCCTCTCTATACGTATGTATAGTATGTAGCGTCGACCAAGCACGGACATAAGAGAGGACACTTCTCTCTATTAATTATAGCTAGCTAACACAATATATGAAACACCTAAATTAACCCCCCAAACCCCCCCTTTCAAAAAAAACAAAACCCCAGCCACAGAAATGCTGACGCGTGGATGCCTATTGGTCCCGGTTGGTGCCACCAACTGGGACCAAAGGGTCTCCTGCCTGGGCTCCGCGCACAGGCCACATGGAGGCCCATCTGTCCCGGTTCTGGATTGAACCGGGACTAAAGGAACAGGGCATTAGTACCGACCCTTTAGTCCTGGTTCCAAAACCGGGACAAAAGGCCCTTACGAACCGGGACAATAGGCCCTTTTTCTACTAGTGCTAGTAGCCGGTTTGTTGAACCGGGGACCCCCACCATATTAGCTTGGCATACTGCTAAGCAAGAAGCTTTGGAGAGACAGAAAGTGCGTTTTGATATCTCCCATTATGCTCACCTCAATGTCAATGATGTGATGTCCGGCTATCTCAGTCATGTGCACTCCAGCCATGACTCGGAAATCAAGATGGTTAAACAATTGCAGTTAAAATATGAGGTTTGTTCTCTGGTTCACTTATACTCTGCCAGCCCCCAAGTCTTCAGATGATGAACCTGAATGATCTGTAGACTTTATGATATAGGTTGATACTTTGTCTCTAAGCTTTTCGAAAGTCCAATAGAGTAGCGTAAACTTCACTTGTAGTCCTCAAGGGCCGGCTCAATTTATCATAAATGAACCGGTACTTAACTTCATACGAGTCCCAATAAGTATTGCAATTCGGATTAATCTTGAGAAACTTTCTGAATGCATTAGCCCCCAAGTGCTAAGTGTTGTTACTTTGTAAAACACTTGGGACTTGAAACATATAAGAGTCATAAAAATTTGCTTTGGTAGACATTAGCCCCCAAGTGTCAAGTGGTATTGCGGTGCAAAGTACTTGAGACTAGAACCCTTATAACTTTTAGTTTAAGCCTTGACACCCCTGTGTATGTTTTGTAGAACACCCTATCTGGACTGGGCTCCCAATTGACTGATGCAAAGACCCGGCTGGCGGATCAAGAGGCAGAAATCAAGACTGTTGACTCTAAACTCCAATTGAGTCTTTCTGAGACAGAAAAATTGAAGACCAGCTTGACTGCAAAGAAGAAATCCTGGGCCGAAGAAAAGATGCTGCTGATACAACGTGCTGAAATAGCTGAGTCGGCTCTTGAGGAGGTTACCACGGAGCTCACCGGCTTAAAGAACTGGGTGTCTCAAATGGTCTCCACCATCTTTGGTAACTCATCTGTAATAATCATTTATACCTTCTTTTGACCCGGAATATAAACCGCCTACTGATCCTTTGTTAGAAAACACTCGCAGGTCCACGAAGCAAAAATCTGAGCCAAGACAGTGTGACCAAACTGAAGGCGGTTTATACCTTGGTGGAGCAATTGTATACTGGTGCTCAACGAGCGCTTGCTACTATCTCCCCTGCCAACCAAGGTTCCAACCGGTTGAGTGACATTTTGAAGAAACTATCGATCTTACCCGCCAAGTTTCAAGGAGTCAAACGATCATGTGCTAGAGCTGGGGCCTTGACTGCCCTGAGCCGCTCCAAAGCTTGGGTGCCGGATCTAGACCCGGTGGATGTGGCTAAGGGGTACCCTACCGTGAAGGAAGACGGGACTCCATTGGAGCAAGATGACTTTGTTGCCTGTGTGAGGGGAGTTCGTCCTCAAGCTACCATTCTTGGGGAAGAGACCAACATCGATAAATATCAGCCGGGTTTTTATATGGAGAATAAGAAGATGGCGACTCCCTCTTATAAAGTGACGGATCTTATCCCGCCGGTTCGTCAACATACATTTTCCCCGGAAATTGACCCGGTCGGCCTGATCGACGATGAAGCAGAGTTCATTGCTCAGAACGGCTTTGACTGGTCCAATCCCAGCTTCCAGCGAATAGAAGGAGGTGAATCGGCGAGGGGGGAATCATAACCATCTTGCGGGCTCTCAAAGCCTTTTAATAGATTAGTTTGAAAACTGCATATTTTGCCTATGCCATCGTGCATAAGATGTTGCATATGACTCTTTGCCCATGATGTCAATGCATGTTATGCGTTATATCCGCGGTTACATATGTAATGTTTTAACTCTTTTCCTGTAAAAATGAAAGAGCTGTCCTGGCGGGTTAGCACCGGACGGGTCAAAAATACCCGGTATATGACTAATGAAATTATCATAGTAGAAAAGCTAGAACTAGATGTAAAATAAATAAGGCTGAAACACAGAAAAAGCCAGTTCATGAATGACATTGTCATACCTGTGTTCTTTGAATCTGGATTGCTGATTTACATGAGCCGGATGATGAGGTTGATGACCCAATGTTTTTGAGAAGTCAATGCTTCCATATACCTGATGACTATCATGCCTTGGCGGCTTATTGTCAAATAGTCAAGCCGGCTTAAATAAAAATCATACTGATAGTTTAGACTTAAGATAATAAAAACCAGTAAGACAAAATAGCAGATTTCAAAGAACAAATTTGGGGGTTTCTGATTCGAATACGATCAGTAAACCGGACCAAAGGGGTTAAGCTAAAATTCGAATACGATCATATAGCCCCCAGTGGCTTTGGCATTGCGCCGATCAAGAGGGTGCCGATAGCTATGTTCTCTTTGGTTCGAATACGACCTATGTTTGAACAGGAAGCCCCAAATGACCTTGAGAGGTTTTTAACGACCCTGATTCGAATACGATCCAAGTCAAACCCAAAAGGGGTTAAGCTATGATTCGGATACGATCAAGAAGCCCCTAGTGAGTTTGGCTTTGAGCCGATCAAGAGGGTTACGACAGCTATGTTCTCTTTGGTTCGAATATGACCTATGTTTGAACAGGAAGCCCCCAAGTGACCATGAGGTTTACAGCTAGATTCGAATACGATCATAAGCTGGACCAAAAAGGTTAAGCTAGATTCAGATATGATCAACTCCTTAATAGTCATTTAAATAATGAAAATAGTAAAGATATATGATCTTTGAAAAGGAAAAGGACAGAGGTCCTGCTTTATTACTTATCATAATATATACAACGTCAGAGTATGTACATGACGAGAGCCAGTAGCTCAGGTGTAGTATGGACGAAGCTGAGCAATGTTCCACGGCCGGAGGGTCTCCTCCTCCGAGTTACGTGAGTCTTTGTGCTCTCGAACATCAATGAGGTAATATGACCCGTTGTTTAAATTCTTGCTGACCACAAAGGGTCCTTCCCAAGGCGGGGATAGTTTGTGTGCATCAGACAGATCCTGGATGAGCCGGAGCACCAGGTCACCTTCTTGAAAGTTCCTGGACTTAACACGGCGGCTGTGATAACGGCGTAGGTCCTGTTGATATATTGCTGATCGAGCCGCCGCCAAGTCTCTCTCCTCATCTAACAAGTCAAGTGCATTTTGTCGAGCTTGTTCATTATTAGCTTCAACGTAAGCCGCCACGCGAGGCGAGTCATGACGGATGCCACTAGGCAGCACTGCTTCCGCTCCATAAACCATGAAGAAAGGTGTATAACCTGTAGATCTGTTAGGAGTGGTGTTTATACTGCACAGCATTGAGGGTAATTCCTCTACCCAACAGCCCGACGTCCGTTGTAAGGGAACCATAAGCCGAGGCTTGAGACCTTTTAAGATTTCCTGATATTCTCTCCCAGCTTGCCCATTGGATTGAGGGTGAGCCACTGAAGAAACATCAAGCCGGATATGCTCACGTTGACAAAACTCCTCCATAGCACCTTGGGACAAATTAGTGCCATTGTCAGTGATAATGCTGTGTGGAAAACCAAAGCGAAAAATCACCTTTTTCATGAACTGAACCGCCGTGGCTGCATCACACTTGCTCACTGGTTCTTCCTCAACCCATTTTGTGAATTTGTCAACTACCACTAAAAGATGTGTCTTTTTATCTTTGGACCTTTTGAAAGGTCCAACCATGTCAAGCCCCCAAACTGCAAACGGCCAAGTGATTGGAATCATCCGCAACTCTTGAGCCGGCACATGCGCTCGTCGTGCAAATTTTTGACATCCATCACACCTACTGACCAGATCCTCCGCATCAGCGTGAGCCGTTAGCCAGTAAAAACCATGACGAAAAGCTTTGGCCACAAGAGACTTTGACCCAGCATGATGATCACAATCCCCTTCAAGGATCTCACGAAGTATTTCTTGACCTTCTTCAGGAGAAACACAACGTTGAAACGCTCCAGTGACGCTGCGATGATACAACTCTCCGTCAGAAATCGTCATTGACTTGGACCGCCGGGTTATCTGTCGGGCCAGGGTCTCGTCCTCTGGCAACTCGCCCCGGGTCATGTAAGCCAAGAACGGTACTGTCCAATCCGGAATAACATGAAGATCCGCCACCAACTGTACCTCCGGGTCAGGAATGGCCAAATCTTCCTCTGTAGGCAACTTAACTGACGGGTTATGTAAAACATCTAAAAAGGTATTCGGTGGCACCGGCTTACACTGAGATCCCAACCAGCTTAAGGCATCGGTCGCTTCATTCTTTCTGCGGTCAATGTGCTCCACTTGATAACCTTTGAAATACCCAGCCACAGCATCGACCTCACGGCGATAAGCCGCCATGAGAGGATCCTTAGAATCCCACTTGGCTGATACTTGTTGAGCTACGAGATCCGAGTCACCTAGACATCGTACCCAGCTCAAACTCATTTCGTTAGCCATTCGAAGACCATGAAGTAAGGCCTCGTACTCATCTGCGTTGTTAGTGCATGAAAACATCAATCGTAACACATAACAAAATTTGTCACCTCGAGGAGAGGTTAAAACAACTCCAGCCCCCGAACCTTCCAATTGTCTGGACCCGTCAAAGTGAATTGTCCAATATGTGTTGTCTAGCTTCTCCTCCGGTATCTGTAACTCTATCCAGTCATTAATGAAGTCAACCAGTGCTTGAGACTTGATCACAGTACGTGGCACATATTTTAAACCATGAGATCCAAGTTCAATGGCCCACTTGGCGACTCGTCCTGTGGCTTCTCTATTTTGAATAATGTCTCCTAGAGGAGCAGAGCTAACCACAGTAATTGGGTGACCCTGAAAGTAATGCTTGAGCTTCCGGCTTGCCATGAACACCCCATAAACAAGCTTCTACCAATGTGGATATCTCTGTTTAGACTCAATGAGTACCTCACTGACGTAATAAACCGGCCGTTGAACCAGATGTTCTTTGCCAGCCTCCTTACGCTCCACAACAATGGCCGCACTGACAACACGTGAGTTAGTAGCCACGTACAACAACAATGGCTCTTTCCCCACCGGAGCAGCAAGAACCGGCGGCTCAGCGAGCTATTTCTTCAGATCCTCAAAAGCAAAGTTAGCAGCATCACTCTAGACAAAGTCATCCGCCTTTTTCATCATTTGATACAAAGGCATCTCCTTCTCCCCTAACCGGCTTATGAACCATCTTAAGGCAGCGACACGACCCGCCAACCGCTAAACGTCATTTTTTTAGGGAATTGACAGTGGGAGAGGACTCCCACTGTGATTTTATGTATCTATATAAATGGGGTGTTTACATAGACATATAGGGTGCCTAACTCGGTTACCCATCTACTCCCCCGGCCCACGGACCAGGGAGGGGGTGAATTACCAGCTCTCCATAGGAGGAGTCAGGTAAGAAAAATAGATAGAAAGTATCAACCTAGAGTAGTACAAAGATTGACAAACCGTTGAACGTCATTGATGCACACCGGTTTGGCCAGAGATGTAATTGCCTTAATTTTCTCTGGATTAGCCTCAATACCTCTGTTAGACACCAAAAAACGCAAGAGTTTGCTAGCTGGGACTCCAAAAACACATTTGGTCGGGTTAAGCATCATCTTGTAGACCCGGAGGTTATCAAAGGTTTCCTTTAGATCAGTTACCAAGGTTTCCTTCTCTCTGGATTTCACCACTATATCGTCTACATAAGCATGAACATTACGCCCAATCTGATTGTGAAGGCAATTCTGCACACACCGCTGATAAGTCGCCTGGGCACTCTTAAGCCCAAAAGGCATAGACACATAACAGAAGGCTCCGAACGGAGTGATGAAAGTTGTCTTCTCCTGGTCCTTAACTGCCATCTTGATCTGATGATAACCCGAATAGGCATCCAAAAAACTCAAACACTCACAACCCGTCGTAGCATCAATGATCTGATCAATACGAGGGAGAGCAAAAGGGTCAGCCGGACAAGCCTTGGTCAAATCGGTGTAATCCACACACATACGCCACATGCCATTCTTCTTGAGTACAAGCACCGGGTTAGCCAACCACTCTGGGTGAAAAGCTTCAACAATGAACCCGACCGCCAAGAGTCGGGCACCTCTTCTCCAATGGCCTTGCGCCTTTCCTCGTTAAACCGCCAAAGAATCTGCTTGACCGGCTTAAACTTCGGATCAATATTAAGACTGTGCTCAGCGAGTTCTCTCGGGACACCCGGCATGTCAGAAGGCTTCCATGCAAAGATGTCCTGGTTCTCACGGATGAACTCGATGAGCGCGCTTTCTATTTTGGATCCAAGTTGGCACCGATGATGAACTGTTTGGATGAGTCACCAGGCACAAAATCAACCATCTTGGTGTCATCAGCTGATTTGAATTTCAACATCGGTTCATGCTCCTTAGTTGGCTTCTTCAAAGACGTCATGTCTGTCGGGTCAACATTATCTTTATAAAACTTTAACTCCTCTGTCGCACAAACAGACTCAGCATAAGCGACATCACCTTCTTCACATTCCAGGGCTATTTTCCGGCTTCCATGTACTGTGATGGTGCCTTTATAACCCGGCATCTTGAGCTGCAGATACACATAACATGGCCGAGCCATGAACTTGGCATAAGCCGGCCGTCCAAACAGAGCATGATATGGGCTTTTGATCTTAACCACCTCAAAAGTTAACTTCTCAGCCCGGGAATCATATTCATCCCCAAAGGCTACTTCCAGTTCAATCTTACCAACTGGGTATGCCGACTTACCAGGCACAACACCATGAAAAACTGTGTTGGATTGTTTAAGACTCTTATCAGTCAACCCCATCTGACGAAACGTCTCATAATAGAGGATGTTGATGCTACTGCCTCTGTCCATGAGCACCTTAGTGAACTTATATCCACCAACCTGGGTGCCACCACCAAGGCCAAGTGACCCGGATTATCAACCCGGGGAGGGTGATCTTCCCTACTCCACACAATAGGTTGTTCTGACCGCCACAAATAACGTGGAATTGCCGGCTCAATAGCATTTACAGCCCTCTTATGAAGCTTTTGGTCCCTCTTCCATAAACTAGTGGCAAATACGTGGTACTGCCCACTATTTAACTATTTTGGGTTACTCTGATACCCGGACTGTTGCTGCTGTTGCTGCTGATTACTTTGGCCGGGTTGCTGATTATAGCCACCCTGGTTACCCGGATGGCCCTGACCGTGAAAACCGCCTCCGCCTGAACCGGCGCCTGGGCCATGAAAGCCGCCTCCGCCTGAACCGCCGCCAGGTCCATGGCTACCATCAAACATGCTGGAATTTTTAAATGCCTTCATCATCGTACAATCCTTCCACAGATGGGTAGCTGGCTTCACCCGGGTGCCGTGTCTTGGACAAGGTTCATTCAGTAGTTGCTCGAGGGTGGGAGCTGACCCGCCTGGCCGAGGAGGTGGCCTACCCTTGAGCCGTTCGTTGTTGCCCTGTGTATTGGTGTTAGCCACAAACTCGTCAACCTTACGTTTATTACCTCCTTGATTCGCCGGGTTATGCTGGTGACCCTTGCCGTTGCGATGGCCCTACGACTAAGTCCTTTGTCCCGATTAACCCCTTTAAGCTTCCTAGTTGCGATGGCCCTATGACTAAGTCCTTTCGCTAGGACATCTGCCGTGACACTTCCACGACAGAAGGGTTATTGGGCCATTTTGGAGGGGTGTTGGGCTGCAACACACACGAGGCCTTTGGGGTTCCCCGGTTAACCGTTGGAGTATCAAACGGACTCCAAATGGCACGAAATTTCACAGGCGGTCTACCGGTGGTGTACCAAGGCCACTTGGCAAATCTTGGTCCATTCCGAGAACGTTTAACACCCGCACATGAAAAGAGACAAAAGGGGGCGCTGCTACCTCTTGAGCACTGCGTTGGTTTTCCCTTGAAGAGGAAAGGGTGATGCAGCAAAGTAGCGTAAGTATTTCCCTTAGTTTTTGAGAACCAAGGTATCAATCCAGCAGGAGGCTACGCGCTAGTCCCTCGCACCTGCAAAAAACAAATAAATCCTCGCAACCAACGCGATAAGGGGTTGTCAATCCCTACACGGTCACTTACGAGAGTGATATTTGATAGATATGATAAGATAGTATTTTTGGTATTTTTTATGATAAAGATGCAAAGTAAAATAAAAGGCAATTAAAATAACTAAGTGTTGGAAGATTAATATGATGGAAGATAGACCCGGGGGCCATAGGTTTCACTAGTGGCTTCTCTCAAGAGCATAAGTATTTTACGGTGGGTGAACAAATTACTGTTGAGCAATTGACATAATTGAGCATAGTTATGAAAATATCTAGGTATGATCATGTATATAGGCATCACGTCCAAGACAAGTAGACCGACTCCTGCCTGCATCTACTACTATGACTCCACACATCGACCGCTATCCAGCATGCATCTAGAGTATTATGTTCATAAGAACAGAGTAACGCCTTAAGCAAGATGACATGATGTAGATGGATAAATTCATGCAATATGATAAAAAAACACATCTTGTTATCCTCGATGGCAATAATACAATACGTGCCTTGCTGCCCCTACTATCACTTGGAAAGGACACCGCAAGATTGAAGCCAAAGCTAAGCACTTCTCCCATTGCAAGAAAGATCAATCTAATAGGCCAACCAAACTGATAATTCGAAGAGACTTTCAAAGATAACCAATCATACATAAAAGAATTCAGGGAAGATTCAAATATTGTTCATAGATAAACTTGATCATAAACCCACAATTCATCGATCTCAACAAACACACCGCAAAAGAAGATTACATCGAATAGATCTCCACAAGAGAGAGGGAGAACTTTGTATTGAGATCCAAAAAGAGAGAAGAAGCCATATAGCTAATAACTATAAACCCGAAGGTCTGAGGTAAACTACTCACACTTCATCAGAGAGGCTATGGTGTTGATGTAGAATCCCTCCGTGATCGATGCCCCCTCCGAAGGAGCTCCGGAACAGGCCGGGATCTCGTGGATACAGAAAGTTGCGGTGGTGGAATTAGGGTTTTGGCTACGTATCTGATCGTTTGGGGGTACGTAGGTATATATAGGAGGAAGGAGTACGTCGATGGAGCAACAGGGGGCCCACGAGGGTGGAGGGCACGCTTGGGGGGGGGGGGGTAGGCGCGCCCCCTACCTCGTGGCTTCCCTGTTGGTTGCTTGACGTAGGGTCCAAGTCTCCTGGATCTTGTTCGTTCCAAAAATCACGTTCCCGAAGGTTTAATTCCGTTTGGACTCCGTTTGATATTCCTTTTCTTCGAAACCCTAAAATAGGTAAAAACGGCAATTCTGGGCTGGGCCTCCGGTTAGTAGGTTAATCCCAAAAATAATATAAAAGTGATCAATAAAGCCCAATAATGTCCAAAACAGAAGATAATATAACATGGAGCAATCAAAAATTATAGATACATTGGAGACGTATCAGGCGCCGGAGGATGTAGGAGTGTCGGATAGCAAAACGAACAACGGGGAAAATGCTTGGATGCATGAGACGAACATGTATGCAAATGAGATGCACATGATGACATGATATGAAATGCATGACATGAACATAATGCAAAACGAAGACAAAAACCCAACCACGAAGGGAATCTCATAACTTAACGCCGAAAATGGCAAGAGTCGGAGTACAAATATGGCAAGTTACATCCCGGGCGTTACAACACTCCACCACTACGAAAGGATCTCGTCCTGAGATCTAGGACAGAAAGAACTCCGGATATTCGGAACGGAGGTGATCCTCGCGTTCCCAGGTGGCTTCTCGATCGGAATGGTGTGACCACTTCACTTTTAGGAATTTGATAGACTTGTTGCGAGTCTTGCGCTCAGTTTCTTCAAGAATAGCAATGGGATGCTCATGATAAGACATGTCTTCTTGGAGATCAGTCTCTTCGAAGTTGATGGTGCGTTCGGGAGTCTTGAAACACTTGCGAAGCTGTGACACGTGAAACATGTCGTGCACGTTTGCAAAGTTGGATGGAAGCTCAAGTTGATAGGTGAGATCGCCTCTTTTGCCAATGATCTTGAAAGAATCCACGTATCTAGGGGCAAGCTTCCCTTTGATACCAAAGCGACGAGTACCTCTCATTGAAGAGATGCGGAGGTAGACATGGTCTCCGATCTCGAAAGCCAAGTCATGATGCTTGCTATCATAGTAACTCTTCTGGCGCGATTGCACGGCTTTGAGATTTTCACGAATGACTTTACACATATCTTCAGCTTCTGTGATTAAGTCATTGCCAATAAGTTGGGCGTTCACCAGTCTCTGACCAATTAAGAGGAGTATGACACTTTTTGCCATAGAGAATCTTGAATGGGGCTTTGCCCGAACTCGCTTGGAAGCTGTTGTTGTAGGAGAACTCGGCATATGGAAGACAATCTTCCCACTTCATACCGAAAGAAAATACATAAGCCCTGAGTATATATTCAAGGATTTGATTGACTCGCTCGACTTGGCCACTAGTTTGAGGATGGAAGGTTGTGCTGAAGCGAATGTTGGTGCCCATGGCCTTCTGAAAGGAGTCCCAGAACTTAGAGGTGAAGATGCTTCCACAATCTGAAGATATCAATTGCGGAATGCCGTGCAAGGAGACAATCCTGGAGGTGTATAGCTCTGCCAACTGAGCTGCTATGATAGATTCTTTGATAGGAAGGAAATGAGCCACTTTAGTAAGCTTGTCGATGACAACAAAGATATCATCATTTCCATGTTTGGACTTGGGAAATCCAGTCACGAAGTCCATCTCAATATGGTCAAACTTCCATTCTGGAATAGCAAAAGGTTGGAGGAAACCAGCTGGTCGTTGGTGATCTGCTTTCACTCTTCTGCAGACATCACATTCAATCACGAACTGAGCAATTTCTCGCTTCATTCGAGTCCACCAATACGACTGCTTGAGGTCATGGTACATCTTCATACTTCCAGGATGAATGGATAGGAGGGAATTGTGCGCCTCGTTCATAATGACTTTCCTTAGATTGCCTTTAGAAACCACAATTCGATCCTCGGAGAAAAGAGTATATTTGTCATCAAGGCGATAGCACTTGTACTTGGGTTGGCTCTTGGTAATCCCATTTTTCACCTTCTTCACCATGGCATTAAGAAGTTGTGCCTCATGAATTTGATCTTCCAAAGTAGGAGAGACTTGAAGGTTGGAAAGAAAGCCTCGAGAAACAACTTGGAGATTTAGTTTGTGGAAAGCTTCACAAAGGTCCGGTTGGAAGGGCTTGAGAATTAAGCTGTTGCAGTAAGCCTTCCTGCTCAAAGCATCTGCAATGACATTGGCTTTGCTTGGAGTATATTCAATACTCGGATTGTACTCTTGAATCATTTCGACCCAACGAGTCTGCCTGAGGTTGAGGTTGGGTTGAGTGAAGATGTACTTGAGGCTCTTATGATCAGTGAAGATGTCCACTTTCCTTCCCAACAAGAGATGTCTCCATGTTAATAGAGCATGGACAACTGCCGCCAACTCGAGGTCATGAGTGGGGTAGTTCTTTTCGTTAGGCTTCAACTGCCGAGAGGTATAGTCCACAACTTTCTTATCTTGCATTAACACAGCACCGAGACCTTGCAGGGAAGCATCACAGAAAACATTGAATGGTTTGGATTCATCGGGAGGAGTCAAAACAAGAGCTGTGACTAGCTTCTCTTTGAGGGTGTTGAAAGCCACGTCACATTCAGGCGTCCAGACATACTTCACATGCTTCTGGAGGAGGTTGGAAAGAGGCTTTGCAATCTTAGAGAAATTCTCAACGAATCTTCGACAATAGCTTGCAAGCCCAAGAAAGTTGTGGAGCTGCTTGACATTCTGAGGCAGTTCCCAATTCACAATTGCAAACACCTTCTCAGGATTAACAGCAATGCCCTTGGTGGAGATGATATGGCCAAGGTAGAGAACCTCATCAAGCCAAAACTCACACTTTGAAAACTTCGCATAGAATTGATGTTCTCTGAGTTTGTCGAGTACCAATCTCAAATGCTTGGCATGATGCTCCTTGTTCTTGGAAAAGACCAAAATATCATCGCGATACACCAAGACGAAATCATTTGTGTAAGGGTTGAAGATGAAGTTCATCATGCGAGAGAACGTTGGAGGAGCATTGACAAGACTGAAAGACATGATAGTATATTCATAAGAACCATAGCTTGTTCTGAATATTGTCTTGGGGATATCTTGTTCACGAATGCAAATCTAATGATAACCCATACGGAGGTCAAGCTTGGAGAATACTTGAGCACCTTTAAGTTGCTCGAATAGCTCATTGATGTTGGGAAGTGGATACTTATTCCTTATTGTCTTCCGTCACAAAGTCGGTCCGTGCCATCCGTCTTCTGGACAAAAAGAACACCACAACCCCATGGAGATGAACTCGGTTTGATCAGACCCAGACGCTCTTGTTCATCGAGCTGTTTCTTCAACTCCTTCAATTCCTTTGGTCCAAGCTTGTAAGGACGTTTGCAAACAGGTTCCGTGCCAGGCTCAAGATCGATGACGAATTCAACTAGCCGGTGAGGAGGCATTCCTGGAAGCTCTTCTAGAAAGACGTCTTGATATTCACAAAAGACTGGAATCTGAGAGATGGCATTCAACTTGCCCTTCTCATTGAGAGAAAACAACCGAATGGTTTCGTCACGAGTGGCATAGATGATCACATCCTCAGACGAGTGTGTCAATTGAATCTGCCTGGCAGCACAATCAAGCTGAGCCTTGTGCATAGAAAGCAAGTCCATCCCGAGAATTAGATCAATATCCGAGTCACCAAGAACAATTGGAGAAGCCAGAAATTTGTAGTCTCCAAACTAGACAGAGACATCGGTAGCAACCAATCTAGAAGTCATAAGCTTTCCCGGAGAAATAACTTGCATGACTTTGGACAAAACCTCTGTGTCAACATTGTGCTCCGATGCAAATGGGAATGACATGAAAGAATGCGATGCACCAGTATCAAAAAGAACTTTAGCAGGAATGGAGTTAAATGGAAGGTTACCCATGATCACTTCTGAAGAGTCCTCTGCCTGAGCTGCGTTCATCATGTTGACCTTAGCATGCTTGGGATTATGCTTGACCACTGCATTGCTGGCAGATCCCACAGGAGGAGGAGGCGGAAGGCGCCTTTGGTTGAAGCATTTGTTTGCATAGTGCCCTTTCTGCTGACACTTGTTGCAAGTAACCTCTGAGAGCGGACGGTGATAAGGAGCACTTGGCCTTGGCGCATGAGACGGAGCTTTGTTCGGATAGCCTAGGTTGGGTGGGTGGGAAGATCCATTGCCACCTTTACTCTTCTGCTGGTAAGACTGGCAAAACGGAGGAGGAGGAGGCAACCAGAACTTCTGTTGCTTAGCTGCCACTTGAGTTGAAGAAGAAGATGGAGCTGCATCCCTGACTCTCTTCTTAGAAGCATCGCACTTGAGCTGAGCGGCCTCTTGCTTTAGTGCCATGTTGTAGAATTCATCATACTTGGTCGGCTCAAAAAGCACGAGAGCTAATTGCAGATCTTCCCTAAGGCCACCTCTGAATTGATAAATCATGCTCTTTTCATCAGGGACGTCTTGTTTAGCGAAGTGAGCGAGCCTCTGAAACAGGATGTTGTATTGGTAAACAGACAAGCTGCCTTGCTTGAGATTGCAGAACTCCTCACGCTTACTCTCACAACACTTTGTGGAATGTGGTGAGCTTTGAAGTCTCGGCGGAAATCATCCCAGGTAATCACACGACCTCCTTTGGAATCTTTGTATTGTTGATACCACTCAGCAGCTTGGTCTTTGAGTTGAAACGAAGCAAACTTGACAAAGTCCTCAGGCTTGACATTGCTACACTCGAAATGTTTGCAGATATCCACGATCCAGTCATCAGCGTCTATGGCCTCGACACAGTTACTAAAGGACTTCAGCTGGTTTGCGAGGAACTGATTGAGGGTAGCAAACTGAGCTTGATTGTTGCCTTGGCCTTGATTTCCTTGGTTGCACTCTTGTAAGAGTTGCAAAAGCATCTAAGTGTTGGCGTTGGTGGTGGTCATGATAGCTTGCCATGCCTCCGGAGGTGGAGGTGGTGGCGGAGGTTCCGGATTCTGACGCGTTGGAGGAGCCATCCTAAAGAGGTTGACATCCATTAGCATCTTGAAAGACATATATTCAAGCTGAATCAATGGATCGAAATTGCAACATATAGCCTTAACATTCGAACAAGAATGAACGAATGAATTCCAAAGTAAATCATCACACTTCCATAAAGTTGAGAAGGCACTTAGATAAAAGGTAAATGAATAAAGCAACAAGGTACGGATATGAACAAATAATTGGTAAGGATTACCTAATCACAAACCAAATATCTGCGGGAAGAAATACTAGAGCTACAATAATTCCCACCTATGAAACTCCCGAAACTTTCTGGTTATGCAATCAGGTGTTGGGGATACAGGGGAAGCATAATATCTCACCCAAAACTAGCAAATCCTACATCCAGCTGTATCCATCCTTCAACACATAACCAAGAAACCTTCGTAAATCATTTACCTCAACCTTCGAAAAGCATCCGTTATATGAGTTATGGCGATACTCCCGAACTCCCACCCCAGTACTGGGTGGCGTCGAGGTTATCTCACCAACAACTGCATAAAAGAGATTTTCGATGTCGGTGAACTCAGGTATTCCAGAACTGCAACGATAAAATTGTGACGACAACACCTCGGGGCTCAACCCCCCGGGACATTGCCACAACCCCTAAATATCAGGAGGCACCAAGAACAATGTTCTCGTCACAAAACCATCGAAACGATTCCAAGATACCCGTGTGATCCTAAAAAAAATTCGTGAAATTTGAGAGAAGAGTCAAAATTATACGTCAGGAGGCCTCACCAGAGCGACGAAGGGACTGAGGAGTAAAAAGAATCCTACTCTCCGATATATATAATCCTATAAGACTCAAAACATTTTCTTCTATACTCAACAACGTCAGCGATTCAATCAAGCAGGGGGCTCCTAAGTCGGGGAAGGCTCTGATTACCAACTTGTAACACCCACGATGCGGCTATATCTCCCACGTGTCGGGGCACGATTTAGAGGCATAACCGCATGGTAGGCATGTCGCAAGAGGGGTAATCTTTACACATCCCATGTACTGAATAAGAAAGGGATAAAGAGTTGGCTTACAATCGCCACTTCACACAATACATAAATATATATCATACATCATCCAGAATACAATCAAGGTCCGAGTACGGAACCAACATAAAGAAAGACAACCCCAAATGCTAGATCCCCGATCGCCCCAACTGGGCTCCTCTACTGATCATCCGGAAAAGAAACATAGTAACGGCTCGAATCCTCGTCGAACTCCCACTTGAGTTCGGTAGCGTCCCCTGCACTGACATCACTGGCACCTGCATCTGTTTGGAAGTATCTGTGAGTCACGGGGACTCAGCAATCTCACACCCTCGCGATCAAGACTATTTAAGCTTAAGGTAGGGAAAGAGGTAGTGAGGTGGAGCTGCAGCAAGCACTAGCATATATGGTGGCTAACTTACGCAAAAGAGAGCGAGGAGAGAAGCAAAGCACGGTCGAGAAACTAATAGTTATCAAGAAGTGATCATGAAGCTACTTACGTTCAAGCATAACACAAGATCGTGTTCTCTTCCCGGACTCCGCCGAAAAGAGACCATCACGGTTACACACGCGGTTGATTCATTTTAATTTAAGTTACGTGACATGTTTTCTACAACCGGATATTAACAAATTCCCATCTGCCCATAACCACAGGCGTGGCTTTCAAAAGTTCAAACCCTGCAGGGGTGTCTCAACTTAGCCCATCACAGCTCTCACGGTCAACGAAGGATATTCCTTCTCCCAGGAAGACCCGATCAGGCTCGGAATCCCTGTTACAAGACATTTCGACAATGGTAAAACAAGTCCAGCAAAGTCGCCCGATGTGCCGACAAATCCCGATAGGAGTCGCACGTATCTCGTTCTCAGGGCACACCGGATGAGACATCCTACGAGTAAAACCAAACCTCAAGTTGCCCCGTGGTGGCCCCGCAGTCTACTCGGTTCGGACCAACACTCAGAGGAGCACTGGCCCGGGGGGGTTTAAAATAAGATGACCCTTGAGTCTGCAGAACCCAAGGGAAGGTATATGGTGGTAGGTAGGCAAATGGTAAAACCAAGGTTGGGCCTTGCTGGAGGAGTTTTATTCAAGGTGAACTGTCAAGGGGTTCCCATAACACCCAACCACGTAAGGAACGTAAAATCAAGGAACATAACACTGGTATGACGGAAACTAGGGCGGCAAGAGTGGAACAAAACACCAGGCTTAAGGCCGAGCCTTCCACCCTTTACCAAGTATATAGGTGCATTAAAGTAAACAATATATAATAATGATATCCCAACAATATCCATGTTCCAACATGGAACAAACTTCATCTTCACCTGCAACTAGCAACGCTGTAACAAGGGCTGAGCAAAGCGGTAACATAGCCAAACAACGGTTTGCTAGGAAAGGTGGGTTAGAGGCTTGACATGGAAATATGGAGGCATGATAAGGCAAGTGGTAGGTATCACGGCATAGCAATAGAGCAAACAACTAGCAAGCAAAAATAGAAGTGATTTCGAGGGTATGGTCATCTTGCCTGCAAAGTTCTCCGAATTGATGAAAGCTTGATCCTCGTAAGCGTACTCAACGGGTTCCTCGATCACATACTCATATCCCGGCTCTACCCAAAACAAGAACACAAGCAAAGGACCCATAATCAATCACGGTGCAATGCGCAAGCAACATGATGCAAACATGGCATGATATGCGAGATGTGATATGCAATGCATATGCGTGCTCCGGGAGGAAAAGATTGATCAAGGCATCAACTTGGAAAACCAAGTGTGCCGCTGGAAAGATGAGATGATTTCGGTCGAAATCGATATAAAGATCACCGGAATCGGATGCACGGTTTGCAAATGGCAAGCAAAACAAGAATGGCACAATACTGTGATTAACAGCACGATGCCATCTAGAATGCAACAAGAAACTAAACTAATGCACTCCAACGTAGCAACAAAGCACATGGAAGTGCTCTACTCAAGATGCTTGACAAAAGATGAACACTGAGCTATGGCTAAACCACACCAGAGCAGGTTCAAACAAGTATGGCAAAAGTGCAAAAGATATCAGCTTCACAGACTTAGTGAAAATATCAACATGCCAGGAATTAACATCAGGAAGCAATGTTTAGAGCAAGCAAACAACATGCTACAGGAACAGATCGTAGCAAACAAAGGCATGGCATGAATCTACTCAAAGCATAGAACAAAATTCCCTTACTGACCAAGAGCCAAAAAGGCACAGAAGATATTATGGCACCCATGTAAACATAGCAAGTTCCGTTAACAGATTCAGACTTAGCAGAAAACTGTGCATGGCGTAAACAGAATTATGAAGGCATCTTTGCGAGCTCGATTCACTCACCACAAGGCATTGCATGACAAGATAAGCATACTATCAGCAAGAAGACATGATCATAAGGCTAACCATGGCAAGAACAAGATTATAGCATGCATGGATCAACTACAACAACCATGGCCAAAATTGATTAACATGTAAACAATCTGTCAGGAACATTTTATAGCAAAAGTAGAGCAAGATTGAGACCTGCTAGGGCACTCCATAATTGCAAACAGGGGCATGGATGGATAGAGCACAACCATCTGACCAAATCATCCTTGCTGAAGCAACTCAAATAAAGCATGGATCTCATTGTAGCAACATGGTTACATGGCATCAAAATAATAGCAGGGAAATGACTTAGTAAAATCCTAAGTCCCTCAAATCAGCACTATCACGAAGGCTACTTTGCATGCTTGTGCTAGTCACCACAAAGATCACAACAATACATGGCAAGCACCCCTGTAAAGATGGCATGGCATAGCCCAAAACACATGTAGAGCTCATGCCCATATGATGCACACAACAAATGTGGCAAAAATGACAAATCACCATAAACTGACAAGTAACAGGAGCAAACATTTTATAGCACTCTTGTATCAATGATATGGGCATCCAGATGAACTCAAACAAGCATGTCACAATGGAATAAAATGAAGAGCACATCATGATGAACATTTTGATATATTATGCGCGTGAAACGGAGCTACGTATGAGAAGTTATGGCATGATGAACAGAGCAGAAAAATATAGCAGAAAAAGACTTAGACGAAAAAGAGGGGGGTAGACCTCCAGATCTAGGGTTCTAGGGCTCGAGGAACGAGGTTCGCCGGAGAAGGCTCGCCTGAGTTCTAGCCGGAGTAGACGACGACGGGGTCGGAGATGGTTGGATCCGGCCGGGGCGAGGCGGATCCCACCGGCGGCGAGGTCCCACGGGGCGGCGTGGAGGAGGGCGAGCGGGCGGTGCGGCGGCGCTGGCGAGGAGGCGAGGCACAGTGGCGGTGGTCGGCGACGGCGAGCGCGTGGCGCCGGGCGGCGAGCGGTGGAGGCGCGGCGGCGGTGAACGGGCACGGGCGGCGCGGATGCGCGGAAGGCGGGCGGCGGCGGATGGGCCTCACGGGCCCGCTGCAGGCTCGCGGGCCGGCGGCGGTGGGCGGCGGTGAGGCGACAGGTGCCGTGCCCTGATTGGTCGGGCGGTGGTGGCGGACGCGTCCAGCTCCGCCCGTACGTGTCCGGCGGCGCAAGGAGAGGGAGAGCTAGGGTTTGGACCCAGATTTTGGACGGGGAGGATATATTTATACCTATAAGGAGGTGGGAGTGTCCAAATGAGGTGTAGTTTTCGACCACGCGATCGTGATCCGATGGCGGAGGACATGGGAGTGGTTTGGAAGGGTTATTGGGCCATTTTGGAGGGGTGTTGGGCTGCAACACACATGAGGCCTTTGCGGTTCCCCGATTAACCATTGGAGTATCTAAAAGTGCAACTATCCCTAGGTGGTTTTGGTAATTCATAACAACATATAGCTCATTGAGCTAATGCTATTCCAAGATGATTATTTCAGGAAAGCTCAATGATTGGCATGGCATGGATACGAAAGTGGAACCCTCAAAATGCTAAGGACAATGGATTGGCTCAAGCTCAAAAGCTCAAGACTCTTCATCTTATATTAGTGATCCAAGATCACATTGAGTCCATAGGAAAAGCCAATACTATTAAGGAGGGATGAGGTGTTGCTTAATGAGCCTCTTGCTTCATGTGCTTAATGATATGCTCCAAAACCCTCAACTACTTTCCCATATCCACATATGACCTAAACTCTAAGCCAAACTCGGTCCTACCGATTTTTCCTATCCGGCGCCACCGAGTTTCAATTGTCATTAGCCACTGCCAAACCCTAGCAATTCGGTCCTACCGATAAGGATCTCGGTCCCACCAAGATGGGGTTGCAAACTGTCTGTTTTCCCTTCGTAACTTTTCGGTCCCACCGAAAGAGCGAATCGGTCCCACCGAGATTGCAATGTAAACTCAGTGTTTCCCCTTTATAACTTTTCAGTCTCACCGAGTTCCACTCGGTCTCACCGAAAGAGCAAATCGGTCCCACCAAGTTTGCCTGGCCAACTCTCTGGTTAGCTAATTACCAAACTCGGTCTCACCGAGTTTGTGTAATCGGTCTCACCGAGATTACGTTATGCCCAAACCCTAACTGAATCGGTCCTACCGAGTTGCATGTCAGTCCCACCGAAATTCCTAACGGTCACTAGGTTTACATTTTCGGTCCGACCGAGTTTTATGATTCGGTCCCACCAAGATTGGAAAACTGTGTAATGGTTGGATTTTGTGTAGAGGCTATATATACCCCTCCACCTCTTTCTCATTCAAAGAGAGAGCTATCAGAACACACACATCATTCCAACTCATTTGTTCTGAGAGAGAACCACCTACTCATGTGTTGAGACCAAGACATTCCATTGCTACCATATGAATCTTGATCTCTAGCCTTCCCAAGTTGCTTTCCACTCAAATCTTCTTTCCACCAAATCCAAATCCTATGAGAGAGAGTTGAGTGTTGGGGAGACTATCATTTGAAGCACAAGAGCAAGGAGTTCATTACCTACACACCATTTGTTACTTCTTGGAGAGTGGTGTCTCCTAGATTGGCTAGGTGTCACTTGGGAGCCTCCGACAAGATTGTGGAGTTGAACCAAGGAGTTTGTAAGGGCAAGGAGATCGCCTACTTCGTGAAGATCTACCGCTAGTGAGGCAAGTCCTTCGTGGGAGATGGCCATGGTGGGATAGACAAGGTTGCTTCTTCGTGGACCCTTTGTGGGTGGTTGCTTCTCCGTGGACCCTTCGTAGGTGGAGCCCTTCGTGGACTCGCGCAACCGTTGCCCTTGGGTGGAGCCCTGTGTGGACTCGCGCAACCGTTACCCTTCGTGGGTTGAAGTCTCCATCAACGTGGATGTAGGATAGCACCACCTATCCGAACCAAGGGAAAAACATCCGTGTCTCCAATTGCGTTTGAAATCTCCAAACCCTTCCCTTTACATTCTT
The DNA here is from genome assembly GCF_056163025.1 of Triticum urartu. Classification (NCBI taxonomy): domain Eukaryota; kingdom Viridiplantae; phylum Streptophyta; class Magnoliopsida; order Poales; family Poaceae; genus Triticum; species Triticum urartu. The sequence continues at coordinate 593,652,102 of NC_141876.1, forward strand.
GCAAGTTGCATGCTTTACTTTCCGCTGCCCATATACTCTTTGCATGCTTGCTTGAATTGTGTGATGATTGCTTGACTTTTTCCAAAATAGCTAAAATCTGCCAAGAACTAAAATTGGGAAAAGGTTAAATTTTTATTTGGTCAAGTAGTCTAATCACCCCCCCTCTAGACATACTTTCGATCCTACAGTATCAAACGGACTCCAAATGGCACCAAATTTGACAGGCGGTCTACAGGTGGTGTACCAAGGCCACTTGGCAAATCTCGATCCATTCCGAGAACGTTTAACACCCGCACACGAAAAGAGACAAAAGAAGGCGCCGGAGGACGTCGGAGTGTCGGATAGCAAAACGGACAACGGGGAAAATTCTCGGATGCATGAGACGAACACGTATGCAAATGAGATGCACAGGATGACATGATATATAATGCATGACATGAAAAAAATGCAAAACAAAGACAAAAACCCAACCACGAAGGGAATCTCATAACTTAACACCGAAAATGGCAAGAGTCGGAGTACAAATATGGCAAGTTGCATCCGAGGCGTTATAGTGTTCCTCTGTGGGCATATCACCGAGACCATTTACTGCCAACAGCCACTCGGTTTCGAAGATGTCGTTGTTCCAATGCATGTCTATCTCCTTAAGAAGTCTTTGTATGGGCTTAAAGAAGCCCCTCGTGCCTGGTTTACCCGTTTTTTCACCTTTACCGCATCTATTGGCTCTGTTGCCTCTAAGTGAGATACTTCTCTCTTTATTTACAAATCTACGAACCACACCACCTACCTTCTTCTATACATTGACGACATTATCCTCACTGTGTCCTCCCCCTCCTTCCTTAAGTACGTTATCACTCTCCTTGGTCGTGAGTTCTCTATAAGTGACCTCGACGCCCTCTCTCATTTCCTTGGCATTGTCGTTACTCGCTCATCTTCAGGGTTCCACTTTCTCAGCGACATTATGCTTTGGATATAATCGAGTGAGCCTATATGGCCGACGGTCGTCCTGTTCGCACCCCCATCGAGATTACTAGGGAAAAATCTAGTAGTAACATGAGTATTGATGCTATCAGCAGCGCGGGTAGCCGTGCTACTACTACGGCGCAATAGCTAACAGTTAGTAGTAGCGCGGTCTAGACCCGCGCTACTACTATTGACTATATCAGTAGCGCTTTTCTGTAATGCGCTACTATTAAGTAGTTGTAGCGCTTTTCTATCCCCGCGCTACTGTTGTATCTTTCATCATTTTTCCCTGCTTCCTACCCCGTTTCAATAAACTGCAGTTTCACATATACCAGATAACAATATCATTAACCACAATACCATATAGTCATACAATATCATAAGCATTATAGGTACTCATAGATAATCAACATGCATCGTCATATGGACATGGCATATATGATAAGCAGTACTAGGTAGTCTTATAGCTACACATATATAGCAGTTCTACTAGGTATATATAGTCATACATCCACACACATATGTAGTTCTAGATGATATCGGCGATGATCATCATCCTCAAGCCTGGGTAGTGGGTGTTCCTGATAGTAATTAGGATGGCATTTCCAACACAAAGATCCTTGCCAACGTGGAATCTCTTCCACCTAACCGAGCTTAAGTGTGTGCGACCGTCCGTGTCCATGCCGTAAGTACAGGTGGTGACGGAGCTCCTTGCGGTAAGGCGTATTCCAGCTGAGCCTTCTTCATTAGGCTCGATACCACAACTCACAAATAGGCTCTTTGGCAATTTCTGAATAAGAAAAACATATCAATTAATAAGTAGCCTCGCACATACTCTTGCAAATATATTTCTACTAAGTATAGATTTCTACACTATCAAAGACACAGTACTACACATTTCTACTAAGCATGAATTCTACTAATAAGTATGCATGGATTATCTACACTATTAATAGTTCCTTGGATTCTACACTAATAAGCATGTCATCGAACTCTACACAAAAGCATATCATCGACTAGATTCCACACAGCATATCATTGGACTCTACACTAAGCATATCATCGGATTCACTAAGCATATAATCGGATATTTTGCATTTGTAAGTATAACAATAAAGCATATATATATATCATCAAATTACTACAATTAGTATAAAATACCATATCATGCCGATCAACCATGATACTTGTCAGTCGGGTCACGAATGGCACCCCGACAAAGTCATCACATGGCGGAATTATGTCCCATAGGTTGCACAACTCCTCCTCGCTCAGCCTCATTCTTTGAGCGTAGATGGCTTCATGAAGTGGGTCCTCATCATCTTCAACAAGTGGGTCCTCATCATCTTCCACCTTGTTGATATAAATGACAGCCAGCTTGGGTCTTTCTGCTCTGAAGGAGAAGCTGATCAACTCATCACCAGTAACACCCATGCGGGCGAGGAAACAGGCCCATCCATCTCCTCCAATCTGCAACATATTGCGTCCTTTCTCGACCTCCATAGTGTAGGGCCCCCAGGAGCCTCAAAGGTCACAGTGTCTCCTATCAGCTTGTTGAATTTCAACCTCACATTGCATGGGATGATCTGTGTAAAAAAAGCAACATGACACAATGCATTAATGCAAACACTAAAAACAAAATAGTTGTTACATTTCATATAATTTCTTACCGACGCATGACGAAAACTCGGCTGGAAGTAGATGCCGAACAGCTTGCCAGTTGCAAGGCTGCTGGCGCACCTTGACTTGCACAGTCGACATGGTGGTGGTGGTGGTCATGTCATTTTCCTAAAGCAATATGAGCAAAGATGAATGATCCACTACACAGGAAAGAAAAACAATAACATAAAGTTGCTAAGTGAGTGAGTAAGTATAGTAAGTGATACAAATTAAAGGTGTCTCTGAATTATGATCCTAGGTGATGCTTGTAGCAAGAAAATATCTATCTAATTTGCACACCAGCAAAAGCACACCCCCAACCCTAACAAGAAAATATATATCTAATTTGCACACCAGCAAAAGCACACACCCAGCCCTCACAAGAAAATTTGATAAGTCCAACGTAAACAACAACTGTGAGCATGAACATATGATACGTCTCCAACGTATCTATAATTTTTGATTGTTCCATGCTATTATATTATCAACCTTGGATGTTTTATATGCATTTATATGCTATTTTATATGATTTTTGGGACTAACCTATTAACCTAGAGCCTAGTGCCAGTTTCTGTTTTTTCCTTGTTTTAGAGTATCGCAGAAAAGGAAAATCAAACGGAGTCCAATTGACCTGAAACTTCACGGAACTTATTTTTGGATCAGAAGAAGCCCAGAAGACTTGGAGTCCACGTAAGGCAAGCAATGAGGAAGCCACGAGGCAGGGGGCGCACCAACCCCCCTGGGCGCGCCCTCCACCCTCGTGGGCCCCTCGTGGCTCCCCTGATGTACTTCTTCCGCGTATATATCTCCATATACCCTAAAAACATTCGGGAGCACAATAGATCGGGAGTTCCGCCGCCAGAAGCCTCTGTAGCCACCGAAAACCAATCTAGACCCGTTCCGGCACCCTACCGGAGGGGGCAATCCCTCTCCGGTGGCCATCTTCATCATCCCGGTGCTCTCCATGACGAGGAGGGAGTAGTTCTCCCTCGGGGATGAGGGTATGTACCAGTAGCTATGTGTTTGATCTCTCTCTCTCTCGTGTTCTTGAGGTGATACGATCTTGATGTATCGCGAGCTTTGCTATTATATTTGGATCCTATGATGTTTTATCTCCCCTCTACTCTCTTGTAATGGATTGAGTTTCCCCTTTGAATTTATCTTATCAGATTGAGTCTTTAAAGATTTGAGAACACTTGATGTATGTCTTGCCGTGCGTATCTGTGGTGACAATGGGATATCACGTGATTCACTTGATGTATATGTTGGTGATCAACTTGCGGGTTCCGCCCATGAACCTATGCATAGGGGTTGGCACACGTTTTCGTCATGATTCTCTGGTAGAAACTTTGGGGCACTCTTTGAGGTTCTATGTGTTGGTTGAATAGATGAATCTGAGATTGTGTGATGCATATCGTATAATCATGCCCACGGATACTTGAGGTGACATTGGAGTATCTAGGTGACATTAGGGTTTTGATTGATTTGTGTCTTAAGGTGTTATTCTAGTACGAACTCTAGGGCTGTTTGTGACACCTATAGGAATAGCCCAACGGATTGATTGGAAAGAATAACTTTGAGGTGGTTTCGTACCCTACCATAATCTCTTCGTTTGTTCTCCGATCTTAGTGACTTTGGAGTGACTCTTTGTTGCATGTTGAGGGATAGTTATGTGATCCATTTATGTTAGTATTGTTGAGGGAACTTGCACTAGTGAAAGTATGAACCCTAGGCCTTGTTTCAATGCATTGCAATACCGTTTACACTCACTTTATCATTCGTTACCTTGCTGTTTTTATAATTTCAGATTACAAAAACCATTATCTACTATCCATATACCACTTGTATCACCATCTCTTCGCCGAACTAGTGCACCTATACAATTTACCATTGTATTGGGTGTGTTGGGGACACAAGAGACTCTTTGTTATTGGTTGCAGGGTTGCTTGAGAGAGACCATCTTCATCCTACGCCTCCTACGGATTGATAAACCTTAGGTCATCCACTTGATGGAAATTTGCTACTATCCTACAAACCTCTGCACTTGGAGGCCCAACAACGTCTACAAGAAGAAGGTTGTGTAGTAGACTGATATGTCTATTTTGCATCATGCTTTTATATCGATATTTATCGCATAATGGACTGTTATTTCACTTTATATCACAATACTTATGGTTATTCTCTCTTATTTTACAAGGTTTACATAAAGAGGGAGAATGCCGGCAGCTGGAATTCTAGTCTGGAAAAGGAGCAAATATTAGAGACCTATTCTGCGCAACTCCAAAAGTCCTGAAACTCCACGGAACGTCTTAAAAGAAATAAAGAAAAATCTACGCCAAAGATGAAGGCTAGGGGGCCCATGCCAAAGACGAGACTCCGCCGCCACGAGGCGGAACCTTGGCAGATCCAATCTAGAGCTCCGGCAGAGTTGTTCTGCCGGGGAAACTTCCCTCCCGGAGGGGGAAATCATCACCATCGTCATCACCAATGCTCCTCTCATTGGGAGAGGGCAATCTCCATCAACATCTTCACCAGCACCATCTCATCTCCAAACCCTAGTTCATCTCTTGTATCCAATTCTTGTCTCAAAGTCCAGGATTGGTGCTAGTAGGTTGCTAGTAGTGTTGATTACTCCTTGTAGTTGATGCTAGTTGGTTTAATTGGTGGAAGATCATATGTTCAGATCCTATATGCATATTATTACCCCTCTGATTATGAACATGAATATGCTTTGTGAGTAATTACGTTCGTTCCTGAGGACAAGGGAGAAGTCTTGCTATGAGTAGTCATGTGAATTTGGTATTCGTTTGATATTTTGATAAGATGTATGTTGTCTAGCCTCTAGTGGTGTTATGTGAACGTCGACTACATAACACTTCACCATTATTTGGGCCTAGAGGAAGGCATTGGGAATTAATAAGTAGATGATGGGTTGCTAGAGTGAAAGAAGCTTAGACCCTAGTTTATGCGTTGCTTCGTAAGGGGCTGATTTGGATCCACATGTTTCATGCTATGGTTAGGTTTACCTTAATACTTTTGTTGTAGTTGCGGATGCTTGCAATAGAGGTTAATCATAAGTGGGATGCTTGTTCAAGTAAGAACAGCACCCAAGCACCGGTCCACCCACATATCAAATTATCAAAGTATCGAACGCAAATCATATGAACGTGATGAAAACTAGCTTGACGATATTCCCATGTGTCCTCGGGAGCGCTTTTCCTATTATAAGAGTTTGTTCCGGCATGTCCTTTGCTACAAAAGGATTGGGCCACCTTGCTGCACTTTATTTACTTTTGTTACTTGTTGCTCGTTACAATCTATCTTATCACAAAACTATCTGTTACCACTTATTTCAGTACTTGCAGAGAATACCTTGCTGAAAACCGCTTATCATTTCCTTTTGCTCCTCGTTGGGTTCGACACTCTTACTTATCGAAAGGACTACGATAGATCCCCTGTACTTGTGGGTCATCAAGACTCTTTTCTAGCGCCGTTGCCGGGGAGTGTAGCGCCTTTGGTAGGTGGAATTTGGTAAGGAAAAATTTATATAGTGTGCTGAAATTCACTGTCACTTGTTACTATGGAAAGTAATTCTCTGAGGGGCTTGTTCGGGGTATCTTCACCCCGTCCAGTAGAGCAAAGAGTTGCTCCTCAACCTACTGAACCTATTGAAAATGAAGTTCCTTATGAGTATCCTTCGGGTATGATAGAAAAAACTGCTAGCTAATCCTTTTACAGGAGATGGAACAAAGCATCCTGATGAGCACTTAATATATGTGGATGAAGTTTGTGGATTATTTAAGCTTGCAGGTATACCCGATGATGTTGCTAAGAAGAAGGTCTTCCCTTTATCTTTGAAGGGAGACGCATTGATATGGTATAGGCTATGTGATGATATGAGATCGTGGGACTATAAAAGATTGAAGCTGGAATTTCATCAAAAGTATTACCCTATGCATCTTGTTCATTGTGATCGCAATTATATATATAATTTCTGGCCTCGCGAAGGAGAAAGCATCGCTCAAGCTCGGGGGAGGCTTAAATCAATGTTATATTCATACCCCAATCATGAGCTCTCAAGAGAAATAATTATGCAAAGTTTTTATGCTCGGCTTTCTGAAAACAATCGCACCATGCTCGATACTTCTTGTGCTGGCTCTTTTATGATGAAAACTATTGAATTCAGATGGAATTTATTGGATAGAATTAAACGCAACTCTGAAGATTGGGACCTCGACGAAGGTAAGGAGTTAGGTATGACACCTAAGTTTGATTGTGTTAAATCTTTTATGGACACCGATATTTTCCGTAAGTTTAGCACTAAATATGGACTTGACTCTGAGATAGTAGCTTCTTTCTGTGAATCTTTTGCTACTTATGTTGATCTCCCTAAGGAGAAGTGGTTTAAATATCATCCTCCCATAGAAGTAAAAGTAGCTGCACCTATTAAAGTTGAAGAAAAGACTGTCACTTATAATGATCCTATTGTTCCTACTTCTTATATTGAGAAACCACCTTTCCCTGTTAGAATAAAGGATCATGCTAAAGCTTCAACTGTTGTTCGTAAAAGCAATATTAGAACTTATACACCTCCTGAGCAAGTTAAAGTAGAACCTAATATTGCTATTGTTAAAGATCTCTTGTCTGATAATATTGATGGGCATGTTATTCAGTTCGAAGGTGAAACTGCTAGAATTGCTAAACCTTGTGATAAGGATAAACATAGACCTGTGGTAGGCGTGCCTGTTATTTCTGTTAAAATAGGAGATCATTGTTATCATGGCTTATGTGATATGGGTGCTATTTCTAGTGTTATACCTCATGAATTATACAAAGAAATTAAGAATGAAATTGCACCTGTTGAGTTAGAAGATATTGATGTTACTATTAAACTTGCTAATACAGATACTATTGCACCAATTGGAATTGTTAGAGATGTTGAAGTCTTGTGTATGAAAACTAAATATCTTGCTGATTTTCTTGTTCTTACTTCTCTGCAAGATAGCTTTTGTCCAATTATATTTGGTAGACCCTTCTTAAATACTGTCAATGCTACCATAGACTGTACTAAGAATATTGTTACTGTTGGCTTGGATGATATGGTTCACGAGTTTAATTTCTCTAAATTTAGTAAACAACATCGTGAGGAAGAATTACCTAGTAAGGATGAAATTATTGGTCTTGCTTCTATTGCTGTACCTCCTAGTGATCCTTTAGAACACTATTTGCTAGACCATGAAAATGATATGTTCATGAAAGAAAGAAGGGAAATAGATGAAGTATTCTTTAAACAGGAACCTATTCTGCATCACAACTTGCCTGTTGAAATTTTAGGGGATCCACCTCCACCCAAGGGTGATCCCGTGTTTGAGCTCAAACCTTTGCCTGATAATTTTAATATGCTTATCTTGATGAAAAGAAGATATATCCTGTTATTATTAGTGCTAACCTTTCAGAGCATGAAGAAAAAAGATTATTGAAAACTCTGAAGTAGCACCGTGCTGCTATTGGATATACTCTTGATGATCTTAAGGGCATTAGTCCCACTCTATGTCAACATAAAATAAATTTGGAAGCAGATGCCAAACCAGTTCGTGATCCTCAACAACGTCTGAATCCTAAAATGAAAGAAGTGGTAAGAAAAGAAATACTAAAGCTTCTGGAGGCAGGTATAATCTATCATGTTGCTGATAGTGAGTGGGTAAATCCTGTCCATTGTGTCCCTAAGAAGGGAGGTATTACTGTTGTTCCTAATGATAAAGATGAATTGATTCCACAAAGAATTATCACAGGTTATACGATGGTAATTGATTTTCGCAAATTAAATAAAGCTACTAAGAAAGATTGTCGGTGTCAAAACCGGCGGATCTCGGGTAGGGGGTCCCGAACTGTGCGTCTAGGCCGGATGGTAACAGGAGGCAAGGGACACAAAGTTTTACCCAGGTTCGGGCCCTCTCGATGGAGGTAAAATCCTACGTCCTACTTGATTAATATTGATGATATGGGTAGTACAAGAGTAGATCTACCACGAGATCAGAGAGGCTAAACCCTAGAAGCTAGCCTATGGTATGATTGTTGTTGTGTATGTTGTCCTACGGACTAAAACCCTCCGGTTTATATAGACACCAGAGAGGGTTAGGGTTACACAAAGTCGGTTACAATGGTAGGAGATCTACATATTCATATCGCCAAGCTTGCCTTCCACGCCAAGGAAAGTCCCTTACGGACACGGGACGAAGTCTTCAATCTTGTATCTTCATAGTCCAGGAGTCCGGCCGAAGGTATAGTCCGGCCATCCGAACACCCCCTAATCCAGGACTCCCTCAGTAGCCCCCGAACCAGGCTTCAATGACGATGAGTCCGGCGCGCAGATTGTCTTCGGCATTGCAAGGCGGGTTCTCCTCAAAATTCTGTGTACCTGCTGAATAAAGTCCGGTTTCTTGTAGATGTTGTGCTCCTTGGCTTCTACGCCCAATAATGGCCGTCTCCCACGTGTCAAGCGAATATGAAAAGTCTGAGTGTTTTTACATTCACACCCCTAGCCGCGTAAATGAGCTCCCCATTTAAGGGGACGAGGATTTAGATCCAAACCACATCTTCCCCCCTTCGCGAGTGTTCGTCAGAGCACATCCGACAAAGGTCCATTCCACCATGGCCAGCCGTCGCAACTCCTCCTTTCGCCCTTCCAGCCCTCAGCCTGGATATTGGGAGAGATGCTCCATCCCGCATAGCGAGCTGGTGACGCTCCAGACCAAGGGATTTCTCCCCCCAGCCTATATGATCCCGGTTCGAGCCGGTCTTGCCATCTATAACGGTGGAAAGCAAGCGGAGAGTGCCCCTAATCCCTCCAAAGGGGAGCGGGTATGCCTTGTCCCTTATTTAATAAGAGGGCTCGGATTTCAATTCCATCCATTTCTCCGGGGGCTCCTGGAGTTCTATGGCCTCCAACTACACAATCTCACGCCTGCCTCCGTATTGCATGTGCGGGCTTCGTAGCCCTCTGCGAGCTGTTTTTGGGTGTTGAGGCTCATTTCGGGCTGTGGAAATGGTTATTCTGCCTTGTGCCCCGCTCTAAGGAGGGGTCCATATATCAAGTGGGCGGAGCCGATGTGTGGCGCATCGCCGGGACCGGATACCTATCCGGAACCCCAAAGAAGGCGTCCGAAGACTGGCCTTCGGAATGGTTTTATATAGAGGACGTCCCACTGCCGGATCCTGTCCGAATAGCCTCCCTGAGTTCGACAGTGCTCCCTTAAAGAAGCGCCTAAGCTGGCGCCCACGGAGCCCTCAGAGGGAAAGTTACAGGGACATCATTTACCTGATGGGCCGGATAAGATTGTTAGCCCATTCCGGACTGGCCATGATCGGGGTTATGGCCGAATGCATCATGTGGGGGGTGCAGCCGCTTCAGTATAGAAGCCACCCCATGTGGGACTTCAACGGGGAGGACGACGCCACCCGCTACGGCCGTAAGGGGCCGGATTCGGCTGCCGCTCTACTGAAGATCTTGTCCACTTTGTACAAGGGAAAAGAGGAGGAATTTCTCCGCGTCAACCCACAGGGTGGATTCTCTATGCATAATCCCCCAAGCTGAGTAAGCGGTCACATTTACTTGCCCATCCGTTTTGTATTCCCATTGTTAAATATTCAGTCTGACGACTTCAACGCAGTAACTGCGCCGGGCTGTAAAGGAAATAAACAGCCCTCCTCCACAACCCGAGGACCCAGGACGGTCCCTCGACCCGGCCTCTCAAGAGGATCCGAACATATCTGTGGAGCTGATTGATGGAGTGTTCCATCAATTGAGCAAGGACAACGCCTTGGTGGCCATTAAGGCCGATTACCCAGGGCTAATCCCAGCCTCCCAGGTAACTGAGATCGAAGTCCCAGTACCCCGAATAGGTTTCCGCCCTCTCGTGTTTCCAGTTTCCTGATTACAACCGAGCTTTGCAGGGGAGGTTTTTGAGACGGGAGGCCGAACCTGCGGCGACAAGCCAACGAGGGGTCGCAGGGCCCCATGGGCAGAAAAGATGTGCAGTCCGGACCGAGGCGTCAGCGCAAAGGTATGGCGCGCCCCTTATCCCAGGTGTTACACCTGCGAGGCATATTAACACTCGTGCACTCTTCAGGACAAAGAGACCTCGCCGGACTATATCCGGAGAGGCTGCCAACCGCGCCTCCACCAGCCAGGCTCCAAAGCCTGGCCCGAAGGCAGAGGTGAACACAAGGCGCGCACCGGACGCTCCTCCAACGGAGGATGTGGACAGGTTGTCTGCCACCAACTCTGAGCTGGAGAGTGCCATGAACCACAGGCGTCGCCGAATAATTCTTCGCGACGCTTGTTTTTCCCAAGAGGCATTAGATGCCTTTAATTCGGGAGATGAGTACCTCTGTGCCGCTCAAAATGGTCTAGCCAGAGCCACGGAGCAATATGTAAAAGACATACGGGTAAGAAAATTTTGGTAATTATATATATATACCAGTAGCCCCCGAGACTTGAAACAGTTAGAATAACTGATTTAAGGATCATTTGTTATGCAGGTTCTCATAGAAAAGAATTCCCTACTGTCCAAGGAGCTGGAAGAGTGCAAAGTCCAACTTGAGGCCGCACTAGCCGCGGCAGGGGAGCCCAAGGAGACCCCCTCTGGTAATATACACTTCGAAAAATAAGTATTTTGCGAAGCACAGCATGGGTGCGAATCTGACAAATGAAATTGCAGATGGCACCGGATTGAATCCGGAAAGGCAACACCTCCTACGCCAGCTAAAGGCTGGTGAGAAGGTGCTGACAATGGTGAGGCGGGAGAAGAACGATCTCCAAGATGCCAACACCAAGCTGGGCGTCGAGCTGAAAGATGTTCGTGCCCAGTTGTCAGACTCCGTTAAGGAGAATCAGCGGCTTCGGCGCGGCATATTTAATAAGTGCTTGAACGAACCTTTGAAAGAAAGTTCGGCGGGGAAGTCGACTAACAGAGCAATGTCTGTAGGTGTGCTAACGGGTCGTCCTACAGAGGAGATGCCCGGTTCTACGGGTGACCTTCTGCCCGAGCTCTCACAACTGCTCGATCGAGTTCGGCAGGCGATGCAAGGCGTCGCCCAGGCCCTGTAGCCATCCATCTCCATGCCCGAAGGTCTTGGAGAGCTTGCGGAGAAGCTAAAGGGAGCACGGCGGCGCTTCCGATTGTGGAAGATATCGGCCTGCCGTCAAGGCGCTAGGGAGGCCTAGGCTATGGTGAAGACGCGATACACAAAGGCTGACCCCAACCACATGGCCGAGGTCGGTCCTATGGGGCCCGATGGGAAGGAGATCCCTATAAGCTTAGTATACGGCCAAGTAGAATTGGCCGCAAAGTATTCCCAGCAGGACTGTAAATTAGACGGCCTGTTAGATGGTATTAAAGACAAATACAATCAGTCAGAATGACTATGTAATTTAATTGACATTTATAATGCCTTCTAGCCGGATTGTAGATCGTTTGTCATGGCCGACCTTTTCGCTTCAGCCTCGGTTCCTGACGGTCCGGAGTGTGTCCGAATTCCCATGCGGTTATATAAGAACCGAGGAATGCATGGAGACCAGGCGTAGGGGTCATTAGTGCGTGAACAGACAAGTGCCTGACTAGTTATGTTATATTACATGGTTAGTAAGAAACATCTTCCAGGGAGAATAGTTTCGTTAGGGGTTCCTTTCCCTGGGAGGCATGCTCTAAAGTGCATGTCCATGCTGCAAAAAGAGACGCAGGAAAAACATCTGGGGGCGTATAGATAAATAAGTGAAAAAAGATCATCTTTAGTTCATCGACCGAATATTCCCTTAAGAACGCTAGCTTTCGGCTTCACCCAGTCTGAGGTACACATCCGTCTGACCCGGCAGTAACAATCGCAGAGGTGCTCCCTTTACCACCTAGCCGAACAATCGGGAACGTACGGGTAAGCACAGGAGCCAGGCAACCCAGCTTGGCCAAACCTTAAATCATATCGATGCATATAATGGTAAATAAAAGGTACATGCGGAAGTGAGACACATGTGTTGGGCATGAAGCCCGTATAAATAAGCTTCTGTGTAAAGAAGCCCCCAGGTTTAATGAGCGCGGATAGCACGTCACTTTATGAGCCTTTAAAGGCTATAAGAGAGCGAGAGAAGAAGAGAAATGTAAGACAGAAAGTATATAAAAAATGGACAGAGGAAGGAGACGAACACAGAGTCCGGTGCTAGGCATAGAATCTTCGGGGACGGGCTGCGTTCCATGGGTTCGGCTCGAGTCGGTTATCCGATGCATCTCGCAGGCGGTATGCTCCACCAGTCAGGACTTGGTCAATTATGAAGGGACCTTCCCACTTGGGCTTGAGTTTGTCCTTTTTCTTGTCCGGTAGTCGTAGAACTAATTCGCCAACGTTGTAATTTTTAGCTCGTACTTCTCTGCTTTGGTATCTTCGAGCCTGCTGTTGATAGAATGCGGAACGGGCTTTTGCCATGTCACGCTCCTCCTCCAATGCGTCCAAGCTGTCCTGCAGATCAAGCTCGGCTTCTCTTTCTTCGTACATGCGCACTAGAGGTGAGTCATGAATTATGTCGCAAGGCAAAACTGCCTCTGCGTCGTACACCATAAAGAATGGTGTGTCCGGTGGTGCGATTCGGCGTGGTCCGTAGCCCCCAGAGTACGGAGTCGAGCTCCTCTACCCAGTGCGTGTTAGATTCCTTGAGGGACCGCACTAATCTGGGTTTGATGCCGCTCATGATAAGACCATTTGCACGTTCGACCTGGCCGTTAGTTTGTGGGTGATAGACGGAAGCATAATCGAGCTTGATGCCCATGTTTTTGCACCAGAGTTTTACCTCGTCGGCCATAAAGTTCATGCCGTTATCAGTGATGATGCTGTGGGGGACGTTGTAACGGTGTACAACCCCGGATATAAAGTCTATTACCGGTCCGGATTCGGCCGTCCTAACAGGCTTGGCTTCTATCCATTTGGTGAACTTATCCACCATGACCATTAAGTATTTTTGCTTGTGGGTTCCGCCTTTAAGAGTTCCAACCATGTCAAGCCCCCAGACCGCGAAGGGCCAAGTGATGGTGATAGTTTGGAGGGCGGTGGGTGGCATATGGCTTTGGTTTGCAAAGAGCTGGCAACCGGTGCATCGTTGGACTAAGTCCTGGACCGTCGGCCAATAAAAGCCTATACGGAAGGCCTTGCTTACAAGGGACCGAGCTGCCGCGTGATGACCGCCGAGTCCGGCATGAATTTCGGCCAGGAGGTTCCGCCCTTCCTCTTCGGAGATGCACCTTTGAAGGACTCCGGTAGTGCTTTTCTTATAAAGCTCTCCCTCGTGGACCTTGTAGGCTTTGGATCGCCGCACTATGCAGCATGCCTCATTTTAGTCCTCGGGGAGTTCCTACCTAGTAAGGTAGGCGAGGAATGGTTCTGTCCACGGCGATAACGACCATTATTACGTGGGCTGAAGGTGTTATTTCATTGGCAGAGCCTCCGATTGTGTTGGAATGTTCGGTGTCAGGCAGTGCGGTTGGGTCCGGGCTGTTATTGTTCGGCTCCCCTTCCCATACTACGGATGTCTTGAATAGCCTTTCCAAGAAGATGTTGGGGGGACTACATCTTGTTTTGCGCCGATGCGTGCCAGGACATCTGCCGCCTGATTATTTTCCCGGGCTATATGGTGGAATTCAAGCCCTTCGAACCGAGCCGACATTTTTAGGACGGCGTTGCGGTAAGCTGCCATTTTTTGGATCCTTGGCATCGAAATCTCCATTTATTTGGGATATTGCGAGGTTCGAGTTCCCGTGCACCTCTAGGCGTTGAATGCCCATGGATACTGCCATCCGGAGACCATGTAAAAGGGCCTCATATTCGGCTGCATTGTTGGAGTCCGTGTACATAATCTGGAGTACGTATTGAACTGTGTCTCCTGTGGGGGACGTCAAAACGACGCCAGCCCCCAGTCCGGCTAACATCTTGGAGCCGTCGAAATGCATCATCCAATTTGAATATGTGCCATACTCTTTAGGGAGTTCGGCCTCCGTCCATTCTGCGACGAAGTCGGCCAAGACTTGCGACTTGATGGCTCGTCGTGGCTTATAAGTTATGTCGAACAGGAGGAGCTCAATGGCCCATTTTGCAATCCGGCCCGTTGCGTCACGGTTGTTTATAATGTCGTTAAGTGGTACTTCCGAGGCTACTTGTAACACCCCGGATGTAATTTTCCCAATTTGTACTCCAACTCTTGCCGTTTCCGGCGTTAAGCTATATTTATTTCCTCGGGTTCGGTTTTTGTCTCCGTGTGTTGTTGTCGTTGTCATGCATCTCATATCATGTCATCATGTGCATTGCATTTGCATATGTGTTCGTCTCATGCATTCGAGCATTTTCCCTGTTGTCCGTTTTGCATTCCGGCGCTTCGTTCTCCTCCGGTGGTCATTTCTAGCTTTCTTTCGTGTGTGGGGATTAAACATTTCCGGATTGGACCGAGACTTGCCAAGCGGCCTTGGTTTACTACCGGTAGACCGCCTGTCAAGTTTCGTATCATTTGGACTTCGTTTGATACTCCAATGGTTAACCGAGGGACCGAAAAGGCCTCGTGTGTGTTGCAGTCCAACACCCCTCCAAGTTGGCCCAAAACCCACCTAAACCTGCTCCATCATCTAGAGCGTTTGATCACGATCGTGTGTCCGAAAACCACACCTCATTTGGACTCTCCTAGCTCCCTCTACCTCTATTTAAACACCCCCCCCCCCCGAAATTCGGATCTCCATCTCCCCCGTAACCCTAAAACCTGCTCACGCCGCCGCCGGACATGTCCGCCTCCTAGCGGACACATCACCGCCGCCAATCAACCACCGCCACTTGTCGCGCCCGCGCCCGCTTCCCCACCTCCCACGCCGGCCCGCGAGCGCCCGTGGCCGGCCCGCCCGCGCCCGCGCACGGGCTAGAGGAGCCGCCGCCGCCTCCTTCTTCCTCCTTCCTCCCGCGCCGCTCGCGGCCGCCGCGCGCCATCGCCGCCCGGAGCTCCTCGTCGCCCCGGCCGCCGCGCTGCGCCGCCTCTCCGCCGTTCCTCCTCCTCCGGCTGGCCTCGCCTCTCCTTCCTCCTCGCCGGAGCAAACCGACATCGCCGGAGCCACCTCGGGAGGCGTGCGATCTAGATCTGGATCGGGGTGAACAGTAACCCTAGAGGTTGTTTTTTTGTCTAAGTCTCGAAATTCTCAGTCCATATGCCCATGTTCACGGCTCCGTAACTTTGCATCTGTAGCTCCGATTCATGCATATAGCATATCAAAATTTTCATCTCAGAGAGTACATCATTTCATTCCATTGCATCATTTTCATTTGAGTTCATCTTGATGCCCGAAATGCTGTTAGAAGAGGGCTACTTG
Organism: Triticum urartu; assembly: GCF_056163025.1. Taxonomy (NCBI): domain Eukaryota; kingdom Viridiplantae; phylum Streptophyta; class Magnoliopsida; order Poales; family Poaceae; genus Triticum; species Triticum urartu. The sequence goes on from NC_141876.1 coordinate 593,668,109, forward strand.
AGTTATTTGTCAGATCTGCTAATCCGTTTAGGTTTTGTCATTTTTGCCATGATTAATGGGTGCATGATATGCCCTGATGCTCTACATATGTTTTGTTAAGGGTTTTGTCATCTTTCCAGAGGTGCAACCCATATATTTTTGTGATATGTGTGGTGACTAGTGCAAGCTTGCTAAGTGGTGCACTTGCTAATTCTGTTTTCAGGGACTTAGCATTTCCACCAAGTCCTGGACCTGTTTATCTCATGATGCCATATGTTCATGTTGTTTCCTAGTGATCCGTACCTCTTTTGAGGATGATCAGTAAGGATGTTTTGTTAATATTGTAGTGATCTATCCATCCATGTCTTTGTTTGCAATTATGGAGCACCCTAGCTTGAGTCAATCGAGCTCTACTTTTGCTACTTTGTGAATCTGGGCAGATTGTCAACTTGTTTGCAATTTTGCCAGTGATGTTGTAGTTGATCCGTGCATGATATGCCATTGTTCTTGCCATGTCTAGCTTGCATTTTGTGCCTTATTCATGGCTGTATGCTTGTATTGTCATGACTTGCACCGTAGTGAGTGCATCGAGCTCGTAAACATGCCTACTTGAGTTATGTTTCAGCATGTGCCAGTTTTCACTAAGTATGAAAACTGATTATGTTTTTGCTATGTTCACATGCTTGCAATTGTATTTTCTGATCCTTTTTGGCTCAAGGTCACTAAGGGACTTTTGTTAAGCTCTTTGAGTAGCTCCATACCATGCTTTACTTTGCCATGTTCAGATCCTGTAGCATGTAGTTTTGTTGCTCCGAAGAGGGCTACCTGATCTGAAATTCCAGACAAGTGTTAATTTCACAAAGTCTGAAATCTGTTTGTCATATGCATTTTTGCCATGCTTGTTTGAACCTGTTAATGGATGAATTGGCCGTAGCTCAGTCCTAGACTTTTGTTAAGAATCTTGAATGCATCCCTGCCATGTATTTTATTGTCATGTTTGGTTGTTGTAGCATGTTTATTCCATTGCTTTTAGATGGCTACTTGCTGCAAATCGCAGACCGGTGTCATATTTGAATCGCTTGTCATTTCCAAACCGTAACTCCGATTCCGGCGTTCTTTATATCGTTTTCAAGTGATTTCATCTCATATTTCCAGTGGCACACTTGGATTTCCAAGTTGAGGCCAGGTTCATGCATTTCCTATCATATCTTACATTTCGCATCCCGCATAGCATACCATCTTTGCATTGCGTTGTTTGAGTTTGCACGTGGTTGATTATATTCTTGTTGCTTGTTTGTCTTGTTTGGGTAGAGCCGGGAGACGAGTTCGTTAACGAGGAGCCCGTTGAGTTTGCTTTCGAGGATCCAGTCAACTCTGACAACTGTGCAGGCAAGATGATCATACCCTCGAAATCACTACTATCTTTGCTATGCTAGTTTGCTCGCTCTTTTGCTATGCCAATGCTACGATGCCCACCACTTGCTTTCAGGCCTCCCAAATTGCCATGTCAAACCTTCTAACCCACCATGTCCTAGCAAACCGTTGATTGGCTATGTTACCGCTTTGCTCAGCCCCTCTTATAGCGTTGCTAGTTGCAGGTGAAGATCGGAGGCCGTTCCAGTTGGAACATTTATTTACTTGTTGGGATATCATTATATTGCTATGTTATCTTAATGCATCTATATACTTGGTGAAGGGTGGAAGGCTCGGCCTCTCTCCTAGTGTTTTGTTCCACTCTTACCGTCATATCGGTGTTATGTTCCCGGATTTTGCGTTCCTTACGCGGTTGGGTTATAACGGGAACCCCTTGATAGTTCGCCTTGATTAAAGCTTTTCCAGCAATGTCCAACCCTGGTTTTACCATTTGCCACCTAGCCTTTTCTTTCCCTTGGGTTCTGCAGACTCAAGGGTCATCTTTATTTTAACCCCCCCCCCCCCGGGCCAGTGCTCCCTCTGAGTGTTGGTCCGAACCGGGCAGCCTGCGGGGCCACCTCGGGAAAACTCGGGGGTTGGTTTTACTCGTAGCTTGACCTATCTGAGTGTGCCCTAAGAAAGAGATATGTGCAGCTCCTATCGGGATTTGTCGGCACATTCGGGCGGTGTTGCTGGTCTTGTTTTAACCTATCGAAGTGTCTTGAATTACCGAGATACCGAGTCTGATCGGAACGTCTTGGGAGGAGGTCTATTCCTTCATTGACCGTGAGAGCTTGTCATGGGCTAAGTTGGGACTCCCCTGCAGGGATTGAACTTTCGAAAGCCGTGCCCGCGGTTAGGGGCATATGGGAATTTGCTAATGTCCGGTTGTAGATAACTTGAACCTTAACTTAATTAAAATGAATCAACTGAGTGCGTTACCGTGATGGCCTCTTCTCGGCGGAGTCCGGGAAGTGGACACGGTGTTGGAGTAATGTTTGCGCAGGTTGTTCTCTAGTTTCTCGCTCGCGCTTTGCCTCCTCTTCTCGCTCTCTTTTGCGTATAAGCTGGCCACCATACTTGCTAGTCGCTTGCGGCAGCTCCACTCATATTTTACCTTGCCTTACCTATAAGCTTAAATAGTCTTGATCGCGAGGGTGCGAGATTGCTGAGTCCCTGTGGCTCACAGATTACTATTACACCAGATGCAGGGCCTGAGGATTCCGCTCCAGGAGACGCGTTTGAGCTCAAGTGGGAGTTCAACGAAGACTCTCAGCGTTACTATGTTTCCTTTCCCGATGATCAGTAGTGGTGCCCAGTTGGGGGTGATTGGGACTGTGACGCATGTTGGGTTCTCTTTTATTTTGGCGCCGTAGTCGGGCCATGAGTGTTTGGATGATGTAATGTTATTTATGTACTTGATTGACGTGGCGAGTGTAAGCCAACTATGTTATCTCCCCGTTATTATTCATATTACATGGGATGTTGTGAAGATTGCCTAACTTGCGACATGTGCCTTCAATGCGATTATGCCTCTAAGTCGTGCCTCGGCACATGGGAGATATAGTCGCATCGAGGGTGTTACAAGTTCGTAATCAGAGCCTTCCCCGACCTTAGGAGCCCCATTGCTTGATCGTTTTTAGCGGCCGAGTTGTGTCTAGAAAAATGTTTTGAGTCTTTTAGGAATTATATATCGGAGAGATTAGGAATTCTTTTGACTTCCCAGTCTCCTCATCGCTCTGGTAAGGCATCCTGACGTAGAGTTTTGACTCTTCTCTTCTCAAATTTCACTAAAAAAATTTTTAGGATCACGCGGGTATCTTGGAATCGTTCCCATGGTTTTATGATGAGAACATTGTCTTGGTGCCTCCTATCAGGGGTTTAGTGGAAGTGTCCCGGGGAGTTGAGCTCTAAGGTGTTGTCATCATAATTTTATCGTTGCAGTTCTGGAATACCTGAGTTTAGTACGCCGACATCGAAAATCTCTTTTATGCAGTTCATTGGTGAGATAACCTCGACGCCACCCAGTACTGGGGCGGGAGTTCGGGAGTATTGCCATAACTTGTATAACGGATGCTTTTCGAAGGTTGACGTAGATGGTGTCCGAAGGTTTCTTGGTTATGTGTTGAAGGATGGATACAGCTGGATGTAGGAATTGCTAGTTTGGGTGAGATTTTATGCTTCCCCTGTATCCCCAACACCTGATTGCATAACCGGAAAGGTTCGGGAGTTTCATAGGTGGGAATTCTAGTAGCTCTAGTTCTTCTTCCACGGATATTGGTTTGAGATTGGGATTTCTTACCGATTATTCGTTCTTGATCCGTACCTTGTTGATTTATTTCTCTACCTTAATTCTACGTGGCTTCTCAATTTATGGATATGTGACCATTTCAAGAGGAATGCATTCGTTCATTTTCTTCGGATGTGAAGACTATATGTTGCAATTTTCATTCCATTGGATTCAGCTTCAATATTTGTCTGTCTATGTGCTAATGGTGGTCAACCTCTTCAGGATGGCTCCTCCAACGCGCATGACTCCGAATCATGATCCGCCACCACCTCCACCTCCTCCGGAGGCATGGCAAGCTGTGATGGCCGCAACCAATGCAAACACACAGTTGATCATGCAAATTCTTCAAGAGCGCAATCAAGGCAACCAAGGGAATCAAGGCAGCAATCAGAATCACTTTGCTTCACTCAACCAGTTCCTTGCTAACGGGCCAAAGACTTTCAGCAATTGTGTTGAGGCAACCGATGCTGACGATTGGCTAGTGGATCTGTGCAAGCATTTCGAGTGCAGTAACGTCAGGTCTGAGGACTTTGTCAAGTTCGCTTCCTTCCAACTCAAAGATCGAGCTGTAGAATGGTTCCAACATTACAAGGATTCCAGAGGTGGACGTGTTATCTCTTGGGATGATTTCCGTCGAGATTTCCGAGCTCATCATATTCCTCAAAGCATGGTTGAAAGCAAGCGTGAGGAATTCCGCAATCTGAAGCAAGGCTCTTTGTCTGTCTATGACTACAACAAGTTGTTCCAGAAGCTCGCCCGCTTTGCCAAGCAGGACGTCCCTGATGAGAAGAGCATGATATATCAGTTCAGGGGTAGTCTCAGAGAAGTAATTCAGCTCGCTCTTGTCCTCTTCGAGCCCTTGAGATACGATGAGTTCTACAACATGGCACTGAAGCAAGAGGCTTCTCAATTGAGGTGTGATGCTTCCAAGAAGCGAGTCAGAGATGTTACTCCTTCTTCCTCTACTCAAGTGGCCAAGCAGCAGAAGTATTGGCTTCCTCCTCCTCCGTTCCGTCAGCCGTATCAGCAGAAGAGCAAAGGTGGCAGTGGTTCTTCCCACCCACCCAACCCTGGCTTTCAGAACAAGACTTCGTCTCAAGCTCCAAGATCGAGTGCTCCGTATCACCGTCCGCTTTCAGAGGTCACGTGCAACAAGTGCCAACAGAAGGGTCACTATGCCAACAAGTGTTTCAACCAGAGGCGTCTTCCTCCTCCTCCTCCTGTCAGATCGGCAAGTACAGCTGTGGTCAAGCATAACCCCAAGCACGCCAAGGTCAACTTGATGAATGTAGCTCAGGCAGAGGACTCGTCAGATGTCATCATGGGTAACCTTCCTGTTAATGATATTCCTGCAAAAGTTCTTTTTGACACTGGTGCATCGCATTGTTTCATGTCAAAGCCATTTTTTACCAAGCATGAGTTCGTTTCTTCTCATTTGGGTAAACAAATGGATATCGTTTCTCCTGGCAAACGTTTGAGTGCAAGTCTGGAGGTGCCAGATGTTACTATCACTTTGGGTGACTACAAGTTCCTTTCTTCCCCTATGGTTCTTGGTAACTCGGATATTGATCTTATTCTCAGAATGGATTGGCTTTCTAAGCACAAGGCACATCTCGATTGTGCTGCCAGGCAGATTCAATTAACTCATTCGTCTGAGGATGTAATTGTCTTTGTTGCTCGTGATGATACCATTCGTCTATTTTCTCTCAATGAGAAGGGTGAACTCGATGCCATCTCGCAAATTCCAGTCGTTTGCGAATATCAAGACGTCTTTCCAGAAGAGCTTCCAGGAATGCCTCCGCACCGGCCAGTTGAATTCATTATTGATCTTGAGCCTGGCACGGAACCTGTTTGCAAGCGTCCTTACAAGCGCGGACCTAAAGAGTTGAAGGAGCTGAAGAAGCAACTCGATATTCAAGAGAAAATGGGTCTCATCCGGCCTAGTTCTTCTCTGTGGAGTTGTGGTGTTCTTTTTGTGAAGAAGAAGGATGGAACGACCGATTTTGTGTTGATTACCGTCCAGTGAACAAGAAGACCATCAAGAACAAATACCCACTTCCCAACATCAATGAGCTGTTCGAACAACTTAAAGGTGCCCAAGTATTCTCCAAGCTTGATCTCCGTATGGGCTATCATCAGATTCGAATCCGTGAGCAAGATATTCCCAAGACGGCTTTCAGGACAAGCTTTGGTTCATATGAATACACTGTCATGTCTTTTGGCCTCGTCAACGCTCCTCCGACGTTCTCTCGCATGATGAACTTCATCTTCAACGCCTACACCAATGACTTCGTTTTGGTCTATCTCGACGACATTCTGGTTTTCTCCAAGAACAAGGAAGATCATGCCAAACACTTGCGTTTGGTTCTTGATAAGCTCAGGGAACACAAGTTCTACGCTAAGTTCCCAAGTGTGAATTTTGGCTTGATGAGGTTCTTTATCTTGGTCATATCATCTCCGCCAAGGGCATTGCCGTGAATCCTGAGAAGGTGTCTGCAATTGTGAATTGGGAACCTCCTCAGAACGTGAAGCAACTCCGTAGCTTCCTCGGTCTCGCAAGCTATTGTCGAAGATTCGTTGAAAATTTTTCTAAGATCGCGAAGCCTCTCTCTAATCTTCTCCAGAAGCACATCAAGTACGTTTGGTCTCCAGAGTGTGATATTGCTTTCAACACTTTGAAAGAGAAATTGATCACTGCTCCAGTTCTCACTCCGCCTGATGAATCCAAGCCGTACGAGGTCTTTTGTGATGCCTCTCTCCAAGGTCTTGGCGCAGTATTGATGCAAGAGAAGAAAGTTGTTGCTTATACCTCTCACCAGTTAAATCCTAATGAGAAGAACTACCCCACTCATGATCTCGAGTTGGCGGCAGTTGTGCATGCTCTGTTGACTTGGAGACATCTTCTATTGGGAAGAAAAGTGGACATTTTCACTGATCACAAGAGTCTCAAGTACATCTTCACTCAGCCTAATCTCAACCTCAGGCAAACTCGATGGGTCAAAATGATTCAAGAGTATAATCCGAGTATTGAGTATACTCCAGGCAAGGCCAATGTGATTGCTGACGCATTGAGCAGAAAAGCTTACTGCAACAGTCTGATTCTCAAGCCTTATCAACCCGAGCTTTGTGAAGCTTTCCGCAAACTTAATCTGCAAGTTGTCCCTCAAGGTTTCCTCGCCAACCTTCAAGTCTCTCCTACCTTGGAAGACCAGATTCGCCAAGCCAGCTTCTTGATGCGATGGTGAAAAAGGTGAAGATTGGGATTGCCAAGGGTCAGTCCAAGTACAAGTGCTACCGCCTTGATGACAAGGACACTCTCTTCTTCGAGGATCATATTGTTGTACCCAAAGGTGACCTCCGTAAAGTGATCATGAACGAGGCTCACAATTCTCTCCTCTCCATCCACCCTGGGAGCAGGAAGATGTATCAGGACCTCAAGCAAGCTTATTGGTGGACTCGAATGAAGCACGAGATTGCTCAATTCGTGAATGAGTGTGATGTCTGCAGAAGAGTGAAGGCAGAACACCAAAGGCCAGCTGGTCTCTTCCAACCTCTTGCCATTCCAGAATGGAAGTTTGACCACATTGAAATGGACTTCGTGACTGGGTTTCCAAAGTCCAAGCGTGGCAGTGATGCTATATTCGTTGTCATCGACAAACTCACCAAAGTGGCTCATTTTCTGCCTATCAAAGAGTCGATCACTGCAGCTCAATTGGCGGAACTCTATACCTCTCGTATTGTTTCTCTGCACGGTATTCCACAAGTGATCTCTTCAGACCGTGGCAGCATCTTTACCTCGATGTTTTGGGATTCTTTTCAGAAGGCCATGGGCACGAACATCCGCTTCAGCACAGCTTTCCATCCTCAAACTAGCGGTCAAGTCGAGCGTGTCAACCAGATTCTTGAAGATATGCTCAGGGCTTGTGTGATCTCCTTCGGCATGAAGTGGGAGGATTGTCTTCCTTATGCTGAATTCTCCTACAACAACAGTTTTCAAGCAAGTTCGGGCAAGGCCCCATTTGAAATTCTTTATGGCAGGAAGTGCCGTACCCCTCTCAACTGGTCTGAAACCGGTGAACGTCAGCTTTTGGGTAATGACTTAATCACAGAGGCAGAAGAAATGTGCAAAGTCATTCGTGATAACCTCAAAGCAGCCCAATCCCGCCAGAAGAGCTACTATGATAGTAAGCACCGTGATTTAGCTTTCGAGATCGGAGATCATGTTTACCTCCGCGTCTCTCCTATGAAAGGTACTTGTCGCTTCGGTATCAAAGGGAAGCTTGCCCCTAGATACGTGGGACCTTTCAAGATTGTCAGCAAGAGAGGCGACCTCGCCTATCAACTCGAGCTTCCTTCAAACTTTGCAAATGTTCATGACGTGTTCCATGTCTCTCAGCTTCGAAAGTGCTTCAAGACTCCTGACCGCACCGTCAACTTCGAGGACATTGAGCTCCAAGAAGATCTCTCTTATCGTGAGCACCCAGTTGCTATTCTTGAAGAGACTGAACGCAAGACTCGCAACAAGTCAATCAAATTTCTCAAAGTCAAGTGGTCACACCATTCCGACCGTGAAGCTACCTGGGAACGCGAGGATCACCTCCGTTTTGAGTACCCGGCGTTCTTTCAGTCCTAGATCTCGGGACGAGATCCTTTCGTAGTGCTGGAGTGTTGTAACACCCCGGATGTAATTTTCCCAATTTGTACTCCAACTCTTGCCGTCTCTGGCGTTAAGTTATATTTATTTCCTCGGGTTCGGGTTTTGTCTCCGTGTGTTGTTGTCATTGTCATTCATCTCATATCATGTCATCATGTGCATTGCATTTGCATACGTGTTCGTCTCATGCATTCGAGCATTTTCCCCGTTGTCCGTTTTGCATTCCGGCGCTTCGTTCTCCTCCGGTGGTCATTTCTAGCTTTATTTCGTGTGTGGGGATTAAACATTTCCGGATTGGACCGAGACTTGCCAAGCGGCCTTGGTTTACTACCGGTAGACCGCCTGTCAAGTTTCGTATCATTTGGACTTCGTTTGATATTCCAACGGTTAACCGAGGGACCGAAAAGGCCTCGTGTGTGTTGCAGCCCAACACCCCTCCAAGTTGGCCCAAAACCCACCTAAACCTGCTCCATCATCTAGAGCGTTTGATCACAATCGCATGGCCAAAAACCGCACCTCATTTGGACTCTCCTAGCTCCCTCTACCTCTATTTAAACACCCCCCCGAAATTCGGATCTCCGTCTCCCCCGTAACCCTAAAACCTGCTCACGCCGCCCCCGGACATGTCCACCTCCTAGCGGACACATCACCGCCGCCAATCAACCGCCGCCACCTGTCGCGCCCGCGCCCACTTCCCCCGCCTCCCGCGCCGGCCCGCGAGGGCCCGTGGCCGGCCCGCCCGCGCCCACGCACGGGCCAGAGGAGCCGCCGCCGCCGCATCCTTCTTCCTCCTTCCTCCCGCGCCGCTCGCCGCCTCCCCGCCACCACCGCGCCGGCGCCGCGCCGCCGCCGCGCGCCATCGGCGCCCAGAGCTCCTCGTCGCCCCGGCCGCCGCGCCGCGCCGCCTCGCCGCGACCGCCGCCTCTCCGCCGTTCCTCCTCCTCTGGCTGGCCTCGCCTCTCCTTCCTCCTCGCCGGAGCAAAACGACATCGCCGGAGCCACCTTGGGAGGCGTGCGATCCATATCTGGATCGGGGTGAACAGTAACCCTAGAGGTTGTTTTTTTGTCTAAGTCCCGAAATTCTCAGTCCATATGCCCATGTTCACGGCTCCGTAACTTTGCATCCGTAGCTCCGATTCATGCATATAGCATACCAAAATGTTCATCTCAAAGAGTACATCAATTCATTCCATTGCATCATTTTCATTTGAGTTCATCTTGATGCCCGAAATGCTGTTAGAAGAGGGCTACTTGAGTTATTTGTCAGATCTGCTAATCCGTTTAGGTTTTTGTCATTTTTGCCATGATTAATGTGTGCATGATATGCCCTGATGCTCTACATATGTTTTGTTTAAGGGTTTTGTCATCTTTCCATAGGTGCAACCCATGTATTTTTGTGATGTGTGTGGTGACTAGTGCAAGCTTGCTAAGTGGTGCACTTGCAAATTCTGTTTTCAGGGACTTAGCATTTCCACTAAGTCCTGGACCTGTTTATCTCATGATGCCATATGTTCATGTTGTTTCCTAGTGATCCGTGCCTCTTTTGAGGATGATCAGTAAGGATGTTTTGTTAATATTGTAGTTCTATATCCATCCATGTCTTTGTTTGCAATTATGGAGCACCCTAGCTTGAGTCAATCGAGCTCTAATTTTGCTACTTTGTGAATCTGGGCAGATTGTCAACTTGTTTGCAATTTTGCTGGTGATGTTGTAGTTGATCCGTGCATGCTATGCCATTGTTCTTGCCATTTCTAGCTTGCATTTTGTGCCTTCTTCATGGTTATATGCTTGTATTGTCATGACTTGCACCGTAGTGAGTGCATCGAGCTCGTAAACATGCCTACTTGAATTATGTTTCAGCATGTGACAGTTTTCACTAAGTATGAAAACTGAATATGTTTTTGCTATGTTCACATGCTTGCAATTGTATTTTATGATCCCTTTTGGCTCAAGGTCACTAAGGGACTTTTGTTAAGCTCTTTGAGTAGCTCCATGCCATGCTTTACTTTGCCATGTTCAGATCCTGTAGCATGTAGTTTTGTTGCTCCGAAGAGGGCTACCTGATCTGAAATGCCAGACAAGTGTTAATTTCACACAGTCTGAAATCTGTTTGTCATATGCATTTTTGCCATGCTTGTTTGAACCTGTTAATGGATGAATTGGCCGTAGCTCAGTGCTAGACTTTTGTTAAGCATCTTGAATGCACCCCTGCCATGTATTTCGTTGTCATGTTTGGTTGCTGTAGCATGTTTATTCCATTGCTTTTAGATGGCTACTTGCTGCAAATCGCAGACCGGTGTCATATTTGAATCGCTTGCCATTTCCAAACCGTAACTCCGATTCCGGCGTTCTTTATATCGTTTTCAAGCAATTTCATCTCATCTTTCCAGTGGCACACTTGGATTTCCATGTTGAGGCCAGGTTCATGCATTTCCTGTCATATCTTGCATGTCGCATCCCGCATCGGATCCCGCATAGCATACCATCTTTGCATTGCGTTGTTTGAGTTTGCACGTGGTTGATTGTATTCTTGTTGCTTGTTTGTCTTGTTTGGGTAGAGCCGGGAGACGAGTTCGCTAACGAGGAGCCCGTTGAGTTTGCTTTCGAGGATCCAGTCAACTCTGACAACTGTGCAGGCAAGATGATCATACCCTCGAAATCACTACTATCTTTGCTATGCTAGTTTGCTCGCTCTTTTGCTATGCCAATGCTACGATGCCCACCACTTGATTTCAAGCCTCCCAAATTTCCATGTCAAACCTTCTAACCCACCATGTCCTAGCAAACCGTTGATTGGCTATGTTACCGCTTTGCTCAGCCCCTCTTATAGCGTTGCTAGTTGCAGGTGAAGATCGGAGGCCGTTCCTGTTGGAACATTTATTTACTTGTTCGGATATCATTATATTGCTATGTTATCTTAATGCATCTATATACTTGGTAAAGGCTGGAAGGCTCGGCCTCTCGCCTAGTGTTTTGTTCCACTCTTGCCGCCCTAGTTTCCGTCATATCGGTGTTATGTTCCCGGATTTTGCGTTCCTTACGCGGTTGGGTTATAATGGGAACCCCTTGATAGTTCGCCTTGATTAAAGCTTTTCCAGCAATGCCCAACCCTTGTTTTACCATTTGCCACCTAGCCTTTTCTTTCCCTTGGGTTCTGCAGACTCAAGGGTCATCTTTATTTTAACCCCGCCCCCCCGGGCCAGTGCTCCCTCTGAGTGTTGGTCCGAACCGGGCAGCCTGCGGGGCCACCTCGGGGAAACTCGAGGGTTGGTTTTACTCGTAGCTTGACCTATCTGAGCGTGCCCTGAGAAAGAGATATGTGCAGCTCCTATCGGGATTTGTCGGCACATTCGGGCGGTGTTGCTGGTCTTGTTTTAACCTGTCGAAGTGTCTTGAATTACCGAGATACCGAGTCTGATCGGAACGTCTTGGGAGGAGGTCTATTCCTTCATTGACCGTGAGAGCTTGTCATGGGCTAAGTTGGGACTCCCCTGCAGGGATTGAACTTTCGAAAGTCGTGCCCGCGGTTAGGGGCAGATGGGAATTTGCTAATGTCCGGTTGTAGATAACTTGAACCTTAACTTAATTAAAATGAATCAACTGAGTGCGTTACCGTGATGGCCTCTTCTCGGCGGAGTCCGGGAAGTGGACACGGTGTTGGAGTAATGTTTGTGCAGGTTGTTCTCTAGTTTCTCGCTCGCGCTTTGCCTCCTCTTCTCGCTCTCTTTTGCGTATGAGCTAGCCACCATACTTTCTAGTCGCTTGCTGCAGCTCCACTCATATTTTACCTTGCCTTACCTATAAGCTTAAATAGTCTTGATCGCGAGGGTGCGAGATTGCTGAGTCCCTGTGGCTCACAGATTACTATTACACCAGATGCAGGGCCTGAGGATTCCGCTCCAGGAGACGCGTTTGAGCTCAAGTGGGAGTTCGACGAAGACTCTTAGCGTTACTATGTTTCCTTTCCCGATGATCAGTTGTGGTGCCCAGTTGGGGGTGATTGGGACCGTGTCGCATGTTGGGTTCTCTTTTATTTTGGCGCCGTAGTCGGGCCATGAGTGTTTGGATGATGTAATGTTATTTATGTACTTGATTGACGTGGCGAGTGTAAGCCAACTATGTTATCTCCCCTTTATTATTCATATTACATGGGATGTTGTGAAGATTGCCTAACTTGCGACATATGCCTTCAATGCGATTATGCCTCTAAGTCGTGCCTCGACACGTGGGAGATATAGTCGCATCGAGGGTGTTACAAGTTGGTAATCAGAGCCTTCCCCGACCTTAGGAGCCCCATTGCTTGATCATTTTTAGCGGCCGAGTTGTGTCTAGATTAGGGTCTAAATGTGCCCCGATGGAAGCTGTTTTATTGGGGTCCGTTGGATGGACCTGGAATTTGACTATTTCATCCGCCGGTTTAAAGGAGGTGGACTTGGATCTTTTGTCGAGTACCACATCGTCCCTATTCACCATAGAGCGTAGCACAGTCAGTTCCTCAGCCGCTAGGGCTCCGGATAGTGCCTCGAGGGCCAGTGCGGCTGTCTCGTTTTCGGCGCGGAGTGCTATGTCCGGATCGCTAGTGAGGGTGATGATCCCGTTAGGCCCGGGCATCTTGAGCTTCATGTACCCGTAATGGGGTATTGCTTGAAAGATTGTAAACGCTTCCCGCCCTAGCAGAGCGTGATAACCGCTACTGAACGGAGCCACACGGAACGTGACCTCTTCGGACCTGTAATTATCCGCGTGCCGAACACCACATCTAGTGTGATATTTCCTCTACACCGCGCTTCCCGACTGGGGATTATTCCTCTAAAGGTTGTGCTGCTTCGCTCAATGCGATTCCAGTCTATTTCCATTTTTTGAAGGGTTTCCTCATAAATGAGGTTCAATCCACTGCCGCCGTCCATGAGTACCTTGGTAAGACGAAAGTCGTCCACTATTGGACTGAGGACCAATGCGGCTAGTGCTCGGGCTGTTCGGAATTTAGGTTCATCACTGGCATTAAAGGTAATAGCCGGGTCACTCCATGGGTTTATTGTTGCTACTTGGTAGTGCCGGGGTACTGATCCACGGGCACCTATGGGACCGGCGGACCGGGTCCCTTTCGGTTCGGCGGGGGCGGAGATTGTGCAAAGAGCAGATCGAGGCGATGCACGCGAGCGATTTACCCAGGTTCGGGCCGCACGGATGCGTAAAACCCTACTCCTGCTTTGTGGTTTGTATTGATGTCTTACTCGGGAGCGCGGAGTGCTACAGTACACACCAGTAGCTAGCGAGACCGAGCGTGAGTGTTCTGTGGAATGGCTAACCCCCCTCTACGTTGCACACGGGCCTCCTTTTATATGCTCAAGGGGTTACCGACAGGTGGCAACGGAGGTAAAGGGCAAAAATGGAAAGGTGCTGTGGTAGGCACAGCTACCTGCTACAGTGTATCATACCTAACCCTGACGGCAGGGGACAAGGGCCTTAAATGCCCGTCTGTGTCGCCTAAACAGTGTGAAAAGGGACCACCAGGGACGCCACCGTTCGCCACGATGGCGATCTTGTCAGCGCCGCTTGCCACCGCACGCCCCTGGCTGCACAGCCTTCCGCCACGTACGCCTGGAAGGGCCCCAGAGCGACACGTTGGTGGATGTGCTGGAGCGCGGGCACGGAGAGATGGCTTGCCGCGGCAAGCGCCTTGCCGCGGTCGTTGTCTTGTCGCGTCCGGGAGCTTGTCGCTCACCGGGCCTTGCCGGGACGCGTGGTGCGCCGCGGCAAGTCCCTTGAAATGCCTTGGGTGGCCTTCCCGGCAAGCTCCTTTTGCCGGGGTCTTGGGATGCTTTTGTTAGCCCTCCCGGCAAGCTCCTCTTGCCGGGGTCTTGTCTTCTTGACTTGGATACTTTGTTCTTGAATGGCTCCAGAGGAGCCACGGAGGATCTTGGCGGTCACCCGGCAAGCCTTGCTGCGGGATGCTGCGACTGCCCGTGCACAAGTTCGGGATACTAGGGTACCCCTACTCTAGTTCACCGACAGGAGCCCCCGGGTCTGGGCCATACACGGTGCCGAGCGCTGTTGGGCCAGGCCCAAAACAGGGCACGGGCACACGCGGCCTAGGTTACACCGTATCTCACTCCGTATCCACCGCGCCCTCCCTAAACGGCACGCGTTGAATGCAGCGTCGTGGGAGAGATCGTGGGGGTTTCTTTATTCGGAAATGCGGAACGTCCGCCCCCTCCCCCTTTATAAGCAGGGGAAACAGGGGCAGTTCGCCCACTCGCCCGTTGCTGCTTCCAATCTCAGAAATCTCCGCCGCTCCCTCGCCTTTCCAAAGCTGAGAGAGAGAGCAGCGCTCCGCCCCCCATCGCCACCAGCACCACCAACGCCGTCGACCTCCTCCACTGCTTCCGCCATGGCTCTAAAAGCCGACAAGGGGAAGGCTGTGAAGTCGACCGAGGCGCAGCGGCTCGCGGCGCTGCGGAAGGAGCGGTCCGTCTTCCCCCCCAAGCTTGGCGTGAAGAAGCTGAGGGAGAACTATTACCTTTTCTGGTCGGCGGAGACGCGCGTGCATCCGCGCACAAAGGTACTCCCCGCCGCCGCTTGGAAGAAGGCTCCGAATGGATACCCCTTCTTTGCTCTGTTCTTCTATTGCGGGCTCTGCCCGCCTTTCTCTGATTTCTTCTGCGACATCATGAATACCTACGGATTCCACCTCCTTGACTTCACCCCCAACGCCGTCCTGACAATGGCAGTTTTTGCACACCTCTGCGAAAACTTTGTCGGAGTCCTTCCCAACGTAGCCCTCTTCCGCCACTTCTTCATACCCCGAGTAGAGAGAGGAGAGCCTCTATCCGGCGGAATCGCCTGGATCTCAAGGGCCGGCAAGAAGGAGACGTATCTGGAGGGAGAATTCCGCGGCAAGTGGGAGGAGTGGAGGGCAGATTGGTGCTGGATTGACGAGGAGAGCCCGCAGCCATTCACCACCCGGCGCCAAACCCCAGTAGCACGCGGCAGCGATTGGAGTGACGTGGCCCCGGAAGACGCCAGACTGAAGATTGCCGTCACCAGGATCCTGCGCCTCAGGCTTGCCGGGCTTACTGTTGGCGCTGTTGGCGCAGACTTCCTTCGCCGCCGCATCGCCCCCCTGCAGGAACGGGGGAGGCCCACCTGGGAGTTCAAGAACGCGGCAGATATCATGAGGCTGCGGCCGGGCCTCAATTACAACTTCACAGTCTTGGAGCTCAACGCGATGCTTCAGGAGCTCTTCAAGTATGACCCCCAACAACCCGAGGTCTTCAGGTTGCCGGGGGGCATCGTCCCATTGTGCAACAATTCTGCGCTCGACCGCATCCGTGCAATGATGCCGGAGTGCGACTCGCACGGAATTGTGCCAACTTGGCAGGAGCCTGCAGACGACGTCGTGCAGCAGTTCTTCGACGACTTGGTGGAAGTGCCAATCCGCCCCGACGAGAAGGACGGCCTCACCCGCGACACCACGGATGCGGAGATGGCGCTCATCGCCACCAGGCTGGAGGAGGCAGCGGCAGCCGCAGCCGCGGGCGAGTTCGGGTTCACTGTGGAGGAGGCCGATGTAGCAGAAGCGGCAAGCCGTGCCGAGCGAGGGGAGCCTGCCGGCAAGAAGGAGCTTGCCGGGCGTGACGCCGAGCCGAGCGAGCCCGCCAAGGACACGAGCGGTTCGTTGCAAATCGACTCCTCTTCCTCCTCATCTTCGGGCAGCTCGCCGCAAGCAGAGCCTCCATCCCCACCAAGAAGGCGTCTCCGCAAGGCCGGTGACGTGACGGAGCGGCAAGCGGGTCAACGGTCGCCGCGCCGCGTGACACGCTCCACCGCGGCAAACACCATTGCCGCGGGAGCGCCTCATGCTGTGACGGCAACTGGAGCGGAGTCTAGCCGGACCACCGCTTCAGTCCCTACCGCTACCCACGCCGCGCCGACAGCCGGAGCGGGGTCGTCTCAGACCACCGCCACTGCTCCCGCCAAGCGGCCAAGGGAAGCTACTCCTCCGCTTCCTTGCGCCAGACATGGGCCAGACTTCGACTTCTCCGCGTTCAGCTCCGACGAGGAAGAAGAAGAAGAGTAAGCTTCTCTTGATGTACTTGCATTTCTTCAATTCTTGCTGTTGGTCTTGTTTCTCACTTGCTTTTCTCTCTGAACTTGTTCTTCTTTAGAACTCTGGCCCAGAGAGCGGCAAAGAGAGCTAAGGTCCCGGTGATCGTCATCGAGGACGAGCCCACTGCGATAGCAGGTGGCGCGCCCGAGACAACCTTGCCGGACCCGGCGACTTTCCTCCAGGGCAGCCCCCAGCGTAAGTGTATGATTTACTTTCTGCTGCGAGGCACGCTTGGGTACTTGTCTTTGCTGATATCTGCTTGTTGACTTGTGTAGGAGCCGAGCAGCCCCACCAGGAGCCAAGGGAGAATCCCCGACAAGGGAGAATTCTCCGGCAAGGGAGGTCTTCCCGGTAAGGGAGAAGTCTCCGGCAAGGGAGGGTTCTCCGGCGAGGGACAGCACTAGCGGCCCCCCGACGGCGGAGACCACGACTGCAGAAACTGGTGCAGGTACTCCTCTTGCTCCAAAACTTCTCTTGGGTTCTTCTTTTCTTGATCTTTCTGGGTTTTCGCTGGATTTTGTTTGACTCTTCTCCCCTTTTCTGGCCGTCAGATCCATCCGCTGTGGAGCAGATGGAGACCGACGTCGCCGCCGACGAATCAGCCGGTGCTGGAGACGCCGCCGGCGCAGAGGCCGCCAAGGCTGCCGCCGTAGCAACTGGCGAGGAGTCTGGCGATCGTACTGACGGCCCAGAGGCCGCAGGAGCGCCAGGCGCTACGCCAACCGCCGACCCATCCGCCGAAGCCGCAGCGCCAAGCTCCAAGGAGCCCCAGCCGGGCGTTTATTTGAAGGCCGGCGACGACGTCTTCATCAATCTTCCCTGGGCATCAAGCTCCAGAGCGCCGGTCGAGGGGGAGGTCTTCGACGGAGAAGTGCTCGCCTCCGCGGGGTTGACGGTGGTTGACGCGCCAAGCAGCAGCAAGGAGCCTGAGGAGGAGTGGCTGCTGCGGAAGCTGATGTCACTCTACCGCGCGCGGCAGGCCAAGCTGGAATCCCGCGAGGCACTTGTCGCGAAGGCGGGAGCAGATATCGAGAAGCGCGCGGAGGAGCTCAGGGGTTTCCACCGGGAAGCCCTCCGGTCCCTGGCGGAGGAGCGGGAGCAGCTCCCTGAAGCGCAGAAGGCCTTCCTCCTCGAGAAGGCCGAAGCCGAAGAGCGGCAGCACTTGCCGCTGTGAAGCTAGCCACGGAGGAGGGCGAGCTGGCGCAGCGGAAGGTCAATCTCGACTCCCACGAGGAGGAGCTTGCCGCGCGCGAGGGAAAACTCGGCGAAGCCCTGAAACAAGAAGAGGACGCCGCCGCCGCCGAGGCCGCCAAGGAGGAGTTGAAGACGAAGGTGGCGCAGCTAGAAGCCGATCTCGCCGAGAAGGGCAGAGAGCTCAGCGCCGCCAAGGTCTCCAACGTGGATCTTGAGTTGAAGCTAACCACTTTGACCAAGACTCTGGACAGCGCCAAGAAGCGGGAGGCGGCCTTGAAGGAGGAAATCAAGGCCGACAAGGCGCTGCTGGAGAGTGCTGCCGCCGCCCAGAACGCTTTCAGGGAGACTGTGACGCACTAGACGGAGAGTCTTGTGAACGCCGCCACAGACATCGACAAGGAACTGGCGCAGCTGGGAATGGAAGATCTCGGGTATCCCTCTGACGACAACCTCCAACCCAGCGCCAAGCTCGTCCTGTTCTTCAAGGGCGTGGCGACAGCCCTCCAGCGACTCCGGGAGAGGATCCCCAAGCAGCTGGCCGACGAATCGCGCAAGATCTGCGCAGGGGCCCTCCAGAAAGTGTTGATGAAGGTGGCCTTCCGCAATCCGGGCCTCCGCCTCACCAACATCCTCAGGACCTTGCCGCTGGAGGCTGATCTGGAGGAGCTCAAGGCCCTTGTCGCACCCATTGTGGACAAGGTGAGCGGGATCAAGAGGGTTGAAGGCGATCGCGTAGATTAGGCCGCCCATTTCTTCTTTCCTTGTCGCTGCTTATCATGTCATGAAAACAATCTGTTAGAGCTGCGACAAGCTATCTATGTAATATAACTTTGTTCTGGGCAATGATCGCAACGTTATTCCCTTTACTTGATTCCTCGCTTTGTATGTCTTTTTTACCCTACGCTTTTAGGGAACTTGCCGGCGCAGGCACCTGAGCCGCGAGCGCTGAGTGCGGGACGTCAGCAGCCTGCTGGCGGCGCCGCAGCTGACAAGAAACCTTGTCGCAACTAGTTGCAGCTCGCTTAAGTTGTTGAGCGGACTCGAAACAAAATAAGGGCGCAACTAGCTACGAGTTGGTTCCTCCGCGCACAGGTTTTCCATACAAAGTGCGGTCGTTCAAGGGATATAACTTTAAAATTTAAAAAATTTGATTGCTCAAACTTTGGCAACTTAGCTTTTCTGTTGTTTGCTTCCCAGCAAGGTGAAACTTTCTTGAACGACGCCTGGTCCATACCATCGTCTTCTCCTTTCCCCCCCGGCAAACTTGTGGGCGAGGGGAACCTTGCTTTCAAAAGGAAGAAGAGACAATACAAATATGGAGCTTTACGGCTCCTTATTGCTTACCGTGGAGTAAGTGCTGCACAAAGTGTCAGATCATATATGCCAAAAAATAGAAAGCATAGAATCGACAAAATGTGCGGAGCACATGAGTTTTACTTATGCACGGGGTCTGCGCCCGGCTTTGTACAAAGGATTACATGCAACAGCGGCAAGACTTGTACAAAAGGTGGTTGCCGGAACAGGTTCCGACAACCCGCCTTACGGGTAAAACTTGCGAAGATGCTCAATGTTCCAGGAGTTTCTCACCGGAACGCCATCTTCGGTCTCAAGGCGGACGGTGCCAGGCCTAGTGACTCGTTTCACCCGATAAGGGCCTTACCACTTCGGCGTCAACTTGTTGGAATTCTTGGCGGACTGAACGCGCCGAAGAACAAGGTCGCCTTCCTCGAGACTTCTAGCATTAACTTTGCGGCTATGGTAGCGGCGCAAAGCTTGCTGGTAGCGAGCAGCTCGCACAGCAGCCTGAAGACGGTCTTCCTCAAGGAGCAGCGCGTCATCTTGTCGCAGCTGCTCTTGCTCAAGCTCATCATAAGCGAGCACTCGAGGTGACCCGTATACGAGTTCCGTGGGGATAACTGCCTCTGCTCCATAGACTAGAGCGAAAGGTGTCTGGCCAGTGGCTCGATTTGGCGTCGTTCTGATCGACCAAAGAACCACCGGCAGCTCCTCGATCCAGTTTCTTCCGCACTTGTGCAGCCTGTCAAAAGTTCTGGTCTTGAGCCCGCGCAGCACTTCGGCATTTGTCCTCTCCGCTTGACCGTTGCTTCTCGGGTGAGCAACAGAAGCGAAGCAGACCTTGGCGCCAAGATCTTGGACGTATTGCATGAAGGTGCGGCTCGTGAATTGTGTACCGTTGTCGGTGATTATCCTGTTAGGGATTCCGAAGCGGCAAACAATCGACCTGAAGAACTTGACTGCTGACTGTGCGGTCACCTTCCTCACTGGTTCCACTTCCGGCCACTTTGTGAACTTGTCGATTGCAACGTACAAGTACTCAAAGCCCCCGACAGCTCGGGGAAAGGGACCGAGGATGTCGAGCCCCCAGACCGAAAATGGCCAGGATAAAGGGATCGTCTGGAGAGCTTGAGCTGGTTGGTGTATCTGCTTGGAATGGAACTGGCACGCTTCACACTTGGTTACTTGTGTAGTTGCATCCTGGAGGGCTGTTGGCCAGAAGAAACCTTGCCGGAAAGCTTTGCCGACAAGTGCTCTTGCGCCAATGTGGTGACCACATATGCCTCCATGTATCTCTGCCAACAGCTTTTGTCCGTCTTCCCGGGGAATACACTTCAATTTCACGCCGTTCAGTCTTCTTCTGTACAGTGTCTTGTCGACAAACTGGTACATACTTGACTGCCGGGCTACTCTTTCTGCTTCTTCTTGCTCTTCGGGAAGTTCTCCTGTCTGAAGGAAATGGACAATCTGTTGTGCCCATGTTGGAGCTTGTGGCTCGACAACAAGGACTAAAGGCAAATCTGCGGCTGCGGGAACGTCCGCTTCTACGGCGAGAACCTGAGCCTCTGCCGGAGCTCGACGTTCCCCGGCAAGCTTGCCGGAGCAAAACTTGTCGGGAGCTTCTGCTTCAACGGAACAAACCCTAGGGCTTGCCGGAGCAGACTGTTCCAAGAGCTCAGAACGCCATCTTAGGGAATTTCTTGGCGGAGGCTTCAGGAAGCTCTGCCGGCAAATAGTCACCAGAAATCAACTTCCTCTTCTTGGTCTGTCCAGTTGATGGCGTTACGGACGGCTGAGTCAGCTTGAGCACAAAGATCCCTGGTTCCACAGGTAACTTAAGTGCAGCACACTTTGACAGGCCATCGGCAATGGCGTTCTGAGCTCTTGGAACATGCTCCATCTGCAGGCCCTCAAAGTGCTCTTCTAGCTTTCTCACTTCGTCGACGTAAGCTTCCATTAATGGACTCTGATAACTCTTGTTCACTTGGCGGACGACAAGCTGTGAGTCACCCCTGACAATGAGCTTCTTGATCCCAAGGTCTGCCGCGATCCGAAGACCGGCAAGCAGGCCTTCATACTCTGCAGTATTATTTGTTGCTTGCTCCTTGGGAAAGTGCATCTGGACTACGTACTTAAGGTGCTCTCCGGCGGGTGCGACAAGCAGCACGCCAGCGCCGGCGCCTTGCAGCGAAAAGGCACCATCAAAGTACATCAGCCACTCTTTGCTTACTTCCTTGTCGGGGATGCTCGTTTCTGGGATTTCTTCATCTGGTGTTGGCGTCCATTCTGATATAAATTCTGCCAATGCTCTGCTCTGAATAGTTGAAGTACTTTCAAACTTGAGGCCAAAGCTTGACAGTTCCAGTGCCCACTCAACAATCCTGCCTATTGCTTCTGGATTCTGCAGTATCCTCTTCAGCGGAAAGCGAGTGACAACTGTGATCTCATGTGCTTGAAAGTAATGGCGCAGCTTTCTCGAGGCCATGAGAAGGCCGAAAAGCAATTTCTGCACGCCAGAGTACCTTGACCTAGCCCCCTGCAGAAGGGAACTGACAAAGTAAACTGGGCGCTGCACCATCTTCTTCTGTGTCTCCTCATTCATCTGCGCAGATCCATTTTTGTCGGTACCAGAGCTTGTCGGAGAAGCCCCCCGCTTGTCGCTGGATGCGCTTGCCATGGTTGCTGGCTCATCATCTGCCTCCCTCTCTGCTACTAACGCAGCACTAACCACTTGATTGGTTGCCGCTATGTACAGCAGCAACTTCTCTTGTGGCTTAGATGCGACAAGTATTGGAGGGGAGGACAGGTATCTCTTCAAGTCTTGCAGCGCGGCCTCCGCTTCCGGAGTCCATCTCATTGGACCTGCCTTTTTCGATAATTTGAAAAATGGCAGGGCGCGCTCAGCAGACCTAGAGATAAACCTGCTGAGAGCACCCACGCAACCGGTAAGTCTCTGTACATCCTTGACGCGCTTTGGTGCTTCAATCTGCTCAATGGCCTTGATCTTGTCGGGATTGGCTTCAATTCCCCGCTGAGACACAAAGAACCCGAGAAGCTTGCCGGAGGGGACTCCAAACACACACTTCTCTGGGTTGAGCTTGAGGCTGATCTTGCGCAGATTTGCAAAGGTCCCGTCTAAATCTTGAATCAGGGTTGCTCTGTCCTTGCTCTTGACCACTATATCATCCATGTAGGCTTCCACATTTCTGTGTATTTGTGGCTCAAGAGCGACATGGACTACTCTTGCAAATGTTGAACCAGCATTTTTTAATCCGAAAGGCATCCGTACGAAACAGTACGTGCCACATGGAGTAATAAATGCGGTCTTCTCCTCATCCTCTTCTGCCATGAAGATCTGATGGTATCCTGAGTATGCGTCAAGAAATGAAAGAAAATCACATCTGGCTGTGGAGTCAACAGTCTGGTCAATGCGCGGCAAAGGAAATGGGTCTTTGGGACAAGCTTTGTTAACATCAGTAAAATCGATACAAAGTCTCCATTTCCCGTTTGCCTTGCGCACGACTACAGGATTGGCCAACCACGTAGGATGGAGCACTCCTCTGACAAGGCCTGCTGCTTCCAGCTTCTTGATCTCTTCTGCAATGAACTCTTGGCGCTCCACTGCCTACTTCCTGACCTTCTGCTTGATGGGCCGCGCATGAGGACAAACGGCGAGGTGGTGCTCAATCACTTTCCTGGGAACACCGGGGATGTCAGACGGTTGCCAGGCAAACACGTCGACATTCGCCCGCAGGAAAGCAACGAGCGCGCTTTCCTATTTAGGGTCGAGAGTGGCACTGATGGTGAAGGTACCACCAGTGCCGTCCTCCTTGGCGGACACCTTCTTCGTCTCTGGCGGAGCTGCCATCGTCTTCTTACACTTGCCGGTGGAGCTCGATGGTGCGTCCTCGACGGCAGCGCAGCACTCCGAAGAGGTGCGCTTGCCGGAGTGGGCATCAGAACTCTTGCCGGACTTGGTCTTCTTCCCCCCGGGAGCTTCAACGGCAAGTGGCTTGCGATCTGCTGCGGCTGCCGCTTCCCGGTAGATCTTGTCGGCACAGATAAGAGCATCCTTCTTGTCGCCGGGGACAGAAATGACGCTTATCGGGCCTGGCATCTTCAGCATGTTATATGCGTAATGAGAGGCTGCCATGAACTTGGCGAGTGCTGGACGGCCAAGTATCCCATTGAAAGGCAATGGAATATCGGCGATGTCAAATGTGACCCTCTCAGTCCTGAAGTTTAACTCGCTGCCAAATGTCACTGGCAGCATGACCTACCCCTTCGGCTTGCTCCTTCCCGGATTGATTCCTTGGAATGTGCCGGTTTCTTCGAGCTCGCTGTCAGGGATCTGGAGTTTCTGGAGTACAACGGAGGAGATCAGGTTCAAGCCGGCCCCGCCGTCAACGGAGGAGATCTTGAGGTTGCGGATAGTTGGTGAAACCAACATCGGCAAACACCCGACCGCAGTTGTGCGATCAGGGTGGTCCTCAATGTCAAAGATGATAGGCGTGCTGGACAATTTCAGAAGCTTGCGCGATTCGACAGGTGGT
The DNA here is from genome assembly GCF_056163025.1 of Triticum urartu. Lineage (NCBI taxonomy): Eukaryota > Viridiplantae > Streptophyta > Magnoliopsida > Poales > Poaceae > Triticum > Triticum urartu. The sequence continues at coordinate 593,691,598 of NC_141876.1, forward strand.
TCCGCTGCATTGACTTCCCGCACCCACTGCTTGAGTTGGCGGTGTGAAGTATGCAGGGAAGCACCGCCGTCAACGCTCAAGACCTATGTGGCTTTCTGAAACTCCTGCTCACTGGTCTCAACATCATCCATGTCTTCGTCATCATCGTCATCTTCATCGTTGTCGCGGCCGCGGGGAGGTCTGTCTCCTTGCCGCTGCTTAGCCTTGCCGCGGCGTCCTCCCCGGCCGGCGCGCTTCTTGCCGGATTCTCCAGCACCTCCTTGGGCCCTCTCCTTGTAGCGTCGCTCGTATTCAGCCTTTTGCTACTGGACAAACTGCTCGACCTTCTTGCAGCTTTGGAGGTCATGACCCTTGGTGCGGTGAATCTTGCAATACTGCTTGTCGGAGCCGTCCTGCTTGTCGGCGACCGCCACAGCCTGACAGTTGGCGCATGCGGCAACCTCCTTGCCGGAGCTACCAACTTTGGCTTTCTTGGCGCCACCTTCGTTGCCGGACTGCTCAACGACTAGCACCTCTTTGCATTTCTTCTTCCTGTTTCGCCGTCGGTTCTTCTTTGCCGGGGCAGCATCTTCACTGTCAGATCCTCCTACTCCCACATTCTCTCCGGGGAGTTTCCTCCCTTCCTCAGCACGTGCACACTTGTCGGCCAGGGCATACAGCTCGCTGACGTCTCTGATCTTGCACATCGCCATCTCCTCCCTCATCCTGCGGTTACGCACGTTCTAATGGAACGCGCTGATAACTGCGGCAGGGTGGACATCTGGGATGTTGTGCTGCACACGGCTGAATCTCTGAATGTATTTGCGCAGGGGCTCCCCTTCCTTCTGGGCGAGCAGATGAAGGTCACTCTCTTGGCCATGAGGTTTGTGGCCGCCTGTAAAGGCGCCAACAAACTGATGGCAAAGATCTGCCCAAGAGGATATGGAGTTGTCCGGCAAGTGCATGAGCCAGGACCTGACGTTGGGCTTGAGCACCAACGGGAAGTAGTTGGCAAGGATCTTGTCGTCCTGCCCCCCAGCAGCCTGCACCGCGATGGTGTAGATGTTGAGAAACTCCGACGGATGCGACTTGCCGTCGTACTTCTCTGGCACATCTGGCTTGAAATTCTTCATACTGGGCCACTGGACTTGCCGCAGCTCACGGGTGAACGCAGGGCAACCTACCACGTACGGCAAGTCGCCTGGTTCCCCTGGCGCATGCATGTCAACAGAGGGCCCAACGCGCTGGTCTGATTGACGCCGCGCTTCTCTCCGGCGCTCGATGCGAGTATGAGCATCTTCTTGCTGTCGTTAGTGAAGAACTTGGCGCTGATCGCGGCGAACTCGTGGATCCGACGACGCGGTGGAGTCGCTGTCGAGGTGGATCCGGCGAGTCGGTGATCTTGGCCTTCGGGGTGGGGAGTGCACAGAGGTTGCACCCCCACCGGTCTTGTCGCCACCGGCTCGTGCCTGGCTGACTCGCTGCGGCTGCGACGTGCTCGGCTACCGAGGAGTGTCGCCGTTGGCGAAGCCGATGAGACTCTGGATAGTGGCCCTCCAATCGTCGATCTTGTCCGCCGTTGGAGGGTAGTCTAGGAGCAGCTGAGCTTGCGCCAAAGCTTCTGCTACAGTGGCGGGTGGCGATGGCGAACGGTGCGAGGAGTGGGATATGCTCGGACTTCTAACCACGTTAGAAGGAGCAGTATCCCGTCCAGGCGACCGTGTCTCGCTCGCGCCAGCATGTTGACGTGCATGGCGGTCTTGAGCGCTCCGAGATCCACCAGCTTGATCTTGGTCTAGCAAACGCATGGTACTGTGAGTACCATGACGCTGCCGGTCCCGCGCCTCCTGAGACGGGCGCGGTGCATGTACGGACGCCGAAGAAGAAGGTTTCGGAGGCGGCTGCTCCGTCCGCGCCGAACCCACCATCGCCGGAGCAAACGGCTGATGGGGCAGGCGCCGGCGGAAGAACGCGCATCGACGAGGGAGCTCACGGTGCTGCCAGGTCCAAGGACAGGGCTGCGCTGCCCATCGGCGGCGTAGCCGGCTCCCACAACGACCGGGCGCACTCCAAGACCTCGGCGTCCGTACATGCGCCAAAGATGCTGTGGTACTAATCCACGGGCACCTATGGGACCGGCGGACCGGGTCCCTTTCGGTTCGGCGGGGGCGGAGATCGTGCAAAGAGCAGATCGAGGCGATGCACGCGAGCGATTTACCCAGGTTCGGGCCGCACGGATGCGTAAAACCCTACTCCTGCTTTGTGGTTTGTATTGATGTCTTACTCGGGAGCGCGGAGTGCTACAGTACACACCAGCAGCTAATGAGACCGCGCGTGAGTGTTCTGTGGAATGGCTAACCCCCCTCTACGTTGCACACGGGCCTCCTTTTATATGCTCAAGGGGTTACCGACAGGTGGCAACGGAGGTAAAGGGCAAAAATGGAAAGGTGCTGTGGTAGGCACAGCTAGCTGCTACAGTGTATCATACCTAACCCTGACGGCAGGGGACAAGGGCCTTAAATGCCCGTCTGTGTCGCCTAAACAGTGTGAAAAGGGACCGCCAGGGACGCCACCGTTCGCCATGATGGCGATCTTGTCAGCGCCGCTTGCCACCGCACGCCCCTGGCTGCACAGCCTTCCGCCACGTACGCCTGGAAGGGCCCCAAAGCGACACGTTGGTGGATGTGCTGGAGCGCGGGCACGGAGAGATGGCTTGCCGCGGCAAGCGCCTTGCCGTGGTCGTTGTCTTGTCGCGTCCGGGAGCTTGTCGCTCACCGGGCCTTGCCGGGACGCGTGGTGCGCCGCGGCAAGTCCCTTGAAATGCCTTGGGTGGCCTTCCCGGCAAGCTCCTCTTGCCGGGGTCTTGTCTTCTTGACTTGGATACTTTGTTCTTGAATGGCTCTAGAGGAGCCACGGAGGATCTTGGCGGTCACCCGGCAAGCCTTGCCGCGGGATGCTGCGACTGCCCGTGCACAAGTTCAGGATACTAGGGTACCCCTACTCTAGTTCACCGACAGGTAGACTTCGGCAAGGCTGCGGAGTGTCCTTTTTTGCATATTATTTGATGCGAAAGTCTCGAAGACTGTTAATACCGTATTGGTGTCTCTGGGGTGGCTTTCTGTGGCCTCCGGAATTAGGAGATCTTCGCCAATTTTGGCCACCTGCCGGAGTATCCAACATGCTCTAAGGCTGTGAGTTGGTGTGGCGTCCTCTGTACTGTGAATTTTATAGGGTCCATTAAGCCATCCTTTCAGTATGGTTCCATGCCCTGTAGAGGGTTTTTGCTTTTTGGTGCTTGACCCGAGTGTCGGGCGATGATGCACCCTTTTATTTCGGACTGGGTTTGTAATCAAGGCCGAATCGTCCCAAAATTTTGTTTTGGTTTTCCAGGCGCTTTCCATCGCACAGTACTTTTGTACAATGGACACCAAGTCATCGAAGCGTGTAATATCACGGCGACTTATGGTGTTGAGGATTCCCTTATCCGTGCAATTATTGCAGAAGATTGAGATTGCGTCTTCCTCGTGGCAGTCCTTTATCATGTTCTTAACCAGGAGGAATCTGGCCCAGTAATGATGTACTCTTTCATCGGGCTCTTGCCTGATTTGGGATAGATCGCTTATGTTCGGGTGGGTGGGTGGAATTAAATCCGAAGCCTCACCCCATCTGAGACTCAGAGGCCGAGGAATTTCCGAACTCGAAAATTTGGATTCCTGGATGTTCTCCAATGAATCCAGCCCGTCGCCTGACTCTAAGTTCAAGTCTTGAGTGATATCCTCCCCTCCGTGGGTATCCGGCTTGGAGGGATCAGGAATCCGGACGTAGCGCGTCCTTAAGATAGATGAAGGGTTGCCGCACCGTCCCTCTACCACGGCAACGTGATGGGTGACTTGGGGAGAGTTAATCTCTCTCAGATCGGGTTTAGGCCTAATCTGGTCGTAATCCGCAGCGACTCCCAGGGCGGCGATGCGATCCAAGAGCTCATTTATGGAGGAGAGCTCCATTGGATCTAACTGCTCGGCAAGTTCCGAGCTGACATGAAGATTGTTTTTGATGGCTCGAGGGGTCATCGTCGGCGCAGAAGCCGAACAGGCGGTCATAAGAAAACCACCTAGCCGGAGGGTTTGGCCGACAGCCAAAGCTCCCTTGGAAATGGTGTCGTCTTTAAAGACGGGGCGAGGCATCCTTCCTGATGGCGATGCAAGGAACTCTCAATGAAAGCACCAATGTCGGTGTCAAAACCGGTGGATCTCGGGTAGGGGGTCCCGAACTGTGCGTCTAGGCCGGATGGTAACAGGAGGCAAGGGACACGAAGTTTTACCCAGGTTTGGGCCCTCTCGATGGAGGTAAAACCCTACGTCCTGCTTGATTAATATTGATGATATGGGTAGTACAAGAGTAGATCTACCACGAGATCAGAGAGGCTAAACCCTAGAAGCTAGCCTATGGTATGATTGTTGTTGTGTATGTTGTCCTACGGACTAAAACCCTCCGGTTTATATAGACACTGGAGAGGGTTAGGGTTACACAAAGTCGGTTACAATGGTAGGAGAACTACATATTCGTATCACCAAGCTTGCCTTCCACGCCAAGGAAAGTCCCTTCCGGACACGGGACGAAGTCTTCAATCTTGTATCTTCATAGTCCAGGAGTCCGGCTGAAGGTATAGTCCGGCCATCCGAACACCCCCTAATCCAGGAATCCCTCAAAGATCATTACCCCTTACCTTTTATTGATCAAATGCTAGAAAGATTATTCAAACATACACATTACTGCTTTCTAGATGGTTATTCTGGTTTCTCTCAAATACCTGTGTCGGCTAGAGATCAATCGAAGACTACTTTTACATGCCCTTTTGGTGCTTTTGCTTACAGACGTATGCCTTTTGGTTTATGTAATGCACCTGCTACCTTTCAAAGATGCATGATGGCTATATTCTCTGACTTTTGTGAAAAGATTTGTGAGGTTTTCATGGACGACTTTTCCGTCTATGGTTCCTCTTTTGATGATTGCTTGAGCAATCTTGATCGAGTTTTGCAAAGATGTGAAGAAACTAATCTTGTCTTGAATTGGGAAAAGTGCCACTTTATGGTTAATGAAGGTATTGTCTGGGGGCACAAGGTTTCTGAAAGAGGTATTGAAGTTGATAAATCGAAGGTTGATGCTATTGAAAAGATGCGATGTCCCAAGGACATCAAAGGTATAAGAAGTTTCCTTGGTCACGCCGGATTTTACAGGAGGTTCATTAAGGACTTCTCAAAAATTTCTCGGCCTCTGACTAATTTATTGCAAAAAGATATACCATTTGTTTTTGATGATGATTGTGTAGAAGCATTTGAAATACTTAAGAAAGCATTAGTCTCTGCACCTGTTGTTCAGCCACCTGATTGGAACCTACCCTTTGAAATTACGTGTGATGCTAGTGATTATGCTGCGGGGGTTGTTCTAGGGCAAAGAGTTGATAAGAAATTAAATGTTATTCATTATGCTAGTAAGACTCTAGACAATGCTCAAAGAAATTATGCTAGTACTGAAAAAGAGCTTTTAGTAGTTGTATTTGCTTGTGATAAGTTCAGATCTTATATTGTTGATTCTAAAGTAACTATTCAAACAGAACATGCTGCTATTAAATATCTTATGGAAAAGAAAGATGCTAAACCTAGACTTATTAGATGGGTTCTCTTGCTACAAGAATTTGATTTGCATATTGTTGATAGAAAGGGAGCTGAGAACCCCGTTGCAAACAACCTGTCTAGGTTAGAAAATATTCTTGATGACCCACTACCTATTAATGATAACTTTCCTGATGAACAATTAAATGTTATAAGTACTTCTCGTAGTACTCCATGGTATGCTGATTATGCTAATTATATTGTTGCTAAATTTATACCACCTAGCTTCACGTACCAACAAAAGAAAAAGTTCTTCTATGATTTGAGACATTACTTTTGGGATGACCCACATCTTTATAAAGAAGGAGTAGATGGTGTTATTAGACGTTGTGTACCTGAGCATGAACAGGAACAGATCCTACGCAAGTGTCATTCCGAGTCTTATGGAGGACACCACGCTGGAAATAGAACTGCACATAAGGTATTGCAATCTGGTTTTTATTGGCCTACTCTCTTCAAGGATGCTCGTAAGTTTGTATTGTCTTGTGATGAATGTCAAAGAATTGGTAATATTAGTAGACGTCAAGAAATGCCTATGAATTATTCTCTTGTTATTGAACCGTTTGATGTTTGGGGCTTTGATTATATGGGACCTTTTCCTGCCTCTAATGGATACACACATATTCTAGTTGCTGTTGATTACGCTACTAAGTGGGTAGAAGCTATTCCAACTAGTAGTGTTGATCATAACACTTCTATTAAAATGCTTAAAGAAGTTATTTTCCCGAGGTTTGGAGTCCCTAGATATTTAATGATTGATGGTGGTTCACACTTTATTCATGGTGCTTTCCATAAAATGCTTGCTAAATATGATGTTAATCATAGAATTGCATCTCCTTATCACCCACAGTCTAATGGTCAAGTAGAGTTGATCAATAGAGAGCTCAAATTAATTTTGCAACAGACTGTTAATAGGTCTAGAAAGAATTGGTCTAAGAAACTTGATGATGCGCTATGGGCTTATAGAACTGCATACAAAAATCCTATGGGTATGTCTCCGTATAAAATGGTCTATGGAAAAGCATGTCACTTACCTCTCGAACTAGAACATAAGGCATATTGGGCTATTAAAGAGCTTAACTATGATTTTAAACTTGCCGGTGAAAAGAGGTTATTTGATATTAGCTCACTTGATGAATGGAGAACCCAAGCTTATGAAAATGCCAAGTTGTTTAAAGAAAAAGTTAAAAGATGGCATGACAAAAGGATACAAAAGCGTGAGTTTAATATAGGTGATTATGTATTGCTATACAACTCTCGTTTAAGATTTTTTGCAGGAAAACTTCTCTCTAAATGGGAAGGCCCCTATGTTATCAAAGAGTTCTATCGTTCCGGTGCCATAAAAATCAACAACTTCTAGGGCACAAATCCGAAGGTGGTAAACGGTCAAAGAATTAAACATTATATCTCAGGTAATCCCATAAATGTTGAAACCAATATTATTGAAACCGTAACCCCGGAGGAATACATAAGGGACACTTTCCGGAACGTTTCAGACTCCGAAAAGGAATAGGTATGTGGTACGGTAAGTAAACCGACTCCAAAACAATTTTAAGGAAATATTTCTCCGTTTTGGATTATTTAGAAAAATAGAAAAATAAGTAGCAGTCCGGGAAGGACACGAGGGCCCCACGAGGGTGGTGGGCGTGCCCTACCCCCTGGGCGCGCCCCCCTTACCTCGTGAGCACCTCGTGTGCCTTCCGGACTCCGTTTTCTTGCACATTACGTATTTTGGTCGGTAAAAATTCATTATATATTCTCCCAAAGGTTTTGACTCCCGTATCACGCAAAAAGCTCCTGTCTTTGTTTTGAGTTGTCCCGTTGTAGATTAAATCAACATGTCTTCCCAGGATTCAGAAGGAGAAAGCTATGTGGATGATTACTTAGCAAATCCAAAGGTCTATGGAGATGTGGAACATAATGGATGGACCACGGAGGAAGAAGAGGACTATGAACCCAAGGAGAAGGAGGAGACGAGCTCAGATGAAGATGAAGCACCATTACCTCAACCTGGGGACATGCACGTGGAGTTCAAAAAGTCAAGTCTCCCTGATAGGGTAAAGAAACCCAAGTTCGAATTTATCCCTTTTCGTCTCTTGCAGGAAAATAAGCAGGACCTATGCAAAAAGATATTAACCCTGGAGTGGGAAATTGATGATCTGGGGGATCAAAATGCCGTCCTCAAGCGCAAATTAAGGGAGAAGACTAAGCCATCACTAAGCCAACAACACCTCCACCTTCTTCACCGACAAAGGAGATATAATCACATGGGTATGGGCACTCCCCTTGGCAACTGCCAAGCTTGGGGGAGGTGCCCCGGTATTGTATCACCATCACTTTTACCTTTACCGTTTTTCTTAGTTCGATCCTTTTGATAGTATCTTGATCCAGTAGAATAAAATTTATGGCATGATCTAGAGTTTTGCTTTATGATCTCTCTATGTAATCGAGTCCGTGAGCTATATATAATAAATATTAGTGTTGAGTCAAGGGCTTGATTATTTTGCCATGATCTTGGGTGAATAAAAGAAAAGAGAAAAGGAATAAAAAGAAACAAAAAGTTCATATTGATCTTATTGAGAGTAATGACTTCACATAGGAAGAGTATGATGATTACAAGTTGTTGGGAGTTGGCAGACATAGCTTTGGTCATTGTTGCAATTAATAGGAAGTAATAGGGAAAGAGAGGTTTTCACATATAGATATATTATCATTGACATATTTTATGATTGGGAGAACTCACTAAAATATGACATGCTAAAGAGTTGATGTTGGATAAGGCAGACAACGTAATGAGTTATGTATTTCTTATATCTGAGATAAAGTATGTTGTCATGGATCCTCTAACTTGTTGAGCTTGCCTTTCCCCCTCATGCTAGCCAAATTCTCAGCACCAAGTAGAAATACTACTTGTGCTTCCAAATACCCTTAAACCAGTTTTGCCATGAGAGTCCACCATATCTACCTATGAACTGAGTAAGATCCTTCAAGTAAGTTGTCATCGGTGAAAAGCAATAAAAATTGCTCTAAATATGTATGATTGATTGGTGTGGGAGAAATAGCTTTATACGATCTTGTGATGTGGAAGTAATAAAAGCGACGGACTGCATAATAAAGGTTCATATCACAAGGGGCAATATAAAGTGACGTTCTTTCGCATTGAGATTTTATATATCCAACCATAAAAGCGCATGGCAACCTCTGGTTCCCTCTACGAAGGGCCTATCCTTTATTATTATCTTCTACCTTATGCAAGAGTCATGGTGATCTTCACCTTTTCTTTTTTATTTTATCCTTTGGCAAGCTCAGCATGTTGGAAAGAACATGATATATATATATATATCTAATTGGATGTAGGGGAGCATGAACCATTATTGTTGACATTACCCTTGAGGTAAAAGGTTGTGGGGCAAAACTATAAGCCCCAATCTTTCTCTGTGTCCGATTAAAACTCCGTAACCACAAGTATCGTGTGAGTGTTAGCAATTATGGAGGACTAAATGATAGTTGAGTATGTGGACTTGCTTTTTAGCTCTGACATAGACTCTTTCCGATGTTATGATAAATTGCAATTGCTTCAATGACTGAGATTATAGTTCGGAGCCCAATAAAGTTTATGACTTATACTTTTGTATTGTGAATAGATCATCACTTGAACATAAGTAATCATATGACAAAATCTATATATGTTGCTGTTATGAGAATAATCATGATGCCTTCATGTCTGTATTTTATTTTTATCGACGCCTCTACCTCTAAACATGAGGACATATTTATTGTTATCGGCTTTTCGCTTGAGGACAAGCGAGGTCTAAGCTTGGGGGAGTTGATACGTCCATTTGCATCATGCTTTTATATCGATATTTATCGCATTATGGACTGTTATTTCACTTTATATCACAATACTTATGGCTATTCTATCTTATTTTACAAGGTTTACATAAAGAGGGAGAATGCCGGCAACTGGAATTCTGGTCTGGAAAAGGAGCAAATATTAGAGACCTATTCTGCGCAACTCCAAAAGTCCTGAAAATCCACGGAACATCTTAAAAGAAATAAAGAAAAATCCACGCCAAAGATGAAGGCTAGGGGCCCACACCTTGCTCACGAGGGTGGGGGCGCCCCTCCCCCCTAGGGCGCGCCCCCCTACCTCATGGGCCCCCTGGTGGCTCTCCGATGCCCATCTTCTCCTATATGAGATCTTTCGATGAGAAAAAAAATAACAAGGAACTTTTTGGGACGAGACTCCGCCGTCACGAGGCGGATCCTTGGAGGATCCAATCTAGAGCTCCGGCAGAGCTGTTCTGCCGGGGAAGCTTCCCTCCCGGAGGGGGAAATCATCACCATCGTCATCACCAACGCTCCTCTCATTGGGAGAGGGCAATCTCCATCAACATCTTCACCGGCACCATCTCATCTCCAAACCCTAGTTCATCTCTTGTATCCAATTCTTGTCTCAAAGTCCGGGATTGGTGCTAGTAGGTTGCTAGTAGTGTTGATTACTCCTTGTAGTTGATGCTAGTTGGTTTAATTGGTGGAAGATCATATGTTCAGATCCTATATGCATATTATTACCCCTCTGATTATGAACATGAATATGCTTTGTGAGTAATTACGTTCGTTCCTGAGGACAAGGGAGAAGTCTTGCTATGAGTAGTCATGTGAATTTGGTATTCGTTTGATATTTTGATAAGATGTATGTTGTCTAGCCTCTAGTGGTGTTATGTGAACATTGACTACATAACACTTCACCATTATTTGGGCCTAGAGGAAGGCATTGGGAAGTAATAAGTACATGATGGGTTGCTAGAGTGACAGAAGCTTAAACCCTAGTTTATGCGTTGCTTCGTAAGGGGCTGATTTGGATCCACATGTTTCACGCTATGGTTAGGTTTACCTTAATACTTTTGTTGTAGTTGCGGATGCTTGCAATAGAGGTTAATCATAAGTGGGATGCTTGTTCAAGTAAGAACAACGCCCAAGCACCGGTCCACCCACATATCAAATTATCAAAGTATCGAACGCGAATCATATGAACGTGATGAAAACTAGCTTGACGATATTCCCATGTGTCCTCGGGAGCGCTTTTCCTATTATAAGAGTTTGTTCCGGCTCGTCCTTTGCTACAAAAGGATTGGGCCACCTTGCTGCACTTTATTTACTTTTGTTACTTGTTGCTCGTTACAATCTATCTTATCACAAAACTATCTGTTACCACTTATTTCAGTACTTGCAGAGAACACCTTGCTGAAAACCGCTTATCATTTCCTTCTGCTCCTCGTTGGGTTCGACACTCTTACTTATCGAAAGGACTACAATAGATCCCCTATACTTGTGGGTCATCATAGACATCAAGCTCTTTTCTGGTGCCGTTGCCGGGGAGGTGAGTGCTTGAAGGTATATCTTTAGATCTTGCAATCGAGTCTTTTAGTTTCCTGTTTTATCACTAGTTTAGTTTATAAAAGAAAATTAAAAAATGGAATTAAGTTTGTCTCATACGCTTCACCTTTTTAATATCTTTCGTGAGTATGATGGATAGGATAATTGTGCTCAAGTGCTAGAAGAAGAAATCTATAAAATGTTTGGCACTAAATATTTGAATGATGAGCATGATTGCAATGTTGTTACTATGAATTCCTTGAATTTCCATGATGCTAATGATATGCAAAGCCACAAGCTTGGGGAAGCTATGTTTGATGAAGATGATATTTTTTGTCCCCCAGGTTTTGATGAGCAAATTTATTATGATGAAATCATGCCTCCTATTTATGATGATTATATTGATGAAAGTGGATTTGGAGAGGTCGTGACTTTATTTTGTGATGAATCCACTATTTCGGTAGAGGTTCCAATTGATTATGAGAACAAAGTTGCTATCTATGATGATTATTGTGATGACTTGTATGCTATAAAGAATAATGATATCCATGAAACTTGTCATCATGATTTTAGTTTTCAATTGGATTATGCCTCACATGATAGTTATTTTGTTGAGTTTGCTCCCACTACTATTCATGAGAAGAAGTTTGCTTATGTGGAGAGTAATAAAAATTCTATGCTTGTAGATCATGAAAAGAATGCTTTATGTGATAGGTATATTGTTGAATTCATTCATGATGCTACTGAAAATTATTATGAGGGAGGAACATATGCTTGTAAGAATTGCAATAATATTAAGTTTCCTCTCTATGTGCTTAAAGTTTTGAAGTTATGCTTGTTTTACCTTCCTATGCAAGTGGATTCTTGTTCCCACAAGTTGTTTGCTCACAAAATCCCTATGCATAGGAAGTGGGTTAGACTTAAATGTTCTAGTCATATTCTTCATGATGCTCTCTTTATGTTACAATTCTTATCTTTTATGTGAGCATCGTTGAAATCATCATGCCTAGCTAGGGGCGTTAAACGATAGCGCTTGTTGGGAGGCAACCCAATTCTATTTTTGTTCCTTGATTTTTGCTCCTGTTTATTAATAAATAATTCATCTAGCCTCTGTTTAGATGTGGTTTTATGTCTTTAATTAGTGTTTGTGCCAAGTAGAACCTCTGGGAAGACTTGGGGAAAGTCTTTATGATCTTGCTGTAAAAAATAGAAACTTTAGCGCTCACGAGAATTGCTTCCATTTTTTATTGGAGAATGCTATTTAGTTAATTCTATTTGAAGATGATTAATAGATAAATTCCTCAGGTCCACCAATTTATTTGAGAATTTTATGAGTTCCAGAAGTATACGTTTGATCTAGATTACTACAGACTGGTCTGTTTTTGACAGATTCTGTTTTCTATGTGTTGTTTGCTTATTTTGATGAATCTATGGCTAGTAAAAGAGTTTATAAACCATAGAGAAGTTGGAATACAGTAGGTTTAACACCAATATAAATAAATAATGAGTTCATTACAGTACCTTGAAGTGGTGTTTTGTTTTCTTTCGCTAACGGACCTTATGAGTTTTCTGTTAAGTTTTGTGTTGTGAAGTTTTCAAGTTTTGGGTAAAGATTCGATGGACTATGGAATAAGGAGTGGCAAGAGCCTAAGCTTGGGGATGCCCAAGGTTCCCCAAGGTAATATTCAAGGACAAACAAGAGCCTAAGCTTGGGGATGCCCCGGATGGCATCCCCTCTTTCGTCTTCGTTCATCAGTAACTTTACTTGGAGCTATATTTTTATTCGCCACATGATATGTGTTTTTCTTGGAGCGTCATTTTATTTTATTTAGTTTTGCTTGATGTTTGAATAAAATACCAAGATCTGAAATTCTTAAATGTTAGAGAGTATTCACATAGTTGCATAATTATTCGACTACTCATTGAGCTTCACTTATATCTTTCGGAGTAGTTTGTTGTTGCTCTAGTGCTTCACTTATATCTTTTTAGAGCATGGTGGTGGTTTTATTTTGTAGAAATAGATGAACTCTCATGCTTCACTTATATTATTTTGAGAGTCTTTAGAATAGCATGGTAATTTTCTTTGGTTATGAATTTAGTCCTAATATGATGGGCATCCAAGAGTGGTATAATAAAAACATTCATATAAAGTGCATTGAATACTATGAGAAGTTTGATACTTGATGATTGTCTTGAGATATGAAGATGGTGATATTAGAGTCATGCTAGTTGAGTAGTTGTGAATTTGAGAAATACTTGTGTTGAAGTTTGTGATTCCCGTAGCATGAACGTATGGTGAACTGTTATGTGATGAAGTCGGAGCATGATTTATTTATTGACTGTCTTCCTTATGAGTGGCGGTCGGGGACGAGCGATGGTCTTTTCCTACCAATCTATCCCCCTAGGAGCATGCGTGTAGTACTTTGTTTTGATAACTAATAAATTTTTGCAATAAGTATGTGAGTTCTTTATGACTAATGTTGAGTCCATGGATTATACGCACTCTCACCCTTCCACCATTGCTAGCCTCTCTAGTACCGCGCAACTTTCGCCGGTATCATACACCCACCATATACCTTCCTCAAAACAGCCACCATATCTACTATTATGGCATTTCCATAGCCATTCCGAGATATATTGCCATGCAACTTTCCACCATTCTGTTTATTATGACACACTTCATCATTGTCATATTGCTTGCATGATCATGTAGTTGACATCGTATTTGTGGCAAAGCCACCGTTCATAATTCTTTCATACATGTCACTCATGCATCATTGCACATCCCGGTACACCGCCGGAGGCATTCATATAGAGTCATATCTTGTCCTAAGTACGAGTTGTAATTCTTGAGTTGTAAGAAAATAAAAGTGTGATGATCATCATTATTAGAGCATTGTCCCAGTGAGGAAAGGATGATGGAGACTATGATTCCCCCACAAGTCGGGATGAGACTCCGGACGAAAATAAATAAATAAAAAAAGAGGCCAAAGAAGACCAAAAAAAGAGGCCATAAAAAAGAGAAAAGGCCCAAATTAAAAAATATGAGAGAAAAAGAGAGAAGGGACAATGCTACTATCCTTTTACCACACTTGTGCTTCAAAGCAGCACCATGATCTTCATGATAGAGAGTCTCATATGTTGTCACTTTCATATACTAGTGGGAATCTTTCATTATAGATCTTGGCTTGTATATTCCAGTGATGGGCTTCCTCAAAATGCCCTAGGTCTTCGTGAACAAGCAAGTTGGATGCCCACCCACTAGTTTCTTTTGTTGGGCTTTCATATACTTATAGCTCTAGTGCATCTATTGCATGGCAATCCCTACTCACTCACATTGATATCTATTGATGGGCATCTCCATAGCCTGTTGATACGCCTAGTTGATGTGAGACTATCTTCTCCTTTTTGTCTTCTCCACAACCACCATTCTATTCCACCTATAGTGCTATGTCCATGGCTCACGCTCATGTATTGCGTGAAGATTGAAAAAGTTTGAGAACATCAAAAGTATGAAACAATTGCTTGCCTTGTCACCGGGGTTGTGCATGATTTAAATATTTTGTGTGGTGAAGATGGAGCATAGCCAGACTATATGATTTTGTAGGGATAGCTTTCTTTGGCCATGTTATTTTGAGAAGACATGATTGCTTAGTTAGTTTGCTTGAAGTATTATTATTTTTATGTCAATATTAAACTTTTGTCTTGAATCTTATGGATCTGAATATTCTTTCCACAATAAAGAGAAATACATGATGAATATGTTAGGTAGCATTCCACATCAAAAATTCCGTTTTTATCATTTACCTAATCAAGGACGAGCAGGAATTAAGCTTGGGGATGCTGATACGTCTCCAATGTATCTATAATTTTTGATTGTTCCATGCTATTATATTATCAACCTTGGATGTTTTATATGCATTTATATGCTATTTTATATGATTTTTGGGACTAACCTATTAACCTAGAGCCTAGTGCCAGTTTCTGTTTTTCCTTGTTTTAGACTATCGCAGAAAAGGAAAATCAAACGGAGTCCAATTGACCTGAAACTTCACGGAACTTATTTTTGGATCAGAAGAAGCCCAGAAGACTTGGAGTCCACGTAAGGGAAGCAACGAGGAAGCCACGAGGCAGGGGGGCGTGCCCACCCCCCCTGGGCGCACCCTCCACCCTCGTGGGCCCCTCGTGGCTCCCCTGACGTACTTCTTCCGCCTATATATCTCCATATACCCTAAAAACATCCGGGAGCACAATAGATCGGGAGTTTCGCCGCCAGAAGCCTCCGTAGCCACAGAAAACCAATCTAGACCCGTTCTGGCACCCTGCCGGAGGGGGCAATCCCACTCCGGTGGCCATCTTCATCATCCCGGTGCTCTCCATGACGAGGAGGGAGTAGTTCTCCCTCGGGGCTGAGGGTATGTACCAGTAGCTATGTGTTTGATCTCTCTCTCTCTCTCATGTTCTTGAGGTGATACGATCTTGATGTATCGCGAGCTTTGCTATTATATTTGGATCCTATGATGTTTTCTCTCCCCTCTACTCTCTTGTAATGGATTGAGTTTCCCCTTTGAAGTTATCTTATCAGATTGAGTCTTTAAAAATTTGAGAACACTTGATGTATGTCTTGCCGTGCGTATCTGTGGTGACAATGGGATATCACGTGATTCACTTGATGTATATTTTGGTGATCAAGTTGCGGGTTTCGCCCATGAACCTATGCATAGGGGTTGGCACACATTTTCGTCATGATTCTCCGGTAGAAACTTTGGGGCACTCTTTGAGGTTCTATGTGTTGGTTGAATAGATGAATCTGAGATTGTGTGATGCATATCGTATAATCATGCCCACGGATACTTGAGGTGACATTGGAGTATCTAGGTGACATTAGGGTTTTGATTGATTTGTGTCTTAAGGTGTTATTCTAGTACGAACTCTAGGGCTGTTTGTGACACCTATAGGAATAGCCCAACGGATTGATTGGAAAGAATAACTTTGAGGTGGTTTCGTACCCTACCATAATCTCTTCGTTTGTTCTCCGCTATTAGTGGCTTTGGAGTGACTCTTTGTTCCATGTTGAGGGATAGTTATGTGATCCATTTATGTTAGTATTGTTGAGGGTACTTGCACTAGCGAAAGTATGAACCCTAGCACTACAAGAAATATGTCAACTAGTGACCTTCTGTCGGTGACCTTGGAAGAATTGGTCATAGATCTATGACCATTTCAGACCAATTGGTCAAAAGCTGTCCGGGGAGCTCCAAACCCTAAACAATAACGACCATTTTGGCCAGAAAGGTCGTAATTTCTTTACACGAAATGGTCATAAAGCAGATAGCACAGGTCCGCTGCCTTATTTCTAGCTGATCATGACCAATATAGATGGTCATAACCTTGTAAATTGTGGTGGGCTGCTATGACTAGGAGCCACCTCAACAGTTTTGCCTATGTGTCATGTCCATGTGGCAGTTTTTGCCCTAGGTTGTGAAGCAACCTATATTTCTGTCATTCCCAAAATTCCCAAAAAAATCTCATAAATTCTTTGGGTCATATCTTCGTCAAATATGTAAAAAAAACCTTCCTTGTGTAGTTCATAAATAATTCAAAAATATTCATTTTCCTATTCTATTCAGAAAAACACTTTGTGAAGGAAGTACCACTTTGGTATGTCCAAATGGTATCCATTTTCTACAGTGCTTTCCTCTACCCAAATAACCATCCTCCACCAAATGCCAGCTCAATCCATTGATTATTTTGAGCCCGGCTTCAACATTCGTATTTATCTCCAGTGTGGTACTTTGCAAAGCAAGTACCACCTAGGCTCCTCCTTTTGAGCTGAAAAATTGTGAAGACGGTCTTCTTAGTAATTGATCATCCTCAGCCAAAACTCACACCCATTAGCCATGTGCATTTCCCGTACCGCTAATCAAACACTTGGCTGCTTATTC
Source organism: Triticum urartu (assembly GCF_056163025.1). Lineage (NCBI taxonomy): Eukaryota > Viridiplantae > Streptophyta > Magnoliopsida > Poales > Poaceae > Triticum > Triticum urartu. The sequence continues at coordinate 593,708,573 of NC_141876.1, forward strand.
ATGTTTGAGCATCGATCGGTCTCCTCGTGAGAATCTTATGTTGTGATTTTCTTCCTAGCACCTACCTGGGGAGTGCCCAACCCACTAGACATACCTAGGCAGCCCAGAACACATGGCAACGCCACGGTCACGAGGTGACCACGCGGCGGGCATGCGAGTTTACGTGCTCTAGAGTTGGGGCCCTCGGCCACCGTCCAAACCTCGACGTATCGCCACCAAACCATGTATTTATGATTAAATAGGTACTTATGTAACTAGAAATAATTTTTGGAAATAATAAATAGCAAACTATAAGGCAGCTCCAGTTCAAATTTGACCCGCTTCCAATTGAATCGGCGGGAATTTGTCTTTTTCACTAGAGGTGGATCAAAACATTTGACACCCAACCATTTTGTCAATTGTGCATTAAATATGTCCTAGTATTTTATAAAATTTATTTGGTCCAATTTTGCAACAAATATATGGTAGGTCCTTCATAAAAAAACTCATTTCAAGCACTCGGAAAATGGAAAATGATTTTTTTGTGGAAAGAAAATGAAAACTTCCTTAGGCAACATTGTTTGCCCTTCCAAGATGCACCCTTGTGCACAATATGAGATCATTTAAACAAACCATGCCATGAATGTGGCCATAAGATTGATCATTTGGCTTGAAAGCCATGAATCTTCACGCATTATAGCTCATTTCTGAGAACACTTTTTAAAATAATTTCTGTATTACAAGTTTATTATTTTTCTTGGAAACTTGGTCACATATAATGACACAATGCGAAGGTTTTCCAATTTTTTTATTTTTTTGAATTTTTTATGCCTGTTTCGAAATGCGGTCAAAACGGCGGGCTGGACCATTCCTAGCTAGTGGTTGAATCTTGGAAAACTTTTGATGTTTCTCTGATTAAATAGGTACTTATGTACCTAGAAATGATTTTTGGAAAAAATAAAGAGCAAACTATGAGGCAACTGCAGTTCAAATTTGACCCGTTTCCATCTGAATCGGCGGGAATTTGTCTTTTTCACCAGAGGTGGATCAAAACTTTTTACACCCAACCATTTGGTCAATTGTGCACAAAATATGGCCTAGTATTTTATAAAAATGATTTGGTCCAATTTTGCAATAATTATTTGGTAGGTCCTTCACAAAAAAACCTCATTTGGGGCACTCGAAAAATGGAAATGGCTCTTTTGTGCAATGAAAGTGAAAACTCCCTTAGGAAACATTGTTTGGAATTCCAAGATGCACCCATGTGCACAATATGAGATCATTTGAACAAACTATGCCATGAATGTGGCCATAAGATTGATCATTTGGCTTGAAAGCCATGAATCTTCACGCATGATAGCTCATTTCTGAGAACACTTTTTAGAAATAATTTCCGTATTACAAGTTTATTATTTTTCTTGGAAACTTGGTCACATATAATGACACAATGCGAAGGTTTTCCAATTTTTTGATTTTTTTGATTTTTTTATGTCCGTTTCAAAATGCGGTCAAAACGTCGGGAATGACAGTTCCTAGCTAGTGGTTGACTCTTGGAATTTTTTTGGTGCTTCTCTGAATAAATAGATACTTTTGTACCTAAAAATGATTTTTTTAAAAAATAAAGAGCAAACTATGAGGCAACTGCAGTTCAAATTTGACCCGCTTCCAGCTGAACCGGCAGAAATTTGTCTTTTTCACGAGAGGTGGATGAAATTTTTTGACATCCAACCATTTGGTCAATTGTGCATTAAATATGGCCTAATATTTTAGAAAATTGATTTTGTGCAATTTTGCAACAATTATTTGCTTGGTTCTTCACAAAAAAAACATTTTTGCCACTCAAAAAATGATTGAAAATAGCTAGAAATATGATAAATGCATACAAATTGGTCCTAATCCATAAAATGTGGTCTAACTCTAGTGAAAGTTTGTGTGGTGCCATTTTGCAAAATATTTTTGATAGCTACTTCATAAAATCCCTCTATATTTAGTATGTGAAAACTATTTTACATCACTGATTTTCTGAACCAATCATAACTCTCTCCACGGATCGATGAATTGGTGTCCATCCATCCATCCATCCATCTCTCCATCCCACATCTATCCATCCATCTATCTACAGAAAAAAGAAAAAAAAGAAAAGAAAAGGAGATACCCCCACCCGCAGCCCAAACCCTAGCTCAGATCGACCCCTCCCCCCGTCGTCCCCTTCCTCCGTCGTCCCCATCTCCTCGCCGCCGCCCCCTCCCCGATCTTGATCTGCCGCCACCCCCACCGCCACCATCGACGACCCGCCGCCCCCACCGCCCCCCGCCGCCCTCTACTCCACAGTCGGCGCCCCTACCCTCTCCTTCCCCTCTCCCTACATCCCAGATCCATTCGACCGCGGCGACCACCTCCTCCACGGCCACCGTGCCCACGGCCACCTCCTCCCGCTGGCGACCACATCCACTCCGCCGCCGGCGCCACCTCCCCTCCTTGGCTAGAGGTCCCCTCCCCTCCAAGGGCCCGCCGCCGATGAAGTCCGGCAAGGCCGGCTTCGAGGGCCCGCAGGAGGCGCAGCACCGCATCCACATCACCCTCTCCTCCAAGAGCGTCAAGAACCTCGAGAAGGGTGATGATGATGGGTGGATCTTGTCGATCCGCACCTCCTCACCCACCACATCGCCGGATCTGTGACATGGGAAGGTGTCCACGAGCTCCGCAACTCCCCTCTGCATCGACTACGGCCACCAGTTCAAGCTGGGCGCCCCCACCGTCGGATCCGAGCTTCTTCCCCGTCGGCCGCCGCGCGCCTTCCCCCGTCAATCCACGTTGCCCTCGCTGCTCTGACGTCTTCGGCCTCCCCGAGCTCGTCATCCGCACCGCGGTGAGCCCCTCAGTCGATCCCCCTGTTTGGCACCCTCCATCTGTCGCCATATGTTTCATGCGCTCACCGAGGCCGCATCACCCATCCATCCACCATCATCTCGCGCCACCGCGCCACCCAATCAGCACCACACCATCTAGCCACCACTCCGTCTTCGCCGCCATCACCTTGCGTGCTCCACTTCGTCGCCGCGCCTGGCGCGCCTGACCAGACGGGGGTCTTGTTCCCCATGACACATGTAATATTCAGATTTGAGTAGTGCTAGCAGCCTGTTATTTGTCCAGTTCAGACTTCATGTGTGTGATAATTAGTTAAATTTGTCACTTGTGTACTCCTCTTGCTGCATATTCGTGTTTGTTTAATTTGTAGTTCCTGTGTTGCTCAAGTAGCCGTGACATATATGTATGTGGTGTGGAATCTATATTTCCCAGTACCAAACAACTTCTACATGTTCAGTACTATGATATATCTTTTATTTCTAGTTCTTATAATCATTATACGTGCTTGTGATATATACGTGCTTGTGATGTGAATCACTTCTGCCCTTTTGCTTACATACTTTCTAATAATAGATGTCTCCTTTTATTGTAGATTTCCTTTTGTAGTCTATGTATGCATGTGTTAGGATTATTTTCCATGTAATCTTCACTTAAATTGTCTAGCCTAGCTTTAGCCGAGCATCATCGCTGATCATCTAGTCCCTATGGAGAACACGACATCCTTAGTCGGGTCTCCTTTGACTGCAGAAGCTGAATATCACTCCCTCCGTTCATAAATAAGTGATGTGCCAAGAGGTGTTGTGCATGGTGATCGCCTTCAATTTACTTTCTGCCTGTAGAGTTACTGTGTTAAATCTTGAATGAAGCATTCGGGTAGTTGCATCTCTTGGGTCGAGTGTTTCCCAGATGCTTGTATGTATCTTGGCTCAGTAAATCGATATAATACTTACTTAGCTATGAAGGAACTTTCATGAATCATAGCACTAGTGTGTGGCTGCCATCCATCTCTGGATTATTGGTTTAGTGTACTGTAGATATGTGATCTTTTTATCTAACTAGCTTGTATGTGCTTGTTCTTGAACTGCAGGTCGCGGAGGTTCTGCTGGAAACAAGTTCAGGATATCTCTGGGTCTGCCTGTGGCAGCCACTATGAACTGCGCTGATAACACTGCTGTTGCATCTGGCGGAGCTGCCGCTGCCGCCCCAAAGGGCAACCTTCATCAGACACAACCCCATAACAGGGCCTCAAGGTTCTGTGCCCTCGTCTTCTTCTTCCTCCTCTTCTGGTCTCGTTGATATCGTCGATCTGACTAACGCGTTCGTGTTCCGTGTGTGCCGGCCATAGTGTGCTCCGATCTTGTGAGGGGCGCCAAGGACAAGCTGCTTCAGGTCAAGGATGCCCACCAAGATGCCCACCAGGAAGTCGCCATGCGGAGAAGGTGACTGACCTGCCTCCCTCGTCGGCTCCCGTTTTTACTTCGTTTCTGTGCCCTGTTTGCTCACAGTCATGCAACGACCGGCCTCGCTAAAACGTTTCTCTATGGAATCAGGCTGCTTAGGGTTGGATGATATAGGGAAGTAAATTGGCTGTATGGGCACTTCTTTGTTGTTAGCTGTTAGCCAAGAGATCAACTGTCCCGGTTGAAGTTCATAGCCCAGAGGATTTTAGTAGTGAACTAGTGATCGATCCTACTGTCCCTTGATCTCCCCATGATTTCTCGTTGCGTTTTTGACGATTCGGGCCTTCTTGTTTGTAGGAGCTGGAGCCACTGGAGATCAAAGATGTGTTGCGATGTAAGTTCTAGTTTTTCCCCTTCGATTCCCTCTTCCATGCTTCTGCTCTGCTATTCCAATTTTTTCCTTTTGTGTTCCCTCTTTTACTAGTACAGTAGTTGATTAGTACATGTATATATGGCCGAAATCCACTCTTTGATACTGATGTACAGAGCAGTAGTAGTAGTTCAATTTACTAGTATATCGTGGCCCGTTATTTATGCCGTGGTCTGATTAGTTGCAACTGCTGTACTGATGTGTTGGGGATTGATTCCTTGAGCTCCTTGTTTCATGTTGACATTTGAACTTGTGCAAAAAGAAAAACTGAAGCAATTGCTTGCGTTCCTTTCTACAATTAGTCTTCAAACGGACCAGTTATAACAAACGTTCCTGCTATTCTTTTTAGTGTAGTTCTCTTTACTGTGTTCCTAATGATTGTCATGTATGAATGTGTTGGAGGCATCTTGCATACCATATTCTCATGGGTGGGTGCAGCGAGGGGCTGGGCAAGCGTGGTGCGCAGTGGATGGAGGTCATCTCGTGGGAGCCCAGGGCGTTCCTCTACCACAACTTCCTGGTAATCACTGCTGTTGTTTCCCACTCTGCATTCCCTTCAACACCCATAATCACTGCTGTAGCCGCCATGGTTCATTCGGTCCTGCACCTGCTCACGCATGCACACTGTCTCGTGTTTGCGGCAAGCTGGTTTTGTTAGGTAGTCCATCGATGATGTATGGGTTTCTGTTTGTAATCTACGCTGATGCCCACTCTGAAAGTTTGATGACAAAATAATGCATCTTGAATCTTGGGAAGACTACTAATAATCTATCATTGGAGGATATGCTACAGCAATGCAGCAATTTGAATTGATATTCACATTGAATTAATGACTTGTCTTGTTGTATGCAATTGAAACATACCCATATAAAAGAAGTTTTTTCCATGCAACATTTTTACTGTTTTACTCAACTTGTTTTTGTAGTTACTTGATACATATTACCTCCGTCCTATAATAAACCATCAAATGTACTCCTGGGAGGGATAAACATCTTTTTTAGAACATGGGTTGAAGCAGACTGTACTTGCCTACTGAGAATATGAAAACAAGATATTATGTTTGCTAATATGAAGATAGCATTGTGTTTAATCCAGTACTGATGATTTTTTTCATTCTCATATAAATTTGTTAATGATGGTGATTTTGTACTAGCATGTAAACTCGTTTTTGTTGTCACTTGATACATACTTCGCTTGTACTTGAAGTTGTGGGTTAATGCTGGTAATTTTGTTCTACTTGTATGCATTGGTACCCCCATCATCGAGCGCACGGATGCAATAGTGGCAAGAAGATCATGGTCGTGTGCATCATCAAGCACACCATGGCGAGCATCCACCTCCTCACAGTGGCAATAAGAGCAGGTGCCTAGTTTGTAATCGCTATCGAAGGAGCTCCATGTTGAAGAACATAACACTTGTAGAGCTTGTAAAGTACCATGTTATTGAACTTGTGGAGCATGTAACTGTGACTTCCACTATTATATGTTAGAGTTATTTGTACAGCTTGCTACACTTGCTGAAGAACATAACACTTGTAGAGCTTGCAAAGTGTATGTTAGAGTTATTTGTACAACAACAACTCTGTATTGGCTGGTAATATTTGTACAGCAGCAACACTGGCTGGTAATATTTGAAGTATTTTGTGTGTTTTCTGTGCCAATTTAAATATTGTGTATTTATTTACGTTAAATTGGAAAATGAAGAATGTGACCCTGACAAAAAAAGAAAAAATGAAACTGTTGAGACAAAAAGGCCATGGGCCAAAAATAAAAAGGCTACAATGAAGGCCATGGGCCAAAAATAAAAAGGCTGCAATGTTGGGCTTGGTCCATGAAGCTGACCAAAAATTCATAGGAAAAATATAGATGATCTGAATTAATGGGCTCGGCCCATATAAACACCGAATTGGACCGGGCTGATTCTTGTGCCACATCAGGTTGCCACATCGGATGCCTACGTGGCCTGGGGAGGCTTCTAGTGACCAAAACAAGACATTAGGCATATTTTGGTCGTAAACGTCTACGACCTTCTCACAGAGAAGGTCGTTAATTTCAGTTTACGAACGCCAGCTTTTGACCATCTATTTTTGGTCACAAAAAGGTCACAAATGGAAAATAATGACCATTCAGTGACCAATAGTCAAGGTCACAAGTTGACATATTTCTTGTAGTGTAGGCCTTGTTTCAACGCATTGCAATACCGTTTACGCTCACTTTTATCATTCGTTACCTTGCTGTTTTTATAATTTCAGATTACAAAACCATTATCTACTATCCATATACCACTTGTATCACCATCTCATCGCCGAACTAGTGCACATATACAATTTACCATTGTATTGGGTGTGTTGGGGACACAAGAGACTCTTTGTTATTTGGTTGCAGGGTTGCTTGAGAGAGACCATCTTCATCCTACGCCTCCTACGTATTGATAAACCTTAGGTCTCCACTTGAGGGAAATTTGCTACTGTCCTACAAACCTCTGCACTTGGAGGCCCAACAATGTCTACAAGAAGAAGGTTGTGTAGTAGACATCAACATACAAAACACATCGACTCCAGTAACTTAGCACTTGCAAACCAAATACTTGTATCAAAACCAATATCTAAAAGAAAAAAACGAACCACGCCTCACTAAGCCGCTGCATATTCCATTAGCATTTGAACTTTCCTACAACGTAGTTAACGAATATGACATGTTCATTCTACCAAATGAGTAAATAGTTTCAGTATCAGTATAAACTATCAACTATGTCTAAAAATAAAATACTAAAACCCTAGTAGTAATTCAGTTAAGTAGAAACTATCAACTAAACCCTAGAAACTATCCTAAATCAAAGTGTTATATATGACCATAGGCTTATATCAACTAAAAACTATCAACTATGTCTAAATTTTTACTAATCAGTTAATCATACTAAATCAAAACTGTTATATATCAACTACAAACTATTAAGTAAATCAAAATGTTGCATATCAACAAGAAAATATCAAGTAGCCTACAAAATCAAAATGTAGTAGGCAGGAGGGGGTTGTGGATGGAGGGGGAGGAGGGAGAAGGAGGGGAGACTAGAGGAGGAAGGAGGACGGAGGAGGAAGGCAGAGCGAGGAGGGGTCGGTCGACGGCGAATGGAGGAGTAGAGGGAGGACGTACAGAGGAGGAGGGGCGGGGATGGGGTGGATTACTGAGTCCAGGGAGGAGGGGGAGGTGACGGCGGCGTAGAGGGAGGAGGGGTAGGCGATGGCGGCCGGCGGGGGAGGACCGGTGCGGGGGGATTGAGGGGGAGATTGAGTGAGTGTGAGTGTGAGTGTGAGTGTGAGTGGAGAGATCGAGAGTGAGGGGAGACCGGTTCGGGAAGATAGAACGGCTTAGCAGTAGCGCTATAGGGAAATACGCTACTGCTAAACGCCCTAGCAGTAGCGCCTTTTAGCCAAGAAGCGCGGCTGCTATGCCCTAGCAGTACCGCCTTCTACTAAAATGTGCTACTGCTATGTGTAAGCATGTAAAAATATACATCAAAAATACGTTGATCATCAATGATCTTTTTGTGTACAATCTAAATTGTCAATATGAGTCCTCACCGGTTTAGAAACCGGAGAAGACTCATATTGTGGCCACAAATTCTACACATAGAGTTCAATGAAGACCAAGTAGTTGTGATAGTTTGAGAAGTAACATATTTAAGGTGGTAAAAACACTATTCACGGAGCGAGGTGGGACTAAATTAGGTGCAAGGAGTGGAGTAAACTTAGCAGTAGCAGGCATTATCAAAAGGCGCTGCTGTTATGATCAGTAGCAGTAGCGCTCTTTGGATTAAGGCGTTGCTGCTATAACTAGCGTGGCGGCGGGGTCGTGGCAATTATAGCAGTAGTGCGGCTTTTCATAGGCGTGCTACTACTACATTTATTTCAGCAGCGTGTTTTGTTGGCACACGCTACTACTACGTAGCAGCAGCGCCTTGTTTTAAAGCGCGCTGCTGGTAAGATTCTGTGTATAGGATTTTTCCTAGTTGTCGTGGAATTGTCACGGCAGATGTCCTAGCGAAAGGACTTAGTCGTAGGGCCATCGCAACTAGGAAGCTTAAAGGGGTTAATCGGGACAAAGGACACGAGAGGTTTATACTAGTTCGGCCCCTTACGGTGAAGGTAAAGCCTAGTCCAGTTGATGTTGTATTGCTAGGTTTCGATGACCAAGGAGCGAATCCGCTAGCTTGGTTATCGATCTGTTGTTTCTTGTCCTAAGCTGCCACCGGGTCGTCCCCTTATATATACGGGTTGATGCCTGGCGGCCTACAGAGTCCCGGCCGGCTCATAAAACGTATCTGGCTCGGTGACTTCTTTTATATGCCTTTATTTACAAGTCTTTCTTTACATATGGCGGTTTAAAATATTGGGTCTTAAGCCGCCTCTGGGCTTAGACCTTCTACAAGTCTTAATAAACTATCACCTTGAACATTTACCGGGCTTCTTCTCGTAACCCGCCATTGGGGTTGACCCGGCCCCACCTGGGCGGGTCATACCTGGTAGCTATATCCTCAACACTAGTAGTGCGACTCCGGTGATAAATTTTCCATCTCTGATGGTGATCTCCTCGATAACCCCACTATCTACCATAGTCTCACTGTCGGTGTCAAAACCGGCGGATCTCGGGTAGGGGCTCCCGAACTATGTGTCTAAGGTCAATGGTAACAGGAGACAAGGGACACAATGTTTACCCAGGTTCGGGCCCTCTCTATGGAGGTAATACCCTACTTCATGCTTGATTGATCTTGATGAATATGAGTATTACAAGAGTTGATCTACCACGAGATCGTAATGACTAAACCATAAAAGTCTAGCCTATCTGACTATGGTTATGAGGATATATGTCTATGGACCTAGTCCTCCAGTTTATATAGACACTGGAGGCATCTAGGGTTACATAAGGTCGGTTACAGAGAAAGGAATCTTCATATTTGGACGCCAAGCTTGTCTCCCACGCCAAGGAAAGTCCCATCCGGACACGGGTAGAGTCTTTGGTCTTCGTATCTTCACAGCCCATCAGTCCGGCCCATGTCTAATATGTCGGACGCCCGAGGACCCCTTAGTCCAGGACTCCCTCAGTAGCCCCTGAACCAGGCTTCAATGATGAGGTGTTCGGCATGCAGATTGTCTTCGGCATTGCAAGGCGGGTTCCCCTCTATGAATTCTCGAAGGTAGTCTTCGGACGTGACGAACGTGTCCGGATCTGCAACACAAGTACCACGCACAACCGTAGAGAGTATAATATATCACGAGTCCAATCTGCTGACAACTTTTTGTAAGGTGACATCACGTTTGCCCGGTCATTATTTCGAACTGTTTCTTGTCCTGCCGTTCCATGTTTCGAGGCACGGTTTTTATTGGCACGTCTTGCCGAAGCAGAGATCGTGTCCCCTTATTGCGGGATTCTCATCAATACGAGCGTGGGTAACCCAACCGTTCGATTGGTATGATTCCTTAGGAATAGGCAGGTTTTCAGGCTTAGGAGGAGGCGTTCAATATCCGCTGCCTTTATAAAGTAGCCAAGGGTCATCTTATTTTACGTCGACCCTTTCCTCAGCCTTTCCAACTTTGAGTTCTAGCACCCCAGATTAGACTTCATTGCTTCAAGCTTCCCAATCGTGTCCGGACCCAGCCCACAGGGCCGATGGGTGGCTTACTCTGTTACAGAGGAGGACATCGCGAAGCTTCGTGCGGCCAGATACCTGACCGCAGAGATCCCCCACAGGCTTCCTGCTCGAGGACAGGTTATTCCTACTCCCAGATCCGGCGACAAGGTTGTATTCATCTCCCACTTCCTGTGAGGGCTAGGATTCGCTCTTCATCCCTTCGTCCGGGGGCTCATGTTTTACTATGGACTAGATTTTCACGATCTAGCCCCAGACTCTTTCCTTCACATCTCGACGTTCATTATCACGTGCGAGGCCTTTCTCCGTATTCCCCGCACTTCGGCTTGTGGCTCAAGACCTTTAGTGTGACACCGAAGGTAGTCGACGGGGAACAAGCGGAGTGCGGAGGTGCTACAGTGAGCAAGCTTACCCATGCTCCCTGGCCAAAAGGCTCTTTCACCGAAACTCCCAATCTATGGCAGCGGGAGTGGTTTTACGTCACTGAACCCCGCGGTACCACGTGGGTGGCTATACCGGCGTTTCGATCTGGCTCTCCATTACAGCTTGCATCATGGATTAATAAGGGGCTGGACTGGGGGTCAATTGATGAAGTGCAGACTCTACAGAGCCGCATACGGAGCCTCCTTGAGAAGGACATCAGTCTTTTCAACGTGATCCAGGTAATGCTGGTCCACCGGGTCCTGCCATGCCAGCGACGGGCTCTCTGTATGTGGGAGTTTAACCCGGAAAGACCACGGACCCTCCAACACTTCTTTGGTACTACGCAGAAAGGAATGTGGAAGTTGTTTTTTGGGAGACGAAAACAGTGGCCGGATACCACCGAGGACATCGGCCTCGACTGCGACCATCCGGATACCTCGGTACGCGCTCGACTCCCGAACAATTTTTAGCTATGCATGTCGTAATATGATACTGACCAGAATGTCTTCTTCCAGGGCTGAATAAAGAAAGCAGAGCGAATTAGGTGTTCGGCCCCCCTTCCCGAAGACTCAGCAGATCCCGTATTAGCAAGGATGCTGGCCCCAGCACTGTACCAGATGCCTATGAAGGAGGACAAGACGGAGAGCGGCAGGACCGAAATTGGCCTCCATCCCGAAGATATATTGGATGTTGTTTTCGGGGAGATCAAAATCCCATCGCACGAAGACAAAAGTAAAGGAGAAGCCAACATTCCTTCTCCCCATGGTAAGATAAGGGCCATCTCCGAAGATTGGGAGGAAAAGGCTCCTAAGCGAGGCAAGATGCCCCTGTCGGGCGGCTCGGGCTTGGAGGATGACGTCATTGCGCAGTCCCCTGGCGAGGGCAAGCCTTTAGCCAAATCGTAAGTGAACAAGGGTGTTTTAAACATATCATGTTCCTCTCTTGTGACCAGGGTAACATCTAGAATGTATGTTTTTGCAGCTCGGCATACAGTCTTCTTCAACAATCCTCTTCCTCGGGGGATCTTCTCCTGGAGATGATGGAAAGCGAGACGCCTCCACCGGTCTCCTCACCCAATAGGGCAGACGACTTTGAGGTGTCGTCCCAGAGGGTCTCTCTTGATCAACAAGTGGTGCGAGGGATGATGAAAACACTAACCGAAGGTGATACTTCGGTAGCCCAGGGTCCAGGGGCCAACAATAAAGGCCCCGGACTGTCCGGCTTACAGCCAGAGACAACTGAAGGAACGAATGAGCGGATCCCTTAGAAGGGAGGCTATGCTGCTACAGCAGCTTCCGGAGATCCAGAAGCGCCGGATATATTGACGAACATGCTGCGACAGGCGCTCGTCTCCGAGAACCATCGTACCTTGATGGGTACGGTGGTTGAAAGGTCATGTCCGCGAAAAGAGGATTGAATGAGGCCTTCACGAGCCTGCTAAGAGGCTTCAAGGTTTGTACTGTAATGTTTTCGATTGTGTTTTATTCACAAAATACTCCTGTGTATAGATAGTAGCCCCTGAGACTCTGATTGGCTTCCCAAGGGAGGCGATCAGAGGATGAAAAAGATATGTCCAGGAAATAATCTAACTACTTGGAACACAGGCTGTTACCTCCCCGGCTACTGCCCGAACCATAGAGGTTGCAGATCTGCAGCGGAAGATTGATGAGGTGGATGATGACATCACGCTTATCAATAGGCGGCTTGACGAGGCGCAAGGTATGTTTTTGGGGCAGTCAGTATATGTATGTATGATAACATGCGCATGAAGCTAGAATTGTATATTGAGACACGCATAAGTGCAGATGGTGCTGCTGCGGTGGAGGCTCTTCGGGCTGAACTTGTCCTCGCCAAGGAGCAAGCCCAGATGAGTAATTCGGCTGCCAATAAGGCGGCTGATGAGTTAAAAACCGAACAGGCTGCTCGGCGCCAATGTGAGGAGAGAATTTCTATCATGGCGCGCGAGCTAAAGGAAACCACTGTCCAGTGCGAATTCCTCGAGAGGGATAACAAAGCCAAAGCAGTCGATCTTGACAAGGCCTTACAAGAGGCGAAAGAAGCACGATCTGTATCTAGAGCGGCTCGGGAAGAAATCCGGCAAGCTGGGGAGATTGCAACTGGTAAGCCTTTCTTATTACAGAAAAAATTCGGCGATCCGAAGTATTCCCCGCTTAATCAAATTTGGATCTCTCTGGACGCTTTCTTGGACCTGCCAAAGAGCGCCTCCGATGCGGCGCAATTTTACCAAGCGTAGACAGGGTGTGCCATGGAGAAGCTTTTTTTGTCACAATTCGGCGCGCCAAAGCGTCTGTTGTTGCTGAACGAACAGATGGCCCAGTGGGCCGAGCTCCACAGGATATCCGGTTCTGCTATGAAGGACATCATAGTCCGGCTGTGGCCTACTGAGCCCATTCCGGGTAGTTATTTTGGTTTGGTGCAGTGACTTGTTGATGCGGTGCCGCATATCGACGCCGTTAAGCATTCAACATGCATTGAAGGTGCACTGATGGCCTTTGCTCGCGTCAAGATATACTGGGCGAAGATGAAGGCCACCGATGTTGCAGCGAAGAGTCCCCCCAAGGGCAAGGACCATCATGCACCAGAGCATTATTTCGAGTACGTCTTAGAGGGTGCCCGCTTGATAGAGGGTCAGTGCTCGAAGCACATGATATTCGAATGAAATGTGTTGAAATTGTAAAAGAGAATATTATGATATTTGCTTAAAAGCTATGGTTCCTCCTATGCGTCCGTTTTTGTATAATCTGAAAGTTTTCCAGTCGTCGCCTTTAGCCCCCTCGTAGAAAATACGGCGGTGTTCGAAAAAGCACTTGATCACTCTTAACCCAACGTCTTGGTCCATGAAGGAGGTGTCAATGCGGCGAACTAGGCAATCGTACTATAGGGCGTTAACACTTTCACTTAGCCATAGGAATTTTATGGTGGGTCTACGATATAGACCCTGGTATGTATGCGATTATCCCAATATGGTGCGTTACATGTATGACCTGAAGAAAGGTCCTTCGTGTAATACGGAGGGAATCGCGAAAGATTCTGATAAGTCATCGAGTGGTTGACCAGCTCTCGCCGCATCATGACAGTCACTTTTCGGCTTTCTCTACTAAGATGTTTGACCAGATGAACCGGAAACACAATCGCAGTAGTTATCCCTTTACTACCTTAGCCGATAGAGAGGAACGTAAGGTAGTAAGCACAGGAGCCAGGCAACCCAACTATTGACCCAAGACATGATTCGGAGCTGATGCATACAAGGCCAAACTCGCGACGCCGAAGTATGCTATAAAGCTATTTGGACTTGTTGGCAATTTATTTTGTTCCCATATCAAGCCCCTGGCGAGTTATGTCGGGGTGTGTGAAATAACACAAGGAGAAAAGTTTAGTTCTTTAGAGAAAAGTGAATACTGGATATGGATTATGTTCACTAGAACTTGAGTGATATGCCAATCGTCTTTTTGTATATAATAACGCCACGACCCTGGCTATTTGACATGCCAGGGGTCGACGGTTGAGGAAGAAGGCACTTTACAGGCTCGCAAAATAGAGAGTGCGGTCTACAAAAAGTTGTTTCGGACCTCCTATTGCACGTCTGCGCCGCCTTTCCTTGGTGAAGGGGCTCCTTAATAGGAGTAGCCTTTGGGTGAATGTACAAACCCGAACTCCAATAGAGTCAGTGAGATGACCAGCCTTTGAGTCACCTGTGGTAAAGGATAATGAAAAAGAAAGGGTAGTTAGAAAAGAAAAAAAGGAAGGAGGTTATGGGAGTACTTGTAGGCCCGTCCCCCTTTCCTTCTCTTCTCCTCCTCCTTCCCTCCTTTTCCTAGATGGAATAGGAAAGGGGGGCGAATCCTACTTGGATTGGGAGTCCAAGTAGGACTCCCCCCCATGGCGCGCCCCCCCTTAGGCCGACCACCTCTCCTCCCCGCCTCTATATACGTGCGAGGGGGGCACCCCAAAGACACACCAAGTCTTCTCTTAGCCGTGTGCGGTGCCCCCTCCACAGTTACACACCTCGGTTACATCGTCGTAGTGCTTAGGCGAAGCCTTGCGCCGGTAACTTCATCGTCACCGTCACCACGCCGTCGTGCTGACGAAACTCTCCCTCGTCCTCAACTGGATCAAGAGATCGAGGGACGTCATCGAGTTGAACGTGTGCTGAACATGGAGGTGCCGTGCGTTCGGTGCTTGGATCAGTTGGATCGCGAAGACACACTCTCCCCTCTCATTGATATGCATCTCCTAGATAGATCTTGCATGATTGTAGGAAATGTTTTGAAATACCGTGTTTCCCAACAGTGGCATCCGAGCCAGGTCTATGCATAGATGATATATGCACGAGTAGAACACAAAGAATTGTGGGCGGTAATAGTCATACTGCTTACCAGCAACGTCTTACTTTGATTCGGTGGTATTGTTGGATGAAGCGGCCTGGACCGACATTACATGACCGTGTTAATGAGACTGGTTCTACCGACGTGCTTCGCACATAGGTGGCTGGCGGGTGTCTGTTTCTCCAACTTTAGTTGAAGCGAGTTTGACTACGCCCGGTCCTTGTTCAAGGTTAAAACAGCACACTTGACGAAAAATCATTGTGGTTTTGATGTGTATGTAAGAACGGTTCTTGCTAGAAGCCCGTAGCAGCCATGTAAAACTTGCGACAACAAAGTAGAGGACGTCTAACTTGTTTTTGCAGGGCATGTTGTCATGTGATATGGTCAAGACATGATGAGATATAAATTGTTGTATGAGATGATCATGTTTTGTTAAAGTTATCGGCAACTGGCAGGAGCCTTATGGTTGTCTCTTTATTGCATAAGATGTCAGCGCAATATAATTGGGGAGATGACCATGTGACGACATGTCGATAGAGATCAAGATGATGGAGATCATGGTGTCATGCCGGTGACGACGGTGATTATGACGGTGCTTTGGAGATGGAGATCAAAGGCACAAGATGATGATGGCCATATCATATCACTTATTTTGATTGCATGTGATGTTTATATTTTATGCATCTTATTTTGCTTAGTACGGCGGTAGCATTATAAGATGATCTCTCACTAAATTTCAAGGTATAAGTGTTCTACCTGAGTATGCACCATTGCTACAGTTCGTCGTGCCGAGACACCACGTGATGATCGGGTGTGATAAGCTCTACGTTCACATACAACATGTGCAAGCCAGTTTTGCACACGCAGAATACTCGGGTTAAACTTGACGGGCCTAGCATATGCAGATATGGCCACGGAACACTGAGACCGAAAGGTCGAACGTGAATCATATAGTAGATATGATCAACATAGTGATGTTCACCATTGAAAGCTACTCCATCTCACGTGATGATCGTACATGGTTTAGTTGATATGGATCACGTGGTCATTTAGATGACTAGAGAGATGTATATCTAAGTGGGAGTTCTTAAGTAATATGATTAATTGAACTTTAATTTATCATGAACTTAGTACATGATAGTATTTTGCATCTCTATGTTGTTGTAGATCAATGGCCCGTGCTACCGTCCCTTGAATTTATTGCGTTCCTAGAGAAAGCTAAGTTGAAAGATGATGGTAGCAACTACATGGACTGGGTCCGTAACTTGAGGATTATCCTCATTGCTGCACAAAAGAATTACGTCCTGGAAGAACCGCTAGGTGCAAAACCCGCTGCAGGAGCAACTCCGGATGTTTTGAACATCTGGCAGAGCAAAGCTGATGACTACTCGATAGTTCAGTGTGCCATGCTTTACGGCTTAGAACCGTGACATCAATGAAGTTTTGAATGTCATGGAGCATATGAGATGTTCCAGGAGTTGAAGTTAATATTTCAAGCAAATGCCCGGATTGAGAGATATGAAGTCTCCAATAAGTTCTATAGCTGCAAGATGGAGGAGAATAGTTCTGTCAGTGAACATATACTGAGAATGTCTGGGTACCACAACCACTTGACTCAAGTAGGAGTTAATCTTCCTGATGATAGTGTCATTGACAGAGTTCTTCAATCACTGCCACCAAGCTACAAAAGCTTCGTGATGAACTATAATATGCAAGGGATGGATAACACAATTCCCGAACTCTTCGCGATGCTAAAGGTTGCAGAGGTAGAAATCAAGAAAGAGCATCAAGTGTTGATGGTTAACAAGACCACTAGTTTCAAGAAGAAGGGCAAAGGGAAGAAGGGGAACTTCAAGAAGAACGGCAAGCAAGTTGCTGCTCAAGTGAAGAAGCCCAAGTCTGGACCTAAGCCTGAGACTGAGTGCTTCTACTAAAAAGGGACTGGTCGAAGCGGAACTTCCCCAAGTATTTGGCGGATAAGAAGGATGGCAAAGTGAAAGGTATATTTGATATACATGTTATTGATGTGTACCTTACTAATGCTCGTAGTAGCGCCTGGGTATTTGATACTGGTTCTGTTGCTCATATTTGCAACTCGAAACAGGGGCTATGGATTAAACGAAGATTGCCTAAGGACGAGGTGATGATGCGCGTACGAAATGGTTCCAAAGTCGATGTGATCGCCGTCGGCACGCTACCTCTACATCTACCTTCGGGGTTAGTTTTAGACCTGAATAATTTTTATTTGGTGCGAGCGTTAAGCATGAACATTATTTTTGGATCTTGTTTGATGCAAGATGGTTATTCATTTAAATCAGAGAATAATGGTTGTTCTATTTATATGAGTAATATCTTTTATGTTCATGCACCCTTGATGAGTGATCTATTTTTGTTGAATCTCGATAGTAGTGATACACATATTCATAGTATTGAAGCCAAAAGATACAAGTTTAATAATGATAGTGCAACTTATTTGTGGCACTGCCGTTTAGGTCATATTGGTGTAAAGCGCATGAAGAAACTCCATGCTGATGGACTTTTGGAATCACTTGATTATGAATCACTTGATGCTTGTGAACCATGCCTCATGGGCAAGATGACTAAGACTATGTTCTCCGGAACAATGAAGCGAGCAACAGACTTGTTGAAAATAATACATATTGATGTATGCGGTCCGATGAGTGTTGAGGCTCGCGACAGGTATCGTTATTTTCTCACCTTCACAAATGATTTGAGAACATATGGGTATATCTACTGGACGAAACATAAGTCTGAAATATTTGAAAAATTCAAAGAATTTCATAGTGAAGTGGAAAATCATCGTAACAAGAAAATAATTTTTTTACGATCTAATCATGGAGGTGAATATTTGAGTTATGAGTTTGGCCTTCATTTAAAACAATGTGGAATAGTTTCACAACTCATGCCACCTGGAACACCACAGCGTAATGGTGTGTCTGAACATTGTAACCGTACTTTATTGGATACGGTCCGATCTATGGTGTCTCTTACCAATATACCACTATTGTTTTGGAGTTATGCATTAGAGACAGCTGCATTCACGTTAAATAGGGGCACCATCTAAATCCGTTGAGATGACACCATATGAACTATGGTTTGGCAAGAAACCTAAGATGTCGTTTCATAAAGTTTGGGGTTGCGATGCCTATGTGAAAAAGCTTCAACCTGATAAACTCGAACCCAAATCGGAGAAATGCGTCTTCGTAGGATACCCAAAGGAAACTGTTAGGTACACCTTTGATATGTCACCAACGTATTATAATTTTTTTTTGTTCCATGCTATTATATTATCCATCTAGGATGTTTTATATGAATTTATATGCTATTTTATATGATTTTTGGGACTACCCTATTAACCTAGAGCCCAGTGCCCGTTTCTGTTTTTTCCTTGTTTTTGAGTTTTACAGAAAAGTTATACCAAACGGAGTCCAATTGACGTGCCAATTTTTGATGATATTTTATGGACCAAAAGAAGCCCCCAGAGTAAAAGAGTTGGGCCAGAAGAGTCCCGGGCCGTCCATGAGGGTAGGGGGCACGCCCTACCCCCCGGGCGCGCCGCCGTATCTCGTGGATGACTCGGGGACCCCCTGACTTGTTCCCGACGCCAAAAATTCCTATAAATACATAAACCTCCAGAAAATAACCTAGATCGAGAGTTCTGCCGTCGCAAGTCTCTTTAGCCACCGAAAACCAATATAGACCCGTTCCGGCACCCTGCCGGAGGGGGGAATCCCTCTCCGGCGGCCATCTTCATCATCCCGGCGCTCTCCATGACGAGAAGGGAGTAGTTCACCCTCGGGGATGAGGGTATGTACCAGTAGCTATGTGTCTGATCTCTCTCTCTCTCTCGTGTTCTTGATTCAGCATGATCTTGATGTATCACGAGCTTTGCTATTATAGTTGGATCTTATGATACTTCCCCCCCTCTACTCTCTTGTAATGGATTGAGTTTTCCCTTTGAAGTTATCTTATCGGATTGAGTCTTTAACGATTTGAGAACACTTGATGTATGTCTTGCATGTGCTTATCTGTGGTGACAATGGGATATTCACGTGATCCACTTGATGTATGTTTTGGTGATCAACTTGCGAGTTCCATGACCTCATGAACTTATGCATAGGGGTTGGCACATGTTTTCGTCTTGACTCTCCGGTAGAAACTTTGGGGAACTCTTTGAAGTTCTTTGTGTTGATTGAATAGATGAATCTGAGAATGTGTGATGCATATCGTATAATCATACCCACGGATACTTGAGGTGACATTGGAGTATCTAGGTGACATTAGGGTTTTGGTTGATTTGTGTCTTAAGGTGTTATTCTAGTACAAACTCTAGGATAGATCAAACAGAAAGAATAGCTCCGTGTTATTTTACTACAGACTCTTGAATAGATCGATCAGAAAGAATAACTTTGAGGTTGTTTCGTACCCTACAATAATCTCTTCGTTTGTTCTCCGCTATTAGTGACCTTGGAGTGACTCTTTGTTGCATGTTGAGGGATAGTTATATGATCCAATTATGTTATTATTGTTGAGAGAACTTGCACTAGTGGAAGTATGAACCCTAGGCCTTGTTTCTTAGCATTGTAATATTGTTTTCGCTCACTTTTATCATTAGTTACCTTGTTTGTTTTTATATTTTCAGATTACAAAAACCTATATCTACCATCCATATTGCACTTGTATCACCATCTCTTCGCCGAACTAGTGCACCTATATAATTTACCATTGTATTGGATGTGTTGGGAACACAAGGGACTCTTTGCTATTTGGTTGCAGGGTTGTATGAGAGAGACTGTCTTCATCCTACGCCTCCCACAGATTGATAAACCTTAGGTCATCCACTTGAGGGAAATTTTCTACCATCCTACAAACCTCTGCACTTGGAGGCCCAACAACGTCTACAAGAAGAAGGTAGTGTAGTAGACGTCAAGCTCTTTTCTAGCGCCGTTGCTGGGGAGGTTAGCTCTTGAAGGTTTATCTTTAGATCTTGCAATCGAATCTTTTTGTTTCTTGTTTTATCGCTAGTTTAGTCTATAAAAGAAAACTACAAAAAATGGAATTAAGGTTGCCTCATATGCTTCATCTTTTTAATGTCTTTCGTGAAAATAAGGATTCCGATAATTGTGCCAAAGTGTTAGAAGAAGAATGAATTAAAATATTTGGCACTAAATCTTTGAATGATGAGCATGATGGCATATGAATCCTTTGAATATCCATGATGCTAATGATATGCAAATCCACAAGCTTGGGGATGCTTGATACGTCTCCAACGTATCTATAATTTTTGATTACTCCATGCTATATTATCTACTGTTTTGGACTATATTGGGCTTTATTTTCCACTTTTATATTATTTTTGGGACTAACCTATTAACCAGATGCTCAGCCCAGAATTGCTGTTTTTTTGCCTATTTCAGTGTTTCGAAGAAACGGAATATCAAATGGAGTCCAAACGGAATGAAACCTTTGGGAACGTGATTTTCTCACCGAACGTGATCCAGGAGACTTGGACCCTATGCCAAGGCATCACAGAGGCGGTCATGAGGGTGGGCCCCCCCCTAGGCGCGCCCCTGTCTCGTGGGCCCCTCGGAGCTCCACCGACGTAGTTCTTCCTCCTATATATACCTACGTACCCCCAAACAAACAGATACGGAGCCAAAAACCTAATTCCACTGCCGCAACTTTCTGTATCCACGAGATCCCATCTTGGGGCCTGTTCCGGAGCTCCGCCGGAGAGGGCCGTCATCACGGAGGGCTTCTACATCATCATAGCCTCTCCGATGAAGTGTGAGTAGTTTACCTCAGACCTTCGGGTCCATAGTTAGTAGCTAGATGGCTTCTTCTCTCTTTTTGGATCTCAATACAAAGTTCTCCCCCTCTCTTGTGGAGATCTATTCGATGTAATCTTCTTTTTGCGGTGTGTTTGTTGAGACCGATGAATTGTGGGTTTATGATCAAGTCTATCTATGAATAATATTTGAATCTTCTCTGAATTCTTTTATGTATGATTGGTTATCTTTGCAAGTCTCTTCGAATTATCCGTTTGGTTTGGCCAACTAGATTGGTAGTTCTTGCAATGGGAGAAGTGCTTAGCTTTGGGTTCGATCTTGCGGTGTCCTTTCCTAGTGACAGAAGGGGCAGCAAGGCACGTATTGCATCGTTGCCATCGAGGATAACAAGATGGGGTTTATTTCATATTGCATGAATTTATCTCTCTACATCATGTCATCTTGCTTAAAGCGTTACTCTGTTTTTAACTTAATACTCTAGATGCATGTTGGATAGCGGTCGATGAGTGGAGTAATAGTAGTAGATGCAGAATCGTTTCGGTCTACTTGTCACGGATGTGATGCCTATATACATGATCATGCCTAGATATTCTCATAACTATGCTCAATTCTGTCAATTTCTCAACAGTAATTTGTTCACCCACCGTAGAATACTTATGCTCTTGAGAGAAGCCACTAGTGAAACCTATGGCCCCCGGGTCTGTTCTCATCATATCAATCTCCATCACTTTAATCTTGTTTTGCTTTTTTACTTTGCCTTTTACTTTTCACTTTGCATCTCTATACCAAAAATACCAAAAATATTATATCTATCAGATCTCACTCTCGTAAGTGACCGTGAAGGGATTGACAACCCCTAATCGCGTTGGTTGCGAGTAGCTATCGTTTTGTGCAGGTACGAGGGACTTGAGCGTGGCCTCCTAATGGATTGTTCCCTTGGTTCTCAAAAACTGAGGGAAATACTTATGCTACTCCACCGCATCATCCTTTCCTCTTCGGGGAAATCCAATGCAAGCTCAAGAGGTAGCAAGAAGAATTTCTGGCGCCATTGTCGGGGAGTCTACGCAAAAAGTCAACATACCAAGTACCCATCACAATCCCTATCTCTTGCATTACATTATTTGCCATTTGCCTCTCGTTTTCCTCTCCCCCACTTCACCCTTGCCGTTTTATTCGCCCTCTCTCTCTCTCTATCCTCCCTCTCTTTTCCGCTTGCCTTTTTGTTTGCTCGTGTGTTGGATTGCTTGTTTGTCGCGATGGCTCAAGATACTACCAAATTATGTGACTTCACCAATACCAATAATAATGATTTCCTTAGCTCTCCAATTGCTCCTCTTGCCAATACTGAATCTTGTGAAATCAATACTTCTTTGTTGAATCTTGTTATGAAAGATCAATTTGCCGGCCTTCCTAGTGAAGATGTCGCTACTCATCTGAATAGCTTCGTTGATTTATGTGATATGCAAAAGAAAAAAGATGTCGATAATGATGTTGTTAAATTGAAGCTATTTCCTTTTTCTCTTAGAGATCGTGCTAAAGCTTGGTTTTCGTCTTTGCCTATAAATAGTATTGATTCTTGGAACAAGTGCAAAGATGCTTTTATCTCTAAGTATTTCCCTCCCGCTAAGATCATCTCTCTTAGAAACTATATTATGAACTTTAAGCAACTTGATCATGAACATGTTGCACAAGCTTGGGAGAGAATGAAATTAATGATACATAATTGCCCGACTCATGGTTTGAATTTGTGGATGATTATACAAAAAATTTACGCCAGATTGAATTTTGCTTCTAGAAATCTTTTAGATTCGGCCGCGGGAGGCACTTTTATGGAAATCACTTTAGGAGATGCCACTAAACTCCTAGATAATATTATGGTTAATTATTCTCAATGGCATACTGAAAGATCTTCTAATAAAAAAGTGCATGCGATAGAAGAAATCAATGTTTTTAGTGGAAAGATGTATGAACTTATGAAATTATTTGCTACTGAGAGTGTTTCTTCTGATCCTAATGATATGCCTTTCTCTACTTTGATTGAGAATAACAATGAATCTATGGATATGAATTTTTTTAGTAGGAATAATTTTTGGTAACAACGCTTATAGAGGGAATTTTAATCCTAGGCCATATCCTAGTAACCCTTCTAATAATTATGGGAATTCCTATAACAACTCTTATGGAAATTATAATAAGATGCCCTCTGAATTTGAGAATAGTGTTAAAGAGTTTATGAATTCACAAAAGAATTTTAATGCTTTGCTTGAAGAGAAATTACTTAAAGTTGATGATTTGGCTAGGAACGTTGATAGTATTTCTCTTGAGGATGATTCTTTAAAGCTTAGATCTATTCCTCCTAAGCATGATATCAATGAGTCTCTCAAAGCCATGAGAATTTCCATTGATGAGTGCAAGGAAAGAACCGCTAGGATGCGTGCTTCCAAAGATGCCTTTATTAAAGCGTGTTCTTCTAATTCCTATGAAAATCAAGATGAAGATCTAAAAGTTATTGATGTGTCTCCTATTAAATATTTGTTTTGCAATATGAATCTTGATGAAACTGAATATGATCTTCCTTTACCTAGAAGGTGTTCTAAAAATTTGGAGTATTTAGATCTTTATGATGAAATTGATGAAAGTGGGATTGAAAGATAAAAAATCTAGATGTTGCTAAACCCACTATATTGGATTTCAAGGAATTTAATTATGAAAGTTGCACTTTAATTGATTGTATTTCCTTGTTGCAATCCGTGCTTAATTCTCCACATGCTTATAGTCAAAAGAAAGCCTTCACCGAACATATTGTTGATGCCTTGATGCAATCTTATGAAGAAAAACTTGAGTTGAAAGTTTCTATCCCTAGAAAACTCTATGATGAGTGGGAACCAACTATTAAAATTAAAATTAAAGATCATGAGTTTTACGCTTTGTGTGATTTGGGTGCTAGTGTCTCCACTATCCCCAAAACTTTGTGTGATTTGCTAGATTTCTGCAATTTTGATGATTGCTCTCTAAACTTGCATCTTGCGGATTCCACTATTAAGAAACCTATGGGAAGGATTAATGATGTTCTTATTGTTGCAAATAGAAATTATGTGCCCGTATATTTCATTGTTCTTGATATAGATTGCAATCCTTCTTGCCCTATTATTCTTGGTAGACCTTTCCTTAGAACGGTTGGTGCGATTATTGATATGAAGGAAGGGAATATTAGATTTCAATTTCCATTAAAAAAGGGAATGGAACAATTTCCAAGAAAGAAAATAAAATTTTCATATGAAACTATCATGAGAGCCACTTATGGATTGCCTACCAAATATGGCAATACCTAGATCTATCCTCGCTTTTATGCCTAGCTAGGGGCGTTAAACGATAGCGCTTGTTGGGAGGCAACCCAATTTTATTTTTATTCCTTGATTTTTGATCCTGTTTAGTAATAAATAAATTATTTAGCCTCTGTTTTGGTTGTGTTTTTTGTGCTTAATTAGTGTGCCAAGTAAAACCGTTGGGAAGACTTGGGGAAAGTCTTGTTGAACTTGCTGTAAAAAACAGAAACTTTAGCGCTCACGAGAACGGATGTCATTTTTATTTGGAGAGTTCTATTTAGTTAATTATTTTTGCAGATGATTAATAGAAAAATACCTCACGTCCATAAATTTATTTTAGAATTTTTGGGGTTCCAGATCTTGCGCTAGATACAGATTACTACAGACTGTTCTGATTTTGACAGATTCTGTTTTTCGTGTGTTGTTTGCTTATTTTGATGAATCTATGGTTAGAAAAATAGTTTATAATCCATAGAGAAGTTGGAATACATTAGGTTTAACACCAATATAAATAAAGAATGAGTTCATTACAGTACCTTGAATTGGTCTTTTGTTTTCTTTCGCTAACGGAGCTCACGAGTTTTCTACTTTAAGTTTTGTGTTGTGAAGTTTTCAAGTTTTGGGTGAATTCTTTTGATGAATTATGGAACAAGGAGTAGCAAGAGCCTAAGCTTGGGGATGCCCATGGCACCCCCAAGATAATCCAAGGACACCAAAAAGTCAAAGCTTGGGGATGCCCCGGAAGGCATCCCCTCTTTCGTCCACTTCCATCGGTAATTTACTTGGAGCTATATTTTTATTCACCAATATGATATGTGTTTTGCTTGGAGCGTCTTTTATTATTTGTGTCTTTGTGTTTTATATGCCACAATCATCCTTGTTGTACACACCTTTTGAGAGAGCCATACATGAATTAAAATTTGATAGAATACTCTATGTGCTTCACTTATATATTTTGAGCATTATAGTTTTGCTCTATGTGCCTCACTTATATCTTTTTGAGCTAAATAGTTTTTCTCTATGTGCTTCACTTATATATTTTGAGCTATTTAATTTTTCTCTATGTGCTTCACTTATATCTTTTGAGCGTTATAATTTTTGCTCTATGTGCTTCACATAGATCTTTTAGAGCACGATGGTGGATTTGTTTTAAGGAAACTATTGATCTCTCATGCTTCACTAAAATTATTTTGAGAGCCTCTTAATAGAATGGTAATTTACTTAATAATAATATGCTTGGTATTCAAGATTTGTGAAACTTTCTTTTGAGTGTGTTGAATACTAAGAAAAGATTGAAGCATGATAATTGTTTTGAGATATGGAGGTGATAATATTAAAGTCATGCTAGTTGAGTAGTTGTGAATTTAAAGAATACTTGTGTTAAATTTTGTGATTCCTGTAGCATGCATGTATGGTGAACCGTTATGTGATGAAGTCGGAGCATGATTTATTTATTGATTCTCATCATATCAATCTCCATCACTTTAATCTTGTTTTGCTTTTTACTTTGCCTTTTAATTTTCACTTTGCATCTCTATACCAAAAAATACCAAAAATATTATATCTATCAGATCTCACTCTCGTAAGTGACCGTGAAGGGATTGACAACCCCTAATCGCGTTGGTTGCGAGTAGCTATCGTTTTGTGCAGGTACGAGGGACTTGAGCGTGGCCTCCTACTACATTGATACCTTGGTTCTCAAAAATTGAGGGAAATACTTACGCTACTCTGCTGCATCATCCTTTGCTCTTCAGGGAAATCCAACGCAAGCTCAAGAGGCAGCAATGCTATGTTTGATGAAGATGATATTTTTTGTCCCCCAAGGTTTGATGAAAATATTTATTATGATGAAAGCATGCCTCCTATTTATGATGATTATATTGATGAAAGTGGGTTTGGGAGAGTGTCAAATTTAGGGAGTAATGATCCCACTATTTTGGAGGGTGTTGAATCTTATTGTGACAATTACGAAAGTGGATTTGGAGAGGTCATGACTTTATTTAGTAATGATTCCACTATTTTGGAAGAGGTTCCAATTGATTATGAGAACAAAGTTGCTATCTATGTTGATTATTGTGATGAGATGTATGCTATAAATAATAATGATATTCATGAAACTTGTCATCATGATTTTAACTTTCAATTGGATTATGCTTCACATGATAGTTATTGTTTTAAGTTTGCCCCCACTACTATTGATGAGAATAAATTTTCTTATGTGGTGAGTAGTAAAATTTCTATGCTTGTAGATCATGAAACGAATGCTTTATGTGATGGTTATATTGTTGAATTCATTCATGGTGCTACTGAAAATTATTATGAGGGAGGAATATGTGCTTGTAGGAATAGCAATAATACCAGGTTTCCTCTCTATGAGCTTAAAGTTTTGAAGTTATGCTTGTTTTGCTTTCCTATGCTAGTTGATTCTTGTTCCCATAAATTGTTTGCTCACAAAATCCCTATGCATAGGAAGTGGGTTAGACTTAAATGTGCTAGTCATATTCTTCATGATGCTCTCTTTATGTTTCAATTCTTATCTTTTATGTGAGCATCATTGGAATCATCATGCCTAGCTAGGGGTGTTAAACGATAGCGCTTGTTGGGAGGCCACCCAGTTTTATTTTTGTTCCCTACTTTTTGCTCCTGTTTAATAATAAATAATTCATCTAGCTTCTATTATGATTGTGTTTTTTATGTTTTAATTAGTGTTTGTGCCAAGTAAAGCCTTTAGGATCTTCTTGGGTGATTGTTGTTTGATCTTGCTGATAAAAACAGAAAGTATGTGCTCACGAAAATAATTTTCATTTTTTACCAGAGAGCGATAAAATACCAATTGCAGTAGATCAATATACATTTAGGTCTTACTAATGTTTCAGAATTTTTGGAGTTACAGAAGTATTCGAAACCTCCAGATTGCTACAGACTGTTCTGTTTTTGACAGATTCTGTTTTCATTGTGTTGTTTGCTTATTTTGATGAATCTATGAGTAGTATCGGAGGGTATGAACCATAGAGAAGTTGGAATATAGTATATATTACACCAATATGAATTTAGAATGAGTTCACAACAGTACATAAGTGGTGATTTATTTTCTTATACTAACGGAGCTTACGAGTTTTCTGTTAAGTTTTGAGTTGTGAAGTTTTCAAGTTTTGGGTAAAGATTCGATGGACTATGGAATAAAGAGTGGCAACAGCCTAAGCTTGGGGATTCCCAAGGCACCCTAAGGTAATATTCAAGGACAACCAAGAGCCTAAGCTTGGGGATGCCCCAGAAGGCATCCCCTCTTTCGTCTTCGTCTATCGGTAACTTTACTTGAGGCTATATTTTTATTCACCACAAGATATGTGTTTTGCTTGGAGCGTCATTTTATTTTCTTTTTTTTTGCTTTCTGTTTGAATAAAATACAAAGATCTGAAATTATTAAATGTTAGAGAGTCTTCACATAGTTACATAATTATTCAACTACTCATTGTTCTTCGCTTACATCTTTTGGAGTAGTTTGTCGTTTGGTCTAGTGCTTCACTTATATCTTTTACAGAATGACTGTGGTTTTATTTTGAAGAAATTAATGAACTCTTATGCTTCACTTATATTATTTTGAGAGTCTTTTATAACAACATGGTAATTTGCTTTGGTTATGAAATTAGTCCTAATATGATGGGCATTCAAGATGGGTATAACAAAAACTTTCATATAGAGTGCATCGAATAGTTTGATACTTGATAATTGTTTTGAGATATAAATATGGTAATATTAGAGTCGTGCTAGTTGAGTAATTTTGTGTGACGCCCTCGATGACTGTACACTAATCATACACACAAACGTGTACGATCAAGATCAAGGACTCACGGGGAGATATTACAACACAACTCTACAAACAAAATAAGTCATACAAGCATCATATTACAAGCCAGGGGCCTCGAGGGCTCGATTACAAGAGCTCGATCATAGACGAGTCAGCGGAAGCAACAATATCTAAGTACAGACATAAGTTAAACAAGTTTGCCTTAAGAAGGCTAGCACAAACTGGGATACAGATCGAAAGAGGCGCAGGCCTCCTGCCTGGGATCCTCCTAAACTACTGGTCGTCGGTGGCGGCCTGCACGTAGTAGTAGGCACCCTCGGTGTAGTAGGGGTCATCGACGGTGGCGTCTGGCTCCTGGGCTCCAGCATCTGGTTGCAGCAATCGGGTATAAAAAGGAGAAAAGGGGGAAGCAAAGCAACCATGAGTACTCATCCAAAGTACTCGCAAGCAAGGAGCTACACTACATATGCATTGGTATCAATGAAAGGGGGTAGTATACGTGGACTGAACTGCAGAATGCCAGAATAAGAGGGGAATAGCTAGCCCTGTCGAAGACTACGCTTCTGGCCGCCTCCATCTTGCAGCATGTAGAAGAGAGTAGATGGTAAGTTCACCAAGTAGCATCGTGTAGCATAATCCTACTAGGCGATCCTCTCCTTGTCGCCCTGTGAGAGAGCGATCACTGGTTGTATCTGGCACTTGAAAGGGCGTGTTTTATTAAGTACCCGGTTCTAGTTGTCATAAGGTCAAGGTACAACTCTGGGTCATCCTTTTACCGAGGGACACAGCTATTCGAATAGATCAACTTCCCTGCAGGGGTGCACCACATTTCCCAACACGCTCGATCCCCTTTATCCGGACACACTTTTCTGGGTCATGCCCGGCCTCGGAAGATCAACACGTTGCAGCCCCACCTAGGCACAACAGAGAGGTCAGCACACCAGTCTAAACCCTATGGCGCAGGGGTCTGGGCCCATCGCTCATTGCACACCTGCACGTTGCGAACGTGGCCGGCGAGCAGACCTAGCCTCCCTTATATAAGAGCAGGCGTTCCAGTCCAACCCGGCGCGCGCCGCTCAGTCGCTGACGTCACGAAGGCTTCGGCTGATACCATGACATCGAGTGCCCATAACTGTTCCCGTGTAGTTGGTTAGTGCGTATAGGCCAGTGGCCAGACTCGGATCAAATACCCAAATCTCGTTAAGCGTGTTATTTTGAAATAATCATGGACGCCGACCAGGGTCAGGCCCACCTCTCTCCTAGGTGGTCTCAACCTGCCCTGTCGCTCCGCCGCAAAGATCCAGAGGGCCGTCGGACAAATGTCCTTTTGGACCCAATCCGTGAAACACTCGCGGGTACTCTACGAGCCGACCGGTCTTTAGTCACCACAAGTATCATATATTATGTATAAGTATATACCTGTGATCACCTCCCGAGTGATCGCGGTCCGATAGTATAGCATGGCAGACGGACAAGAATGTAGGGCCACTGTTGATAAACTAGCATCCTACACTAAGCATTAGGATTGCAGGTAAAGGTAACAACAGTAGTAGCAAGGACAGGTTATGCATCAGGATAGGATTAACGAAAGCAGAAACATGCTACACTACTCTAATGCAAGAAGTAGAGAGAAGAGTAGGCGATATGTGGTGATCAAAGGGTGGGCTTGCCTGGTTGCTCTGGCAAAAGAGAGGGGTCGTCAACACCGTAGTCGTACTAGGTAGCAGCGGCGTCGGTCTCGTAGTCTATCGGAGAGAAGAGGGGGAAGAAACAATAAATATTAATCAAACAGATGCATAGCGATGCATGACATGACAAGTAGCAGTGCTACGGGTGCCCTAACGCGGTATGAGGTGGTACCGGTGAAGGGGGGAAACATCCGGGAAAATATCCCCGGTGTTTCGCGTTTTTGAACAGATGAATCGGAGGGGAAAAGTTGCGTGTTCGCTATGCTAGGGATGCGTGGCGGACGAGCGGGCTGTGTATCCGGATTCGTCTCGTTGTTCTAAGAAACTTTCATGTACAAAGTTTTTCCATCCGAGCTACGATTTATTTTATATTAATTTTATAAGATTTAAATCAATTTTAGAATTTATTTAATTAATTTAATTCAACATTATCCAGAACAGTGTTTGCTGACGTCATCATGACGTCAGCATTACATCAGCAGTTGGCCTGGTCAACCTGACAGGTGGGTCCCACCTGTCAGTGACCCATTTTAATTAAACACATTAATTAACTTAATCAAGATTAATTAGGGGTGTGGGCCCCACTATCATTGACTAATTAGTTAATTAACAATAGTTAATTAAGTTAATTAGCTAGTTAGGTTAATTAAACAGGATTAATTAAGTTAATTATTTCAATTAATTAATTAATTAATTAAATTTATTTTTATTATATATTTTTAAATCTTTTTTATAAACGTTCTGGGTCGTGGGCCCCGGCTGTCATTGGGCCAGGGGGCATAGCGGTTACGGGCACGGGGGATGCGAGCGCTGGGCGATGCGAGCGCCCGACCCAGGAGAGGGTCAAGCAGTGCAGATGGGCGCCGGATGCGGCAGCGACGAGGCCCGGTGAACAGTGCAGGGAAACGGCGGACACGACCTGCGACGAGAAGCTCCGCGACATCGTTGGTCGGGGCGAGGCGGAGTGCGGGGCGGTGGCGCTCTGCGAGGCGAGCGAGCGGCGCAGGCGAGGCGATGCTCGGGCGAGCGACAGGCGGAGGAGCGCGGGGCGGCGATGAGCCGCAGCGGCATAGCGGCGGGAGGGCGTCGCGGGGGGCAGAGCGGGCCGGCGGCGTGCGCGTGTGGAGGAGGGCACGGTCGCCATGGCGCTGGTTGTGGCGAGCGCGAGCGAGGTGCCAGTGCGGGCTGCACAGCACGGCGACGCGAGAGCAGCGCACGGGAGGCTGCGGGCGAGGCTAGGGGCCGAGCTGGAGCGCGGCGAGGTCGACGGGTGAGGAAGAGGGCGGCAGCGCGGTGGGGTAGAGCAACAGCAGAGGGCCCACCACGACGTGGGTGCAGCGCGTGCGGGTGGTAGCGGTGGAGGGCGAGTGCGGCCTAGAGCGGGCGGGAACGGCGTCGGGCGCGGTGGACGGTGTTCTACAGGGAGAGAGGGGAAGAGGAGGCCGAGGGCCTCACCGTATGGCGTAGGGCCAATGGCAGCGGGGCTCGGGGGGAGGTCGAGGACGACGGAGAGGACGGCGACTAGGTTTCCGGGCGGCTGCGGTGCTCCGGCGACGGCGGGGTCCAGCCGCGTCGAAGTCGGTGATGGTGAGCGCCGGCGACGGGGTTGGGGCGTCGTGCCCGAACCAGTGGGGGCAGAGGGGGTGCGAGGAGTGAGGGGAGTGGGGTTTTTCCCCGCGATCCAGATTGGATCGGGAGGGGGGAGAGGGAGTGGCGACGTGTTGGGGAGTGGGAGCGGTAATGGCTCCGGTTTTGGGGCAGGGGGTTATGGAGTGAGGGGGGCCGGCCTGGGCCTGGCCTGGCTAGCAGCTGGGCCGGTCGGCCCAGTGGGGGGTCTGTTTTATTTTATTTTTTTATTTTGCATTTTCCTTTTCTTTTATTTATTCCACCTTTCTATTTTTATTTTAGTTTCAAATAAATACCTAACTGGTTCCTAAACCAGTCTAAACAAATATATTACTGCCACAAAATTTGGGCAACTAATTAAATTAGCCTGTTATTTTATTAATTGAAAAAGGCATTTAATTAATTGTGCTTGCTACCATTTATTTATGTTAGGACATTCAAACACCTCTAAAGATGTTGAGTTTCTCCACCATAATTACCTATGCATTATTTGGCTCACCCCGAACATTTTAGTTTTAATATTTTAAAAAAATATTGTTTGCTTGATTTTAAATTTGAATTCGAATCGTTTTGAACTAACGCGAGATTTGTCAACGATAACTGAGGTGATGTGGCATCATTACGAGGGGGGTTACTGTAGCTCAATTACCCGGGCGTCACAATTCTCCTCCACTACAAGAAATCTTGTCCTGAGATTTAAGAGGCGTAAGGGGAGGATTCTGGTTAAGAAATTCTAGCGAGTGTTCTCGTTGCTAGTTGCTCTTCTCATAGAGGTCGATCTATTACTGATGTCTTCATTTCTTTGCTTCAGGTCATCATGATGAAGTCGGAATCCTTTCCCCGAGAACTCCATCGAACTTACGAAAAGGATAAGGAGTGGGTATTCCGGGAGAACGGACCTCTGCAAGGTTGACCATCTGATTGATAACATCGGGGAAGGTGGCAGAAGGTAACTCTCGAATTGAAACTTAAGAAAAATATTGAGAGCAAGGTAAGAAGGTATCAGGGGAAGTTTCGAGCGAGCAGGAAATCGTTCGATGCCTCTTACAGGGCGTGAAAAGGGTTCAAAGCAACGAAAATAATTATTGTGACCGATGCCAGAATTGATGACCTCTCGGAAGGTGGCTCATGAATTACATACCCTAGGGGTTATGGGCCCACGATGTGGGTTAAAAGTTGGAAGGGTGGCAACGTCTTGTGTGATCATGCAAGCAAGGCATGTCAGAGGGTAGCCTGTCGATTATGTCGACAACAACGTCGGTACCAAGGGCGAGGGACGAAGAGAACCATTTTCCTGCTCGTTGAACGAGGTGGACCAATAGGCAAAGTTCTCATCCATTGGTGGCTACCGGGATGTCATCAACAATAGTAACAAGGTCTTACTGACAGAATTGTACACCGAGGTGTCTACATAAGCAGGAGAATATTACTTCTTAGATCCTATAGATCACAAGAAAGGTTAAACCAAACAATGGAAAGGAAAATATGATTATCAGATTAAACAGAACAATGGAAAGGAAAATGTGTTAAATCACATATTTCAGGGGTATATCCTTCCCAAGGACAAGCAGAGCATGATAACCATGACAGGATATAACGTAGAAAACCATTTAGGAAAGGGGAGAGAAACTTCATGACATTACCCATACAACGGTGTTTGGATACTTGATAAAGAAAATTTAGCATTTTGCTTCAAATGTTCTTATTGAAAATCAGAGTACCACTGACATGCTTCGAGATAGCATTGACATGGTCTTCAGGCAAAGGTCAAACTCTAGATACATGAAGGATCCATTAGGAACATCTTGTAGAATAAGTCTTACAATTTCCTCAAGGAATAATGGATAATCTTGCAGAAAACGAAACTATAACAATAGGTCCTCCGGCCAGGTGTGCTAGGCATGACATCACCTTATCAGGTCATATAACGACCGATGTTATAACCCTTGAAAATATGTTCCAACCATCTTACCTGACCAAGATTTAGATCTGATTGGTGTCAGGGTACCTCAGACTCGGGATGCCTGAGAAGGGAAGGTGCAACACAAATTGACGAGATGACATTGTAAGATTCTCAGGAAATGAACTATGGAAGCGAGTTCCGAACAAGAGTTCATCATTAAACCAAGGAGAAGATGAGGAGGTGGCTGATGGACTCAGTGACATTTCATCGTGATTAATAAAAGCTGGATTTCCACAATTATCTGAACAAGGAGGTAACACTTGTCAGATCAAATGATATAAGGAGATATGCTCGAGGAAAACATACCCAATTAAACATTGGTTGAAAGGTGCACCCGAAATATGGGCTTAGGTAGCATGACCGATGCTATAATGGTGATTCGATAACCAATGGTCTAAGAATGAAATATCGACCATTAACTTCAAAGCAATAGGGTTGTTAGAAGGAAAGAATCCAATCAACACTGTTCACTTGTTGGAATCAACACGGGGACCAAGAAAGAATGGTGATGTTGAGAGGTATCACCATACCAAGAATTCTTAAGAGGTGGAGCAATCCTCACAACATCCTTGACATAAAAGACAGTACTACTTCAAGGTAGAACGTAATACCATCTGGAAAGAAAATTGCATCCATAACCTGAACAAGTTTGTGCTGAAAGGGAGTAAGGATGTTGTCGGTGGCAACTCAAATTACCAAGGGACGAGGATGGTACTTATCATCATGAATTCGATCGATATCCTGAAGGAGTCAAATGTTGATGATGATCACGACAAATTTTTTCGAGAGATTTCATGAGGATGTAATCGATCAGCGATCACATCAAGTCAACGGGATGATGAAGCAAGAGGTTATTGGAACCACAGGTACGACACAAACTCGAAATCAAGCTTGTTGTTCAAGGTGAAATGGTATGACGAGGAAGATCGGCGTAAGCTTAGCTCATCATCGAAAGTTGTGCTCTGGGGTTAAGGATCAGGTAGCACAGTTAAAATCGGCACGATAATGATATAGCCGAGCAGCCTAGGACTTACGTGATCGAGTTCAAATTCGTAAGTAATGAAGGTTACCAAGAGTTGTTTAATCACGGTGTGAGCTCGATTCAGTTATCGGTGTCTTTGAGTGTTTAATACCTCAGAGCCCATGAAAAAAATTGGAATCAGTGAGGATGTAGTACTTGATGAAGAACTCATAAGAAGTTATGCAGTTTCGTGATAATCTCGAGATAC
Organism: Triticum urartu; assembly: GCF_056163025.1. Lineage (NCBI taxonomy): Eukaryota > Viridiplantae > Streptophyta > Magnoliopsida > Poales > Poaceae > Triticum > Triticum urartu. Next base: position 593,743,115 of record NC_141876.1, read on the forward strand.
CAGGGGGGTAATACTCGATGACAGATCAAAGTAGAGGTTGGACTGGGGTATTGCTCTGCAGAAGACAAGTGCTTAAACTTGCACGAGATATGGTATATAAAGGAGAACATGGTCGGAACCACGATTGCAAAAGACCAGATCCCAGATATAAGATCAGCTTATACCAAAGGAATAATTAATTTAAGAGAAGCTTTAATGATAAGATCTACATCGTGCCCATGGGCATGAACACAAAGTTCAAGGTCGACTCCCACTTCTCCAATGCATAACCTTTCATTCACTTCTCACTTTCAAAGAAGTTGTAGTGTTGAAATTTTATCTGGCAAAACACCATAACAGTATGACTCGTGAAAAAAACTTTCGGGTTCACACAGATTAAGGAAGATAGGTTCAACCCATTGGGGCATCTTAGAAACATATACCTCAAGCTTCGAGAGTAATTATCACTAGCTCAAAAGCAGAGCATGGTTGAGAAAGTAGAGGATACAATTTCGCAAAGGCATTATGTATCCAAGCAAAGGCTCACAAGGTTATTGAATATGAAGGACGTTATCGGATAAAATTCAACAAAGGATCTGGTGGTCCATAAGGGATTTGATGTGAGCATTGGTACTCAAGCAGAAGAAGAAAGCATGCAAGGAGATCAGATGATAGAAACAACTGACTACTTCAAATCTCAATTGCAAAGGAATTATGATTTCCAAAACAAGGGGTCGGAAGCAATGCTCTGATTAGGGATGGATAAGATGAATAGCCTTAGGGGTACAATCGACGACAATTTGACTGGTCGAGATCCAGCTCATGTTTAAAATGGATTCTGAGCTGGAAGAAAGAATTCTAAGATTCTTCTGAGGATTGCAAGCAATCGCAACACTTTGAATCAATGGACTCAAAATTATAATGACAATGGATGCCAATAAGATTACCAGACATATGGGATTAATCATAATGCAGGCCAGCAAGGATTTCAAGAGCAATAGCTTGTTGAGGACTTTCCAAAGATTGAATAGCATTTCGAAGACTTTTGTGAACACATGAACAACTGGGGAGAAACAAATCCTCGGTGAGTGTGAGGATTAAGTTGTAGGTGTATTCAAGCGACAAGGAACTACAAGGCAGTAAACACAAAGATTTCTCGGAGCAATAGAGATAAGTTTGGGGTATCTTGTAATAACAAGATTTACTGGGAATAAAAAATAAGGATGACAGGTGTAGGTATTTATCCATAGGGATATTTCGGTGGTAGGGGATGGCAAAAGCAATGGGCACAAAGTCTCGAGAGAACAACGGAGAGTATCTCCGGAATCCTTCGGTACAGCAGGCGATCATCTGTAACAAGGGGCTCTTCAGGTGAATGTGATCACGAGACCCTAATGTTAGAGTTAGTAAAAACCATTTCACCCGAATAGAAGAGAGATCAGAATCCCAGAGTAAAGATCGAGGAGTAAAAGATGCTAATACCACCCAATGGCGACTTGAGCCCGTAAGACACACAGCCATGTTAGTAAAAGTTTTTCATTGACTAGACTCGACTTCGGCCAAGGAGTGTGGAAGGGGGGTTCCTACAGGAAGTCGGCTCTAATACCAACTTGTGACGCCCCCGATTTGACCATACACTAATCATACACACAAACGTGTACGATCAAGATCAAGGACTCACATGAAGATATCACAACACAACTCTACAAATAAAATAAGTCATACAAGCATCATATTACAAGCCAGGGGCCTCGAGGGCTCGAATACAAGAGCTCGATCATAGACGAGTCAGCGGAAGCAAGAATATCTGAGTACAGACATAAGTTAAACAAGTTGCCTTAAGAAGGTTAGCACAAACTAGGATACAGATCGAAAGAGGCGCATGCCTCCTGCCTGGGATCCTCCTAAAGTACTCATGGTCGTCGGTGGCGGCCTGCACGTAGTAGTAGGCACCCTCGGTGTAGTAGGGGTCGTCGACGGTGCCATCTGGCTCCTGGGCTCCAGCATCTGGTTGCAGCAATCGGGTATAGAAAAGGAGAAAAGGGGGAAGCAAAGCAACCATGAGTACTCATCCAAAGTACTCGCAAGCAAGGAGCTACACTACATATGCATTGGTATCAATGAAAGGGGGTAGTATACGTGGACCGAATTGCAGAATGCCGGAATAAGAGGGGAATAGCTAGCCCTGTCGAAGACAACGCTTCTGGCCGCCTCCATCTTGCATCATGTAGAAGAGAGTAAATGGTAAGTTCACCAAGTAGCATCGTGTAGCATAATCTTACCCGGCGATCCTCTCCTTGTCTCCCTATGAGAGAGCGGTCACCGGTTGTATCTGGCACTTGAAAGGGTGTGTTTTATTAAGTATCCAGTTCTAGTTGTCCTAAGGTCAAGGTACAACTCTGGGTCGTCCTTTTACCGAGGGACACGGCTATTCGAATAGATCAACTTCCCTGTAGGGGTGCACCACATTTCCCAACACGATCGATCCCCTTTGTCCGGACACACTTTTCTGGGTCATGCCTCGCCTCGGAAGATCAACAGGTCGCAGCCCCACCTAGGCACAACAGAGAGGTCAGCACGTCGGTCTAAATCCTATGGCGCAGGGCTCTGGGCCCATCACCCATTGCACACCTGCACGTTGTGAACGCGGCCGGCGAGCAGACCTAGCCTCCCTTATACAAGAGCAGGCATTCCAGTCTAACCCGGGGCGCGCCGCTCAGTCGCTGACGTCACGAAGGCTTCGGCTGATACCACGACGTCGAGTGCCCATAACTGTTCCCGCGTAGTTGGTTAGTGCGTATAGGCCAGTGGCCAGACTCAGATCAAATACCCAGATCTCGTTAAGCGTGTTATTTTGAAATAACCACGGACGCCGACCAGGGCCAGGCCCACCTCTCTCCTAGGTGGTCTCAACCTGCCCTGTCACTCCGCCACAAAGATCCTCTCAGAGGGCCGTCGGGACAAACGTCCTTTCGGACCCAATCCGTGAATCACTCATGGGTATTCTATGAGCCGACCGGTCTTTAGTCACCACAAGTATCATATATTATGTATAAGTATATACCCGTGATCACCTCCTGAGTGATCACGGCCCGATAGTATAGCATGGCAGACGGACAAGAATGCAGGGCCACTGATGATAAACTAGCATCCTACACTAAGCATTAGGATTGCAGGTAAAGGTAACAACAGTAGTAGCAAGGACAGGCTATGCATCAGGATAGGATTAACGGAAGCAGTAACATGCAACACTACTCTAATGCAAGAAGTAGAGAGAAGAGTAGGCGATATCTGGTGATCAAAGGGGGGGCTTGCCTGGTTGCTCTGGCAAGAGAGGGGTCGTCAACACCGTAGTCGTACTGGGTAGCAACAGCGTCAGTCTCATAGTCTATCGGAGAGAAGAGGGGGAAGAAACAATAAATATTAAGCAAACAGATGCATAGCGATGCATGACATGATAAGTAGCGGTGCTAGGGGTGCCCTAACGCGGTATGAGGTGGTACCGGTGAAGGGGTGAAACATCCGGGAAAATATCCCGGTGTTTCGCGTTTTCGGACAGATGAACTAGAGGGGAAAAGTTGTGTGTTCGCTATGCTAGGGATGCGTGGCGGACGAACGGGCTGCGTATCCGGATTCGTCTCGTCGTTCTGAGCAACTTTCATGTACAAAGTTTTTCCATCTAAGCTACGGTTTATTTTATATTAATTTTAAAAGATTTAAATTAATTTTATAATTTATTTAATTAATTTAATTCAACATTATCCAGAACAGTGTTTGCTGACGTCATCACGACGTCAGCATTACATCAGCAGTTGACCTGGTCAACCTGACAGGTGGGTCCCACCTGTGAGTGACCCATTTTAATTAAACACATTAATTAACCTAATCAAGATTAATTAGGGGTGTGGGCCCCACTGTCATTGACTAATTAGTTAATTAACGATGATTAATTAAGTTAATTAGCTAGTTAGGTTTATTATATTAATCTTTTTTATAAACGTTCTGGGTCGTGGGCCCCGGGTGTCATTGGGCCAGGAGGGCATAGCGGTTACGGGCACGGGGGATGCGAGCGCCCGAGCCAGGAGAGGGTCGAGCACTGCAGATGGGCACCGGCACCAGGCGCCGGATGCGGCAGCGATGAGGCCCGGCGAACAGTGCAAGGAAACGGCGGACACGACCTGCGACGAGAAGCTCCGCGACAGCGTTGGTCGGGGTGAGGCGGCGTGCGGGGCGGTGGCGCGCCACGAGGCGAGCGAGCGGCGCAGGCGAGGTGATGCTCTGGCGAGCGACGGGCGGAGGAGCGCGGGGCGGTGATGAGCCGCAGCGGTAGAGCGGCGGGAGGGCACCGCGGGGGGGCAGAGCGGGCCGGCGGCGTGCGCGTGTGGAGGAGGGCGCGGTCACCATGGCGCTGGTTCTGGCGAGCGCGAGCGAGGTGCCAGTGCGGGCTGCACAGTACGGCGACGCGAGAGCAGCGCACGGGAGGCTGCAGGCGAGGCCAGGGGCCGAGCGGGAGCGCGGCGAGGTCGACGGGTGAGGAAGAGGGTGACAGCGTGATGGGGTAAAGCAACAGCAGAGGGCCCGCCACGGCGCGGGTGCCGTGCGTGCGGGTGGTAGTGGTGGAGGGAGAGTGCGGCCTAGAGCGGGCGGGAACGGCATCGGGCGCGGCGAACGGTGTTCGACAGGGAGAGAGGGGAAGAGGAGGCCGGCGGCTTCACCGTAGGGCGTAGGGCCAATGGCAGCGGGGCTCAGGGGGAGGTCGAGGACGACGGCAAGGACGGAGAGGACGGCGACGAGGTTTCCGGGCGGCTGCGGTGCTCCGGCGACGGCGGGGTCCAGCCGCGTCGGAGGCGGTGACGGTGAGTGCCGACGACGGGGTTGGGGCGTCGTGCCCGAACCAGTGCGGGCAGAGGGGGGTGCGAGGAGCGAGGGGAGTGGGGGTTTTCGCCCCGATCCAGATTGGATCGGGAAGGGGAGAGGGAGTGGCGACGTGGGGGGTGTGGAAGCAGTAGTGGCTAGGGTTTCGGGGCAGGGGGTTATGGAGTGAGGGGGGCTGGCCTGGGCCTGGCCTGGCTAGCAACTGGGCTGGTTGGCCCAGTGGGAGGGGTTCTGTTTTATTTTATTTTTTTGTTTTGCATTTTCCTTTTCTTTTATTTATTCCACCTTTCTGTTTTTATTTTAGTTTGAAATAAATACCTAACTGGTTCCTAAACTAGTCTAAACAAATATACTACTGCCACATAATTTGGGCAACTAAATAAATTAGCCTGTTATTTTATTAATTGAAAAAGGCATTTAATTAATTGTGCTTGGTACCATTTATTTATGTTAGGACATTCAAACACCTCTAAAGATGTTGAGTTTCTCCACCATAATTACCTATGCATTATTTGGCTCACACCGAACATTTTAGTTTTAATATTTTCAAAAAATTGTTTGCTTGCTTTTTAAATTTGAATCCGAATCGTTTTGAACTAACGCGAGATTTGTCAACAGTAACTGAGGTGATGTGGCATCATTACGAGGGGGGTTACTATAGCTTAATTACCCGGGCGTCACATTTTGAAATTGAGAAATACTTGTGTTGAGGTTTGCAAGTCCCGTAGCATGCACGTATGGTAACCGTTGTGTGACAAATTTGAAGCATGAGGTGTTCTTTGAGTGCTTTCCTTATGAGGGGCGGTCGGGGACGAGCGATGGTATTTTCCTACCAATCTATCCCCCTAGGAGCATGCGCCTAGTTCTTGGTTTTGATGACTTGTAGATTTTAGCAATAAGTATGTGAGTTCTTTATGACTAATGTTGAGTCCATGGATTATACACACTCTCACCCTTCCATCATTGCTAGCCTCTTCGGTACCGTGCATTGCCCTTTCCCACCTCGAGAGTTGGTGCAAACTTCGCCGGTGCATCCAAACCCCGTGATATGATACACTCTATCACACATAAGCCTCCTTATATCTTCCTCAAAACAGCCACCATACCTAACTATTATGGCATTTCCATAGCCATTCCGAGATATATTGCCATGCAACTTTCCACCGTTCCGTTTATTATGACACGCTCCATCATTGTCATATTGCTTTGTATGATCATGAAGTTGACATCGTATTTGTGGCAAAGACAACTTCATAATTCTTTCATATATGTCACTCTTGATTCATTGCACATCCCGGTACACCGCCGGAGGCATTCACATAGAGTCATATTTTGTTCTAAGTATCGAGTTTTAATTCTCAAGTTGTAAGTAAATAAAAGTGAGATGATTTTCATTATTAGAGCATTGTCCCAGTGAGGAAAGGATGATGGAGACTATGATTCCCCCACAAGTCCACAAGTCGGGATGAGATTCCAGACGAAAAATAATAATAATAATAATAATAATAATAATAATAATAATATAAAAGAGGCCAAAGAAGCCCCAAAAAAGAGGCCATAAAAAGAGAAAAAAGGCCCAAATTAAAAAATGAGAGAAAAAGAGAGAAGGGGCAATGTTACTATCCTTTTTCCACACTTGTGCTTCAAAGTAGCACCATGATCTTCATGATAGAGAGTCTCTTATTTTGTCACTTTCATATACTAGTGGGAATTTTTCATTATAGAACTTGGCTTGTATATTCCAATGATGGGCTTCCTCAAAATGCCCTAGGTCTTCGTGAACAAGCAAGTTGGATGCCCACCCACTTAGTTTCTTTAGTTGAGCTTTCATATATTTATAGATCTAGTGCATCCGCTGCATGGCAATCCCTACTCCTTGCATTGACATCAATTGATGGGCATCTCCATAGCTCGTTGATTAGCCGCGTCAATGTGATACTTTCTCCTTTTTTGAGACTCACACAACCTCCATCATCATATTCTATTCCACCCATAGTGCTATGTCCATGGCTTGCGCTAATATATTGCGTGAAAGTTGAAAGAGTTTGAAATGGCTAAGTATGAAATAATTGCTTGGCTTGTCATTGGGGTTGTGCATGATGGGAGCATTTTGTGATGAAAATGAAGCATGGCCAAACTATATGATTTTCTAGGGATAAGCTTTCTTTGGCTATGTTATTTTCATAAGACATAATTGCTTGGTTAGCAAGCTTGAAGTATTATTATTTTTAACACAATAGTAAACTTTTATCTAGAATCTTTTAGATCTAATAATTCATGCCACAAGAAAGAGAATTACAATGAAAAATATGTTAGGTAGCATTCCACATCAAAAAATTTGTTTTTATCATTTACCTACTCGAGGACGAGCAGGAATTAAGCTTGGGGATGCTTGATACGTCTCCAACGTATCTATAATTTTTTATTGTTCCATGCTATTATATTATCCATCAAGGATATTTTATATGCATTTATATGCTATTTTATATGATTTTTGGGACTAACATATTAACCTAGAGCCCAGTGCCAGTTTCTGTCTTTTCCTTGTTTTTGAGTTTTACAGAAAAGGAATACCAAACGGAGTCGAATTGAGCTGCCAATTTTTGATGTTTTTAAGGACCAAAAGAAGCCCCCGGAGTAAAAGAGTTGGGCCAGAAGAGTTCCGGGCCGTCCACGAGGGTAGGGGGCGCGCCCTACCCCCCCCCCCCCCTCCCCCCCCCTCCGGGCGCGCCGCCCTATCTCATGGACGACTCGGGGACCCCCCCTGACTTGTTCCCGACGCCAAAAACTCCTATAAATACAGAAACCTCTAGAAAATAACCTAGATCGAGAGTTCCGCCATCGCAAGTCTCTTTAGCCACCGAAAACCAATCTAGACCTGTTCCGGCACCCTGCCGGAGGGGGGAATCCCTCTCCGGCGGCCATCTTCATCATCCCGGCACTCTCCATGACGAGAAGGGAGTAGTTCACCCTCGGGGATAAGGGTATGTACCAGTAGCTATGTGTCTGATCTCTCTCTCTCTCATGTTCTTGATTCGGCACGATCTTGATGTATCATGAGCTTTGCTATTATAGTTGGATCTTATGATGTTTCTCCCCCTCTACTCTCTTGTAATGGATTGATTTTTCCCTTTGAAGTTATCTTATCGGATTGAGTCTTTAAGGATTTGAGAACACTTGATGTATGTCTTGCATGTGCTTATCTGTGGTGACAATGGGATATTCACGTGATCCACTTGATGTATGTTTTGGTGATCAACTTGCGAGTTCTGTGACCTCGTGAACTTATGCATGGGGGTTGGCACACGTTTTCGTCTTGACTCTCCAGTAGAAACTTTGGGGCAATCTTTGAAGTTCTTTGTGTTGGTTGAATAGATGAATCTGAGATTGTGTGATGCATATCGTATAATCATACCCACGGATACTTGAGGTGACATTGGAGTATCTAGGTGACATTAGGGTTTTGGTTGATTTGTGTCTTAAGGTGTTATTCTAGTACGAACTCTAGGATAGATTGAACAGAAAGAATAGCTTCGTGTTATTTTACTACAGACTCTTGAATAGATCGATCAGAAAGAATAACTTTGAGGTGGTTTCGTACCCTACAATAATCTCTTCGTTTGTTCTCCGCTATTAGTGACTTTGGAGTGACTCTTTGTTGCATGTGGAGGGATAGTTATATGATCCAATTATGTTACTATTGTTGAGAGAACTTGCACTAGTGAAAGTATGAACCCTAGGCCTTGTTTCCTAGCATTGCAATACTGTTTCACTCACTTTTATCATTAGTTACCTTGTTGTTTTTATATTTTCATATTACAAAAACCTATATCTACCATCCATATTGCACTTCTATCACCATCTCTTCGCCGAACTAGTGCACCTATACAATTTACCATTGTATTGGATGTGTTGGGAACACAAGAGACTCTTTGCTATTTGGTTTCAGGGTTGTTTGAGAGAGACCGTCTTCATCCTACGCCTCCCACGGATTGATAAACCTTAGGTCATCCACTTGAGGGAAATTTGCTACTGTCCTACAAACCTCTGCACTTGGAGGCCCAACAACGTCTACAAGAAGAAGGTTGTGTAGTAGACATCAACCTTCTATCACAGATCCGAAGGCATGATATTCGTTCCTAAAAATGGATTCTTTCTAAAGAAGGAGTTTCTCTCGAAAGAAGTGAGTGGGAGGAAAGTAGAACTTGATGAGGTAATTATACCTTCTCCCGAATTGGAAAGTAGTTCGTGACAGAAATCAGTTCCAGTGATTCCTACACCAATCAGTGAGGAAGCTAATGATGATGATCATGAAACTTCAGATCAAGTTACTACCGAACCTCGTAGGTCATCCAGAGTATGATCTGCACCAGAGTGGTACGGTAATCCTGTTCTGGAGGTCATGTTACTTGACCATGACGAACCTACGAACTATCAGGAAGCGATGATGAGCCCAGATTCCGCGAAATGGCTTGAGGCCATGAAATCTGAGATGGGATCCATGTATGAGAACAAAGTGTGGACTTTGGTTGACCTGTCTGATGATCGGCAAGCCATAGAGAATAAATGGATCTTCAAGAAGAAGACTAACGTTGACGGTAATCTTACTGTCTACAAAGCTCGACTTGTTGCGAAAGGTATTCGACAAGTTCAAGGAGTTGACTACGATGAGACCTTCTCACCCGTAACGATGCTTAAGTCTGTCTGAATCATGTTAGAAATTGCCGCATTTTATGGTTATGAAATTTGGCAAATGGATGTCAAAACTGCATTCCTTAATGGTATCTTAAAGAAGTGTTGTATATGATGCAACCAGAAGGTTTTGTCGATCCAAAAGGTGCTAACAAAGTGTGCAAGCTCCAGTGATCCATCTATGGACTAGTGCAAGCATCTCAGAGTTGGAATATACGCTTTGATAAGTTGATCAAAGCATATGGTTTATACAGACTTCTAGTGAAGTCTGTATTTACAAGAAAGTGAGTGGGAGCACTAAAGCCTTTCCGATAACTATATGTGAATGACATATTGTTGATCGGAAATGATGTAGAATTTTCTAGAAAGCATAAAGGAGTTTTTGAAAGGAGTTTTTAAAAGAAAGGCCTCGGTGAAACTGCTTACATATTGGGCATCAAGATCTACAGAGATAGATCAAGATGCTTGATAAGATTTTTCAATGAGTACATACATTGACAAGATTTTGAAGTAGTTCAAAATGGAACAGTCAAAGAAGGAGTTCTTGCCTGTATTGCAAGGTGTAAAGTTGAATAAGACTCAAAACACAACCACGACAGAAAATAGAAAGAGAATGAAAGTCATTCCCTATGCCTTAGCCATAGGTTCTATAAAGTATGCTATGCTGTGTACCAAACCTATTGTGTACCTTGCCATGAGTTTGGCAAGGGGGTACGATATTGATCCAGGAGTGGCTCACTGGACAGCGGTCAAAATTATCCTTAGAATACTAAGGAGATATGTCTCAGTTATGGAGGTGATAAAGAGTTCGTCGTAAAGAGTTATGCCGATGCAAGATGTTACAAAGATCCAGATGACTCTGAGTCTCAATCTGGATACATATTGAAAGTGGGAGCAATTAGCTAGAGTAGCTCCATGCAGAGCATTGTAGACATAGAAAATTTGCAAAATACATATGGCTCTGAATGTGAAAGATCCATTGACTAAACTCCTCTCACAAGCAAAACATGATCACACCTTAGTACTCTTTGGGTGTTAATCACATAGCGATGTGAACTAGATTATTGACTCTAGTAAAACCCTTTGGGTATTAGTCACATGCCGATGTGAACTAATCACATAAAGATGTGAACTATTGGTGTTAAATCACATGACGATGTGAACTAGATTATTGACTCTAGTGCAAATGGGAGACTGAAGGAAATATGCCCTAGAGGCAATAATAAAGATGTTATTTATATTTCCTTATATCATGATAATGTTTATTATTCATGCTAGAATTGTATTAATCTGAAACTTGGAACATGTGTGAATACATAGACAAAATAAAGTGTCCCTAGTATGCCTCTACTTGACTAGCTCGTTCATCAAAGATGGTTAAGTTTCCTGACCATAGACATGTGTTATCATTTGATGAACGAGATCACATCATCAGGAGAATGATGTGATGGACAAGACCCATCTGTTAGCTTAGCATGTTGATCATTCAGTTTTATTGTTATTGCTTTATTCATGACTTATACATATTCCTTTGACTATGAGATTGTGCAACTCCCGAATACCGGAGGAACACCTTGTGTGCAATCAAACGTCACAATGTAATTGGGTGATTATAAAGATGCTCTATAGGTGTTTCCGATGGTGTTTGTTGAGTTGGCATAGATCGAGATTAGGATTTGTCACTCCGTGTATCGGAGAGGTATCTCTGGGCCCTCTCGGTAATGCACATCACTATGAGCCTTGCAAGCAATGTGAGTAATGAGTTAGTTACGGGATGATGCATTACGGAACGAGTAAAGAGACTTGCCGGTAACGAGATTGAACTAGGTATGATGATACCGACAATCGAATCTCAGGCAAGTAACATACCGATGACAAAGGGAATAGCGTATGTTGTTATGCGATTTGACTGATAAAGATCTTCGTAGAATAGGTAGGAGCCAATATGAGCATCCAGGTTCCGCTATATTGGTTATTGACCAGAGATGTGTCTCGGTCATGTCTACATAGTTCTCGAACCTGTAGGGTCGGTCCGCACGCTTAACGTTCGATGACAATTTGTATTATGAGTTATGTGATTTGATGAACCAAAGTTTGTTCGGAGTCCCAGATGAGATCACGGACATGACGAGGAGTCTCGAAATGGTCGAGACATAAAGATTGATATATTGGAAGGTTATGTTTGGACACCGGAATGGTTTCGGAAAGATTCGGGCATTTTTTGGAGTACCGGGGGTTACCGGAACCCCCCCCCCCTCCCGGGGGGGAGTTAATGGGCCTTCATGGGCCCTAGTGGAGAGAGGAGGCGGCGGCCAGGTGGTGGCACGCCCCCCCAAGCCCAAACGGAATTGGACTAGGGTTGGCGGGGCCGGCCCCCCTTTCCTTCTCTTCTCCTCCTCCTTCCCTCCTTCTCCTAGTGAGAGTAGGAAAGGGGGGCGAATCCTACTTAGACTGGGAGTCCAAGTAGGACTCCCCCCCCCCCCATGGCGTACCCCCTTGGGCCGACCACCTCTCCTCCCCCCTTTATATACGTGGGAGGGGGCACCCAAAAGACACACCAAGTCTTCTCTTAGTCGTGTGCGGTGCCCCCCTCCACAGTTACATGCCTCGGTCATATCGTCGTAGTGCTTAGGCGAAGCCCTGCACCGGTAACTTCATCATCACCGTCGCCACGCCATCATGCTGATGGAACTCTCCCTCGTCCTCAACTGGATCAAGAGATCGAGGGACGTCATCAAGCTAAACTTGTGCTGAACGCGGAGGTGTCGTACGTTCGGTGCTTGGATCGGTTGGAGCGCGAAGAAGTTCGACTACATCAACTGCGTTACTAAATGTTTCCGCTTTCGGTCTACGAGGGTACATAGACACACTCTTCCCTCTTATTGCTATGCATCTCCTAGATAAATCTTGCGCGATCATAGGAAATTTTTTGAAATACTGCGTTCCCCAACAGGGGAGGGAGTGATGCACGCCATGGCTAGTTCCTGGGGGGACGGATGCATCGAGGAGATTCTCATGTGCATCTCGACATGCGGCATTAGGGCGAGGGGCTGTGGGTTGGGTGGAGAGGTTGTCGGCAGTGTGGTGTTGTGCCCATGACGACTCTTGTTTCCTATCGATGGCAAATCTAATATACACACCACGGCAATTTTTTCTGTCTACCCATGGCAATCTCTTTTTTATTTTTTATATCCATGGTAAATCTAATTTTCTTGTCATGGCAATTTAAGATGTGTTCTTTCCATGGCTAATAAACACGTGTACCTCATGGATCACGGAAAATCTTTAGTAATTCACCATGGTAAGTAATTCATCATGGCAATTTTAGTATTTTGACCATGGCAATTATTTTTGTATGAACCATAGAAAATTTAGTGCATGGGTCATGACAAAATTGAGTAATTCACCATTGCAATTTTAGTATTTTGACCATGTCAATTTTAGCACTTTGGCCATGGCACTTATTATTTTTTGTATGAACCATGGCAGATTTAGTGCATGGATTATGGCAATTTTAGTTTACGGTTGATGGCAACTTTTAGTTATTGACCATGGCATTTTTTAGTAATTGATGATTGTTTTTTTAAGTATAAACCATGTCAACTTGTAGCTTTTATGAGAGGGCAAGTGTAGTCTACACATCACGACAATTTTATCCTTTTTGGTACATGGCAAAATTCATTCATTTTTTGTAACATGTTAAAATTTGATCTAAAAAATAGTCGAAACATATCATGGCAACTTCAGACTAAACCCCATGGCAAATTTTGATCTAAAAAAATCATTGAAACATATCGGCTGTCATCTAATTCTGAAGATCTCGTCGCGACGAATTTAATGGTGAAAACGGATTTTAAATCTGATTTTTCATTTAAGAGATAAAACATTTTAAAAACTAAAAACCCAAAAGATTTCTGCCAACATCGTCTATTTTATGCTCTTTGCATGCATGTGATGACATAGTGCAATGGATAACGTTGAACACGTTCGGTACAAGCCTCTTAAGGGCATGTACAATGGTGGCATATGTATACATATGCCCCAAGAAAAAAGTAGCAAGAGGCATCTGCACGGATTTTTTTCTTTTCAATGCAAACTACCGTTAGTGAGACACATCAATTAATAGAAAGTAAAGACTCTCATTGTACATGTTTCTCTACTTTTCATTTCAACTTTGTCAGCATCGGACTACACTTTTTTTCCGAGTACCCACCTCCTGCAGAAAAAAAATATATGAGACCAGGTCCCACGGTTAGCAGGTGAGACCCGCCCTGATGGATGACACATGTCATTCACGAATCACAAAGCATCTAATCCCCCCCCCCTGATTTCAAGTGAGGGTGGGATAGATACTTTGTGATTTGTGAATGTCACGTGTCATCCATCAGGATGAGTCTCACCTGAGACCTGGTCTCATATAATTCTTTTCCCACCTCCTGCAGAGGATCCTACTGCTTCGTCTGAACCTATTTTTTCTAACATCTGATCCTACATGGCATATGGGACATCACCCTGGGGCGATGCATTGTACATGATCTAATACCACACGTCTGGTACTTATCAAGATCCACTTAAAAATGTTCATGATTATGAAAAATTGTTTATTATTTTCAAATTGCTTATAATTTAAAAATAATTTTCATGATTTAAGAGAATGTCCGAGAATTTTTAAACAATGATCACAATTTAGGAAAAATGTTTGTGAATTTAAAATGTTCATGCCTTCAAAAAATGTTCATAATTTGAAAAATATTCATGAATTTACAATATTTTCGCAAATTGAGAAAAAACAAGAATTAAAATGAAAAACTGAAAAGAAAAGAAAAAATAAAAAAGAAAACAGGAAAAAACAAAAGAAAACACAAAGCAAGAAAAAGAAAAAGGAAGAAAAACCGAAAGAATAAAAAACCCGGTTCAACAATGGTTCTAGAAACTTCCCAAAACCTTTTGGTATAAGGCTAGAAAATGGGTCGGCCCATACAAAAACCGGCAACCAGCGCTCCTAATAGGATTCTCCGTCAAATATCTAACACACTCGAAGTCATTAATTGAGAAGTACTCATAACAAAGATCACTTTCACCTTTCCAGGTTGCGACAAGTGACGCGCTGCATGGTCGCTACTTGTCGCAACTGGAAGTTTTCCTTTTTTTATAGATTCGTTTATTCAAAATGTTTTATATTTTAAACCGTACGTGATCACGAACCGTTTTCACCGTTGGATTCCTCGCGTCGAGATCTTTGAAAGTAGATCCCATGTTGATAGGTTTTGATAAACTTTTTTTCACGAAAAAGATCGGACTGGAAGCACGGGGTTTTTGCCTTTCCGAAAGAGGTACGCCCGTATCTCTCGCGAAATCACAATTGTGCCTCTCGCGAAAGCAAAATCGTGCCTCTCGCGGAAGGAAAAACATAAGAGAAAAGATTTTTTTTCTGTTTACGAGGAGGCACGACCGTGCCTCTTGCGAAAGCACAACCATGCCTCTCACGGAAGCAAAACCGTGCCTCTTGCAAAAAAATAGAAAACATATTTATTTTTCCGTTTTCGAGAGGCACGGCCGTGCCTCTCATGAAAGCAAAAAGATTTTTTTTCTGTTTCCGAGAGGCACATTCATGTCTCTCGCGAAAGCGCGGTGCCTCTCGCGGATGAATAAAAAACAGAAAATATGTTTTCTTTTCGTTTTCGAGAGGCACGGCCGTGACTCTCGCGAAAGAAAAAAAACGTGTTTTTCATGCCGAAGAAAAATTCAAAAAAAACTGATCCAAAAGTTGAGGAAGGCCGGTATAAAACTGAAATGTCGAAATAAACCGAAAAAATCATTTAAAAAGCCGAAACGCGTGCGGAGAAATAAAAAAAATCCAAAAGGAACACCCAGAGCGCGACACGTGGCGGGGCGGCTGAGAGTGTGACAAGTGACGCTGATCGTTATGAGGCTTCTGAAGGACCGCTCATCAACTAGTTGCTCCCACACGTTGCGTCGTTGGTTGAGCTCATCCCTGTTTTGTTGGGCTGTCTAGTGCCGTACATGTGCTGGGCCGTTTCTTTTTTTCTTAGCTGGGTCTGCTGGTTTTCTGTCGGTTAAAGATCAGACCGGACCAGCTGTTCTACAGGCTCAAAATTGCAGCTTGGACTAAGTGATCTTTCTAGGCAGATCCTATTTGACGCTCGTTAGCGTCAAAAGGTCGTTCCTTCGCTGAGGCGAGCCTGCGGTTGGGCCGGCCCACGCACGGGATTCCTGGCTTCTTTTGTTCGCTGCTGCCTCCTTCTCTGTTTCCAGTGGATTTATTTCGATTTTCTTCTGTGGTTTTTTGCATCTGGTTTTTCATTGTTTTGTTCGGTTTTTCAGTTGTTGTTGTTTTTATCTCTTTTATCATCGTTTTTTTGTTTATTTACTATTATATTTTTCTTCTTATTTTATCTGTTTTCTTCTCTTTTTTGTGTGATATATAAAAGTTCAACATGTATTATAAAAATGTTCATTGTCTATCAAGAAAAATGTTCATTGTTTTTATGAAAAAGTTCACCATGCATTATAAAAATGTTGATCATGTATTAAAAAAATCTTCAACGTACATTACCAAAATGTTTAGCATATATTAAGAAAATGTTCAACGTATTTGAAAAAAATGTTCATTGTGTACTGAAAAGTCGTTCAGCCTATATCACAAGAATGTTTCAATGTGTATTTCAAAATTGTTTATCAAAGATCACAAAAATGTTCAATGTGTACTTAAAATTCATTCGGCGTATATCATAAAAATGTTTAGTGGAAGAGTTTTGCAAAAAAAATTGATCTGCCCTGCGTTTAGTTCTTAAATATTCGCACGGCCAAGTAATCATCAACCTGCAGCAGTTTAAGTGGTAGAGAACATGAACTCTCGATCTTGTGTTCGTGAGTTCGATTCCTTGATCAAACATCAGTTTTTGCTATTTTAACGGAGGCTTGTTGTCACGTCCCAAATAGGTCGGCCCATTCAGATAGCACGTCCTGCGCGGAAGCTCGTCGTTTGACGCTAGCGAGCGTCAGCTAGGAGGTATCATCTTTCTACCGGGCCATGACCGTTCGGCTATCTGCGCCCCTTCATTAACTGGATAGGTGTAGCGATAATCTGATGCTTAGACGACGGCTTTAGTCTTGCTGTTGTATCACTTTGTAAGGTCTTGTGAGAATAATTAATAAAGTAGTCGTATGCATCGTCCAGATGCAGAGCCCGGGGGTCATCCTCCTTTTTTTTTTAAAAAGTCACACATAAGCTAGTCACGATCTCTAGTAGGTCTTTGTTTTCTGCACATGCTTCTCAACAGTAAAATACTAGTAGGTGACGTGTATATATTGACCAAGAATCCATTGAGTAGCTTTGAGTTTTGCAGTGTTAGTCAATAAATTTGCAAGCTATAACTTGGAACCTAGGCAAGCTAGCTTCTCACTCATTCTAAGAAAAAACATATATCTTCTGTGGCATCAGTATTTTTGGAAGAAACATAGGGTGGCACCTAGAGGTCTCAGAATATATCGGAAATACGAGTATAATATGCAGCAAATTAAAAGCAGCATGTTTTTTTCACTGTGGGCATGCAATGCACTTGTGTTGAGCTGGTCGGAAAGGGCCCGAGCGACCTTCCTGTCCGGTTCCTAAAGGACATGCGTCTTCCATTAAACAAAGAGTTAATTAAACAGAACTTCACGACTCATGTGCGAACACCACCTTTGAGACTTATTCATAGGTCTCTTCAGATCTGATCTAAACTCCTTCCGTTTCTTTTCTGAAGCTGCATCTGACCAAACGCTTAATAGCAAACTTGTTCAGGAAGTGATTAATGGCAACTGGAAAAATCAGTTCGGTGCTTCCTATAATCTTCTTCCGAGAAGAAAAATTGGTGGCTAAATCAAGCAGTTCCGCATCATAGATCACAACTGACCAATAATCTTCTTTCGGGAAGAAAAATACACAAATGACAGCAACAGAGAATAACAACAAAATTAGTGCTAGTCTACCACTTTCCATTGTTTATCGACACATGACGTTAACGTGCTGATGCTTCTCACTTTCTTTTTTTCCAAACAAAGAATTACCCCGCCTGCAGCGAGCTACAAAATAAATACGTAAATCAACCTAAAGTATCTTCTTAACTAAAAACTACCCCCTATCAAGGTTGATGATGTGACATGACCTCATGTCACGCACATAAAAGAATCCGGTGGCCTCATCAAGCAGCCCGCCGGCTCCAACCTGTCTAGCAGGCCCTTGCGTGCACCGCATGCCTAGCCTGTAGAATCTGTCTCTACCATCTTTCGCAATCCCATTTTCAGAAGTAATCAATGCACTGATCCCACCACGACACTGGACAGCATCAGCCTCCTGCGCGCGCACATCAAACGTTGTTCAGCGTCAGCCCTCGCTGCACCTTGCGGCCAAAACTCACTGTCGTCGATACTATAGATGCCATGCCGCTTCGCCTTGGTCACCGCACGAGAAGTATTCGGACACCTACGCCCAGCCACCGAAGCCAAATACTTGTCCCTCGAGCCGATGTAGTACCCCAAAGATGATGCCCCTGTGTGGGTGACGGCGCAGGAACCTCGCCATCATCCGATCCGGGAAGCCTGAATCTGGAGTTCCCTAATGCAGACAGAAAACGCGAATCACTCCACAACGCCTTCGCTAAGGTAAGGACGCCCACAGTTGCTATTGTTGACGTTTCAGGCCAAGGTCGACCTCAAGAAGGTTTCACTGGCAAAATCGCGCCCATCTCTGGTTGGACCGCCAGGTCCACCTCCACCTTCATCCAGCACGCATCATGGGTGACGTTCCAGCCGCAGGGAAACCTCACGACCGGAGCCGCCATGGTGTCATCGTTTCACACAATCGTCGCCTGCGTGGGTGAGCCGTCGATGAAGGAGGAGCCCTCGCCTCTGCGCCGCCGACGTTGGACGACGCTATGCCTAGACATATACTGAACAAAAGAAAAGGTAGGAAAAGAGCAACTTTGATCCTCATCAAGCAGTTGCAGCCATCAAAAATGATGTAAGCGCATATGGTTCAGACGTGATATACACGCGCATTGTAAAGCGGGCCTTTCACGAGTAATGGGCTAGTTTGTTGGGCTGGGAGAAAAAGCCCAAATAACCAGAAGGCTCAAATTTTTCCGGTAGAGTAGCCGCCCTTTACGATAGTTGGGCCAAAAAAATACGGCCTCCTTTAGTTTGGAGGAATTTCATAGGAATTTTAGAGGATAGGATTCTTATAGGATTTTTTCCTTTAGAGCCCTTTGGTTCATAGGAATAGATTCCTATTCCTACATAGGATTGGTTCCTATCCTTCATCTTTCATAGGAAAATAAAAATGAGTCTAGACTCAATGGAAAAATCCTTTGGTGTCAACCAAATGACATCTCATTTTCTATTCCTACTCATAGGATTTGAGATACATGACATCTCATTTCCTACAAAATTCCTATTTCTATGGTAATTCTATCCTATGAACCAAAAGAGGCCTACAAGTGTGATGGAAGCCGGGGTAGACAGCAGATCTAACACTCAAGATTCTCTAAATAAGGAAAACGGACAGACAGAAATGCCAATCGCTGAGAGGGCTCGATGTAGACTTAATTTTACTGTCGTAAATATCCAGTCGTGGATCCATTGACCACGGCGCGAGAGAAGATGCCACCACCAAAATTCTACCTTGGAGACAATCTGACAATTTCACGCTCCTGTCACCAATGTCTAACCGTGATAAATATGGACACACCAGACAAAACACAAAGAGATGTCACAGTCCCACCAAGGTCGTGATTATCACTGGCATATTGCCACACACCATCTTTGTGATGTGATGTATCAATGAAGGATCGCCGCCACCCGATGCCACACTCCTCTCGATGCCTCAACCACCAAAAGCAGGGCAACGGTGAGACATGCAGTGCAAACCTGCCATCATCCATTGGTCCCCTTAGCCAATGCACTCCAAGATGATGCCCCCAAGGGAGAAAAACACACAATTTTAGTCATCATCCGATCCGAGATCACCGGACCTATGATTTCCCCTGGAGTAGCAGGCGGGTACTAGGCGAGAACAACATCGACGACACCTCCAACATAACGGGACCCTAACGTGTCACCATCGTTGAACCGAAAAAATTCAAGAACGTCTTCGGCCGTCTATCTCACCGCAGCCGAACAATCGGTCCCACAACATGCCACACCACCGGTCATGACGATGGCGTAGGAAGGGGAAGGGTTGGGGCGGCATCGCTTAGGGTTTAAGGGGGAATGCCTGAGTCGACCCAGGGAGGGACGACACGAGTGCGAAGTGCCTACAAACCAGTGTGTAGTACTATAGAGTTGCATTGTGCACATATCAAGAAGGCACACATGGTATCAATGGCCCCTGGCGCCTTATTATGTTTTAAGAGAACGTGTCATACATAAATCCTTAACAACGATGAGCAAAGTTTTACTCACATGAGCGTTATGTTTTCTTGAAAAGAGGGGAACGCCATGGTACTCACATGAGTGTAGTATAATAAGAGCAAGTACAATGGTAGGCTTATAGCCCGCTTATATGGCAATTTTATCTATTTGAAGGAGAGAGACATGACAAAAAATAAAGGGAGTGGGCTATCATGCAAGAGCCATACTATACACGTGCTTCTAGGTAGATGCAATAAATATGAAGAAAAAAATAAAGAAAATATGAAAAAAATACTAATCTTGTAGTCAACTTTATAGCCAACCTTGTTGTATGAGTGACCATAAGTGATGGATATACATAGTATGGCCACATCTTATAGCCAACAGTTGGCTATACTAACCATGCTCCCAGGGCATCTCCAAGGCGGACCTGCAAATATCCCGCAATCGTCCGGACCGCCGAAGCCATCCAACGCGGGCCTGTATCGGTCTGTGGCGCGGTCCAGACGTACTTTTTCCCGTAAAATGGAGACAAACATGGGGGAATTTTGCAGGAGTCTGACATCTTCTTGACCAACAAAAAGCCTCCACGTACTGTTTGTACTCTGTGTCCGCACACGATGGCTAGTATTTAGCATAATGCATTGTGCTAATTACACCGGATAGCTAACATTTTGGTGGAAGGTAGTACTAGATTGTGTATTCCATTTGACGGAAGGTGCTAATTAATATATATTTTATTAAGCAAATTAGCCGGTCATTTGGCAGTAGGTTGGCTTCCGCCATTGCATGCATTTGGCAGAAGGCAGCCTACCGCCATGGCATGGCGTACTTAGTGCCAGTTTTTTTGGACAGCTTAAAAAATAAGCTGTCTCTCCTTAGATTAAAAAATAAACCGGTTCGTAAATTTGACGATACTTTTAAATTAGTTATCACATAACTAGTTCAGAACCCTAATAAATGAGAGAGTCAGCTTACGAAAAAAACTGAGGAGGAGGCAGTTTATTTTTTAAGCCGTCAAAAAGCTGGCCTTTAGATTTGGTGGAAGGTTGGCTTTCGTCATGGTGGTGTGCTTAGTAGCCTTGCTTACTGATTTTAGTAGGTTCATTTAGCCAAATGTTTTGAATATATGCGGCTACGACTGGATAGCCACCTCTCATATTCGTGTCCGTGAACTGATCCTTCTTGTCTATGGACAATTGCAGAAGAAAATTTACGGGTCACAATTGGAGATACCTTAAAAATAGCTGATGAGTTGGCGGCATCTCGAAGCTCAAAGATGAAGGCGAGAGGAGGCGGTAATAATGAAGCTCGCAGCACAGTCACACGCGGCTAAATCAAAAGCGCCGGAAAAAAGCTTCCCCTCATTAATCCGATATACCTTTTCAGCACGTGCACCTGCCGGCGACACACGCATACCGGCCGCCGCTACTGCACAAGTGGCTGCCTATAATACACACAAGTACTAGAAAGTGGTCAAAAGTTATTCACGTTTTCTTGCTACTAGCACTGCACTCTGCGCTGAAGAAAAGTTAAGAGAAAAAGGCACCTGGGTCGCGTACGTCTCACCGGGCTCAACAGATCACCATGTCGAGACCCAGCAGAGGAGCCGGCCTTCCTGCCTTGCTTTGCCCGTCTGCTGGCCTGGCCTGACCTTGTTGGATTAGGGTTAATTCGTTTTTACAGTTGGCTCGAGATTAATTAGTTGCTGGATGAATTAGGAGTAAGACAGAGGGAAGGGGTCAATGTATCGTAGTTAAAAGATGGTTCCTCCATCGCTGTTGGCGTGGACGTTTGTCCGGTGGATCCAGGAGGAGCAGTTAATTTCTCGACCTATTTTTTGAGGTCGCCACACGTACGCTGAAAGGCCTAGGCTTACCGACCAGCCATTCTTGTTTTTGGGTTCAATTACCCACCGACTATTCGAAAGAAAAAGATTAACAACCAAAGCGCGAACACGCACGTATTGGCAGCACGAAACGCCGCTGCTTGCACGAATTTGGAATGCAAAATGAACAATCCGGTGCGCTAATTAATCGAGCCACTTATTAAGGACCGCACAGTACTCTACTCCACTCCACTGTCGACAGTGCCAAGTACTATACCAGTACTAGTACGTGGGGCATGTGTGTGACCAATTAAGGGTAGTAGTAAGCTTGTACTACTACGCAATGATGCAAGTAACTACGCATTAACTAATTAAGCTGTTGCACGTACATTTGTCTTTTCAAGCATAATACACCGTGGAACAAGGAATGGATCAGAGCCCGATGGTTAACCAACAGGAGATGAAATTATCGTCGCATTCGAGGGCCCTAATCGATTCATTAAGAAATGATTGAATCAAGCAGCGACCGAGAGACCTCGCCATCGTAATTTTGGAATCACATGTACGTACGGCAGCAGCAACCACTTTGAAACTTTGCATAGTACGTGAAGTTTTCGTCCTATATCCGCACACTCTTACATCTTGTTCATACTCTATGGTTATGGGTGTGTGTGTACATGATGATGTTTGATTCCTACGTTTAATAGGTGCCACCGGGTGTTTTGTCCAAAATATTGTTGCAACAAAGGATGAGCTTACAAAAATGAAGAATGTCTGGGAAGCTAGCCTTTCCTAGCTTCCAAGTCATAGCTAGCAAATTTATTGACCAACACTGCAAGACCCAAAACTAGTCAAGGGTAGAAGGAATTCAACTAATATCTGGTATTTTATTGCTGACAAACATGTGAAGAAAACAATGACTGGCCTACTTACTTGTGGCCGTACTTGAACACGGGAATCAAACAATAAACATGGTATTCGTAGAGTAGGAACAAAATGTCAACAGACCATATAGGACAAGCTTCATGTGTAATAGTAGGTGGTGGTATTGCTTGCGTATGACCCAAAAAGCTTGATAGCGAGGTCCCGATTGATTGTTGGTTAATTGATTATAATTGCATGGTTGGGGCCCTTGATGAGGATGATCGATTCCTTTCTTGTTAAGTTGGTTAACCGGCTACTCTGATAAGTTTGTTCAATTGTTCCATCGTGCATCAATGTTCATGCAACAACTCAAATAATTATTTTTTTAGTGAATTTCGAGATTTGGACAAAAGGTTGGTTGATTGCGTGCACGGCTTAACTTTTAATTAGTCACACACATGGCAGATGTACTTAGTGCTAGTAGTAGTACTACTCCATGTGTACTGTAGGCAACAGAGTAATTCCATCAGTAGGTGCCTCAGCAGGTAATGTACTAGGTACTTTAATTAGCTGTCCGGAGTGTGCATTCTGCATGCCAAGTTTGTGCAGGCAGCAGCGTTTCGTGCGGCCTTGCATTGTTCAAACCCAAGTGCAACACTTAATCGGTGAATTGAGTAGGTTAGTACTGTGGATCAGCTCTAATTACATAATTGAATGTAGTATAGTTGAGTAGGTTTTCGGACGCTCTGTAGTACTGTGTTGTCCCTACTAGGTTGCCGACAAGGCAGATGGCAAGGGGGCGTACGGACGCGGTGGAAGCAGGGCGGTGATGGAGAAGTCCCGTTCGGAGTAGGGCGATGACGGCCGGCGCAGGTGACGAGTGCGCAGAGGCGCGGACGACGGCCGTGAAGGGGCCGCCTGTCGCGCGAGGGCGCCGGGTCAGAGAAGTGGCCGACCGGTCGTGCCGGTGTCGGATAGAGGCGTAGGGTCGACGGCGGCTGCGGGCAACGTAAAACGATCTTAGATCGGAAAACAAAAGGTAAATGCCGATCAAAACGACCGGCGAGAGTGAGAAAACCCCGGGTCAAAGGATTGGGGAAAAGACTCCCTAGGGCAACCGGTCAACACGATGGGCGGAAGCGGCGGGCGGCGGCTAGGGTTGGATCGGTTAGGCTGATACCATGTTAAAAGGAATAGAGAGATTAGTTGAATTGATGTGTGTTGCTTGAGCCTCGTGAGCATATATAAAAATACAATAATCAACTTAAAATACAAGACAAGGCATGACAAATCCTAGTCTATCAACTTAAAGTACTTGCTAATAATCATAATACTCAACACTAGCTAGCCGCCCGGTCACCTACTGTGTGCAAATGCACCATGCAGCGCATTTTTTTGTCTTTTTTTACGAGGGGGCACAACAATTTTGGCATTTTTTTAATTTGCTTTCATATAAAAAAAATCATTTTATAGTATACGTTGCTTTGTCCCAAGTCTAAACAGGAGTAATTCATCGACATATAGAAGCAAAACAGTGCTGCGAACAAAAGTTAAAATTTGAAGAAGAAGAAGAAGAAGACTAAATGAGAAGCATTGCCTAGCTTCCAAGTCATTGGTAGCAAAAATTATTGACCAGCGCCTGCAAAAGGCCAAAACTAGTCAACCAGATTCTTCAACACACCAAGCCAACCGATGGGGATTATCTATTCATCAAACGTATACAATTTAATTGCTAACATTTTGGAATTTTCTACGATCACGACCTTGCCTTGGCGGCAAAGGCAAATTCATATGGCATTTATTTTATTGTTGAGAAATTATAACATACACAAAGAAAAACAATACTGTGCCTTCTACTACTAGCTAGAGATGGCGACCTATTTTAATTTATCACTTGGCATGACCTTACACATATAGAGGTCTCAGAATATTTACGTAATAGTATGAGTATAATACACGGTAAACTAAAAGCAGTATGCTTTTTTTTTCACTATGAGCATGGAGTCCATGCACTTGAACTTGAGCTGAGCTGGCCGGAAAGGGAGCGAGCGACCTTCCTGCCCAGTTCCCAACAGGACACATATCTTCCATTAAATAAACAGTTAATTAAACAGAGCCTAACGACTCATGTGGGAGACCAACTTGGGACGACTTATTCAAAGGTTTCATTACATCTGACCTAAACTCTTTTTGTTCTCTCTTTTGAAGCTTACATCTCACCCAAACACTTAATAGTTTGTTTTGGAAATAATTAATGAAAACTTGAAAAGAAGTTTGGTTTTTCCTAAACTCTTTTTTGGGGGTGGTTTTTCCTAAACAGCCAGAGGTATTAATTGGTAACTGAATCAAGCAGTGCACATCATGGATCACAACTTGATGCATAATCGCCTTGCAAGAAGAAAAATATGTAAATGACAGCAACAGAAAATAAGAAGAAAAAATGGTACACTTCTTGCATTGTTTATCCACACGAGGTGGCACATGGCGGCAAACTGCCGATGGCTTCTCTCTGTTTTTTTTTCTTGCCGGGGTTCTTTTTGTTTTCTTGATTAGAACTTGTCATATACTCCCACCGTTCTTAAATATGAGTCTTTTTTATAGATTTCAATATGATATACAAAAGGATGCATATAGACATATTTTGAAGTGTTGATTCATTCATTTTGCTCCGTATGTAGTTCATATTCGGATCTCCAAAAAGACTTATATTTAGGAACAGAGGGAGTATAATAGCTATATAATGACAGTACACTAATTAACCAATAAACCAGTGTTAGGAGATGCTTTATTGTCGGTATATACTAACATAACGTGTCTTAACACTGGAGTAATACTCATAGTAGTCGTATTTATTAATGATGATCAAAGTTTAACTCACACGAGAGTTAGAGGGTGCTTGGATACGTTTTAGTCTCATCACTAAAAGTAGTGGGACTAAAACTTGTTAGCCTCACCCATACTTGGATCCAAATACTAAAGAGAATAAAATCAAGTTAATGAGCATTTATTATCCTCCAAACCCTCCAATCCAGAACTGGCATGTGTTAAAGGAGAGGAGTTAAATGAGGAGAGAGGACTAACCCATCTTACTAGTTTTAGTAGGGGTACCCCTGACTAAAAAAATTAGTCTCAATACTAGTTTTAGCCTCTCTTTAGTCAGGGGTGCTTGAAACTTTAACCTCTTAAAAAAACTATTTTTAGTCAGACTAAAACAAGTCCCTTGAATCCAAGCACCATCTTACATAACTGGTCCATGAGCTGGCGGCATCCCGAAGCTCAAAGGTGAAGGCGAGAGGCTGTAGTAATGAAGCGCACAACACAGTGACACGCGACTAAACCCAAAAGAGCGGGAAAAAGTTTTTTCCTATTAATCCCAGCACAACTTTTTCGCCACGTGCACCTGCCGGCGACAGATGCATACTGGCCATCGCGACACAAGTGGCGGCCTCTGGTACAGCCACAGGATGCACAACAGAGCCAGCCTTCCTGTCTTTGCATTGCATTGCCCGTCTGCTGGCCTGGCCTGATGAGGAGAATAATTAGTTGATGGATGGGGAGGTAAGCAATGTAGTAAGACGAAGGGAAAGGGTCAACGAAAAGTGAAAAGGATGGTTTCGCCATCGCTGTTTCAAGGAGCAGTTAAATCTTAAACGTTTGTTTGATCGTCACACGTACGCTGAAAGGCCTAGGCTTATCAACCAACCATTCACAAAAACAAACTTACCGATCAAAACCAACGAACACACGCATGCTGGCCAAACGAAATCTCGCCACTTGTTATTTGCAACAAAATAAAAATAAAAAACTCAACGCTTGGGCAAACCTGTAATGCAAAATGCACAATCCGGCCAGCTAATTAATCGAGCCACTTAAGGACCGCACAGTACTCTACTCCACTGATGAATTTGCACTGTTATCTAGTATCATACACATGCTCTGTTCAGTGAGCACAATAATTGTGGACGCATGACAGTGCCAAGTACTACTACGTGGGGCATGTGTGTGGGCAATTATGGGTAAGCTTGTACGCAATAATACAAGTAAATATTCTTGTGGTTGCGACTAAAGTGCCTGCATCAACGAATTAAGTTGTTGCACGTACATTCATCGTTTCAAGCATACCAACTACTATCGTACATACGTACCTTCTCCGTTCCAAATTACTCGTCGCAGAAATGGATGTATCTAAAACTAAAATACATTTAGATACATCCATACTTGTGACAAGTAATTCCAAACAGAGAAAGTACATATATATACTAGCTGGTTAACCAACATGAAATGAAATGATCATTGCAATCCCTAGATTTTTGGAGGCGGAGGCTGGCTAGGAAGACCGTGGCAGTTCATGCCTTGCATTGCATTGCCCAACAGAGCCGACCTTCCTGCCTTGCATTGCCTGTCCGCTGGCCTGTCACGTGGTTGGATTAAGAAGAAGATTAATTAGACGAAGGGAAGGGGTCAACGGGCAGTAAAAAAAGATGGTTCCTCCGTCGCTGTTGGCGTGGACGTATCGGTGGTCGATCAAGGAGCAGATAATTTCTCGACGTTGTTTTAGGTCGCCACACGTACGCTGAAAGGCCTAGGCTTACCGGCCAACCATTCGCAAAAGCAAACTTACCGACCAAAACCGACGTACACGCGCATATTGGCCACACGAAACGCTTGCACGACCTTGGAATGCAAAATGAACAACCCGGACAGCTAATTAATCGAGCCACTTAGGCCTTGTACAATGGGAGATGGTTAGGAGAGCTGCTTAGAGAAATAAACCAGGTGTTTCTTAAGCACCGATGCTTATTTATACAGGATAGACGCTTAACTAAGCGTCTCTCCTGTAGAAATAGGCACCGGTGCTTCAGAAAAACCCGGTTTATTTTTCTAAGCATCTCTCTAAGCACCTTCCATTGTACAAGACCTTAAGGACTGCACAGTACTCCACTCCACTGATGAAATAGCACTGTTATCTACTTCCTCCGTTCGGAATTACTTGTCGCAGGTATGAATGTATCTAGATGTATTTTAGTTCTAGATACATCCATTTCTGTAACGAGTAATTTAGAACAGAGGGAGTAGTATCTACCATACACATGCTCTGCTGAATTAGCACAATAATTGTGGACGCATGACAGTGCCAAGTACTGTACGAGTACTACTACGTGGGGCATATGTGTAGACAATTAAGGGTAAGCTTGTGCGCAATAATCCAAGTAAACATTATTCGTAGCCGCATCAGCTAACTAATTAAGTTGTTGCACGTACATTCATCGTTTCAAGCGCACCAACTATATGTATATATCATACGAACATACTCCCTTCATTCTACAATGTAGTCCTTTCTCTATCCCCGTGCTTCAACTTTGACCGTAAATTTAACTATCAAGACCGATTGCGGCGGAAGCAAAAATTATATTAGTGAATTCGTATTCGAAAGAAGTTTTCAATTATATAATTTTTTTTCTTCCACCGTAGTTGGTCTTATTGATTAAATTTATAGTCAAAGTTGAACCTCAAAAAACACGGACGCACTATATTTTAAAATGGAGGGAGTATATATTAGCTGGTTAACCAACACGAAATGAAAGGATCATCGCAATCGAGGGCCCTGATCGATTCAGAGAGAAATTATTAATTAAATCTAGCGGCAGTCGAGAGACATCGCCACCGTAATTTTGGAACCACGTGTACGTACGGCAGCAGCAAACACTTTGAGCTTTGAGCAGTACGTGACGTTTTTGTCCTATATATCCGCGCTCTCTCACATCTTGTTCATACCCTTTGCTCTATGGGCTATGGCTATGGGAGCGTGTGAATACACGATGCTGTTTAATTCCAACGTTTAATAGGTATAAGGTCAGGCCAAGTGATACAATTAAATAAGTCGCCATCTCTAGCTAGCTAGTAGAAGGTGTTATTTGTTTCCTCGACCATAAAATAGTTGAGTTTGCCTTTGCCACGAGGGCAAGGTCGTGAGCGTAGAAATTCCAGGATGTATTAGTATACTAGCAAAACTGAATTGATGTATACGTTTGATGAATAGATAATCCCAATAGGTTGGTGTGTCGAAGAATGCCTTTGACTAGTTTTGGTTTTCCGCAGCGTTGGTCAGTATTTTTTGCGACCAATGACTTGGAAGCCAGGCAAGGCTTCTCCCTCCCTCATTATTTGCCTTTTGTGGCAGGACTATTTTGAGCCTAAACTTGCGCCTAAACTGGGTCCAGTTGCCCAGTTTGGACAATGGGAGCAGGCAACGTAGACTACGAAATGACAAAAAAAAAGTGATGAATTCAAATAAGAAAATGTGCCAAGATTTCTGTGTTTCCCATCGTAAAAGTACAGAAAATGGTTGCGGTGCGGTGCACTTGCGTGCAGTAGGTGAGCGGGCGGCCAGGGCAGTAGGATGCAGGGAGTGTGACGGCGTGACCTTCCCGCCCAGCTCGTCCCCAGCAGGACAGACACCACACCACAGCACCATCAATTCATTAATTAACGAAGAATAATACTTCCTCTATTCCACAATGTAGTGTCTCCTCTATCCACGTGCTTCAACTTTAACCGTAAATTTAACTATTAAGACCGATTGCGGCGGGGGCAAAAGTTATATCAGTGAATTCGTATTCGAAAGAAGTTTTTAATTATGTAACTTTTTCTTCCGCCGCAGTCGGTTTCGTTCGTTAAATTTATGGTCAAAATTTAACCTAAAAACACATGGGCGCACTATATTTTGGAATGGAGGGAGTAAATAAACACAAGCTAACGACTGGATACGGCCGCTTCGTCCCTACATTCTTTCCTCCTATTTTTTTTAATATTTTGTTTTTAGGGGTTCATTTTTTTAATGAAAAAAGAAGTACTCCCCTCCTAATTCCTTGCATAACTCTGGGCATTAGTGAGAAAAGGCTTGTTAAGCTCCCTCTGGAAAAACTCTTGTTAATCTCTCTGGATCTGCATCTGACCTGCACGCCGGGTGGAGTAATGGCAACTGGCAGACACGTTTGGTGTACTTGTCCAAACTGTTTGGCACTGGAATTATTATCGTTGGCTGCCGAATCAGGCAGCGCATGCATCATGGGCAACTTGATCCACAATCTCCTTCCAAAAAACGAACATACCACGGAGTATAACGTGTACCAAAATGACAAGGGATTTTTGCTGAAAGGAGTAGTAATCAATGAGCTGGCCAAGTAGTAGTAATAACTACTGCCTCGTCAAAGGGGAAAATGGTGAGAGTGAGAGGAGGCAGTAATAATGGAATGGAGGTCACAACACCACACAGGCACAGATGACCAAATCAATCAAAAGCGCGGGCTTTTCACCGTTGCTAAATGATAATCCTACTCACGTGCCACTATTTGCCAACCATGCATGCTGCTGCTAGTACTACAGCCTTGTTCTACAGCGAGCCCAAGTGGCGGCCTACAATACATACACACGCGCAAAGCAAAGCTAAAAAGGTTGACAGCGAACAAAGTTATTCCAGCGTACGTATGCTACAGAGACCGGCAGGCAGCATCTTTTTTTTTTAACGTACCTGTTGATGTGAGAATGTGAATAAAAAGCGGCTAGCAAAAGGAGAGTATCCCCATATTTATCTTATCTTATCTTATTTATTCATTTGCCTCTCAAGAAAAACACTACTTTCAATCCGATTTAATAGACGCGGACGTTGTGTAAAGACCGTGTCAATTAAGTATCGCCGAATATTAATATGGAGCAGAGTGAGAATTTTTAGGCCATGCTTCCGTGAACACACAACCACCGCCTCCTCCTCAAAAAAGCGATTAGGGTTCCTCTTTCTCCCGTCGGCACTGCAACACGGTACGCCTTGTGTCCGGTGGCCTTATGATCATGGGGGTGCGGTAGATCCCAGCCCTTGCCAACAAGACGGCTCCGTTTTAAGATGCATTTTTATTTTTGTTTGGCATTTATGTTCGGCTCAAAAAGCGAGACAACGGCGGCTCTCTGAAGATGGAATAAGGTTCTCCCACCCAGCCCCCATTTTCGGTAGTGCGTCTAGCATCGTCGGTGGGTGTGTGGAGGTGCGTCTCTGGTGAATTGGTCTTTGGTGGATCTTCTCAAAAAGGGTTGCCGATTGTCTGTGTTTGTGTGTTTTTTCAGGATGGATCATTTCGATCTATGCAACTATTCATCGGCGCGATTGTTGTTCTGCTGCATTGATCATATGGGGCTCTAGCACGACGACTTTCCGACTGTCTACTACAACAAGTTTTGTCCGACTCCGGCAAGGAAAGGACGACGCCAACGACGCGTTTTAGTGCTTATAGTCGTCGCTAGTTGGTCTACGAATTTGGACGTAACTTTATTATTTCTAGTGTTTGTTCTACCGTTATGATTGAAGAGTAATAAATCAGAAGTCTTCACGTGAAAAAATAGTTATCCTAAAAAGTAAAAGAAAAAATATATTCTCTTTTTATGTGCCTCCAAAGAAAAGCAGTACTCGTTCCAAAAAGAAAAGAAAAGCAGTAAAGGAAAATAGGCATATTCGGTAAGAAAAGGGAAAAACAAAAGAGCGGCATATTCGGTAAGAAAAGGGAAAACCAAAACACGGACGTTCATACATACACATATATACTCAACCCTATAAGCGCACAATGAGCATCTCCGACAGACTGAGACGACACATCTCTTGAGATTGACGAAGTCGCCACGAACGTCTTCGTAGTTGGCGGGACCATCTCCTTCCACTGAAGGCACGATAATGCGAGCATCAGGACTTGAACTCTGATGGACTGAGAATGCCACTGTCCACCTAACCATCTAATCACAGCTTGGTTCGCAGTCAAGTAGTCATGTTATAATATGGTAAATATTGGCATTAAATGGAATATAATGGAGAAAAATATATAATGATGAATAATTCGCCAAAATATGGTACGTTCATCAGCCAAGGGGCAATCTAGTAGGAACAACAGTAGTGCTAGAGTGTCCGAAATCCTACTCAACTATACTAGTAGTAAATTCAAGTATGTAATTAAAACTGATCCACAGTACTAATCTACTCAATTCACCGATTAAGTGTTGCACTTGGGTTTGAACAATGCAAGGCCGCACGAAACCCTACTGCCTGCACAAACTTTGGCATGCAAAATGCACACTCTGGACAGCGAATTAAAGCACCTGGTACATTACATGGGTCCATTACCTACTCAGACACCTAGTGATGGAATTGCTCTGTTGCCTACAGTACAGATATTATGCTCAGTAAAATAAGGCACTCTCACCAATTGTGGAGTACTAGTAGCATCAAGCACATCTGCCATGTGTGTAGGTAATTAAAAGTTAAAGCCTTGCGCACAATAATTAAATAACCAACCTTTTGCCCAAATCTCCAACATTAATTAGTTGAGCTGTTGCATGAACACTGATGCACGATGGAACAATTGAACAAACTGATCAGAGTAGCTTGTTAACCAACATACCGCAACAAGAAATGAAATGAACATCGTAATCAAGGGGCCCAACCATGAAACCATAATCAGTTAACCAACAATCAATCGGGTCCTCGCTTTTTGGGTCATACGCAAGCAACTACCACCACTTATTTTAGTACATGGAGCCTCTCCTATATGGTCATTGTTTTCTTCAGATGTTTCTCAGCAATAAAATACCAGATATTGGTTGAATTCCCTCTACCTTTGATTAGTTTTGGGTCTTGCAGGAAGGTCGCTCGCTCCTTTGATTAGTTGAATTCCCATCCATTCTTCATTTTCGCAAGCACATCTAGAGGTCACAGTCTCTTTTTTTTTCCGAAATACGAGTTTAATACACGGTAAACTGAAAGCAGTATGCTTCTTTTTCCACTATGAGCATGCAGTCCATGCACTTGAACTTGATCTGAGCTGGCCGGAAATTAAAGGAGCGAGCGACCTTCCTGCCCAGTTCCCAACAGGACAGATACCTTCCATTAAATAAACAGAGCCTAACGACTCATGTGGGAAGACCAACTTGGGACTTATTCAGAGGTTTCGTTAGATCTGACCTAAACTCTCTCTTTTTTTCCTTTGAAGTTGCATCTCACCCAAACACTTAGTACAAATTTTGTTTTGGAAATTATTAATGAAAACTGGAAAATAAGTTTGGTTCTTCCTAAACAGCCAGAGGTATTAATTGATGACTGAATCAAGCAGTGCACACCATGGATCACAACTTGATGCATAATCGCCTTGCAAGAAGAAAAATATGTAAATGACAGCAACAGAAAATAAGAAGAAAAATTGGTACTGTGCTACTACTACTTGCATTGTTTATCCACACGAGGCGGCACATGGTGGCTGATGGTTTCTCTCTGTTTTTGTTCTTGCTGGGGTTCTCTCTGTATTCTTAAGTAGAACGTGTCGTATATACACTAATAGCAATATAATGTCACTATACTAATTAACCAATAGATCGAGTTTATTTACTAGTGGGAGATGCTCTATTGTCTTCTATACTAACATGACGTGTCTTAACACTAATACTCATAGTAGTCGTACTAATTACTGATGAGCAAAGTTTAAGTCGCACGAGCCAAGTACATAATTAGCCCATGAGCTGGCGGCATCCCGAAGCTCAAAGGTGAAGGCGAGAGGCTGTAATAATGAAGCTCACAACACAGTCACATACGACTAAACCAAAAGCACGAGCAAAAGTTGTTTTCCTAATTAATCCCAGCACACCTTTTTCACCACGTGCACCTGCCGGCGACAGACGCATACTGTCCCGTCGCTACACAAGTGGCAGCCTACAATACACACTATTTTTTTGCGAAAATACAATACATACTATAAAAAAACCCGACGAAAAGCAATTTGCGCATTTTTTTACCACTCCAGCTCTATTAAAGTAAAAAAAAAGTTTGATCCGCGCTCTAGTACGTCTCGCCTCGCACAACACAACGCCAGGTCGAGCGATCATAAGAGGGGTACAATCAGACAATGCACAACAGAGCCAGCCTTCCTGTCTTTGCATTGCATTGCCCGTCTGTTGGCCTGGAATAACGTTGTTGAATTAATAATGAGATTAATTAGTTGATGGATATGTGGACCTAAGCAACGTCGTAAGATGAAGGGAAAGGGTCAATGGATATGTGGATGGTAAAAAAAGATGGTTCCTCCATCGCTGTTGGCGTGGACGTTTGTCCGGTGGATCGATGGAGCAGTTAATTTCTCAGATGTAGTTTTTTTTGTGTGGTCGACACACGTATGCTGAAAGCCTAGGCTTACCGACCAACCATTTGCAAAAACCCCCTCAAAAAAAAAACCATTCGCAACAACAAACTTAGCAACCAAAACCAACGAACACACACATATTGGCCACATGAAACCTCACCACTTGTTATTCGCAGAAAAATAAAAATAAAACTCAACACTTGCACGAACCTTTTTTGTATGTGAAATTTTTTGATCTATTCATCTCTAATCAATCACTACAATAAACATCAGAAATAATAAAAATTATTTGCACGAGTCTGTAATGCAAAGTGCACAATCCAGCCAGCTAATTAATCAAGCCACATAAGGACCGCATGTTACTCTACTCCACTGATGAATTTGCACTGCTATGTATCGTACACATGCTCTGTTCAGTGAGCGCAATAATTGTGGACGCATGACAGTGCCAAGTACTACTACGTGGGGCATGTGTATGGGCAATTAAGGGTAATCTTGTACGCAATAATACAAGTGAATATTCTTTGTGGTTGCGATTAAGGTGCCTGCATCAATAAATTAAGTTGTTGCGAACCAACTTGTGATTGGATGGTTAGAGGTACTGTGGTATTCCCAGCCCATTAGGATTCAAATCCTGGTGCTCGCATTTATTTCTGGATTTATTCCAGGATTTTCGGCGATGCGCATTCAGTGGGAGGAGACGGTGACTTCGTAAATTTTAAGATGATATGCCAGCTCAGTCTTTCGGATGTGCTCATAAAGGTAGGGTGTGCGTCTGTGCGTTCATAGAGGTGAGTGTATGCGCGTGTATATGAGCGCGTGTGTCTGTACTGATGTTAAAAAAACAAAACCAACGAACACACGCATATTGGACACATGAAACCTCACCACTTGTTATTTGCAAAAAAAACTCAACGCTTGCACGAACTTTTTTTGTATGTGAATTTTTTCGATCTATTCATCTCTAATCAATCACTAGAATAAACACCAAAAATAATAAAAACGTATTTGCACAAGCCTGTAATGCAAAATGCACAATTCGGCCAGCTAATTAATCGAGTGACTTAGACTAGCCACAATGGGTAGTAACATAGAGTAGTAACATAAACATGTTATTAGTCTATGTTACTACCTCTATAGTGGGGAGTAACATATGTGTGGTAACATGCAACAGTTCATTTATTAAGCTATAGACACATCTTGCCTTGATATGTGTGATGTTACTCATACTATTAGTAACTAGCTTTGTTACTACTTTGCTCTCTTTCTTTATTTATTGCTTGCCACATCACCTACATTATATATATATATAATGTTATTACATATGTTATTCCCATTGTGGGTAGTCTTAGACTAGCCACAGTGAAAGTAACTTCAGCAGTAACATCGAGTTCAACTCAGCAAATTTGCTTACGTGGCAATGAGTTAATGAGAGAGATAGTTACAGACTTACAGTAACTAGCTAAGTTACTGTAACATCACATGTTCTAAAGTAATATGAGTCTACAACCTAATAAATAAATGTTTGCATGTTATCACACTTATGTTACTACCTATTATGAAGGTAGTAACATGGTCTAGGGATATGTGTATGTTACTAATGTATGTTACTCTCTATTGTGGCTTATCTTAAGGACCGCACATTACTCTGCTCCACTGATGAATTGGCACTGTTATCTATCATACACATGCTCTGTTCAGTGAGCACAATAATTGTGGACGCATGACAGTGCCAAGTACTACTACGTGGGGCATGTGTGTGGGCAATTAAGGGTAAGCTTGTACGCAATAATACAAGTAAATATTCTTTGTGGTTGTGATTAAAGTGCCTGCATCAACGAATGAAGTTGTTGCACGTACATTTATCGTTTCAAGCATACCAACTACTATCGTACGTACGTACATATAGATTTTAGCTGGTTAACCAACACGAAATGAAATGATCATCGTAATCGAGGGCCCCTGATCAATTCGGTGAGAAAAATGATTAATTAAATGAAGCGGCAGCCGAGAGACCTCGCCATCGGAATTTTGGAGCCACATGCGCGTACGGCAGCAGCAACCACTTTGACACTTTGAGTAGCACGTGACGTTTTTGTCGTGTAAATCCGCTGTCTGACATCTTGTTCATACGCTATACTCTTTTTGCCAGAAGAACAGATCTATTATAAAAATTTATCGAAAATATAAAGCACCTCAAACATAATAAAAAATACTAGTAAAATGCCCATGCGTTGCACGGAACATCAAGATGCATTTGTATGAGTAGTTTATTTTGTGAGAGAAAATGATGAACGAGGGAAGGCTTTATTTGTAAATATGAAAGGGGTGTGGGTATCTTTTTGCAAAATTGCAATAGTTTCCTTCCTATCCGTCGGATATAGATCGAATGGCCTATATTGCATGATGGCAGGCACACCATCATCACCAACTCTGTTTTTTATGAGAGTAGAGATATACATGGACCACCGAACGGCCATTGCCACCGCCAAAACGAGCGGCCGACGCGCCACTATCGCCGCTCTCATACCTGAGCCAGCCTGACCTTGTCGATGATAGCTGGAAAGTCTTCGTACACGTGCCCCTAAGGACAAGCGCTCTGAAGCCGCAGTCGTCGCCTTTGAATCCTTAAATCGACCTGAAGAATCTGACAACAAATATCGCCGTTGCGTACGCACCGCGATAAACCCTAAGCTCGCCGCCCCAAGGAGCTGGCAGGAATCTACGTCGGAGCTCCGTCTAATCCGTCCCAACGGACGAACTTAAGGAGGATCAAATCCCAGAAGACTGACTCGAAGAAGGAGCGCCGTCATCTGTCTAAACTCCGCCCCTACGAGGACTAAAAGCCTACCTATCTACTGACAGGAGTCGGGACACCAGGATTCTCCTCCCCGCCACCAGTCGCCGGAGCGGCAGGCGGAGAGGAGGAAAATCCATGGACTCGCCGAAGGAGATTGAGGGGAGGAGGGCTTTCCCAAGTTGTCTTAGAAGAGAGGAAAAAAAATGATGCTTCTCTACTCGACTGTTCTGCGCCCCAAGCAATAGGGATGATCATATGCTATACTCTAATGGCTATGGGAGCGTTTCACAATAGGTCAGGTGAGGCCAAGTGATACAGTTATTAAATAGGACAGATACCTTCCTGGTAGACACGGAGCGTGCGAAAGAGTATGTTCTCAATTTCAAGTGTCCGATCAAGAGTCATCTAGTGCTCAACTGCAGCAGGGTACACAACCATTTGACGCTGATAGACGACTACTTTGTCCTTGATTCCCTATTCGCTGACAATTTTCACGACGCTTTTGGATCCAAAATAATATCTTTGATTGCCTCTACGACGATGCTCGGTCCTTTGATGACTACTTCATCTTGAAGAAGGATGTCATAAGAAGAATTTGAACAATTTTTTAGCAAAATTAAAACTACATATGTTGCTATTTAGACTTTAGAGTGTTCGAAATGAAAAAAGAAATGAAGGCAGATATATACACTTAGCTTTGGATTGCTGGCTCCCGGGTCCATTTCCACGGGCGGATGCGGTCCCTTTGCACAGGCGGATGCGGTGTTCGGGTTGGGATTGGCGTTGGAGATGTTCTTAGAGCATCTCTAGCAGACCTCGTATAACGCCGACCCAGAAAACACGTTTGCAGTTTGTGGAAAAACGGATTTGCGGGTCGGCGCGGGTGGTCCCAGAGTCAGACCCCGCAACGGACCCATATAAAAGGATATTTGCGGAATATGCTCTTTTACGGGTCGGCTTTGCGGGGTTTGCTCGGGCACCGCTCCCGCTGTCCCACAAATTTGAAATTTGCAATTCAATTTCACACAAGAAAATACATTTCTTTGCATTTTCAACATCATTCGATACATAGTACTTCACCAAATCTTTGCTAAAATAGCATGACCAAAGAAAACAAGAACCATGATTATGCATTTTAGAAGATATCCAACTTCCATAACTGCTCCCACAAGTTGGACCAATATCTTCTCCATGCATTCATTGTTGATTTGTGGATTCTTGAATTTGCATTCTTCATTCTTCTTCTTCTTTGGTTCTAAAGAAGTAGAAGTTGCTTCCCCTCTACTTTCTTCTCTAATTGCATATGCAGCTGTATCATTAGCTTCAATTCTACTAAGGAGTGCATGATACGTCCATTTTGCATCATGCTTTTATATCGATATTTATTGCACTATGGGCTGTTATTACACATTATGTCACAATACTTATGCCTATTCTCTCTTATTTTACAAGGTTTACATTAAGAGGGGGAATGTCGGCAGCTGGAATTCTGGGCCGGAAAAGGAGCAAATATTAGAGACCTATTCTGCACATCTCCAAAAGTCCTGAAACTCCACGGGAATTATTTTCAGAATATATAAAAAATATTGGGCGAAGAAAGTACCAGAGGGGGGCCACCCACCGTCCACGAGGGTGGGGGCGCGCCCCCTGCCTCATGGGCCCCCTGGTGGCCCTCCGATGCCCATCTTTGGCTATGTGGAGTCTTTCGTCGAGGAAAAAATCATAAGCAAGCTCACGGGATGAAACTCCGCCACATGAGGCGAAACCTTGGCGGAACCAATCTAGGGCTTCGGCGGAGCTGTTCTGCCGGGGAAACTTCCCTCCGGGAGGGGGAAATCATCACCATCGTCATCACCAACGATCCTCTTGTCGGGAGGGGGTCAATATCCATCAACATCTTCACCAGAACCATCTCATCTCAAACCCTAGTTCATCTCTTGTATCCAATCTTTGTCCCAAAGACTCGGATTGGTACCTGTGGGTTACTAGTAGTATTGATTACTCCTTGTAGTTGATGCTAGTTGGTTTACTTGGTGGAAGATCATATGTTCAGATCCATTATGCATATTAATACCCCTCTGATTATGAACATGAACATGATTTGTGAGTAGTTATGTTTGTTCCTGAGGACATGGGAGAAGTCTTGCTATAAGTAGTCATGTGAATTTGGTATTCG
This sequence comes from Triticum urartu, assembly GCF_056163025.1. NCBI lineage: Eukaryota > Viridiplantae > Streptophyta > Magnoliopsida > Poales > Poaceae > Triticum > Triticum urartu. The sequence continues at coordinate 593,781,910 of NC_141876.1, forward strand.
TTCGATATTTTGATGAGATGTATGTTGTCTTTCTTCTAGTGGTGTCATGTGAACGTCGACTACATGACACTTCACCATTGTTTGGGCATAGAGGAAGGCATTGGGTAGTAATAAGTAGATGATGGGTTGCTAGAGTGATAGAAGTTTCAACCCTAGTTTATGAGTTGCTTCGTAAGGGGCTGATTTGGATCCATATGTTTCATGCTATGGTTAGGTTTACCTTAATACTTCTAATGTAGTTGCGGATGCTTGCAATAGGGGTTAATCATAAGTGAGATGCTTGTCCAAGGAAGGACAGTACCCAAGCACCGGTCCACCCACATATCAAACTATCAAAGTACCGAACGCGAATCATACGAACCTGGTGAAAACTAGCTTGACGATAATTCCCATGTGTCCTCGGGAGCGCTTTCCTTTATATAAGAGTTTGTCCAGGCTTGTCCTTTGCTACAAAAAGGATTGGGCCCTCTTGCTGCACCTTATTTACTTTTATTACTTGTTACCCGTTACAAATTACTTTATCACAAAACTATCTGTTATCGATAATTTCAGTGCTTGCAGAGAATACCTTACTGAAAACTGCTTATCATTTCCTTCTGCTCCTCGTTGGGTTCAACACTCTTACTTATCGAAAGGACTACGATAGATCCCCTACACTTGTGGGTCATCAAGACTCTTTTCTGGCGCCGTTGCCGGGGAGTGAAGCACCTTTGGTAGGTGGAATTTGGTAAGGAAAATTTTATATAGTGTGCTGAAATTTACTGTCACTTGTTACTATGGAACATAATCCTTTGAGGGGCTTGTTCGAGGTATCTTCACCCCGACCAGTAGAGAAAGAGTTGCTCCTCAACTGACTGAACCTACTGAAAATGTTTACTTTGAAATTCCTTCAGGTATGATAGAGAAACTATTAGCTAATCCTTTCACAGGTGATGGAACATTACATCCTGATTTGCACCTAATCTATGTGGATGAAGTTTGTGGATTATTTAAGCTTGCAGGTATGCCCGAGGATGTTATCAAGAAGAAAGTCTTCCCTTTATCTTTGAAGGGATAGGCATTGACATGGTTTAGGCTATGTGATGATATGGGATCATAGAACTACAATCGATTGAAATTGGAACTTCATCAGAAGTTTTTATCCTATGCATCTTGTTCATTGTGATCGTAATTATATGTATAATTTTTGGCCTCGTGAAGGAGAAAGCATCGCTCAAGCTTGGGGGAGGCTTAAGTCAATGTTATATTCATGCCCCAATCATGAGCTCTCAAGAGAAATTATTATTCAAAAATTTTATGCTCGGCTTTCTCTCGATAATCGCTCCATGCTCGATACTTCTTGTATTGGTTCTTTTATGATGAAGACTATTGAATTCAAATAGGATTTATTGGAAAGAATTAAATGCAACTATGAAGATTGGGATCTCAACGAAGGTAAGGAGTCAGGTATGACACCTAAGTTTGATTGTGTTAAATCTTTTATGGATACCGATGCTTTCCGTGAATTTAGCACTAAATATGGACTTGACTCTGAGATAGTAGCTTCTTTCTGTGAATCCTTTGCTACTCATGTTGATCTCCCTAAGGAGAAGTGGTTTAAATATAATCGTCCCATTGAAGTAAAAGTAGTTGAACCTATTAAAGTTGAAGAAAAGACTATCACTTATAATGATCCTGTTGTTCCCACTGCTTATATTGAGAAACCACCTTTCCCTGTTAGAATAAAGGATCATGCTAAAGCTTCAACTGTGGTTCGTAAGAGTAATACTAGAACACCTACTCCCTCTGAGCAAATTAAAGTTGAACCTAGTGTTGCTATGGTTAAAGATCTCTTGGCTGGTATTATTGATGGGCATGTTATTTACTTTTGTGATGAAGCTGCTAGAATTGCTAGACCCGATACTAAAAATAAACATAGACCTGTTGTAGGCATGCCTGTTATTTCTGTTAAAATAGGAGATCATTGCTATCATGGCTTGTGTGATATGGGTGCTAGTGCAAGTGCAATACCTCATTCCTTATACAAAGAAATTATGCATGATATTGCACCTGTTGAGTTAGAAGAGATAGATGTTACAATTAAGCTTGCTAATAGAGATACTATTTCACCCGTTGGGATTGTTAGAGATGTTGAAGTCCTGTGTGGGAAAGTTAAATATCATGTTGATTTTCTTGTTCTTGGTTCCCCACAAGATAACTTTTGTCCCATTATATTTGGTAGACCCTTCTTGAATACTGTTAATGCTAAGATAGACTGCAATAAGGATATTGTATCTGTTGGTTTAGGGCATATGTCTCATGAATTTAATTTTGCTAAGTTTCATAGACAACCCCATGATAAAGAATTGCCTAGTAAAGATGGAATTATTGGTCTTGCTTCTATTGCCGTGCCTCCTAATGATCCTTTAGAACAATATTTGCTAGACCATGAAAATGATATGTTTATGAATGAAAGAAGGGAAATAGATGAAGTATTCTTTAAACAGGGACCTATTTTGAAACACAACTTGCGTGTTGAAATCCTAGGGGATCCTCCTCCACCCAAGGGTGATCCCGTATTTGAGCTTAAACCATTACCTGATACTCTTAAATATGCTTATCTTGAGGAGAAAGAGATATATCCTATTATTATTAGTGCTAACCTTTTAGAGCATGAAGAAAAGAAATTATTGAAAAATCTAAAGAAGCACCGCGCTGCTATTGGATATACTCTTGATGATCTTAAGGGCATTAGTCCCACTCTATGCCAGCACAAAATAAAATTGGAGAAATACGCGAAACCGGTTGTTGATCACAAACGGCGATTAAATCCTAAGATGAAAGAAGTGGTAAGAAAAGAAATACTAAAGCTTCTGGAGGCAGGTATAATTTATCCCGTTGCTGATAGTCAGTGGGTAAATCATGTCCATTGTGTCCCTAAGAAGGGAGGTATTACTGTTGTTCCTAATGATAAAGATGAATTGATCCCACAAAGAATTGTTATAGGTTATAGAATGGTAATTGATTTCCGCAAATTAAATAAATCTATTAAGAAAGATCATTACCCTTTACCTTTTATTGATCAAATGCTGGAAAGATTATCCAAACATACACATTTTTGCTTTCTAGATGGTTATTCTGGTTTCTCTCAAATACCTGTGTCAAAAGAGGATCAAGAAAAGACAACTTTTACTTGCCCTTTCGGTACCTTTGCTTATAGATGTATGCCCTTTGGTTTATGCAATGCACCTGCTACCTTTCAAAGATGTATGACTGCTATATTCTCTGACTTTTGTGAAAATATTGTTGATGTATTCATGGATGATTTCTCCATTTACATAACTTCTTTTGACGATTGCTTAAGCAATCTTGATCGAATTTTGTAGAGATATGAAGAAACTAATCTTGTCTAGAATTGGGAGAAGTGCCACTTTATGGTTAATGAAGGTATTGTCTTGGGGCATAAAATTTCTAAAAGAGGTATTGAAGTTGATAAAGCTAAATTTGATGCTATTGAAAAGATGTTGTGTCCTAAGGACATTAAAGGTATAAGAAGTTCCCTTGGTCATGCTGGATTTTATAGGAGGTTCATTAAGGACTTCTCTAAAATTTCTAGGCCTCTGACTAATCTCTTACAAAAAGATGTTCCTTTTGTTTTTGATGATAATTGTGTAGAAGCATTTGAAATACTTAAGAAAGCTTTGATTTCTGCACCTATTGTTCAGCCTCCTGATTGAAATTTACCATTTGAAATTATGTGTGATGCTAGTGATTATGCTGTAGGGGTTGTTCTAGGACAAAGAGTTGATAAGAAATTAAATGTTATTCAATATGCTAGTAAAACTCTAGACAGTGCTCAAAGAAATTATGCTACTACTGAAAAAGAAGTTTTAGCAGTTGCATTTTCCTGTGATAAATTTAGACCTTATATTGTTGATTCTAAAGTAACTGTTCACACTGATCATGCTGCTATTAAATATCTTATGGAAAAGAAATATGCTAAACCTAGACTTATTAGATGGGTTCTCTTGCTACAAGAATTTGATTTGCATATTATTGATAGAAAGGGAGCCGAGAACCCCGTTGCAGACAAATTGTCTAGATTAGAGAATGTTCTTGATGACCCACTACCTATTGATGATAGCTTTCCTGATGAACAATTAGCTGTGATAAATGCTTCTCGTACTGCTCCATGGTATGCTGATTATGCTAATTATATTGTTGCTAAGTTTATTGCACCTAGTTTCACATACCAACAAAAGAAAAAGTTCTTCTATGATTTAAGACATTACTTTTGGGATGACCCACATCTTTATAAAGAAGGAGTAGATGGTGCTATTAGACGTTGTGTACCTGAGCATGAACAGGAACAGATCCTACGCAAGTGTCACTCCGAGGCTTATGGAGGACACCATGCTGGAGACAGAACTGCACATAAGGTATTGCAATCCGGTTTTTATTGTCCTACTCTCTTCAAAGATGCTCGTAAGATTGTCTTGTCTTGTGATGAATGTCAGAGAATTGGTAATATTAGCAGACGTTAAGAAATGCCTATGAATTATTCACTTGTTACTGAACCATTTGATGTTTGGGGCTTTGACTATATGGGACCGTTTCCCTCCTCTAATGGATACACACATATTTTAGTTGTTGTTGATTACGTTACTAAATGGGTAGAAGCTATTCCAACTAGTAGTGCTGATCATAACACCTCTATTAAGATGCTTAAAGAAGTTATTTTTCCAAGGTTTGGAGTCCCTAGATACTTAATGACTGATGGTGATTCACATTTTATTCATGGTGATTTCCATAAAATTCTTGCTAAGTATGATGTTAATCATATAATTGCATCTCCATATCATCCACAGTCTAGTGGTCAAGTAGAATTGAGTAATAGAGAGCTTAAATTAATTTTGCAAAAGACTGTTAATAGATCTAGAAAGAATTGGTCCAAGAAACTTGATGATGCATTATGGGCCTATAGAACTGCATATAAGAATCCTATGGGTATGTCTCCGTATAAGATGGTTTATGGAAAAACATGTCACTTGATAACCCACAAGTATAAGGGATCGCAACAGCTTTCGAGGGTAGAGTATTCAACCCAAATTTATTGATTCGACACAAGGGGAGCCAAAGAATATTCTCAAGTATTAGCAGCTGAGTTGTCAATTCAACCACACCTAGAAACTTAGTATCTGCAGCAAAGTGTTTAGTAGCAAAGTAATATGATAGTGATGGTAACGGTAACAAAAGAGTAATGAAAGCAAAGTAATGTTTTTGGTGTTTTGTAGTGATTGTAACAATAGCAATGGGAAAGTAAATAAGCGTAAACCAGTATATGGAAAGCTCGTAGGCATCAGATCAATGATGGATAATTATGCCGCATGCGGTTCATCATGTAGCAGTCATAACATAGGGTGACACAGAACTAGCTCCAATTCGTCAATGTAATGTAGGCATGTATTCCGAATATAGTCATACATGCTTATGGAAAAGAACTTGCATGACATCTTTTGTCCTACCCTCCTGTGGCAGCGGGGTCCTAATGGAAACTAAGGGATATTAAGGCCTCCTTTTAATAGAGAACCGGAACAAAGCATTAGCACATAATGAATACATGAACTCCTCAAACTACGGTCATCACCGGTAAGTATCCTGATTATTGTCACTTCGAGGTTAACGGATTATAACACATAATAGGTGACTATATACTTGCAAGATAGGATCTAGAACTCTCATATATTGATGAAAACATAATAGGTTCAGATATGAAATCATGGCACTCGGGCCCTAGTGACAAGCATTAAGCATAGCAAAGTCATAGCAACATCAATCTCAGAACATACTAACTCGATTACATGGTGAATCTCATCCAACCCATCACCGTCCAGCAAGCCTACGATGGAATTACTCATGCACGGCGGTGAGCATCAAGAAACTGGTGATGGAGGATGGTTGATGATGATGACGGCGATGAATCCCCCTCTCTGGAGCCCCGAACGGACTCCAGATCAGCCCTCCCGAGAGGTTTTAGGGCTTGGCGGCGGCTCCGTATCGTAAAACGCGATGATTTATTCTGTCCTATTTTTTTCTCCCCGAAAGCAGTTATATAGAGTTGGAGTTGGAGTCAAGGGGTCTCCAGGGGGCCCACGAGGTAGGGGGCGTGCCCCCACCCTCGTGAGAAGGGTGTGGGCCCCCTGGTCTTCATCTTTGGCGAGGATTTTTTATTATTTATTGTAAGATATTCCGTGGAGATTCAGGTCATTCCGAGAACTTTTGTTTTCTGCACATAAAACAACATCATGGCAATTCTGCTGAAAACAACGTCAGTCTGGGTTAGTTCCATTCAAATCATACAAGTTAGAGTCCAAAACAAGGGCAAAAGTGTTTGGAAAAGTAGATACGACAGAGACGTATCAACTCCCCCAAGCTTAAACCCTTGCTTGTCCTCAAGCAATTCAGTTGACAAACTGAAAGAAATAAAGAAAAACTTTTACAAACTCTGTTTGCTCTTGTTGTTGTAAATATGTCAAACTAGCATTCAAGTTTTCAGCAAAGATTATAACTAACCACATTTGCAATAATTCTCAGGTCTCATGATTACTCATATCAATAACATAATCAACTAGTAAGCCATAATAATAAATCTCGGATGACAACACTTTCTCAAAACGATCATAATATGATATAACAAGATGGTATCTCGTTAGCCCTTTCTGAGACCGCAAAACATAAATGCAGAGCACCTTTAAAGATCAAGGATTGACTAGACATTGTAATTCATAGTAAAAGAGATCCAATCATAGTCACACCCAATGTAAACTAACAGCAATGAATGCAAATGACAGCTGCGCTCTCCAGCTAGTGCTTTGTAATAAGAGGGTGATGACTCAACATAAAAGTAAATAGATAGGCCCTTCGCAGAGGGAAGCAGGGATTTATAGAGGTGCCAGAGCTCGGTTTTAAAATAGAAGTGAATAATATTTTGAGCGGTATACTTTCATTGTCAACATAACAACCAAGAGATGGCGATATCTTCCATGCTACACACATTATAGGTGGTTCCCAAATAGAATGGTAAAGTTTATACTCCCCCTCCACCAACAAACATCAATCCATGGCTTGCTCGAAACAACGAGTGCCTGCAACATACATCAGGTCCCAGGGGGAGTTTTGTTTGCAATTATTTTGATTTAGTTTGCATAAAGCATGGGACTGGGCATCCTGGTGACCAGCCCTTTATCTCGTGAGTGAGGAGCGGAGTCCACTCCTCTTGAGAATAACCCGCCTAATATGAAAGATACAGACAACCCTAGTTGATACATGAGCTATTCGAGTATACAAAACAGGATAATTATTTGAAGGTTTAGAGTTTGGCACATACAAATTTACTTGGAACGGCAGGTAGATACCGCATATAGGAAGGTATAGTGGACTCATGTGGAATAACTTTGGGGTTTAAGGAGTTTGGATGCACAAAAAGTATTCCCGCTTAGTACGGGTGAAGGCTACAGAAAGACTGGGAAGCGACCAACTAGAGAGCGACAACAGCCATGTACATATATTAAAATTAATGAACATTGGATGCAAGCATGAGTAGGATATAATCCACCATGAACATAAATATCGTGAAGGCTATGTTGATTTGTTTCAACTACATGCGTGAACATGTGCCAAGTAAAGTCACTTAAATCATTCAGAGGAGGATACCACCCTATCATACCACATCATAACCATTTTAATAGCATGTTGGCACGCAAGGTAAATCATTATAACTCATAGCTAATCAAGCATGGCACAAGCAACTATGATCTCTAATTGTCATTGCAAACATGTTTATTCATAACAAGTTGAATCAACGATGAACTCATCATATTTACAAAAACAAAAGAGGTCGAGTTCATACCAGCTTTTCTCATCTCAGTCAGTCCATCATATATCATCATAACTGCCTTTTACTTGCACGACCGAACGATGTGAATAATAATAAGAGTGCACGTGCATTGGACTAAGCTGAAATCTGCGAGCATTCAATAAATAGGAGAAGACAAGGCAATATGGGCTCTTTTGTCAGATAAACAATAATGCATGTAAGAGCCACTTCAACAATTTAATCATGGTCTTCTCCTACTGACCCCCAAAGAAAAGAAAAGAAATAAAACTATTTACACGGGAAAGCTCCCAACAAGCAAAAGAAGAACGGGAAATATTTTTGGGTTTTCTTTTTAATTACTACTACAAGCATGGAAAGTAAATTAATTAAAAGCTACAATTAATTTTTTTTGGTTTTTCTTAAGGTTTATTAATCACACAAGAAGAAAGCATAAAAGAAAATAAACTAGCATGGATGATACAATGAAAAAGTATGAGCACCGACATCTAGCAATGAGTGTGTGAACATAAATGTAATATCGGTGAGAAATACGTACTCCCCCAAGCTTAGGCTTTTGGCCTAAGTTGGTCTATGGCCATGGCTGGCCTGGCGGATATCCATAATAATAGTTGGGGTCGTACTGCGATGAGGAAGAAGAAGGCTCCGATTGCCACTGGCTGGCAATCATCTCCGGATCCCACTGATAGTTAGACTATCATGAAGGATCAAATTGTGGTTCCGGTTCTGGCTCCTCGGCTGGTGCAGGGTTCCGGTAGGCGTGAATAGCCGTCAACGGAACAAGGTACTTGCCTACAGTCAAATCAAACAAAGCAGGAGCCGGCAAGGTAATGGTCTCAGGATGATGTTTATTAAAGAATAATTGATATTTAAGCTCTCCTGCCCTATTCTTAACAATAAAATTATGTGCCACCATACTTTTATAATCTAAATAAACACGAGGCAACACTTTTTCTTCCTTATCAACATGCCTAATAGGTATGTTAAAATGTGCAGCTAGGCATGTGGCATAGATGCCTCCAAAGATCGGACCCTTAGTACGGTTCATACTTAACCGTCTAGCAATAATGCCGCCCATATTAAAAGTGTTATCACTGTATAAATCTTGGAGCAAAATAATAATATCAGGGAATACTAAGGTTTCCACAGTTTCCGCGACCAATTAAGCAACAACTAGCAAATAATGCAAAGTAACATAAAACAGGAAAATGTATGCTAGTGATTCGTGCATCGGAAACCTTCCTAGTTTCCCCTACAGTGATAGTATTAACAAATCCCTCCACATCATCATGATGTGGTTCTTCTGTCTTGCCCCCAAAAGGGACTAAACAAATCCGACACAAATCATAAAATGACATCTCCTTATGCTCATCATATAAATGAAACTCCACTGTAGGTGGTGAGTTCCTAGAATGAAAATGAAAGTTTTGCACAAAGGTATTTGTGAGCAAGAGATACTGATCGCATTGGTCGTGGAGGAAAGTGGCGAGGCCTGCATTATGAGCCAACTCATGAAAATCTTCATAAATCCCGGCTGCTCTCAAGAAATCCTCAGAAGGCCATTCACACGCTCGAACCTCCGCGGTGCACGGCAAATTATACTTAGACTTCGGTGCCTTTTCCTTCGAGCTTTGGCTCGATGAGCCCCTCAATAATCTCCTCATCATTTTATGAAAAATTCTGAAATTTTTAGTAACTTCAAAATAAAAGTAAACCAAACTCAATAATATTGATAGCAACTACTCCTACAAGTGCCTAGAGCCTATATCATGCATCAAAACTACTTTTGACCATATAAATTTGACATGCAAGCTCAAGAACAGGGTCACCTAAGCAGCAAAAATTTGCAATGAATAAAGCACTAGAACAAAAACTAATTGGACCAATGGAGGAGTCACATACCAAGGAACAATCTCCCCAAGCAGTTTTGTGAGAGGTGCTTTGAGCAAGGAGATCGAAAATGGCAGCAAAACGAGCTTGTACTCGGGTTTGAGTTGGTTTTTTGTGTTTGGGGGAGGAAGATGAAGTGTGTGGCTGAAAGAATAAGTGGAGGAGGGCCACCGTGGACCCACGAGGCAGGGGGCGCGCCCTCCACCTTCGTGGCAAGGTGGTTGGCCCCCCTGGTGTGTTCTTTGTTCCATAAATCCTCAAATATTCTATAAAAAATCATATTTAATTTTCAGGGCATTTGGAGAACTTTTATTTTCGAGGTATTTTTATATTGCATGGATAATCAGATAACAGACAGATTATTTATTTTACTTTATTTCAACTAAATAACAGAAAGTATAGAAAGGGTACAGAGAGTTGTGCTTCTAGTTTCATCCATCTCATGCTCATAAAAAGGAATCCACTAACAAGGTTGATCAAGTCTTGTTAACAAACTCATTCCGATTAACATGAAACCGGAGAAATTTCGAATAACACTAGGTTACCTCAACGGGGATATGCACATCCCCAATAATAAGTATATCATATTTCTTCTTGACAGTAGGAAGAGGAAATTCAAAACCTCCAAATATAATCGATGGAATTTTTTCGATAGAATTGATACTATGAACTTGAGGTTGTTTCCTCGGAAAGTGTACCGTATGCTCATTACCATTAACATGAAAAGTGACATTGCCTTTGTTGCAATCAATAACAGCCCCTGCAGTATTAAGAAAAGGTCTTCCAAGAATAATAGACATACTATCGTCCTCGGGAATATCAAGAATAACAAAGTCTGTTAAAATAGTAACGTTTGCAACCACAACAGGCACATCCTCACAAATACCGACAGGTATAGCAGTTGATTAATCAGCCATTTGCAAAGATATTTCAGTAGGTGTCAACTTATTCAAATCAAGTCTACAATATAAAGAGAGAGGCATAACACTAACACTGGCTCCAAGATCACATAAAGCAGTTTTAACATAGTTTCTTTTAATGGAGCATGGTATAGTAGGTACTCTTGGATCTCCAAGTTTCTTTGGTATTCTACCCTTAAAAGTATAATTAGTAAGCATGGTGGAAATTTCAGCTTCCGGTATCTTTCTTTTATTTGTAACAATATCTTTCATGTACTTAGCATAAGGATTCATTTTAAGCATATCAGTCAATCGCATACGCAAAAATATAGGTCTAATCATTTTAGCAAAGTGCTCAAAATCCTCATCATCCTTTTTCTTGGATGGTTTGGGAGGAAAAGGTATAGGTTTCTGAACCCAAGGTTCTCTTTCTTTACCATGTTTCCTAGCAACAAAGTCTTTCTTATCATAACGTTGATTCTTTGATTGTGGGTTATCAAGATCAACAACATGTTCAATTTCTATATCATTATCATTACTAGGTTGAGCATTATTATGAACATCATCATTATCATTTTCATTAGGTTCATGTTCATTACCAGATTGAGTTTCAGCATCAGAAATAGAAATATCATTTGGATTATCAGGTGGTTCAGCAATAGGTTCACTAGAAGTTTGCACAGTTCTATCATTTTTCTTTTTCTTCCTTTCTGAAGAACTAGGTGCATCAATTTTATTTCTCTGAGAATCTTGCTCAATTCTCTTAGGGTGGCCTTCAGGATACAAAGGTTCCTGAGTCATTCTACCAGTTCTAGTAGCCACTTTAACAGCATAATCATTTTTCTTACTATTCATCTCATTGAGCAATTCTTTTTGAGCTTTAAGTACTTGTTCTACTTGAGTGGTAACCATAGAAGCATGTTTGTTAACAAGTTTAAGTTCACCTCTAATATTAGCCATATAATCACCTAAGTATTTAATCATATCAGCATCTTGTTTTAATTATCTACCAAAATAAGCATTGAAGTCTTCTTGCTTAAACATAAAATTATCAAACTCATCCAAGCATTGACTAGCAATTTTAGTAGGAGGGATTTCAGCTTTATCATATCTATAAAGAGAATTTACCTTTACTATCTGTGTCAGGTTATCAAGGTCTGGAGGTTCTTCAATGAATAAAGGATTAAGATCATATATTTCTTCATCAGGCGGTAAATTGAGACCATGTATTTCTTCAATAGGAGGTAAATTCTTAACATCTTCAGCTTTAATACCTTTTTCTTTCATAGATTTCTTTGCCTCTTACATATCTTCAGGACTGAGAAATAGAACACCTCTCTTCTTCGGGGTTGGTTTAGGAATAGGATCATTAATTGGAGCAGGAGCTGGCTCAGGAGGTGCCCAATTATTTTCATTTGTCAACATATTATTCAATAATATTTCAGCTTCATCCGGTGTTCTTTCCCTGAAAAGAGAACCAGCACAACTATCTAGGTAATCTCTGGAAGCATCGGTTAGTCCATTATAAAAGATATCAAGTATTTCATTTTTCTTAAGAGGATGATCAGGCAAAGCATTAAGTAACTTGAGAAGCCTCCCCCAAGCTTGTGGGAGACTCTCTTCTTTAATTTGCACAAAGTTGTATATTTTCCTTAAAGCAGCTTGTTTCTTATGAGCAGGGAAATATTTAGTAGAGAAGTAATAAATCATATCCTGGGGACTACGCACACAACCAGGATCAAGAGAATTAAATCATATCTTAGCATCACCCTTTAATGAGAACAGAAATATTTTAAGCATATAAAAGTAGTGAGATCTCTCATCATTAGTGAACAGGGTGGCTATATCATTTAATTTAGTAAGATGTGCTACAACAGTTTCAGATTCATAGCCATGAAAAGGATCAGATTCAACCAAAGTAATTATATCAGGATCAACAGAGAATTCATAATCCTTATCAGCAACACATATAGGTGAAGTAGCAAAAGCAGGGTCAGGTCTCATCCTAGCATTTGGAGATTGCTTATTCCATTTAGCTAATAACCTTTTGAGTTCATATCTATCTTTGCAGGATAAAATAGCTAAAGAAGCATCTTGATCAAATAAGTAACCCTCAGGAATAACAAGTGATTCTTCATCATCACTTTCATCGTCATAATCAGATTCATTATTTTCAATCTCTCTAGCCCTAGCAAGTCGTTCCTCTAGAAAATCACTAAGTGGCATAGTAGTATCAGGCATAGAGGTAGTTTCATCATAAGTATCATGCATAGCAGAAGTAGCATCATCAATAACATGCGACATATCAGAACGAATAGCAGAAGCAGGTGTAGGTGTCGCAATCTTACTCATAACAGAAGGTGGATCAAGTGCAGAGCTAGATGGCAGTTCCTTACCTCCCCTCGTAGTTGAGGGATAGATCTTGGTTTTTGGATCTCTCAAGTTCTTCATAGTGTCCAGCAGATATAAATCCCAAGTGACTTAAAGAATAGAGCTATGCTCCCCGGAAATGGCGCCAGAAATTAGTATTTATAACCCACAAGTATAGGGGATCGCAACAGCTTTCGAGGGTAGAGTATTCAACCCAAATTTATTGATTCTACACAAGGGGAGCCAAAGAATATTCTCAAGTATTAGCAGCTGAGTTGTCAATTCAACCACACCTAGAAACTTAGTATCTGCAGCAAAGTGTTTAGTAGCAAAGTAATATGATAGTGATGGTAACGGTAACAAAAGAGTAATGAAAGCAAAGTAATGTTTTTGGTGTTTTGTAGTGATTGTAACAATAGCAACGGGAAAGTAAATAAGCGTAAACCAGTATATGGAAAGCTCGTAGGCATCGGATCAATGATGGATAATTATGCCGGATGCGGTTCATCATGTAGCAGTCGTAACATAGGGTGACACAGAACTAGCTCCAATTCGTCAATGTAATGTAGGCATGTATTCCGAATATAGTCATACGTGCTTATGGAAAAGAACTTGCATGACATCTTTTGTCCTACCCTCCCGTGGCAGCGGGGTCCTAATGGAAACTAAGGGATCTTAAGGCCTCCTTTTAATAGAGAACCGGAACAAAGAATTAGCACATAATGAATACATGAACTCCTCAAACTACGGTCATCACCGGTAAGTATCCTGATTATTGTCACTTCGGGGTTAACGGATCATAACACATAATAGGTGACTATAGACTTGCAAGATAGGATCTAGAACTCTCATATATTGATGAAAACATAATAGGTTCAGATCTGAAATCATGGCACTCGGGCCCTAGTGACAAGCATTAAGCATAGCAAAGTCATAGCAACATCAATCTCAGAACATAGTGGATACTAGGGATCAAACCCTAACAAAACTAACTCGATTACATGGTGAATCTCATCCAACCCATCATCGTCTAGCAAGCCTACGATGGAATCACTCACGCACGGCGGTGACCATCATGAAATTGGTGATGAAGGATGGTTGATGATGACGACGGCGACGAATCCCCCTCTCCGGAACCCCGAACGGACTCCAGATCAGCCCTCCCGAGAGGTTTTAGGGCTTGGCGGTGGCTCCATATCGTAAAACGCGATGATTTATTTTCTCCTATTTTTTTCTCCTCGAAAGCAGTTATATAGAGTTGGAGTTGGAGTCGGGGGGTCTCCAGGGGGCCCACGAGGTAGGGGGGCACGCCCTAGGGGGGGGGGCGCCCCCACCCTCGTGAGAAGGGTGTGGCCCCCCTGATCTTCATCATTGGCGAGGATTTTTTATTATTTATTGTAAGATATTCCGCGGAGTTTCAGGTCATTCCGAGAACTTTTGTTTTCTGCACATAAAACAACATCATGGCAATTCTGCTGAAAACAGTGTCAGTCCGGGTTAGTTCCATTAAAATCATACAAGTTAGAGTCCAAAACAAGGGCACAAGTGTTTAGAAAAGTAGATATGACGGAGACGTATCATCACTTACCTCTCGAACTAGAACATAAGGCATATTGGGCCATTAAAGAGCTCAACTATGATTTCAAACTTGCCAGTGAGAAGAGGCTTTTTGACAATAGCTCGCTTGATGAATGGAGAATACAGGCCTATGAGAATGCCAAACTGTTTAAATAAAAAGTTAAAAGATGGCATGACAAAAGGATACAAAAACACGAGTTTAATGTAGGTGATTATGTACTGTTATACAACTCTCGTTTAAGATTTTTTGCAAGCAAACTCCTCTCTATATGGGAAGGTCCTTACGTCATCGAGGAGGTCTATCGTTCCGGTGCCATGAAAATCAACAACTTCGAAGGCACAAATCCGAGGGTGGTGAACGGTCAAAGAATGAAACATTATATCTCAGGTAATCCCATAAATGTTGAAACTAATGTTATTGAAACCGTAACCCCGGAGGAATACACAAGGGACACTTTCCAGAACGTTTCAGACTCCGAAAAGGAATAGGTACGTGGTACGGTAAGTAAACCGACTCCAAAACAGTTATAATGGCAATTTTTCTCCGTTTTGGAATATTTAAGAAAATAGGAAAATAAGAAGCAGTCCGGAAGGACACGAGGCTTCCACGAGGGTGGAGGGCGCGCCCTACCCCCCTGGGCGCGCCCCTGCCTCGTGGGTACCTCGTGTGCCCTCCGGACTCTGTTTTCTTGCACGATACATCTTTTTGTCGGTAAAAAATTCATTATATAATCTCCTGAAGGTTTTGACCACCGTATCACGCAAACATCCTCTGTTTTTGTCTCGAGCTGTTTTCTGTCAGGGTTGTCAAGGCTAGGCATCATGTCTTGTCCTTCCTCTTCCAACAGTGAGGGCAACGATGCTTGGCTAATGAAGATAGAGCTGAAGAGAGAAGAGCCCGGAGAGATCAACAAGGATGATGGGATCAAGAAGGCCGTGGGGGATCAAGTTCCGACAGTAGTAGAAGAAGACATCCTTCAACCTCATCACAATCTCTTTACCCCAATAGAGATTGAAGCTTTCAAGATGATTGAGTTAGCTCGCATTCAAAACAAGTATCTCACAAGTGAAAATATTTTGTTGAAGGAGCAGATCATCGCACTCAAGGGCATTATCTGCAAATTGGAGGATCTCCTACGCTCGATGTGCGACTATCCATCATCACCAACACCTTCTTCACCAACAAAGAAGAGCTCAGTATCTGGTATGGGCACTCCCCTTGGCAACTGCCAAGCTTGGGGGAGTGCCCCGGTATCGTATCACCATCACTTTTATCTTTACCCTTTTTCTTAGTTCGATCCTTTTGGTAATATCTTGATCTAGTAGAATAAATTTTTAGTATGATCTAGTTTTGAGTTTTGCTTTATGATCCTTCTATGTAATCGAGTCCGTGAGCTATCTATAATAAAGATCCGTGTTGAGTCAAGGGCTTGATTATCTTGCTATGATCCTGAGGGAATAAAATAAAAGAGAAAGAATAAAAATAAATAAAGAGATCATATGGATCTTATGGAGAGTAATGACTTCACATATAAAGAGTATGATGAATAAAAGTTGTTGAGAGTTGACAAACATAGTTTTGGTCATCGTTGTAATTAATAGGAAGTAATAAGGAAAGAGAGGTTTTCACATATAAATATACTATCTTGGACATCTTTTATGATTGTAAGCACTCATTAAAATATGACATGCTAAAGAGTTGACGTTGGACAAGGAAGACAGTGTAATGGGCTATGTTTTCTTACATCTGAGATAAATTATATTGTCATGGATCATCCAACATGTTGAGCTTGCCTTTCCCTCTCATGCTAGCCAAATTCTTTGCACCAAGTAGAGATACTACTTGTGCTTCCAAATATCCTTAAACCCTGTTTTACCATGAGAGTCCACCATATCTACCTATGGATTGAGTAAGATCCTTCAAGTAAGTTGTCATAGTTTCAAGCAATAAAAATTGCTCTCTAAATATGTATGATTTATTAGTGCGGAGAAAATAAGCTTTATACGATCTTGTGATGTGGAAGAAATAAAAGCGACGGACTGCATAATAAAGGTCCATATCACAAGTGGCAATATAAAGTGACGTTCTTTTGCATTAAGATTCCGTGCATCCAACCATAAAAGCACATGACAACCTCTGCTTCCCTCTACGAAGGGCCTATCTTTTATTCTTGTCTTATACTTCATGCAAGAGTCATGGTGATCTTCACCTTTCCTTTTTACATATTATCCTTTGGCAAGCACAATGTGTTGGAAAGATCCTGATATATATGGCTAATTGGATGTGAGTTTTCATGAACTATTATTGTTGACATTACCCTTGAGGTAAAAGGTTGGGATGCAAAACTATAAGCCCCTATCTTTCTCTGTGTCCGATTAAAACTTCATAACCATAAATATCGCGTGAGTGTTAGCAATTGTGAAAGATTAAATGATGGTTGAGTATGTGGACTTGCTGAAAAGCTCTTATTGACTCTTTCTGATGTTATGATAAATTGCAATTGCCTCAATGACTGGGGTTATAGTTTGTTGGTTCTCAATGAAGTTTCTGATTCATACTTAAAATTGTGATTGAATTATAACTTTAGCATAAGAGATCATATGACAATATATGTATATGTTGTTGTTCTGAGAATGATCATGATGCCCTCATGTCCGTATTTTATTTTTATCGACACCTCTATCTCTAAACATGTGGACATATTTCAATATCGGCTTTCGCTTGAGGACAAGCGAGGTCTAAGCTTGGGGGAGTTGATACGTCCATTTTGCATCATGCATTTATATCGATATTTATTGCATTATGGACTGTTATTACACATTATGTCACAACACTTATGCCTATTCTCTCTTATTTTACAAGGTTTACATGAAGAGGGGGAATGACGGCAGCTCGAATTCTGGGCTGGAAAAGGAGCAAATATTACAGACCTATTCTGCACAACTTCACAAGTCCTAAAACTTCACGAGAGCACGTTTCAGAATATATAAAAAATATTGGGCGAAAGAAGTACCAGAGGGGGGCCACCCACCGTCCACGAGGGTGGGGGGCGCGCCCTACCCCCTGGGCACGCCCCCTGCCTCGTGGCCCCCCTGTCAGCCCTCTGATGCCCATCTTTGGCTATATTGAGTCTTTCGAGGAGGAAAAAAAATCATAAGCTAGCTCACGGGACGAAACTCCGCCGCCACGAGGCGGAACATTGGCGGAACCAATCTAGAACTCTGGCGGAGCTGTTCTGCCGCGGAAACTTCCCTCCGGGAGGGGGAAATCATCACCATCGTCATCACCAACGACCCTCTCATCGGGAGGGGGTCAATCTCCATCGACATCTTCACCAGCACCATCTCATCTCAAACCCTATTTCATGTCTTGTCTCCAATCTTTGTCCCAAAGCCTCAGATTGGTACCTATGGGTTGCTAGTAGTGTTGATTACTCCTTGTAGTTGATGCTAGTTGGTTTACTTGGTGGAAGATCATATGTTCAGATCCATTATGCATATTAATACCCCTCTGATTATGAACATGAATATGATTTGTGAGTAGTTACATTTGTTTCTGAGGACATGGGAAAAGTCTTGCTATAAGTAGTCATGTGAATTTGGTATTCGTTCGATACTTTGATGAGATGTATGTTGTCTTTCCTCTAGTGGTGTCATGTGAATGTCGACTACATGACACTTCACCATTGTTTGGGCCTAGAGGAAGGCATTGGGAAGTAATAAGTAGATGATGGGTTGCTAGAGTGACAGAAGTTTAAACCCTAGTTTATGAGTTGCTTCGTAAGGGGCTGATTTGGATCCATATGTTTCATTCTTTGGTTAGGTTTACCTTAATACTTCCGTTGTAGTTGCGGATGCTTGCAATAGGGGTTAATCATAAGCGGGATGCTTGTCCAAGGAAGGACAGTACCCAAGCACCGGTCCACCCACATATCAAACTATCAAAGTACCGAACGCGAATCATACGAACCTGGTGAAAACTAGCTTGACGATAATTCCCATGTGTCCTCGGGAGCGCTTTCCTTTATATAAGAGTTTGTCCAGGCTTGTCCTTTGCTACAAAAAAGATTGAGCCGTCTTGCTGCACCTTATTTACTTTTATTACTTGTTACCCGTTACAAATTACCTTATCACAAAACTATCTGTTACCGATAATTTCAGTGCTTGCAGAGAATATCTTACTGAAAACTGCTTATCATTTCCTTCTGCTCCTCGTTGGGTTCAACACTCTTACTTACCGAAAGGACTATGATAGATCCCCTAAACTTGTGGGTCATCACTGCACGAACATCTATTAAATTTCTTTCTATCAATAAATCAATGTATTCTCCTTCCAAAAACCAAAATGAGCGTCCATCTTCCTACACACATGACGATGTTCAAATGAGCTATAGCAGTTGAACCGAAGAATACCGTGACAAAGCCGAACGAAAACAATACATACCCCATCGTTTTCGCATTTGAAGAACACCCATCCGGGGTGCTTCGGCGTGCCCGAAGTTAGCCGTAGCACTATCCACGTGCAGTCGTCACATTGTATGAGCGGCATCGGCGAGCCGTAGAGCCGCTGCGCGAGCGCCAAGCCCGGCGGACGGCCGGTCGAATCCCTGCCGGCAAACCGTCGGCCACGGCTACAGGACGAACCCGTACCTGCATGCGGCGATGGGGCTTTTGCCGGTGCTGCACGGGGTTCTCCCCAACCATTCCATCGCTTGGCGCAGCCCCCGGGGGCTGAAAAAGCCAAATCCATCCGCTCGCGTCGAACGGCCACAGGTCTGCTACTTTCCGGCCCGCCGACGCAGGAGGGAGTGGTGGAGCGAACCTCAGGCGTGTGACGGCCTTTCGGCGTGATCCCGCCGGCTACTTTCGCCGAAATCGTGGGCGACAGTGGGGCGAGGGGGAGAGGGGCGGTGGTTGGTGGGGAAAAGCGCGGGCTGAAATGTCCTCCCCACCAACCGCTCCTACTATATACAGAGCGCCGACGGGCCGGGGGGGGGGGGGGCGTTTTCGCGGGTTGGGACGGGAATTATGTCTCGCCCCGCAAAAACTTTTATGGGTCGGACGTGTTTGCGGGGGTCTGTTCGGGCAGGATTTTTCGTGCCAACCCGTATTCTGACGGTTATTTTACGGGCACGGCGTTTTACGGGGTCTGTTAAAGATGTTCTTGCTCTATGGCTGTGTGTGTGAGAGTACACGATGTTGATTGATTCCAACTTCAATATGTAAGGCCACGCAAGTGATACAGTTAAAAAGGTCGCCATCTCTAGCTAGTACTGGAAGGCTGTATTGTTTTTCTTTGTGTATAATATGTTAATTTCTTAACAATAAAATACCATGCGAATTTGCCTTTGCCGCGAAGGCAAGGTCATGAGCGTAGAAAAGGCCAAAATACGAGCAATTAAATTAAGTACATTTGATGAATAGATAATCCCCATCGGCCCGGTTCATGTGTTGAAGAATCTGTTTGACTGGTTTGGTCAATAATTTTTGCTACCAAATGGGTTGGAAGCTAGGCAAGGCTTCTCCCTCATTATTTGCCTTTTCTCCTTGTAATTATAAGTTTTGTCGCAGGACTATTTTGAGCCTTTTCTCCTTGTAATTATAAGTTTTGTCGCAGGACTATTTTTGAGCCTGAACTTGCAGCTTCTAGATGGTTTTATTGCCCCAGTTTGGACATGGGAGGACCAAGCAACTTAGACTACGAAATGGAAAATAAAGTATAAGATTTAAATAGTAAGAAATTTGCCAAGATTGCTGTGTTTTCCATCGTAAAAGAAATGAAAAGAAAGCGGTTGCGGTGCGGTGCATTTGCGTGCAGGAGGTGAACGGGTGGCTAGCTAGGCGGGCAGCAGGGGGCAGGGAGTGTGACGGCGTGACCTTGGCGCCCAGTACAGTTCCCATCAGGACAGACACCACACCACAACATCCATTAAATTAATGGAGCAGAGTAATAAACACAAGCTAACGACCCGGCGAAGACCAGATACGACCGCTTTTCCCCCTATGATTTTTACCCTTTTTAGGGAATTCCTCCCTCTGAATTCTCAACCCCTTCGGTTACTGTAGGCATCATTGAGAGAGCCTCTCCGGATCTGGCCTGCTAAGGCTGGTCATAGCGGGCATGACACTAGTCTAAGTTATTATCTTTATAGTGCAAAGTAATATAGTACTAGTGTCATGTGGCTTCATTTAATACTCTCTTCATTTCAAAATCTAGTGCGTCCGCGTTTCCCGAGGTTCAACTTTGACCATAAATTTAACCAACGAGACCAACTGCGGCGGGAGAAAAAATATATAATTAAAAACTTCTTTCGGTTACGAATTCCCTGATATAATTTTTGCTCCCGCCGCAATCGGTCTTGATAGTTAAATTTACGGTCAAAGTTGAAGCACGAGGATAGAGGAAGCACTACATTATGGAATGAAAAGAGTATGTTACTACTTCTCATTAACTACTTGCCACATAAGTAAAAGATTTTCGAGGTGCGCTATGTTAGTACCTAAGTTACTACCACTATTTTTGAAACAAAGTTACTACCACTATGACTAGCCTAAAAAGTGTTGTTAATCTCCCGGATGAATCTGCATCTGATCTGACCTATGCGCCGGGTGGAGTAATGGCAACTGGCAGAGCTTAGTTTGGTGTGCTCGTCCACACTGTTTGGCACTGGAGTTATTATTATTGCCGGCTGCCGAATCAGGCAGCGCATGCATCATGGGCAACTTGATCCAGGAAAAAAAGAATACATAAACCACAACAAAAAAAGCCGAGAAGGAAATCCCTTGTAATATTGTTTATCCACACACGCATGCGTGGCGTGAATGTGCCGATGGCTTCTCTGAGATTTTTCAGACAGCGATGTAATCAATGAGCTGGCCAAGTCTTGATTCACTCTACGGAGCAGCCGCAGTAATTACTACGACTAGTACTAGTAGGAGGCGGCCTCCTCAAAGGGAAAAAGAAGAGGGTGAAAGCGAGAGGGGCAGTAATAATGGAGGCCACAGC
Organism: Triticum urartu; assembly: GCF_056163025.1. Lineage (NCBI taxonomy): Eukaryota > Viridiplantae > Streptophyta > Magnoliopsida > Poales > Poaceae > Triticum > Triticum urartu. Next base: position 593,803,526 of record NC_141876.1, read on the forward strand.
ACAAGACAGCGTACTGTACGTAGTATACTACTCCGCAGCCGGTCACAGATGATGATGACCAAATCAAAAGCGCGGGCTTTTCCGCTTTGGTAAAAATGATAATCCTAATCACGTGCCACTATTTGCCAGCGATGCATGCTATTGCTAGTACAGCCTTGTTCTATACAGACTACAGCCCAAGTGGCACCCTGCAAATACACACGCGCAAAGCGAAGCAAAAAAGTTGACAGCGAACAAAGTTATTCCAGCGTAGGTATGCTGTACAGACCGGCATGAAGCATCTCTTTTTTTACCTGTGCGATGCGAGTAAAAAAGCGGTTGGCCAAAAAGAAAGGGTCCGCACATTTACCTTATAGTTTTGCTAGAACTCATCTAGATGAGATATAATTTGGTCTTATTCATCTTTTATAGCCATTGGATGTGTTGCTATAAGATGCGTGTGTGCTGATGTGGGTTGTATCCGTTCTTGTTTTTAAAGTGAATGAGACCAAATTATATCTCATCTAAATGAGTTCTAGATACCCCATTTACCTTATCTAGTCATTTTACATATATCTGCAGAAAGTAGTGTGAATAAAAATCAGTCGGCAAAAAGACTATCCAAGAAAATCGACATTCTGGTCCCTAAAGAAAGATTTATGTGCCTCGAAAGAAAAGCGGCACTTGGTCTAAAAAAGAAAAGAAAAGCAGTGAAGGAAAAACGGGTATATTCGGCAAGAAAAGGGAAATAAAAAGAGCGGCAGTTGCCAGACGGCTAGTACTAAACAAATGGTGGGGTGGGAGAGAGAAACCAGAAAGCAGAGCCCAAACCAAACTAACCCACACGGCCACGCCCACGCCACGAGACGAGGACGAGAGCTTGCACGAACCAACACGACCGCCCGCCCCCGCCCCCGCCCCCGGAGGAGAGAGAGAGAGAGAGACAAGGGCCGCACCGCAGTGGCCACCGAGCAACGGAACAAAGAGGCACGGCAAGCGAGGCCACAGCGAGAGGGAGGAGACGGTTGCCGAGAAGGAGAGGGAGGGTGCAACCTGCCAACGGCACGCACAGAGCCTCCCCGGCGACCGAGGCGGCAGGCGGCGACGGCTCGGGCATCCATGGAGGCGTGCGCCTGACCGGATAGGCCACGCTACGCTCGACATGAAGGTGTCCACCAAGGAGCAGCAGCAGCAGCAGAGGGCGGCGGCGGAGGAGGAGGCCATGGACTTGAGCGCCGGCGGGCCGGGGGAGGAGGAGGAGGAGGCGGCGCGCCCCTCCGGCGCCGGCGAGGGGGGCACGGTGGTGGTGGGCGTGCGGGCGGACGCCGAGAGCCGGGCGCTGCTCACGTGGGCCTTCGTCAATGCCGTCGCCGCCGGGGACCGGGTCGTGGCCGTCCACGTCGTGCTCGCCTCCGCGGCCGAGGCCGCCGCCGCCGTGGACTTCGACGGCATGCTCGCCGTCTACGAGGGATTCTGCAATCTCAAGCAGGTCAGCCCCCTCCCTTTTCAACCGTTGCTTGCCGCGTGCGCTGTAAAAGGAGTTGGATGGATGGGAGTTGGTCGCCATTGGCCAGCAACCAAGCATGTGAACCCCCTTCCGGCCTTCCCCCTTTATTCTTCGCCCGCCATTAATTGCTCCATCTCTTGGAGCAGTAGTATAATTTCCTGTGGGCGCGTCTCGGAGGTTTGGATTTTAACAACTTTTCTTCTTCGGCGATTCTTCCGGGTGCTGTGCCACCCAAAATGCTATCTTCTCGGCTGATTTCTTGGCTTCAACAATAGATTCTCCACAGAAATCTCCTCTCCATGCCAAGTTGGATTTCCGGGGGCTGTTCTTCCTCCACCATTTTTGGATCTATTATCGACTAGCAGTAGCATCCATCCAGCGTGCGTAATCGCGGTGTATTCTAATCAGATCGTCTTGACCCATGCTGCAAAGATTCTTTTTTTTTTACTCCTCATTCTCATGGATTTCCTTCTGTAAAAATAAAAATCCTGCCGATTTGTCCCCCCATAGCAAACTGCTGCAGAATTTTTGCCCCTGTTCCGTTCTAAAGCGGTTACCACACTGATCTACTGGTGAATTTGCCATCTAGTACCAGTTGCTCAACTTCAGCGTGGTAACGAACTTCCCCTTGTGCGATGTGATGAACAGATCAATCTGAAGGTGAAGATTTGCAAGGGCTCGTCGGTCCGCAAGGCGCTGGTTCGCGAGGCCACCCTGTTCGGGGCCTCCAAGCTTGTCCTGGGCATCACCAAGAGGAAGCGCACCATCGGGTAAGTCCCCCACCATCACGGAAGCATTGGATCCTCGGTGCTTGCCACTATCGAGTTCCTCAACTTTTTCCACCCAATCATTACCACCCACTGTCGTTGAACTTTTGCTTCGGATTCATTTGCCAGGTCCTCGCTGTCGGTTGCCAAGTACTGCGCGAAGAAGCTGCCGGCAAAGTGCGCGGTGCTCGCCGTCAATGGCGGCAAGATCGTCTACCGTAGAGAATCGAATGCTCACTCCGGCAAGGTGTCGGCGGATGTTCCTGGCTGTGGTGATGATGAGATGTACTGTGTGCTGCCGTTCGGTGCCAGTCAGCAGGGTAAAGAAGAGAGCGAGTTGCCTTGTGATGAACCGAGCAAAGATGGCGACGCCGCCGACGAAGAACAGCATGATGTTGGTGCAAAGGGCAGTCAGCCAGAGGAAGAACATCAGCCATCGAGTGTGAAACCTGCTGAGATGTCCACGGCGGAACAGGTTCAGACTGAAGCAGATCCTTCTGACAGGAACAAAGGGTCAACAATGGACCAGAAAGATGTGGTCGCCGATCTACCAGGCGAGGGTGCCAGTGTGCTGTACTGTGTGTTGCCGGAGAGGAGTGACCATTCAGTTGCAAGTACTTCGAGTCGGCAAGAAATTGACTCGACTGAGCCACCAGCCGAAGGGGATGGCGATCTGTTTTGCTTATTGCCCCCGAGGAATGGAAATTCAGGCAGGAGCAGCAATGATTCTAAGCGTTCGAGTTCAGGCCACAAAGATGATGGGGATCTGTTCTGCCGGCTGTCAAAGAATGGTGGACATTCAGGTGGGAGTTCTGGGGGATCCAAGCGCTCTGTTGGTGTAAGAAGTGTGTTTAGGGCCATCAGGCGGAGCAGTAGTTTCTCCAGTGATATTCCATTGAGCTTTGAAACATCTGCTGATAAGAGAGATGGCTCGGTTTCCATGGGTGCCACCGAACGTTCTTCTTCCGCAGTATCTACAGAACCTGAGGATTTGCAAAAGGAAACCCCTACTAGTTCTCCAATGTCTCTGAGAAGGCTGATCGAAGGAAGGTCTGACCGCTGCCGCCTGCGAAGGAGAATCTTCCACCATGAAAGAACCTCATCTTTTGAGTGGGCCAAAGTGTCCATGGTTCAATGGGCGATGAGGCTCCCAAGCCGTTACAGTTCTGTGCACCCGGACAACAAATCCTTGAAATCTGATACAAGTCCGAGGTTGCGTGGTGATTCAGAATGTGATTCCACTTCCACTGCTGAGCCAGAATCTATATTTTCTTTCTCTTTGTATGATGTGGCATGGCCTCCCAGTGAACTGGGATCTCTTCAAGAAGAGTATTCTTCAGTATGTAGGCTGTTTAGTTATGAGGAGCTGAAACTTGCTACATCAAACTTCTCACCAGGTAATTCTATTTGGCATCTACATTGCTCTATTATATACGTTTGTTTTAGCAAAACTGGAACCCGATTTTCTTTCACTAATACAGATATGTTTTCTGCGAAACTAAAAGCTAATCTTCTTTTGCAGATATGTTGATTGGGAAGGGAGGAACTAGCCACGTTTACAAGGCACAATTAAATGATGGCACCTTGTATGCTGCAAAGATTCTGAAACCTTCAGTTGATGCACTTCAGGAGTTTATTACGGAAATTGAGACTGTAACCAGCTTGCAAAATGAGAATATTGTCTCACTAAGGGGATTCAGCTTTGATAACTACTTCCTTGTGTTGGTGTACGATTACATGCACCAGGGAAGCTTAGACAAAGCGCTTCATGGTAAGCATCATGATGAAATACGCGACCTATCCCATCCCCAACCCTCTTTTTAAGTGGACTAATATTCTGTAACTGTTCTTCAGGCAAGTGTGAGCATAGCCTTAGCTGGGAAAAGAGAAATAAGATAGCAATTCACATTGCAAAGGCGCTTGAATTTTTGCATCATGGTGGTGTCACCGAGTCTGTGATTCACGGAGATGTTAAATCTGCAAACATCCTCCTCTCAGAGGATTTTGAGGCCCAGGTATAAATATTCAGAGATCTGTTTGCAAGTACCAAGAGAAAATACTCTGCTTTTCTCTTTTCTGCAGTAACTACTTTTAAAATATATATTATATATGCAAGTGCCTTAATGCGTAAGCAGTGATGGATGAATTGTGGTTAGCCTGTAACTTGTCAAATTCTGCTCTGGTCGTGACATCGTCTCTGTTTTTAAAATTTCAGCTGTGTGATTTTGGGTTGGCAAAGAAAGTTTCAGCTTCAACCCCTCACCTAACATGCACTGACATCACAGGAACTTTTGGGTGAGTATCATCTCTGAGCTATATATGTTTGTTGCCACTTTTATGTTTTATGAAATGTGAAGTGTCTAAACAAATCACTGCTGCGACAGGTACATGGCACCTGAATATTTTTCGCACGGGAAGGTGAACAAGAAAATCGATGTGTATGCATTTGGGGTTGTGCTGCTGGAGATAATTTCAGGGAGAAAACCCATTATAACAGGATGTGCGAAGGGCCAGGAAAGCCTGGTTGGATGGGTGAGTAGAGTACCCCCTCACTCGATTTATACGCCTAGCTGGTTCATCGGAACAGTAACATGCTCTGAGAACAAGATAGTAGCTGCACATACATATATAAAAATGGCACTAGGCTGTTGCTGCACTTGCTCTGTTTCTCTTTGTTGACTTCATACTCACTCTTGCGGTGCACAAGTGAGATCTGCTTTCCCTTTTCCTAATTTTTCGCACTTGCTTTCATTTCAGGCAAGGCCACTACTTTCAAGTGGGGAGATCAAGCAGCTGGTGGATTCGGCTCTGGGCAACGACTATGACTGTGACGAGATGGAGAGGATGACACTCGCCGCCTCGCTGTGCACGAGGACGTCTTCTGATTCCAGACCTGAAATGCCGCTAGTAAGAACGCATATAAAACACTACCAATATCTCATGAAAACCATGCTGCCCCAGATATCTGACTTGGCTAAACTTTGTCCACGCGAACCCAGGTGCTGAAGCTGCTGGAGGGGGACGATGAGACAGTCCAATGGGCGAGGTCGCAGATGTGCGCAGGCTCGGACGTGTCGGACGAGGAGGCGATGACCCCGCGCTCAAACATGCAGTCCCATCTGAACCTGGCGCTGCTGGGCGTGGATGAGGAGGAGGACACGCTGTCGCGGTGCAGCACGGAGCGGACCGCAGACACCTCGGCGGACGGCGGGTACTGGAGCCGGTCCTCGAGCTTCGACTAGGCAATCCAGCCAGCCGTCTGTGGTCTCTGTACAGTTCCTGACGATTGGTTGTGGCATCTGGACTGGGGGAGATTCTTTGGTGGGTGCTTGGCTTGGCTTGCTCATGTAGGAAGGATTCTTGAGTGGGTGCTTGGCTTGGGTTGCTCTGCTCATGTGTGTGTGCAGGGCGAGAGATGTCTGATGCTGTTGTTGATGCTAATTGAATTGAATTAGGAGTTGCTTTTGTAGTTTTGTAGTAGCAGTTGTAGATCTATCTAACCTTTGCTGGCCTTGGGTGCAGCATTCTACGATTATGAGGAATGAATGTATGGTTTCATGGTGCATCAGGATTGGAATGAAATCGATTGCTCTCAACCTTTTGCTTTTGTGTTACTTGCTGTCTTCTCCTTGGATGCCATCCTGAACAATCATTCAGATTCAGGCACTGTTTACCTGCCCTCTCTCTCTCTGACACTGAAGTCTGAAGATACTACCAAATCTGAGTTGATCTTTTCAGACTGTAGAGAAGAACAGTTCATTATAGTGCAAACTGCAAAGTTTTTCGCCTAATAATAACCGAAGGTGTGCAGCGACAAGAGAAACTGTGGCTGCTTGAGTAGTCGCAGGTGTGAGATGTTTGCTAGTATGTGGAGCATGCATTTGGGCATGGGGATGGATTGGAACGGGGACACCAGAGCAGATCTGGTCTGGTTTGTTTAACTGGTGGCAGCGACGGCGCTACAGTCACCGGATCGATCCCACGAGGTGTCCCACACAGCCAATGTGATATGGGCACTGACGGCATTGCCGGAGCAGCCGCTGGTGCATGGTCGGCCGGGGTTGATGAGCCCGCTGCTTTCTGGTCCCGTCCGGCCAGACGTCTGATGCTGCTCGTTGCTCGTGTGTATGTGTGTGTCTTGACACTTTTGTTGATTATATAGAGAAAACCCCCAAGCGTTGCTCCCGGAATCGATTGCAATGTATTTCAGTGACTTGATTGTATGAAACTTGCATAGCTAGATTAATAATCTAAAACTGAAAATAAATATTATATATTGTATTTAATCATTGTGTAGTCAATTTTTTTTTAATATGTGGCATAATATAATGGACGGAGGCGAGAGTGGCGCCGGGCCCATCTGACGGAGTGATCGCTCCATCATGAGCTCCATCTATCAGACGAATTCCTCGTCTGTCAGAGATGCCATCGCGAGAAGATGCGGTCTGCTGCGGCTGGTGTTCCTGCGGCAGCACCTGATCCTCCTCGTCGCCGTAGGAGATGACGATCTCCTTGTCGGAGGAGTCGTCCCCGTGGATGCTGAGGGGCCCAACGGGCGAGGGCGGCAGCCCCATGATCCGCCTGACGAAAGAATTTCCGCCGCCTTCGCCTACCGGCGCGGAGAACCAAAACTTCGGCATCGCTGGAGATGAAGAAGCGGGACGAGGAGGAGGGGCTAGGAGACGATGCAGTGTGGATGTGTGCATCGTAGGCACACGGCTTAAATAGTTGCGACCAGACAATGCGAAGGGCCGGTCAGCTCGCTTCAATGCGGCGATAGGAGTTGGTTTCTTGTGACACGGTGTCCGCATTGAAGCGGCGACACTCGGAGGGTTGCGTCCGTTAGCGCCACCCTCCCGTCCGATCTGGTCGCTTGACATCAATGCCGGCAGGTGCATGCTCTGGGCCGCATGAACGTGCCCCGGCAAGCAGTGCAAGCATTGAATTGAAAGCGCGGGAGAGGCGGGGAAGGTTTTTAGGTGGGTCAGAGCGATCAGAAACGGGCGTGACAATGGTTTGGACGCCTGCAAAGCCTCCACAGTTTGTTTTCGATTTAGGGAAAATAATCACGTATGAACTGATCAGCGGACCGATACAGATCCACGTTTGATAGCAAAAAACATCCGGACTGTAAAATCCTGACGGTTGCGAGCGGTTTAAGGTCGGGCGTCGTAGATCCTAGGCCTTTTCAACTACCTACGGCAACGGGCAAGTGAAAGAAATACGTGGAGAAGGAACTGCTCCATCGATGTGTCCACTAGACACATGTCCACGTCAACAATGATGGAGTATTCATCTTGGCACTCTTGACTCTCTTGTGTGCGGCCCGTAACGCGTGGTGGTCGTGCCCGGCGAGAAGCGGCATGCACAGCTCTCGACCACGAGGCAAAGGCACTCTCGATCATATCATACGAAAGTGTTTGCAAGTAGTGCCGCCTTCACACTCTGCTCCCTCCCTCCCGTGTGAAACCAGGAGAAATGCATGCTAGGAAAAACTCAAACTGCTTGTTCATACCGGACATAGTGCCTGCAACACGTACACACGCACCTCTCTATCCCTATCTCTCCATCCTACTTGGACCATGCTTTACGATGCCGTATGTACCCCCCGGCTCCCAATGTTTTTTCAGGTTTCACACAGTTTCATCCTGCACTGTTTTCTTCCAAAAATTAAATTTAATCCAGACCTGTAGAGCTAACTAGGCACGTGTACGTTCTGTAAAAAGCTACTGTTACAAGATACGTACCAGTAGTAGCCAGGCTTGCAGCTTGCAAGTGCAACCAAGCCGTCACTTTTAGTTATGCCTTTTCTTGGGCATACAATCGAGATCTTGGCTAGAGAACGCATGGCATTGACTCTGTTTGGATGCTCTAACTCAGTTAGAGGTTAGTGTCAGATTCTAATTTTAAATTAACCCTAAACTAACTTTAACCAAAGAGGTGTTTGAATGACAGGGTTAGATGGAGCGCGGATACAGCGAGGCGCCTTCATGGGCGGTGTGAGAGGGAGGGAGGAAGAGGACGAGAACTTGAGGAAGTGGGAAGGGATTTGCTGAAGGAAGAGCGAGAGAAAAATATGTTTTTTAATGGTTCCCAGAAGAACTAACCCAAATAAACACTTCTTGGATGAGTTGGTTTTTTTGGATGGGTTAGATGCATCTAACCCAAACTAACCCTTCTATTTGAATATTTTTAGGTTAGTTAAGTCCAAACTAATCCAAACTAATTCTAACCTATGAATTCAAACTGAGCCATTGGCACCATCAACAAAGCTGTAGCTGTAGCACATGTAAAGGCGAGATCGATGTTGCCATGCAAAGTGCGGTGCGGCTGTACATGCATCGCAACCATCGATCCGTCCCTCTGCTGGCTACAAATGGAGGCTCTCGCTGCTGGATAACGTACGTGTGCGTATGTGTGCAACAGCAAAGCCGGCTGTCGTGGCAGTAAACTCCTTTTTCCTTCATGATAACACATGTCTTATTTATATCGTACAAATTATAGTATAAGTCACGTAGACACTAAGTTTTGACAAAACTTAAAAAGGCGTTGGTGTGAAGCTTAAGAAATTCTTCGATCTTGATTGTATGCCTACTTTTTGGCTGATTTTTCTTTGTGCAAACCTAGCGTTCTGCTATCAGTTGCCTTTTACCAGACGACTAATGCTTCCTATTGTTTTTTTTTTTGAGAATATGCTGACTATTGCTCGTGTTTTTTCAGAAACGGAGGACGACCTCCCGCTTCTGCATCTGGACGATGCATACGGCCATTTTATTAATTATTGACACAAGACCTTACAGAGTCATACAACAATAAGCCTAAAGCCATCAACTAAGCAACATCTGTCGCTATCCCTATCCAGTTGATGTAGGGGCGCTGAAAGTCTGGGCCTAATACCAAACAGACCTCGCAGCCAAACCTAACATCTAAGACTTGAGGTCCCAACCAGGACGCCTGCCGGGTATGGTCACCTACCAGTCCGGCGTGCTTCTCAACCAGGATGCTTGCCGGGTATGAGGCCGCCGCAACCACCTACTACCAATCCATTTTCAGAGCTGTACTGCTGCATCAACCTTGTCCGGTCTAGCTGCCGCCGACGCCACCACGACGCCAGACAGTGTCACCCTCCTGCGCGAGTCCATCTCCGCTCATCAATCGCTGAGTCTCCACTGCGTCACGCTATCGAGATCCGCCGTCATCAATGGACCAGATGAATCACCTATGTATGTGTGTAATTCAACGGCGAATCTACGGGACAGGCTTTCGACAGGCACAAACCCACAACTCGATCAACCGCACTCGCCTACAGAGAGCGACCAGTTGCGCTAGCCCAATTAGCTTCTTGCAGGTTAGATTGATTTCCTTTGTATTTTTATTTGGTTTTTCTTTTTGTCATATTTTTGAAGAAAATTTAATAGTAGATACAATTCAAAGCTTATATTTACCTAACTTTATAAAAAATAAAACGGCATAAAATTATATTTGTGTAATTTTAAAAAAACTCTTGATACCATAACATTATATTTTTATAAAATGTAAAAAATATTTCTTGTAGTTCATAAAAAAGTTTCCAAACATTCTAAAAGATGCACGTACATTTATAAAATGTTCACGTCTTTAAAAAAATTGACATTTGGAAAAAATATTATACAATGTAAAAATATATTCACATAGTTTAAAACAATGTTTTCTATCATGAAAATGAATGTTCAACGTGACTTTGATGAAACAAATAACACGTCCTAAAAAAAGGTTCAAAACATGTATTTTAAAAAATGTAAATAATGTATTTAGAAAATTTTAAAAGTGTATAAATTTGTTTATATGTATACAGAAAAAGTATAATGTGTATAAATAAATTGGCATCAAAACATATGTTTGGAAAAAATGTCAATCTTGTATTTAAAAAATGTTCAATGGGTATAAAAAAATATTCCTGATGTATAAACAATGAACAATGTGTATTAAACAATTAGGCATGTGCTAAAAAAACAAGGAAAAAAAGGATGAATGGTTATGTTTTAGAGGCACTGGTGATCAATGCTACAAACAAAAATAGGTGTTATTTGTGAGGATCTGTAGTAGTTATCGGGAGGAACGAATGCAACACATTTATCCATGTTAATACTGCTGCAATTTACTTCCTCCCACCCATATTAATTTACGCTCAAACAGATGTATCTAGCACTGAAAGTATGAAATATGTCTAGATATAGCAATATCTTCGGTAGGTGTGCAGAGTATGTGTTCAGTACACATGTCTAGTACATTTTCAGTTATAAATATGGTCACTGCATATGTCAAGGCATGTGTTCAACATATAAATTAGGTCCTATTGTAGTTATTTTCAATACATGTTCAACATATAAATTGCATACGTTCAATTTAGGTGATGAGGTTTAATTTTTATGTGCACCGTACACTTTGTGCAATGACTTCTGGAAAAGAAACTCGGTTGTTCTGTTCTCAAATGAGTTTGAGCACAATGACATATACATATGAATGGGTGAGAATAGATCATATATGGTTGCACACATGATGTGTTTGCCTTTATTCACGATGAGACATGGCCAATGGGGACAGTAGAGTTGCCTACCTAGGCTTGCAAATCCATTTATGAAAGTGTACTAGTGCTTGCCAAGAATGGATATTGTGGATGGTCTCATCTATGCGGACAATGATGAATTCATTGTTGCAACGATCAATGCAAGAAAAGAAGTCAAGACTTTGGAAGTCCTGGTGCATGAGAAAAATAAAGTTAGGACATTGTATGATTATGTTATACTTAATGGATTCCCACCACCACCAAATGTTGTGACTCGTACAAAAGTGTAAATGTCTTGTTAGTTTGGAGAAGGAACATCTGCATCAATGGTGCAAATGCAAGTGAGACAGGGGAAGCAGGGGGAGAGGATGAGACCGGCTCTGACTTTTATGAGAGTGACTATGATTTGCAAGATGGGGTTGATGACCTTTTCCTTCATAATGTGGATATTTTGCTGAATGACAACAATGAGAAGCATGAAGAAATTTTTGAGGAAGATCATTCCATTCATGTCTTGAGTTCCGGAAAGGCGAGGGGTGTGTCATTTGTTATCGCAATGGTGTGGTTGCTGACCTCTTGGTTTATCGTTGTATGCCAAAAGGCTTTGCATCAGCCATATTAGCTCTTTTTTTACGTTACCCATGCATCTCTTCATGGTTTATCCTTGAAAAAAAGAGGAGATGCGCCCTATAGTGAAACCCAAGGAGATTAATGGAACAAATGGCATGTACTTTTGTAAAGTTCCCTCCATAGAAATAACCCCATATGTATAGAATTACTCTAGGCTAAAAATGCTAAACCTACAACAATTGACTTACATGGGTAAACTGCAAACAAACATACATGCTCTTACCTATATTTTACCTCGAGTAATGCTATAAGTACGCACAATTTTTACCATTGGTGACTTATGAACTGACGTGGGCTGTTTTGATCGGTAATTAGGACAAAGTGGAAACCACCTTGAAATTCAGGGGGGGGGGGGTTAGAATTGGAATTTATAAGGGGGGAAGGGTCACTCCATTAACTTGATAAATATCACATTTTTATTTCACCTCAGTCCTCCAGTTATCCCATAACTCCTCTCTGGTGGGCTTATCGTGGCCGCGACCGCGCTTCAGCTCTGGCCCCGCTGCCAGCATGACGGGGCTCTTGCGCTTCACTTCATTCCTTGGCCTTGGCCTTCTTGTCCTCGGGCTCGACGTATGGGTGGCTGAGGAGGGAGAGGCGGCCCTCGTCCGCCCCGGCGCACTTGTCAGCTAGGTTGAACAGAACAACTCCAGCGCCGTGCACATGTCATCATTGATGGCGAGCTTCTCGCTCATCCTGACGTCCGTGACGCTGTCGATGAACGACGAGATGATGGCTTCGTCCGAGGCCATCGGGATCTTGAGGCAGACTTGGGTGAAGCACTGAATGTACTTGCGGAGGGTCTCGCCGGGGCGCTGCTTCATGCGCCGCAGGTCGTTGATGGTGAGGGCGTGGTTGCGAGTGCCTTAGAAGTTGACGATGAACCGCTCGTGGAGCTCATCCCACGAGGAAATCGACCCCTCAGGGAGGTTCATGAGCCAAGAGCGCGCGCAGTCCTTGAGGGCCACGGGAAACCAATTTGCCATGACTTTGTCGTCGCCGTTCGCCGCCTCGATGCTCAGCACGTAGAGCTGGAGGAACTCCATGGGGTTGGGGATGCCGTCGTACAGCGGGGGCAGCTCCAGCTTGAACTTGACCGGCCATACCAGCCGACACAACTCACGGGTGAAAGCGCGGCAGCCGGGGCCCTCACGGGCACGCCTCGTGCGGGAGCGGCACGGTCCTGATGCTCGTGCACGGCAACTTCTTGGATGACCCGATCTTGGTGCTGGCGCGATGGCGCGGGAAGCGCACACGTGTCGTGCGGCGGTTGGTGCACAATCTGGCATCTGGCCTCGTCCTGAGCCGGCGCCGGCACTCCACATGGCGGGCTGGCGGCTGTGCCTCGTGCCGGGATCGGCATTGTCGCCGCACTGGGAGGAGGAGGAGGCGCGCCATGCGCCACGTCACCTACGCGGGACGGCGGAGGATGGAGTGAGTGGGAGGGCGTTGGGGCCTCGCCCACGGTGTTGACGAGCTCGGTGGTGCGGCCAAGCCAGGCGTCGTAGCCTTCATTGGCGGGGTGGTAGCGTAGTAGTCCGCGCGCCATGAGTAGCGCAACGTTCGCGTTTATTGGCCCGCGGCAAGCATGAGAAGATGAAGCCATGGCCGGAGAGAGAGAAGGTGTGGCGGTGCGGTAGGGAAGAGTCGTGCTGCTCATGAGCGGCCGGATCAATGGCAACGTTGGCTGCAGCGACAAGGAGAGGCGGCGGCCGCTGTGGCCCGCCGGCTCTGTCTGGGTGACACGAGCCGCGCGGCGCTAGGCACGAACACGACGAGCGTCAGCCATGGAGACGATGTAGCGGGGACGAAACGAAGCGGAAGAACTCCGACACACCCTACCTGGCGCGCCAAATGTCAGAATCGGGGCTCTAGGGACGCAAGATAAGGTTCAAACATTGGGATGTGCGTGAAGGGTTCCACTAAGCTACGACTGCTGCTCACTGCCTCACGACGATGCTCCATCATGCTCAAGCGGGAGGGAAGAAGGGAGGAACGCGATGATTTACCCATGTTCGGGGTACCTTGCGGTTTAAGACCCTACTCCTGTTTTGTGGTGGATTTCCTCACGAGGATGATGAATATGAGCCAGTACAAGAGAGGGTGGATGAACTCGATCCGAAGGCTCATATGGCTCTAGGGATCCCCAGGATTCGACCCCTCTCTATGGTGGAGAGTAGCCTATACTTATACTGGCCTTGGTCCTCTTCCTCTGAAGACTCTAGGCACGAAGGGATGCCACAACAGCCAATTTTGAAAGGGAACAAGAGTACATCCTATCCTGACTAAAAGTGGTCTTCGCCTGCAAAGCTTCTAGGCATGGCGCGTTAGTGGGCTCGGCAGTAACCTCCGTCCTGGCGAGACCGCGGTTCTGGTCTTCTAGCACTGGAATGGCAACCTTTGAGGATTCCCTTGGGAACCCGCGTGCCGTCCTTGTAACCTTTGCACCAAAGAGGAAATCGTCCTGGTTTGCGCCTGCTGGCGCCCTTCCGGCTCCACTCGTCATGGCTCGCGACACCCACGTGCAGCGCGAGGCGGGGTGGCAAGCCTAGAGATATCTGCCCTGCGAGGGGCCTCGGGAGGCAGCCTTAGGAGAACGCCCCTCGTGATGCCCTCAGGAGACATTGATGCCATTCACCTCGTGAGGCGGGGGCCCACGCGAGGGTCAAGCTCGTGAAGTCTTGACGCTGGGCCGCGCCGGGCCTTCTGATGACGCCACACAATGGGCCGCAGGGAGAAGGGCCTGGGTATCCCCAGTCCCACAGGCCCGACAGTTGTGCTTTCGCGAGAGGCACAACCGTGCCTCTTCGGAAAGGAAAAAAATCGTGCTCTCGGTTTGGTTTTTTCGTCCGGTTTTTTAAAAGATTTTTTATGAAAAAAAGTTCATAAAAATCCATCAACATGGATCTAGTTTTGAAAATCTCGGCGCGAGGAATCCAATGGTGAAAACGGTTCGAGATTTAGATGCACGGTTTAAGAGATAAAATGTTTTGAATAAACGGACGTACGAAAAAAGGGAAAACTCCTAGGTTGTGCCAAGTGGCGTGCATGCAGTGCGCCACTTGTCGCAACTTGAGGAGGTGGGAGTGATCTTTGAAAGGAGTAGTCCTTAATTAGTGATTTTCAATTTTTCGCTCCGATTGCATTGCTCGTCGTGATGATGCCTGATGTGCCGGCGGATCCGGATCCTCTGCCATAACAGGCCCACCAGAATGCAGGGTGCCGTTCGACCACTGACAGGTAGGCCCACATGTTAGTGCCCCAACGACATGCGCCGTAAGTCAGGGGAGCTCCTTCGTGTGCCGGCCCAGTCAGGTAGCCGTCTACGGAAAGCTCCCTGCATATACCAATCAACGGGCACCCCTATATCTCGTCTTGAGCGAGACAACCTTCAGACTCGTTGAAAGGGGAGCGAGATGGGCCGACCTACACGCGCGACATGCCACATCCTTTTTTTCCTTTCTGTTTATTGTTCTCCTTTTGCTTTATTGTTGTACTTTTCTTTATATTCAAAAATATTACAAAAAACACTCTTCAAAACACATTTGAAAAATGTTGAACAAGTATTTATAAAATGTTGAATAAGTATTAGAAAATATTGAATGAGTATTTTAAAAATGTTGAGCAAGTATTTAAAAATATGGAATAAGTACTAAAAATGTTGTACAAGTATTTGGAAAATGTTGAACAAGCATCCAACCAACGTTGAACGTATATACAAAAAATGTTGATCACTTATTAAAAAATAATTATTTTTTGATCATGTATATAAAAAAGTAAACAAGCATTTAAAAAATTTTGAAAAGTATTTAAAAATGTTAATCAAGCATTTGGGAAATGTTAAATATATATATATATATATTAAAAATGTTGATTATTTATTAAATAGATAAAGAAAAGCAATCATGTATACGAAAATATTAATCAAGCATTTGAAAATTATGTTGAGAAAGCGTTTTAAAAATGTTTATCAAGAGTTTGAAAAATGTTAAATGTGTATAGAAGTAATGTTGACCATATATGCGAAAAGAGTTAATCTTTTTATTTGAAAACTATTAATAAAGCATTTAAAAAAATATTGAAAATGTATACAAAAAGTGTTGACCATGTATTAAAAAAGTTGCAAATGTGTAGGAAAAATGTTGACCATGTATTAAAAAAATTGAAGAACTTAAAATAAACAAGACAAAAAGTAAAATAGAAGAAACAAATGCAAAAGAAAAAAGAAAAAAAAGGAGGAAGAAGACAAAGAGAAATGGAGAAAAGGTGAAAGAAAACAAATCAAAGAAAAACAACAAAGAAAATAAGTATGGATAAAAAAAAGAAAAAAACAGAGAGAGAGAAAAAAAACAAAGTATAACAACGACAAAAACAAAAGCGGGGAGGAAATAAGATAACCAAACAAAAAACAAAAGAAGAAAGAAAAATGCATAGATACATACGAGGGCCCTATCACTTTGGGTGCCCGGGGCGGCGCCACTCCCCCCCTCCCCCCCCCCCCCCCCCCCGCCCCACAGGGCCGGCCCTGACCATTGCAGATCTCCTCTTGTTGCAAATCTTTGCGAGTGCGACAACCACTTCAAGAAGGGCGGCTCAAATTTGGCGCATAGGCCGCTGTTTAGCGCCCTAGTGCACCCACATTGGGAATCGTTAGCACAGTGGGTGGGCCCATTTTTTCCGGTATTTTCTCGTACGTTCTCGCCCGGTTTTGGATGGTTCTAGAACCTTCCCTAAGCCAGTTTTTTTTCTTGTTTTTTGTTCTAGTTTTTTTCTTTTCTTTTTTCTTTTTTGTTTTCTCTCTTTTCTTCTTTACTTTTCTCTCTTTTCTCTGTTTTTGTCAACATTAGTTTGTTCATCAAATTAAAAAATGTTCAAGAATGTAAAAACATGTTCTCGAATTTGAAAAATGTTCATCAAATTCAAACATTGTTCATCGTTTTAAATAGATTTTCATTCAAATAGATTTTTTTCATCTTCTTTTCCAAAACATGTTCTTCAAATTCAAAATTTGTTCATCAATTTTCAAAAAAATGTTCATTGAATTCAAAATTGGTTCATCCATTTTCCAAAAACGAATATTCTTGAATACAGTTTTTGTTCATCTAGTTCAAAAAATGTTCATCAAATTTTGAATTACAAAATTTGTTTTGAAATTTATTTATATTTTTTGAATTCGTGGACATTTTTTCAATACATGTCATTGTTTTTCAAAATCATGAACATCATTTAAAACCACCAACATGTTATGATTTCTGGAACATTTTCCGGAAATTCATTTTTTCCAAAAATTTTGAGCTCTTTTGATATTCCAAATTGTTTTAAAGAACAAAAAACACGGAATAAAAAAACAAGGGAACCCAACCTTGCTTGTGGGCCGGCCATGTGGGGCGCGTGGGTGGGGAGTGGGTGCGCGCTGGCATGTTCGCCGGCACCCAACGCGGGAAATTGGAGCTCCCTTCAAGAAGACATCAATCGACCTTGTAGCTCAGCCCGGACGTGGCGAGCGTGCTTTCGGCCTGTCGTGTGGCGTACTAAGGACTGGACGGAACGGTCCTGGCCCGGTAGAAAAATCACTCGGTCCGAGTTACAATTTTCAGCTCGCAGAATAGCCGGCCTGTACTGAAAATCAGCAGACCCAGCTAACAGAAAAGGAAAAGGCGCATCACATATACGGCGGTGTACAGCCCAACAAAACAAGGATGAGCTCAAGCAAGTATGCAGTGAGATATTTGACCTACAACCCCTTAAAAATGATATTTGACCTACATTGTGTCGCCGCCGACGTTTTCGCGGCCCACGACATTGCTGAACCCAGCCGCCGTGTCCTGGAGCCTTCCCACGCTTTTCTCATTCACCCTGCAAGGCGAATGGGCGAGGACGTCCAGGATCACCGCCGCCTAGGTCGTTCTCCTTCGCCCCTCTGGTGCATCGGTCGCCTCTCGATCTTCTTCATGATGTGTTTCCGTTCGCCGCGAGCATCGCCAACTGCGTCCACAAGCTTCGGGTGAGCACAATAACGGAGCTTGAAGCCCATTGTTGGGCAAGCTGAGCGAGCCAAGCGGAAGGAAACAGCCTGTGGCCGGTGTTTCAAGGCCCAGAAGTAAAAAATAAAGTGAACAAAGTCAAAAAAGTTGGGCGGGCCGCGGCTCCTCCAGTGGGTGAGCACCAGTATCTTCCCCACTGCCCCCTCCTCCCCGGCCACCTTTCGCTCTACATCTTCGCCGCGCCTTCTAGGCACCCTGGCCACCTGCACGACCTTAGCTAGTGCTACTGCTCCTCCTGCAAGCAATGCATGCACGCTCCGCCGTGCCTCATGGGCATGCTCCGCCGCCGCGTTCGTCTCTGGCCATGCTCCCCTCTGGCCAGGTGACCGTTGCCGGTGACCATGGTCGCCCTGCAGCCGGTCCGGTCCACAAAATCCAGACGGAGACACGTGTCGCTCCCATTGCTTTCTTTGTTTGCTTTTTCACAAACCGTTTACAAAGGGATATTACATTTTTTTGTGAGGTTACAAGGGATATTACATGGGTGTATACAGCAGTCAACTACGCCTAGCTGTGTAGGATTAGGACTCCTATACTAGTTGGTCTACATGTCGTGAGTATTTCTAGGTGAGTGATAGATGCTGGTCGGCCGATCCTGGCCGGGCGTATGTCTGATACAACCTTTTGCAACCGCACGATAAAGAATTTGCTTCGTCCCGAAAAGTTAAACACCGGATTGAAAACACAAGAAAAATGTAGTTACACACAAGCCAGACTGGACACGCTCTCGCTGGCCGCCCGCACTTGTCCTCCGCTTTCCGTGCTTGCCGAACACACGTGCCACCATGCCCGCCACCCGCGCTCGTTAGCCATTCGTGCCACTACGCTCGCCTTGGCTGCCTCCGTTCGCTATGGCTGCAACTCTAACAGGCACGTTTTAACGTGTGGTCACCATGGTTGCGACATCCCTGGCGTCTTGTCTCCGGCTCGCCGCCATCTACTTGCACCACCATGTCCAGCCAAAAAAAATAAAAATCTAAAGCAACAAAAGCCTCAGATACATGGTTGAAAAGAAAGAAACAAAAAGATTTGCTGAACTTAATGGTGGTTCCAGCAAAAATCTAAGACAACAAAACCCTCCAGTACTTGGATGAAGCAAAATTATTTGGCAGTTCCAGCATATCTTAATGGTGGTTCTAGCATAAATCTAAAAGCTACAAAAAACTTTGGTAAAAGGTTGAAGAAAAAAGATTTGCCCATTCCAGCAAAACCGAATGATGGTTCCAGCAAAAAAATCTGAAGCAACAAAAACCTCCGGTAATCGGTTGAAGCAAAACGATTTACCGGTTCCAGCAAAACTTAATAATGGTTCCAGCGAAACTCTCAGCAGAAGCGGCAAAAATCTCAGTAGCAACAGCAACACACGACAGCTTATTCTAACAGCCTCGTTCGGGCTGAAGTGTTGCGCATTCACCGAGCCGGCCATGGCGGGCTGGCGCGACGTGGACCGTCGACTAGGGTTTTGACCACTCGAAAGAATTTTGAGTGGTTACCGAGTGTTTCGATGCCCATCGGTAAATGGGTGTTGCGAGATTTTTTTTTGAATTTTTAAAATTTGAGTGGCATGTATAGTTAACTAAAGTGGAAACTACCATATGAGATGGAGGGAAGGATGGTCTTCTGGTCTCTGCAGCCGTTCTAAGAGCATCTCCAATAGATGATGTAAATTCGGAGATGTAAAATTAGGTGTTGTATAATTTACATCACCAAAAAGCGGGTTTTACATCTTCAGAAAAGACCCAACTCCAACAGATGATGTAAAACGATGATATTAATGGGCAACTCCAATAGGTGATTAAAATTGGAGATGCAAAACCGGATGGCCGACACGCGACTGCTGTTCGCCTGCTGTACATCCGCTATTCAACAGCCACACAAATTCAAATAAAACATCCGATAATGAAATAAAAAATTTCACATGTCCACAATATCAAATTATTACATAGTTCATCAAATCCACAACATCAAATGGATCACACATACAACATAGTTTTGCACAATATACAAACAAATAAATGAAACTAAGCTGCTCTCTCGCCATAATATTTCTAATACTCCTCCATCAAATCCTTCTGAAGTTGATCGTGTGAATCAAAGTCTCTAAACCCTGTCCACGCTCATTCTCAATGATCATGTTATGCATGATCACGCAAGCAGTCATGATATACCAAAGACTTTTTTGGTCCCAGAATCTAGATGGTCCTGGGACAATAGCAAATTGGGATTGCAAAATCCCAAAAGCCCTCTCAACATCTTTCCTAGCCGCCGCTCGTGCATTGTGAAAGATGAGTTCTTTCTTACCTTGGGGTTTTGAAATTGACTTGACAAAAGTACTCCACCTAGGGTACATGCCATCCGCAAGATAGTACCCGTAGTTATATGTGCGGGCATTTGCTTAAAAGGTCATCAATGGTGCTTCTCCATTTGCTAACTTGGCAAAAAGAGGTGACCGATTGAGGACGTTGATGTCATTGCAGGATCCAGGCATGCCAAAATATGGATGCCAAATCCATGTTTCTTGATCGGCAACAACCTCAAGAATGATTGTGGCATCCTTCCCATGACCCTTGAACTGTTCATGCCATGCTCTCGGGCAATTTTTCCATTTCCAATGCATGCAATCGATGGACCCTAGCATACCTGGAAAACCATGAGCCTTGTTCATCTCCAACAGCCTCTGAGTGTCCTGAACATTAGGAGCTCTTAAGTACTCTGCACCAAACACTTGTACAATAGCCTTTGCAAATTGTTTGACATAAAAGATAGAAGTGCTCTCTGCCATCGCCAAGTTGTCATCAATGTAGTCTGCAGGAACACCGTAGGCCATGATGCGCAATGCGGCAGTGACCTTCTGTTCGGTGCTATGTCCAAGCAACCTTGCACAATTCCTCCTCTGCTCGAAGGATCGATCATGTTGCTTCACGGAAAAGCAAATATAGATGAACAAGTCTTTGGACATTCTGACCGGCGGCGAAAGTACTTCTCCGAAAAAATGGATGGTGAACCAAAGTAGTTGCGCATCAACCTGTGCGCAACCAACCATTCTCTCCCAATGAACACACGACCATAGACGGAACCACCGTGCTTTCGCTTCTTCCCCTTGTGCATTGCCACTAGCATTGCAATGTCCTCTTCTTCATTTAAATCAAATTCCTCGTCCGACAAGGAATTGCCCATGAAAGAGGAGTTGCACGAGCTCATCTACAATACGGAAAGTCACCGTTAAACTACTTTCCATCGCCAACAAAAAATCTCAAGTTTCATAGTTTTTTTTACCTTCGGGAATTTCGTTGAACCCCTTGTTTGCGGGGTGGATGAACTCGGCAGGCTGCGGGTTGGGCAGCCGACGGCGGTGGCGGGCGGCGGCGACTGGACAACAGAAGAGATGGTCGCACGTCGTCAGGAGCTCCGCGCGACAGGCGGGCGGCTTCGAACGGCCGAGGGTCGCGGCCGTCGGGCGGGCGGAGTGGCGCTCCTCCACTAACTCCGGTGGGGGTCTAGGCTTGGATGAAGCCTACCTATCGTAGACCTCGCCGGGGAAGGTTATAGGCCAGCCGCAACCGCCGGAGAACCTTCGATTCGATGGTGGCCGAAACTGAATCGGTGGCTCCGTGCGGCGCGCCGGCGAGGCAGGCGGCGGGGGACGGGGCGGCGAAGTCGTGACGGGCCCGGCGGACGTCGGGCGGGGGGTGGCGGCGTCGATTTGAAGTGGATTTGGCCGGCGGCGGAGTCGGGCGGCGGCAGCCGGTCGCGCGGAAGGGGAGGTAAGTGGCGGTTGGCCGGTTGGCAGACGGACGAGATTTTACATCTCCTGGAGTTGGAGATACAAATTTGCACCGTGAAGTGGTATAAGATACATCTCTAGGAGGCGGAGATGTTAATTTCTTTTGCATCTATATTATCTGTTGGAGCAGTGTTTTAGGGTCTTGGAGATGCAAAATGTAGTTAGTTTTGCATCTACATCTACTATTCGAGATGCAAAAAGTTGTTATTTTTACATATACATCTTCTATTAAAGATGCTCTAAGCATGCAGACCACACAGCAATGACAGGTGCAAATAAAACAGCCCATGCAAGGATCGAATTCTGTATGTCAGAGTTCAATCACATGTGGAAGATGACCACTGTGACACCAGCGAATTGCTGACTAAAATGGCTAACACATATCTACACCTAGCTCAAATAAATTTGACTTTGTAATTTGTTTAAATTTTTGAATGGTAACCACTCAGTATTTTTCAGTAAGCGTGGTAACCGCATCCCCCCGGCGTTATTTTTCCAGGATTGGTAAACCAAAACCACCTATGGATGAGGTAGAGATATCATCGCGTCGAAGATGGATGACGGGAAGGAGAGCAGTCGTCGTGGCTGCCCCGGCGAGACGGCGGCGTGTAGATGGCATGTCACACTTATCTGGTGTGTTTCCTTGTATTTATGCCATACTTGGAGGAGTTAGACAAACACCGTGATGCAGTCATGGAGCACCATCGCTCTCGAAGATGAACGGCAAGCAGAGTGAGCACAGTAGGTACACAGTCTTGTATGTTACGATCCAACACGTATATACGTACACGGTCTGGTATGTTATTAGGATCCTACACGTATATGTTAGGCTCTCGGCCGAATTCGTGTCTAAAGCAGAATCGTATCAGGCCCGAGTCGGTCTGCACTTGCCGTGCCCAGCTCTGTATATATTTCCTTGCTCTATACTGTAAATAAAACCACATAACACGGTCCATAAGCCCACACACGGCATACGTCCGTGAACCACTGACACAAAGAAAGAAAGAAGCCATGAACTGCCTACTACGGACCTCGCGCCTCCTCCTCCTTGTCTGTAAGCAGGCAGGCGGCGTCCGCCGACTGGCTTCGCTGCTGCCGCCCCGTGCAAACCCGGTGCCCCGCTTCAGTCAGTCAGGTGCCGAGGCTATGGCCGCCTTGCGCCACTACGACCGCGAGGTTGTGCCTTACACGAACCGCACGCACATCGTAATCAGGTCTCCTCAGTCCGAACGCCAGCTCTGGGAGTCCCGCTACACAAAGCAGAAGAAAATCTGGGCTTCCGAATCACGGATCGTCGACCCGCTTCACCCGGACAGCGTTCGTGTACGTCGTATCGCCGAGAAAGTTATTCGCGCCACCTATCGTACCCTCCCTATCAACACCAGCCACGATGGCACCAAGAGCCCCAAGCGACAGACAAGCCATCTTGAGGGGTTTGAGTGGGAGGTGATACTTCTCAATGACCACGACCACAATGCATTGTGCGCCCCTGGTGGCCATATTGCAGTAACCGCTGGATTGGTCGAACAATTTACGGATGCTGAGATTGCCTTTTGTATTGCGCATGAGGTATGAAGTTTTAACATTTTTTATATAATAAATACTAATGAGTTTTATCTGTGTGGATTCCCAGTGCATATTTTATGAGTTTTTATTTATGTAGGCGCATAATGTTCTCTCCTTTCTTCTTTTTCAGATTGGGCACATCGTTGCCAGGCACTACTCGGAAATTTTGTACGCCAAGTGGTTTCCATTACCCTTGATTTTGCCTTTCTTTCAAAGGTATGTATGACTGCAACACACACATACATGAGATAACCGTTTGCGAGTAACCTTAAAAGAAAGGGAGAAATTACTTCGGTACGGATGAAATTATACATCTTAGCTCGGTCGAACGATTGGACCCTGGGTTACTAACACGGAACTAAGCTAAGCTTAATTGCTACAGTAGGATAATCTTCAGTAAGAATTATTTGTTTCCTAAACTAACACCGTAACACATGTGTTGTTCCATGACTGCGCCGCGTACATCATGTTCTGATGATCGATGTTGCCTATATATGTAGGTCCGAGATGGAGGCAGATCACATTGGAACCCTTCTACTTGGAGCTGCTGGTTTCCATCCATACACGTCCCTCTTATTCTTCAGGAAGGCCGCAATGATTGAAAGAGCGTTCTGGGTGCCACGAGTTTCCATCCCTCTTCATCCTTCACATAAGAGAAGGGTTGAGCATATTTGTACCAACCCAAAATCATGGAGGAGGCGATGAGGTTATATAAGGAAGCTCCGCCCGACGAAGGCACCAGCTCACAAGCCACCGGTGAAGGTTTCTCCTTTCGACAAACCCTGGGAGATGCATGCAAACTTATATCGACAAGACTGAGACGAGTTCTTACGGGGGGATGAACAGATTAGAATGCCCAAGTTGAAGAACCACGCACAACCACATCTTCCGCACATTCCGACATGAATGGACATGCAGGGCAAGTCTGTTTGACGGATGCTGCCATAACTATCCTAAAAATTACATATATAGTAGCGGTGTTTTTATATTTGTGCCGAATGTTGTTCTTGTGCACCAACGGCGGAGCTATGTAGCATTCTGAGGTGGCCGTGCCCCCCCCTCCCCCCCAAGCCCAAATGCAATTTTTTTTACTATGTAGTAATAGCCCATATCCACATACGAGCAGAAGGCCACAAGCCCATCTTCACACGAACGACTACACCAGCCTCAGTTGACCAGCCTGCTCGGAGCTCGGCTGCATCGCGTCTCCTTCCCCAACCACGCTAGGCCGCTCGCCGCTCAGGCACGGCACGGCGGCTCGTCTCACTTGTAACACCCACAATGCGGCTATATCTCTCACGTATTGGAGAACGACTTAGAGGCATAGTCGCATGGTAGGCTTGTCGCAAGAGTGGTAATCTTTACACATCCCATGTACTGAATAAGAAAGGGATAAAGAGTTGTCTTACAATCGCCACTTCACACAAATACAAGTTAAACATACATCATCCAGAATACAATCAAGGTCCGACTACGGAACCAAAATAAAGGAAGACAACCCCAAATGCTAGATCCCCGATCGTCCCAACTGGGCTCCACTACTAATCAACAGGAAACGAAACAAAACAACGATCAAGATCTTCTTCGAGCTCCCACTTGAGCTCGGTTGCGTCACCTCCACTGTCATCATCGGCACCTGCAACTGTTTGGAAGTATCTGTGAGTCACGAGGACTCAGCAATCTCACACCCACGAGATCAAGACTATTTAAGCTTATGGGTAGGAAAACTGATGAGGTGGAGCTGCAGCAAGCACTAAGCATATATGGTGGCTAACATACGCAAATAAGAGCGAGAAGAGAAGCAACGTAACGGTCGAGAAACTAGAAATGATCAAGAAGTGATCTTGAAACTACTTACGTTCAAGCATAACACAAGACCGTGTTCACTTCCCGGACTCCGCCGAGAAGAGACCATCACGGCTACACACATGATTGATGTATTTTAGTTAAGTCAAGTGTCAAGTTCTCTACAACAGGATATTAACAAATTATTCTAACAGCCACATAACCGCGGGCACGGCTTTCGAAAGTTCAAAACCCTGCAGGAATGTCCCAACTTAGCCCATCACAAGCTCTCACGGGCAACGAAGGATAGTCCTTCTCCCGGGAAGACCCGATCAGTCTCGAAATCCCGGTTACAAGACATTTCGATAATGGTAAAACAAGACCAGCAAGACCGCCCAATGCGCCGACATCCCGATAGGAGCTGCACATATCTCGTTCTCAGGGCAACACCGGACGAACACTACCTACAGCTAAAACCATCCCTCAAGTTTCCCCGAGGTGGCGCCGCAAGTGGATCTCGTTCGGACTAACACTTAGAGAAGCACTGGCCCAGAGGGGTTAAAATAAAGATGACCCTCAAGAGCGCGACTCCCAAGGGAAAATTATAGGTGGTGGTGAGGCAAAAGGTAAAACCAAAGTTGGGCCTTGCTGGAGGAGTTTTATTCAGAGCAGACTGTCAAGGGGATCCCATAACACCCAACCGCGTAAGGAATGCAAAATCAAGGAACATAACACCGGTATGACGGAAACTAGGGCGGCAAGAGTGAAACAAAACACCGGGCATAAGGCTGAGCCTTCCACCCTTTACCAAGTATATAGATGCATTAATTAAATAAGAGATATTGTGATATCCCAACATATCCATGTTCTAACATGGAACAAACTTCAGCTTCACCTGCAACTAGCAATGCTATAAGAGGGGCTGAGGAAAAGCGGTAACATAGCCAAACAACGGTTTGCTAGGAAATGTGGGTTAGAGGCTTGACATGGCAATATGGGGGGCATGATATAGCAAGTGGTAGGTAGTGCCGCATAGCAATAGAGCGAGCAACTAGCAAGCAAAGATAGAAGTGATTTCGAGGGTATGGTCATCTTGCCTGAGATCTCGCAAGGAAGAAGAACGAGTCCATAAAGAAGACAAGCGGACGTAGTCGAATGAATCCTCACAACTCCGGAATGAAACCGAAACTAACGAGAGAAGCAACCCGGAAAGAAGTAAGCAACATAGTAAACAACCATCACATAAACATGGCATGATGCACAACCAAGTATAATGCATATCCGGTTTAATGAGGCATGGCATGGAAAAATGCACAAATAATACTACAAATTAAGTGGAGCTCAATATGCAACGAGTTGCATATTGACGGAACACCACATTCAAGTTATTTAGTTCGATCTCGTTTATGTACCCAACAATATTAAATGTTGATTAACATGGCAAGAGGTGAAGCAAATGAAAACTACCTATCTATGCAAGTTTAAATGAGGGCGGAACAACAAACAACAAGTCCGGAAACTCCTCATGTGCATATTTTAGGTTTGGTACTGTTCTGCCCTAAACCATATTTTAGAGTTGTTAAACATGCAAAGTAAAGCCACCGTGTTAAACTGGGCATTTTTCTACCCCATTTACATATAAGGTTTATTAAATTTGGAGCTACGGTTATTTAGTTATGAAATAAACCATTTTAACATGGCAATAGGCAAATTTAAACAAACATCAATTTAAACATTTTAAACATGCATGAAAGTTGGAAATTATGAAACTAGATAAAATTCTATTCATTTTTTCATATATAAATTATTTTAATATGATGCTCGGTTAATGAGTTATTATATGCATGAAGACTAGGGTGTTTTCTGCAAAACAGTTATCTCAGGATAAATGCTAAAATCGCTGGACATGAAAAAAACATGACGGGCTGAAACAGGTTGGTCCAACAGGAGGAAAAGAATAGAGGAGGGGCGCTGGGGTGTGGCCTCACCCATGGGCTTCGGCCCAAGGCGGTGAAGCAAGAGGTAGGCCTGCTGGAGCGCTGGGCCGGGGAAGCGGTCAACGCGAGCGGGACAAGGCGGCTCTGCTCTCGTCTCTGAAGAACAGACACAGCTGCGGGGGCGCGAGGTTCAAAGCTGCAGCGGCGGCAGAGACGAGCGGGACGAGGTGCGGGGCGGCGACGGGTCTTGGCGCTGGAGGCAGGCCAGGTGCACGACGGGGAGGGCGTGGTCAACGCGCTCAAAGCGGGGGAAGCAGGGCGTCTCCTCCTTGGCTCGAAACAGCCATGGCATGGGAGGAGCTTGCTGCCAACGGGGCGGCAGCCATGGCGTTGGTCTCCTGCGGACGAGGGAAGAGGGAGTGAGCAGAAGAGACTTGGGAGGGTGAAGGAAGAGATAGACCAGGGGATCAGAGAGCAAGGGCGACGACCTATGTACTGCTTGCCGGCGAGGTCGTGGCGCTGGGGCTGCGAGGAGCTCGAGCACGATCATCGAGGAAGCAACTCTCTGGTGCGGCAGCGCAGTCAATGGCGACGGGGACGACACGAGGTGGCCGGACGGAGCGAACTGGCTTGGCCTGGCGGGTTGCTCACCGACGAGGAGGAAGATGGGGCACCGGCGAGCTCGTGCTCGAGCGCCTGAAGATGGCACGGCGGCGGAGCTTGCTGCAGTTCTTCCTGGCGCTCAACGGGAAGACGCGGGCGAAGAGCTTGACGGAGTGGCGCGCCTTGGAGCAGATCGAGCACGGCCATGGCGTCATGGTTCCTAAACAAAGAGAGATCAGAGAAAGAGAGAAGGATGGAGAAGAAAGAAAACATGGGAGGCGGCCTGGCCTGCTGGTGGCCGCCGGCAGAACAGCTCGCCGGGGACGACGACCGGCGAACTAGAGGAGAGGCATGGGGCTCGGTGGAAGGAGCACGGCATGGAGGAGCCCGAGAGGGTGATACTCTCCCTGGATCAGACGCGGGAGGCTGCAGGGGCGCTCGGAGATCGATTGATGGAGGTGGATCGATGGATTGGTCCGGAGGGGAAAACGAGGTGGAACTCGAGCTGGCTACGAGGTGGATCTGGGAGGATCCCGAGGTGGAAGAGGAGTGGTTAGTTGGCTGGCGGCGGCGACGGGAGGGATGGGGGCAGATGGGACAAGCGGGCTAGATTTTAGGGATTAGTCTAGAGTTGCCACTATATATAGCAATAGGATTTTTGGGTAGGGGCTAATCCGGTCCCTCTGATCAGAATCGGACGATCGAGAATAAATAGGTTAGGGAGTCTAAATGAGAAATCGATGATGATTTAGGGATGTTTGGGGATGATCCGGATCCAACGATAACGAAAGTCCGGTTCGGGCTCGGGGAAGTTTCGGACACGGGCGAGGAGTCGTTGCACTGTGCAAAGAGGGGTTAGGAGGGGTTTGGCGGTTGGTAGGTGGGATGTGTAGAAGACCTCGGGCTGAAAGGATTGAAGAGAGAGGCCCGACAGCAGTCTTCAGAGACCGAAGACGTCCGACGTATGACCGGCTATATTGCCGCTATAGTTTAACGGTTGGGCTATCAAACGGACTCTGAAAGCGATGAAACTTGGGAGGCGGTCTACTGACAACATAAAAACACCGGACGCCAACTTTCATCCCATTCCGAGAACATTTCCCAGCCACTTATAAAATAATATTTCGGACGTGCCGTGGGCGCGTGCGAGTGTGTCTGGGCTCAGAACGGACAACGAACGGAACTGGGGAAACCCGGACGGATGCAAGTTTTAAAAAACATGATGATGCAATACACATGATGACATGGCAAAATGCAGCACGCAAGCGAATGACATTCAACAACGCGCATAACTGAAAGACACCTGGCACATCGGTTTCGGGGCGTCACATCACTCCTCCATCCACGCCGCCCCACTGCCTTGACGCCGGCGTCGAGGAGGCAAGGAAAAGCTCGTCTCTGGTCAACGCAAGCCGAGGAGATCACGAGGGGGAACCAGAGTTCGCCTGAGATAGTCATTTTCGTCTCCTCGCCACTGGCAGGTGATCGTCGATGTCCGCCGGCCGGCAAGCCATCGGCTCGTCGCCGGCCGCCCCCCGTACAAATTTGGCTACTGGATTCTGTAAGTACCATCTACCCAGCTCAAATTACAACTTGAAACCTGGATCCCCTTTTGTAGTGTTGCCTGCCTGTACGAGTAAATTGGGGGCAGGACGCCTGTACATGTAGGAGTCTGACTAGTAATTTAGCAATTAGTAATTTAGTATGCTATTCATTTGATCTAATTGCAGATATCTTGTTGCTTGCACAATGCACCGCAGATTTGTTCTTCTGAGTAATTACAACGGGTTGTTTGACTTGGAGTTGGATCTCAAAAGGCTAGACTAATCAAGTGACCATGGTTAAAGGCAGCAGCGGCAACATTCAGTCATACTTCAAAAGACAAAGAACAGAGACACCACCTGAAGATCCTCCAGCTACACAACCTTTACCTCTGCTTCTTGAATGGGGACAACAACAAGAAAATCAAGATGAAGAGCCTCAAATAAATAATTCAGTTCCTCTTCATATTCTATTCCGAGGTAAGGAATTCTTGGAGCGAGGCCCTGCACTGCGACCACAAATTTGGCAGTACCGACCAAATCAGAGAGATAATGTGTGGAGGGCATATTTGTTGTTAGGCCCCATACAACCAAAACTCAAACATTATAGAGCTTCTAGTAAAAAGGGCCATCAGCGTCGCTTCCAATATAAGTGGTTTGATAGTTTCCCATCATGGCTAGAGTACTCAGAGGACAGTCATCGCGCATACTATTTACTCTGCTTTGTTTCTAGCGGAAATATCTTAGCAAAAGGAGGCTCTGATGTATTCACGGTACATGGATTTGATAACTGGAAAAGGGTGAATGATGGAAAATATTGAGCACTCTTAGGCCATGAAGGTTCTACGCCATGCTCACCACACAACAATGCAGTCATAGAACGTTAAGCATTGTTGAACCAGGCAGGTCATTTAGAAAATGTTGTAGCAACAAAGGATGATGAAAAGGTAGAAAGAAACCGTTTAAGGCTAAAAGCATATGTTGAAGTTGTTAGCTGACTCACATTTCAGTCTTGCGCTTTTAGAGGACATAGCATATATGCCCGTGCGTTGCAACGGGGAGATAATTGTTTTTGCAACAAGCGGTCTCCACGGCGGGGAAAATATAATTGATGTGTTCATAAAAAACGATCTCCACGGCGGTAGGCGACACAGCGAGGAGCCGCGGTCTTCCCATGGGTCATGTATGGCCCGCGAGATCTTAATAGTGGTGGGGCTAGTCAACGCGGCGGCGACCACCCAACTTGTACCTTGTTTTTCCTCCGGGTCGACCACCGTCTTGGAGTTGTGGTTCCGTATTCATTTGGTTGCTGGGCGGCAGGCGACCTTCGAGGCACGGTTACTTTGACCACTTTCTCCTACGACAACGTAACCGGATGGATTACTAATTGCAGCGCATAAATTATGTTTCATTAGCATAACCAGCGCTTAACCAGGCGTGAATATCCCATCATTATCAGGGTTTATTCTCTTCAACTATTTTTGCGCTCACGTACACATAAATTTTATTGATAGAGCAAAACAAGCATATTCTCTTTTATTAGCACGTGCCCACAATTTTTTCCCATTATAGCCAACCAGCATATTGTCTTTTATTGGCACATGCAAGTTATCTCCAGCAATAATTTGTGGAGTCCCTCGTTCTGCTCATAATTCTCGAAACAACCTCCTTATTCTCACATAACCTCCTTATTTCCAGATAACTTATGGATATATAAAAATTGGTGTTATTTAGTATAAAATTTCAAGATGAGACTATTTCTATAATAATTGCAAGCTAGCTGAGTTGGTTTTATCCGTGGACACAATAGGGAAGGTCCATAGTTCAATCCCCTTGCCCCCCCTTATTTGCTACTCGTCCATCCGACAGAAAAAGAAATGTATGGTAGGTTCAGTTTGGCCCACCTGGGGGATAACCAAAACAATTGGGAAGCTACGTGTGGAATGGACCAAACAAAATCTACAAACATATTTCTTTTCTTTTCTTAGGGAAGATGTGTAGGAGCTACTATATGACGCTAGTTGCGTCAAATAGCGCGTGGGACGCACAACAGTTTACGTCTGGGCCAATAACCTGTATTTGCAAGGCACGAATTCTAATCCAAAAAACGACGCGTGGAACACTGAAACACATGACCTTAAAGACCAGACTGAAGGAAATATGCCCTAGAGGCAATAATAAAGTTATTATTTATTTCCTTATATCCTAATAAATGTTTACTATTCATGCTAGAATTGTATTAACCGGAAACATAATACATGTGTGAATACATAGAAAACAGAGTGTCACTAGTATGCCTCTACTTGACTAGCTCGTTGATCAAAGATGGTTATGTTTCCTAACCATAGACATGAGTTGTCATTTGATTAACGGGATCACATCATTAGGAGAATGATGTGATTGACTTGACCCATTCCGTTAGCTTAGCACTTGATCGTTTAGTTTGTTGCTATTGCTTTCTTCATGACTTATACATGTTCCTATGACTATGAGATTATGAAACTCCCGTTTACCGAAGGAACACTTTGTGTGCTACCAAACGTCACAACGTAACTGGGTGATTATAAAGGTGCTCTACAGGTGTCTCCGAAGGTATTTGTTGGGTTGGCGTATTTCGAGATTAGGATTTGTCACTCCGATTGTCGGAGAGGTATCTCTGGGCCCTCTCGGTAATGCACATCACTTAAGCCTTGCAAGCATTGCAACTAATGAGTTACTTGCGGGATGATGTATTACGAAATGAGCAAAGAGACTTGCCGGTAACGAGATTGAACTAGGTATTGAGATACCGACGATCGAATCTCGGGCAAGTAACATACCGATGACAAAGGGAACAACGTATATTGTTATGCGATTTGACCGATAAAGATCTTCGTAGAATATGTAGGAGCCAATATGAGCATCTAGGTTCCGCTATTGGTTATTGACCAGGATACGTGTCTCGGTCATGTCTACATAGTTCTCGAACCCGTAGGGTCCGCACGCTTAAAGTTCGATGACGGTTATATTATGAGTTTATGTGTTTTGATGTACCGAAGGTAGTTCGGAGTCCCGGATGAGATCGGGGACATGACGAGGAGTCTCGAAATGGTCGAGACGTAAAGATCGATATATTGGACGACTATATTCGGACACCGGAAACGTTCCGAGTTATTCGGGTATTTATCGAAGTACCACGGAGTTACGGGAATTCGCCGGGGAGTGTATGGGCCTTATTGGGCTTTAGGGGAAAGAGAGAGGCAGGCCGCGCGCCCCCCCAAGGCCTAGTCCGAATTGGACTAGCTGCGCCCCCTCCTTCCTTCTCTTCTCTTTTCCCTTTCCTTCTCTCCTACTCCTACTACTTGGAAGGGCTCCTAGTTCTACTAGGAAAGGGGGAATTCTACTCCCGGTAGGAGTAGGACTCCCCTAGGGCGCGCCATAGAGAGGGCCGACCCCTCCCCTCCTCCACTCCTTTATATACGTGGCCAGGGGGCACCCCATAGACATAACAATTGATCTCTTGATCTCTTAGCTGTGTGCGATGCTCCCCTCCACCATAATCCACCTCGATCATATCGTAGCGGTGCTTAGGCGAAGCCCTGCGTCGGTAGAACATCATCATCGTCACCATGCCGTCGTGCTGACGAAACACTCCCTCAACACTCGGCTGGATCGGAGCTCGAGGGACGTCATCGAGTTTAACGTGTGCAGAACCCGGAGGTGCCGTGCGTTCGGTACTTGATCGGTCGGATCGTGAAGACGTACGACTACATCAACCGCGTTGTGCTAACGCTTCCGCTTTCGGTCTACGAAGGTACGTGGACAACACTCTCCCCTCTCGTTGCTATGCATCACCATGATCCTGTGTGTGCGTAGGAAATTTTTGAAATTACTACGTTCCCCAACACGGACCACGTGCCGCTAGCCATGGCAACAAACGCCTACTACTAACCAATGGCCAACGTGAATATTTAAGAACATAGTGCAATGTTGGATATAAAATACATTTTTTAAATATGAATTGCCGAATATTCTTCGAAACATGAACATTTTATTAAATTACAAACAATGTTTTTAATATTCCGTTCATTTTGGAAAAAGCATGCTTTTTTTGAAATAACATTATTTTTTGAACACAAAAACATTTTTATGAAAACCCAAACATTTTTTTAATTTGTGACCGGCTTTTGAAAACGGAACATGATTTCAACATTCAGAACAAAATATGTTCTTAAAATCAGACACTATTTTGAATTTGTGAACTTTTACTAAAATAAGAAAATATTTCATTTTTCGAATATTTTTAAAATACTTTTTTTAAATCACAAACAATTTTTGAATATTTCTTAGTTAGGAAAAAACCGGAATAAGAAAATGAATTAATGTTCCAAATATTTTTGAAAACGTGAACACAATATTGTAATTCTAATATTTTTCGAAAATTTTAGAAAAATCAAAATTCTCAACTATTTTGAATTGCGAAATAACGTAAAAATAAAAAATTAGACGGAAAAACAAAACGGGCCAGGCCAATCTTGGACGCCGTGTGCGAACTCAAACTATCTACTGCCCAGGGCGAGAAATAGGCTTTTTTAAGCTACATGGGCAGGCAAATAAGTGGGCTGGCTTTACTGGGCCACATCATGTGCGGGCCGAGTACGAAATTCGTGGTTGCTAAAAATACAGATGGAGGCACAAAAATTTAGTACCACCTCGGATAGAAAAATAAATTTTGACGGTGAATGGATGAAAAAAATCGACGAAACGCACATTGCTTTATTAGTAGGTATAGATAATGAGAAAGCTGAGACAAAGAATAAAGGAAATTTTCTCGAATTGTTAGGGCTTCTCGCAGAGTTCAATCCTAATCTTGCCAAAGTCATTTTGGGGA
This sequence comes from Triticum urartu, assembly GCF_056163025.1. Lineage (NCBI taxonomy): Eukaryota > Viridiplantae > Streptophyta > Magnoliopsida > Poales > Poaceae > Triticum > Triticum urartu. The sequence goes on from NC_141876.1 coordinate 593,837,084, forward strand.
ATTCTCCATACAACTCAAAGTACACATCTCCAGATATTCAAAATGAAATCTTGTCCATATATGCATCTAAAGTTAGGAGACTTATCCGTGAAGAAATTGGGGATTCCAAATTCTCTATTCTGGTGGATGAGACATGTGATGTGGCTAAAAGAGAACAAATGGCATTGGTTTTCAGATTTGTTGATAAAGCTGGCTTTTCACAAGAGCGGTTCTTTGATTTGGTACATGTGGCCAACACCAAGTCCATGACACTGAAAGATAAATTGTGCTCTGCATTATCATTAAATGGTTTTGATATTCAGAATCTCCGTGGACAAGGATACGATGGGGCTAGCAACATGCGAGGAGAGCTGAATGGGTTGCAACCTCTTTTTCTCAAGGTATGCCCATATGCATACTATGTTCATTGTTATGCTCACATATTGCAGCTAGCACTAGTAGATGCATCCAAAGAGGTGGTTCCTGTTGCCCAGTTTTTTCAGAAATTGATCTTCATTATTAACACTGTCGACTCCTCATCAAAACGCCATGATGAGCTCCATGATGCCCAGTTGGTAGAACTAGCACGTATGATAGAAAATGGAAGCATTTAGACTAGTCAAGGGGCAAATCAGATTCGGTCACTTAAAAGACCCGGGGACACTAGGTGGGGTTCTCAGTTTGGTTCTATTCATAGCCTTATGAAGTTGTTTAATGCTGTAAATTTTGTTATCCAAGATATGGCTTCAGAAGGATCAGTAGTGGGATCAATACGTGATGATCCTGACACTTCTTTCAGCTATTTGTCCTCGTTCGAGTTTGTCTTTATCTTATGTATGATGAAAGAGATATTAGGGATAACTGAAGGACTTGGCCAGGCTTTACAAAAGAGGTCACAAGACATTGTAAATGTTGTTCGTCTAGTGTTTGCAACAAAAGAGTTGTAACGCCCTCGATGCCGCTATATCTCCCACGTGTCGAAGCACGACTTAGAGGCATAACCGCATTGAAAGCAATGTCACAAGTGAGGTAATCTTCACACAACCCATGTATTACATAAGGGAAAGAGATATATAGTTGGCTTACAATTGCCACTTCACACAAATACATGAATAAAGCATTACATCAACCAGATATAATGAAGGTTCGACTACGGAACCAAAATAAAAGAAGACTACCCCAATGCTACACAGATCGCCGATCGACCCCAACCGGGCTCCACTACTGATCAACTAGAACGAAACAAAACAAAGGACAAGATCTTCATCGAGCTCCTCCTTGAGCTTGGTTGCGTCACCTGTACGGTATCATCGGCACCTGCAAACTGGTTTTGGAAGTATCTGTGAGTCACGGGGACTCATCAATCTTACACCCTCGCGATCGAGACTATTTAAGCTTATAGGTAGGGTAAAAGGTATGAGGTGGAGCTGCAGCAAGCGACTAGCATATATGGTGGCTAACATACGCAAATGAGAGCGAGAAGAGAAGGCAATGCACGGTCGAGAAACTATGATCAAGAAGTGATCCTAGAACAACCTACGTCAAGCATAACTCCAACACCGTGTTCACTTCCCGGATCCCGCCGAGAAGAGACCATCACGGTAACACACACGGTTGATGTATTTTAATTAAGGTCAACTTCAGGTTTTCTACAACCGGACATTAACAAATTCCCATCTGCCCATAACCGCGGGCACGGCTTTCGAAAGTTCAAATCCCTGCAGGGGTGTCCCAACTTAGCCCATCACAAGCTCTCACGGTCAACGAAGGATATTCCTTCTAGCGGGAAGACCCGATCAGGCTCGGAATCCCGGTTACAAGACATCCTCGACAATGGTAAAACAAGTCCAGCAAGACCACCCGATGCGCCGACATCCCAATAAGAGCTGCACATATCTCGTTCTGAGGGCAACACCGGATAAGCAATCCGTACAACTAAAACCAGCCCTCGAGTTTCCCCGAGGTGGCGCTGCAAGGGGCTCTAGTTTGGACCAACACTTAGACAAGCACTGGCCCGGGGGTTTAAAAATAAAGATGACCCTTGGGATGCGCGACTCCCAAGGGAAAAGGCTAGGTGGCGAATGGTAAAACCAAGGTTGGGCCTTGCTGGGGGAGTTTTATTCAAGGCGAACTGTCAAGGGGTTCCCATTATAACCCAACCGTGCGAGGAACGCAAAATCCGGGAACATAACACCGATATGACCGAAACTAGGGCGGCAAGAGTGGAACAAAACACCAGGCATAAGGCCGAGCCTTCCACCCTTTACCAAGTATATAGATGCATTAATTAAATAAGAGATATTGTGATATCCCAACAAAATATCCACGTTCCAACAAGGAACAAACTCCAATCTTCACCTGCAACTAGCAACTCTATAAGAGGGGCTGAGCAAAGCGGTAACATAACCAAACAACCACTACTAGGGAAAAGGCTAGCAGCAGCGCGGGTTTTAGACCTATCAGTAGCGCGGGGTGGTGCGCTACAGATAAGGCGCTACAGCTAACGAATAGCAGTAGCGTGCCTCCACCCACGCTACGGCTAAATCGACTTTGTAGCAGCGAGTTCCAGGAGGAGCGCTGCTGGTAATTAGTAGTAGCGCTTCTCTCTGCCCGCGCTGCTACTATTATTTTATATTTTATTTCTTTTTTATTTCATGTTGTATTCGTACACCTTTACACAAATTTTCATACAACAGGAATTTACAAATTGTTTTTACATCATAGTGAGTTATTACATCACGGGGTGAAAGAACCGTGTGGACTAGTTTCAAGTGGACGGACATCCACTTGAAACTAATCCGCGGTTCTTTCATCCAATGATATAATAAATATCATCATCATCATCATATCATTAACAACTTATCATCATCATCATCATCATCATATCATTGGTCACTAGTCGTAATCACAAGTACTCCTCACATCTTCAACTCTAACACATTGTATCACATAATAAACATATTGTACCTCATAGGACCTACCACATTCTCTTAGGACCTACTATATTCTCTAAGGTAAAATAGCAAACAAGATAGCCCCTCGCTCTCCATTATGGAGAATGCAGATTATCCTGTCTCCAATTCTTGCCTTTCGCTTAATGTTGCTTCCAAGAACCTCCTTACGAATGTCCAAATATCTTTTCCACTCTTTGATTAGCATGTGTTCACCGGTTTCAGAAATTCGATATGCACAAGTGAGATCCGTAGGATGACCTGGCTGTAGGTTCAGAACTTCAAGGCGACCATTGTAATACATCAAATGAGGCACACAATCCATCGGGATTTTCTGTTGAAAAACATAGTAATAACTTCGTAGTTAGCAATGATGTACTAGTTTTAGAAGTATGCAAAAGATGCACGGATGTCGTAATAGTAAAATATCTTACCAGGGTATCTCCATAGAAGTTATCGTGGTTCAACACGTGCACTAGTGGCACGCATTCACCATAATTTGGAGGAGTTCGATAATAGGTATTGTAATTCTCAAAAAAAGTACAATAAGCAATCAGATGATTTTTCTCCTTATAAGTTAATTCGGAGCCATCAGTGTAGTGGGTTTTGTCTACCATCTTCTGCACATTATTTGAAGATTCAAAATAAGCTGTCAATGGAAATAAGTTGTCAACTATTTTGAAATAAACAATATAAATTAGTTAATAACTATGTTTGAGAAACTCACATTGCGGTAGAATCAGAAGCGTATCAACAAGGACCCAAATGTCCATATTGTCTTGCTCGATGTCAGGATCACCAAGATCCATGCTGACAATCATACCCTCATAAAAACCATACATTTTGCAAAGTGCTTCCCAATTTTGACAACCAAAATGGGTTACGCTCTGAGAATTGTACAGATTTACTTCAAAATCGATATCATGATGGGTCCTTAGGTGTATTTTCTTTGTTTGAAAATTTTCATGGTCTTCAAAACCCATCCTCTCCAAGACATAGCATCTTGCATGGCATGGGATAAGCTAGTCGAATTGTAAAAGATGAAAATTAGACGTTGAAATAGTTGAAGTCATGCTTAATTACGAAAAAAAACACTTGTCTTTGTTGCGTACCGTTTCAACATCGAAGGTCTCCTCGAGCTTAATGCTGAAGCGTCGATCTTCATCCAGCTGAACGAACCTGTCACACATACCTCGATCATCGTGGCACCAACTGCACTCCCCTGGGAGACTGTCGTCATCCGAGTACGACATTTCCTACGTTCATAATTCGAAGATTAAACTTGTACATATTCTAGCACAAGTCATGCCAGAATTCACGGAAAAATCCGGCATGACCTTTGCTAAAAAAGGACATATCGAGCACCTGAAATTTGCCGGAACGGAAATTAATCAACACTCCGGCAAAACATAGGCCACCCGGAGGTGTAACCAAAACATGAAATAATTGCTTAAACTAAAAAATAACACCAAATATGGCATGTTCAACTAGTTCTATTAATTCAACTAGTTCTATTAATTCAACTAGTTCTTACTAAATATAAACTTAGTATAAAAAGAAAAAAACTAGTTCTTTCTAAAAATGAAGTAGTTCAACTAGTTATTAATTTACTTACTATACTAGTTCAACTAAAACTTAACTAGTTCAACTAAAACTAAACTAGTTCTATTAATTCAACTAGTTCTTACAAAATATAAACTTACTATAAATAGAAAGAAACTAGCACATCTACTACTACTAATTAACATCTAACTACTACATCTACTACTAATTAACATGTACTACTGCTAATTATACAACTAGTTTACCATCACTACTAGTAATTAATATCCACTACTTCTAAAAATCATTATCTATGAACCCTAAATTAACATCTACTACTACTAAAATCATCTACTAACTAAGCAAAGAGAGAGGGGGTTGGGGAGGGGTGGGGGGCTTACAGAGGGAGAGATGGTGGCGGGGAGGTGCTCGGTGACGGATGGGTGGCGAGGGCGGGCTCGGGATCGGGAGGGCGGCGGTCCTGGGCGGCGGGCTCGGCAGGCTCGGTCGAGGGCGGCGGCGGTGAGGTTGAGGGCGGCGATAGTGTGGTCGAGAGCGGCGGCGGTGAGGTTGAGGGCGGGCGGTGGCGGCGGCAGTGAGGGCGCAGGCGCGCTCGGGCTCGGGCGGCGGCGACAGGGAGTAGGGGAACAGGCCGGTGGGGGGGGAAGGAGGACTTAGCGAAATTTTGATGCGGGGGGTGGTTAACTCGAACTAGCAGTAGCGCACGTACAGAAAACATGCTATAGCTAACTTATCTACAGCGCGTTTTGGGGAAAACCGCTACTGCTAATGGAAGCAGTTATCTCTTTTGTTTAGTAAAAACATCAAAAATATACATTGGTCATCATTGATCTTTTCGTGTATAATCTAAATAGTCAACATGAATCCTCACTGTACCTGTATAGGTACAGGCGAGGATTCATATTGCAACCACAAATCATACACATATAGTTCAATGAAGACCAAGTGCTCGAGATAGGTTGAGAAGCAACATATTTAAGGTGGTAAACACCTTGTTCGCTTAGCAGTATGGGACTAAACTTAATTAGTTGCGGTCATACTTAGCACCAGCGAGTTTTGAGCAAAACCGCTGCTGCTAAGTTCTTTAGCAGTAGCGCGTCCACGGGAAGGGCGCTACTACTATATCTAGCCTGGAGGCAACACCATGGCAATTATAGTAGTAGCGCTCTTTTCACCTAGAGCGCTACTGCTACTCAGTCATTAGCAGCGCTCTTTTCTAAAGCTCGTTGCTGCTAATTAGCAGTAGCGTCTGTTTTTAGACCGCGCTGCTGCTAAGATTCTGTGTATAAGGTTTTCCCTAGTAGTGAACGCTTTGCTAGGGCAAGGTGGGTTAGAGGCTTGGCTTCACAAAATGGGAGGCATGATAAGCAAGTGGTAGGTATCGTAGCATAGGCATAGCAAAAGAGCGAGCAACTAGTAAGCAAAGATAGAAGTGATTTCGAGGGTATGGTCATCTTGCCTGAGATCCCGCAAGGAAGAAGAACGAGTCCAAGAAGAAGACAAACGGATGAAGTCGAACGGATCCTCACAACTCCGGAACGAAACCGAAGCTAACGCGAGAAGCAAACCCGGAAAGAAGCAAACAACATAATAAACAACCAACACATAATCATGGCATGATGCACAACCAAGTATGATGCATGTCCGGTTTAAATATGCATGGCATGACAAGGGGCACAAACAAAACTACAAGTTAAGTGGAGCTCAATATGCAACGAGTTGCATATTGACGGAACACCAGATCAATTATTTAGTTCTCTCTCGGTTAGGTACTCAACAATATTAAATGTTGGTTAACATGGCAAGAGGTGTAGCATAACAAGCTATACCATCTAAACAATTTAAATGGGGCCGGATATAACAAACAACAAATCCGGTAAATCCCCATATGCGTTTAGCAATTTAATGCAACAACAATTTTAAACATTTTAAATGTTGTTATCATGATGCGGATGACAGGTTCAAGTTGGATGCAATTTTTTAGGAAAAATGTTGACATGAGCATTATATGAAGCATTTGTCATCGTGGCGGAAACGAAAAGGGGTGCCACGGCAACGATAACGAAACGGTGCCACGGCAACGTTCCGGTTCCGGTAACCCGATTGAGATGCCGGTGCAAAAGAAAATGACGGGAGCATGTCATGCAAGGATGGTGGGGTGGTCCCGATTACCGGGTTCCCACATGTCGATGGCAAGGCAAAAAAAGGGCAACGTGCACCGATAGTTCAAACTCGAGGAAAAACAAGGGTGCATCTCATACAACATGCATTCGTTCACGGGCGTCGTCTCGGTGGGTATACCTCCCAAGGGAGCATTCTCGAGCGGTTTGAGTTTGGTGCAAAGTAGAGGAAGTAGACGTTCTCGGGCCGTTCGTAGTGGAAGTAGGGGTACATGACGACGGTAGAGGTACTCGCGACGGTAGTGGTACACGTTTTCGTAGAAGGACTTGACGAATCCGAGTCACTTGGGGTCGACGGTAGACGTTCACGGTTCGAGGAGGAAGTAGAGGTTCTCGCGATCTCGGCGACGGTAGTTGTTCACGGCGCTTGTGACTCGCGGTTCTTCGGGCAACGGTAGTCGTACACTTATGTAGATGTTCGAGGCCGTCGGTAGGGGAGCTCGCGGTATTGCGATGATAGTGGTACAAGGTCGTCGGGGTACTTGCCGGTCCGGTCTTGACGGTCTTGTTTTTGCGACGGTAGTCGTGCTAGCCGGCGGTAGTGGAACTTGACAGATCCGAGGGCTCGGAGCGTCGTGGTACTTGTCGCGTTCTGAAAACGAAGTGATACTTGGCAATATTCGGGACGATCTTGGCGATTCCGGAGACGCAGGTAGAGGTACTGGACGCGACACTGTAAACTCGTACACTCTCGGAGAGGACTTTTCCATGAAACCCAAAATGAAACAGCCCCAAACGGAGGCAACAGAGGCGGAGACGCACGAGGATAGCGAGGCGGTGGTCCCGCGGCAACAGGAGGTCGACGGCGGCGTGGCACCGGAAGAGCAGCAGCGGGACGGAGTGGCTACCCTCGCCCTTAGCGTGGAGCAAGGGAGGCGAAGCTCCTGGAGGCTGGAGGTGCCATGGACCTCGGGCGCACGAGGAGGAGCAGGGAAAGGAGGTTGGGCAGGCGACGTGCTTGTGCAGCAACGGCCAAGCCAAGGTCGCGGACGGCGGAGGTTCGGCGCTGGAGAAATAGGAAGGCCACAACAGAGGAACCGGTCTCCGGCGACGAGGTGCAGCAGCGGCAACGGCCATGGAGGACGGCGGCGTTGAGGTGGGGTAGAGCAGAGGGGGCGACGGCGTGAGGATGGAAGGACCGCCCGGCTCTGCAGGCTCCTGGCGAAGGAGGAGAAGCTGTAGGGGCGGAGCTTGGCGGCGTTCCGGGTTGCCGGTGCGAGGGGAGAAGGGCGACGGGCGAGGCGTGTGTGCATGCAGCGCTGCTGGCGGCGGGGCGCTGTGCGGGTGTGTGTGTTCGGCGGCGGTGAGGGAACGAGAGGAGAAAAGGGGATCGAGGCTAGGGAGCGGTTAGGTTTAGGAGGGATTGGGCGAGGGAGGCCTAGTCGGTTAGCTCGTCAGCTGGGCTATAGGGGCCAAGAGGGCTACGGGGATGGATGGCCTAGCTGGATCTCTCCCTCCGTTTTCTATTACTCATAAGAAGAAGAAGAAGAAAAACATAGGAGATAAAAGAAATGAACCGATGAGTAGCAAATGAGTTTGACAAGGAGATAAATCTTTCTGGACTCACAAAAATTAGTTCGGTCCAAGAAAAATAGGAGTGGACACCTTTGCAAGAATTAAATTCAAAGTCATTTGGATTTAATTCAAATGATTTGATCAAGGACTAGGAATTAGAAGTGTCCAAAAAAATGTTAAGATTCTTGGTGGAGCTCCGGGATATGATGAAAGAATAAATGGCAAACGTTGGAGACCAAGAATTAAGATAACAAAGGCATTGGGATATTTTGCAAGTGTGTTTATGGGTGAATCCAAATTAATGGGATATTTATAATAGCTCCCTAGATATTAGGAGGATAATGTTATAAAGAGAAGTCACTCTTCCCTCGATTTAAATGGATCGAAGATCCACACAAATTATTTAGCTGAGATGCAAAAGATTTATGACATGATGCAATGCACATGATGACATGACATGAGATGCACGACACGCAAGCAATGACATGGCAACAACAGCGAATAACTGGAAGACACCTGGCGCATCGGATTCGGGGCGTCACAAGAGTGTCTTCGTCAGTTGAGACCGGTCAAAGGCTGGGAGGAATTCTGCATAGTTGTTGAATTTTGTGTGAATCATGGCACTGAAATTCCAGACATGAAGGAAACTTATATCATGCGTAGTGGCCGTGCACGGCATCAACCTGATCATTTCACTAAGGAGCAATATTTTCGAGTCGAGATATTCCGTGAAACTCTTGACAGCCAACTACATGAATTGGATCGCAGGTTCAATGAGAAGATGATGGATCTTCTGTCCACCAGTGCCACATTAATTCCTAGAAATAAATTTAAATCTTTTAAAGGTAGTGATATATGTGAGTTGGTGAAGAAGTATTACCCAGCAGATTTTAGTCAACAAGACGTGTATGGCTTGGAAAACCAACTAAAACTCTTTGTTCCTGATGCTTCCAGTGATGTAGAGTTGAAAAATATATCAACATTGACTCACCTTTGCCAACTCCTTGTTGAGACTGGAAGAGATAGAATCTACCATCTAATTGACAGGCTACTCCGTCTACTTGTTACTCTTCCAGTTTCTACAGCTAGTGCTGAACGAGCATTTTCTAGTTTGAAGATCATCAAAACAAGGCTGCGTAATACGATGGACGATGAGAATCTTGCCAATAACTTGGTTGTTGACATAGAGCGTGAAATCACAGAGAAATACACGTTTGAGGACATTTTAGCAGAATTCAAGAGCATAAGTGATCGAAAAGCTGATCTGTAGTACCACTCCTTTTGTAGTTCTTAGTTGGCTCACAGAATGTCTTTGAAGTTTGAAGGCTGAGTGGTACAAATAGACAAGTCGTATATTTTGGTGTAATTAGTTCTCTTATGGAGTATATATTGCTAATCATACGTGTATTTTGCGAGCAATATGGGCAATATAACTATAAATTTGCCTGGAGGCTTCAAGTTCTTGTTTTCTGCCGTTGGTTAAATATTTCTTCGTCATTGGTCCCCCCAGACATTCTTGTCAAGCTCCGCCACTGTTGTGCACTATGATGAAACTAGGCTATATAGCATTTATTTTGTGTCTAGGCATATATTTTTTAGAAAAGCATTGAAACATTCCTCTAAGCATGTAAAAAAGTTTAGGTGGGAATTTTAGACTTAACATTACCTTTAGTGTCTTCTCTCTCCGTTTTCTTCTGTGGCTTCCCTTTGTTTGTGCCGAAAAACATACATCACATATCAAAAGATTAGGTAGCAAGATTACGTGGGATCTCTCTCTGTTTGTTTTCTCATCCAAAAACGTTTCTTATATTCCTAGAGTCTGTAACTTCGATTAGGCTAAAATATTGAGGGGATGTTTATTCAGATATTAGCTTTCTTGTGGTCGAAGGACACCTCCAACCAACTTACAAGGTATCCACAAGCCCTCTGGACGCGCCCCTTGAGCCTGTGGGTCCCTCGAGCATCGTCTTGCGCTGATTTTTTCCCCTAAAAATCACATATATTCCAAAAATATCTCCGTAAAATTTTATCGTGTTTGGACTTCATTTGATATGGATTTTCTATGAAACAAAAATATGCAACAAACAGGAGCTGGCACTAGGCACTCAATTAATATGTTAGTCCAAGAAAATCATATAAATTGTTGCCAAAAGTATGTGAAAGTTGTACAATATTGGCATAAAACAATAAAAAACTATAGATACGACGGATGCGTATCACACATCCTGATACACTGTCAAAGGCATTGATATAGAGTCATATTGTAATATTGAGTTGTAAGTAAATATAAGTGTGATGATCATAATTATTAAAGCATTGTCCCAGTGAAGAAAGTATGATGCAGCCGATGATTCCTTACAAGTCGGGATGAGACTCCAGACGGAAAAAAGAGAGCTCAAAAGAGCCCACCAAAAAAAGGAGAGATAAAGAGAGAATGTGCAATGTTACTATCATTTTTCCACACTTGTGCTTCAAAGTAGCACCATATTCTTCATAAAGATAGTCTCCTAGTTGTCACTTTCATATACTAGTGAGAATTTTTAATTATAGAACTTGGCTTGTATATTCTGATGACGGGCTTCCTCAAATGCCCGAGATCTTCATGAGCAAGAAAGTTCGATGCACACTCACTTAGGTTCCACTGAGCTTTGATACAGTTATAGCTCTTAGTGCATCCATTGCATGACAACCCCTACTCCTCGCGTTGATATAGATTGATGAGCCTCTTCATAGTCCATTGATCTGTTGAGTTGATGTGAGACTTTTTTCCTTTTTAATCCCCATATGATCTCTACCATCGCATTCTATTCCACGTAGTGCTATATCCATGGCTCACACTCATGTATTGCGTGAAGTTAAAAATGTTGAAGCGCGTTCGAAGTACGATCCAATTACATAGTTTGACACCTTGGTGCTCGTGATTTATATTTATGCGATAAAGGCGGAGTCATGTCAAGCTAACATGAGAAAATGAGTGGGGACAACATTCATTAAGGATCGTATATTTTGAAAGTTTAATGATTATGCTTCTTATATTCATGGATATTATTATGTTGATATTATTAATTCATTGTTTTCTCAATATTTATACCGAAAATAGATTACATGGTACACATGTTAGGTAGCTTTCAACATCAAAATTATTAATTTTATCATTTACCTACTCGGGGACGAGCATGAATTAAGTTTGGGGATGCTAATACATCACCGACGCATCTATAATTTTTTATTGTTTCATGCTATTATATAATCAATCTTGGATGCCTTATATGCATTTTTATGCTATTTTATATCATTTTTGGGACTAACCTATTAACCCAGTGCCAGTGTCAGTTCCTGTTTTCTGTTTTTTTTCTTTTTAGGAAATCAATACCAAAGGAAGTCCAAATGGATTAAAACCTTTTAAAAAAATTGGGATCAGAAGGGACCCACGAAGCTTCGGGAGGAGGCCAGAAGAGACACGAGAGGACCACAAGCTCGTAGGGCGCGCCCCCTTAGCTTGTGGGCCCAACGCATCTCCGTTTGACCTAATTTCACTTCTATAAATTCTCAAATATTTCCAAACCTTCAGAGGGGCACTCGAAGAAACTTTTCCGCCACCGCAAGTCTTTGTTCTTCCGCGATCCCACCTGGAGGCCTTCTCCGGTACTCTACCAGAGGGGAAATCGATCATGGAGGGCTTCTACATCAACCTTTTTGCCCTTCCGATGATGTGTGAGTAGTTCACCACAGACCTACGGGTCCATAGCTAGTAGCTAGATGGCTTCTTCTCTTTCTTGGATCTTCAATACCATGTTCTCCTCGATCTTCTTGGAGTTCTATCTGATGTAATCTTCTTTTGCGATGTGTTTGTTGGGATCCGATGAATTGTGGGTTATTGATCAGATTATTCATTGAAAGTAATTGAGTCTTCTCTAAACTCTTTTATGTATGATTGGTATAGCTATGTATTTCTCTCCAATCTATCCGTTTGGTTTGGCCAACTAGATTGATTTATCTTCAGTGGGAGAGGTGCTTTGTAGTGGGTTCAATCTTGCGGTGATCTAACCCAGTGATAGAAAAGGCTAAAGTAGGATGTAGGGTTTAGTTCTTCGAGAGGGCCCGGACCGGGGTAAATATTGTGTTCCCTTTACTTCATGTTACCATTGTGTGCCAAGCTCACCTGCTTGACACCCCCTACCCGAGATCCATCGGTTTTAGCACGGAGAAGGTGTGGTTGAATTGACAACTCACCTTCTAAGGATTATATATATATATATATATATTATTTGGATACCTTGTGCCGAATCAATAAATTTGGGTTGAAATACTTCCCTCGAAGACTATTGTGATCCCCTACACTTGTGGGTCATCAGCAACCACTTTCCTGACATGCAGTACCGGTTGATCCACATCACAACCCACATGTGGTGCACACACACACACACACGAAGGAAGTCTTGTTTTGCCATGCCCAAGCGCAACTTTGATCTGTCCATCACCAGACCCTCTCTAATTCCGTCCTCATATCATGCAGCTCTAAAGACCCCAACGGGCGTGCCGCAATGTCAGACGAGTTCAATGTACTAATTCGGAATGAAACTTGGTCTTTGGTGCCTTGTCCTGCAGGTGTTAATGGGGTGACCGGCAAGTGGATGTTCCGTCATAAACTCCACCCTGACGGGTCCTTCATGCGGTATAACGCTCGGTGGGTGGTCTATGGCTTCACGCAACACCGATATTGACTATGGGCAAACCTTTAGCACATCGTTAAGTTGGCAACTATATGTGCCATCCTCAGCATTGCCACGGCCAACGTGTGGCCTATTCGTCAGATGGACATCAAGAACATCTTCCTTCATGGTGATCTCGCCGAGAAGGTCTATTGTCAGTAGCCCGTCGGTTTCGCAGATTCTACTCACCCCACACATGTCTGATGCCTTAACAAATCCCTCTATGGCCTTAAACAAACGCCTCACACATGGTTCCTTTACTTTACGCACTTCCTCCACACACTTGGTTTTGTTTCCTCCAAGTGCGACGCCTCTGAGGGAGTCCTGGATTAGGGGGTCTCCGGACAGCCAGAGTATATCCTTTAGTCGGACTATTGGACTATGAAGATACAAGATTAAAGACTTCGTCCCGTGTCCGGATGGGACTCTCCTGGGCGTGGAAGGCAAGCTTGGTAATACGGATATGTAGATCTCCTCCCTTGTAACCGACTTTGTGTAACCCTAGCCCCCTCCGGTGTCTATATAAACCGAAGGGTTTAGTCCGTAGGATAATACAGACAATCATGCCATAGGCTAGCTTCTAGGGTTTAGCCTCGACGATCTCGTGGTAGGTCAACTCTTGTAATACTCATATCATCAAGATCAATCAAGCAGGACGTAGGGTATTACCTCCATCGAGAGGGCCCGAACCTGGGTAAACATCGTGTCCCCTGCCTCCTGTTACCATCCGCCTTAGACGCACAGTTCGGGACCCCCTACCCGAGATCCGCCGGTTTTTACACTGACATTGGTGCTTTCATTGAGAGTTCCACTATGCCGTCACTGTAAGGCTTGATGGATCCTTTGATCATCGGTAACGATGCGGTCCAGGGTGAGGTTTTCCTCCCCGGACAAATCTTCATATTCGGCGGCTTCACACTGCGGGCCAACTCGCTTGGCCATCTAGAGCAGATCGAGAGCTACGCCCCTGGCCATCAGGTCAGGTTCGGAAACCTAAACTACACTGCCGACATCCGCGGAGACTTGATCTTCGATGGATTCGCGCCCATGTCAGGTGCGCCGCACGATCACGATGAGCATGATTTAACTCTGCCGTCGGACAGTGTTCGGGAGATCACACCTAAAACTACTCCGGCCTTCTATCCGGAGCAAATTGCGCCATCCGAGGACGGAGGGATAGACCCCGCCATGGAGGCCGCACTCTCAGTGGTGATGGAGCCGGATACTGACTTCACCCTTTACGAGAGCCGTGTTGCCGAACCACTGGATTCGTCTCCGGCCACGGACTCCGAGCCGCATGCATCAGCCTATCGAATCCGATTGGGCGCTGATCATGGAGTTCACCTCCGCGGATATCTTTCATCACTCACCTTTCGGCGACATGCTGAATTCATTAAGGTCTCTCTCCTTGTCGGGAGATCCTTGGCCGAACTATGTCCGGCTAGAATGGGATGTGGACGACGAAGAAATTCACTGCCCACCCACCACCCACTTAGTAGCCTCTGTTGACAATTTAACAGACATGCTCGATTTTGACTCCGCAAACATCGACGGCATGGACGACGATGCAGGAGAGGAACAAGAACTAGTGCCCACAGGACACTGGACAACCTCTTCATCACATGACATATACATGATGGATACACCCAAAGAAAACGATGACGAGGAACGGGAGGAGACAGCGGAGGATGACCCCTCCAAGAAGCAAACAAAGCGTCAGCATAGGCACTACTCCAAATCCCGCCTCGGCAAAAACAGCAATAACAGCGCAAGAGAAAATAACACTCCAGTCAACTCCAGAGGAAACGACGACCACATTGCCCTGGCGGCAGAGCACGATGAAGCTGCAAACGGTGAACATAGTACGGATCCGACGTCTGAACATGGCGATGCCGAGGATAAACCTCATCAAACCCCCTCCGGGGAGGAAAATAGTCCGGACGAAGATGCACACCTCATCCCGGAAACGCAGTTGGAGCAAGAGAACCTCTGCAGAAGGCTTATTGCCACAGCGAGGAGTCTGAAGAAGCAGAAGCAAAGGCTTAAGGCCGAACAAAATACGCTCAACAACAGGTGGAACAAAGTGCTCGACAATGAAGAAAAGTATGGTGGAGGTCACCGCACAAAGAGCTACCAAAGCGCAAGCTATTACCCGAATTCGACGATGAGGCCTTAGACCCCGTACAACCGAAAAATAAAACAGACAACCGGACGGATCAACCACCTTGTGACCACGATAGAGTGGCTAACAAGGTCGCACATAAATCAACACACGATCTACGTGAGGACTTGCGCCAAAAATCCAGTATGACCAGATCCATCTATGGGTCTAGGAAGCGTGCTCTGGCACAAAATCAAAACCGAATACTACAACCGTCCGAACGCCATGATACATCCAAATACAGGGGTGCCGCACAACCCCTATTTTTCACCGATGAGGTGCTGGACCACGAATTCCCAGAAGGATTCAAACCAGTGAACATAGAGGCGTACGACGGGACCACAGACCCTGGGGTCTGGATTGAGGACTTTATCCTCCATACCCATATGGCTCGTGGAGACGATCTCCATGCCATCAAGTACTTGCCCCTCAAGCTTAAAGGACCAGCTCGGCACTGGCTGAAATGCCTCCCCGAAAACTCAATTGGAAGTTGGGAGGAGCTCGAGGACGCTTTTCGGGCTAATTTTCAAGGGACCTATGTCCGACCTCCGGATGCAGACGATTTAAGTCATATAATTCAACAGCCCGGAGAGTCAGCCCGAAAGCTTTGGAACAGGTTTCTCACTAAGAAGAACCAAATCGTCGACTGTCCGGACGCCGAAGCATTAGCAGCTTTCAAGCACAGCGACTGAGATGAAAGGCTCGTCAGACACCTCGGCTAAGAAAAACCGAGAAAAATGGCAGCCATGACAAGCCTCATGACCCGCTTTTGCGTGGGCGAAGATACCTGGTTAGCCCGCAGTAGCACCAACGACCCAAGCACATTCGAAGTCAGGGATGGCAATGGAAAACCACGACGCAGTAAAAACATGCATCGAAATAAAGAAGACAACCCAGATAATACGGCGGTCAACGACGGATTCAGGGGCTCTCGACCAGGTCAGCGGAAAAAGCCTTTCAAAGGCAGCAGAGATGGACCGTCTAGCCTAAACAAGATTCTCGACAAACTATGTCAGATTCATGGCACCCCCGATAAACCTACAAATCACACCCACAGAGAATGCTGGGTCTTCAAGCAGGCCAGTAAGCTAAACACCGAACACAAGGGGGGGGGGAGACACCAAGCGAAGATAAGGACGAACCTCACTAGCAAAGCACTGGAGGACAGAAAAATTCCCACCAGAGGTTAAAACAGCAAACATGATCCATGTGACGAAGAGGAGAAGCAAACATGCACTCCGAGACATACGCGCCATAGAGCCCGTCACCCTTAAGTTCAACCCCTGGTTGGCCTGCCCGATCACTTTTGATCGCGGGGATCACGCGACAAGCATCCGGCATGAAGGATTGGCTGCCTTGGTGTTAGACCCAATAATAAACGGATACCACCTCACACGAGTCCTTATGGACGGCGGCAGTGGTCTAAATCTGATATATCAGGACACAGTCCGCAAAATGGGGATAGACCCGACAAAAATAAGCCACAGTAATACTACCTTCAAGGGAGTAATACCAGGCCCAAAGGCCCGCTGTACGGGCTCTCTATTACTAGAGGTTGTATTCGGTTCTCCCAACAACTTCCAAAGCAAAAAAGTTAACTTTCTACATCGCTCCATTCCGAAGTGGCTATCAAGCACTACTTGGAAGAGCGCCTTTCGCTCGTTTTTATGCAGTACCGCATTACGCTTCTCTCAAGCTTAAGATGCCCAATCCACGTGGCACCATCACAGTTAGTGGAAATATTGAGCGTGCTCTACGCGCGGAAGAATGTGCGGCGGCTTTAACAGCCGAGCAATAGACGGCCTCACCAACCAAAAAAATGACAGGTCGTCAAGACCACGGACACGGTTAGACGAGTCCGGCGCATCACTACATATACATGAGATTGGTTTGATGGTTGAACCCTCATAGACGGTACAAGGGGCTTCCCGTGTGTAATCAGGGCTAGTTCGGCTCAACTTGACTTATCTTGATTTTTAATGGTTTATTGATAATAACCAATTTTTTGGCATGGCAACTTTCACCTAAGTTATTCTCTTCTATAGATGACAATCGTGCTACACCCGTCCAGGACACGGCACAATGGAGACACAGGCGCAGACGTGCAGCAGGGACCCGCTCAAAGGTTTCTTTTCAGATTAAGACCCTGTGTAAACCTTTTTTACTATCTCTTGTTGTTCACATCCTCTGGATACTCAATACAACCGAGAAGGATACTGACGTTATTGGCATGTGGCCATGTCAGGATATTGCACATACCTGGACACTCGGGGTTTATTATTACGGGCATTGTTCAGTTCGGCATATGTTATAAAGATCGAATACCTTAGGGAGTGTTCGGCATCGCGAGTTTGGCCTTATATGCACCAGCTCTGAATCATGTCTTTGGTCAAATGTTGGGTTTGCCCGGCTCCCGTGTTTTGCTACCTTAAGTTCTGCTCTATCGGCTAAGGCGGCACCGGGAGAACAGCTGCGATTGTGCCCTGGTTAATCCGGATGAGCACCTCGGTAGAGAAAGCCAAAAACTGACTGTCATGATAAAGCGCGAGACTAGTCAACCACTCAATAACTTAGCGGAATCTTCGGGATTCCTCCGCATTAACGAAGGGCCGTTTCCCAGTCATGTACGTACGTGCCCCGTATTCGGACGAGCACGGAAGTACCTGGGGCTATATAGTAGTCCCACCATCAAACTCCTATGGCTAAGTGAAAGTGTTAAAGCAATATAGTTTGATTGCCTCGTTCGCTGCGCTAACACCTCCTTCATGGACCAAGACGTTGGATCAAGTGTGAATACGCGTTTTCTACGAACACCCCCGCATTATATGCGTGGGGGCTGAAGCTGACGACTGCAATCTTTCAGGTTATATACATATATACATAAACGGCCGCACATGAGGCATCATAATACTTTCAGGCAAAAGTAAAACACAACCTTTATAATTCAATAAAACATTGTTTTTACAATGGGAATACATGTCACTAGAACATAATATTCTTCGAGCACAGAGCCTCTATCGAACAAGCGCCTTCAAGGACTTCTTCAAAGTAGTGCTTGCCAGCTACTCGGCCCACGGCCGAACCCTGTGTTGCAATAGTGGTAGCCTCCATCTCTGCCCAGTATGTCTTGACACGGGAAAGTGCCATCCGTGCACCCTCTATGCACGCCGACCTCTTCATAGCGTCGATATGCGGCACAGCCCAAGGAATTGCTGTACTAAACTAAAATAACTATTCGGCCTTGGCCCTTCCGGCCACAGATGATCCACAACAGACCTCATGGAAAGTCCGGACAACCTATGGAGCCTGGCCCACTCGGCCATTTGCTCATTCAACAGCAGCGGACGCACTGGAGCATGGAACTATGACCAGAACAGCTTTTCCACTTCACGACCTTTTTGATCCTTGAAGTACTCGCCCGCATCAGCAGCACTTGCTGCCAAATCCACGTATGCATCTGCAGAACTCCATAGTTGATCAAGAGGGGCATACTTCGGATCCCCGAACTTAGTCCGCAACAAAAAGGGCTTCCCAGCCGCGATATCTCCAGCTTAACACAGCTCCTCCTTCGTCGCTCTGATTTTGGAGCGGGCTTCCTTGGCTGCTACCATGGCCTTCTCCCGGTTCGTCGCCTTCGCTCGGCTTTCTTTTTCAAGAAGCTGGTAACGGTCAGCGACATCTTTCAACTCAAAGGCCATCTTGGCTATTCTTTCCTTGCTTTGGCAATCGTGGCCTGTTCGGCCCTCAGCTCTTCGACCGCCTTTAGAGCGGCCGCATCGCTATTTCTGGCTTGTTCCTTGGCTCAGGCAAGTTCCGCCCGAAGGGTCTCCACGGTGGCAGCTCCATCTGTAGTCACAACATATTAAATATACTGGCATCGTGCTCCTCTTACTATGCGCTGATCACCGGAGAAATCACATACCCTGTGCCTCGTCAAGCCGCTTGTTGACAAGCACGATTTCAGCATTTGCTGCATCAAATTGCCGCTTTAGCTCGGCAAACTCATTAGTCCGGCTAGCCACCGGACCTTCAGCCACCTGCACATGAAGGCGGTCTGATTATTACCTAGGACTATGATCCTCTGTTTGCCGCCGTTCTCGACGGCAACCAGAGTCTCAGGGGCTACTATCTGCATAGGGCACACCTAATGTAGCGACCTGACCCGAATGGATCAAGTCTCTGTGCTTAAGTGTCATCCCTGGATCGGTATGCTGACACACACAGTACTCGAAGGATTTATAACAGAGGTAAATCACATGTATAAAGTAACATAAATACTATTACCTCAATCCATATAGCGGAAGCAATAAGGTTGTGGATTCCCATCAACACCAACGGCAAAGTTGAGTGTAGAAATCGCAACCCTAACGTATCACTTACTCGTCGTAAGAAACCTGCAACATGAGACGTTGCAGCCCGAAACGGGTCAGTACATTGAATGTACTGGCAAATTCACACCATAGAGAATGATGAACAAAGGCTATCACTACATGCATATTTGGCTGGTGGAAAAGCTCTATGGTTATAGTTTTTGCGAAAAGCCAATTCTTCCCTACTTCAAAGGAATAAATTTAATTACTATCATGGTGGTTGTTAAACATTGAGAATGGTTGACAGCATTCTCAATCCCAATTAAGCATCATCATTTAACAAACCCAACAAAATTAACTTTAGAGTAACATGTTGAGATTCACATGATAATCCAGGTACTAGATACTCAAGATGTCCATAACCGAGGACACGGCTAACCATGATTAGTTTATTACACTCTGCAGAGGTTTGCGCACTTTTCCCCACAAGACTCGATCGCCTCCGTTTGGATTCTCGCACTACATGGTGTTTGAGAAACGGATGACCGAGACATAGTCTTTCAGAAGTGCTAGCACCTTACGTTGGATAGACCGGTACACCTACTTTCCCCTACATCTGCTAGTCTACCCTGTAAGAGTTCACACGACTTAATCAACTATGCCAGAGCCCATAATGGCTTGTGGCTGCACACGGAAGTTTCTAGTATGAATAATCTTATGATCCCTTTGAGCCTGGGTGGCGGTCCAAAAGAAAAACAGGCAAGTCCTGGAATACCCAGGTGCCTAGACAGGCAATCCTAGAATAACCAGGTGCCTCAATCCACCCAGATGTGTGTTTAAGTTGCCACCTTAAGTAAACCATTAATTAACAATTTCACATCTGTCATGAAATACTCTCAAACCCAATCCACGTCTACGAGCATAGCATGGCAATATAAGCATAACGTAATAGTAACTCCCAAGGTTTGAATGCGGGGCAATAGGTTCCTACCTCATCAACTACTTCCCATCCCACAATTTAATTAGATCCTAATCATGCAATGTGTGAAAATTGATCTAATGCAATAAAACTGGGTAGTAGAAAAGGTATGATCAAAGTGTGAACTTGCCTGCAATGTTGATGAAGATGATCCGCACTCAAAAATCTTGATAGCTCTACTCGTCACACTCCGGTCAATCTATCGTAAGCAAGCAATAGTAACCACACATAAGCAATCACTCAAAAGACCAGAAAGATCGAAGAAGTCGATTCAGAAAACATCAAAACCAAGCAAATAGCTCTTGCAACATAAAACAATTTCTAACAGTACCAAAATTATGTGAATTTAGCCTTATTAGAATGTTTAGGTCAAGAGCTTCGATTTGCAAAAAGAATCAACTGAAACGGAGCTACGAAACTCAAGTTATGATCAAATGAAGTTTGAATTCAAATCTGATCTAATTCAAATTTTTAAAATTTTCAAAAACATGTTTGAGTTAGATTAATGGATATAGGAGATCATAACGAAGACGTGAGCGTTGGTTTCGTTGGATTTGGACTAACGAGCAAAAAGCTATAGTCGTTTGAAGTTCAGGGACTAAACTGTAAAGAAAATCCTCATAGATAAGTCCCTGGCCGGAAATAAAACAGAAAAGGAAAAAGACTAAATTACGAACGTTCGTTACCGAACGCTAAGGAACGGAAGTCATTCGCTGAGTATACCTATCCAGTGAATGTTCGCAAAATAACTTAACCTAAAAAAATTAACCGACCTAACTAGAAAAAAAACTAAACTGGTTTTTTTAAACAAAAACCGAATTTAAAGAAAAAACCTAAAAACAAAATCGAGTCGGTTTGTATTGGTTCGGGGCGGTTTTCCGTCGGAAAACCGGCGGCGGATCTCCGGCGGCTTCCTGCGGCGGCGAGCGTCGGCGAGGAGCGAGGCGAGGCGGCGCGCGGCGAGGCAGCAGCAGAGGCGAGGCAGCGGGGCGAGAAGCGGCGATGGCGGCGCGAGGGGAGAGAGGCGGCGGGGCAGGTGCGGGGAGAGAGAGGGGGGGGGTCCGGGCAGCGACTTTATAGGGGAGGGGTGGCCTCGGGAGGCGTGCCCGGCCGGGACTCGGACGGCGGCGGCGGCGAACTCCCGAGCGGAGTCCCGCTCAGGGACGGTGGCGACGGGCGACGTGGGCTGGGCCACGGCCTAGCCTGGGAGCTGGGCCGGCCCAGTTCGGCGGGATTTTTTTTAAAAACATTTCCAGACAAATAAAAATAATAAAACGAGATAATTAAAACTATTATATAGGCATATAATATATCAAAATTTTCAGAAAAAGATTTTCTACACGGTGAACATTTTTCTTGCATTAAATAAAATACACACCAATTCTAATAATTCAAACAGTGCTACTGGTCTATTGAAATCCAACAAAAATCATTTTAAAAATACCAAAATTAATTCAAATTGTTTTCTCTCCAATTTTCTGTTGTAGGGAATCATGTTACCCTAATTTCCATGTATTTTATTTTTGGAGAAAGATAATTTGAATAAAACTCAAATAAATCCAAATTGAAAATAAATTCAAAAGAACTTTGAATTTAATTCTTTGAACTCCCAACTCATATTTCATATAATTTGAAGAAGTCACTTTATCTTCTCTCATGAAAATCATTGAGTTGCATAGAGTTGCAGAATTGGAAATATTTTTGCCAATGAAATTCAAATGTTTTCAACACCCCTTGTCATTTAAATAAATGGAAGAAGTCATGTCATCTTCTCTCCAGGGTTTTGTATTTGAAAAGAATTTGAATTCATGGAGATCAGAAAGCAAAAATGAAAGTTTGGGAAAGTCCTTTTATTCCCTCTCATTTAACTTTCAAAAAGTTTTGAATTCACTCATTTTCAGTCAATCAATCAAACAATCAATCAAATCTATCTATTTAATATAACATTCCAAAATTTAGAATTTTGGGATGTTACAAACCTACCACCCTTAAAAGGAATCTCGTCCTCGAGATTCGGAGAGGCTAGAAAGAAAAGGTTAGGGTTTGGGGTCTTCTCAAAATCCATCGATCATAACACGGGGTCTGGGGTGCTACCACCCTTAGAAGCATGGTTACGGTTCCATCAAAACTCATATACTCCATCCTTATCCTTGACAGTGTCGGTCTTCTCAGAGTCTCAGGAAAATTCCTTCTCTGGGTTCTTCCGGTAGTGGCATAACCTTTACCATAATTCTTATGTCCTTTCATCTTGGTAAGGTTATTCCGAGATTGGGTCTTCTTAGCTGACGGGTCTGGCGCCAATACTAAACAACTATCGATATCTCATGGTGGTCAACAATTTATGGTTTCTCCTACAGGAAATGGGTCTGGGTTGATCCTCACCATATAACCTATGGTTGGCAAAGCTGCCTTGTACAAGGAAAAATACCTATACCATTCTAAGACTTAAACAAGGTTTTGATCGTCGTCTCTCTACTATAGGTAAGTCACTCAGATTTACCATCCCATATAGCAAGGCGAATAATAAGAGTAAGTCGGTATGGTGATCAATCCATCCCGCACCCAAATCATTACCATGTATACAGTTTAGCGAATCTCGCATACTAACACTTTGTCATCCTCACAAGCATTGCAGAATTTCTCTTGTCGACGAACCAAGTTCGGATATATCGATAGATTCTGCAAGCCAGACAAACATCTATCGTTCCTTCACAACTCTCAGGTTTTGCGTTACTCCTATAAAATCATGTATCGATAAAATCGTAACTTCTTCCAGGGTTTTTCCTTCAACAAGAGTGTGCTTGCTTCTTGGCAGGTCCTGGGGCCTGTGGGTTATGGCCCATCTCATCACTTGTAGTCCTTGAACTTATCATCGGGCAACTGATCATTATTCCAACTTCCAACTTCCAACTTCCTAGTATTCTTAAATCCATCCAATTGTACTGTCTTCCTTCCTTCTACTCGCACCAAACTAGGACATGATTACTCAGGCTCATCATGGAATTTCCATTGATCCATATTTCCAACATCATACCTCCTTTATATCCAATAGTAATGTATCTCTTCATCCTTGTGGGATATCCCTCATGCCGAGATAAAAAACTATACTTATGAAGTCCATATTCACTTCGTGGAACATCATTATCCTTTCCAGGGTCAAGCGTCCTTTACAGGGGAATATTGGCCATCTCTGCATGGCACTTCTTCAACTGGGAAAAGTGAAACACATCATGAACTCATGGCGGTCCTTTAGGTGACTCCAATTTGTTGGCCACTTCTCCCATACGCTCCAAAACTCGGTATGGTCCTACAAATCTCGGGGCTAACTTTCCCTTAACTCCAATTCGTTTAACTCCTCGTAGAGGGGACACATGAAGACATGCTCTGTCTCCAATTTCATAGACTACCTCCTTGCGTTTTTTAGTCTGCATAACTCTTTTGCCTGGACTGAGCTACCTTCATTCTATCTCGAATCAACTTAACATTCTCTTCTGACTCCTTGATCACATTTGGTCCAAACAACTGACGGTCTCCAACTTCATCCCACATACTCTTGGGGTATCACACATATCGAGACAAAACTCGTATTCATTTTGTTTGAAATCCACTCAGTGGAGTATCCTTATCTTTTCCAGGGGTTAACGGTTCTTACAGGGTACTACCACCCTTAAAATGCACAAATCTTCCATAGACCATATTTCTCTTATCCTCAAAAATGGTCAAAATCCTTTTTCATAGAGTAACAACTCATAAAATCCATATCAGTACCAACGATGCTAACTTTATCCATTCTCAAGTGATTACAATCTCTTGCTTTTCCATTACATGTCTCAACTCAACACCTCAATATAAAAGAAAATGTTCTCACTTCTACTACTCCATTTCTTTTGTTACAAACTCAACTATCTAGCACAAGTTTGCTTCTCCTTGGGGCATTCTCTGGCAAAGTGCCCTGCTCCATTGCAACTAAAACATATTACTTCTGACAAGTATGGAGGTTTCCTTTTGGGGCAACTGTTGAGGTAGTGCCCTGAC
This sequence comes from Triticum urartu, assembly GCF_056163025.1. NCBI lineage: Eukaryota > Viridiplantae > Streptophyta > Magnoliopsida > Poales > Poaceae > Triticum > Triticum urartu. The sequence continues at coordinate 593,861,469 of NC_141876.1, forward strand.
TCCTTGCACCTGTTACAAGTGATATGACTCAGATCCTTCCTGGAATCCAATATGCTTCTCTTCCTGGACCTTTCCATTCCAATTAGGGCTTCTATTTCCTGTGGGTCATACTCTACTTCCTCTATCGGGAATTCTACTAGATCCCCATTCAAACAATTTTGGGAGATGTGTCCTTCTCCACATGAATAGCAAGACGTAGTGCAGGGTTTACTCGGGTCTTCTTTAGGTGTGTCCTCCATCTCTTCCTTCATCACAACTTCTTCTAAAATTTCCATGAGGGCTCCTTTCATTACTTCTTTCTTCTGCTGGGTGGTTCGTTGTACCATGGGGTAAATGTGACACTGAGCAGGATAGTGTGTAGTCCCTTCACACAAGAAACAAGTAATCTTCCTAGTTGGGCATTCTTCAACTAGGTGACTTCCTTCACAGTTAGGGCATTCATCCTTGTGTTCTTTATGGGTGTACCCTATTTCTCCACAAATCTTGCATGCACAAGGTTTCCTCATATCCTTTCCATAAGGCTTCAACTTCTGGGACACAAGGTGAGATCTTTGCAGAGTCAACTTTAATTCTCTCCAGGTGGTTACTCCTTGCCATCCATTGATGGTTTGGTACATCCTCCACCAAGTAGTAGCACCTCTTTCAAGCACTGAAGAGCATGCTGGGTCATATTATTTCCAACTATAGGGTTATTCTCCATGCGATCCTCCATGTTCTGAATCCATTGGTCCGTCTCCAATTGACTCATCGGTCCAGAAAATATAAGCTCATCTTCATTCATCCTCTATTGGGTCCATGTGGGTTTGGGGTAAGATAAGAGAGATAGAGAGGGATGCACACAATACAAACAAAAGTTTTGAAAAGGCAGGTTTGATTTGTGGCTGTCAAGAAAAAAAACATCAAACAATGACAGCTCACAAACGTCGCATCTAACGTAGGTATAGGACAGGGGTTTGGTCTTCTAAAGGTCAATAAATCTTCAAGGTCGTCTAACTCTACGAGTCTTGTTCCTATCTCCAATGGCTTCTTCCGGTCATACTTGTCTTTCTCAAGTTCTTTTGCTAGATCAACTCCGTTGACGTGAGAGCTCTCGTGACCTCCTTTAATACTCCGGAGTTGTATTTCAAACTTCTAGGTTTCAACATCCTTGGCATGAACCATGGTCTAGTTCCTGACGAATCTTCGTTTTCTCGAGGTTGTAGCTCCTCCAGCTTGGCTACTTTCAGCTTTTGGTTCCTGAGTTCTTCATGAAATGCTTCCTTGTCTAATATGCTTTCATGGAGCTCCACCTTAAACTTCTTGATGTACTACTCAAGATCCTGGTGATACACCGGCTAAGGTTAAAACTTCATCATACTAATAGGTGCTCCATCAGCCTTCTTCCATCAAATCCATTCTGATGACATGCATCCTTAACTCAGCATGGTGACAATAGCATCAGCGGGCGATGACATCACGGATAACCGTGTTTCTGCTCTTGTCATTCCCATGAGCTATCATTCCATAGTTGATATCTCCCGCCTTAGGGTTTTCTTGACAAAACTTTGAGTTCTCATGCTCCTTGTTTCAGTCTTTCTCCGATACACCATGATCACGGTTATTGACGGCTTCCATAGTCTGAAAAATTCCAATAGGGTAGCCTTCCTAGGTCATACAAATCTAGAAATTGTACAGGGCCTTCAATTTCTACTTGTCTTCGGTCTTCAACCGTTGTAGTTTCCATTGTTCAGATGCACGGAAAATACTCTTCATTCCGATGTGGTCTTAGTTGTCCGATATCTTGTACTTCTTGGAGTGGTCTCATCAGTCGAATCTTCGTGTGGTCAAAAGGGGAAAGGGGTATGGTCTCACTAAAGGGAATTTTTTTGAATAAGCTCAGAAGAGAAGAGAAGTAAAAGATCTTTTTGAAAGGGAAAGTTGTAGAGAAAAATCTTTGCTATGGGCTTGCCAATTTCTAGGGTCACGTCCTACAGTCAACATGTGCTCCGATACCATCTTGTAGCGACCTGACCCGCATGGATCAAGTCTCTGTGCTTAAGTGTCATCCCTGGATCGGTATGCTGACACACACAGTACTCGAAGGATTTATAACAGAGGTAAATCACATGTATAAAGTAACATAAATACTATTACCTCAATCCATATAGCGGAAGCAACAAGGTTGTGGATTCCCATCAATACCAACGGCAAAGTTGAGTGTAGAAATCACAACCCTAACGTATCACTTACTCGTCGTAAGAAACCTGCAACATGAGACGTTGCAGCCCGAAACGGGTCAGTACATTGAATGTACTGGCAAATTCACACCATAGAGAATGATGAACAAAGGCTATCACTACATGCATATTTGACTGGTGGAAAAGCTCTATGGTTATAGTTTTTGCGAAAAACCAATTTTTCCCTACTTCAAAGGAATAAATTTAATTACTATCATGGTGGTTGTTAAACATTGAGAATGGTTGACAGCATTCTCAATCCCAATTAAGCATCATCATTTAACAAACCCAACAAAATTAACTTTAGAGTAACATGTTGAGATTCACATGATAATCTAGGTACTAGATACTCAAGATGTCCATAACCGGGGACACGGCTAACCATGATTAGTTTATTACACTCTGCAGAGGTTTGCACACTTTTCCCCACAAGACTCGATCGCCTTCGTTTGGATTCTCGCACTACATGGTGTTTGAGAAACGGATGATCGAGACATAGTCTTTCAGAAGTGCTAGCACCTTACGTTGGATAGACCGGTACACCTACTTTCCCCTACATCTGCTAGTCTACCCTGTAAGAGTTCGCACGACTTAATCAACTATGCCAGAGCCCATAATGGCTTGTGGCTGCACACGGAAGTTTCTAGTATAAATAATCTTATGATCCCTTTGAGCCTGGGTGGCGGTCCAAAAGAAAAACAGGCAAGTCCTGGAATACCCAGGTGCCTAGACAGGCAATCCTAGAATAACCAGGTGCCTCAATCCACCCAGATGTGTGTTTAAGTTGCCACCTTAAGTAAACCATTAATTAACAATCTCACATCTGTCATGAAATACTCTCAAACCCAATCCACGTCTACGAGCATAGCATGGCAATATAAGCATAACGTAATAGTAACTCCCAAGGTTTGAATGCAGGGCAATAGGTTCCTACCTCATCAACTACTTCCCATCCCACAATTTAATTAGATCCTAATCATGCAATGTGTGAAAATTGATCTAATGCAATAAAACTAGGTAGTAGAAAAGGTATGATCAAAGTGTGAACTTGCCTGCAATGTTGATGAAAATGATTCGCACTCAAAAATCTTGATAGCTCTACTCGTCACACTCCAGTCAATCTATCGTAAGCAAGCAATAGTAACCACACATAAGCAATCACTCAAAAGACCAGAAAGATCGAAGAAGTCGATTCGGAAAACATCAAAACCAAGCAAATAGCTCTTGCAACATAAAATTTTTTCTAACAGTACCAAAATTATGTGAATTTGGCCTTATTATAATGTTTAGGTCAAGAGCTTCGATTTGCAAAAAGAATCAACTGAAACGGAGCTACGAAACTCAAGTTATGATCAAATGAAGTTTGAATTCAAATCTGATCTAATTCAAATTTTTAAACTTTTCAAAAACATGTTTGAGTTGGATTAATGGATAGAGGAGATCATAATGAAGACGTGAGCGTTGGTTTCATTGGATTTGGACTAACGAGGAAAAAGTTATAGTCGTTTGAAGTTCAGGGAGTAAACTGTAAAGAAAATCCTCACAGATAAGTCCCTGGCCGGAAATAAAACAGAAAAGGAAAAAGACTAAATTACGAACGTTTGTTACCGAACGCTAAGGAACGAAAGTCGTTCGCTGAGTATACCTATCCAGTGAATGTTCGCAAAATAACTTAACCTAAAAAAAATTAACCGATCTAACTAGAAAAAAAACTAAACTGGTTTTTTTAAACGAAAACCGAATTTAAAGAAAAAAACCTAAAAAGAAAATCGAGTCGGTTTGTACCGGTTCAGGGCGGTTTTCCGTCGGAAAACCGGCGGCGGATCTCCGGCGGCTTCCCGCGGCGGCGAGCGTCGGCGAGGAGCGAGGCGACGCGAGGCGAGGCGGCGCGCGGCGAGGCAGCAGCAGAGGCGAGGCAGCGGGGCGAGAAGCAGCGATGGCGGCGCGAGGGGAGAGAGGCGGCGGGGCAGGTGCGGGGAGAGAGAGGGGGGGGGGTCCGGGCGGCGGCTTTATAGGGGAGGGGTCGCCTCGGGAGGCGTGCCCGGCCGGGACTCGGATGGCGGCGGCGGCGAACTCCCGAGCGGAGTCCCGCTCAGGGACCGTGGCGACGGGCGACGTGGGCTGGGCCACGGCCTGGCCTGGGAGCTGGGCCGGCCCAGTTCGGCGGGATTTTTTTTTAAAAACATTTCCAAACAAATAAAAATAATAAAACGAGATAATTAAAAATATTATATAGGCATATAATATATCAAAATTTTCAGAAAAAAGATTTTCTACAGGGTGAACATTTTTCTAGCATTAAATAAAATACACACCAATTCTAATAATTCAAACAGTGCTACTGGTCTATTGAAATCCAACAAAAATCATTTTAAAAATACCAAAATTAATTCAAATTTATTTCTCTCCAATTTTCTTTTGTAGGGAATCATGTTACCCTAATTTCCATGTATTTTATTTTTGGAGAAAAATAATTTGAATAAAACTCAAATAAATCCAAATTGAAAATAAATTCAAAAGAACTTTGAATTTAATTCTTTGAACTCCCAACTCATATTTCATATAATTTGAAGAAGTCATTTTATCTTCTCTCATGAAAATCATTGAGTTGCATAGAGTTGCAGAATTGGAAATATTTTTCAAATGAAATTCAAATGTTTTCAACACCCCTTGTCATTTAAATAAATGGAAGAAGTCATGTCATCTTCTCTCCAGGGTTTTGTATTTGAAAAGAATTTGAATTCATGGAGATCAGAAAGCAAAAATGAAAGTTTGGGAAAGTCCTTTTATTCCCTCCCATTTAACTTTCAAAAAGTTTTGAATTCACTCACTTTCAGTCAATCAATCAAACAATCAATCAAATCTATCTATTTAATATAACATTCCAAAATTTAGAATTTTGGGATGTTACAACTAACGTGTGCGGTAGTGTCAAAAACATACACTATTTCACGTATCTCAAAGCCTTTCAGCAGACTCATAAAAACTTCATGCAACCCGCTTTCGGCGGATGAAATCCTTTCAATCACCGTACTGATACGCCTCCGTCGTATCTAGTTTTCCAAACACTTTTGCCCTTGTTTTGGACTCTAACTTGCATGATTTGAATGGAACTAACCCGGATTGGTGCTGTTTTTAGCAGAATTACCATGGTGTTATTTATGTGCAGAAACAAAAGTTCTCAGAATGACCTGAAACTTCACGGAGCAACTTTTTGGAAAATATAAAAAATACCTGCAAAAGATGAAGGCCAGGGGGCCCACCACCTGTCCACGAGGGTGGGGGCGCGCCCCCTACCTCGTGGGTCCCCTGGAGCTCCTCCGACTCCAACTCCAACTCTATATATTGTGTTTCAGGGAGAAAAAAAATCAGAGAGAAGGATTCATCGCGTTTTACGATACGGAGCCGCTGCCAAGCCCTCAAACCTCTTGGGAGGGCTGATCTGGAGTCCGTTCGGGGCTCCGGAGAGGGGAATCCGTCGCCATCGTCATCGTCAACCATCCTCCATCACCAATTTCATGATGCTCACCGCTGTGCGTGAGTAATTCCATCGTAGGCTTGCTGGACGGTGATGGGTTGGATGGGATCTATCATGTAATCGAGTTAGTTTTGTTAGGGTTTGATCCCTAGTATCCACTATGTTCTGAGATTGATGTTGCTATGACTTTGCTATGCTTAATGCTTGTCACTAGGGCCCGAGTGCCATGATTTCAGATCTAAACCTGTTATGTTTTCATCAATATATGAGAGTTCTTGATCCTATCTTGCAAGTCTATAGTCACCTATTATGTGTTATGATCCGTTAACCCCGAAGTGACAATAATCGGGATACTTACCGGTGATGACCGTAGTTTGAGGAGTTCATGTATTCACTATGTGTTAATGCTTTGTTCCGGTACTCTATTAAAAGGAGGCCTTAATATCCCTTAGTTTCTGTAAGGACCCCGCTGCCACGAGAGGGTAGGACAAAAGATGTCATGCAAGTTCTTATCCATAAGCACGTATGACTATATTCGGAATACATGCCTACATTACATTGATGAACTGGAGCTAGTTCTGTGTCACCCTAGGTTATGACTGTTACATGATGAACCGCATCCGGCATAATTCTCTATCACCGATCCATTGCCTACGAGCTTTCCATATATTGTTCTTCGCTTATTTACTTTTCCGTTGCTATTGTTACAATCACTACAAAATACCAAAAACACTACTTTTGTTACCGTTACCTTTTGCTATCGTTACCACTACTATCATATTACTTTGCTACTAAACACTTTGCTGCAGATATTAAGTTTCCAGGTGTGGTTGAATTGACAACTCAGCTGCTAATACTTGAGAATATTCTTTGGTTCCCCTTGTGTCGAATCAATAAATTTGGGTTGAATACTTTACCCTCGAAAACTGTTGCGATCCCCTATACTTGTGGGTTATCAAGACTATTTTCTAGCGCCGTTGCCGGGGAAGCATAGCTCTATTCTTTGAGTCACTTGGGATTTATATCTGCTTATCATTATGAAGAACTTGAAAGATCCAATATCCAAGAACAAAGATTTATCCCTCAACTACGAGGGGAGGTAAGGAACTGCCATCTAGTTCCGCACTTGATTCACCTTCTGTTTAGAGTAAGCTTGCGACACCTAAACCTGCTTCTGCTATTCGTTCTGATATGTCGCATGTTATTGATGATGCTACTTCTGCTATGCATGATACTTATGATGAAACTATTTCTATGCTTGATACTACTGTGCCACTTGGTGAATTTCTTGACGAACAACTTGCTAGGGCTAGAGAGATTGAAAATATTGAATCTGATAATACTGATGAAAGTGACGATGAAGACTTGCCTGCTATTCCTAAGGGTTATGTTTTTGATAAAGAAGCTTCTTTAGCTATTTTAGCTTGCAAAGATAGATACGAAGTCAAGAGGTTATTAGCTAAATGGAATCAGCAATCTCTAAATGCTAGAATGAAACATGACCCTGCTTTTGCTACTTCACCTATCCTGATATAATTACTTTGGTTGAATCTGATCCTTTTCATGGCTATGAATCTGAAACTGTTGTGGCACATCTTACTAAATTAAATGATATAGCTACCCTGTTCACTAATGATGAGATAACTCGCTGCTTTTATATCCTTAAAATATTTCCGTTCTCATTAAAGGGTGATGATAAGATATGATTTAATTCTCTTGATCCTAGTTGTGTGCGTAGTGCCCAGGATATGATTTATTACTTCTCTGCTAAATATTTCCCTGCTCATAAGAAACAAGCTGCTTTAAGGGGTATATATAATTTTGCGCAAATTGAAGAAGAGAGTCTCTCACAAGCTTGGGGGAGGCTTCTCCAATTACTTAATGCTTTGCCTGATCATCCTCTTAAGAAAAATGAAATACTTGATATCTTTTATACTGGACTAACCGATGCTTTTAGAGATTACCTGGATAGTTGTGTTGGTTCTGTTTTCAGGGAAAGAACACCGGATGAAGCTGAAATTCTATTGAATAATATGTTGACAAATGAAAATAATTGGACACCTCCGGAGCCAATTCCTGAGCCTATTCCTAAAGCAACTCCGAAGAAGAGGGGTATTCTATTTCTCAGTCCTGAAGATATGCAAGAGGCAAAGAAATCTATGAAAGAAAAAGGTATTAAAGCTGAAGATGTTAAGAATTTACCTCCTATTGAAGAAATACATGGTCTTAATTTACCGCCTGTTGAAGAAACATATCTATCTATACTTCTAATAATTATGGACTCCCAAGAAATTCCCACGTTAATCAGTAAATACGAGCTGTACATCCGGTGGGACCGAATAATTACGGTGTAGATTAACTGGTGAGATCCTCAATAAAAATGATTTTATATAACTTTTATTTTAATCAATCTAACAATCCTATATGTTCCTTCAAAAAAAACTCCTGATCTGTTCCAAGAATCCACGTTATTAATTAATTGTCAAAAATCAAAATAGATAAAATACTAACCGTCAATCCTCGGGAGCCAGTTATAATGGTCCGAGTTTAATATGCTGACTTTGACGTACAAAACGTTGTAATAACAAACTCTAACCTTAGATTCCATAGTCAAAAAAAAATTCTAACCTAACTTCCTTTGACCTGCAAACATTATCTCCCATGAAGAAACCCTAGCGCCGTCAAGAAACACTTGCGCTGTCCTCTCCATGCCATCCTAAACTTTGAAGTTTCATACCGGACAGCCTTGAGGAAGAGCTACAGCCTAGACTAGATGGCCTCCCATGCGGGGCTGCATGCTGGCTCTTCCATCGTGAGCTAGGGCGGCTGGATAGCCGTGCACGGCGCCGACGCAAGGGCAGGTACATGCTTCACTTGATTTGTTGGGGCGACCTCAAGGGCGAGGAGATGGTGGATGACTGGAGGACGATGGAAGCACTGCTCGGAAAACTCAATGTTACAGATACAGCCGGTCGAGTGGTTTCTCGCAATACTCGCATACGAGAAGATGGGTTTACGGTAAAATACGGTCAGTTACAAAACCTAGCAGACTGCTGGATCTATTCTACTTGGAGACGGGCATGTACGAGCCAATCGCTTCATCTATTCCACGGAAACACACATACAGGTACACACGATTTGATTTCCATGCTCGTAACATGCCTAATCACGCAAGCGTGTATATGTGCATGGAGTCTATGTACGGTCAGAAAGAACTTGATCGATTCAATAGCGTGCTCTCAACGGTAAATTAATTGTCTAGCGATGAAATATGATCAGGTCTACACCAACACCCAATGACTGAATATTTACTACTTTTTTGCATGCTATGCATGGCAGTGTTTAGATTTTGAAATTTGAAAGTTAATTGCGATCTGCATAACAATAATTGGTAATCTCAGTCATGCATGCAAGTGCTTCACCATCCGGAGGTTTTTCTTATTGCAATGTTTTGAAATTCGGATTACGGAATAAAACACATTATGTTTGCATTACTTCTACTGATTTATTTATTTTTTCTTCTAGAGTGCATGCATACATATCGTGTGTAAATGGTTTGAATTATTTGCTCCTGGCATATATGTACGTAAAACACATGGTTTACTGGCAGTTGTTTCCAGGGATATGCATTTACGGATTGTCACTTAATTAGGACTTGGGTCTAAACTCATCTATGTGTTTGAACAGTTGATACGTAACTTAGTCATGTTTTCATGCATGGTAGCAGGCCACACCTAATTTCTTAACCAACACTCGGGTTGTCGCCTTCTTTTCATCTTACAACACCTGAATCATGTTAAACACTTATACATTTGTTAGTTTCATGAGGAACAACATAATCAAAATTATTTCATGGTGGGTTCGCCAATTCTGCCAGTTTGAGATGGTACAAAGGAACACATTGTCTATACATACATTCTTAGGTGAAGTTCGATGATAGGTTAATTTGTAACTATGGAAAAAAACAAGAGTTCAAAGACTTAAAGATGTTTTGAAAACCCATAGGAATAATAAATAATTTACTTTGATATTTAGAAAATAATTTATTTGATATTCATAAAATAGATGTTCACCAAGCATTATAAACTTATGAGATCACAAAACTATTTTTAATCAAAATACTACGTTATTGTATTACCACTCGACCATTTTGAAAACTTTTTAACAGTTGAAGTTAGAGAAGTTTACCTGCACATTTTACTAGTAGCATTCATTTAGTACAATATGTCACATAAAAATATTAATGTCCTATAGTTCAGAGTTTCAAATTGCATTACCATATATGTTACAAGATATATTAGGATACAAGAAAACAATTACATAAACGGAAATGAAATCGCTCCACCACCTGGAATTTGTGTTTTTAAAACACACTTCAAATAGTTACATGTATAAAAGGTGACACCCTTTCTATAAGGAAATAAGTAGTGTATTCGGTGGCTCGATCTACATCCTCCCCAATGAGAACAACAAACATATTATTAGGGCAATTGTTCAAGCATGATTGCATCTTCTCTAATTTCCTGATTTAATGAACTCTAAAGCTATACCACAGTATCGCAAACATACATGAGAAAACAATTCCCAGTTTCACAAAGCCGGAGAGTATCGTCTTGCTTTTGCTGAGATCAAATATTTGACTTTTCTGTACTAAATGAGCAAATTTGACACATATATTTCTTACCACCTCTATTTCTTAAATTTTTTTGTACTAATCAAATTCCAGTGTGTGCGGATTAGTTGTTTAATAAAATTTATAGCACAACTGATAACATATGTTTAGTTAATGGTTCATGGTTTTCAATGTTGTAGGCCGATGCCACTGTGATGTATTTTGCTTCTCTGCATATTTATTTAGTTCTTAGACCTTTTCTCTCTATCTTCTGCTGCTCCTGATTGTATCAGCTTCAAACAAGTCCTATGGCAATCCTCAATGGATAAGGTAACACTGCCGAATATTCTTATCGGTATGTAGATGTTACTTCACATGACCATTCTTTTATTTGTTTATTAGTATATTGTATTGTGACAGCTTAATACGCTAAATCATGGACGATCAATACATGAGTCAGGATCTATGAAGCTTGCTTTTGTAGTACAGCTAGCCTTTTTTGCACGTGCAAGTATTATATTGGCCTGGCCACTTCTATAAAATTTACGCATGATATTAAATACATATGTATATATTAATTTGACCTACTATATCTGGCATTTGTTCTATTTTATAATGTTATAATCCAATATCTAAGATTTTTTTCCAAAAATGTTAGTTGATATACGTGTGTCATGCATGTCCTTTCTAATCGACATTTGAAGTGTATGATGTGTGTTCTGAACATTCTCATCGATTACTCTATAATTTTCAGAAAAAAGTAAATATTGTCCTTTTTTCGCACCATCATTTTCCAAATTAATAAAATGTGTATGTACTTCCGATCAACATCTCATTGGCATAAGAAGAGTCTTTTTTCCTTTTTAGTTTTCCTTTTTTTGTAATTTTTTTAGTTATTATCTAATATCCTCATAAGAAAAAACAATAGTACTCATATGCAGGTTTATGTGTGTGGTTCACATTGATTTTTGACTAAACATTATCATGATTATAAATGTGCCCGTGCGAATGCACGGGTCGACGACTAGTGATCTTAATCCTTCACCTATTGAAGAAACTCATGGTCTTGATAACCCGACACAGGTAGTAAAGGTAAATTCTCTCTATAGATATGATAAAGCTGAAATCCCATTTACTAAGTTTGCTAGCCCATGCTTAGATGAGTTTGATAAATTTATGGCTAAGCAAGAAGATTTTAATGCTTATTTTGGTAGACAATTTAAATACAATTCAAATATGCTCGAACACTTGGGTGATTATATGGCTAATGTCAAAGGTGAACTTAAACTTATTAGTAAACATGCTTCTATGGTTACCACTCAAGTAGAACAAGTACTTAAAGCTCAAAATGGTTTGCTCAATGAATTGAATAGTAAGGATAATGATAATGTTGTTAGAGTTATGACTAGAGGTGGTAGAATGACTCAGGAACCTTTGTATCCTGAAGGCCACCCTAAGAGAATTGAGCAAGATTCTCAGAGAAATAATGTGGATGCACCTAGTCCTTCTAAAAGGAAGAAAAATAAAAATGATAGGACTTTGCATGCTTCTAGTGATCCTATTGTTGAAACACCTGAGAATCCAAATGATATTTTTATTTCTGATGCTGAAACACAATCTGGTAATGAACCTGAAACTAGTAATAAGGTTAATGATAATGTTCATGATGATGCTCAACCTAGTAATGATAATGATATAGAAATTGAACCTGTTGTTGATCTTGATAACCCACAATCAAAGCATCAAAGTTATTATAAGAAAGATTTTGTTGCTAGAAAACATGGTGAAGAAAGAGAACCATGGGTTTAGAAACCCATGCCTTTCCCTCCCAAACCATCCAAGAAAAAGGATGATGAGGATTTTGAGCGCTTTGCTAAAATGATTAGACCTATCTTTTTGCGTATGCGATTAATTGATATGCTCAAAATGAATCCTTATGCTAAGTACATGAAAGATATTGTTACAAATAAGAGAAAGATACCGGATGCTAAAATTTCCACCATGCTTGCTAATTATACATTTAAGGGTGGAATACCAAAGAAACTTGGAGATCCCGGTGTACCAACTATACCATGCTCCATTAAAAGAAACTATGTTAAAACTGCTTTATGTGATCTTGGAGCCGGTGTTAGTGTTATGCCTCTCTCTTTATATCGTAGACTTGATTTGAATAAGTTGACACCTACTGAAATATCTTTGCAAATGGCTGATAAATCAACTGCTATACCTGTCGGTATTTGTGAGGATGTGCCTGTTGTAGTTGCAAACGTTACTATTTTAACGGACTTTGTTATTCTTGATATTCCCGAGGACGATAGTATGTCTATTATTCTTGGAAGACCCTTTTTGAATACTGCAGGGGCTGTTATTGATTGCACTAAAGGCAATGTCACTTTTCATGTTAATGGTAATGAGCATACGGTACACTTTCCGAGGAAACAACCTCAAGTTCATAGTATCAACTCTATTGGAAAAATTCCATCGATTATATTTGGAGGTTTTGAATTTCCTCTTCCTACTGTCAAGAAGAAATATGATATTCTTCTTATTGGGGATGTTCACATCCCCGTTGAGGTAACATAGTGTTATTCGAAATTTCTCCAGTTCCATGTTATTCGGAATGAGTTTGTTAACAAGACTTGATCAACCTTATTAGTGGATTCCTTTTTGATGATCATGAGATGGATGAAACTAGAAGGCACAACCTTCTGTACCCCACTTTTACTTTCTATTATTTATATTAAATAAAATAAAAATAGTATTTTTCTGTCTGTTATCTCATTATCCGTGTAATATAAAAATACCTCAAAAATAAAAGTTCTCCAAATGCCCTGAAATTTAAATATGATTTTTTCTACAATATTTGAGAATATTTGGCACTGAGAACACAGCGGGGGGGGGGGGGGGGGGGTTCACCTACCTGCCCACGAGGGTGGAGGGCGCTCCCCCTGCCTCGTGGGCCCACGGTGGCCCTCCTCCACTTATCCTTTCACCCACACACTCCTTCTTACTCCCCCAAACACGAACAACCAGCTCAAACCCGAGTCCAAGCTTGTTTTGCTGCCATTTTCGATCTCCTTGCTCAAAGCACCTCTCACAAAACTGCTTGGGGAGATTGTTCCTTGGTATGTGAATCCTCCATTGGTCCAATTAGTTTTTGTTCTAGTGCTTTATTCGTTGCAATTTTTTGCTGTCTTGTTGACCATGTTCTTGAGCTTGCATGTCAAATTTATATGGTTCCAAGTAGTTTTGATGCATGATATAGGCTCTAGGCACTTGTATGAGTAGTTGCTATCAATATTATTGAGTTTGGTTCACTTTTATTTTGAAGTTACTAAAAAATTTCAGAATTTTTCAGAGGAAGAAAGATGCTTAGGAAAATGTTCCAGGGTGGTTCTTCATGGAAGCAAGGACCCAGGCTTGCAATGCGTGATGCTGATGATGAGCCACCAAAAGATGCTCCAGTGCGTCCTTGTGAATGGCCTTCCGAGAACTTTATGGATCGAGAGGGAATTAAGGAAGAATTTAATGCATATTTGCGTACCGCTGATCTTGTGAGCTTCGAGGAAGAGAAGTGCAGCCAGTATCACAATCTCACTAGTTCCTTTGTGAGGAGGTTTGAATTTTCATCTTCACGTAATTCTCCAACTGTCATGTTTGATCTTTATGAAAATTCTTACACTATGGACTTAGAGGATTTTACCACTGCTTGCAAACTTCCACAATGGGGTAGTATAATGGATCCTCGCAAATCTTAATTTAGAGATTTTCTTGCTAGCATAACTGTGGGAGAATCTAGAGATATAACACAAGCTACCATAGGGAGCATTCACTTTCCTGCTATACATTATTTTGCTCTCTTCATAGGTAGATGCATTAATGGTAAAGATGAGGCATGTCACATGTGTGTCCCTGACCTTGGTATTCTTAGGAGTGCTGTGTTAGGAGATAAATCTTATAATTTGGGAGCCATTGTTGCAAGTAGGTTGCATTTTAATAGCTTTAATGGAGATTTCTTTGGACGTATTTACGCAACCCGTATAGCTAATTTTCTTGGTATAGCCATGCGCGAAGATGATATTGAATTACCCCCTTCTTACCTAGAATTTAATGCTATGGTTCACCACCAGTTTGTCGAGAGGAATGAATCACCTCTCCAGTATCGACTAATCTTTGACAGACGCCGTGCTGTCCATATTACTCTCCCTGCTCTTGCCTTCTTTGATCATCAGGCAAAAGGAAGATATGTTATTACCAGAGAGGAGGCAGATGAGTACGAGAGGAGAGCGGAGCCCGCTCGTCGCCACGCTATAGCGCAGGAGGCGATAGCCGCTGCATCTCAGTACGACCCCAACTACTATTATGGATATCCGCCAGGCCAACCGTGGCCACAGACCAACTTAGGCCAAAAGCCTAAGCTTGGGGGAGTATGTATTTCCCATCGACATTACATTTATGTTCACACACTTATTGCTAGATGTCGGTGCTCATACTTTTTCATTGTACCATCCATGCTAGTTTACTTTCCTTTTATGCTTTCTTTTTGTGTGTTTTATAAACCTTAAGAAAAACCAAAAAAATTAGTTGTAGCTTTTAATTAGTTTACTATCCATGCTTGTAGCAGTAATCAAAAAGAAAACCCAAAAAGATTTCCTGTTCTTCTTTTGCTTGTTGGGAGCTCTCCCGTGTAAATAGTTTTATTTCTTTTCTTTTCTTTGGGGGTCGATAGGAGAAGACCATGATTAAATTGTTGAAGTGGCTCTTATATACATTATTATTGATATGACAAAAGAGCCCATATTGCCTTGTTTTCTCCTGTTTATTGAATGCTTGCAAATTCCAACTTAGTCCAATGCACGTGCACTATTATTATTATTATTCACATCGTTCGGTCGTGTAAGTGAAAGGCAATAATGATGATTATATGACAAACTTATTGAGATGAGAAAAGCTGGTATGAACTCGACCTCTCTTGTTTTTGTAAATATGATTAGTTCATCGTTCCTGATTCAGCCTATTACGAATAAACATGTTTGCAATGACAACTAGAGATCATAGTTCTTGTGCCATGCTTGATTAGCTAGGAGCTTATAATGGTTTACCTTGCGTGCTAGCATGCTATTAAAATGGTTGTGATGTGGTATGATAGGGTGGTATCCTCCTCTGAATGATTTAAGTGACTTGACTTGGCAGATGTTCACGCATGTAGTTGAAACAAAATCAACATAGCCTTAACGATATTTATGTTCATGGTGGATTATATCCTACTCATGCTTGCATTTGGTGTTTATTAATTTTAATGCATGTTCATGACTATTGTCGCTCTCTAGCTGGTCGCTTCCCAGTCTTTTGCTAGCCTTCACCTGTACTAAGCGGGAATACTGCTTGTGCATCCAATCCCTTAAACCCCAAAGTTATTCCATATGAGTCCATCATACCTACCTATATACGGTACCTACCTGCCGTTCCAAGTAAATTTGTATGTGCCAAACTCTAAACCTTCAAATAAATATCATGTTTCATATGCTCTAATAGCTCATGTATCAACTAGGGTTGTCCGTATCTTCCATGTTAGGTGGGTTATTCTCAAGAGGAGTGGACTCCGCTCCTCACTCACGAGAAAGTGGCTGGTCACCGGTATGCCCAGTCCCATGCTTTATGCAAATCAAATCAAAATAATTGCAAACAAAACTCCCCTGGGACTCTTGTTAGTTGGAGGCACTCGTTGTTTCGAGCAAGCCATGGATTGATGCTTGTTGGTGGAAGGGGGGGGGGTATAAACTTTAGCATTCTGTTTGGGAACCGCCTATAATGTGTGTAGCATGGAAGATATCGCCATTTCTTGGTTGTTATGTTGACAATGAAAGTATACCGCTCAAAATATTATTCATCTTTGTTTCAAAACCGAGCTCTGGCACCTCTACAAATCCCTGCTTCCCTCTGCGAAGGGCCTATCTATTTACTTTTATGCTGAGTCATCATCCTCTTATTAAAAAGCACCAGTTGGAGAGCACTGCTTTCATTTGCATTCATTATTGTTAGTTTACATTGGGAATGACTTGACTGGATCTCTTTTACCATGAATTACAATGTCTAGTCGGTCCTTGATCTTTAAAGGTGCTCTGCATTTATGTTTTGCGGTCTTAGAAAGGGCTAGCGAGATACCATCTTGTTATATCATATTATGATTGTTTTGAGAAAGTGTTGTCATCCGAGATTTATTATTATTGCACGCTAGTTGATTATGCCATTGATATGAGTAAACTTGAGACCTAATCGTTATTGTGAATGTGGTTAGTTATAATCTTTGCTGAAAACTTGAATGCTGGCTTTACATATTTACACCAACAAGAGCAAACAGAGATTGTAAAAGTTTTTCTTTATCACTTTCAGTTTATCAACTGAATTGCTTGAGGACAAGCAAAGGTTTAAACTTGGGGGAGTTGATACGTCTCCATCGTATGTACTTTTCCAAACACTTTTGCCCTTGTTTTGGACTCTAATTTGCATGATTTGAATGGAACTAACCCGGACTGACACTGTTTTCAGCAGAATTAGCATGGTGTTATTTATGTGCAGAAACAAAAGTTCTCGGAATGACCTGAAACTTCACGGAGCAACTTTTTGGAAAATATAAAAATACCTGCAAAAGATTAAGGCCAGGGGGCCCACCACCTGTCCACGAGGGTGGGGGGCGGGCCCCCCTACCTCGTGGGCCCCCTGGAGCTCCTCCGACTCCAACTCCAACTCTATATAATGTGTTTCGGGGAGAAAAAAAAATCAGAGAGAAGGATTCATCGCATTTTACGATACAGAACCGCCGCCAAGCCCTAAAACCTCTTGGGAGGGCTGATCTGGAGTCCGTTCGGGGCTCCGGAGAGGGGAATCCGTCGCCATCGTCATCATCAACCATCCTCCATCACCAATTTCATGATGCTCACCGCCGTGCGTGAGTAATTCCATCATAGGCTTGCTGGACGGTGATGGGTTGGATGGGATCTATCATGTAATCGAGTTAGTTTTGTTAGGGTTTGATCCCTAGTATCCAGTATGTTCTGAGATTGATGTTGCTATGACTTTGCTATGCTTAATGCTTGTCACTAGGGCTCGAGTGCCAAGATTTCAGATCTGAACCTATTATGTTTTCATCAATATATGAGAGTTCTTGATCCTATCTTGCAAGTCTATAGTCACCTATTATGTGTTATGATCCGTTAACCCCGAAGTGACAATAATCGGGATACTTACCGGTGATGACCGTAGTTTGAGGAGTTCATGTATTCACTATGTGTTAATGCTTTGTTCCGGTACTCTATTAAAAGGAGGCCTTAATATCCCTTAGTTTCTGTAAGGACCCCGCTGCCACGAGAGGGTAGGACAAAAGATGTCATGCAAGTTCTTATCCATAAGCACGTACGACTATATTCGGAATACATGCCTACATTACATTGATGAACTGGAGCTAGTTCTGTGTCACCCTAGGTTATGACTGTTACATGATGAACCGCATCCGGCATAATTCTCTATCACTGATCCATTGCCTATGAGCTTTCCATATATTGTTCTTCGCTTATTTACTTTTCCGTTGCTATTGTTACAATCACTACAAAATACCAAAAACACTACTTTTGTTACCGTTACCTTTTGCTATCGTTACCACTACTATCATATTACTTTGCTACTAAACACTTTGCTGCAGATATTAAGTTTCCAGGTGTGGTTGAATTGACAACTCAACTGCTAATACTTGAGAATATTGTTTGGCTCCCCTTGTGTCGGATCAATAAATTTGGGTTGAATACTTTACCCTCGAAAACTGTTGTGATCCCCTATACTTGTGGGTTATCACGTACCCATTAGCGTACGATGCGCTTCTGAGATGGCCGCTTGCTCCAGAAGATCCTTCAATGCGTCCGACCACACACTGTACGGTTCCATACTCTTTCTGTTGCTCTCTTTACGAGCCGAATACTGGGGACTTCAGGTGGCCAAAGGATTACCCTCTGGCCTTGGTGGATCAGGAGAAACCCTCTGTGACGACACTTCAGGGTTGCCCGCCTCATGAGGTGGGGTGGCAAGGGGAGGTGTTTCACTCTCCATCATCTCCGGAAGAAGATCCCCCGAAGACGAACTCTGTCGAGAAGGCCTACGATCCGAATTGCAAGATATATGCTTCGGTTATTATCTTTAGAAGTAATGTAAGGTATTTTTACTATTAAGTACTTTTTGTTTACTTACAGCTCGGTAGAGGGTTGATCCCCTTGCGGACACTGTGCCGCAAGAGTACCCTCCGAGGCAGGACCCTGTGGCGGAGATTTCTTCCCCCGTTTGGAAACCTTTGTTTCCGGGTCTTTTGAGGTGGTCCTCTTCCTTCCTTGGGGAGAGGGAATTTCAGATTCTTCTCCCTGGCTATCCTCCTTCACGGAGGCGCTAACTCCCCCGGTTTGGACGAATAGTGAGTGAGGCCCGCTTTCAGCCTCTTTATTCCCCCCTTTATCTTCCTATGAGGGCGCCTGATAAGGCACCGGCTCGAGCATTCTGTCTAGTACTGGATTGGCCGAGCATTCGGGAAGGGGGGCCGAACACCTGATCATCTTCGCCTTTGTTATCCAGTCCTGGTCAAAGAGTGACTTTTCATAATGATGTTATGATAAATAGAAAGACAGCATGTTCGGCCATGGGATTACTTACTTGGGTATCGGGGCGATTATAGCTCAGACCCGCATCCTTGGTGGTGTCCGGACACTCTATTTGGGGTCCAAAGAACAATTTGTACATCTCTTCGAGCGTCATGCCAAGGAAGTGCTGAATAGTTCGCGGTCCTTCCGGGTTGAATTCCCACATACAGAGGGGTCGACGTTTGCAAGGCTGGACTCGATGAACTAGCATGACTTGCATTACCATGACCAAGCTGACATCTCTCTCAAGGAGATCTCGGATGCGACTCTGCAATATCGGCTCATCATTTACTGGCCCCTAGTTCAACCCCTTGTTGATCCATGACGTCAGTTGTGGTGGAGGGCCCGAGCGAAAGGCAGGAGCGGCTACCCACTTGGCACTTTGGGGAGCTGTGATATAAAACCACTCCCATTGCCATAAACCGGACACATCAGCACTTTTGCTTATTGCGGCACCTCCGCACTCTGCATGACGCCCCTCGATCATCTTCGGCTTCACATTGAAAGTCTTGAGCCATAGGCCGAAGTGTGGGGTAATGCGAAGGAAGGCCTCACACATGACGATGAACGACGAGATGTGAAGGAGGGAATCCGGGGCCAGATCATTGAAATCCAGCCCATAATAGAACATGAGCCCCCTAACAAAGGGATCCAGAGCGAGGCCTAGCCTCGGAGGAAGTGAGAGATGAACACACCACTCTCGTTGGGTTCTGGAGTGGGGATGACCTGCCCTCGGGCAGGCAGCCTGTGCGAGATTTCGGTGGTTAGATACAGGCCTCTCTCAGCTTCTTGATGTCCTCCTCTGTGACAGAGGAAGGCATCCACTGACCTTGGAGGTTGGATCCGGACATGGTTGAAGGTCTGAAGCTCCTGACCTGAGCCTTGGATGTTGGAACTCGAGGCGGGGGAAGGATTCGATTGAGCACGAGAGGGAAAAAGGACAGGCCTTGGCCTCTTTATAAAGAGGGTGAATATCAAGCGTCCTCCTCGTGGCCGTTTGGGACTTGCCTAAAATCGAGGAGTCATACCAACAGGCACGATTGGGTTACCCACGTCTGTATTGATGAGAATCCCGTAATAAGGGGGACACGATCTCTGCTTTGCCAATGCGTGACAGGAAAACCGCCTCGCGATACGTGCAGTGCTGGTTGAGAAAAACGGTTCGAATAAAGACCGGGCCATGGCATGATGTCATGCTATCAAAACGTGTCAGCAGATTAGATTTGTGGAAATATTATTCTCTCTACGGTGGTATGTGGAACTTATTTTGCAGAGCCGGACACTATCCTTGTGTTCCAAATCTTCTATGGAGTATTCGGAGGAGGAACCCGCCTTGCAATGCCAAAGACAAAACTGCGCGCCGGACTCATCATCATTGAAGCCTGGTTCAGGGGCTACTGAGGGAGTCCTGGATTAGGGGGTCTCTGGACAGCCGGACTATATCCTTTGGCCGGACTGTTGGACTATGAAGATACAAGATTAAAGACTTCGTCCCGTGTCCGGATGGGACTCTCCTTGGCGTGGAAGGCAACCTTGGTAATATGGATATGTAGATCTCCTCCCTTGTAACCGACTTTGTGTAACCCTAGCCCCCTCTGGTGTCTATATAAACCGGAGGGTTTAGTCCGTAGGACAATACAGACAATCATACCATAGGCTAGCTTCTAGGGTTTAGCCTCTACGATCTCGTGGTAGGTCAACTCTTGTAATACTCATATCATCAAGATCAATCAAGAAGGACGTAGGGTATTACCTCCATCGAGAGGGCCCGAACCTGGGTAAACATCGTGTCCCTGCCTCCTGTTACCATCCGCCTTAGACGCACAGTTCGGGACCTCCTACCCGAGATCCGCTGGTTTTGACACCGACAGCCTCCCCCTTCATTTTTCACCGCGGCACTACTCTTACATATCTCTTATTGTACGTTGACAACATCCTCCTCATTGCTAGCACGTCCACCTTGCTCAACACTCTTGTCCCCTCTCTCGCTAGTGAGTTTTCCATGAGTGACCTCGGTGACATCCACCACTTCCTCGAGGTCGATGTCTGACACTCCATCGTTGATCTCTTTCTCTCGCAAGAGCAGTACACGCTTGAGAATCTTGATCGTGCCAACATGCTCAACTGCAGGCCCATCTCCACACCTGGTGGCACTCATAGCAAGCTCTCTAGCACCGACGGGACTCTGTTTCGCGATCCTACCAATTATCGCAATCTCGCCGCCACCCTACAGTATCTGGCCTTGACGAGGCTGAATCATACTTACGCCATTCAGCACCTCGGCCTTGTCATGCACAACCCCTTGATAGACATTGCCTGCTCCGTAAGTGTGTCCTCCTCTACATCCGTGACACTGCTCATTACGGGTTGCAGCTCCTCCGCTCCTCCCACGATCTACTCGCATACAGCGACACCGATTGGGTCGGGTGGCCCAATACTCGATGCTCTACCTCCGGATTTTGCATCTTTCTTGGCGCCAACCTTGTCTTGTGGCCGTCCAAGCGTCAAAACACCGTTTCTCGCTCCAATGCCGACTGTGCGGTGGTCAACTGTGTAGCGGAGTCATGATGGCTTTGCCGACTTCTCGCCGAACTGCATCATCATCCTCGTCATGTCACCGTTCTCTACTGCGACAACGTCACCAGCGTTTACTTATCGTCTAACCTTGTGCAGCATCAATGGGCAAAGCACGCGGAGATTGATCTCCACTTGATCTTGGCGAGGTGAAGATTCTTCATGTTCCCACCTCCTCCCAGTACTCTGATGTCTTCAGGGAGTTGTGCCATGTTGTACCATTCTCCTGATGATGTTCCTGTAGGTTCTAGTCTTTAGGGAGATGGTTATCACCTGATTGTGCACCTCTGCATGTAGGGGCTTAGCTTGTACTCCCTCCGTCCGAGAAAAGTTGTCACCGTGTACATTTTGCAGAAAACACCTCCAGCTTCCCCCGACACAATCCGCACTCCACACCGCCCATTCTTCCCCTCGCTCCCATGTTCTTTCACTGCTTGCTCGCCGGCGACGCCGTGACGCCGCGCCGCCTCGACCCTCCCTGCCTCCCCCCGATCCATGTCACCTTACCCCTCCCTCCCCATCCCCCATCCACGCCGGTGCCACCTTCTTCCCCCGTGCCTCGTTTGAAGCTTGGAATTTTGCCTGAAGGTTGGAGTTTTGCGCGACGGCCTAGCGAGGCGTCCATCCCCGAGGGCCCCTGGCCATGGCGCCCACCGTCCATGTCTACCTCCTCCGTTAGCCGCCTCCTCGAGTGCTCCCACCTCCAATTATCGCCTCGTCGACCCAACCTCTTCTCCTTGCCGTGGCGCTCCCCCTCCTGCCTGCCCATCTCCACTCCTCCCCCCTTGCCTTAGCTGGCACCTGCAAACTACCCGTCGACCTGGACTCCGTCGACCCCTGCTGGCCCCCTCGCCAGACCACCTTCTCACTGTCGACCACGAAGCTCGCCCCCTCCATGGACGTCGTCGACCCAAGCACTGGGAAGCGCGGGTGGTGAAGGTGGAGGAGCTCACAACCGAGCTCGCCGGGGCACTACGCGCTCAAGGCATCCACAACACCTCCACGTGCTCAAGTCCATAGCTCGCCGGAGCTTCAGATCCAGATTAAGCTCAAGTTCATGCTCTAGTTCTTTGCTGAAGTTGTACTCAAGTTCATGCTATATTTTGAACTGAAGATTATTTATACTGACAGATTTGGACTGGATTTTGCTCAATGAATATGGAAAATTATGGTGCACCAGAGTAGGGAAAATTTAGCTACTGCCTGAGCTTTTTTGTTTTCTTTAGTAATCTTAGTCAATGTCAAAACTGTGAAAACTGAAAACAAATTCAGTAATCTTGGTCAATGTCAATGAGAAACCAGTAACTACTGAAGCCAAAATTCAGTAATTTTGATCTCTATTACTGGCAGGTCTGATTTTTGATCTTTTATGTTGCATTGCTGAAAATTGACAGTAAATTTTCATGTACTGAAGTGAAGCTCAATGCTGCATTGCTGACTGGCATATCAGGGGCAAGTAGCAGACCATAAAACAAACATGTGTAGATTAGAAGTTTGACACCCACTTTTAGCTTCTCTAGGAATTGTACTCATGTTTGCACCTTAATTATATCCAGGGATAGATTTTCACTTTGACTGCATCGGGTAAAATTGAATGAAGAAAGCAACTAAGCCTTCAGAGAATATATTGTTGTTTTTATAAAATGAATACTGGTGTACTGTCAATATTCAGTAGCAGAAATTAAACTTCAGAGTATATTGTACTATCAACATTCAGAAGCAGAAATTCAGTGTTGTACCATTAAATTTAAAGTACTCATGCATATAATCTGAAAAATAAACCATTATTTGATGAATCATGGTTGATTCAATTTGCTCTACATTTACTGAAAATAAACTTGGCCATTATTTATTGAAAATAAAACTGGATGATTCACTTAAACTACTCATGAAACACTATGCTCTACATTTCAGTTTGATGTACTGCAATTTGATCTACTGAAATTCAGTTTGATTCAGTTTGCTATACTGTGCTCAGGTATTACCCTCTGTTCAACATCATGGATATACCAGTATACAATGGCGGAGCTTGACAAGAATGTCTAGGGGGCCAATGACGAAGAAAAATTTAACCAACGGCAGCAAACAAGAACTTGAAGCCTCCAGGCAAATTTATACTTATATTGCCCATATTGCTCGCAAAATACATGTATGATTAGCAATATATACTCCATAAGAGAACTAATTACACCAAAATATACGACTTGTCTACTTGTACCACTCATCCTTCAAACTTCAAAGACATTCTGTGAGCCAATTAAGAACTACAAAAGGAGTGGTACTACAGATCAGCTTTTCGATCACTTATGCTCTTGAATTCTGCTAAAATGTCCTCAAACGTGTATTTCTCTGTGATTTCACGCTCTATGTGAACAACCAAGTTATTGGCAAGATTCTCATCTTCCATCGTATTACGCAGCCTTGTTTTGATGATCTTCAAACTGGAAAATGCTCGTTCAGCACTAGCTGTAGAAACTGGAAGAGTAACAAGTAGACGGAGTAGCCTGTCAATTAGATGGTAGATTCTATCTCTTCCAGTCTAAACAAGGAGTTGGCAGAGGTCAATCAATGTTGATATATATTTCAACTCTACATCACTGGAAGCATCAGAAACAAAGAGTTTTAGTTGGTTTTCCAAGCCATACACGTCTTGTTGACTAAAATCTGCTGGGTAATACTTCTTCACCAACTCACATATACACTACTAGGGAAAAGCTTATACATAGGATCTTACCAGCAGCGAGTTTTAAAATAAGGCGCTGCTGCAATGTAGCAATAGCGCGCTCCATCAATACGCGCTGCTGAAATAGACATACCAGCAGCGCGCCTCCTCTAAGCCGCGCTACTACTATAATTCCCACGACCCCACCGCGAAGCTAGTTCTAGCAGCAGCGCGTTTACTGGGACCGCGCTACTGATAGGTAGTTCAGCAGTAGCGCCTTTGCCTTTGGAGCACTACTGCTAAAACTAGCTATCTCCACACCCACTTACGCTCCTCTCCGCGATCCACACTCACACACTCAGACTCCCCCTCAACCCCCCCGCGCGCCGGTCCTCCCCCGCCGGCCGCCATCGCCCCGGCCAGCCGCCGTTGCCTACTCCTCTTCCCTCTGTGGCGCCGTCAACTCCTCCTCCTCGCTGGACTCGGTACCGCCCTCCTCCTCCGTCCTCCCTCGACTCGCCACCGGCCGGCCCCTCCTCGCTCCATCTTCCGCCTCCGTCCTACTCTCTTCTCCCTCCTCGAGTCGCCCATCCTTCTCCCTCCTCCCTGCTACATTTTGATTTAGTAGGCTAGTTCATATGCAACATTTTGATTTAGTTGATTTAGTAGGCTAGTTGATTTAGAACATTTTGATTTAGTAGATTTAGTAGGCTAGTTGATTTAGTTGATTTAGAACATTTTGATTTAGTTGATTCAGTAGGCTAGTTGACTTAGTTGATTTCATATGAACCATTTTATTATTATTTTTCTGTACATGGATATGTAGATGTTTTTGTTTTTTTTGTAATAAGTTATTTTTTGGCAAAATGTAGGTGCCAATTTAGTTAAAATCACATGCTACTGTTTTTCTTTCCTGTGAAGTGGATCGTTAATCCTTTGCTCATATTGCATTAGGAAAATGGCGCCGCCGCCACCACCACTATGTCGACTGTGCAAGTCAAGGTGCGCCAGCAGCCTTGCAACTGGTAAGCTGTTCGGCATCTACTTCCAGCCGAGTTTTCGTCATGCAGCGGTAAGAAATTAGATGAAATGTAACAACTATTTTATTTTTAGTGTTGACATTCCTGCATTGTGTCATTTTGCTTTTTTTTTTACACAGATCGTCCCATGCAATGTGAGGTTGAAATTCAACAAGCTGACAGGAGACACTGTGACATTTGAGGCTCCTGGGGGGCGGTACACTATGGAGGTTGAGAAAGGAAGCAATATGTCGCAGATTGGAGGAGATGGATGGGCCCGTTTCGTCGCCCACATGCGTCTTACTGGTGGTGAGTTGATCAGGTTCTCCTTCAGAGCAGAAAGACCCAAGATGGCTGTCATTTATCTCAACCTGGTGGAAGATGATGAAGATGATGAAGATGATGAGAACCCACTTCATGAAGCCATCGTAGCTCAAAGAATGAGGCTGAGCGAGGAGGAGGTGCGCAACCTATGGGACATAATTCCGCCACGTGATGACTTTGTCGGGGTGCCATTCATGACCCGCCTGACAAGTACCATCACTAGTGCTGAACCGGGCAATAGCACCGGTTCGTAAGGCCCTTTAGTGCCAGTTCGGTAACCGGCACTAAATTGTGGGCACTAAAGCCCCCCCCTTTAGTACCGGTTCAGCATGAACCAGTGCTAAAGGGCAAGCACGTGGCACGAGCCAGCTTCGGGGGCAGGGAGCCCTTTAGTACCGGTTGGTGACACCAACCGGTATTAAAATGTTGGGGGGGTTGGGTTTATGATTTCTTTTTCATTTAATTTTGTGTTTTCCATTTAATTCTTTTTCGTTTGCTGGTATTTTACGATACTACATATTGTACACGTTATGCATATATATAAATAGAATTTCTAGTAGAATCGATCATAATATATATATATATATATATATATATCATCGAATGTCTCACAACCAGCATTAATTAATTCACACATATATACACACACATGTGTATATATATATATATACAATTAGCTAGCTATCTACAATTTCTCCAAATTGGTGCCTCCGGAGCCAGTGGCATTAGCCTAATTGGTGCCTTCGGAGCACGATAACAATTGGAAGTGGTTCATGGGGGCGGTAGCGGGTAATAGTATTCTCCTTTGGGATCTCTGACCTGGTCGAGCAAAAATCATGTTATTTCCTCTTGAATTGTTTCTATGCCTCTGTTAGGAGCTTCTCCCACACCTCTTTGAACTGTTAAGAAGGAGATCAATATGCATGTGTATTAGTTGTGTGACTAGATATCGATAATGGTGTAAAAATTGTGAATAGTGTTCTGACAAACGTACCCACTCCTGTCTTTGAGATCTGCTCCTTTCGGACGCCATCATGCGAATGTTCTCGCAAACGTAGTATGCACACAGATTATTCCCCTGCGCCTGCTTCAGGGCCTTTACGAGAATGGAATTTGATCAGATAATAATTAATCAAGCATGATAATTAAAGAGATGGCAGCTAGCTAGTACTACTTAATTACTTACCTGGGGTCGATACCATTTCAGATTTTGTTTCCATGGGCCTAGGGTGGCCCTGATGAACTTTGCCCAAGCCCTGCCCGCCGACAAAGGAAATGAATAAATGGGTTATTAAATAGTTGTTATCAGGAAATGACGAACTAATTAAATAGGCCGAGATATAGTTAATAATGATTGAAATTACCTGTTGACTATCCCCTTCACGATGGTGTAGTCACTTGCTTTCTTAAGTAGTGAGTCTAGTACTTCAACTGTTCCTTCATCAACTTTAATGATTAACAAGATCCAGTGAAATCTGCATGCACACACGTTTGCATGTCTTAATTAAGCTGTCATATGTAAGCAAAAACATGTATCTAGCTAGTAGGCAAAAACAGAATTTGTAGTACAAGACAGTGTGACTCACTCGAAGTTGTAAGGAAGTAGTATATCTTCATTGTATTTGAGGCGCTTGAAGAACTCTAGCATGCTTTCCTCTACACTTTTTTCGTAATATGGATCTAATTTCCATGTGTATTCAATAATGGTATTTGGGTCAACGAACCAATGCCATAGCGTCCAACTTTTTTCATTTCATAAATCTTCATCCTGCATAATACCACAGAAAAGAATATAGTGAGGATAATTATAGGTAATGATTGATCAAAATGATCACTACAGCTAGCTTGAGACTTAAATTATAGAAAGAAATCACTTACAGACAATAGCAACTGACGATAGATTTGTCGAGTGTGTCTTGATTGTATAGCTGAAATAGTTCTGAATACTCAACGGTCACAGCTTTCTCATGGTAGTAATGATCCTTCTTGACATTCACCATGAGGGACTCTCGATTGGAAATCTTGGTAATGTCCATGTACCATTGATGCAATTCATACATTCTCGTTGGGAGCTTCTTGACCTCGTCTGACTCGACCAAAGGTTGGCCCCGAACATATTTCCGTTTTATTTCCTCCTCTCTAGTCGGAGACATGGGCTCGATATCGAGGAGTTGTCCAACAGTGATCATGAGCGTTTCATCCTGCTCAATATGCTCCTCGGTTATTACCACATCGCCCAGCCCGGGAACGTTAACGCTTTGCCCACAATAATATTGGCCGCGCCTACTCTCATGTGTTGTTGGCACAACAAGCGGGGGGATTGATTGCGCCGCCTCTTGTCCCAGCTGGGGAACGGTTTTACCGCTCCTTTTGCCAGCTGATTTGCTCGAGCTCGAGCTCGCCTCTTTCTGTAGACATGCTCGATTTAACTTCTTGATGTGGCGCTCATAGTCTGTGTCCACAGGCTTGGGAGCTTGTGCTCTAGCCATATGAATGAAGTGGTCAATCTTTTCCACAGGCACTTTCTCCCTTGGCGGCGGTGGCGGTTTCAGTGCAAAATGGGCTTCCACCTCGGCCTTCGATATGGCTACGTTTTCCTCCTCGGACTTGTCATAAGGCCTCTGCGGAAGAGGCGCGAGGCTTGGACCATATTGAAATCGCTTGCCTCCGCCTGTACCTCTAGTACTACCTCGACTTGTACCGCTACGCACCATAGCTGAGGCGGCTCTCTTCCGTGATTGCTGAGGCGGCGAAGATGGCTGACATGGCTGAGTTGGAGGAGGAGGAGTGGCCTGAAGCTGTGACGGACTTGGAGGAGGAGTGGCCTGAAGCTGTGCCGGACTTGGAGGAGGAGTGGCCTGACGCTTTGCCGGACTTGGAGGAGGAGGAGTGGCCTGAAGCTGTGCCGGACTTGGAGGAGGAGTGGCTTGACGCGTTGATGGACTTGGAGGAGCGGGAGTCTGCTAACTCGGTGGTGGACTTCGACGAGGAGTCGGATGACGCGGTGTCGGTGGCCTTCGAAAGATGATGCAATCCTTTCTCCATAGGATGATACGATGGTTGGCCTCTCCCAGTGTGTGCTCATCGTCACCTCCAGGAATGTCAAGCTCTAGCCCCGAATATTGGTCCTCCACCTCATCAACCAAGACACGAGCATAGCCCGCTAGAATTGGGTTGCAATGGAAGGTTGCCTTGGGGGGATTTTTAAAAGCAAGGGCGTCCTCCACCTTCATGGATATGTTCTTCATTTTGAAGTGTAGCTCGCAGTTAGTGTTCTCCATGATGTCATCCACTGGGTAGCTATCTAGCAATGCGTCGCCCGGGGCGGAACCCATGCTGCTTCTCGGCATGGATGGGACGGTGCTATCCAATGGTGGATCATCCGCTAGCTGCTGAGACCCCCTTTGCTGGCTAAGTGAGTCGACCTGCTCCTGCTGCTGCTGGAATTTGACTGCCAAGTCCGCGTGCACTGATTCTAGGCCTTGAAGGCGTTCATAGTCTAGCTTCCTCTGCTCCTCCTCCATCTTCCTCTTCTTCTCCTCCTCAATCTTCTTTCTCGCATGGGTTCTGTAGTCGGCGTTCCAGTCCGAAAACCCCTCATACCACGGAATAGCGCCCATCCCTCGTGTTCTTCCCAGGTGTTCAGGATTTCCCAGGGCACGCGTAAGCTTGTCGTTCTCTCTGTTGGGCTGGAACACCCCCGATCGAGCCTCTTCTATTGCAACAAGTAGCTTATCTTCGGTTCCGTCCAGACATGCCTTCTTCGAAACTTGGCCTGTCTTCGGGTCCAACTCCCCCCCATGCGCATAGAACCAAGTCCTGCACCTGGGAGGCCAGCTCAATATTTCTGGAGTGACACCTGCATCCTCCATCTCTTTCTCAGACTTATCCCACTTAGGCATTCCCACAGCATAGCCACCTGGCCCCAGCTTATGAAACTTATCCTTTTTTGCGGCATTGGCCTTGTTTATTCTCGACCGTTTCTTAGATAATTCCGAATCCTTGAATTTCACGAAATCGTCCCAATGAGCACTTTGCTTCTCTAGTGTTCCCTCGAATACTGGAGTCTTCCTTCCTCCCTTGACGTACTTGGCCCATTCACGATTCTTGTGGTTCTTGAATGCAGCCGCCATCTTCCTAAGAGCAGCGTCCTTGACTTTCTCCACATCTGCATTTGTGAAATGATCTGGTAGGGTGAAATGTTCCATGAGCGTTTCCCAAAGCAGAAGTTTTTGTCTGTCGTCGACAAAAGTAACTCCTCGACGTGGCTTTGCTGGCTCTCTCCATTCTTGAAGGGAGATCGGGAGTTGGTCCTTCACAAGAACTCCGCACTTACGAATGAACTTGTCCGAAATCTTCTTAGGCGCTAATGGTTCGCTATTAGGTTTGATGGCCTCGATATTGTACTTTACGCCCTCCTTCAACTTTTTGTTCGGGCCTCGTTTCCTGTTGCCTGAAGATTTGCTCGATCCGGATGGCTGAAAGAAGAAAGATTGATTCGTTAATATATCTTCAAGTCATTTAAAACATGTGATGATCACCAGATGCCTGCTTATATAAATATATATACCTCGCCGGTCTTTGTTGTTTCAAGATCAACATTTTCTTTGTCACGTTCATAGTTCATGAATTCATCAATTCGATCGTCGGGATCAAATATCATATCACCCTCCCCGGTGTTGTTTAGATATTCGGAGCTGTCATAATCTTCTTCATTCTGATCATCATCTGGCCCGCGAGGATTGCGTATGATATTGAACAGGGCCTCTTCTCCCTCTCTGTCGGTATTGTCCGCCATAGGTTTTGTTTAACTAATCCAAAAGAAATATATTCAAATTACAATGCATGGATGCAATCAATTAATAAGGAAAAAATGAATCAATCATAGTACATAATAAGCATCATCGAATATAATCTCGAATACGTCGTCTCGAATAATAGACATAATCTCGAATACATCGTCTCGAGTAATATATATAATATCGAATATTATATATCGAATTCATCACTAGCTAGCTAACTAGCTAATAAGGATCAAATACTAGAGAGTAATCTAGGCGGCGAACAACCAAAGTGAAGGAACCATCACTGGATCATAGCTCGGGTGATCTCCCCAAAGAACCTGCCAGGTATTGGAGAACCTGACATCCATAGCAGCCATGTAGTGATGGACGTGCTCGTCCTCCTCCCTGACACGGCGACGTACCACCTCCGACGGGGCCGGCTCCCTCCGCACCGAAAGTGGCCCACGCGAACGCCACCAAAGGAGATGAGGGTCGACGATGGGACCCGGGGCTGGGTTCCTCACCAAGCGTCGCACCCATGAAGGTAGCACCTCCCAGTGCCAGCCCGGCGGAGCCCAGTCCTGGACATGGGTCCTCTGAAGCAGGACGTTGTCGCGAACGGGTCGACGGCGAGGATGCGGGCCGGGCATCATCGACAACAAATACTATATGCCGCAAAAGTAAAGTAACATTTTTTAAATGATGGATTATGATTTCATATATGCAAATTCTAAATTTTATAACTAAAAATATAAGAAACTAAAAAAACATCGATCATCGTCTAACAATTTGAAATTAATCTAATTCATCTAGCTAAAACTAACATTTCCAAAATTTCTAACATTTCTATAACATTTGTATAAAAAACAGAAAAAACCTTTGACATTATATATATTATAACTAACATTTCTATATACTATTTGACATTAATCTTAATCTAATTAATTAATTCATCTAAAACTTTGTATGAAAAAAGAAAAACAGAAAGAAACTAAAAACTAAAAATAGAAAAATTGTGTGTGTGCGCGTGTAGTGTGTGTGTGTGTGCATGTAGTGTGTGTGCGCGCGCGCGTGTGCGTGCGCTACGGCCGGCGTCGGCGCGCGGTGGCTTTGATCGCTTGGAGGGAGGAGAGGGGCCGGGGGAGGGGCTCACAGCGCGCACGGGCAAGGTCGAGGCGACGGCGACGGCGAGGCGAGGTCGATCCAAGGCGACGGCGGCGAGGCGAGGGGACGGCGACGGGCCGGTGCCGCGACCGGGACAGGCTGGCGACGGGGGCGCCGCGGAGTTGACGGGGACGATGCGACGAGGACGGGGGCGTCGCAGAGTCGACGGGGATGGCGCGACAGGGGCGGCGACGGCGCGGGACGGGGCGGCGACAGAGAGAAGTGGGAGATGAGAAACTGAAATTTTTCGAAGTGTTTTCTTATATAGGGGACACCTTTAGTACCGGTTGGAGCCACCAACCGGTACTAAAGGTCTGTTTTGGCCAGGCCAAGTGGCGGGAAGCGCACCCCTTTAGTACCGGTTGGTGGCACCAACCGGTACTAAAGACCCCCCTTTAGTACCGGTTGGAGCCACCAACCGGTACTAAAGGTGGTGCGCTGGCGCAGGTGCGGTGCGAGGGGCGCCCGCACTGGTTTATAAGCCCCAATGCGGTAGCTCTCTCGAGCTCCTCTCTTAAGCAGGCCTTCCGGGCCTACGTCTGCTGCTATGCCCTGATGGGCCTATTGGGCTAGCGGGCCTGCATCCTGGCCCAATTACAATTTGGGTTTCTAGTCATATGCAGGCCGCTGTGGCCCAGTAGGTGGGCTTTTTTCATTTAGTTTTTTCTTTTCTGTTTTACTTATTTTTAGTTGTTTTTTGCTGTATTTAGAGTTTCTTTGTGAATATTTTTGCTTTAGGTACAAAAATTAGAAACTTTCTGTTAGTGCCGGTAGTTTTCAAATTTGAATAGTTTAAATTTTAAATTATTTGAAATTTTTAGTGATTCTTTTTTATTATGTTTAACATTAGTGTGTTTTATCATTATATTCAATTTAGCTGAAAAAATCAGTAAAGGCATGAAAGAATTTGTTTGCACATAAAATTTCTTCGCGTTTCAAATGCCAAAACACATAACTACCCTAACTATTACATAGATTCCCTCCTGGGTGTGAAACACAGAAGAAAGTGATGATAGTGAAGCCAATCACATCCCAGATCTTTGGGTTTGAAACTTTTTCTTCGCGTGTGTCCCTTTGCGCCGTAACCATGGAAAATCTTCATCATTTAACGGGATGCTCGGGTCAATATTCACTGTGAATGGAGCAATTTTATCAAACTTTTCATAATCTCCTGACATGTCTGTCTTGTCATCCACTCTCACGATGTTTCTCTTCCCAGACAGAACTATGTGCCGCTTTGGCTCATCGTACGATGCATTCGCTTCCTTATCTTTTCTTTTTCTCAGCTTGGTAGACATGTCCTTCACATAGAAAACCTGTGCCACATCATTGGCTACGACGAATGGTTCGTCTGCATACGCAAGATTGTTGAGATCCACTGTTGTCATTCCGTACTGCGGGTCTTCCGTTACCCCGCCTCGTGTCATATTGACCCATTTGCACTGAAACAAAGGGACCTTCAAACCACGTCGATAGTCAAGTTCCCATATGTCCTGTATATAACCATAATGTGTTTCCTTTCCCGTCTTGGTTTCTGCATCAAAGCGGACTCCACTGTTTTGCTTGGTGCTCTTCTTATCTTGGGCGATCGTGTAAAATGTATTACCATTTATCTCGTACCCTTTGAAAGTCATTATATTCAAAGATGGTAACTGGGATAGCAAGTATAGGTCATCTTCATAGAGGCGTCATGCATGGTACGTGTCTGCAACCAGCTGGCGAAACTCCTGTTTTGTTCACGTGTAATCCAGTCATCAGACCGCTCCGGGTGTTTGGAGCGTAGCAAATTCTTGTGTTCATCCATATACGGAGCCACCAAGGCGGAATTCTGTAGAACTGTGTAGTGTGCTTCAGTGAGAGAATGTCCGTCCATACATATTATTTGTTCCCCTCCTAGCGTGCCTTTTCCATCCAGTCTGCCCTTATGCCACGATTTAGGAACACCAATCGGCTTAAGGTCAGGAATAAAGTCAATACAAAACTCAATGACCTCCTCATTTTCATGGCCCTTGGAGATGCTTCCTTCTGGCCTAGCATGGTTATGAACATATTTCTTTAAGACTCCCATGAACCTCTCAAAGGGGAACATATTGCGTAGAAATACAGGACCCAAAACGTTAATCTCTTCACATAGGTGAACTAGGACGTGCGTCATAATGTTGAAGAAGGATCATGGGAACACCAACTCAAAACTGACAAGACATTGCACCAAATCATTCTCTAACCTTGGTATGATTTCTGGATCGATTACCTTCTGAGAGATTGCATTAAGGAATGCACATAGCTTCACAATGGCTAATCGAACGTTTTCCGGTAGAAGCCCGCTCCATGCAACCGGAAGCAGTTGCGTCATAATCACGTGGCAGTCATGAGACTTTACGTTCTGGAACTTTTTCTTTGCTATGTTTATTATTCCCTTTATATTCGACGAGAAGCCAGACGGTACCTTAATACTGAGCAGGCATTCAAAGAAGATTTCCTTCTCTTCTTTGGTAAGAGCGTAGCTTGCATGACCCTGATGTATGCCGTCTTTTCCGTGCATACGTTGCTAGTCCTCCCGTGCCTCAGGTGTATCTTTTTTCTTCCCATACACGCCCAAGAAGCCAAGCAGGGTCACACAAAGATTCTTCGTCATGTGCATCACGTCGATTGCGCAGCGGACCTCTAGGTCTTTCCAATAGGGCAGGTCCCAAAATATAGATTTCTTCTTCCACATGGGTGCGCATCCGTCAGCGTCATTCGGAACAGGTTGTCCACCGGGACCCTTTCCAAAGACCACTGTTAAATCCTTGACCATATCATGTACATCAGCACCAGTACGGTGGCGAGGCTTCGTACGGTGATCCGCCTCACCTTTGAAATTCTTGCCTTTCTTTCTTACGGGATGCCTGCTCGGAAGAAATCGATGATGTCCCAGGTACACATTCTTCTTACAATTAGACAAATATATAATGTCAATATCGTCCAAACAATGCGTGCATGCGCGGTATCCCTTGTTTGTCTGTCCTGAAAGGTTATTGAGAGCAGGCTAATCATTGATGGTCACGAACAGCAACGCCTTTAGGTCAAATTCTTTCCCCTGTGCTCATCCCATGCACGTACACCTGTTCCATTCCATGGTTGTAAGAGTTCTTCAACTAATGGCCTTAGGTACACATCAATGTCGTTGCCGGGTTGCTTAGGGCCTTGGATGAGCACTGGCATCATAATGAACTTCCGCTTCATGCACAACCAAGGAGGATGGTTATACAAACATAGAGTCATAGGCCAGGTGCTATGGTTGCTGCTCTGCTCCCCAAAAGAATTAATGCCATCTGCGCTTAGACCAAACCATATGTTCCTTGCGTCATCTGCAAACTCGTTCCCGTACTTTCTTTCAATTTTTCTCCACTGCGACCCGTCAGCGGGTACTCTCAACTTGCCGTCTTTCTTACGGTCTTCTCTGTGCCATCGCATCGCCTTGGCATGCTCTTTGTTTTGGAACAAACGTTTCAACCGTGGTATTATAGGAGCATACCACATCACCTTGGCAGGAATCTTCTTCCTGGGGCGCTCGCCCTCGACATCACCAGGGCATCGCGGCTGATCTTATAGCGCAATGCACCACATACTGGGCAAGCATTCAAATCCTCGTACTCACCGCGGTAGAGGATGCAATCATTAGGGCATGCATGTATCTTCTGCACCTCTAACCCTAGAGGGCAGACAACCTTCTTTGCTTCGTACGTACTCTCGGGCAATTCGTTGTCCTTTGGAAGCATATTCTTTATCATTACCAGCAACTTTCCAAATCCCTTGTCAGATACACCATTCTCTGCCTTCCATTGTAGCAATTCCAGTGTGGTGCCCAGCTTTTTCTTGTCACCTATGCAATTCGGGTACAACAATTTTTTGTGATCATCTAACATGCGCTGCAACTTCTTCTTCTCCAAATCACTTGCGCAGTTTCTCTTTGCATCGGCAATGGCCCGACCTAGATCATTAACGGGCTCATCCGATGCCTCTTCTTCAGCTTCTTCCCGCATTGCCGGCTCAGCTTCTTCCCGCATTACCGGCTCAGCTTCTTCCCTCATTGTTGTATCATCATATTCAGGGCACCCATGGCCTGGATAGCTGTCATCGTCCTCTTCTTCTTCATTGTCTTCCATCATAACCCCTCTTTCTCCATGCTTGGTCCAAACATTATAGTGGGGCATGAAACCGGACTCAAACAGGTGGACGTGAATGGTTCTTGAGGTAGAGTAACTGTGACCATTCTTACAGCCAGCACATGGACAAGGCATAAAACCATCCGCCCGCTTGTTTGCCTCAGCCGCAAGCAGAAAAGTACGCACACCATTAATGAACTCGGGAGAGCATCGGTCATCGTACATCCATTGCCGGCTCATCTTCAATACACAACACCGAAAACACCAAATTAATACAATACATAAAGATCATACAACACTTAAATGCAACAAACAAATAACTCTCTAGCTAAAGAATTTAAATGCAACAACAAATGCGATCAAGATCGCAATTAAGGTAACAATTGATCCAACAGCATAATGATACCAAACCTCACTATGAATGGCATATTTTCTAATCTTTCTAATCTTCAAGCGCATTTTCTCCATCTTAATCTTGTGATCATCGACGACATCGGCAACATGCAACTCCAATTCCATCTTCTCCCCCTCAATTCTTTTCAATTTTTCCTTCAAATCCTCGTTTTCTCTTTCAACTAAATTTAACCTCTCGACAATAGGGTCGGTTGGAATTTCCGGTTCAACTACCTCCTACATACAAATATCTATGTCAACTTTATGGGCATAATTTGTCATAAACACGAAATGCAATGAATAGTTTTAAAAGAGAATATACCACATCCGAATCATAACCCGGACGAGGGCCGACGGGGACGGATATCAAAACCATGGCACTATGTATAAGAAACAACGTATGGGTAAGATAATTATATGAGTAACTATATATCCAAATCACACAAACATCAGTTTTTTATATAAAACTTCATGAACAAGAGGCTCACCACAAGGTGGTGCCGGCGACGGGACGTTGCGAGCGATCGACGGTGGTTACGACGGAGATTTAGAAGGTACTAAGTAAACCACACCTACATATGCAAACTAAGTGTTATTTTTGACCTCAAATTTTCATATAAATCAAATACTAGCACATATATATAATTCCTCCCAAATTACTAAACTCAAAAATCAATCACTATATAAAGCATTGCACGAGCTAATCTAACAATGAGAGATGAAAGGACAAAGTTGCTAACCTTTGTGATCATTTGAATGGATGGGGCCTTCAAGTATTGACAAATTTTGGGCAAAATGTGTGATGAGCTTGAGAGGAAGAGGGAAAAGAACAGAGAGGAGAGGGGAAAGGGGAAGAACAGAAGGGGCTATGTAGGACGACCTTTAGTATCGGTTCGTGATACGACCCGGTACTAAAGGTGCTGGAGGGGCCCCGGACTGGCAACATCCTGCCACCACTCACTTTAGTATCGGTTCATGGCACGAACCGGTGCTAAAGGTTCGCCACGAACCAGTACTAATGAGAGCGGCCGGCTAACCGTTGGAACCGGCACTAATGCACACATTAGTGCCGGCTCAAATTTAAACCGGCACTAATGTGCTTCACATTTGACCCTTTTTCTACTAGTGCATGGTGGATCGGCATGAAATGGTATGTTATACTGACTATAGTAAGTTGATGATATATATATATGCTTTATTGTTATACTTACAAATGCAAATTATCCGATGATATGCTTAGTGAATCCGATGATATGCTTAGTGTAGAGTCCAATGATATGCTATGTGGAATCTAGTCGATGATATGCTATGTGGAATCTAGTAGATAATCCATATATACTTATTAGTATAATTCATGATTAAATAGTACAAATGCGTAGTACTGTGTCTTTTGATAGTGTAGAAATATAGACTTAATATAAATATATTTGTAAGACTATGTGCGAAGCTATTTATTAATTGATATGTTTTTCTTATTCAGAAATTGCTAAAGAACCTATCTGTGAGTTGTGGTATTGAGCCTGATGAAGAAGGCTCAGCTGGACTACGCCTTACCGCAAGGGGCTCCGTCACCACCTGTACTTACCACATGGACACAGACGACGGTCGCACACACTTAAACTCGGTTGGGTGGAAGAGATTCCTCGTTGGCAAGAATCTTCGTGTTGGACAGGCCATCCTAATTACTATCAGGAACACCCGCCGCCCAGGCTTGAGGATGATGATCATCGTCGATATCATCTAGAACTACATATGTGTGTGTGTGGCTATATCATCTAGAACTACATATGATGATTGTCGTCGATATCATGTACAACTACATATGATGATCGTCGTCGATATCATCTAAAACTACATATGATGATCGTCATCGATATCACCTAGTACTGCTTGAGGATACATGTTGAGTATATATGAAATTGTTATCTAGTAATCCCTCCATTTCAAATTACTCGTCGTGGTTTTAGTTCAAATTTGAACTAAAACCACGACGAGTAATTTGGAACCGAGGGAATACTACCTAGTACCTATAATGCTTTATGGCTTTATGAAATTGATATCTAGTAGTACCTAGTATCTCGAAATTGTAGTTTATTGAAGCTGAAACAGGGTTGAAATGATGAAAGATATAGCAGTAGCGCGGGGCTAGGAAATCGCTACAGCTAACTAATAGTAGCGCGTTCTGTAAAAGCGTTGCTGCTATAGTCAATAGTAGTAGCGCGGGTACATACAACGCTACTACTAAGAGTTAGCTGTAGCACCTTATTGGTAGCGCGGCCACCCGCGCTGCTGATAGCCTAAAAACCCGCGCTACTACTAGGGTTTTCCCTAGTAGTGATATCACTACCTTTAAAAGATTGAAATTTATTTCTAGGAATTAATGTGGCACTGGTGGACAGAAGATCCATCATCTTCTCATTGAACTTGCGATCCAATTCATGTAGTTGGCTGTCAAGAGTTGCACGGAATATCTCGACTTGAAAATATTGCTCCTTAGTGAAATGATCAGGCTGATGCCGTGCACGGCCACCACGCATGATATAATTTTCCTTCATGTCTGGAATTTCAGTGCCATGATTCACACAAAATTCAACAACTATGCAAAAGAATTCCTCTCAGCCTTTGTCCGATCTCAACTGACAAAGACACTCTTTTGTTGCAAACACTAGACGAACATCATTTACAATGTCTTGTGACCTCTTTTGTAAAGCCTGACCAAGTCCTTTAGTTATCCCTAATATCTCCTTCATCATACATAAGATAAGGACAAACTCGAACGAGGACAAATAGCTGAAAGAAGTGTCAGCATCAGCACGTATTGATCTCACTACTGATCCATCTGAAGCCAAATCTTGGATAACAAAATTTACCGCATTAAAAAACTTCATAAGGCTATGAATAGAACCAAACTGAGAACCCCACCTAGTGTCCCGGGGTCTTTTAAGTGATCGAATCTGATTTGCCCCTTGACTAGTCTGAATGCTTCCATTTTCTATCATACGTGCTAGTTCTACCAACTGGGCATCATGGAACTCATCATGGCGTTTTGATGAGGAGTCGACAGTGTTAATAATGAAGATCAATTTCTGAAAAAACTGGGCAACATGAACCACCTCTTTGGATGCATCTACTAGTGCTAGCTGCAATCTGTGAGCATAACAATGAACATAGTATGCATATGGGCATACCTTGAGAAAAAGAGACTGCAACCCATTCAGCTCTCCTCTCATGTTGCTAGCCCCATCGTATCCTTGTCCACGGAGATTCTGAATATCAAAACCATTTAATGATAATGCAGAGCACAATTTATCTTTCAGTGTCATGGACTTGGTGTTGGCCACATGTATCAAATCAAAGAACCGCTCTTGTGAAAAGCCAGCTTTATCAACAAATCTGAAAACCAATGCCATTTGTTCTCTTTTAGCCACGTCACATGTCTCATCCACCAGAATAGAGAATTTGGAATCCCCAATTTCTTCATGGATATGTCTCCTAACTTTAGATGCATATATGGACAAGATTTCCTTTTGAATATCTGGAGATGTGTACTTTGAGTTGTATGGAGAATTCCCCAAAATGACTTTGGCAAGATCAGGATTGAACTCTGCGAGAAGGCCTAACAATTCGAGAAAAATTCCTTTATTCTTTGACTCGGCTTTCTCATTATGTCCTCTAAAAGCGCAAGACTGAAATGTGAGCCACCTAACAACCGCAACAGATGGTTTTAGCCTTAAACGGTTTCTTTCTACCTTTTCATCATCCTTTGCTGCTACAACATTTTCTAAATGACCTGCCTGGTTCAACAATGCTTGGCGTTCTATGACTGCATGGTTGTGTGGTGAGCATGGCGTAGAACCTTCATGGCCTAAGAGTGCACAATATTTTCCATCATTCACCCTTTTCCAGTTATCAAATCCATGTACTATGAATACATCAAGCCTCCTTTTGCTAAGATATTTCTGCTAGAAACAAAGCAGAGTAAACAGTATGCGCGATGACTGTCCTCTGAGTACTCTAGCCATGATGGGAAACTATCAAACCACTTATATTGGAAGCGACGCTGATGGCCTTTTTTACCAGAAGCTCTATAATGTTTGAGTTTTGGTTGCATGGGGCCTAACGACAAATATGCCCTCCGCACATTATCTCTCTGATTTGGTGGGTACTGCCAAATTTGTGGTCGCAGTGCAGGGTCTCGCTCGAAGAATTCCTTACCTCGGAATAGAATAGGAAGAGGAACTGAATTATTTATTTAAGGCTCTTCATCTTGATTTTCTTCTTGTTGTTCCCATTCAAGAAGCAGAGGTAAAGGTTGTGTAGCTGGAGGATCTTCAGGTGGTGTTGGGGATATTACTACTAGACGTAAATCGGCCAGGAGTAGCCGGATTAGCTTTATGAAGATTAGAAGCCCATGAAGATGTAAGAATGATGGCGCTTTATGAAGGCCCAGAGGCAAGTTAAGGCCTGTAGATGTAAACCGACCTAATTATGTAACTTGCATTGTAAGATAGGAAGTGTAGAGACCGAACCGGACACATCTATGATCCGGCTTCGGGACTCTGTAAACCGGCGGGCGTCAACCTATGTATATAAAGGGACGACCCGGCAGCAGTTTAGGAACAACAGACAATAACTCGAGAACCAGGCAAGCGGATTCGCTCCCTGGTCTTCGAAACCCTAGCAATACCAATCACAACTAGACGTAGGCTTTTACCTTCATCAAAGGGGACGAACTAGTATAAACTCCCTGTGTCCCCTTGTCTGGTTTAACCCCTTTAAGCTAACCCGTTGCGATGGCTCCACGACTAAGTCCTTTGTAAGTGCATCTAGTGCCACCCCTAGTTGGTTTTGGAGTATTGACGACAAATCTAGTTGAGGGACTAATGTGTTTGTGAGAATTGCAGGATAACACAGGTAGAAGTCCCTCATTGATTCGGTTTTCCTACCAGAGATGACCCATAAAAATGTATGAAGACATTGAAGTCAAAGGTGGTATGTGAAGACATTCACATTGAAGACTATGATAAGAGAAGACATCGCATGAAGACTATGGAGCGCGAAGACTTAGTTGTTTCGTCGTTCTTTTTCTTCTTTGTTGAGTCATAGGAACCACCGTACTGTTAAGTGGGGTCCAAGTGAACCAGTCAGAATGACTGAAGTGATGCTTAACCAAATCCTATGTCTTCGAGTGAAGACTATGAGAGCAAATCTTGTCCAGAGTTGGATAAGTCAGCTTTGCTTCTAGCCCAAGTAAAGTTGCCGTGTGTGTTTGAAATCTGGCTGTTGG
This sequence comes from Triticum urartu, assembly GCF_056163025.1. Classification (NCBI taxonomy): domain Eukaryota; kingdom Viridiplantae; phylum Streptophyta; class Magnoliopsida; order Poales; family Poaceae; genus Triticum; species Triticum urartu. The sequence continues at coordinate 593,902,808 of NC_141876.1, forward strand.
AACACGTGTCAGTTCCTTAGTGACCAAGGGTCATTTTGGAAAAATCAGGTCGGGTTGCCTAGTGGCTATAAATAGCCCACCCCCTACAACCATAAATGGTTGGCTGCTCAGAGTTAGTGCACGGCTTTTGTCGTTTGAGAGCAACCCACCTCGAAGCCTTTGAGAGAAAATTCCTTGCGAGGATAAAGCCCTAAACACCCAGAGCCAAAGAGTGTTAGGCATCATTTAAGTCTTCCTGTCTATGTGATCTGAAGACTTATTACACTTGAGGACTTTGAATCCTCCAGCCGGTTAGGTGTCGCGTTCTGAGCATCCAAGAGTCATTCTGGATCGCCGGTGAACAAAGTCTGTGAAGGTTTGGAAGTCTACCTTGAAGACTTACCAGAGTGATTGGGCGAGGACTGGGTGTCCTTAGCTCAAGGGGAATAAGGTGAAGACGAGGTCTTCTGAGTTGAATTTCAGCCTCCCTAACCAGACGTACAGTTGTCACAGCAACTGGAACTGGTCCAACAAATCATTGTCTTCAACGAGTCACTGGTTTCATCTTTCCCTTCCCTTTACTTACTGTTGGTCCTTGTGAAGTCATTGTATGATTGCTTTATCTTTTGCCTTCACTGAGTGACTACTTATTCTGATTGGCTTCACAATATCTTCCTACCTAATCTTTACTGCCTAGCTGCTATTAGTCATTGTGCTTTCACTCCATTGAATACTTGACTATGGTTTGCCTAGTGTAGTCTACCTTCCGCCGCATGGTAATAGGTTTATTTCTATCGTTTGTCTTCGAAACTTCCATGTTTTGAAGACTTTCCTAAAAATCGCCTATTCACCCCCCCCCCTCTAGTCGATCACTAGCACTTTCATCCTTTCACGAGGACATCTGCCGTGACAAACCCACGACAGTTGGCGCCCACCGTGGGGCTATCGCACGATGGTTTCAAGTTCTTAAAGGGCAGCTTTGATGGACTCGAGGGATATGCTGTGGGCCGGATGACAAAGAGTCATCGCGGCAAGCTCTACATCGACAACGCAGGATGGGGCCCTCATGCCAATTCAATCGAATACGGGTACCGAGTCCCCTTTGGTGGGATTCACGTCTTCATCAGCAATTGGCGAACCGGGCCCTGAGCTGGACACCTGCACCGACATCATCGAGACGGCTCAGCGTGTAAGCCCTTCCCCTGTTCAGCCCGTGGCGAAGCATGTTTTCATAGGTGTCATCCATGGAGCAGAATACGAGGACGGACCGGCGTCCAATGGAGAAACCGTTGTCTGTTCCGATGAGGAGTCTTCTAGAGAGACCGAATTGCTCTATTAGTTGCAGGATGGCCGAATTAGTGGAGGTTCTGAGGGCAATAGTATTCCGGACTCTCCTGATCTGCCAAACCGGGCCGCCATCTTCATGGCCGGTAGATAGTCAGCGCCTCACTCATCAGCCACCGCAGCAATACTCTCCGGTTCAACAACGGCCACGCCAGTGGGGGCAGGAAGCTCTGCACCGCCTCCGGCTCAAGTCCTGTCTGACTTGTTCGACACTTTGGCAACATTGATGGCCGCAGAGGTGGATGCAGCAGCCCGGGATGAGCACAACACGGAGATTGCAAAGGTGAAAGATCAGATAGCTCAGGCTAAAGCGGACCTAGTGGCAGACAACGCTAGGATGGCTACAGAACGGGCCGAGTTGGAAGCTCAGGCCTACCGGATTAGGTTGGATCAGAACACTTCCGAAGAAGCCATGAGAAGAAGATACCGATTGCATCTCCCGTCGGGTTATGAGCCACGAAATCTCTTCAATACGCCAGGAGCAGGAACTAGTAACCAGCCAATATTAAACTGGACAGAGGCACCAGGAGCAGGAGCACCGGTTCAGCCGCGCACGATGGACCCGCCTCGTCAGAACAACATTGTGCCACAGTATGTTCCAACACCTCCCGGGCATTACTCCAACCCGTTGGACAACATTGTGGCCGCCGCTTCATGATTGGCAGCCCTCCCGACCGACGGCGAATCACCAGTTGCAATTGAGGCACGATGAGCCAGAGATCTCCTTCAAACAGCTCTAAACCAGCAGCAGGCATATTCACACAGCCGCAAGAGGATTCATTCCACCCCCCGTCCAAGCCGGAGCTACAGCAGACACGTTGAGGATGAACCGGCTGTATCAAGCAGCGCACGTCACCATAATCCGCCGCGAGGGCACAACTCGGCAGGGGGAGGTGCTGATGTGCAGAATGTGGTAGAACATGGTCGTGCGCGTCGAGAGGCCGAGTTAGGAGCTCTGCACGGAGCCCGTCAACCTACTCCGGTTCACCCTACCGCTTCAGTGGAGCCAGGTGTGGTATTCAGTTCCTTAGGGGTGCCGTGTCTTACCCCCACTTTGCGTAATGTGAGACTGCCCAAGGATTTCAAAGGACCCCGTAAGGTACCCAATTATACCACCAATCTGCAACCAGAGGCATGGGTCGAAAGCTATGAGATGGCAATGGAGATGTTAGATGTGGATGAAGCAGTATGTGCTAAATACTTCACCATGATGTTGGAGGGAATAGCTCGTACTTGGTTGAAGAGCTTACCAACTAACTCTGTCGGATCATGGGCCGAATTGAAGCACCGGTTTATCCAGAACTTTAAAGATACTTGTAAGCAGCCCATGTCAATTGTGGATCTGGCCGCTTGTGTCCAAGAGGATGGGGAGTCCACAACTCATTGGGTAAAGCAGGTCTCAGCTATTTTGCATTCGTGAGATCGTATCAATGCAGACACCGCAGTGCTAACGTTGGAGGGCAATTGCTGTTTTCTGCCGCTCAAATAGAAGTTAGGAAGGCTCAAACATCATTGCAATGATATGTCAACGCTTATGGCCGCTTTGGTTAAGTACGCCGATTCAGATAATACCAAAGACCCTGACTCAGAGGAGGACAAATCGGGGAAAGGGAAAAAGAGCGGCAACACCAAGGGTCAGCAACATAATCCGGCAGGCCATGGGAACAATGGTAAACGCAAGGCCGACAACAGTCTGGACTTTGTGGCTAACACCAATGCTCAGGAGAATGGTCAGCGTTGTAAGGGTAAGTAGCCCCAGAGGAGCGAAGGTTCAGACCCCAATTAGGAGCGCCTGTTAAATCAACCCTGTCCAAAGCATGGATCCAAGGAGAAGCCCATCGCATCTTTGGAAGGATTGTTATATCATGCGAGATTTCAAGAACTCCAATATGTCTCAGTATGATAATGGCCCGCCCGGCGGTTCAGGAGGTGGTTTTCACGGGCCGGGTTACGGAGGTGGTAGTTCCGGTTAAGGATTTCAGGGCAATCAAACCGGACACATCAATCAAGGGCACCAAGGCAACCAGGGAGGTTACAACCATCAGGGGAACCAGCAGCAGCAGCAGTCGGGTTATCAGAGCAATCCTAAGCAGCTAAATAGTGGGCAATATCATGTCTTCACCACTAGCTTGTGTAAGCGTGATCAGAAGCTTCACAAGAGGGCAGTAAACTCTATTGAACCGGCGGTGCCTCGGTATTTGCGCTGGTTTGAACAACCCATTTTGTGGAGTAGAGAGCATCACCCACCCCGGGTTGACAATCCGGGTCACTTGGCCCTAGTGGTGGCCCCTCAAGTTGGGGGATATAAGTTCACTAAGGTACTCATGGATGGGGGAAGTAGTATCAATATTTTGTATTATGATACCTTCCGTTGTATGGGGTTGACAGATAAGAGTCTTAAACTGTCAAACACTGTTTTCCACGGTGTGGTGCCTGGCAAGTCTGCATATCCAGTGGGCAAGATAGCCTTGGAGGTGGCTTTTGGAGATGACTATGATTCAAGGTCAGAAACATTGACTTTTGAGGTGTTTAAAATCAAAAGTCCGTATTACACTTTGTTTGGGCGACTGACTTATGCTAAGTTTATGGCGATGCCGTGTTATGTTTATCTACAGCTTAAAATGCCAGGTCATAAGGGGACCATCATAGTGCACGGGAGCAGGAAGATCGCTTTGGAATGTGAGGAAGGTGATGCGGCTTATGCTGAGTCAGTTTGTGCCACGGAGGAGCTGAAGTTTTATAAAGACCAAGTTGATCCGACAGATATGACTTCTTTGAAAAAGCCAACTATGGAGCACGATCCGGCGTTGAAGTTTAAATCGGCCACAGATACTAAGATGTTTGATTTTGTTCCTGGTGATTCATCCAAACAGTTCAGTATCAGCGCTAACCTGGATCCCAAATAGGAAAGCGCGCTCATCGAGTTCATCCGTGAGAACCGGGACATCTTTGCATGGAAACCTTCTGACATGCCAGGTGTACCGAGGGAACTCGCTGAGCACACACTTAACATTGATCCTAAGTTTAAGCCGGTCCGGCAGTTTCTCCGCCGCTTCAATGAAGAAAGGCGCAAGGCTGTTGGTGAAGAGGTAGCTCGATTGTTGGCCGCAGGGTTTATCGTGGAGGTCTTTCACCCAGTGTGGTTGGCTAATCCAGTGCTGGTTCTTAAGAAAAACGGCACTTGGCGTATGTGTGTGGATTACACAGACTTGAACAAAGCTTGCCCTACAGACCCCTTTTCCCTCCCTCGTATTGATCAGATCATTGATGCTACAGCGGGTTGTGACCATTTGTGTTTTCTGGCCGCTTATTCTGGTTATCATCAGATCAAAATGGCAGTTAAGGACCAGGAGAAGACAACTTTCATAACTCCCTTTGGAGCCTTCTGCTATGTCTCCATGCCCTTTGGGCTCAAAAGTGCCCAGGCGACTTATCAACGTTGTGTTCAGAATTGTCTTCATAAGCAGATTGGGCGCAATGTTCATGCGTATGTGGATGATATTGTGATAAAGTTCAGGAAGAAGGAAACATTGATAGATGATTTGAGATAAACCTTTGACAACCTCCGGGTTTACATGATGATGCTCAATCCAGAAAAGTATGTCTTTGGTGTTCCGGCAGGCAAACTCTTGGGTTTTCTGGTGTCAAATAGAGGCACTGAAGCTAATCCGGAAAAAATTCAGCAATTACATCTTTGGCTAAACCGGCGTGTATCAATGACGTTCAACGTTTGGCCGGCCGGATTCCGGCTTTGAGCCAGTTTATCAGTCGTCTTGGGGAGAAGGCTATCCCTTTATATCAGATGCTCAAGAAAACAGATGATTTTGTCTGGAGTGAGGCGGCTGATAAAGCATTTGAGGATCTGAAGAGTCAGTTAGCTGAACTGCCTGTGCTTGTAGCCCCGATCGATAAAGAGCCATTGTTGCTATATGTGGCTGCTAATGCCCGAGCTGTTAGCGTGGCTATTGTGGTAGAACGCAAGGAAGCTGGTAATGAATATCCGGTTCAACGGACGGTTTATTATATCAGTGAAGTGCTCATTGAGTCAAAGTAGAGGTATCCACATTGGCAGAAGCTGGTGTATGGAGTGTTTATGGCAAGCCGGAAGCTTAAACATTATTTTCAGGGTCATCCTATCACAGTGATCAATTCAGCCCCTCTGGGAGATATCATTCAAAACAGAGAAGCAACTGGCCGGATTGCCAAATGGGCTATTGAGCTTGGACCTCATGGGCTCAAATACATATCTCGCACAGCAATTAAATCCCAAGCACTCGTGGACTTTATCAATGATTGGACAGAATTGCAGGCACTAGAGGAAAAGCCAGATAACACGTATTGGACTATTCACTTTGATGGATCCAGGCAGTTGGAGGGCTCGGGGGCTGGAGTCATACTAACTTCCCCACGAGGTGACAAGTTTTGTTATGTCCACCATTTAATGTTCCCTTGTACTAACAATGCAGCTGAATATGAGGCCTTGCTCCACGGTCTTCGGATGGCTAAGGAGATGAACTTAAGCTGGGTTAAGTGTTTTGGGGATTCAGATCTGGTAGCCCAACAGGTGTCTGGCGCATGGGATTCTAAAGACCCACTCATGGCTGCATATCGACGAGAGGTGGACACAGTGGCTGGTCACTTCAAGGGTTATCAGGTGGACCATATAGACCGGCGAAAGAATGAAGCGGCGGACGCTTTAAGCCGCCTTGGTTCTAAGCGTAAACCGGTCCCACCAAATGTCTTTCTTGACGTGCTGCACAACCCGTCGGTCAAGGTACCAACAGACGAGGAGTTGGCTATTCCTGACCCGGAGGCTCAATTGGTGGCACCTTTGCATGTCATCCTGGATTGGACAATCCCATACCTGGCTTACATGAACCGGGGCGAGTTACCAGAGGATGAAACCTTGTCCCGGCAGATAATCCGGCGTTCCAAATCGATGACTATAGTCAACAGAGAATTACATCATTACAGTGTCTCAGGGGCAATTCAACGTTGTGTTTCTCCTCAAGAGGATTGTGAGATTTTGCGAGAAATCCATGAAGGGGATTGTGGTCACCACGCCGGTTCAAAGTCCTTGGTGGCTAAAGCTTTTCGCCACGGTTTCTATTGGTTAACAGCTCATGCTAATGCTGAGGATTTAGTCAAACGATGTGACGGTTGTCAAAAATTTGCACGTCGTGCTCATATTCCGGCTCAGGAGTTGAGGATGATTCCAATAACATGGTTGTTTGCAACTTGGGGGATTGATATGGTTGGACCCTTTAAGCTCTCCAAGGACAAAAAGACCCACTTGTTAGTAGCAGTGGACAAGTTCACCAAATGGGTGGAAGCAGAGCCAGTCAGTAAGTGTGATGCGGCCACGGCGGTTCAGTTCATCAAAAAGGTGATATTCCAGTTTGTCTTTCCACACAGTATTATAAAGGATAATGGTACTAATCTGTTTAAGGGAGAGATGGAGGATTTTTTCCAACGTGAGCACATCCGGCTTGATATAGCATCGGTGGCTCACCCCCAATCCAATGGACAAGCGGAGAGGGCAAATCAAGAAATTTTGCGAGGTATTAAACCCTGGCTTATGGTTCCTTTGAAGCGGTCACCGGGCTGTTGGGTGGAGGAATTACCTTTTGTGTTATGGAGCATCAACACCACACCTAACAGATCTACGGGTTACACACCTTTCTTTATGGTTTATGGAGCGGAGGCGGTTCTTCCTAGTGACATCCATCATGACTCACCCCGTGTGACGGCTTATGTTGAAGCTGATAATGAGAAGGCACATCAGGATTCTCTGGACCTGTTAGATGAGGAGTGTGATCTTGCAGCAGCACGTTCGGCGATTTACCAACAAGATCTCTGACGTTATCACAGCCACCGGGTTAAAACCAGAAATTTTCAAGAAGGCGGTCTGGTGCTCCGGCTCATCCAGGGTCGGACTGATATGCACAAGTTATCCCCACCTTGGGAAGGACCTTTTGTGGTCAGCAAGAATCTGCACAACGGGTCATACTACCTCATTGATGTTCGAGAGCACAAAGACTCACGTAAATCGGAGGAGGAGACCAAGCAGCCATGGAATATAGCTCTTCTTCGGCCTTACTATACTTAAGCCACAGGCTTCTTCATATGTACATATTTAAGACAATGTATATATTATATAATAAACTAGAGCCTCGAATAAAGCGGGGTCTCTATTCTTTTTATATCATGTGTGTGCCTACAAAAGTTTCTACTGACAAAGCAAAATTTTGTTAAACCGGTCTCTGCAGCCGCACTGATACAAAGAGATATCACTAGGGGGCTTGGTTGTTGTCACACCATAGCTACACCTCTTGATCGGTTTAAACACCACAAAGGGATTTCACTAGGGGGCTTGGTTGTTACCACACCATAGCTACACCTCTTGATGGGCGTTAAGCCACAAAGGAAATTAGGTGGGGCCAAAGAGAGTGTTGCACAAAGCACAAACTCAAACATGGGAACCCACTGAGCACAGCTCACAAAGTTACTTGGGGGCTCTTTGTGCAACGCAACAAAGAGTTTGAAAGGACCCTTGTAATTGGCTATCAAGCCACGGCTTGGAAGCCTGGTGTATTCACCTAAAACCCCGGGTTAACCTGCCTTCATCAAGTAAGCCAGTCCTGTCCAGGTAATCCTGGTATGACCCGCCGAACGTTTGACAAGTCAATCTTATACAGACCCTGAACTTGTCAAAGTTAAAACAACGATTGGTTAATTGGAGGCCCATCTTCAAAGGCTTTGTTAAATGGTTTAACTCAGAGGCGTGGCAGCCCATGAAAAGCCTCGATTTGGAGCCTGGCAGCTCGTAAAAAGCCTCGCATATTTCTTTTTCGAGTCCTATTTGCTAAGTTTTTCGCCTTTATTGAGGTTCCTAATGTCTTCTGATAAACCGGTGTCCTTGACCCGACATGGCTTTCAACTACAAGTTGTCAGTACAAGATCAGTTATACACCGGCGTTCATTACCCCGGTCTGGTTTTGACTAACAAGTCGCCAGTGTTATAAGAAAAACCCGGTGTTTATCATATCACTGGTACAGTTTATTATCCTAATCCGACAAATTAAGGACGGAGTTATCACTGCTCCGGATTGGTGTTTACACCTTTACCATACAAGCAGTTGGTCAGCCAACGAGGTATGTTGCACATGTTATTTTTTATATACAAACTTTGATTATCCATCCAAATGTTGTCTTTTCTTGGGCATCATGACCCGTCCAATGGTAAACCACTAGGACACTTTTCAAGTCCTTTTATCCAGGAACACAACTCATCATGGGTTATGCATACATAGATCCCAAAAGGTGGAGCAAGTTTTCACATTATCAAAGCGTCATAAAACATGCTCGATGGCATGACAGATAAAGGAGTTTTTGCTATCCTATTACATGAAGCTTCCAAATGGCTCCAATTGAATAGTTGTTTTTAAGCATTGGCACACAATAGCTGGTAAACCGGCTGCCGGTTTAAAACGCTTCGTTTGGACGGTTTGACGGTTGAGGGTCAGTTGGTGTGATGACTTCTTCTTCATCCCTCCCCAGACGCCGGAAATCAACCGTCGACCAATCGATTCCAGTTAAAGCTTGAAACACGGCTTCTTCATGGATAAGGCTGGAGGGCTTAATGTCAGGAGCGTAAGTATGCTTACAGATTGGAGGCACAAGTTCTTCAACTTCATGGATTTCGGCAGGCTGTCTCTTCCCTTGGGCGTCATAAGCCGGTTGGAAATGAGACAAGTGTGTGTCCTCTGCCAGTTTGCTGGCTATTGGCTGCATTTCTTTGGTCAGCCTTCGGAGGTCATCATTGTCGAAGTTTGAACCGTCCTCCTTCACACCTGGATATCCTTTAATGATGTCCTTCGCTTCAAGATCTAGAATCCATGCCTTGGCTCGGATTAGTGCGGTTAATGCTCCTGCTCTTGCGGCTGCCTTCTTCAGTTCGGTAATCCGGGCTGGTAACATGGCCAGCTTCTCAAGAGTTTCCTTTATCAGTGATGGCGCCGGTTTATTGTAAGCCGTAGTGCAAATAGCACGCTGGGATCCAGAGTACAGCTGTTCAATCAAGGTATAAGCCGCTTTAAGCTTCATCCGCATATCAGCACCGAGATGAGAAATGCGAGTGCCTGTCATGGTTTAATATCAGCCAAACTGATAAACACCAAAGTCTCATGAATTGGACAAGCAGCATAAGGAGATACTTACCAAATACAGCGGATGTCATAGCGTTCATTTGCCACTTCAAACCAGTTAATTCATCTACAACTGGCTTTAGGGCTGCTTCGGCATCCTCAGCTTTTTTGGTTAAACCGGCCTTCTCAGTTTCCCAGTCATCACGTTCCTTGTTAAAAGACTCCTTCATCTTTTCCATCGCTGCCGGGGCTTTGGTCAGTTCCTCTTTGGCTTTTGCAGCTTCTGCTTGTTGGGACTTCACATTCTCTTGCAAGTTAGCGGTTCGGGCATCTCTATTGCTTAGTTCGGCCTGCAACAGTGAAGATATGTTAACAATAGGATATATATTTTCTAAGTACAAAGCATATAACAAGTTATGCACTTCGTACTTGGGGGCTAATGCCTATTTGCTCTGATTCACTACATCTTTTATAATTCTCCAGAACAATGCAAGCATTATCCTTGACACTTGGGGGCTAATGTACATCTGTTCAAAACGGACGCATGGATTAAAACCCGGATTACCTTGCAAAGCAAAACCGGCCTTTGGGGGCTACGCTGAGGAAAACTATATAATTACATTGTTAAAGTATCAGTCTTGGGTTTCACTAAGGACCTGCCATTTTGAGGATCAGTAGGAGAGACTTAAAGTGTTACAAAGACCCGGTTTACGATTAGCATAATAAAACGGCCCTTGGGGGCTACTTGGGCTAGCACTTCAACTTTGGAATCAAGAAGTAAAGGGAGATGAAAATACCTCATAGCGTTTCTTCATCAAGTTCACCAAACCGACTTCATAGTCACGGTTTGAGTGCAGACGGTTTAAGAAACTGGAGTGAAGTTCTTCAGCATTGAGATGGGCATAACTTGATAAGTCAGTATTCCATTTGCCCTTTTCCCTAGCAGCACGCTCTTCTTTGGCACTATGTTGGGCCAAGATTACGGGATGGCCAGGAGAGCTGTGGCCCATACCAGTAATGATAACATCATCTCCTTGGCCTTCAGTGGTTTTTGTGGGTGATGCGGAGTCTCAGTACCTCTCACCGGACTAACCCGGTTTGGAGCTGCCGGTTCAGTATCAGGCACAGCAGGATCAGCTTCTGGTGGTTCATCAGTATTCCGGTCTTGAAGGGGCGGTTCATCAAAGGTGGCCTCAGGATGTGGACCCTCCGGTTCATGAGTTTGGTCTGGTTCACCCATTTGCTCTTCTTCCAAAACTGCCTGGTTTTCTGACGGATTGTTGACCCGAGCTTTCTTGTTGGGTCTGGCTTTAGCTCTGCAAACAAAATTAAAAGAGGTTTAGCACCTTATTCAAGATTTGCAACGCATTAGAAGAGAGGGTTTGAAAGCTTACCCAACCACAGTTTTTAGAGGAGGGAGTTGGGTTGCTGTCGACTCGCCAGAGGATGAGGGAGGAGTCACCTGATAATTTGAATCGGACGGATTAAGAGGTTGTCTGAAATAACCTGCCTTGGGATAAGAATTGTCAGAAGTGGGAGAGACCTCAGACCGGCGCTTCCGAACTGGGGTATCAGGTAAACCGGCCGAAGTGACCTATTGGCCACTGTGCCGGGTTGTCCGGTGAGCTTCATGATGCTGTGTCTTCAAAATAAATGTTGGATCCAAGTAAGCAACAGGATGAGAAAAGCTTACTTTCCGGATTGCTTGATGGGTTTTTTGTGTTGGCATAGAGTCTGAACTGGAGGAAAGGGTAATTACCTCTACATCATTAGCCTGGCTGCCTTCTACTTCCTCCTGATAAAGATCATTATTAATGAGGTGCATGAAAAGGGAGCCAAGTGAGTCAAGTTCTACCTCAACTTCTGGATCATCTGCATCTTCATCAAGCTCCATGCTGATCCGGTCAGCTGTTTTCCACTTTGAGGTACGCTTGACAGCTTTGGTTTTGGGACGGGATGGCTTTGCCGCTTTATCTGTGCATTTCCGTTTCTAGAAGGCATCATCTCCCTGTTCATACACAAACAGAGGAAGGTTCACAAGTTGAACAAATCAAAAGATATCAAAGATAAAAAAGGAAGCATTGTGCTTACAGCAGGCGGTTTATTCTGAGTATAGAAGGGGCTCAAGCCGGTTTGGCGACAGACTGATTCCGGTTCATTAAAAAATTTCTTAACACTTTTAGTGACCTCTTCATCGGTCACCTGAATGTTGATGTGGCGTTGGGGGTCTTCAACCTCACCGGTATATGATGTCTACTACACAACCTCCTTCTTGTAGACGTGTTGGGCCTCCAAGTGCAGAGGTTTGTAGGACAGTAGCAAATTTCCCTCAAGTGGATGACCTAAGGTTTATCAATCCGTAGGAGGCGTACGATAAAAATGGTCTCTCTCAAGCAACCCTGCAACCAAATAACAAAGAGTCTCTTGTGTCCCCAACACACCCAATACAATGGTAAATTGTATAGGTGCACTAGTTCGGTGAAGAGATGGTGATACAACTGGTATATGGATAGTAGATAATAGTTTTTGTAATCTAAAATAATAAAAACAGCAAGGTAGCAAGTGATAAAAGTGGGTGTAAACGGTATTGCAATGCTAGGAAACAAGGCCTAGGGTTCATACTTTCGCTAGTGTAAGTTCCCTCAACAATACTAACATAATTGGATCACATAACTATCCCTCAACATGCAACAAAGAGTCACTCCAAAGTCACTAATAGCGGAGAACGAACGAAGAGATTATGGTAGGGTACGAAACCACCTCAAAGTTATTCTTTCCAATCAATCCGTTGGGCTATTCCTATAGGTGTCACAAACAGCCCTAGAGTTCGTACTAGAATAACACCTTAAGACACAAATCAACCAAAACCCTAATGTCACCTAGATACTCCAATGTCACCTCAAGTATCCGTGGGTATGATTATACGATATGCATCACACAATCTTAGATTCATCTATTCAACCAACACAAAGGACCTCAAAGAGTGCCCCAAAGTTCTACCGGAGAATCACGACGAAAATGTGTGCCAACCCCTATGCATAGGTTCATGGGCGGAACCCGCAATTTGATCACCAAAACAAACATCACGTTAATCACGTGATATCCCATTATCACCACAGATATCCACGGCAAGACATACATCAAATGTTCTCAAATCTATAAAGACTCAATCTGATAAGATAACTTCAAAGGGGAAACTCAATTCATTACAAAAGAGAAGAGGGGGAGGAGAAACATAGGATCCAACTATAATAGCAAAGCTCGCGATATATCAAGATCGTGCCAAATCAAGAACACGAGAGAGAGAGATCAAACACATAGCTACTGGTACATACCCTCAGCCCCGAGGGAGAACTACTCCTTCCTCGTCATGGAGAGCATCGGGATGATGAAGATGGCCACCGGAGAAGGATTGCCCCCTCCGGCAGGGTGCCAGAACGGGTCTAGATTGGCTTTCGGTGGCTATGGAGGCTTCTGGCGGCTGAACTCCCGATCTATTCTGCTCCCAGATGTTTTTAGTGTATATGGAGATATATAGGCGGGAGAAATACGTCAGGGGGCACGAGGAGCTCATGAGGGTGGAGGGCGCGCCCAGGGGGGTGGGCGCGCCCCCCTGCCTCGTGACCTCCTCGTAGATCCCCCGATGTGCACTCCAAGTCTTCTAGGCTTCTTTCCTTCCAAAAATGAGTTCCGTGAAGTTTCAGGTCAATTGGACTCCATTTGATTTTCCTTTTCTTCGAAACCCTAAAACAACGTAAAAACATAAACTGGCACCTAGGCTCTCGGTTAATAGGTTAGTCCCAAAAATGACATAAAAGTGTATAATAAAGCCCATAAACATTCAAACAATAGATAATATAGCATGGAGCAATCAAAAATTATAGATACGTTGGAGACGTATCAGCATCCCCAAGCTTAATTCCTGCTCGTCCTTGAGTAGGTAAAATGATAAAAACAGAATTTTTGATACGGAGTGCTACTTGGCATGATTTCAATGTAATTCTTCTTAATTGTGGCATGAATATTCAGATCCGAAAGATTCAAGACAAAAGTTCATATTGACATAAAAATAATAATACTTCAAGCATACTAACTAAGCAATCATGTCTTCTCAAAATAACATGGCCAAAGAAAGCTATCCCTACAAAATCATATAGTCTGGCTATGCTCCATCTTCACCACACAACGTATTCAAATCATGCACAACCCCGATGGCAAGCCAAGCAATTGTTTCATACTTTTGATGTTCTCAAACTTTTTCAATCTTCACACAATACATGAGCGTGAGCCATGGATATAGCACTATAGGTGGAATAGAATGGTGGTTGTGGAGAAGACAAAAAGGAGAAGATAGTCTCACATCAACTAGGCGTATCAACGGGCTATGGAGATGCCCATTAATAGATATCAATGTGAGTGAGTAGGGATTGCCATGCAACGGATGCACTAGAGCTATAAATGTATGAAAGCTCAACAAAAGAAACTAGTGGGTGTGCATCCAACTCGCTTTCTCATGAAGACCTAGGGCATTTTGAGGAAGCCCATCATTGGAATATACAAGCCAAGTTCTATAATGAAAGATTCCCACTAGTATATGAAAGTGACAACATATGAGACTATCAGGATGTGCAATGATGCATGAGTGACATGTATGAAAGAATTATGAATGGTGGCTTTGCCACAAATATGATGTCAACTACATGATCATGCAAGCAATATGACAATGATGAAGCGTGTCATAATAAATGGAATGGTGGAAAGTTGCATGGCAATATATCTCGGAATGGCTATGAAAATGACATAATAGGTAGGTATGGTGGCTCTTTTGAGGAAGGTATATGGTGGGTGTATGATACCAGCGAAAGTTGCGCGGTACTAGAGAGGCTAGCAAAGGTGGAAGGGTGAGAGTGCGTATAATCCATGGACTCAACATTAGTCATAACGAACTCACATACTTATTGCAAAAATCTATTAGTTATCGAAACAAAGTACTACGCGCATGCTCCTAGGGGGATAGATTGGTAGGAAAAGACCATCGCTCGTCCCCGACCGCCACTCATAAGGAGGACAATCAATAAATAAATCATGCTCCGACTTCATCACATAACGGTTCACCATACGTGCATGCTGCGGGACTTGCAAACCTCAACACAAGTATTTCTCAATTTCACAACTACTCAACTAGCACGACTTTGATATTATTACCTCCATATCTCAAAACAATCATCAAGCATCAAACTTCTCTTAGTATTCAACACACTCATAAGAAAGTTTTATTATTAATCTTGTATACCAAGCATATTAGGATTTTAAGCAAATTACCATGCTATTTAAGACTCTCAAAATAATCTAAGTGAAGCATGAGAGTTCATATATTTCTTCAAAATAAAACTACCACCATGCTCTAAAAGATATAAGTGAAGCACTAGAGCAAATGACAAACTACTCCGGAAGATATAAGTGAAGATCAATGAGTAGTCGTCGAATAATTATGCAACTATGTGAAGACTCTCTAACATTTAATAATTTCAGATCTTGGTATTTTATTCAAACAGCATGCAAAACTAAATAAAACGACATCTAAGAATGGCAAACATCATGTGAAAAAGCAAAAACTTAGGATCAACCGATACTAACCGATAGTTGTTGAAGAAGAAAGGTGGGATGCCAACCGGGGCATCCCCAAGCTTAGACACTTGAGACTTATTGAAATATTATCTTGGGATGCCTTGGGCATCCCCAAGCTTGAGCTTTTGTGTCTCCTTAATTCCTCTCATATCACGGTCTCCCTAAATCTCAAAAGCTTCATCCACACAAAACTCAACAAGGACTCGTGATATAAGTTAGTATAAACCATTGCAAAAACCTTATCATACTCTACTGTAGCAAATCACTAAAATTATTATTCAACATTGTATACTAAATTCCCCTGCATATTTAATAGTCCTATCCTCAAATAGAATCATTAAAGAAGCAAACATATGCAAACAATGCAAACATAACAGCAATCTGCCTAAACAGGATAGTCTGTAAAGAATGCTGCAACATCCATACTTCCCTAGCTCCAAAAATTATGAAATAAAATTCCAACTCTAGTAAATTTATCAGATCTTAATATTCAAAAGGTTTCAACATTTTATCACATTCTGATTTTTCTAGGGAATTACTGCAACAGCGGTAAACTTTATGTTTTCAAACGGCAACATGTATACTTGTAACATAGGCATAGTAAAGGCTATCAATGCCACTTTTATTGAAATAAAAGATGCAAAGCATTGTTCTAAATAACGGCAAGAAAATCCTAACAAAACAAATTAACGCTCCAAGCAAAACACATATCATGTGGTGAATAAAAATATAGCTCCAAGTAAAGTTACCGATGAACAAAGACGAAAGCGGGGATGCCTTCCAGGGCATCCACAAGCTTAGGCTCTTGGTTGTCCTTGAATATTACCTTGGGGTTCCTTGGTCATCCCCAAGATTAGGCTCTTACCACTCCTTATTCCATAATCCATCGTATCTTTACCCAAAACTTGAAAACTTCACAACACAAAACTTAAAGTAGAAAACTCGTGAGCTCCGTTAGTATAAGAAAATAAATCACCACTTCAAGGTACTCTAATTAACTCATTCTTTATTTATATTGGTGTTAAACCTACTGTATTCCAACTTCTCTATGGTTTATAAACTCTTTTACTAGCCATAGATTCATCAAAATAAGCAAACAACACACGAAAAACAGAATCTGTCAAAAACAGAACAGTCTGTTGTAATCTGGATCAAACGTATACTTCTGGAACTCATAAAATTCTAAAATAAATTTCTGGACGTGATGAATTTATCTATTAATCATCTTCAAAAATAATTAACTAAATATCACTCTCCAATAAAAAATGGCATCCATTCTCGTGAGCGCTAAAGTTTCTGTTTTTTTACAGCATGATCACAAAGACTTCCCCCAAGTCTTCCCAAAGGTTCTAGTTGGCAAAAACACTAAATAAAAGCATAAAACCACATCCAAACAGAGGCTAGATGAATTATTTATTACTAAACAGGAGCAAAAATCAAGGAACAAAAATAAAATTGGGTTGCCTCCCAACAAGCGCTATCGTTTAACGCCCCTAGCTAGGCATGATGATTTCAATGATGCTCACATAAAAGATAAGAATTGAAACATAAAGAGAGCATCATGAAGAATATGACTAGCACATTTAAGTCTAACCCACTTCCTATGCATAGGGATTTTGTGAGCAAACAACTTATGGGAACAAGAATCAACTTGCATAGGAAGGTAAAACAAGCATAGCTTCAAGATATTAAGCACATAGAGAGGAAACTTGATATTATTGCAATTCCTACAAGAATATGTTCCTCCCTCATAATAATTTTCAGTAGCATCATGAATGAATTCAACAATATAACCATCACATAAAGCATTATTTTCATGATCTACAAGCATAGAAAATTTACTACTCTCCACATAAGCAAAATTCTTCTCATGAATAATAGTGGGAGAAAACTCAACAAAATAACTATCATGTGATTGAAAATTAAGATCAAGATGACAAGTTTCATGGTTATCATTATTCTTTAAAGCATACGTGTCATCACAATAATCATCATAGATAGGAGGCATGCTTTCATCATAATAAATTTTCTCATCAAAACTTGGGGGACAAAAAATATCATCTTCATCAAACATAGCTTCCCCAAGCTTGTGGCTTTGCATATCATTAGCATCATAGATATTCAAGGAATTCATGCTAACAAAATTGCAATCATGCTCATCATTCAAATATTTAGTGCCAAACATTTTACTGCATTGTTCTTCTAACACTTTGGCACAATTATCCTTTCCATCATACTCACGAAAGATATTAAAAAGATGAATCATATGAGACAAACTTAATTCCATTTTTTTGTAATTTTCTTTTATAAACTAAACTAGTGATAAAAACAAGAAACTAAAAGACTTGATTGCAAGATCTAAAGATATACCTTCAAGCACTCACCTCCCGGGCAACGGCGCCAGAAAAGAGCTTGATGTCTACTATACAACCTTCTTCTTGTAGACGTTGTTGGGCCTCTAAGTGCAGAGGTTTGTAGGACAGTAGCAAATTTCCCTCAAGTGGATGAGCTAAGGTTTATCAATCTGTAGGAGGCGTAGCATGAAAATGGTCTCTCTGAAGCAACCCTGCAACCAAATAACAAAGAGTCTCTTGTGTCCCCAACACACCCAATACAATGGTAAATTGTATAGGTGCACTAGTTCGGCGAAGAGATGGTGATACAAGTGGTATATGGATAGTAGATAATAGTTTTTGTAATCTGAAATAATAAAAACAGCAAGGTAGCAAGTGATAAAAGTGGGCGTAAATGGTATTGCAATGCTAGGAAACAAGGCCTAGGGTTCATACTTTCGCTAGTGTAAGTTCCCTCAACAATAGTAACATAATTGGATCACATAACTATCCCTCAACATGCAACAAAGAGTCACTCCAAAGTCACTAATAGCGGAGAATGAACGAAGAGATTATGGTAGGGTACGAAACCACCTCAAAGTTATTCTTTCCGATCAATGCGTTGGGCTATTCCTATAGGTGTCACAAACATCCCTAGAGTTCGTACTAGAATAACACCTTAAGACACAAATCAACCAAAGCCCTAATGTCACCTAGATACTCCAATGTCACCTCAAGTATCCGTGGGTATGATTATACGATATGCATCACACAATCTCAGATTCATCTATTCAACCAACACAAAGGACCTCAAAGAGTGCCCCAAAGTTCTACCGGAGAATCACGACGAAAACGTGTGCCAACCCTATGCATAGGTTCATGGGTGGAACCCGCAAGTTGATCACCAAATCGTACATCAAGTTAATCACCTGATATCCCATTGTCACCACAGATATCCACGGCAAGACATACATCAAGTGTCCTCAAATCTATAAAGACTCAATCCGATAAGATAACTTCAAAGGGGAAACTCAATTCATTACAGGAGAGAAGAGGGGGAGGAGAAACATAGGATCCAACTATAATAGCAAAGCTCGCGATATATCAAGATCGTGCCAAATCAAGAACACGAGAGAGAGAGATCAAACACATAGCTACTGGTACATACCCTCAGCCCCGAGGGAGAACTACTCCCTGCTCGTCATGGGGAGCACCGGGATGATGAAGATGGCCACCGGAGAAGGATTGCCCCCTCCGGCAGGGTGCCGGAGCGGGTCTAGATTGGCTTTCGGTGGCTACGGAGGCTTCTGGCGGCGGAACTCCCGATCTATTCTGCTCCCGGATGTTTTTAGTGTATATGGAGATATATAGGCGGAAGAAATACGTCAGGGGGGCCACGAGGGGCTCACAAGGGTGGAGGGCGCGCCCAGGGGGGTGGGCGCACCCCCCTTGCCTCGTGACCTCCTCGAAGATCCCCCGACGTGCACTCCAAGTCTTCTTGGCTTCTTTCCTTCCAAAAATGAGTTTCGTGAAGTTTCAGGTCAATTGGACTCCGTTTGATTTTCCTTTTCTTCGAAACCCTAAAACAGGGTAAAAACAGAAACTGGCACCTGGGCTCTGGGTTAATAGGTTAGTCCCAAAAATGACATAAAGGTGTATAATAAAGCCCATAAACATTCAAAACAGTAGATAATATAGCATGGAGCAATAAAAAATTGTAGATACATTGGAGACGTATCATTATACTCGCACATTAAACCGGGGCGGTGGCTTAGTGGCAAGACGCTCCACGATATCCAGCAACGCACAAAATCAACGGCTGTTAAACCGTTGGCCATAAAGGCCCGGAGCTTGGCGATTTGAGGGGCATATTTGGCCCGTTTCGTAGAGCTTAAACGTTGTGGGAGTGGATGAGTGTTGGAAAGCCGGTGATCACGATAGCCTGGAAGAGGGTTTTCATCTTCAGGGGAGGTATCTATGCAGTAGAACCAAGTCTGGTTCCATTCTTTAGGGTGACTGTGCAGTTTGACATGAGGGAATTCAACTTCCTTCCCCTTTTGAATAGAAACACCACCAAGTTCAGTGTTGGGACCGTTTAAAAATTATGTATGCCGGTTCAGATGAAAGAAGTCCCGGAACAGCTCAGCAGTCAGTTCTTCTTGTAAGTACACTTCACAGAAGACCTGGAAGTTGCATAGATTGGATACCGAGTTGGGTCCGATATCTTGAGGATGGAGTTGGAAACTGGCAAGCACATCTCGGTAAAACTTTGACCCTCGCGGTTTGAAACCACGGCCTATGTGGTCGACAAAGACCACAACCTCGCCCTGCCTCGGGGTTGGAGGATTTTCTGTTCCTGGAACTCGCCATCGAAATTCAGTTTTCTTAGGCAAGGTGCCGATGCTGACCATTCCGTTCAACTGTTCCTCGGTGACCCAGGAACGAGCCCAATTGCAAGCGGCAAACTGTTTGGCCATTGTGAAATGAAAATCTGGAAAAGAAATGCCTGTTTACAAATCATTCACGGTGGTACGCGAGATGCAGTGGAATAAAGATATACAGGTATGTGAAATTGCGTAAACCGGAGACTGATATAATAGTGAATGACAAGGTCATATCAAGGGCATACATGTGTTGTTAAACCGGACTATTACAATCAACGTAAAAAAGGTTTGCCGATTTATTAGGGGACTAATGGTATGAGATAGGTTGTTTTTACAAAAGTAAACCGCCTACATGGTACAGAGGATACAGATCTAAGGCGAAAAGGGTTAAGTAAGGAAAACCAAGTTTCACAGGATCACATGGGAATTTTGGATCTACCGAAGACAGAAAGGCAAAAATATTTTGACCTAAAAAGGGTAGGACCCAAGGCAGGTTGTAAAAGTTCAGATCAGTTTTTCGCGTGCAAGAAGTTTGTGGTGGTAGCGGAATATATCAACATTGAGATTTTCTATCTATAGACTAAGGAGGAACAGGAAAGAGCAGCACTGGAACTCCGATGAACTTCAATGAACTGCGAAGAACAGGGAAACCCTAGGCAGATCTACAAGGGGGGAAAGAAAAGGACTTACAGTGACTATTGAAGCAACGGAGGAACGCCGCAGCTCTCTGGTAACAGTCAGGTTGATGCAGCGGCCTTTGTCGAAGCAGAGGAGAAACTCGGTGATGGCAGCGGCGCTCAGGGCAGAGGTGTCGGGATGAGGAAGAAGAAGCGGGGGAGACGAAGGGAAAAAATGATAAGGCCCCGTGGCCCTATTTATAAGGCGAAGCGATAAAGCGACAAGTGCGGGAATCGAGGAGCTCAAAAATGGATAGTTAATAATGGTGTCGCCTCGATGGCTGGATATGCATTAATGAAGGTAATCCTTAGCTTCAACGGATAGATGACGTCAGGGAGGTTTATCATAATCCTGGAGTATGACGTCACGGCGGTTTACAAAATCAAGGTGAAGATGCAAAGGAGGAGTTTTTTGCTAAGTATTGAAGATTGACATGAACAAGTTCAAACCAATCTGGGGCCTAATGTTGGGGATATTACTACTAGACGTAAACCGGCCAGGAGTAGCTGGATTAGCTTTATGAAGATTAGAAGCCCATGAAGATGTAAGAATGATGGCGCTTTATGAAGGCCCAAGGCCCAAGGCCCAGAGGCGAGTTAAGGCCTGTAGATGTAAACCGACCTAATTATGTAACTTGCATTGTAAGATAGGAAGTGTAGAGACCGAACCGGACACATCTATGATCTGGCTTCGGGACTCTGTAAACCGGCGGGCGTCAACCTATGTATATAAAGGGACGACCCGGCAATGGTTTAGGAACAACAGACAATAACTCGAGAACCAGACAAGCGGATTCGCTCCCTGGTCTTCGAAACCCTAGCAATACCAATCACAACTAGACGTAGGCTTTTACCTTCATCGAAGGGGCCGAACTAGTATAAACTCCCTGTGTCCCCTTGTCTGGTTTAACCCCTTTAAGCTAACCCATTGCGATGGCTCCACGACTAAGTCCTTTCACGAGGACATCTGCCGTGACAAACCCACGACAGGTGGTGTCTCTGTTCTTTGTCTTTTGAAGTATGACTGAATGTTGCCGCTGCTGCCTTTAACCATGGTCACTTGATTAGTCTAGCCTTTTGAGTTCCAACTCCAAGTCAAACAACCCATTGTAATTACTCAAAAGAACAAATCTGTGGTGCATTGTGCAAGCAACAAGATATCTGCAATTAGATCAAATGAATAGCATACTAAATTACTAATTGCTAAATTACTAGTCAGACTCCTACATGTACAGGCGTGCTGCCCCCAATTTACTCGTACAGGCAGGCAACGCTACAAAAGGGGATCCAGGTTTCAAGTTGTAATTTGAGCTGGGTAGATGGTACTTACAGAATCCAGTAACCAAATTTGTACGGGGGCGGCCGGCGATGAGCCGATGGCTTGCCGGCCGGCGGACATCGACGACCACCTGCCAGTGGGGAGGAGACGAAAATGACTGTCTCAGGCGAAGTCTGGTTCACCCCTCACGACCTCCTCGGCGCGCGTGGACCAGAGACGAGCTTCTCCTTGCCTCCTCGGCGCTTGCGTCAAGGCAGTGGGACGGCGTGGATGGAGGAGTGAGGCGAGCCACCGTACCGTGGCTGAGCGGCGAGCGACCTAGCATGGCTGGGGAAGGAGACGCGATGCAGCAGAGCCCCGAGCAGGCTGGTCAACTGAGGCTGGTGTAGTCGTTCGTGTGAAGATGGGCTTGTGGCCTGCTACCTGTATGTAGATATGGGCTATTACCACATAGTAAAAAATTGCATTTGGGCTAGGGGGGCACGGCCCCCTCAGAATGCTACATAGTGTTGGGGAACATAGTAATTTCAAAAAATTTCCTACGCACATGCAAGATCATGGTGATGCATAGCAACGAGAGGGGAGAGTGTTGTCCACGAACCCTCGTAGACCGAAAGCGGAAGCGTTAGCACAACGCGGTTGATGTAGTCGTACGCCTTCACGATCCGACCGATCAAGTACCGAACGCACGGCACCTCCGAGTTCAACACACGTTCAGCCCGATGATGTCCCTCGAACTCCGATCCAGCCGAGTGTTGAGGGAGAGTTTCGTCAGCACGACGGCGTGGTGACGATGATGATGTTCTACCGACGCAGGGCTTCGCCTAAGCACCGCTACAGTATTATCGAGGTGGACTATGGTGGAGGGGGGCACCGCACATGGCTAAAAGATCAAACGATCAATTGTTGTGTCTATGGGGTGCCCCCTCCTCCGTATATAAAGGGGGGAAGGAGGAGGGGGCCGGCCAAGAGGAGGAGGCGCGCACAAGGGGTGGGCAATCCTACTCCAAGTAGGTTTTGCCCCCCTTTCCTATTCCAACTAGGAGAAGGGGGAAGGAGGAGGTGGAGAGAAGGACGGAGAAGGGGTCGCGCCCCCTCCCCTTTCCCAATTCGTATTAGGGCAAGGGGGCCGCGCGCCACCTCCTGCTGCCTCTCCTCTTCCACCACTTTGGGCCCATGAGGCCCAATAACCCCCGGGGGTTCCGGTAACCCCCCCGGTACTCCGGTATATATCCGATAACCCCCGGAACCATTCCGGTGTCCGAATATAGTTGTCCAATATATCAATCTGCATGTCTCGACCATTTCGAGACTCCTCGTCATGTCCGTGATCACATCCGAGACTCCGAACAACCTTCGGTACATCAAAACTCATAAACTCATAATATAACCATCATCGAAACGTTAAGCGTGTAGACCCTACGGGTTCGAGAACTATGTAGACATGACCGAGACACATCTCCGGTCAATAACCAATAGCGGAACCTGGATGCTCATATTGGCTCCTACATACTCTACTAAGATCTTTATCGGTCAAACCGCATAACAGCATACGTTGTTCCCTTTTTCATCGGTATGTTACTTGCCCGAGATTCGATCGTCGGTATCTCAATACCTAGTTCAATCTCGTTACCGGCAAGTCTCTTTACTCGTTCCGAAATACATCATCCTGCAACTAACTCATTAGTTGCAATGCTTGCAAGGCTTAAGTGATGTGCATTACCGAGAGGGCCCAGAGATACCCCTCCGACAATCGGAGTGACAAATTCTAATCTCGAAATACGCCAACCCAACAAGTACCTTCGGAGACACCTGTAAAGCACCTTTATAATCACCCAGTTATGTTGTGACGTTTGGTGGCACACAAAGTGTTCCTCCGGTAAACGGGAGTTGCATAATCCCATAGTCATAGGAACATGTATAAGTCATGAAGAAAGCAATAGCAACAAACTAAACGATCAAGTGCTAAGCTAACGGAATGGGTCAAGTCAATCACATCATTCTCCTAATGATGTGATCCCGTTAATCAAATGACAACTCATGTCTATGGTTAGGAAACATAACCATCTTTGATCAACGAGCTAGTCAAGTAGAGGCATACTAGTGACACTCTGTTTGTCTATGTATTCACACATGTATTATGTTTCTGGTTAATACAATTCTAGCATGAATAATAAACATTTATCATGATATAAGGAAATAAATAATAACTTTATTATTACCTCTAGGGCATATTTCCTTCAGTCTCCCACTTGCACTAGAGTCAATAATTTAGTTCGCATAGCCATGTGATTTAATACCAATAGTTCACATCACCATGTGATTAACACCCATAGTTCACATCGACATGTGACCAACACCCAAAGGGTTTACTAGAGTCAATAATCTAGTTCACATCGCTATGTGATTAATACCCAAAGAGTACTAAGGTGTGATCATGTTTTGCTTGTGAGAGAATTTTAGTCAGCGGGTCTGCCAGATTCAGATCCGTAAGTATTTTACAAATTTCTATGTCAACAATGCTCTGCACGGAGCTACTCTAGCTAATTGCTCCCACTTTCAACATGTATCCAGATTGAGATTTAGAGTCATCTGGATCAGTGTAAATTTTTTGCATCGATGTAACCCTTTACGACGATACTTTTTGTCACCTCCATAATCGAGAAACATATCCTTATTCCACTAAGGATAATTTTGACCGCTGTCCAGTGATCTACTCCTAGATCACTATTGTACTCCCTTGCCAAAAACAATGTAGGGTATTAGATGGTGCCCTATTTAACGTGAATGTAGTTGTCTCTAATGCATAACCCCAAAACGATAGTGGTAGATCAGTGAGAGACATCATAGATCGCACTATATCTAATAAAGTACGGTTATGACGTTCGGACACACCATTACACTGTGGTGTTCCAGGTGGCGTGAGTAGTGAAACTATTTCACATTGTTTTAACTGAAGGCCAAACTCGTTAACTCAAATATTTTACTTCTGCGATCATATCGTAGAAACTTTTATTTTCTTGTTACGATGATTCTCCACTTTACTCTGAAATACTTTGAACTTTTCAAATGTTTCAGACTTGTGTTTCATCAAGTAGATATACCCATATCTGCTCAAATCATCTATCTGCTCAAATCATTTGTGAAGGTCAGAAAATAATGATATCCGCCGCGAGCCTCAACACTCATCGGACCGCATACATCAGTATGTATTATTTCCAATAAGTCAATTGCTCGCTCCATTGTTCCGGAGAATGGAGTTTTAGTCATCTTGCCCATGAGGCATGGTTCGCAAGTATCAAGTGATTCCAAAATCCCATCAGCATGGAGTTTCTTCATGCGCTTTACACCAATATGACCTAAATGGCAGTGCCACAAATAAGTTACACTATCATTATTAACTTTGCATCTTTTGACTTCAATATTATGAATATGTGTATCACTACGATCGAGATCCAACAAACCATTTTCATTGGGTGTATGACCATAGAAGGTTTTATTCATGTAAACAGAACAACAATTATTCTCTAGTTTACGTGAATAACCGTATTGCAACAAACATGATCCAATCATATTCATGCTCAACGCAAATACTAAATAACATTTATTTTAGGTTCAACACTAATCCCGAAAGTATAGGGAGTGTGCGATGATGATCATATCAATCTTGGGACCACTTCCAATACACATCGTCACTTCACCCTTACTAGTCTCTGTTCATTCTGCAACTCCCGTTTCAAGTTACTATTCTTAGCAACTGAACTAGTATCAAATACTGAGGGGTTGCTATAAACATTAGTAAAGTACACATCAATAACATGTATATCAAATATACCTATGTTCACTTTGCCATCCTTCTTATCCGCCAATTACTTGGGGTAGTTCCGCTTCCAATGACCAGTCCCTTTGCAGTAGAAGCACTCAGTTTCAGGCTTAGGTCCAGACTTGGGTTTTTTCACTTGAGCAGCAACTTGTTTGCCGTTCTTCTTGAAGTTCCCCTTTCTTCCCTTTGTCCCTTTACTTGAAACTAGTGGTTTTGTTTACCATCAACACTTGATGCTTTTCTTGATTTCTTGGGAACCGTTTCCGTTATCCCTTGCATATTATAGTTCATCAGTTCTACTAACTTGGTGATGGTGACTAGAGAATTCTGTCAATCACTATTTTATCTGGAAGATTAACTCCCACTTGATTCAAGCGATTGTAGTACCCAGACAATCTGAGCACATGCTCACTGCTTGAGCTATTCTCCTCCATCTTTTAGCTATAGAACTTGTTGGAGACTTCATATCTCTCAACTTGGGTATTTGCTTGAAATATTAACTTCAACTCCTGGAACATCTCATATGGTCCATGACGTTCAAAACGTCTTTGAAGTCCCGATTCTAAGCCGTTTAAGCATGGTGCACTAAACTATCAAGTAGTCATCATATTGAGCTAGCCAAACATTCATAACATCTGCATCTGCTCCTGCAATAGGTTTGTCACCTAGCGGTGCATCAAGGACATAATTCTTCTGTGCAGCAATGAGGATAAACCTCAGATCACGGATCCAATCCACATCATTGCTACTAACATCTTTCAACTTAGTTTTCTCTAGGAACATATCGAAAATAAAACAGGGGAGCTAAACGCGAGCTATTGATCTACAACATAGATATGCTAATACTACCAGGACTAAGTTCATGATAAATTTAAGTTCAATTAATCATATTACTTAAGAGATCCCACTTAGATAGACATCCCTCTAATCCTCTAAGTGATCACGTGATCCATATCAACTAAACCATGTCCGATCATCACGTGAGATGGAGTAGTTTCAATGGTGGACATCACTATGTTGATCATATCTACTATATGATTCACACTCGACCTTTCGGTCTCCGTGTTCTGAGGCCATATCTGTTATATGCTAGGCTCGTCAAGTTTAACCTGAGTATTCCGCGTGTGCAACTGTTTTGCACCCATTATATTTGAACGTAGAGCCTATCACACCCGATCATCACGTGGTGTCTCAGCACGAAGAACTTTCGCAATGGTGCATACTCAGGGAGAACACTTGTACCTTGATAATTAGTGAGAGATCATCTTATAAAGCTACCATCAAACTAATCAAAATAAGATGTATAAAAGATAAACATCACATGCAATCAAAATATGTGACATGATATGGCCATCATCATCTTGTGCCTTTGATCTCCATCCCCAAAGCATCGTCATGATTTCCATCGTCACCGGCATGACACCATGATCTCCATCATCTTGATCTATATCAATGTGTCGTCACATGGTCGTCTCGCCAACTATTGCTCTTGCAACTATTGCTATCGCATAGTGATAAAGTAAAGCAATTATTTGGCGCTTGCATCTTATGCAATAAAGAGACAACCATAAGGCTTCTGCCAGTTGCCGATAATTTCAACAAAACGTGATCATCTTATACAACAACTTATATCTCATCACGTCTTGACCATATCACATCACAACATGCCCTGCAAAAACAAGTTAGACGTCCTCTACTTTGTTGTTGCAAATTTTACGTGGCTGCTAAGGGCTTAGCAAGAACTGTTCTTACCTACGCATCAAAACCACAACGATAGTTTGTCAAGTTGGTGCTGTTTTAACCTTCGCAAGGACCGGGCGTAGCCACACTCGATTCAACTAAACTTGGAGAAACTGACACCCGCCAGCCACATGTGTGCAAAGCACGTCGGTAGAACCAGTCTCGCGTAAGCATACGCGTAATGTCGGTCCGGGCCGCTTCATCCAACAATACCGCCGAAACAAAGTATGACATGTTGGTAAGTAGTATGACTTATATCGCCCACAACTCACTTGTGTTCTACTCATGCATATGACATCAACGCATAAAACCAGGCTCGGATGCCACTATTGGGGAACGTAGTAATTTCAAAAAAATTCCTACACACACGCAAGATCATGGTGATGCATAGCAACGAGAGGGGAGAGTGTTGTCTACGTACCCTCGTAGACCGAAAGCGGAAGCGTTAGCACAACGCGGTTGATGTAGTCGTACGTCTTCACGATCCGGTCGATCAAGTACCGAACGCACGGCACCTCCGAGTTCAGCACACGTTCAGCCCGATGACGTCCCTCGAACTCCGATCCAGCCGAGTGTTGAGGGAGAGTTTCGTCAGCACGACGGTGTGGTGACGATGATGATGTTCTACCGACGCAGGGCTTCGCCTAAGCACCGCCACAGTATTATCGAGGTGGACTATGGTGGAGGGGGGCACCGCACATGGCTAAAAGATCAAATGATCAATTGTTGTGTCTATGGGGTGCCCCCCTCCTCCGTATATAGAGGGGGGAGGAGGAGGGGGCCGGCCAAGAGGAGGAGGCGCGCCCAAGGGGGGGCAATCCTACTCCAAGTAGGTTTTGCCCCCTTTCCTATTCCAACTAGGAGAAGGGGAAGGAGGAGGTGGAGAGAAGGAAGGAGAAGGGGCCGCGCCCCCTCCCCTTTCCCAATTCGGATTGGGGCAAGGGGGGCCGCGCGCCACCTCCTGCTGCCTCTCCTCTTCCACCACTTTGGGCCCATGAGGCCCAATAACCCCCGGGGGGGTTCCGGTAACCCCCCGGTACTCCGGTATATATCCGATAACCCCCGGAACCATTCCGGTGTACGAATATAGTCGTCCAATATATCAATATTCATGTCTCGACCATTTTGAAACTCCTCGTCATGTTCGTGATCACATTCGGGACTCCCGACAACCTTCGGTACATCAAAACTCATAAACTCATAATATAACCGTCATCGAAACGTTAAGCGTGCGGACCCTGCAGGTTCGAGAACTATGTAGACATGACCGAGACACGTCTTCGGTCAATAACCAATAGAGGAACCTGGATGCTCATATTGGCTCCTACATATTCTACAAAGATCTTTATCGGTCAAACCGCATAACAACATAAGTTGTTTCCTTTGTCATCGGTATGTTACTTGCCCGAGATTCGATCGTCGGTATCTCAATACCTAGTTCAATCTCATTACCGGCAAGTCTCTTTACTCGTTCCGTAATACATCATCCCGCAACTAACTCATTAGTTGCAATGCTTGCAAGGCTTAAGTGATGTGCATTACCGAGAGGGCCCAGAGATACCTCTCCGACAATCGGAGTGACAAATCCTAATCTCGAAATACGCCAACCCAACAAGTACCTTCGTAGATACCTGTAGAGCACCTTTATAATCACCTAGTTACGTTGTGACGTTTGGTGGCACACAAAGTGTTCCTCCGGTAAACGAGAGTTGCATAATCTCATAGTCACAGGGACATGTATAAGTCATGAAGAAAGCAATAGCAACAAACTAAACGATCAAGTGCTAAGCTAACGGAATGGGTCAAGTCAATCACATCATTCTCCTAGTGATGTGATCCCGTTAATCAAATGACAACTCATGTCTATGGTTAGGAAACGTAACCATCTTTGATCAACGAGCTAGTCAAGTAGAGGCATACTAGTGACACTCTGTTTGTCTATGTATTCACACATGTATTATATTTCCAGTTAATACAATTCTAGCATGAATAATAAACATTTATCATGATATAAGGAAATAAATAATAACTTTATTATTGCCTCTAGGGCATATTTCCTTCACATAGCTCCGCCGTTGCCAGTATATTGATCTACTCCAGTAATTTCCTTCATTGCTTCTTGTCCAGTTTGATTTAGTCCAGACAGCTCAATTGACAACATCTCAATTTTGAACATGTAACTTGCATAGAACTATAACGCCCCGGATACAACTTTTCATAATTGTAACTCCGACTCTTGCCATTTTTGGCTCTAAGTTATGAGATTCCCTTCGTGGTTGGGTTCTTGTCTTTGTTTTGCTTTTGTTCATGTCATGCCTTTCATATCATGTCATCATGTGCATCGTATTTGCATATGGGTTCATCTCATGCATCCGAGCATTTTCCCCGTTGTCCGTTTTGCAATCCGGCATTCCTACATCCTCCGGCGCCCCCTTTTGCCTCTTTTCGTGAGCGGGTGTTAAACTTTCTCGGAATGGACCAAGATTTGCCAAGTGGCCTTGGTACACCACCGGTAGACCGCCTGTCAAATTTCGTGTCATTTGGAGACCGTTTGATACTCCAACGATTAACCGGGGAACCGCAAAGGCCTCGTGTGTGTTGCAGCCCAACAACCCTCCAAATCGGCCCAATAACCCATCCAAACCTCTTCCATATCCTCCGTCGTCCGATCACGATCGCATGGGCGAAAACTACACTTCATTTGGACACTCCTACCTCCTCCTACCTATAAAAATGTGCTCCCCTCCGAAATTTCGGGTCCAAACCTAGATCCACTCCTCCTCCGCGCGTCCGGACACGTCTGCGCCGCGCCGGACTGTCCGCCGCTCCCCCCACGTTGCACCGGCCAATCATGGGTTGCCACGTCAGCTGGCTGCCCCCCTCGCCCAACCGGGCGCCGCCACGTGTCCCGGCGCCCCGCTCCGCCGCCGCCGGCCCGCGGGGCCCATCCGCCACCGCCGCCCGGGCCCGCACGCGCGCTGCCGCGCCTCTCCCTGCAAGCGCTCGCCGGAGCACTCCGACGCCCCGCATCGCTGCACCTCGCCGCCGGCCATCTCTGCGCGCGCGCCGCCATACACCGCCGTCATGCGCCGCCTTGCCTCCCGTGCTGCGCCACCGGAGTCGCCTCCCTCGCAGCCGTTCACCTTTTCGGTCGCCGGTGTAGTCGTCGTGCGCCACCGCGCATCGCCGGAGCCCGCCGGCCGAACCCGGTGGATCGGGATGAGATCCACCGGGATCTCAACCAAACGCGTCGCCCGCGCCTCGGATATCCTCGTCTCGTTGACTTTCCGGAGGTTGATTTTCCTCTAAGTCTTTTCCCTTCAACATTTTATGCCATGTTCATCGCATCATAACTTTGTGACTGTAGATCTGTTTCATGCATATTATATATCGAAATGTTCATCACGATGTGCTCTTCATTTTGTTCCATTGTGTCGTGCTTGTGTGAGTTCATCTTGATGCCCAAAACGTTGATGCAAGAGTGCTATAAATTGTTAGGTGCTGATTCTTATCAGAGTATGAGGATTTGTCATTTTTGCTACATTTGTTTGTGTTGCATATGAGCATGAGCTCTACATTTGTTTTGATCTATGCCATGCCATCTTTACAGGGGTGCTTGACATGTATTTTTGTGATCAATGTGGTGACTAGCACAAGCATGCAAAGTAGCTCTCGTGATATTGCTGATTTCAGGGACTTAGAATTTTACTAAGTCATTTCCTTGCTGTTATTTTTATGCCATGTATTCATGTTGCTACAGTGAGATCCATGCTTCTTTTGAGTATCTTCAGTAAGGATGTTTTGGACATATGGTTATGCTCTATCCATCCATGCCCCTGTTTGAAATTATGGAGTGCCCTATCATGTCTTAATCTTGCTCTACTTTTGCTATAAAATGTTCTTGGCAGATTGTTTACATGTTAATCAATTTTGACATGGTTGTTGTAGTTGATATGGCCATGGTTAGCTTCTTGAGCATGTCATCTTGCTGCAGGTATGCTTGTCTTGTCATGAAATGCCTTGTGGTGAGTGAATCGAGCTCACAAAGATGCCTTCATAACTCTGTTTATGCCATGCTCAGTTTTCTGCTAAGTCTGAATCTGTTAATGAACTTGCTATGTTTACATGGGTGCCATCATATTTTCTGTGCCTTTTTGGCTCATGATCATTAAGAGACTTTCGTTCTATGCTTTGAATAGATTCATTCCATGCCTTTGTTTGCCATGTTCTGTTCCTGTAGCAAGTTGTTTGCTTGCTCTAGACATTGCTTCCTGATGTTATTCCTGACATGTTAGTGAAGTCTGTGAAGCTGATATCTTTTGCACTTTTGCCATGCTTGTTTGAACCTGCTCTTGTGTGATTTAGTCGTAGCTCATTGTTCATGTTTTGTCAAGCATCTTGAGTAGATCGCTGCCATGTGCTTTGTTGTTATGTTGGAGTGCATTAGCTTAGTTTCTTATTGCCTTCTAGATGGCATCGTGCTGTTAATCGCAGAATTGTGTCATTCTTGTTTTGCTTGCATTTGCAAACCGTTCATCCGATTCCGGTGATCTTTATATCGATTTCGACCAATTTCAACTCATCTTTCCGGTGGCGCACTTGGTTTTCCAAGTTGATGCCTTGTTCAATATTTCCCTTCGGGAGCACGCATATGCATTGCATATCACATCCCGCATGTCATGCCATGTTTTGCATCATGTTGTTTGTGCATTGCACCGTGATTGATTGTTGGTCCTTTGCTTGTGTTCTTGCTTTGGGTAGAGCCGGGAGACAAGTACGTGATTCAAGGAACCCATTGAGTACGCTTACGAGGATCAAGCTTTCATTAACTCTAAGAACTTTGCAGGCAAGATGACCATACCCTTGAAATCACTTCTATCTTTGCTTGCTAGTTGTTCGCTCTATTGCTATGCTGCTATACCTACCACTTGCTATATCATGCCTCCATATTGCTATGTCAAGCCTCTAACCCACCTTTCTTAGCAAACCGTTGTTTGGCTATGTTACCTCTTTGCCCAGCCCCTCTTATAGTGTTGCTAGTTGCAGGTGAAGATGAAGTTTGTTCCATATTGGAACATGGATATTGTTGGGATATCATTATTATATCGTATTTACTTTAATGCATCTATATACTTGGTAAAGGGTGGAAGGCTCGGCCTTATGCCTGGTGTTTTGTTCCACTCTTGCCGCCCTAGTTTCCGTCATACCGGTGTTATGTTCCTTGATTTTGCGTTCCTTACACGGTTGGGTGTTATGGGAACCCCTTGACAATTCGCTTTGAATAAAACTCCTCCAGCAAGGCCCAACCTTGGTTTTACATTTGCCTAACAACCTATCACCTCCCCTTGGGTTCTGCAGACTCAAGGGTCATCTTTATTTTAACACCCCCCCCCCCGGGCCAGTGCTTGTTTAAGTGTTGGTCCGGACCTGTCAGCCGCCGGTGGCCACCAGGGGCAACTCTGGGCTGGCCTACCGGAATCTTAGACAATCCAGTGTTGCCCTGAGAATGAGATATGTGCAGCTCCTATCAGGATGTCGACGCATCGGGCGGTCTTGCTGGTCTTGTTTTACCATTGTCGAAATGTCTTGTAACCGGGATTCCAAGACTGATCGGGTCTTCCTGCTAGAAGGAATATCCTTCGTTGACCACGAGAGCTTGTGATGGGCTAAGTTGGGACACCCCTGCAGGGTTTTGAACTTTCGAAAGCCGTGCCCGCGGCTATGGGCAGATGGGAATTTGTTAATATCTGGTTGTAGAGAACTTGACACTTAATCTAATTAAAATGTATCAACCGCGTGTGTAGCCGTGATGTTCTCTTTTCGGCGGAGTCCGTGAAGAGAACACGGTCTCGGGTTATGCTTGAACGTAAGTAGCTTCAGGATCACTTCTTGATCACTTATTAGCTTCTCGACCGTGCTTTGCTTCTCTTCTCGCTCTCTTTTGCATAAGGCAGCCACCATATATGCTAGTGCTTGCTGCAGCTCCACCTCACCACCCTTTCCTACCTATAAGCTTAAATAGTTTTGATCGCGAGGGTGTGAGATTGCTATGTCCCCGTGACTCATAGATACTTCCAAACAGATGCAGGTGCCGATGATGCCAGTGCAGGGGACGCTACCGAACTCAAGTGGGAGTTTGACGAGGATTCGGGACGTTACTATGTGTCTTTTCCGGACGATCAGTAGAGGAGCCCAGTTGGGACGATCGGGGATCTAGCATTTGGGGTTGTCTTCTTTTACTTTGGTTCCGTAGTCGGACCTTGATTGTATTCTGGATGATGTATGTATAACTTGTATTTGTATGAAGTGGCGTTTGTAAGCCAACTTTTTGTCCCTTTCTTTTTCAGTACATGGGATGTGTAAAGATTACCCCTCTTGCGACATGCCTACCATGCGGCTATGCCTCTAAGTCGTGCCCCGACACGTGGGAGATATAGCCGCATTGTGGGTGTTACAAGAACCGTACTCCGATTTTTTAATCTTATCTTATCTTAATGTTATGTCATCAGTCTTGCATAGAACTTGCATAGAAATTTCAGTTATAATGCCAAATCAACATCAATCTTATATTAATGTTCTGTCATCATTATACTCCACTGTCATCATTAACAGCAATTTCTTTTTGGCAGTACTAAAGATTGTCCCATCAGAAATGAACATAAATGTTGAGAAATTGACAGTCCAAAAAACAGAAATTTCAATCATGGCAACCTAAAGATTGTTCCATCATCATTACAAAAATTGACAATAGTCCACTGTAATGTTCTAATTGGAATTTGAGAAACAAAATTGACAGTACTTAACACTCCATGTCATAGTGAACATTACAGAAATTGACAGAACATTTATAATTGTTGAAAATGCTACAGACCATCAATGATTCCAGAGATGTTTTCCTTCCCCCATTTTAGACCATAACAGTTAGCTGAACTTTTTTTTGTAACATTTCTTTAGAGGACATGATCAATTGTGTTTCAAATTACAGAGCAAGCAAGGTACACGGTGCAATGTAAAGAAATTGTGTTCGAAATTGGGGCTTTTGGAGCACATTTTCTCATCGGCAGCAGCACAAGTAAGAGCTTGAGCAAGGTACAGGGCCGAGCCTTGTACTTCTTCTCGGAGTGCTTGCAGAGGAGATACTGGGAGCAAGGTACAGATCCGGAACTGGAGATGAAAAGGCAAGGAGCCCTGTACTTCTTCTCACCGGCAGCAGCACGGCCAGGGGACCTCTGGTGAAAGCACATGAGCCGGGGAGCTCCGGGCGGCAACACGAGCAGGGAAGGAGCAACAACTTTCAAAGGAGCAGCAAAAAAAAGCTCGAGCTTGAGTTCCAGGCCAACGAGAGAGCTTGAGGGAGCTCGAGGTCCAGGCACTCGAAGACCCCGGCGTGCGCAGGTCCTGGGCGGCGGTGGTGCAGGTCGTGGGTGGCGGGAGGGGATATCGGCGGCGCAGGTCCTGGGTGGCAGAGGAGCACGTCCTGGGCGATGGCAGAGCAAGCAATTGGGCGGCGGAGGAGCCCGTCCTGGGCGGTGCCAGGGCAAGCAATTGGGCGGCGCAGGAGCACGTCCTGGGCGGCGATGGAGCAATCAATTAGGCGGCGCAGGTCCTGGACGGCGGAGGAGCAAGCCCTGGGTGACGCCCATGCAGGTCCTGGCGACGACTGACCGTGGCGATGCGCGCGGGCAACGGGCAGAGGAAGAAGGAAGGAGACGGCCACCTGTTTGTAACAGATTTCAAGCTACAAGGGCGTTTTTGCAAAATTGGCAGTACACTACACTGGTGACAACTTTTCTCGGACGGAGGGAGTAGTATATGTATGTGTTACCACAACTGATCAATACAGAGGAGATTCATCTGTCTTGTGTGTAAAGCTGCTCTCGCGATTGAATCCTAATGTACAGTTTGTAATACTAGTCCGGATAATATAATGCATGCCCTTGAGCTAAGGAGATGTATGGCCGGCCCCTGTTGGGTATTGATGATGTTAATCACACAAGGGTTGGATTAGTTGATTTGGCTGGAGATGAAGAGCTGTTGAGCATATATAGCGGAGGAAGAGGAGGTTTTGGTGCTTGGTGAGGTGAGTTTTAAGGAGATTGTTGTAGTTGCGACATGCATGGTACATGTAGGGTGGGAACACGTACGGGAAGTTTTTGGCATGGAGAAGATACTCAATCCACGATGGAGGCAACTTCTTCTAGTTGTTGGTTCACTAGCTGCTAATTAACTTGTCAATTGCTTGCGCTCTGAAAGTCGAGGTGAGATCCGGCCGGTGTAGTTAACTATATATGGAGCAATGCAAACCGATCGAGCTAGGATTAAAGCACAACATACATATGAAGCTAGCGGCCGACGACTCCCTTTCGCTTCAAGGTGTTGTAGACAACAACATATAGTACGTAGTATATGCAAATTAAGTTCATGCATGCAGCGGCAAATAATGAAAAGATGAATAACACCATGCATCAAGCAAGGTGTTCTACTTGGATGCATTCACGGCCCAAAGCATATCAACAATACAATAATCGTCTAGAGACAAGAATGACAAACATCACTTCCATCAAGTCTAGTGACGATCGAACAAAACAACAGAAGAAGGGGCACAATCTGTCATCACTCGATGAGCGATCAGGCGGCGAGCTCCCACGCTCGGACGAAGTAGGACGAGCGGCGCTCCGGGGGTGGCAGCTGGAACAAGTCCTCGGCGATGACCACCCGGCCACGGCGGAGATGGCAGACCCCATGGTGACGAACACGACATCCTTGTGCGGGTGGATGGCCGCGATCCAAGGGATGAGGTCCGTGCGGAGGCCGGCGTCCAGGCGCACCCTGCCGCCGCGCAGCCAGGTACGGTCCGCCTCCTCGAACCTCCAGAGCTCGACGTGGGGCGCATCCAGCTCCATCAGCTCAGCGTAGCGCAGAACTCCCTGACTCATCGCAGCGCAGCGGAGCCTCTCCACCCCGGTGCTGCCTGCTGGAAGCGCCCTCCCCGTGGGCAGGGACACGAACCTGAGCGTGCGCTCCTGGCCGTGCGCGTCCAACAGGAGGAACCCCAGGCGAAGGTCGACCCAGGCGATCCTCCCGCCGTGGGAGACCACGCCGTGGCCGCCGGACCACGGCCTGTCGCCGACCCCATCCACGGACACGGCGAAGCCGCTCCAAGTCCAGGTGCGGCTATCAAAGCATAGCACGAGGGCCATACCTGCTGCTGGTGCCTGCTGGAGCGCCAGCACCAGGAAGCCGTCGCCGTCCACGCAGGAGATGATAGCGATGGTGTCCGGTGCCAGGAAAGCTCTTGGAACAGGCAGCCGAGTCGCCGTACCAGAAGCGAGGTTGCAGATGTAGTAGGGCGCCATGTCGTGGACGTGCTCGGGGCGCGCGCGGAGGAGGAGGTGGTGACCTGGGTCCAGCACCGCGGCCACGTAGGGGTGGTGGTCCTCGGGCGAAGTGAAGGGGCCGCTGATGTGCGGAGACACCGCCAGCGTGCTCGGCCGCGGGGGGGTGTCCGCATCCAGCTGCACCTGCACACCCGGCGCCATGTGGGCGTCCACCAGAGCAACCGAATCCAGCAAGATCCACTCCAATCGATCGCCGGTGGGGATCATCTCGATCCTGCAAGACAGAAAACAACGCCGAGCGCGAGAATTAATGCCCGCGTTTGAGGCCAAATCCAAGTTCCAAGTTCCAACACCGGAGCGCTCCTGCCTTCAATTTCTATGTATGCCGGAGAGGAGCGGAGGAGGTTGAGAGGGGAGAGAGAGGGCACCTGAGAGCCGACCACGATGACGAGATCGGGCGCGGCGTGGTGCGAGGACGAGCAGGGCGGAGCCGAAGCCTCCGCGGCGGCTGGCCTGGGGCCTTGTACATGATCTGCCGTATCCACGTCTCCAGACGATGCCGGTCGAGGAACGCATCCCAAAAGCTCGCCCAGAGGCGGCGAAGGGCCGCGGCCATGCGGTCGTCGTCGTCGGCCGCCTCCCGGAGCTCGTCGCCGTCCAAGACGATGTAGTCGACGCGAGGTCGGCGCACGGTGGCGCGGCGGCGGAGGCGGAGCCGCCCGAGCAGGCGGCGGCGGAGGGCCTCCTCGCCGTCGCCTCCGAGGCGCGGCACCGCCTGGACGAGGTCCCGGAGCGCGGGCCGCAGGGAATCGGTAGAGGGGAGGCTCCAGCGGAGCTCCGTGAGGGAGTCGCGGGTCCGGCGGAAGAGGTCGGCCGGACCCGGAAGCCCGTGGAGGAAGTCCTCCACGGCGGGACGCAGCGACCCGGCGCGGAACCGGGAGCGAGTGGAGTCGGGGGCGCGGAGCAGGGCGGATGCCCGGGTGGCGGCGGCGCGGAGGGCGGCGGTGGAGCCCGCGGTGGCCGTGCGGGCGCGCGCCGCGGCAAGAACACGGACGCGCCCGGCGCCGGCGAGGAGGCGGGTGACGGCGGACATGGCGGCGGGGTGGGGCTCGCGCGTGGTGTGGACTGTGGAGGAGAGGAAGGGAGGACGAGGTGAGGTGCGCAGCGAGAGAGAGGGGTTGGGGGCTTTGATACGCCGGCGGGGAGCGGTGTCTGTTGGTTTGGGCGGTTGGTTTGGGCGGGAATTTTGATACCGCCTCGCCTGCCTTGCTAGTTGCCACGGATCGTCGGAGGCGCACGCGGCCGCCGATGGCCGAGGAGCTTTGCCCAAACCATCTTGTTTTCTTTTCTCTTGCTTTCATATAGTTAACTTAGATAGATAGATAGATAGATACATAGAGTATAGTAGTTCACACAATTTAATCTTCACCATTTCAAAGTTCTTGAAATGCTTCAACTTGAGCTCCAGCTTAGATTAACAATTAGATAATATAATGAAGGATCGAGGGACTGGCCTTGCCATCATGTACCTAGTTCGCAAGTTAATCTTCAAGCACAAACTCACGCCGCCGATCCGATGCCGATGCAACGGAAGGAACCGAGGGCGACCGACGTCACGAGGTCAAGCTCGAGTAGAGCCCAAGATCCATAAAGTAAGAGAGCTCGAGCATCCACAATGTATGAAATTTGTAACCTCTAAGCCGAATACACCAAACTCTATCTTTTAACTTTTTTGATTTATTTGGATACTCCTATTTCAAACTATCTTTTAGCCGAATATATATACCAAACTCTTAAATGGAGCCTCCGAATCCGTCCCATCCGTGTGGTACCATCCCTTGTCTAATTTGTCGCGGTCAAGACGCGGCATGAGCCGCCCAAACCGTCCATCCCCCATCCAAATTAAACGCCATGATCCTCCTCCTCGCTTTAGCTCTCACCTTCCCTCTCTTCCAAAACCTAGCCATCCTTATATAGCGTAATCTGAAAAAAAATACAAACATAAGAGGCATATTGGAACTATCATTTGTCAATGCTCCAATTAATACATGATGCATGCATGACACAGCACGTACAACGTACGTACGGCTGAAGTAGAACTAAAAATGAGTATATTTATGAAAGAAGGGAGTGACTAAGTAGGGCTAGAGATATGGAAATCGCTTAGGGAGTCGTGTGACTACGGTAATCATGTAGTTGTGTTTTTGTTGCTATGATAATTTCAAGATTTTTAAACTGACAAGACGGGAACTTGTCAAATGGTAGATAATGGGAAGAAGACCATGCATGTTTATCCTTCCCGTTGTCACAAATTTTATTTGGTCCCACAACTCCAACACCGAAAACTATTGGTCTCTTATGGTGTCAAAATTGCTTAGTTGGTCCTTTTGTCAAGTAGTCTTATTATCTACTATGTTCCATGTGTGCCGTATCACATGCCATACAAGCTCACAAACACAATGGCTCATGAGACTCATATATACATAGGCAACCGACTTCATAAGGCGTACTACCTAAGTTTTCCTAAAAAAATAGGAGTTGTATCCCTACCAAACTGAGGAGTCTTATT
This sequence comes from Triticum urartu, assembly GCF_056163025.1. Lineage (NCBI taxonomy): Eukaryota > Viridiplantae > Streptophyta > Magnoliopsida > Poales > Poaceae > Triticum > Triticum urartu. Next base: position 593,942,049 of record NC_141876.1, read on the forward strand.
TGTGGATGACCCAAAGTACCTTACGATGAGGTGAGGCTGCCTGCATGCTTTGCATATTATAAAGTCATTTCAATCCGGTACCATAGAGGAGGGCGAAGATCTATTGTGCCCTATTTCAAGATCAACCTGATATAAGCAGGACTAGGGCTATTACCCGCGGAAAGGGTTGAAGCTAGGTTAAACTCGTGTCTTGTGTGTATGTGGTGACATGTGATGACGTCTCTCTCCCAATTATCTCGTGCGACTAACATATTGCTGAGAGGCATCCGATGTAATTGTCCTCAACAGTTTGGTCGATGGATTAATGATTTGCGCTTTCATATACGTGGTGGCTAGGTAGTAATCAAGGAAATGGGAAGGGAGGGGGAATTTATCTGAATACTAAAGTAAGAAGGAAAATTAGGGGGAAATCTGTAAACTACAAGACAAATCGAATTTACTAGCCATAGAAATTTATTCGAAAACACATTTTAAACAACAAATTTAGAAGAAACGTGCAATTTAGAAAAAATATTGATTGTGCCATAGAAAGTTATTGAACTATCAAAGAACAAAAACATGAAATATAAAAAGTGAAACATTTTTAGTTTGAACCATTGCCATGGTTCCAACCGAGTATTTCGAGATGTCAGGCATTTTAAAAATCCTAATAATCTGGAGTAACTTCATGTATAATATGTTTACCCCTTGATCTTTTTTATCTATTTTCTTTTCCATGTTTTTCCTTTTGTTCCATGATTTTGATTAGAGCACGACCATGGGCGATATTAGCAATTATCAAACCATGGACGGTATTAAGAATTATCAACTTTCTTAAGGTCAATCTGGCATGAGTGTTGCCTACTCATAACAAGAAATGAAGAATACCAAGTACATACTCCCTTCATCCAAAAATAAGTGTCGTGGTAAAGCACATGGTAAAGTACATACTCCCAAGACAAAGGGAGTACATGATTGGAGACGCCCGAAAAAAGCACATGGTAATTATTTTTTGGGAGTATATATAGTGAACTTCCGTCATATCCCAACCGTGTGGGAGGCGACCGCAAAAAAAGTAAGGTGTACCACCTCAACATAATTAGTTTTTTCTTGTGTGTGGTATTCATGTAATTTATTGTTTGAAGTAGTTTGTACATGTTTGGATGCGGATGCGTGAACTTGTTTGTACATGTAATTTGTTGTTTGAAGTAGTTTGTACATGTTTGAATGCGGACGCGTGCTGTAGGTTGCATGCAAGATCCGAAATGCTTTATATAGGAAGGCCAAATAGATGAGACGTACTCCCTCCGTTTCGAATTATTTGTCGCAAATATGGATATATGTAGATGTATTTTAATTCTAGATACATCCATTTCTGTTGCGAGTAATTTGGAACGGAGGGAGTAGATAGACATACAGGTGTGATGTCATCCTCGAATAATGCAACATGCATGCATGCATGAGCGGCATACCGCGCGCATGTCGTACGTGGTGCATGGCCCAAGTAAGAGGTACATAAACTCATGAAGCATGCATGAACTGCAAGTCAACAAACTAGTTGAGGGGTTTTCTTTCTTCGAGAGGAAAGAAAGACAAGCGACCTCGGCCAGGCGAGTAGCCTTCCTCGCCGTCCTACGGCAGCTCCTGGTTGTCGGTGATGAGGGGGTTGTCGGATCGGTGCGAGTAGATCATGTAGATTTTGGTTTGACGCCCTAGTAGTTTCAATTTTTTGGGCCGTTCAACATCTTGGCTTTGGCAATAGTGATGGTGACGATGAATAAAGAAGCTCTAAGTACTTTTCCGTCGAGGTGATCAGCCACACAGCTAGGGATGGATTTGGAAACCGGTCTATTCAAGTAAGGATGGTGTGGCGGCGACAACATCCTTATGTTGAACTTGGGTCCTCGGCTCCATCATTGCAACGATGTTTTCTCCAGCGCCTGCGCGGAGTTTGGGAGGTAGTATGGTTTTCTCCTCCGACATGTTAGTGGGGGCGGGGGGTGCTTGCTACCTTGGCATGTTTTTTTAAATGCAATGGCTTCTTTGGTAAACTACTTTGGAGGTTTGAAAAGTTGCATATCAGAGATGAAGCCACGTCGAGCTCAAGTGAAGAGGTGATCCGTTACTTTTTCCTTTGATGGTTGTTGCAGTTGTGCCGGAGGTAGGTGATGGGCGTTGGAGTCAAGCTCAGGGAAAGTCGTCGGTCTTGATTGTAATTTTCTTTCTTGGCTGATGGTCCTTTGTGCAAAGGCTTCATTCAACTGTTCTTTTAGTTTTGTCAGGTTGGTTGTTACGTGACTTATACATGGTGCACCAGCATTGTCCTCGTCAAATTAAAGTCGAAGGAGACATTCAAGTACTAGTTTTCTGTTAAACCGAACTTTATAAACTTTGACTAAGTTTATAAAATGAATTATTAATATTTATAATACCAAATCGTTACCATTAGACTCATCGTTGAGTATATTTTCACATCATGCATATACTTGTTATTGCAAATGTTCATATTATTTCCTACAAACTTGATCAAATTTTATAAAGTTTGACCCATAACAAAGCAAAGGAAAAATTAATGTAAAAATTTGTAACACACTCCCTAATCTCCGCTTTGATTATACAGAATCGTCGTCGTCATCTTGAAACATGTCCCTTGTTGGAAATCGGTGTGAGATGTTTTAGGACCACTACAGGTACAGCAGCGCCGCCGCCACCGCAGGTCCGAGCCTCCGCCCAGGGAGTGGTACTGATCGCGCCACGGGCCGAAGCAGTCCGCGTCCGCTTCGAGCGCTGCACCTGCAGGATGTGGCTAGAAGACGACGCCCCCGAAGTTCCAGTGCCCCTCCCGGTGCCCGCAGTGCGAGACGCAGCTCACGTCGATGGTGTCCGCTGGCACGTGGAACCTCCGCTGCCGTACAATCTCCAGGAAAGTATGCCATTGTAGTACTACTGGAGTAGCTCATAAACCTTTTAGAAAAAACAGCTACTCCCTCCGTCCCATAATATAAGAGCGTTTTTGACACTACACTAGTGTCAAAAACGCTCTTATATTATGGGACGGAGGGAGTAGCTCATATGATAAACCTTGCAATAGAAGTAAAATTTTCTATTTTCCGTTGAACACATACATGACAAGATTATGTAATTGCTTGATATATGTATAGGAGTATGTAGCACTATATGTTTCTTACTGAATGTTGGTCCAGGCATAGGCAAAGGGCCGAAGGGTGCTAGAAAATATACATGTTGCAAAACATGAGCAAAGGTCGGCCACAAGTTTAGCAATGGCTGCTGAATGTAAGTAAGAGCAGGAAAATTGAGTTTTGATCATGACCGGAACACCAAAACCTCTATAGAAACCCTACGGAACCTACTCTTTCTTGCCCCTGTAGTGTGCATCATCTCTCTTCTTCAAAACCATATACCACTATCCACTTCGATCTGAAAGACAGAACGATCTGGCAAGAACCGTATCAGTCCTCCTCGCCATCGGGGCCCATGAACGAGGCAAAGGACTTGCGAAGCTTGATGATGGATTTGTCACCCTACCCTGCAAGACACAAACACAGTGTTACTTACTTGTCCAAGAGAGAGAATTACATGGTAGCACCGGTAAACATTGATTCAACTCCGTTAAAGCTGTGTGGTTACACAAGACCAAAGCAGCAGTTGTAGTAATCGGCACAGAGTGTTGAACAGACCTGCTTCAACTTCTTCAGAGATTCTTCTGCATCTGCTAGCTTCTCTGAAACTCTTTTCTCAACATCAGAAATTGTAGTCTTTTCCTTCTACCCTGTTTAAGAGGTAGGAGTAGTATTTGTGTAAGAGCAAAGGATCTTCCACACACAAGAACTGTTCAAAGACAAGCTACTACAGCAAACATCGTCCCTATTACCTCCGTTTCTAAATATAAGACGTTTTGGCAGTTTAAATTGAACTGCCAAACGTCTTAGGAACAGGGGAGTACATAAGTAGTGTAAGCATCTACTTACTTTGTAGTTCATACTGAACCATCAGCTTCTCCTTTTCAACTTCAAACTTTGAGAAAAGATCTGCAGAACATGACGTGTGGATAAGTAAGTAATCGACAATAGACATCATTCATTATGTGGCAAGAAGCTACAAATTCAGGTCTCATTATGCACAAGTATAACATGAAGATATTGGCTCATCCTTTCAAAGAAATGATAAATAATTAGGTGTATTTACTAGCCACAGTAGCACGATTTTTCATAAACTGCACACAGAGTTTGACCAGCTTTAAAGGTTAACAAAGACATGGTTTTCTTTGGATAACTTTTGACAATAATTCTCCAATATGTGTCAGGGCAATGATAACAAACTCCTTTATAATTAGACAGGATGCAGCTACTGTTCTTCTAGAGCCAAAAGCTAGGGCAAGAGCAGACTATGTTCTACATATAATGTATTTATTGCAACACGTAGAGTGTATATATGCCATAGACTTCAGAAAATATGGTAGCAGATGCCCATTCGGCATCCCTTTGAAATTCTGTATGTGTGAAGCCTTGTCTTTGCAGAACTTGGTGGCTTGAAACTTGGTGTACTCGGTCTTCAATGAACCTTCACACTGCATTGCATACAAATAAAGCTGGGACCCAAACTGTGACAATAGTTTATATAATCGGATGTTCATTGTATCGATAGAAGTTCAAAACCTCTTTGGAAGCCTTCGTTAGAGCTTTAAGAACATTCTGCCAGCTAATGCAGTCAGTAACATTTTTCAGCATTCAGAGTACAGTTCAATGAAATTCACAATTTTTATTGTCGAGAACTAGCATACGTATGTCTTCATGTTGAAGCAATGAGTAAAAAAGAGCATACCAAATCTTCACTATAAAAAGGATAGCAGAAATTTCTATTCCTACACATAGAAAGTAAAAGGCGAGTGAAATAGTTCGGTTGTTCACCTTTCCTTCTCAAACTTTGTCTTGGTGTCCTGTACCATAGATTGAATCTCTGTTGTAACGCTGAAAGTTAAAAGAATATGTTTAAATTCTACCAGCAGCTGAAAAGTGTGCAATAGACATAACTTGGGACCTTTGTCAGACAGGAAAGGCTCAAATTTTGAGCCACTGAATATACATACTGAAATGTCATCAGTTCATTATATGAATCGATCCTTCATACCGGAATGATCATGTATGATATGCTTCCTTATAAGTTCATGATCAACTGCCACAGCATTACAAAGTGCCTAATTTGTCTCTTATAAGTTTATGATCTACTGGCGCAACACTACATGCAAGACCTAAGAAGACCTAAGCAGTCATGACGAATCTGTTAAACCATGGTATGCTGCCCTGCTAATTTGGTGATGCGAACACAGATTTCCAGTGTCTAAATGCAACACAGCAGGTAGAAACAGTAACATGACTCCGAACTCTTTGCAGGCTATTCTGAGAGTGAGTCAAGAGAAAAATAGGAAGGTGGATGCATATATTCAATCAGCAAAAACTAGTTATGGTTCCACAAAGAAGGCGGATAAATCGTGTTCAAACCAATAGGTGCACGAAAAGCTTCCAGGTCCTATCGATGCATCAGTACGTACCCACTTACTCCAATCATCGGATGGGCACCCCGAGCATTCACAACCAACATGACACTCATAAATCCTAGTTCTCATCCGATTGCAGACTTCTGGAACCTAAATTCATATACATGCATACCATCTCATAACTCCAAAATCCTACCATTGAAGGGAACAAATCTCCCATAAGTTTTATTATCAACTGCCACAACATTGCAAAGTGCCTAAAATGTCTCTTACAAGTTTATGATCTACTGGTGCGAAATTACATACGAGACCTAAGCAGTCACAAACAACCTGACAACAATGGTATGCGATCCTGCTACTTTGGTGATGCAAACATAGATTTCCAATATACAAATGCAATACAGTAAACAGAAAACCTAACATAACCCCCAAGTCCTTGCAGGCCATTGTGAGAGTGAGCCAAGGACAAAATGGGAAGGTGGATGCATATATTTGATCAAAAAAACTAGCTATAGTTCCACAAAGAAGGCGGATAAATCGTCTTAAACCAACCCGTGCACACAGCGCTTTCAAGTCCTATCGTTGCATCAGTACCATACCCACTACTCCAATCATCGTATGGCCACTCAAACATTCACAAACAACATAACACTCGTAAATCCTAGTTCTCATCCAATTACAAACTTCTGGAACCTAAATTCAGGTACAGGCATACAGCAGACTAGAAGCACTGATAACATCCATAACTCCAAAATCATACCATTGAAGGGAACAAATCTCCCATAAGATTATTATCAACTGCCACAACATTGCAAAGTGCCTAAAATGTCGCCTTGCAAGTTTATGATCTAAGCAGTCACAAACAACCTGACAACAATAGTGTGCTGTGTTGCTACTTTGGTGATGCGAACATAGATTTCCAATATTTAAATGCAATGCAGTAAACAGAAACACTAATATAACCCCCAAGTCTTTGCAGGATATTGTGAGAGTCAGACACGGACAAAATGGAGAGGTGGATGCGATGCATATATTCGATAAAAAAAACTAGCTATGGTTCACTCTGAACAAGGTGGATAAATCATGCTACACCAACTGGTGCACTCAACACTTCTAAGCACTGTCATTGCATCGGTACCTACTACTTCAATCATCAAAAGGGCACCTGATCATTCACAAACCACATGACACTGGTAATTCCTAGTTCACATCCAGTTACAGACTCCTGTAGCCTAAATTCAGATACAGTGCATACATCAGGTTCAGACACAGTGCATACAGCAGGTTCGGATACAGGGTATATAGCAGGTTCAGATACAGCATACAGGGCATGCAGAAGGTTCGGATTAAGAGCACTCAGAAGCTTCAAGACTCCAGGTACTCGTAGCCACTGAATCCTAGTGTTGCAAGGCAATAAATCACCCATAAGAGTGGGGCTGGTAGAAAGAATGTGCAGACTAGCATTGCGAAATTGACCAGGGAGAAACATGGGGAGCTGAATGGGAGCGGGAGTCACCTGGAGATGGCCTGCTCGGTCTTCTTCTGGCCGTCCTTGTGAGCCTTGTCCTTTCAGGTATGTGGATAAGATCTGCAGAACACCACATGTGGATAAGTAAGTACTCGGAAACAGAGATGATTCATTATGTGGCAGGAAACTACAAATTCAGGTACCATTATGCACAACTATGAACTGAAGATATTGGCTCATCCTCTCAAACAAATAATAAATAATTAAGTGTATTTAATAGCCAGTAGCACAATTATTCATAAACTGCGCACACAGTTCAACAAGTTTTAAAGGTTAACAAAGACATAGATTTCTTTCGATACTGTTTGGCGATATAGTTCTCCATGTGTCAAGGCATAGATAACAAACTCAAATCATACGCAAATATGCTTATAATTCGACAGGACGCAGCTACTGTTCTTCTAGGGTCAAAAGCTAGGACAACAGCAGACTATGTTCTACATATATGCTTTTATCATAACACGTAGAGTGTATATACGCCATAGACTTCAGAAAATGTGGTAGCGGATGCCCATTCAGCATAACTTTAAATTATGTATGTGTGCAGCAATATCTTTGGAAGTATTCATTAGAGCTTTAAGAACATTCTGCCTGCTAATACAATCAGTAACATTGTCAGCATTCAGAGTACATCTCAATGAGCATTTACAGTTTTTATTATCAAGAAGTAGCTTATGTATGTGCTCATGTTGAAGCAATGAGTAAAAAAGAAAATATGAATTCTTCACTATAAAAAGGATAGCAGAAATTTGTATTCCTACACACCGAAAGTTAAAGGCAAGTGAAATAGTTCGGTTGTTCACCTTTCCTTCTCAAACTTTCTGCTGGTGCCCTGTACCATAGATTGAATCTCTGTTGCAATGCTGAAAGTTAAAATAATATGTTACTCCGTCTGTACTTAAATATATAATATGTTATTACAACCAGATATACTCACATATTGGTTGTAACAACATCTTATATTATGGGGCGGAGGGAGTAGTAAAGTAAATTCTGCTAGCAGCTGAAAAGTATGAAATAGACATAACTTGGGATCTTTCTCAGACAGGAAAGGCTCAAAATATCAAGCCACTGAATATGCACTTGAGATGTCATCATTTCATCATATGAATCCATCTTTCATACCGGAATGATCATGTATGCTATGCTTCCATATAAATTTATGATTAACTGCCGCAGCATTACAAAGTGCCTAAAATGTCTCCTAAAGTTTATGATCTGGTGGCGCAACACTACATGCAAGACCTAAGCAGTCATGACCAATCTGGAAACCATGGTATGTTGCCCAGCTAATTTGGTGATGCAAACACAGATTTCTAATGTCTAAATGTGACACAGCAGGTAGAAAGTAGAAACAGTAACATGAGTCCAAAGTCTTTGTAGGCCATTGTGAGAGTGGGCCAGGAGAAAAATGGGAAGACGGAAGCATAAATTCGATCAACAAAACTAGTTAGGGTTCCACAAAGAAGGCGGATAAATCGTGTTGAAACCAATAGATGCACGCAACGCTTCCAAGTCCTATCGTTGCATCAGTATGTACCCACTTACTCCAATCAACAGACGGGCACTCGAACATTCACAAACAGCATAACACTAGTAAATCCTAGTTCCCATCCAATTACAGACTTCTGGAACCTAAATTCAGAAACAGGCATACAGCAGGCTAAAAGCACCGATAACACTCATAACACCAAACTCTTACCATTGAAGGGAACAAATCTACCATAAGTTTATGATCAACTGCCATAACATTGCACAGCGCCTAAATTGTTGAGTTGTGTTGTAATGTGTTGGCTTGCATGCCCATGTAATTAGGATCACAGGCCTGCGTGCCTTATGACTCGGGCAGCGCCCGGTGTATATAAACCCTTGTTGTAACACTTGATCATCAGAGAGAGTAATTTGATCCTCCAACTTGGTATCAGTTACCAGGCCCTCCTCTTCTGTCGCCATGACTGTGCCCGGCTCCTTCTCCGCCGCCTCCGACACCGCGACCTCGCCAGGCTCCCTCTCTTCCTCGGTGACTGCTCCGGCCACCTCCTCGGCGACCTCGCCGGGCTCCACCCCGTTCATCTTCTCCGGCGCCTCTGGCAGCGCCGGTCCCTCTCAGTTCGCCCCTCTGTTCACGTCCTCGCCTTCTGCGCCGCCCGCCCCGGCTCCTCGCAACCCGATCTTCTTCGACCACATCACAAATCATATTAAGTTCCTACTCAATCCGGCGGACCACAACTACCACAAATGGAAGTCTTTCTTCCTTCTCGTTCTCGTTCGCTACGGCGTTACCTACCTCATCGAGCACCCTCCTCCACCCAACGCCGACGCCCAGTACCTGGAGCTGGACGCCCATGTGGTGCTCTGGATCTACGCCACCCTCGCCGATCCCCTCATCGACCACGTCGGCGGCGCCACCACCACTCACGCCCTCTGGACCAACAAGATCCAGGACTTCTTCCTCGCCAATCGGGCTGCGCGGTTCATGGTCCTCAACCGCTAGTACCGTAATCTGAAGCAGGGCGACCTCTCCGTCACCTGAAGCTGCTCACCGACGGCCTCGCCGACATCGACCACGTCGTCAAAGAGGTGGATCTCACGACCCAATTCCTCCATGGCCTCGACAAGCGGCTCGACACCATCCGCGTCGTCCTCGGCGACCAGGCGTCCACCATGCCCTTCGACACCGTTCTCTCCCGTGTCGTCCTGGCGGAGGAGTCCTAGGCCCAGCGCGCTGCTGAGGAGAGCGCCTCGGCGTTCGCTCTCCCTGGCGCCTCTCCTTCCGCTGGCGATCCATCTGGCTTGGACGCGCGCTCTCAGGGTGATCGCGGTGACCGCTCGGGAGATCGCGGCTCCGCTCGCTCCCAGGCTCCGGCTCCGCCCCAGCAGCCGACCCGCGGCCGTGGTGACCGCGGCGATGGCACCGACCGTGGCCGTGGGCGCGGGCGTGGCCGCCACGACTCTGGTGGCCGCGGCCCCCCGTCGCCGCCCACTCCGTTCACAGGCTACTTCGCTCCATATGGGATGGCGCTCCCTCTGCCTTGACCTGGATGGGTGCCGCCAAACTCCGCTGGGGTTCTCGGCCCCCGGCCCGGCTCTCATGCCCACGCCTACTCGATGTATCAGTCGGCGCCTTCTCCGTCATCGCCGTACTATCCGCCTGCACCTCCTTCTTGGGAGCACCTCGCCATGTTGAACGCTGCCTACAGCAATGGCGGCATCCCCCCCCCCCGCTCCGTCGACTGACTGGTACCTCGACAGTGGCGCCTCCTCCCACATCACCGGCAATCCAGGTACCCTTACCTCATCTAGTTCTTCCTTAAAGCATGTGCCTACTAGCATCCTTGTCGGCAATGGCCAACACCTCCCTGTCATGGCCACCGGTTCTGTCCACCTTCCCCCTCACGACTTCCGCCTCACCAATGTTCTCGTTTCCCCACACGTAGTCACCAGCCTCATTTCCGTTCGCAAGTTCACTAGAGAAAATTCTTGTTCCGTTGAGTTTTACCCTTGTGGTTTTCTTGTGAAGGATCTTCGAACGCGGCGGGTTCTCATGATCTCCATTAGCAACGGCGACCTCTACCCTTTCCTTGGCAATAAGGCGTCCTCGGCGTCCGCACTCCTTGCCACTGCATCACCTGACCTATGGCATCGTCGGCTCGGCCACCCCGGCGTTCATACTCTCTCCACTTTAGCTACAACTGTTCTTCCCGATTGTAATAAGGAGGCTCACACACCTTGTACTGCTTGTCAGCTCGGCCGACAGCCTCGGCTCCGCTTTCCCTCTTCCTTTAGTAGATCTTTTGCAGCATTTGATCTCATACATTGTGATTTGTGGACCTCACCGGTTGTAAGCTTCTCGGGTTATCAATATTATCTTATTGTGTTGGATGATTACACTCACTACTCATGGACTTTTCCTCTCCGACAAAAATCTGACACGTCCACTACTCTACAACGCTTCTTTTCCTTTATCCACACCCAATACAACACAGTGATCAAAGCCATGCAATGCGACAACGGTGGTGAGTTCATCAACACCTCCCTCCGTACGTTCTTCTCCTCCAACGGCATCGCTTACCGTTTCTCTTGTCCACATACGTCACCAAAAAACGGCAAGGCTGAATGCCTCCTTCGCACAACCAACGACATAGTACGGACCCTACTCTTTCAAACCAATCTCACCCCTCCCTTTTGGGTTGAAGCTCTTCACACCGCTGCATACTTACTCAATAGGCGCTTCTCACGTGTTATTTCTAGTGTTACGCCATACTACCTCCTCCATGGCTCACATCCCACATATGATCATCTTCGAGTCTTTGGTTGTTTGTGCTTTCCTCACACAGCCTCTACCATGGCTCACAAGCTCTCTCTCCCCGCTCTGTCCACTACGTCTTCCTTGGGTATCCCCTAGAACACAAGGGGTATAGGTGTTTTGATCTGGACTCGCGCCGCGTTATCGTTTCTCGCCATGTCATTTTTTACGAAACGTGTTTCCATACACGCAGCCACACACCCGCACGTCCACAGACGATCTCACACACCGAATCTCCCCTTCCAGACCGCTGGCAGCTCCAGCTTCCTCGGATCCACCACCGGATTGGCCAGATCCGCCGGGCCCCACCACCCCGTGCGCGTTCGTCGCGACGCGCCACCCACGCCTGGCTCCACCACGTGCCCTCGCCCCACGGGCCGTTCTCGCGGGTCCAGCACTACCGCCCCGACCGCGTCCACTCCCACCCAATCCCCACCCGCCTCTGCCGCACCTGCCAGCCCCACTGCGACCGCATCCTCCTCGCTCCCTGCGCCCCGCCGATCGGATCAACCTATCACCAGCCCCACCGAATCCTCCTCAGGTTCCCCGCCCCCATGCACTCCTCCACACCATGTACCGCCTCGTGCCATCTCTGTTGCACCGCCAAACAACGCCCACAAAATGTCCACTCGCTCCAAATCTGGGTTTTGCATGCCCCGTCGCCTCTTCCTTGCGACACCACATCCACCTCCATCTCACCCATTCCACCCACCTACAAATCAGCCCTCAAAGACCCTAATTGGCGACACGCTATGCTAGATGAGTACACTGCTTTAATGAATAACTCTACGTGGTCTTTGGTGCCTAAGCCTGCAGGTGTTAATGTGGTCATGGGGAAGTGGATCTATCGCCACAAATTCAACATGGATGGCTCCTTGGCACAGTAGAAAGCTCGATGGGTGCTTCGCGGTTTCACTCAACGGGAGGGTGTGGACTATGATGAGACGTTCAGCCCCGTGGTCAAGCCAGCTACTATCCGTGTGGTTTTGAGTATTGCCACCACTCACTCCTGGCCAATCCACCAAATGGACGTCAAGAATGCCTTCCTCCATGGTGACCTCAACGAGCTCGTCTACTGCTCTCAGCCAGCTGGTTTTGTTGACAATGCCCGTCCGAATCATGTTTGCCGACTCCACAAGTCTCTTTACGGACTCAAGCAAGCCCCTCGCACGTGGTTTCTTCGCTTTCAGGCATTCCTTCTCACCCTTGGTTTTCATGGCTCCAAGAGTGACACCTCCTTGTTCATTCTTCATCATGGTACCTCCATCGCCTACTTACTCGTGTACGTCGATGATATCATTTTGACAGCCAGTTCTCCTCAAACACTACACCACGTCATCTCTGCTCTCAAGTCCGAGTTCTCCATGACCGATATGGGGCCTCTCCATCATTTTCTTGGCATCAACGTCACCCCGAACTCCTCGGGGCTCTTCCTCAGTCAGTCAGCAACAGTACACCTTGGAGGTTCTTGAGCGTGCCAACATGCTCCATTGTAAGCCCATCTCCACCCCCATTAATTGACACGAGCTCTAAGATGTCTCTCACTCATGGTCAGCTCCTCTCCAACCCCACCTATTATCGCAGCCTAGCCGGCGCCCTTCAGTATCTCACCTTGACCAGGCCGGACATCTCATATGCCGTCCAACAGGTGTGCCTCTTTATGCATGAGCCACGAGACACTCATATGCAGCTCGTCAAACGAATTCTTCGTTACCTCCAAGGCACCTCCCACTATGGCTTACAATTCTACAAGTCATCCTCCAAGGAACTCATCGCATACACAGATGCGGACTGGGCCGGTTGCCCTGACACACGGAAATCCACATCGGGCTTTTGTGTTTTCCTTGGTTCCAACCTCATATCTTGGTCCTCCAAACGACAGGCAACTGTTTCTCGTTCTAGTGCGGAGGCCGAGTATCGCAGTGTGGCCAACTGCGTTGCCGAGTCTTGCTGGTTACGCCAACTCCTTCACGAACTCAAGTGTCCACCACAGCGTGCCACAATCGTCTATTGTGACAATATCAGCGCCTCCTACCTTGCGTGCAATCCGGTCCAACATCAACGCACCAAGCACATCGAGATCGATCTTCATTTTGTGCGTGATCGGGTTGCCTTCGGTGACGTCCGCGTGTTGCACGTCCCTTCGAGCTCTCAATTTGCTGATTTGTTCACAAAAGGATTGCCATCTCCGGTGTTCCACGAGTTTCGATCCAGCCTCAACATCCACGCCAATGGAGTTCCGGCTGAGGGGGGGTGTTGAGTTGTGTTGTAACGTGTTGGCTTGCATGCCCATGTAATTAGGATCACAGGCCTGCATGCCTTATGACTCGGGCAGCGCCCGGTGTATATAAACCCTTGTTGTAACACTTGATCATCAGAGAGTAATTTGATCCTCCAACTTAAATTATGTCTCTTGAGAGTTTGTGATCTATTGGCGCAAAATTACATACAAGACCTAGGCGGTCACAAACAACCTGACAACCATGGTATGTGATCCTGCTACTTTGGTGGGCACATAGATTTTCAATATATAAATGCAATGCGATGCAGTGAACAGAAACACTAACATAACACCCCAAGTCTTTGCAAGTTATTGTGACACTGAGCAAAGGACAAAATGGGAAGGTGGACGCGTATATTCGATAATAAAAAAAACTAGCTATGGTTCACTCTGAACAAGGTGGATAAATCGTGTCAAACCAATCAGTGCATGAAACACTCCTAAGCCTATGTTCACACTGGTACCTACAATTCCAATCATCAAAACGGCACCTGATCATGCACAAACAACATGACACTGATAACACGGAGTAGTTCTCATCCAGTTACAGATTGCTGAAGCCTAAAATGAGATACATGGCATACAGCAGGTTCAGATACAAGGCATACAATAGGTTCAGATACGGGGCATACAGGAGGTTCAGATACAGGGAAACACAAATTACACACTCTTCGCTACTGAATAGTGAATTCTAGCGTTGCAGGCAACAAAACTCCCATAAGCGGGGCTGGTAGAAAGAATATGCACACTAGCGTCGGAGCAAACACCCAGGAATCATACGGCCAAATCAGTGAAGCACGCGAAAATCCGACACAAATCGAGCGTGGGAGAGAGAGGAGGAGGAGGAGAAGGGGGCGCGGCCAGGAAACCCTCGGTCTCTTCCATCCAGAAACGCCGCGAGCGGGACGCGCGGAGCGCAGAGCAGCGGCGCGAATAGCTGGGGAGGGAGGTAGGGGGAGGGGAGGCACCTGTCGAGCTCGAGCTCGCGGTCGCAGTCGTCCATGTCGCGCCGCCTCTTGTCGGGCCGTGGCCTCGTCCGGGGTCCTGGGCTCCACCCCTCTTGCTGCCGCTCGCCCTCACATTCGCTGCGGTCGAGATCGCTCGCCGGTGGGCGGCGGTGGTGCTGCTGGTAAGGGCATATCCAGCCGCGCCCTCAGGAATGCCTTCCCAGGTAATTTTTTCGCGCCGGCGCCAAAAAAAGGCCCAGTCGCGTCCCAGGAGCCTGATTTTCGCCGTCCTGGACCGAAAACAGCGCCGACGGACCCAGGCCGAACCCGGCGCGCTGGGGGCGCTCGGGGGCGCCAGGGCAAACTGTTTTGGCGCGAAACAGCCGCGGGCTCGCCGCGTTAGCGACACGGCGCCTCGTCTTCTCCCAACGGCCTCGGTTCCTGCGGGGAATCAATGCCAAGGCTGCCGCCGGTCAGCCTTGCCATTGATTCCTCACGGGCGGCGGGTCACGGGACGGCGCGACGACGCCTCCCCTCCCTCGCACGCGTACACATGGGTGCGGCGCGGCTATAAAGCCGGTGGCCTGCACTCGCCTGTGTTCACACCAGCCCCGCCCCTCGCCGTCGCCCAGCCCCTCCCTCTCCCTACCTCTCCCGAGCGCCGCCGCCCAGCCCCTCCCTCTATCTCTCTACCTCTCCCGAGCCCGTCGCCATGGCGGAACGCTTCCCCGGAGACAAGGTGACGGCCAACGGCTTCGGCCGCTGTTCGCTCCGCGAACAGGAGTCCTAGCTCCTGTTCCAGGCGAACATCCCGGCGCCGCCGGACATCCGCGCCGGGCCGACGGGGTGGAGACTCAGCGCCGGGGGAATGCCCATTCCCCCGTTGCCCGACGCCGTGGCGAAGCCGACGTACTTCATCGAGGAAGTCGAGGTCGTGCGCGTTTCCCTCACCGCCGCCCAACTCTCCCTCCCCCAG
Source organism: Triticum urartu (assembly GCF_056163025.1). Classification (NCBI taxonomy): domain Eukaryota; kingdom Viridiplantae; phylum Streptophyta; class Magnoliopsida; order Poales; family Poaceae; genus Triticum; species Triticum urartu. The sequence goes on from NC_141876.1 coordinate 593,957,581, forward strand.
TACACCGCCGACAACCACGCGGCTTGGGCGGCGTATTTCGAGCGCCGCCAGCAGCAGCGCTTGGCGTCCATCAACGGCGCGCCGGTGGTCGGCGGCCGGCACAACAGCCAGGGGCGCCACCTGTGGTGGGGCGTCCCCGGCCGCATACTCGAGGGCATGCTGACGTACCTCGAGGGCGGCAACGACCCGCCGTTGGCGTACCCGGCGAGGGCGGCCGCCCCGGCGCAGCACCGACGCGCCGGGCCATGGGCGCCAAGGAGGTTCGGGTCCTCCTCCTCTTCTTCCTCCTCCCGGTCTTCATCGCACTCCTCCGGCACTCCGGCCCTGCTCGGCGTCAAGGCCGAGCCCGCGGTGGAGACGCCGCTCGGCCGGCGCACTCGCAGCGCCGGCACTGTCATCAACGAGGGCGGCCGGCGCGCCTACTCGTCGGCTCCTCCTCCGCGCTTCGTCAAGCCAACGACGGAGCCGGGGCTCGTGCCGGTGAAGACGGAGCCGGGGCTCGCGCCGGTGAAGGAGCCGGCCGCGCCGGTAACGACAGAGCTCGACGACGACGACGCGGCCCTGGAATGGGCGCGCAGGGACTCCATAGCGATGGAGAAGGAGCGCCTGGAGAAGGCGAAGGAGCGCCAGCACGCCGCCCTGCTTCGCTTCGCGGAGCGTCGACGCGGCCGCGACGAAGGCGGAGTCGTCGTCATCTGCGACAACGACGACGACGACGATGCGCCGGCACCAGTCCGCCATGGCGACGCCGGACAGGGGTCCAGTAGGGGCGCCCGCGTCAAGGAGGAGAAGGCCGACGATGACGATGGCGGCGACAGCGGCGACTTCAGCTAGTTTTTCCTTTAGATTAGTTTATGTATATGTGCTACGTAATGAAAATCCGCGAACTTCGCCGAAATGTGCCGAAATTTATCGTGTTTGGCCGAAATTCATCGTGTTTAAGCTGAACTTCGTCGAACTTCTTTTATTTTAAAACGTGCCTGGGGGCGGCCCTGGGGCCGGCGGCTAGGGACCAACTCGCCCCCAAGCCCAATTTTTACGCCGGCTCACCCCCTGGGGGGCCAACCGCTGGAGATGCCCTAAGCTGGACGATACCTCCGCTTCGCCCCGGTGTGTGCCGTGTGCGTGTGCGTGTGGGGTTTCTTTTTTTTTCTTTTTTCTTTTTCGAGTGACTCTTGTGCGTGTGGGTGTGGGTGTGTGAAGGAGAGGGAAATACTACTAGCCCTTTTTCCCTTTCGACAATTCTTTTTATTGAGGGGATTTTGACAATTCTACTCCTATATATCCTTTCCCTTGCCAATAACATACTCTTACTTAAAAAAGGCTAATAACATGATCAGTGGCGTTTACATTGTTCCCTGAAAACCTAAAACCTATGTCAGCGGCTAGGGTAATTAGGGCTTCAAGGGGACCCGTCTTCCGGCACTGTCCTTCGGCGACTCCCATCGCTGACGACCTCTCGGCCGTTGGTGGAGAGGGGGTGTCACCGGATCCCGCGCATACGGTCATGTAGCTTTGGGTTTTAGGGTTATAATATCTTAGGTTTGTGGTTGTTCGATGTCATGGCTTTGGCAAGGGTGACGGCGGCGTCGAATAATAAAGCTTCCTTCCTCAACATAACCTTCTGCTCGTTGGTGGGTGATGGATCTGGTTGCTAGTATGTTCATGTGGGGATGGTATGGCAGCGACAATATCCCTATGGTGGATTTGTATCCTCGGAGTCTGTCGTTGTGACGATGTTTGCTCCATAGTCAGCGCAGAGCTCGAGAGGTAGTGCAGGAGCAGATGTAGATAGCGATTTACGTTGATGGCAACCGGAAGATGGTGGATCGTGTTTTGGGTTCTAGTTGGCGGTTGGCAGCTATGGTTTCCTCCTCTGATATAATCGTCGAGTGAGGAAGGCAGATCTGGAGTTTGATGGTGTGTTCAGGGTGCTGCCACGACTAGGTTTTTTCAACATCACTAGTTTCGCCTTTGGTAAATTACTTTAGAGACCCGAAAAGTTGCAAATCAGCGATGGAGCAGCATTGAGATTGTGTGAATAGGTGATTCAACACGTTTTTTTTTTATGGCTGTTGCGGTGGTGCCGAAGGCAGGTAGCGAGTGTTGGTGTCAGGTTTAAGGGGCTCTTGATCTTCATTACTATAATTTTCTATCTTGGTTGTAGGTCCTTTGTTTAAGGGCTAGAGTTTCATTGTCTTTTCAGTATTGTCAAATGCCTACGTGGCATTTAACTTGATATTTATTATACCAATGAATGAGACGGCCATGGCTGTGTGGCGCTAGCTCCACCATAACCAGGCGGGGGCAGCTGCGCCTTGCGGAAGGGACGGTGGCGCCGGCGCGCTATGGTAGGGTGACAACGACTGCCGGCCGACAACGGTGGTGATGGCGTCCATCTATCCATGATCAACGGCGCCGTACGAAGTTGGATGCGGCGGCTATGCATGCAGTCTATGATGTTCTCCCGACCAACTACGTGGTACCTACTTCCCGCAAAAGCCCGTAGTAGGTACCATGCGCGTGTATTCGACGATGGAGACGACGGGCGGGACTCGAGACTGTTACAGGTGCGACGGATGGAAAATGCACCGCTGCAGGGGCGCTTCTGGAGGCAATGATGCTAAACATATAAAGAGTTATACATAATTACACGCTGATTAGAATTTTTTCCATCTACTAATCAATCATAAACTTGCCCTCTTCTTGATTTTCAGGGGATGGACCGCCTCGTCACCTATTAACCAATCAAATTAATTCTCTTTGTAAAAGCTTGTAACTCGTTTGTACGTGTAGCATTACTCCTTCTGAAGGCTGCGCACGGTGCCACAACACAGCAACTCTTCTAAAAAAAAAAGCAACGGTGGCTCACCGGTTGTGTGCTACGAGCGGCTCGGCCCGGCTCCGAAGTTGCCTATTGATGGCAGCTGAAAATGTTCAACCTATATACGTAAAATTTCCAATATGTATTTTAAAAAAGTTTAAATATATATATGGAAAATGGAAACGAATCGAAAAGGAGAACAAAAATGAAAAATAATAACACTCAAAAGGAAACCCATAGAGAAAATACATAGTAGAAAAAAGGGGGGAGATTCTAAAAACCGATTTGTACTCATCCATATAAACTTTCTAAAACCGTGCTATTGGGCCATCTCACAAAGACAAACACTTTCTTCTGTCTTGCAGTAAGCGAAACATAGCATTGAGGGAAGACTGATGTTGTTGGAGGACATGTTGTTACCAGGTACATTGGGGCCTACGGTGCAATTTATATACCTGATTTCTCTACTCTCTATTTCCGCTATTTAAAAAGAACCTAAGGTTTGATCTTTCACATGTTTTACTTCATAGTTTAATAAATGGAACTGGTTCAGATTTTTACTGGTCGGACCGCTGGTTCACCGGTTCGATTGTTGGTTCGCTAGGTGCAAAATATAATATATTTTGTTGTAGGAAAGGTCAAAAAGATTATTTACTTCATTTAGTACAACAACTAGGGTGAGATTTAGTGGTTATTGGGCCAAGTTTAGCTCATTTGACCCATCACAACTTGACCTAAGTTTGAATCCCATTCAATGCAATTTATTTTGCACACTCGGCGGAGGTAGCATCTCTGGTTCAACTACTCCAGTTTTTAACCACGGTTCATATAAAAACCAGCAGGTTCACTCGGCGGAGTACTGAGCTTCTGTTAAAAGGACACCGGAAACGGTAAACAAGGAATACGCTTTGGAGTCAAAAATACGCTTGCATTTATATCTGTCACCGGTTTCACCGCTCACTGCTCCTCCCCCATCCCAGTGGATCCCAGTGGGAAGCAGTCCTCCCACAAGTCACCGGCCCGACTGCCGAGGTGCCCGATGGAGATGGACGGCGGAGGCTGGCGGGGAAGGATGAAGCTGCGCAGCAACGGCGGGAGGCTTCAGCGAGCGGCCACATTGCTGCGGTAAGAGCAGTGCGGTGCGTGGGAAGCGGCTCGTCCAGGGCGCCGCTGCGGGCTTCCGGCGCCGAGGCTCCGTCACGCGAACCGCGGCGGCCCTGGCCGAGAGGGAGGGTTTCGTGCGGCGAGGCGGCCGGTGGTGAACGCCAGCGCCAGTGCTGGTGAATTCGGATCTGTTCGTCAGGACGGCGGCTTGTCGGCGGCTCGCGATTGGATCCGCGGCGCTAAGAGAAGAGAATCCGTTCCACGCCCAGCACAGGTAAATTTCGATTCACTAGTGGAAATCAATGAAATCAGTACTGTGTTCTGCGTAACTGAATATGTCTTCAAAGTTTCAGACTGGGAGCAATAAAACAAGAGTAGACACCATCATCAAACTATACACATGGAGAAATTTCTGTGGCGAACCGGCTACCTTATTACGATGGTGGTGTGTGTTTACTATCGCTACCTGCATATCCCAAAAGCAGAAACATCATCTTGCGAGATCTTCAACCAGTTCAGACATATGGATGCTCCCGTTTGTTGTCTCGTTGAAAGGGACAACAGCCGAAGATGGCTCTCCATAGTTGTGCGCATATCGGTTACGTTCGCAAGCACTAGCGGCGTGCAATTGGAGTCTCCTCATCATCTCCAGTCTTTCTGCAACTTCCTTCATTGTTGGCCTGTTGTCCCCCCTTGGGCTAAGGCAGTGCACTGCGAGTTCGGCCATGTTCTCGAGCACCACCGCAACTGCCTCTTAGTATAAAGTTCAATAGCCCCTATTCAGCGCCTATTAGTATAAAGTTTTTTGTCTGATGGATGGACGTCAACAACCACACACGTTAACCACTAGAGAAAGCTCAGTTTGTTGATTAACCAAGGAGACAGAGCTCTTTGACCTTTCATTCAGTACAAATATTAAACATATACTAGTATTATATACCACTATACATTATTTGAATAAATAAAACTTAAATTCAAAAAAGCATTCACAAAAACCATGAATTATAAAGAAAAGTTCACAAAAATGAAAAAAGTTCATGAATTTGAAAAAAATCATCGAATTTGAAAAATTGTTCATCAATTTTTTTAAAAGTTCATCGAATTTTAAAAAATCATCATTTTATTTGAAAAAGTTCATTAATTTTGAAAAAAGCACATTGTTTTTTAAAGAAAGTTCACGAATTAAAAGAAAATTTTCATGCATTTAGGAAAAGAAAAAAAATGAAAAAAAAACAGTTCCAAGAAAAAAGAAAAAACGAACGAAACCCTTCCAAGAAAAAAGAAAGAAGAAAGAAGAAAAAGAATAAAATTGTTGTACTGGGTTGCTGGGTTTGTTATCGCTGGCTGTAGATATCGAGGAGGTCATGGTTCGATATCTAGCTCAACAATTCCCTGCCCTTTTTTCCCACTCTTTGAAGCAGTCTCTTTCAGTTGCTCTGGCGCTCGACACCCCTGATCTGAACCTCTTCCTAGCCCCTAGACTCTCCCATGCAGCCAATCTTGAGCTTACAGCTTTGCGCATTATTTTAGCCCCCGTTAACCTGCAGGTTGCAGATGTGAGAATTAGTAGGAAAATGGCAAATCACTCACCACCAAGGCGGCGTACAAGGAGACTTGGGCATCCACTCCGATCGACCCCATTGCACCTGCAATCTGGAAGAACTACGCCCCGAACAAATGCAGATTATTCATCTGGCTGGCGCACAAGGACCGCGTATACACAAATGGACGTCGCTTCCGAAGATCGATTGCAACTTCTGACGCCTGCCCATTATGCGGGCACTGTGAGAGCATTGATCATCTTCTGTTCAATTGCCCCTTGCTGCGTCCGCTGTGGGATCATCTCGGCAGCCTCCAAGACGTGAGACCTTGCAGCCTCCTCCACATCTGGAAAGCTCCAATTCATGAGAAAGTTCGTTCCACTGTGATCTTGGCGCTGCTCTGGAACATTTGGAAAAGACGCAATGCCAAAGTGTTCCGCAATGACACTCAGGGCCTCCACTGCATCGCCAGGGCGGCAGCCGACGACCTGATTCTCTGGTCCAACAAATGTACAAATGTTCAGAAACAAAATCTGATACGTGACTGGGCCACTATGTTGTTTCATCTTGCCGCGAGATTGTAGGCAAACTGTAACTTTCACCCTTCCCTTACTTCTCTCACCCCCGACTACCCATGTAACTCTTGCTACTCTTTGTAACCGATTGATGCTGTTAATATATGTTCAGGCTGGCGTAAGCCCGCCGTTGACGCGTCAAAAAAAAAAATGGTTCGAACCACGTCCACGCAGAAAGCAGTAGAAACGGGCGCCAACTACCAAATATGGAATGCCTCAACACTGCCGCCATTGCCATAACCTATTGCTTTCTGGGCCTTTTGGTCTGGTCCCAGTCTGATGCTACTACAACCCGGTGCACCCAATCCAAATTATCCTTTTTTGCGCGGAAATTAAAATTATCATATTTGCATGTGTTGAATATTTTCTGGGAATAAATAACGCCGTAGTAAAAACAAGAATCCATCATGCTACGAAATTTCATATTCAAATGTGAAAAATAGTATGAGAAACAAAAATGACAAATTCATCAAAAATAAATGTGCCGAATTCTAGGCCTGATTTGCATTAGCTATTCTGAGTTTGGATCTAAATATTTTTATATACCATGATAAATATCTATTGTACTTATTCTCACTGAATATCATAATTTTTAATGTTTAAGAGACATTATGGATATCGGGTGCACCACAAGGGGAGCGGCTATTCTCGCTTGACGCAAGACACACACGCCTCATCTCAAGCACTCGCGACAACGGGACGGCCCCAGCGCGCGACTATAAGCGGACGTCTCATAGGGACCAGTGAGCACAGGGACGCACGCGTTTATTTTTTGTTTCTTCCTTCCATTTTTCACATTTTTTTGCTTTCTCTTTTACCTTTCTTATATTTAGAAATATTCTAAATACATATATAATTCAAAAATAATTTTACATATTTTAAAAAAAATCTAAAAATGTTAATCATGCATTTAATTTTTTTAAGCACGTATGAAAAAAAAATTATACATTATATATACGAAAAAATGTTAATCATGTATCTGAAAATTGTTAAAAGTATGTAAAAATGTTCCTATTGTATACAAAAAATATGAAACGTGTGATAAATAAAGAAGACATCAAAAAATATATTTGAAAAAAGTTAATATGTATTTAAAAATGTTAAATGTGTAACAAAAAATGCTCCTAATGTATACAGAAAATGTAAAATATATATTACAAAAATAGACATGAAAATATATATGTTTGAAAATAATGTTAATCATGTATTTTTGAAATGTAACTCCGCCTATGTTGTCTCAACATAGCCGGTCCCAAGCCCGGGTAAAGGAGGAGGGTTGTGATAGGCTTGGCGAGCCAACGTAAAAACTCAGCCACTCTTATGAAGATGAAACCCAAAAGGTTTTCGTTGGGGCGTAACCCTCTCAGCGACGCGCTACATCGGAACCCGGGTGTGGTGGAAAATGGGCAAGGGCCGAGCCGTCACCCCCAAGGTGGTGCGCTGTATCTTGATCCGGATACGGTGGCAAGTGAGCGAGGATCGGGTCGTCGCATCCTTAGTGGCGCGCTACATCGGCGCCCGGATGTAGTGAAAAATGGGCAAGGGTCTTCGCATTTGACTCGACGAGTGCGAAGGGTAAGGAAGCTAGCCGAGCCTAGGAGGATTCGCTTAGGTAGCTGGAACGTAGGGTCTCTGACAGGGAAGCTTCGGGAGCTAGTTGATGCAGCGGTGAGGAGAGGTGTTGATATCCTTTGCATCCAAGAAACCAAATGGAGAGGACAGAAGGCGAAGGAGGTGGAGGATACCGGCTTCAAGTTGTGGTACACAGGGACGGCTGCAAACAGAAATGGTGTAGGCATCTTGATCAACAAGAGCCTCAAGCATGGAGTGGTAGACGTCAAGAGACGTGGGGACCGGATTATCCTGGTCAAGCTGGTAGTTGAGGACTTGGTTCTCAATGTTATCAGCGCGTATGCCCCGTAAGTAGGCCACAATGAGAACACCAAGAGGGAGTTCTGGGAAGGCCTGGAAGACATGGTTAGGAGTGTACCAATTGGTGAGAAGCTCTTCATAGGAGGAGACCTCAATAGCCACGTGGGTACATCTAACACAGGTTTTGAAGGGGCGCACAGGGGCTTTGGCTATGGCATCAGGAATCAAGAAGGAGAAGATGTCTTAAGCTTTGCTCTAGCCTACAACATGATTGTAACTAACACCTTCTTTAGAAAGAGAGAATCACATCTGGTGACTTTTAGTAGTGGCCTACACTCTAGCCAGATTGATTTCATCCTCTCGAGAAGAGAAGATAGGCGTGCGTGCCTAGACTATAAGGTGATACCTGGAGAGAGTGTTGTACCCCAGCATAAGCTAGTGGTTGCTGACTTCCGCTTTCGGATTCGTGTCCAGCGGGATAAGCGTGCCAAAGTCGCTAGAACGAAGTGGTGGAAGCTCAAGGGGGAGGTAGCTCTAGCGTTCAAGGAGAGGGTCATTAAGGAGGGCCCTTGGGAGGAAGGAGGAGATGCGAACAATGTGTGGACAAAGATGGCGACTTGCATTCATAAGGTGGCCTCGGAGGAGCTTGGAGTGTCCAGGGGAAGGAGAAGCGAAGATAAGGATACCTGGTGGTGGAATGATGATGTCCAGAAGGCGATTAAAGAGAAGAAAGATTGCTTCAAACGCCTATACCTGGATAGGAGTGCAGACAACATAGAGAAGTACAAGATGGCAAAGAAGGCCGCAAAGCGAGCTGTTAGTGAAGCAAGGGGTCGGGCATATGAGGACCTCTACCAACGGTTAGGCACGAAGGAAGGTGAAAGGGACATCTATAAGATGGCCAAGGTCCGAGAGAGGAAGACGAGGGATATTGGCCAAGTCAAATGCATCAAGGACGGAGCAGGCCAACTCTTAGTGAAGGACGAGGAGATTAAACATAGATGGCGGGAGTACTTCGACAAGCTGTTCAATGGGAAGAATGAGAGTTCTACCATTGAACTGGACGACTCCTTTGATGAGACCAGCATGCGTTTTGTGCGACGAATTCAGGAGTCTGAGGTCAAGGAGGCTTTAAAAAGGATGAAAGGAGGCAAGACGATGGGCCTTAATTGTATCCCCATTGAGGTGTGGAAAGGTCTCGGGAACATAGCGATAGTATGGCTAACCAAGCTTTTCAACCTCATTTTTCGGGCAAACAAGATGCCAGAAGAATGAAGACGGAGTATATTAGTACCAATCTTCAAGAACAAGGGGGGTGTTCAGAGTTGTACTAATTACCGTGGAATTAAGCTGACGAGCCATACAATGAAGCTATGGGAGAGAGTCATTGAGCACCGCTTAATAAGAATGACAAGCGTGACCAAAAATTAGTTTGGTTTCATGCCTGGGAGGTCGACCATGGAAGCCATTTTCTTGGTACGACAACTTATGGAGAGATACATGGAGCAAAAGAAGGACTTGCATATGGTGTTCATTGACTTGGAGAAGGCCTATGATAAGATACCGCGGAATGTCATGTGGTGGGCCTTGGAGAAACACAAAGTCCCAGCAAAATACATTACCCTCATCAAGGACATGTACGATAATGTTGTGACAAGTGTTCAAACAAGCGATGTCGACACTAATGACTTCCCAATTAAGATAGGACTGCATCAGGGGTCAGCTTTGAGCCCTTATCTTTTTGCATTGGTGATGGATGAGGTCACAAGGGATATACAAGGAGATATCCCATGGTGTATGCTCTTTGCGGATGATGTGGTGCTAGTTGACAATAGTCGGACGGGGTAAATAGGAAGTTAGAGTTATGGAGACAAACTTTGGAATCGAAAGGGTTTAGGCTTAGTAGAACTAAAACCGAGTACATGATGTGCGGTTTCAGTACTACTAGGTGTGAGGAGGAGGTTAGCCTTGATGGCCAGGTGGTACCTCAGAAGGACACCTTTCGGTATTTGGGGTCAATGCTGCAGGAGGATGGGGGTATTGATGAAGATGTGAACCATCGAATCAAAGCCGGATGGATGAAGTGACGCCAAGCTTCTGGCATTCTCTGTGATAAGAGAGTGCCACAAAAGCTAAAAGGCAAGTTCTACAGGACGACGGTTCGACCCGCAATGTTGTATGGCGCTGAGTGTTGGCCGACTAAAAGGCGACATGTTCAACAGTTAGGTGTGGCGGAGATGCGTATATTGAGATGGATGTGTGGCCACACGAGGAAGGATCGAGTCCGGAATGATGATATACGAGATAGAGTTGGGGTAGCACCAATTGAAGAGAAAATTGTCCAACATCGTCTGAGATGGTTTGAGCATATTCAGCGCAGGCCTCCAGAAGCTCCGGTGCATAGTGGACAGCTAAAGCGTGTAGAGAATGTTAAGAGAGGGTGGGGTAGACCGAATTTGACGTGGGAGGAGTCCGTTAAGAGAGACCTGAAGGATTGGAGTATCACCGAAGAGGTAGATATGGACAAGGGTGCGTGGAAGCTTGCTATCTATGTGCCAGAGTCATGAGTTGGTTGCGAGATCTTATGGGTTTCATCTCTAACGTACCCCAACTTATTTGGAACTAAAGGCTTTATTGTTGTTGTTGTTGTTATGTATTTTTGAAATGTTTATAAAATATAAAATTAAATTCACAATTAAAGAAAAATGTTTTGTGCCATTGAAGGGCATATGCAGGTAGGTATTGTATAAGATCTGTTGGTTCTTCTTCTTCCAATTGTTTTTTGAACAAAGCAGTATCGAAAACGGTAAAAGAGAGTACGCTTCGAAGTCAAGAATACGCCTTTTACCGCTCACTAGAGCGAGCGAGCGAGAGTCCCTTGCCCAAGCCGCCGGACGGCCCCCCACCCCGCCGCCGTGCCGACTGCCGACTGCCGACGTGCCGGACGGGCGGCGGCCACCGGCGGGTGGCTTCGGCGAGCGTCCGCATTGGTGCGGCAGGAGTAGCGCGGGCTTCCGGCTCCGAACTCAGACGCGGATTCGACGGGAGGGCTCTGCGGCAGGGATGGAGGGAGGGAGGGAGGCTTCAGCGAGCGTCCGCGTCAGCAGCGGCGGTGGCCACGCGGTTCCTCCCGTAGCCGCGGGCTTCCGGCGCCGAGGCTCCGTCCCGCGGACTCGGCGGGAGAGGTCCGTGCGGCGCGGCGACCCGTGGTGAACGCCGGTGCTGGTGAATTCGAACCGGTTCGTCGCGACGGCCGCGATTCTGCTCGGCGGCGGCTGGTCGCCGGCTCGCGTTTGGATCTGGGGAGCGGATCGAGCCGCGCCAACACAAGGGGATCCATTCCACGCCCACCACAGGTAAACTTCGATTCAGTAGCTGAATATATCTTCAGAGTTCAGGATGGCCATGGTCAAACTATACAGCATGCACAGTTGCACACATTATGTACATGTTGCATACCTTGAAATGCCAAATTTGGCGATTTCTCCAGCATGCCAGACCGAATGTTAGGATAATTGCTCCATGAACAGGTTAACTTATTACACTTCACAATCATAACAGTGGCTGTGGTTTAGTTTTGCATAGCACAAACCAAAGAACTAACTCTGTATACAAGATTCCAAACATCACCTTGCAAGATCTTCGACCAGCTCGGACATGTCGATGGTCCTGCGTGTTGCCTCATCAAAGGGGAGGACAACCGAAGATGATCCTCCGTAGTTATACACACACTGATTGTTTTCATGAGCACTGGCTTCGTGCAACTGGAGTCTCCTCATCATCTCTAGTCTCTCTGCAACTTCCTTCATCGCTGGCCTGTCATCTCCCCTCTGGCTAAGGCAGTGAACTGCGAGCTCAGCCATGATCTCTAGGACCACCATACCTGCACCGGCTGTAATTTCAGGGTCCAACATAGTGTGGTGCCTCTTCTGGTTAAACATCGAGGGAAAACTGTATGACAATGATTGCTTTCGGTTAAAGTTGTCGGTATATATGGCCCTCTTCCTTGTCATCAGCTCCAGAAGAACCACCCCAAAGCTGTATACATCACTTTTGTCCGTGAGATGACGGCTGATAAAGCTTTCGGGGTCAAGGTAACCAAGTGTTCCCTGGATGAACATGATGAAGTCATTTTCATCCATGGACTTCAGTGTCGATGCTCCGAAATCGGCTACCTTTGCGTCCAGCTGATCATCTAACAGAATGTTTGCACATTTGACATCCCCATGTAGGATTGTGCGTGATGTTGATGAATGTAAGTAAGCTAGAGCTTCTGCTGACTGAGTAGCAATCTTCAGGCGAAGATCCAACAGGATTGGTGATCTATGATTAGCATCGTGAAGGAATTCAGATAAAGAACCACAGGGGACAAACTCGTAGACCAACATCGGGACATCTACATCCAGACAACAGCCTAGTAACCTCACAATGTGTCGGTGATTGATTTGTGACAAGATTATTATCTCATTGACAAATTCTTCTCTCCAAGCATTGTTGATTGCTTTGGACTTCTTTATGGCAACCTCCTTTTGATCATCCAAAGTTCCTCTGTAGACCATACCATGACCACCACATCCAATAACTTGGTCTTCATTGTAGTTGTCAGTGGCTCTCTTTATCTCTTTCTCTGTAAGTATGCGGATTGTGTCGGCCTGCCTTGACCTCATCTCATCATATAACTTGAGACCTCCATTTTGTCTGAAATACTCATCTTTTTCCCTTTTGTGCCTTTTTATTTGAAATTGCATGAGCAGCAAGCATGCTAAGGCCATCACCACAGTCGCAGAAACACTGAGGCCTGCAGACATATATTTTTGAGAAACTAATAATAACAGTAGTAAATTTCTGTTACGAATCGGGAGTTCACTATGTTTCTTTTGGTTGTAAGTACCAAGTAGTGTTCTGAGTTCATATATATTTTTTACGTTGCTTGAGTGTTTGTTATTAAAATGCACATCTTAATGTTGATAAAAGTATCAATATAGGCCAATTGTTAAATAAATGATGCTCACCAGTGGCCAATATTTCAGCTGAAGTCAACAGAGGCCGGCATCCAAAATTTGTACCATCAGGTCATGTTCCTCTCTTGCATTTGCAATCGTACGATCCTGGTGTGTTGAGGCAGACCCCTTTTCTGCATGGATACACATCTTCATTCTTGGGGTTCTGCTTACGCAATGTGCACTCGTCTATGTCTGAGTACATAATGGAAAACATTCTCTCAGAAGATTCAAACTAAAAAACAAGTTCACTATATGTCTGCGGAACAAAGATTCAACATGTAATGAAACCAACTACTCAAATATCTGATTTTAATTAGACAGAAATACTCTTCTCAAAGTTTTTGAGAGGAGGGGGGGAATGTACACAAGTTGAATTAGTGTAGATACTTGACCTTCACAGCCGTTCAGAAGATAAGGATTGCCCTCATATCCTCCGGAGCAACGGCATAAGTATCCTGGACCATTGTTCGCAGCCATACAATAGCTGTTTGTACTGATGCAAGCATAGTCCTTAGGTTTGTTCTTTCCCGTCTCTGGGCAGGAGCCATTCCTAATGGCCCAATCAGCGACGATGCGGGTACCCTTCTTGGCTCGCTGATCGATGAACCCAAGTCTACTGACGAGGTCCTGCCGACTGAAGTTGTACCACCCAACCTCAGCCACCATGGCGTAGAAGCATGGGTTGAAGTGCCATACCTTGCTCTGGTCCATCTCAAACACGACCTCCAAGGAGGTGAGGTTGTTGGGGATGGCAGCCTCACAGCAGCCCATTCCAGCACATGGCGCACCTTCAGACGTGTTGTTGGCGCCCTCACAGTAGGAGTAGCAGCCAGCCCTGTACTTGCCTGTGGTGTCTTTGTAGCCGCTGATGAGCCCCAAGGTGTCGCAGCCGATGACTGTGAAGCGGTTACGCGATGGTGACGGAAGGAAGGGCGTGAGCTGCAGATCGTACCCTACTGTGGACCAGCTGAATGTGGTGTTCGACTCGAAGCATATGTAGCTAACGGGGCTGAAAACGCGCATCTCGCCGTGCTCCAGTGAGATGTCGATGATCTCATCTTCTCCTCCAGGATCCCCAACCATTGGCCGTGGTGGATTAATCGTGTCGTCGCAGATGAGGTTGAAGTACCTGCTCAGGTTGGCCGCGGCACAGTCCGCGCCAATCCCAAAGGGGTATGGGATTGATATGTCACCGCACTTGTCGGGGCAACCTGGCAACGACATGGAGCATCCAGAAGAGGCTCCGACAAGTGTTCCTACTTCTGGGAGGAAGATGCTTGCTATGAAGATTATTGTGACTGTCGATGCTCCTGGCATGGTTGGATGCCAATTAGCCATGTTACATGCATTGTATGCAAACATCGCATTAGCTGGACAGGATTAAATCGACATGAAGTAGGTTTGTCACCAGAAATAACTAATTGCAAGTTGCGATACAATACTGATCTATATGGAGAGATTTTCCAAGGGTGTTAGTTAAGTACCACTAGTGACATCTCTTTATCAGAGTACGTTAACACGCACAAAGGCTTTGACCCTGATTGGCTTCTTGCCTCGGTCTAACTATTTTCTGGGGTTATCTCCTTAATCTTTAATTGAACATCACCATTGCTGCTTACTGTTGGCGGAAGGATACGGCCATGAAACAGCAAGTCATCTCATACAACAATAATATATTTTGGTTTTGTCAGCGGTTTGTTCGCAATATGGTTCGTTCATAATATGTACCGCTAACATATTTGCGTCATTTTATTTTTCTCTTATCTTCAAGAAATGATGTAATATGGTGTTGGTGGTAGCAGGCAGAGAAGGAATCATCACAGATTGGCCGGTTGGAGCCTACACATTTTTTTAAATCATCAAGGTCAGAATACCCTGGTTCCAATTTTTCATTAGAAATCTGGAGCCTACAAACACACCATTGTCGCTGATATATTAGTAGCTTACACAATCACAGTGGGTGGCAATTATTAGTTTGGTCAGATGGAGCATATTAACACTCATGTGTTAATCTAAAAAAGGCATTAATGTACGTGGAATGTGTAATGAGTTTCTTGCTGGAAGGTGTTCAGTTGGACCTGTTAGCCACCGGGCTCAACAAAATACATGCCATCTTATACTAATCAGCTTAGAAAATAGTAATAAGTGATTTCTTACTCGAAAACTATATTAATCTATCAATTTGCAAAATATAACAAGTGTATGTAATTGGACGTCTAGCGAAGATGGTATGCACCTTTTCTTCTACTCCCTCTGTGCCAAAATATAAGAGTTTTTTTATACTCGCTTTGTATCAAAAAATGTCTTATAATTTGATACAGAGGGAGTATTTAGCAAGATAAGTTTTTTTTTAAAGAGGGGTCTCCCTCCGATTGCCCTTACTAGAAACAGTTGTCTTTACAAACTGAATGGGGGAACAGAGAAATCCGAGGAAGGCTAATCTAGAGCGAAGGATGCAGATCCATCCCTGTCAGATTTGTCTCATCCTATTCCTACAACCCATATCAAAAGGAAGAAGGTAGCTGAAGTTAATTTGAGTGATCGCAAACATGATTGTGTCTTCGAGGGCACCCAACCCTCGGTGAGTAACCTTGTTGCGAAGATCAAGGACAAGGTGGCGCTCTGGCCAAGGCAGGTGCTGCTGGCCTCCAAGACACCTTGCCCTAGACCTGGGATGTACATTAATTTCCTGCATTGATCTCCACGACTGTACCTCCTAGGAGGATTGTAACATAAGCTATCTTTTCTATGGAAAGAAACACAATTCTCTTTGCATTTTCTTGAAAAAGATACTTGGAGCAAAACAACGACAGTTGGGGCTGCTTAATTCGACCATGCGCATCCAACAGCTCATTCCTCACTGGCTTACTATGGTGGCATATGTTTCTATCAAAAATACAATTGCGTATGTGGTGATTTCTCTGGCATGTCAAATCGAATGTTAGGATCATTGCTCTGTAATTATTATAACAGTGTGTGGGTTTAATATTTAGTGTTGCATATCTGAAACAAAATAATTGACTGTGAATCCAATACGAACATCATCTTGCAAGATCTTCAGCAGTTCGGTCTTCGGACATATTGATGGTCCCACGTGTTGTCTTGGGTGGGAGTGTATGCATGGCATGTTGTGTCCAGAAGAGGCTCTGGCAGGTGTTCCCACTGCTGCCAAGAAGATGCTTGCTATGAAGATTACCATGACTGTTGATGCTTCTGGCATCGTTGGATGCTAATTAATCATGTTACATGTATGCAAACAGCGCATTAGCTGGACAGGGTTTAATTGATATGAAGTAGGTTTGTCTCCATAAATAACTAAATGCAAGTTTTGATACAATACTGATCAGATAGAGTTATATTATATGGGAGAGATTCCAGGGTGTTAGTTTACTACCACTAGTGATATTGCGATATCAGAGTATATCAAAATGCACAGACTTTGACCTTGATTTTTTTTTGCTTTGATCTAATTATTCTCTGGAGTTGTTTCCTTAATCTTTAATTGAACATCACCACTGCTTCTTACTGTTCGAGGAAGAATTTGACCATGAAACAGCGAGTCATCCCATGCTATAAATAAACTACCTGTTAGTTTTTTCAATGGTTTGTCTACGATATATAGAGTATAACATTTCCTTTTTTGGCGTCATTTTTTTTCTTGTCTTGCAGTAAACGGTGTAATCTGAAGTTGAAAGCAGGCAGGAGAAGAAACCATAACAGATTAGCCTGTTGGAGCCTACACACTCCTTAAAATTCCACAAGGTGAGAATGCTCTGGTTCCAACTTCTCATTAGTAATCTGGAGCCTAGACATACACTCTCCATTGCCAATGTATCAGTTTGCAATCTCAGAGGGTGAGAAGTACTAGTTCAGTCAGCTAGAGCATATTAACATTCATGTCTTGATAAAAAAAAATACAGTCATGTACATGAGTGTGTGATGCATCTTGCTGGATAATCTGGGATGTCCAGTTGGACCTATTTGCCACTGGGCTCGACAAAATGCACACCATGAGATACAAATCAGCATTTATGGGCCAATAATAAAACAAGAATGCTTACTCTAAATTATCAATTTAAATTGCTATGGAAATAGATTTGTGAAATAGAACAAGCGTATGGAATCAGTCAGCTAGCTAACAGAGTGCATTTTTTTTCCTATCTGCAAAGATAAACATAAATTCCTCAGCTGAAGGATTTTTTGACTGAATTGCCAGCTGAAGTTAGTTTGAGCTATCAGAAGACACTTGGTGCAAAACAACGACAGTCCAGGCTGCTTAATTGGACCATACACATTCAAAAGCCTGTTCCTCGCATAAGTGTCCTATCAAAAAAACAATGATGCATGTGGCGGTTTATCAAGCATATCAAATCGAATGCTAGGATTATTACTCTGTAAACTGGCGAATTTATTACAACAACGGGTGGGTTAATATTTAGTGTTGCATATCCCAAACAAAAGAATTTAATCTGCATCAAGTACAAACATCATCTTACAAGATCTTCCACCAGTTCAGACATATCGATGGTCCCATGTGTTGCCTCGTTGAAAGGGGCAACAACTGAAGAGGATCCTCCGTAGTTTCGTGCAAAGCGGTTGTCGTCACGACCATTGGTGGTGTGCAAATGGAGTCTCCTCATCATCTCTAGTCTCTCTGCAACTTCCTTCATCGTTGGCCTGTCATTTCCCCTCTGGCTAAGGCAGTGAACTGCGAGTTCAGTCATGTTCTCCAGGACCACCATGTCTGCATCATCTGTAATTTCAGAGTCCAGCATAACGTGGTGTGTCTTCTGATGAAACATCAAAGGAATAGTATATGACAATGATTCCTTTCCATTGAAACTATCAGTATATATAGCCCTCTTTCGTGTCATCAGCTCCAGCAGAACCACCCCAAAACTGTATACATCACTTTTGTCGGTGAAGCGGCGGCTGATAAAGCTCTCAGGGTCAAGGTAGCCAAGGGTTCCATGGACAAACATGATGAAATCACTTTCATCCATGGACTTGAGAGCTGATGCTCCGAAATCAGCAACCTTTGCGTTGAGCTGACCATCCAAGAGAATGTTGGCAGACTTTACATCCCCATGTAGGATTGTGCGAGATGTCGACGAATGTAAGTAAGCTAGAGCTTCTGCTGACTGTGTAGCAATCTTCAGGCGAAGGTCAAATGGGATTGGAGATCTAGGATCAGCACTGTGCAGGAACTCGGATAGAGTACCATGGGAGACAAACTCGTAGACCAACATTGGGACATTTACATCTAGACAACAGCCGAGTAGCCTCACAATGTTCCGGTGATTGATTTGCGACAAGATTATAATCTCATTGACAAATTCTTCTCTGCATTCATTGTTGACTGCTTTAGACTTCTTTATGGCAACCTCTTTTTGATCATCCAAAGTTCCTCTGTAGACCATACCATGACCACCGCATCCAATAACTCGATCTTCATTGTAGTTGTCAGTGGCTCTCTTTATCTCTTTCTCCGAAAGTATGCGGACTGTGTCGACTTGCCTTGATCTCATCTCATCATATAACTTGAGACCTCCATTTTGTTTGAAATACTCATCTTTCTCCTTCTTATGCCTTTTTCTTTGAAATTGCATGAGCAACATGCATGCTAAGGCCATCACCATTGTTGCAGAAACACAAACACTGAGGCCTGCAAAAATATATATATTACTCCCTCCGTTCCAAAATAGATGACCCAACTTTGTACTAAAGTTAGTACAAAATTGGGTCATCTATTTTAGAACGGAGGGAGTAGAATTGAACTTTGCTATTTTCCTTTTGGTTGTTTGTAAGTAGTGTTCAGAGTTTATGTATTGTTTCTATTACTCCCTCTGGTCCTTTTACTCTGCATATAAGATTTCTTTGAGGTCAAACTTTGTAATGTTTGATCAACTTTATAGAAAAAATATCAACATTCATAATAAGGAATCAATATCGTTAGATGCGCCATGAATTATTTTTCATATTGTATAACTTTAGTATTGTAGCTGTTAATATTTTTTCATATAAATATGTTCAAACTTTATGATGTTTTACTTTAGAAAAATCTTATATGCGGGAGTAAAAAGGATCGGAGGGAGTACATGATCTTTGTTATGGCAATACACATCTTAATGTAGATGAAAGCATGAACAGAGATAATCTGTTTATATAAATGGTGGTGATGCTTACCAATAACCAATTTTTCAGCTGGAGAATGCAGAGATTGGCATCCAAAACTTGTGCCGTCAGATCTTTTTCCTGCCTTGCATTTGCATAAGTAGCTTCCTGGTGTGTTGTGGCAGATCCCTTTTCTGCACGGATACAAATCTTCATACTTGGGATCCTGCTTACGCAACTCACACTCATCTGTGTCTGAAGATATTAACGAAAACACTTAGAAGCATCAAATTAAACACAAATTACTTTATTACTTTCATTAAATATGGATAAAAAAGTAATACAATCAAGTAGGGAATTCACTTTGTAATGAGCTTGGCTTTCTGTAAATTTGTCTCAACTTAATATTCCAGCAAACCTGACTTTTTTTGCCAGTACTATACTGAGGTGTGCTGGAAACCAAATATGATTATATGAGTGCTGCCAGGCAGTCACACAGTGTGAAATTTGGAACTCACCTTCTGGTGAGTTTCTCTGCAGATGTTTCGTGGATGTGTATTACTGTTTAGTCTAACTAACACTGAATATGGTTTAGAGTTCCATCAGTTTTAGAGTAATATCCTTGGAAATCTACACAAGTTATTTTAGATTAAATATCTAACCTTCACAGCCGTTTAGAAGATAAGGATTGCCCTCATATCCTTTGGAGCACTGGCATAAGTACCCTGGGCCATTGTTCGCAGCCATGCAGTTGCTGTTTGCACTGATGCAGGCGTAGTCATTAGGTGCATCCTTCCCCTCCTCCGGGCATGAGCCATTCCTAATGGCCCAGTCAGCAATGATGGGGGCACCCCCCTGGACCCGATCTTTGATAAACCCAAGGTTGCCGACGAGGTCCTGCTGCCTGAAATTGTACCACCCAACCTCCGCTATCATCGCATAGAAGCATGGGTTGAAGCCCCATACCTGGCTCTGGTTCGTCGCAAAGATGACCTCGAAGGTGGTGAGGTTGGCTGGGATGGCAGACTCACAGCAGCCCATCCCAGCACATGGTGCGCCATCCGATGTATTGTTGACACCATCACAGTAGGAGTAGCACCCAGCTACGTACTGGCTCGCGGCTCCCTTCTGACCGCCGATGAGCCCCATGGTGTTACAGCCAATGACTGTGAAGTGGTTGCGCGATGGAGAGGGTAGGAAGGGTGTGTCCTGTAGCTGGTACCCTCCGGTGAACTTGGTGAATGTGGTGTTTGAATTGAAGCAGATGTGGCTGACAGGGCTGAGCACACGCATCTCGCCGTGCTCCAGTGAGATGTCAGCGACCTCAGCTACTGCTTCGGGATAACCAACCATTGGCCGTGGTGGATCGATCGTGCTGTTGCAGATGAGGTTGAAGTAGTTGTTCCGGCTGGCCGCGGCACAGTCTTCCCCAATGCCGAAGGGGTATGGGATGGGCACGTCGCCACACTTGTCGGGGCAGCCTGGCAACGACATGGAGCGGTCGGATGAGGCTCCGGCCGCTGCTGCCATTGCTGGAAAGGAGATGCATACTATGAAAACTACCAGGGCTGCTGATGCTCCTGGCATGACTGGATGCCAACTACCCATGTTACATGTATGCAAACAGCACATCAGCTAGCCCAGTTAAATCAGTATGTGGTATGCTTGTCTCTGCAAAAAAGTAATCGCAAGTTTCCATACGATCCTGATTGTATATAGTTCATCTGAGAGAATATCCAAGAGTGTCAGTTAACTACTACAAGTGGAATTGCTATATGTACGTTAACTTGCACAGAGACTTTGACCTTGATTGTGTGTTTGCCTTACTCTTAATTCTTTATATGGAGTTGTTGCTTTTGTCAATGGTTTCGGCCCCCTCATCTTATTTTCTATCGTTTCCAGGAAATGAGTGATTTGGTATCGGTGGTAACGTGAGGGAGAATGAATCATCGTAGATTGGGTGGTTGAAGCCTACACTTTTTTTTTAAAATCATCAAGGTGAGAACACCCCTGTTCCAACTTCGCATTAGAAAAGAAAAAAAAATGTAGCCTACACATACTCATTCGCCAACGCGTTAGCTTGCATTCCCGGAGGCTTTTTTTAAATAAATTGGTCAACTGGGGCATGTCAACATTCATGTGTTCACCTAGAAGAATACGTTCATGTATTGAGGATGGCTGTGACTGTGACGAGCTTCTAGCTGCATGGGCCAGGTGGTACAGTTGGGCCTGTTTACTTCTGGGCCCAGCAAAATGCACACTTTCCGGAATCCGATGTGGCCTAACTTATAAGCTCAAAGATATGAGACCATATATGTTGCTATCAGAACATAGTTGAAGAGAAAGAAGATGTGGACTCAGTTGGCAGCTAAGAATTTGTTTTTCTTCGCTTCAGCAGAATCTTCTCCAAATCGACGCTACTGCTCCTATCATTTGGCTATCGAAGGTTGACAAATATGTGGCCGTGCAGTGAGAGGCCGGCGGCGGAGGGGCTCGCCCGGATGGGGGAGGTGCAGCCGGGATGAACAGGAGGAAAATCAAAGGAAAAAAAGAAAAAGAAATGGTAAACCACTGCCAAGTGGGTTCATATAAACAAAAATATAATGGCTGCAGTTTTAGAGTGTCTGAAATGGGAAAGCACTATATAGCCTCTAAAAAACTTTTAGAGTGCACCCTAAAACCATTATAGAGGCTGCGTTTTTTAGAGTGTTATTGTTGCTCTAACTTATTGCAATTTACAGCACTGGGTGGGTTTAGTATTGCATACCACAAACAAAAGAATTAACTGTGTTCATTCTCGGAAAAATAATAATTAACTGTGCATACGAAATTACAAAGATCATCTTGCAAGATCTTCAACCAGTTCAGACATATCGATGGTTCCATGTGTTTTCTCGTCAAAAGGGACAAGAACCGAAGATGACCCTCCATAGTTATGCGCACCACAGTTGTTTTCGGGAGCATTGTTCCCGTGCAAATGGAGTCTCCTCATCATCTCTAGTCTCTCTGCAACTTCCTTCATTGTTGGCCTGTCATCTCCCCTCTGGCTAAGGCAATGAACTGCAAGTTCAGCCATGTTCTCAAGGAGCACCAAGCCTGCATCATCTGTAATTTCAGAGTCCAGCATAACATGGTGCGTCTTCTGATGAAACATCAAGGGAAAACTATATGACAATGATTCCTTTCCATTGAAGCTGTCAGAATATATAGCCCTATTTCGTGTCATCAGCTCCAGAAGAACCACCCCGAAACTGTAGACATCACTTTTATCGGTGAGCCGACGGCTAATAAAGCTCTCAGGATCAAGGTAGCCAAGTGTTCCATTGACAAACATGATGAACTCACTTTCATCCATGGACTTAAGTGCTGATGCTCCAAAATCGGCAACCTTTACATTGAGCTGATCATCCAAGAGAATGTTGGCAGACTTGACATCCCCATGTAGGATTGTGCGAGATGTCGACGAATGTAAGTAAGCTAGAGCTTCTGCTGACTGTGTAGCAATCTTCAGGCGAAGATCGAATGGGATTGGAGATCTAGGTGCAGCACCATGCAGGAACTCAGATAGAGTACCATGGGAGACAAACTCATAAACCAACATTGGGACATCTACATCCAGACAACACCCGAGTAATCTCACAATGTTTCGGTGATTGATCTGTGACAAGATTATAATCTCATTGACAATTTCTTCTCTCCAATCATTGTTGATTGCTTTAGACTTCTTTATGGCAACCTCTTTTTGGTCATCCAAAGTTCCTCTGTAGACCATACCATGACCACCACATCCAATAACTCGATCTTCATTATAGTTATCAGTGGCTCTCTTTATCTCTTTCTCTGTGAGTATGCGGATTGTGTCGACCTGCCTTGATCTCATCTCATCATATAACTTGAGACCACCATTTTGTTTGAAGTACTCATCTTTCTCCCTCTTGTGCCTTTTTCTTTGAAATTGCATGAGCAACATGCATGTTAAGGCCATCAGCACAGTTGCAGAAACACAAACAATGAGGCCTGCACAAATGTTGTTTTTGAGAAACTGATGCCAGTGAATTTCTATTAGAATTTGGACTTTGCTATTTTCGTTTTTGTTGCAGCTTGAGAGTAATGTTCAGAGTTACTCCCTCCGTTCCATAATATAAGACGTTTTTTGACACTACACTAGAGTCAAAAACGTCCTACATTATGGGACGGAGGGAGTATATTTTTGTTTCTATTACATGATGTAGATGAAAGAATGTACAGAGATGAACTGTTTACATAAACGATGCTTACCAATAACCAATTTTTCAGCTGGAGAATGCAGAGATTGGCATCCAAACTTTGTACCATCAGATCTTTTTCCTGTCTTGCATTTGCATAAGTAGCCTCCCAGTGTGTTGTGGCAGTCCCCTTTTCTGCACGGATACAAATCTTCATACTTGGTGTCCTGCTTACGCAATGCACACTCATCTGTGTCTGAAGATATTAACGGAAGCACTTAGAAGCATCAAATTAAACACACATCACTGTAGTACTTTCATTCATAATGGATAAAAAACAATAAAGTCAAATAGGGAATTCACTTTGTAATTCTGTAGCTTGGCTTTCTGTAAATTTTCTGAACTTAATATTACAGCATGTGTTAGTAATTTACACTACAAATGATTTTTTTCCCAGTACTACAGTGAGGTGTTCCAGGTGGTCACCTGTAGGCACAGAAGTTTTGAAGACTTCTGTTGAAACTAAAAGTTGGAGCTGCTACACAAGGTGAAATTCGGAACCCACCTGCAGGTGAGTTACCATACAGATGTTTCATGGAACGATGGAAATGTATTTACTCTAACTAACACTGAATATGGTTTAGAGTGACATCAGTTTATAGAGTAATACCCTTGGAAATCTACACAAGTAAATATCTAACCTTGACAACCGTTCAGAAGATAAGGATTGCCCTCATATCCTTTGGAGCACTGGCATAAGTACCCTGGACCATTGTTCGCAGCCATGCAGTAGCTGTTTGCACTGATGCAGGCATGGTCATTAGGTGTGTCCTTCCCCTCCTCCAGGCATGAGCCGTTCCTAATGGCCCAGTCAGCGATGATGGGAGCACCCCCCTGGGCTCGATCATTCATAAACCCAAGGCTGCCGGTGAGGTCCTGCTGCCTGAAATTGTACCATCCAACCTCGGCCACCATGGCGTAGAAGCACGGGTTGAAGTCCCATACCTTGCTCTGGTTCATCTCAAACTTGACCTCGAAGGTGGTGAGGTTGGCTGGGATGGCAGCCTCACAGCAGCCCATCCCAGCACATGGTGCGCCATCCGACGTGTTGTTGACACCATCGCAGTAGGAGTAGCAGCCAGCCACGTACTGGCTTGCGGCGCCCTTGTAACCGCCGATGAGCCCCAGGGTGTTACAGCCGATGACTGTGAAGTGATTGCGCGATGGGGAGGGTAGGAAGGGCGTGTTGTCCAGCTCGTACCCTCTGGTGAACTTGGTGAATGTGGCGTTTGACTTGAAGCAGATGTGGCTGACGGGGCTGAGCACGCGCATCTCGCCGTGCTCCAGTGAGATCTCGGCGACCTCAGCTACTGCTCCGGGATCACCAACCATTGGCCGTGGGGGATCCATCGTGCCATTGCAGGAAAGGTTGAAGTAGCTGTTCCGGCTGGTCGCGGCGCAGTGCTCCCTATGCCGAAAGGGTATGGGATGAGCACATCGCCGCACTTGTCGGGGCAGCCTGGCAACGACATGGAGCGCTTGGAAGAGGCTCCGGCCGCTGCTGCCACTGCTGGAAAGGAGATGCATACTATGGAAACTAGCAGGGCTGTTGATGCTCCTGGCATGATTGAATGCCAATTAGTGATGTTACATGTATGCACACATACATGTACTTGCAAGTTTGCCATACAATACTGATTGTATATGGTTATTCACTGGAGGGAATCTCCAAGAGTGCCAGTTAACTACTACAAGTGGTATTACTATATCGGAATGCACGTTAACACGCACAAATGCTTTGACCTTGATTGCGTGTTTGCCGTAGTCTTGATTCTTTATTTGTGTGGTTGCTTTTGTCAATGGTTTCGCCCCCTCATTTTATTTTTTCTTGTCTTCAGGAAACGAGGTGATCTGGCGTTTTTGGTAACATACAGGAGTACTCCCTCCGTTCCGAATTACTTGTCTTGGATTTGTCTAGATACGGATGTATCTAGACTCATTTTAGTGCTGGATACCTCCGTATCTAGACAAATCTAAGACAAGTAATTTGGAACGGAGGGAGTAGGAATCATCACAGACTGGCCAGTTGGGGCCTACCCTTAATAGAAAATTAACAAGGTGAGCACAAACCGGTTCCGGCTCATTTGAGAAGAAATCTGGAGCCTACACAATACACTCTCATTCGCCACTGTGTTAACTTGTTGCATTGCCAGAGTGGTGATTTTTAGTTTGTTCAGTTGGAGCATATCAACATTCACGTGTTCACCTAGAAGAATACATTTATGTTATGAGGGGCATCAGGAGACGAGGAGCGAATGATGAGTTTTGAGGTTCT
The DNA here is from genome assembly GCF_056163025.1 of Triticum urartu. Lineage (NCBI taxonomy): Eukaryota > Viridiplantae > Streptophyta > Magnoliopsida > Poales > Poaceae > Triticum > Triticum urartu. The sequence goes on from NC_141876.1 coordinate 593,983,154, forward strand.
AAACATTGTGATGAGTTTCTAGCTGGATGGTCAAGGTGGTTTGGTTGGGCCTATTTACCTCTGGGCCCAGGAAAATGCATACCATCCGGCATATGACCCAGCCTGAAGCTCTGACGATATATTGCTGTCGAAACATAGTTGCAGAGAAAGAAGGATATATATGGACTCAGTTGGCAATTAAGAATTTTTATCTCTTCGCTTCGTCGGAAGCTTCTCCAAATCGATGCTACTGCTCCTATTTTATCATTCGGCTATCGAAGGTTGACTGACAAACATTTGGCTCCTGTTGGTTTTCCGAAAAGTAAAATGAGGCACATGAAGCTAAGCGGATCAAAATTGTCTAAACAAACGCCATCTCCTGGACAAGTTATGATCGCTGCTGCTTGAGAACAATGGTTGTTCGGTGACGGTGGCAGCAAAAGAGAGCTAACAATGCGACGAGTGAAATGCGGGCTTCCGGCACTAAGGCTCTGTCGTGCGAACCGCGGTGACCCTGGCCGAGAGGGAGGGCTCCATGTGGCGTGGAGACTGGCGGTGAACGCCAGCGCTGGTGAATTTGGATCAGTTCGTAGTGACGCCGCCGAGTCTGCTCAGTGGCAGCTAGTCACCAGCTCATGATTGGATCGGCAGTGCGTATTGACCCACGGAATTGGGAGACACTCATTCCCCACCCAGCACAGGTAAATTCCGATTTCTGTTATGGAACTAATAAAATCCGTATTGTGTTGCATAAGTGGATATGTCTTAGTTCAAATGGTACCATTTACAAATTAAATGGCCAAAACAAAGTCTGTATACTCATAATCAAACTATACGCCTATAATCTACATGTTCCATACATGCAGTGGTGTGTGTTTTATCAAAAGTAAAACAGTGATGTATGTGGTGATTTCTCTGGCATGTCAAATCGAATGTTATGATCCTTGCCCCATAAATTGGTGTAACTATTGCAACAGTGGGGGTTAAATATTTATTGTCACATTTCACAAACAAAAGAATTGACTGTCCATACAAAATTACAAACATCATCTTGAAAGATCTTCAACTAGTTCTGACATATCGATGGTCCCACGTGTTGTCTCTTCCAAAGGGACCACAACCGAAGATGATCCTCCATAGCTATGTGTATAGTGATTATTTTCAGGATCACTAGCTGAGTGCACTCGGAGTCTCCTCATCATCTGTAGGCTCTCAGCGACTTCCTTCATCGTTGGCCTGTCATCTCCCTTTGGGCTAAGGCACTGCACTGCAAGTTCAGCCATGTTCTCAAGCACCACCATAACTGCATCATCTGTAATTTCAGTGTCCAGCATAACAAGGTGTCTCCTCTTTTGAAACATCAAGGGAAAACTATATGACAATGATTCCTTTTCGTTGAAGTTGTCCGTATATATAGCCCTCTTTCTTGTCATCAGCTCCAGAAGAACCACCCCGAAGCTGTATACATCACTTTTGTCAGTGAGATGACGACTGATAAAGCTCTCTGGGTCAAGGTAGCCGAGTGTTCCATGAACAAACATGATGAATTCACTTTCATCCATGGACTTAAGTGCTGATGCTCCGAAATCGCCAACTTTTGTGTTGAGCTGATCATCCAAGAGAATGTTGGCAGACTTGACATCCCCATGTAGGATTGTGCGAGATGTCGAAGAATGTAAGTAAGCCAGAGCTTCTGCTGACTGTGTAGCAATCTTCAGGCGAAGATCCAAAGGGATTGGTGATCTACAACCAGCGCCATGAAGAAACTCAGATAAAGTACCACCGGGGACGAACTCGTAGACCAACATTGGGACATCCACATCTAAACAACAGCCTAGCAACCTCACAATGTTTCGGTGATTGATTTGTGATAAGACTATTATCTCATTGACAAATTCTTCCCTCCAATCATCGCTGATTACTTTGGACTTCTTGATGGCGACCTCTTTTTGGTCATCCAAAGTTCCTCTGTATACCATCCCATGGCCGCCACAGCCAATAACTCGATCTTCATTGTAGTTATCAGTGGCTCTCTTTATCTCTTTTTCAGTAAGTATACGAATTGTGTCAACCTGCCTTGACCTCATCTCATCATATAACTTGAGACCTCCATTTTGTTTGAAATACTCATCTTTCTCCTTCTTGTGCTTTTTCCTTTGTAATTGCATGAGCAACAAGCATGCTAAGGCCATCACCACCGTTGCAGAAACACTGAGGCCTGTAAAAATATATTTCTAGTAAATTTCTGTTGCAGATTTTGACTTCCTCTTCCTTTTTGCTTCTAAGTAGTGTCTAGCATTAATATTATATGTTAGTATTACGTCGGTGTTCGTCATTAGGAGACACACCTTAATGTAGATGAAAATCTGAAGCAAAGGTAACCTCTTTACATAGATGATACTTACCAATAACCATTTTGTCAGCTGGCGAATGCAGAGACTGGCATCCAAAATCTGTACCGTCAGATTTTGTTCCTTTCTTGCATTTGCAAAAGTAGCTTCCTGGTGTGTTGTGGCAGACCCCTTTTGTGCATGGATACAAATCTTTATACTTGGTGTTCTGCTTACGCAATGCGCACTCATCTGTGTCTGAAGACAATAACAAGAACATGCACTCAATAGTCAAACTAAACACACATTATTTTCATTGTTATATGTCAGCCGAAGAAAGTTTCAACGAGTAATGAAGACAACCAGTCAATTCACTTTGTAATGCTGTAAAATTCCCTATGCATTACTTGTTCTAAAGTAACATTAAGTCATGTGTTAAAATAAACAATACACACCACAAAAGAAGGCCATTATTTTCCAGTTCTTTCTTTAGGTGTGGTAGAAATCAAATATGACTATATGAGTGTTGCCTTTTGCTACTAGCAAAAAATTTGAAGACTTGTGTCGAGCACTAATTTTTCATGAATCTATATCTTGTGGAACTAACACTGAGATATGGTCCAGAATTGCATCAGTTTTCAGAGAACTATCCCTGGAAAACCACAGAAGTTAAATTTGAGTAGATACTTAACCTTGACAGCCGTTCAAAAGATAAGGATTTCCTTCATATCCTTTGGAACACTGGCATAAGTACCCTGGACCATTGTTTGCGGCCACACAATGACTGTTGACACTGATGCAGGCATAGTCATTGGGCATGTCCTTCCCCTCCTCCGGGCATGAGGCGTTCCTAATGGCCCAGTCAGCGACAACGGGGGCGCCTCTCTGGGCTCGATCATCAACGAACCCAAGTCTGCCGACGAGGTCCTGCTGCCTGAAGTTGTACCACCCAACCTCCGCCACCATGGCGTAGAAGCACGGGTTGAAGCCCCATACCTTGCTCTGGTTCATCTCAAACTTGACCCCGAAGGAGGTGAGGTTTGCAGGGATGGCAGCCTCGCAGCATCCCATCCCAGCACACGGCGCGCCTTCAGTCGTGTTGTTGACGCCCTCGCAGTAGGAGTAGCAACCAGCCACGTACTGGCTCGCGGTGCCTTTGTACCCGCTGATGAGCCCAAGCGTGTTGCAGCCGATTACCGTGAAGCGGTTGCGCGATGGGGAGGGCAGGAAGGGCGTGAGTTGCAGCTCGTACCCTCCGAGGAACTTGGTGAACGTGGTGTCCGAAGTGAAGCAGATGTGGTTGACGGGGCTGAGCACACGCATCTCACCGTGCTCCAGCGAGATGTCGGTGATCTCAACCACTGCCTCGTCATTGCCGACCATTGGCCGCGGTGGATCGATCGTGCCGTTGCAGGTGAGGTTGAAGTAGCTGCTCAGGCTGGTCGCGGCGCAGTGTGTGCCGATGCCAAAGGGGTATGGGATGGGAACGTCGCCGCACTTGTCGGGGCAGCCTGGCAGCGAGACGGAGCGCCCGGAAGAGGCTCCGGCCAGTGTTGCCGCTGCTGGGAGTAAAATGCTAGCTACGAAAACCAGCATAGCTGGACGCTGATTACTCATGTTACATGTTTGCAACCAGCATACCAGACCATGTTAAACTGATTTGGAGTAGGTTTGCGCCTGCAAACAAGTAAACACAAGTTGGTATGGTGCTCAAGCGATAAGGTGTTAGTTAGTTTAAGTACCACAACTGATATCACTAATCATACCAGCGGGGGAGACCTTGACCCTGATTCTTCGGCGTGTTGCCTCATTCTTTCTTTTGTTTTCGTTTTGAGATGTGACACCGCTTTTTTTTTTTAATTGGACATCACTATTGATGCTTACCGTCTGATGAAAGAATTCGAGCAAGAACACGGAAAGTCATCCACGCGACAAATAAAGTACCTCTTTGTCATTGTCGAAGGTTTTGTTTAAAGATGTAGTTTAACCTCATTTATGTTGTCTCTTGTTTCAGGAAATGAAGTAATCAACAGGGTGATTAGCTTGGCTGGTTGGAGGGCAAGGAACCCTCGCAGATTGGCTGGTTGGAGGGCAAGTTTTCCTTTGAAGTCAACAAGGTGAGAACACTCCAGTTCCAACTTCTCATTATAAAAGGAGAAATTTGGGAGGCTACGCAATATGCGTATGCTGACGATTCCCGTCGCCAATGGTGTTGGGAATTGTTAGTCTTGTGAGCCGGAATCTAATTGAAATTTCATTAATTGATCTCGAAAATACATCCAGCTGCTGATTTGTTTTATTTGCAAAATGCATTCAGGTCATCTTTTTGAGGCAAAAATGCATTCAGGTGTTGATGATCTTCTAGCTTTTTTTTAAGGGCCGGGAGGTCTGGTTGGGCCCATTTTTCACTGGACCTGACAAGCTATCCGGCCTTGAAATTTTGGTCTCAGATTAGAGAAAATAACACTGATGCCTTCTGAAAAACAAAAAGCAATCACTGATGCTTCCCTAAAAAAATCACTGGTGACATGTTGGTGTGGAAACAGTGTTGCAAAAACAAAAGGCTTTGGTTATCAGTTGGGTAGCCAAAGAGAGCTTCTATTTTCCTTTTGTAAAGAAGGATCAGAACAGAAAAATGTATACAGCCTTCTAGCTAGACGGGCCGAGATGTCCAGTTGGGCCTATCTATCACTGGGCCCTACAAACCATCCAGGCCATCCCGGCCTGGCCCAACTTAATATGGGCCTCAAAATTTCGTCTCAGTGAGAGAAAAAAACAAAATTACATGGGCCATCCCGGCTTGTACTTCTCTTGTAAAAAAAAATCACTAGTGCCATGTTGGTGTAGAAACGGTGTGGCAAAGACAAAAACGCCATGGAATCAGTTGGCTAGCTAAGAGAGCTTGTACTTTTCTGTCAAAAAAAGGATCGGAATAGAATACGATACAATATAAAATATAAAATCGGGCCGGCGATGCCAGTGGGACTTGGCTCGAGTGACCAGGAAGACGACACTTGGAGCAAAACAACAACAGTCCTTAGTCTGTCTCTTAATTTGGCCGTACACATCAAACAGCTCGCTCCTCGCTGTATTACTATGCTAAACAATCAATACCATACAGTTTTGGACTTTGTCTCCTCCCCTCTGCTTAATCAGCACCTTCGTATTTTGCACTTCAGTCCTCGCATTTCTGCTCGCTTCGTCGCCGGCTCCTCGCAGCTGGTCGATGCTGTTGATCCCATCATTTGGCCATCATCAAGGGTCCAAGCTTGGTCTACAACTGTTTCAATACGTTGGCTTAAATTCTGAAATCGACATCGGTGTCTGAATCGGCAGCGTTGGAGTTGGACACACAGCGCCAGTGTCGACTAGCTGCGTGGCACCAATTGGCAAGGATATACGTGTGAGACGTCGTGGCCTTACTTGCTACTAATTTTGTGCTGTATACATCGGTGGATTATCCGTATTGTATTGAGCATTTATGCATCACCACTGTCGACGGTACATGTCGGCTCTATTTTGTAGCAATAACAAGAGTTAATTCTGATTTGGACTACCTCGAAGCGACATTTTGCACTGTATTCTTTTTTTTGAGGAAAGACCATCATGACTAGCTTTATTACAATTAAAAAACGTTCACATTGTCTACGAGCCGCACAGTCAGAAGGCTCACCCAACCAACTAAAAGAGGACTTTTTCTTATTACAAAAGCCAAAATTTGCTAGCACATGAGAATTACTAGAATGAGAAGATTTGTACCGCCTTTTATTTTTCATGACAAGAACAACTACTCTTTTCTTTCTTGACCCAACTCGGAGGAGCTTGGGCCATTTACGAGCTGCTAGACGGCGGGCCAAGTTGACGCTAAGGGGCCGGCAAGCCCAAACCTGGTCAAGAACTCATTGGATCTAGCTGTTCTCACACGCGTGATTCGGGTTAGAAGTTAGGGGGAGAGCGGCAGAAGAGGGCGAGACAACTCTGGCCAGATTGGACTCATATAAGAGCATGGTGCGATGTAAGGACAAACCCCCAAAACAAAATATGTTGCGAATCGGAATATGTTGTAGAATCCAAAATGTAAACCCGACTATGTTATAAAATATGGTGATGTTGCGAATTGGAATACATCATAGAATCCAAAATATAGTGTGCAGCGGACAAAATTATGAAATATGATGATGTTGGGAATCCGAATATATTGTAAAATCCAAAATGCAGTGACACAATTATCGGATTGTGACAAAGAGGTGGTCCAAGTTGGAATCAACTCCAACAATAATAAAACCCCAAGGTTCAATCTGCAAAAGTGATCTTCTCTGACGATGGCGATATAAAACCACCGGGCATGGCATGGCACCGCACCCTGTCTCCATTATTGCGCTTTCCTTGAGTCGACCACACTTGAGAGCTCACGCCGTCTGCTAGAGGCAACCAATGGCGTCCACGGAGGAGCTGCCGTCGTTCAGGACGCCGGGCTCGGTCCCCTTCAAGTGGGAGCTCCAGCCGGGCATCCCGAAGCCACTGGCATGCCACGCAGCCGCCGCTACAGCACCACCGTCGTCGTTGGCGCCGCTGCAGCTCCCTCCGAGGCTCGCGCTGCCCCCCGGCGCCTCTGCACGCGCCGCGTCCAGCGGCGGCGCGCGGTGGACCTGCCCCGCCTCGACGTCGGCGCGGTGGACCTTCGCGGGCGTGTCGTCGGCAGCGCTGCTGTCGCCGCCGTCGACGGAGACTGCGGCTGCGACGGCCCCGCGGCACCGGCGGTCCATGTCCGCGCGGTTCGCGACGTCGCTGACGCTGCCGTTCACGCGGCCGCGGCGGCGGGGCCGGTCCAGGGAGGACGCCGACGTCGCGTTCGCCGCCCTCTACGGCGACAGCATCGTGCAGTAGTAGATGCGTGCCTGTCGTGTCCGCTCTCGCCAGATTGTGATTATATTCACTAATATATTAGATTGCCTCTGTCATAGTACTACCTCCATCCAGTCTGTAGAGTGCCTCCTAGTTACCAGCTGCTAATCTGCAAAAGAACAGTAGTTTCCAAGTGTCAAAAATAGACGTAACTGCTTATTATATATATGTCAGAATTTTGTTTGAGAGTTCTTGTTGGATAACTTCAACGTTATTGTAACCTTGTCAAATAATCAATAAATGAGATTGTTAAGATTTAATCAAGTTTCAGTCTATATTCATGAGGTCTTATGCGGAGATCCGTGCAAAATTTTCGTTTGGACCTTTTCTTTTTGACATGTCTTGTCACTTGAGTGAGACTTGATTAAGTCTCACTCGACTGAGATCTAGCCACCCATCAATAAACCTCTATAGATTTTTTTTAAAAGATATGGTATAGATATCCGGCGAGTAAAATCCACCACTGGTCCTAAAAGTATTCGAGGTGTGTCATTTTAATCCCAAAACTATAAAAATGCATATCTGAGTCCTACTTCTTTCTAAAGTGTGTCACCGCCAGTTCTAAACTCGCCGGAGCAAGCCTGACCTGCACCCAGTGGCGATTCTACCGGGCATGCTTCAACAGGCTCAAGCCTGCCCTCTGAAACTGAAAAACAAAAAATTTACTACTAGTTTTTAGCCCATCTCAGCCCACTGTCTAGTGTCTAGCCTGTTGTTTACATGTTCTAACCCTTGTATTGAGAAGTTGAGCCCGCCCTTCATTTTCATCTAAGATTCGCCACTGCCTGACCTTTGCCACGTCCAATTGAAAGGCCACGTTGAAAAAACAACTCCACTGGATACATTGCAATAGTCCCACTGAATTTCTTACCCTCATATTATGCCCCCACTCTGCTTCTCTAGCACACGTACAAGTCAGAGGTGACTGGGGCGCAGCGGCAGCCAGCGGAGGTCGCCAGAAGCAGGCGGCCGGCGGAGCGGGTGCGTGGCGCGGATATGGCTCCACAGCGGCGCCCCTGGCGTTCCCCCACTAGTGTATGATACGACCCTAGCCCCCGCGAGTTTAGGACCGGCGGTGACACACTTTAGAAAGAAGTAGGACTCAGATATGCGTTTTCATAGTTTTAGGACTAAAGTGACACACCTCGAATACTTTTAGGACCAATGGTGGATTTTACTCATATCTGGCAAACGTTCACTGTGGGTGAGATATCAGCGAACGCCCCGAGCCATCTGATCTTGATGTCAAGGTTGCAATTTTTGCCAAAAACTCCCCGCAAATTAAACAAAATGTCATGGCAGTTTTGTAAAATACCATCCCTAGCCACACAAAATGCCATATGAGGCGTTCGCCCTTGCCATCCCTCCAAGCAACGGTTCGCAAGGGATTGGCGTCCAAAAGGTATTATATCATCATTCATGTGCTTGCAAATATCGAGGAAAAAATTATTATTATTATTGTTGCCTATGTAAATATAATTTTTTATCACCGAGTTTCTCTTGTTCTAAAATTGTTTAACGCGTGAAGCCAAAATTTATATGAAGACATATAACTTGCAACTGTGGAACTTTACATATATTGTTGATGTTTTTAAATATTCGATTTCAAGATTGCCATTTATGCGGGAGCCATATCTCTACATTCACCTTTGAATTACCTAATTACGAGTGAGGTGATTTGGAGCTCGGCTCGGGTGTGAGCGCGATATTTTGAAGTAGAAATTATATTTCATTTTTTACTAACAATATATAACAAATGTATATAATGGATGAATTCTACATGTATAGAAATTTTTAGTACGAGATATTTAGCATGTTAGCTACTAAAAAGAATAATTTTGTGGATTTGTAATACCAAACGGTCTTGTGTTTTTGTACAATCGTATGCAAAAGTATGTGTTGCATACAAATTTATATGTACATATATTACATGCATATGTACATATTATATTATTTTTTCACATTTGTTTGAACTTCAAAATTTGTAGGAACTATATCGGTAGGCAAAAGTCACCACATAAATTGTAGAGAGCTCCATGCAAGAGTTTTTGCCCATTGTTCATGTCATGATGACTGTCAATTGTAAACCTAGCTTGGGAGGGTGTGCAACAAAGATGAGAATTTACTTTTTTATTATTAAACAAAGAACAAAATTTAGCCACACCCTTCTTTTTCCGCATTATATAATGGTTGGACATGATTAGTTCCTACAAATGTTGAGATTTATAAAACTTGACCTGCGCGTTTTTTTATCAACAGCCTCACGTGCACTTCGGGGCACTTCTCACGTGCGATGACAAGTGGAATTGGAACTGAACTCTTTTTCGGGTAGAAAACCGGAACCCTCAATAGTAAACTTCCCCACCGTTGGTATATTTGGTGGCAAAGAAGACAGATGGTGAAAGGAAAACTTATCCCAGCACCAGATCGAACAGCAGTCTCAATCAGAGTCCTCGCTACCAACTTCTTTCGCTCTCTTGCTGCGAATCAACCTACGAGAAAATGTGAGCACATGTGGCAGCAACCGAGAAGGGGAGTAGTGAAGATCAATGTGGATGCTTCCTTCTGTTGTGAAAATATGACTGGTGGTACGGGAGCTATAGCGAGGGATGAGCGGGGAGAGTTTATTGCTGCTGCTGGCTGGTTTATACCACATGTGGCATCTTCAGAGTCAGCAGAGGTTATGGCCATTCGCAATGGGTTTTATCTCGCTTCGAGGATTGGTTGCACTGCCTTACAAATTGAATCTGATTGCTCTAATGCGGTTCAAGCTTATAACCTAGAAGATTACTCGGGACGAGACTCAGCTATTGTGTTTGAAGGAAAAGAACTGGGACTGGTGTTGGGGAACGTAGCAGAATTTTAAAATTTTCTACGCATCACCAAGATCAATCTATGGAGTCATCTGGCAACGAGGGAGAGGGGAGTGCATCTACATACCCTTGTAGATCGCGAGCGGAAGCGTTCAAGAGAACGGGGTTGATGGAGTCGTACTCGGCGTGATCCAAATCACCGATGACCTAGCGCCGAACGGACGGCACCTCCGCGTTCAACACACGTACGGTTGGGAAGACGTCTCCTCCAACTTGATCCAGCAAGGGGGAAGGAGAGGTTGATGGAGATCCAGCAGCATGACGGCGTGGTGGTGGAAGCAACGGTGATCTCGGCAGGGCTTCGCCAAGCTCAAGGAGAGGGAGAAGTGTCACGGGAGGGAGAGGGAGGCGCCAGGGGCTAGGGTGCGGCTGCCCTCCCTCCCCCTACTATATATAGGACCCCTAGGGGGGGGCGCCGACCCTAGGAGATGCAATCTCCAAGGGGGGCGGCGGCCAAGGGGGGTGGAGTGCCCCCCAAGCCAAGTGGGGCGCCCCCACCCCTAGGGTTTCCAACCCTAGGCGCAGGGGGAGGCCCATGGGGGGCGCACCAGCCCACTAGGGGCTGGTTCCCCTCTCACTTCAGCCCATGGGGCCCTCCGGGATAGGTGGCCCCACCTGGTGGACCCCCGGGACCCTTCCGGTGGTCCCGATACAATACCAATTACCCCCGAAACTTTCCCCATGGCCGAAACTTGACTTCCTATATATAAATCTTCACCTCCGGACCATTCTAGAACTCCTCGTGACGTCCGAGATCTCATTCGGGACTTCGAACAACTTTTGGGTTACCGTATACTAATATCTCAACAACCCTAGCGTCACCGAACCTTAAGTGTGTAGACCCTACGGGTTCGGGAGACACGCAGACATGACTAAGACGACTCTCCGGTCAATAACCAACAGCGGGATCTGGATACCCATGTTGGCTCCCACATGCTCCTTGATGATCTCATCGGATGAACCACGATGTCAAGGATTCAATCAATCCCGTATACAATTCCCTTTGTCAATCGGTACGTTACTTGCCCGAGACTCGATCGTCGGTATCCCAATACCTCGTTCAATCTCATTGCCGGCAAGTCACTTTACTCGTACCGTAATGCATGATCCCGTGATCAACCACTTGGTCATATTGAGCTCATTATGATGATGCATCACCGAGTGGGCCCAGAGATACCTCTCCGTCATACGGAGTGACAAATCCCAGTCTCGATTCATGCCAACCCAACAGACACTTTCTGAGATACCCGTAGTGTACCTTTATAGTCACCCAGTTACGTTGTGATGTTTGGCACACCCAAAGCACTCCTACGGTATCCGGGAGTTGCACAATCTCATGGTCTAAGGAAATGATACTTGACATTCGGAAAAGCTATAGCAAACGAACTACACGATCTTTGAGCTATGCTTAGGATTGGGTCTTGTCCATCACATCATTCTCCTAATGATGTGATCCCGTTATCAATGACATCCAATGTCCATAGTCAGGAAACCATGACTATCTTTTGATCAACGAGCTAGTCAACTAGAGGCTCACTAGGGACGTGTTGTGGTCTATGTATTCACACATGTATTACGATTTCCGGATAACACAATTATAGCATGAACAATAGACAATTATCATGAACAAGGAAATATAATAATAACCATTTTATTATTGCCTCTAGGGCATATTTCCAACAATCTCTCACTTGCACTAGAGTCAATAATCTAGTTACATTGTGATGAATCGAACACCCATACAGTTCTGGTGTTGATCATGTTTTGCTCTAGGGAGATGTTTAGTCAACGGATCTGCCACATTCAGGTCCGTATGTACTTTACAAATATCTATGTCTCCATTTTGAACACGTTCACGAATGGAATTGAAGTGACGCTTGATATGCCTGGTCTTCCTATGAAACCTGGGCTCCTTGGCAAGGGCAATAGCTCTAGTGTTGTCCCAGAAGAGAGTCATCGGGCCCGATGCATTGGGTATGACTCCTAGGTCGGTAATGAACTCCTTCACCCAGATTGCTTCTTGTGCTGCCTCCGAGGCTGCCATGTACTCCGCTTCGCATGTAGATCCCGCCACAACGCTTTGCTTGCAACTGCACCTGCTTACTGCCCCACCATTCAAAATATACATGTATCCGGTTTGTGACTTAGAGTCATCCAGATCTGTGTCGAAGCTAGCATCGACGTAACCCTTTACGACGAGCTCTTCATCACCTCCATAAATGAGAAACATATCCTTAGTCCTCTTCAGGTACTTCAGGATATTCTTGACCGCTGTCCAGTGTTCCATGCCGGGATTACTTTGGTACCTTCCTACCAAATTTACGGCAAGGTTTACATCAGGTCTGGTACACAGCATAGCATACCTGATAGACCCTATGGCCGAGGCATAGGGGACGACACTCATCTTTTCTCTATCTTCTGCCGTGGTCGGGCATTGAGCCGTGCTCAATCTCGTACCTTGCAATACAGGCAAGAACCCCTTCTTTGACTGATCCATATTGAACTTCTTCAATATCTTGTCAAGGTACGTACTCTGTGAAAGACCAATGAGGCGTCTCGATCTATCTCTATAGATCTTGATGCCTAATATGTAAGCAGCTTCTCCAAGATCCTTCATTGAAAAACACTTGTTCAAGTAGGCCTTTATGCTTTCCAAGAATTCTATATCATTTCCTATCAACAATATGTCATCCACATACAATATGAGAAATGCTACAGAGCTCCCACTCACTTTCTTGTAAATGCAGGCTTCTCCATAAGTCTGTGTAAACCCAAACGCTTTGATCATCTCATCAAAACGAATGTTCCAACTCCGAGATGCTTGCACCAGCCCATAGATCAAGCGTTGGAGCTTGCACACCTTGTCAGCATTCTTAGGATCGACAAAACCTTCCGGCTGCATCATATACAATTCTTCCTTAAGGAAACCATTAAGGAATGCCGTTTTGACGTCCATTTGCCATATCTCATAATCATAGAATGCGGCAATTGCTAACATGATTCGGGCGGACTTCAGCTTCGCTACGGGTGAGAAAGTCTCATCGTAGTCAACCCCTTGAACTTGTCGATAACCCTTAGCGACAAGCGGAGCTTTATAGATGGTTGCATTACCATCCGCGTCTGTCTTCTTCTTAAAGATCCATTTATTTTCTATGGCTCGCCGATCATCGGGCAAGTCAGTCAAAGTCCATACTTCGTTTTCATACATGGATCCTATCTCGGATTTCATGGCTTCCAGCCATTTGTTGGAATCTGGGCCCGCCATCGCTTCCTCATAGTTCGAAGGTTCACCGTTGTCTAACAACATGATTTCCAGGACAGGGTTGCCATACCACTCTGGTGCGGAACGTGTCCTTGTGGACCTACGAAGTTCAGTAGCAACTTGATCTGAAGTTTCATGATCATCATCATTAACTTCCTCTCTAGTCGGTGCAGGCACCTCAGGAACATTTTCTTGAGCTGCGCCACTTACCGGTTCAAGAGGTAATACTTCATCGAGTTCTACTTTCCTCCCACTTACTTCTTTCGAGAGAAGCTCTTTCTCTAGAAAGGATCCATTCTTGGCAACAAAGATCTTGCCTTCGGATCTGAGGTAGAAGGTATACCCAATATTTTATTTAGGGTATCCTATGAAGACGCATTTTTCCGACTTGGGTTCGAGCTTTTCAGGTTGAAGTTTCTTGACATAAGCATCGCATCCCCAAACTTTTAGAAACGACAGCTTAGGTTTCTTTCCAAACCATAATTCATACGGTGTCGTCTCAACGGATTTCGACGGAGCCCTATTTAAAGTGAATGCGGCAGTCTCTAAAGCATAGCCCCAAAATGACAGTGGTAGATCGATAAGAGACATCATAGATCGCACCATATCCAATAGAGTGCGATTACGACGTTCGGACACACCATTACGCTAAGGTGTTCCAGGCGGCGTGAGTTGTGAAACTATTCCACATTTCCTTAAGTATGTGCCAAATTCGTGACTCAAGTATTCTCCCCCACGATCTGATCGCAAGAACTTGATTTTCCTATCACGTTGATTCTCAACCTCACTCTGAAATTCCTTGAACTTTTCAAAGGTCTCAGACTTGTGCTTCATTAAGTAGACATATCCATATCTACTCAAGTCATCAGTGAGGGTGAGAACATAACGATAGCCACCGCGAGCCTCAACGCTCATTGGACCGCACACATCAGTATGTATGATTTCCAATAAGTTGGTTGGTCGCTCCATTGTTCTTGAGAATGGAGTCTTGGTCATTTTACCCATGAGGCATGGTTCGCACGTGTCAAATGATTCGTAATCAAGAGACTCCAAAAGTCCATCTGCATGGAGCTTCTTCATGCGTTTGACACCTATGTGACCAAGGCGGCAGTGCCACAAGTATGTAGGACTATCATTATCAACCTTACATCTTTTGGTATTCACACTATGAATATGTGTATCATTACGCTCGAGATTCATTAAGAATAAACCATTCACCAGCGGAGCATGACCATAAAACATATCTCTCATATAAATAGAACAACCATTATTCTCGGATTTAAATGAGTAGCCATCTCGAATTAAACGAGATCCTGATACAATGTTCATGCTCAAAGCTGGCACTAAATAACAATTATTGAGGTTCAAAACTAATCCCGTAGGTAAATGTAGAGGCAGCGTGCCGACGGCGATCACATCGACCTTGGAACCATTCCCGATGCGCATCGTCACCTCGTCCTTCGCCAGTCTCCGCTTATTCCGCAGCTCCTGCTTTGAGCTACAAATGTGAGCAACCGCACCGGTATCAAATACCCAGGAGCTACTACGAGTACTGGTAAGGTACACATCCATTACATGTATATCACATATACCTTTAGTGTTGCCGGCCTTCTTGTCCGCTAAGTATTTGGGGCAGTTTCGCTTCCAGTGACCACTTCCCTTGCAATAAAAACACTCCGTCTCAGGCTTGGGTCCATTCTTTGACTTCTTCCCGGCAGCTTGCTTACCGGGCATGGCAACTCCCTTGCCGTCCTTCTTGAAGTTCTTTTTACCCTTGACTTTCTTGAACTTAGTGGTTTTATTCACCATCAACACTTGATGTTCCTTTTTGATTTCAACCTCCACTGATTTCAGCATTGAATATGCCTCAGGAATGGTCTTTTCCATCCCCTGCATATTGAAGTTCATCACAAAGCTCTTGTAGCTCGGTGGAAGCGACTGAAGGATTCTGTCAATGACCGCGTCATCCGGGAGATTAACTCCCATCTGAGTCAAGCGGTTATGCAACCCAGACATTTTGAGTATGTGCTCACTGACAGAACAGTTTTCCTCCATCTTACAACTAAAGAACTTGTTGGAGACTTCATATCTCTCGACCCGGGCATGAGCCTGGAAAACCATTTTCAGCTCTTCGAACATCTTATATGCTCCGTGTCGCTCAAAATGCTTTTGGAGCCCCGGTTCTAAGCTGTAAAGCATGCCGCACTGAACGAGGGAGTAATCATCAGCACGTGACTGCCAAGCGTTCATAACGTCTTGGTTCTCTGGGATGGGTGCGTCACCTAGCGGTGCTTCTAGGACATAATCTTTCTTGGCAGCTATGAGGATGATCCTCAGGTTCCGGACCCAGTCCGTATAGTTGCTGCCATCATCTTTCAGCTTGGTTTTCTCTAGGAACGCGTTGAAGTTGAGGACAACGTGGGCCATTTGATCTACAAGACATATTGTAAAGATTTTAGACTAAGTTCATGATAATTAAGTTCATCTAATCAAATTATTCAATGAACTCCCACTCAGATAGACATCCCTCTAGTCATCTAAGTGAAACATGATCCGAGTCAACTAGGCCGTGTCCGATCATCACGTGAGACGGACTAGTCAACATCGGTGAACATCTTCATGTTGATCGTATCTTCTATATGACTCATGCTCGACCTTTCGGTCTTCCGTGTTCCGAGGCCATGTCTGTACATGCTAGGCTCGTCAAGTCAACCTAAGTGTATTGCATGTGTAAATCTAGCTTACACCCGTTGTATTCGAACGTTAGAATCTATCGCACCCGATCATCACATGGTGCTTCGAAACAACGAACCTTCGCAATGGTGCACAGTTAGGGGGAACACTTTCTTGAAATTATTACGAGGGATCATCTTATTTAAGCTACCGTCGTTCTAAGCAAATAAGATCTAAAACATGATAAACATCACATGCAATCAAATAGTGACATGATATGGCCAATATCATTTGCTCCTTTTGATCTCCATCTTTGGGGCTCCATGATCATCGTTGTCACCGGCATGACACCATGATCTCCATCATCGTGTCTTCTTGAAGTTGTCTCGTCATCTATTACTTCTACTACTATGGCTAATGCTTTAGCAATAAAGTAAAGTAATTACATGACGTTTATGTTGACACGCAGGTCATAAATAAATTAAGACAACTCCTATGGCTTCTGCCGGTTGTCATACTCATCGACATGCAAGTCGTGATTCCTATTACAAGAACATGATCAATCTCATACATCACATATATCATTCATCACATCCTTTTGGCCATATCACATCACACGGCACATGCTGCAAAAACAAGTTAGACGCCCTCTAATTGTTGTTGCAAGTTTTTACATGGCTGCTATAGGTTTCTAGCAAGAATGTTTCTTACCTACGCCAAAACCACAACGTGATATGCCAATTTCTATTTACCCTTCATAAGGACCCTTTTCATCGAATCCGATCCGACTAAATTGGGAGAAACAGACACCCGCCAGCCACCTTATGCAACTAGTGCATGTCAATCGGTGGAACCAGTCTCACGTAAGCGTACGTGTAAGGTCGGTCCGGGCTGCTTCATCCCACGATGCCGCCGAATCAAGATAAGACTAGTAACGGCAAGTAAATTGACAATATCGACGCCCACAACTGCTTTGTGTTCTACTCGTGCATAGAAACTACACATAGACCTAGATCATGATGCCACTGTTGGGGAACGTAGCAGAACTTTAAAATTTTCTATGCATCACCAAGATCAATCTATGGAGTCATCTAGCAACGAGGGAGAGGGGAGTGCATCTACATACACTTGTAGATCGCGAGCGGAAGCGTTCAAGAGAACGGGGTTGATGGAGTCGTACTCGTCGTGATCCAAATCACCGATGACCTAGTGCCGAACGGACGACACCTCCGCGTTCAACACACGTACGGTTGGGAAGACGTCTCCTCCAACTTGATCCAGCAAGGGGGAAGGAGAGGTTGATGGAGATCCAGCAGCACGACGGCGTGGTGGTGGAAGCAACGGTGATCTCGGCAGGGCTTCGCCAAGCTCAGGGAGAGGGAGAAGTGTCACGGGAGGGAGAGGGAGACGCCAGGGGTTAGGGTGCGGCTGACCTCCCTCCCCCCCACTATATATAGGACCCCTGGGGGGGCACCGGCCCTAGGAGATGCAATCCCCAAGGGGGGCGGCGGCCAAGGGGGGTGGAGTGCCCCCCAAGCCAAGTGGGGCGCCCCCTAACCCTAGGCGCAGGGGGAGGCCCATGGGGGGCGCACCAGCCCACTAGGGGCTGGTTCCCCTCCCACTTCAGCCCATGGGGCCCTCCGGGATAGGTGGCCCCACCCGGTGGACCCCCGGGACCCTTCCGGTGGTCCCGGTACAATACCGATTACCCCCGAAACTTTCCCGATGGCCGAAACTTGACTTCCTATATATAAATCTTCACCTCCGAACCATTCCGGAACTCCTCGTGACGTCCGGGATCTCATCCGGGACTCCGAACGACTTTCGGGTTACCGTATACTAATATCTCAACAACCCTAGCATCACCGAACCTTAAGTGTGTAGACCCTACGGGTTCGGGAGACACGCAGACATGACTGAGACGACTCTCTGGTCAATAACCAACAGCGGGATCTGGATACTGTTGGGTTTCGTAGTAATTTCAAAAAATTTCCTAGGCACACGCAAGATCATGTGATGCATAGCAACGAGAGGGGAGAGTGTTGTCTACGTACCCAACGCAGACCGACTGCGGAAGCGCTGACACAACGTAGAGGAAGTAGTCGTACGTCTTCACGATCCAACCGATCATGCACCGAAACTACGGCACCTCCGAGTTCGAGCACACGTTCAGCTCAATGACGATCCCCGGACTCCGATCCAGCAAAGTGTCGGGGAAGAGTACCGTCAGCATGACGGCGTGGTGACGATCTTGATGTACTACAGCAGCAGGGCTTCGCCTAAACTCCGCTACAGTATTATCGAGGACTATGGTGGCTGGGGGCACCGCACACGGCTAAGGAATATATCACGTGGATCAACTTGTGTGTTCTTTGGGGTGCCCTGCCTCTGTATATAAAGGACTAGAGGGGGGGAGGCTGGCCGGCCAAGGGAGGGCGCGCCAGGAGAGTCCTACTCCCTCTGGGAGTAGGATTCCCCCCCCCCAATCCTAGTTGGAATAGGATTCCTTGAGGGGGGAAAGAGAGAGAGGGGGCCGGCCACCTCTCCTAGTCCTAATAGGACTAGGGGAAGGGGGGAGGCACACAGCCACCTTGGGCTGCCCCTTTCTCCTTTCCACTAAAGCCCACTAAGGCCCATATAGCTCCCGGGGGGTTTCGGTAACCTCCCGGTACTCCGGTAAAATCCCGATTTCACCCGGAACACTTCCGATATCCAAACATAGGCTTCCAATATATCAATCTTTACGTCTCAACCATTTCGAGACTCCTCGTCATGTCCGTGATCACATCCGGGACTCCGAACAACCTTCGGTACATCAAAATGCATAAACTCATAATATAACTGTCATCGTAACCTTAAGCATGCGGACCCTACGGGTTCGAGAACAATGTAGACATGACCGAGACACGTCTCCGGTCAATAACCAATAGCGGGACCTGGATGCCCATATTGGCTCCTACATATTCTACGAAGATCTTTATCGGTCAGACCGCATAACAACATACGTTGTTCCCTTTGTCATCGGTATGTTACTTGCCCGAGATTCGATCGTCGGTATCCAATACCTAGTTCAATCTCGTTACCGGCAAGTCTCTTTACTCGTTCCGTAATACATCATCTCACAACTAACATATTAGTTGTAATGCTTGCAAGGCTTATGTGATGTGCATTACCGAGAGGGCCCAAAGATACCTCTCCGACAATCGGAGTGACAAATCCTAATCTCGAAATACGCCAACCCAACATGTACCTTTGGAGACACCTGTAGTACTCCTTTATAATCACCCAGTTACCTTGTGACGTTTGGTAGTACCCAAAGTGTTCCTCCGGTAAACGGGAGTTGCATAATCTCATAGTTATAGGAACATGCATAAGTCATGAAGAAAGCAATAGCAACATACTAAACGATCGGGTGCTAAGCTAATGGAATGGGTCATGTCAATCAGATCATTCAACTAATGATGTGACCTCGAATCAAATAACAACTCTTTGTCTATGGTTAGGAAACATAACCATCTTTGATTAACGAGCTAGTCAAGTAGAGGCATACTAGTGATACTCTGTTTGTCTATGTATTCACACATGTATTATGTTTCCGGTTAATACAATTCTAGCATGAATAATAAACATTTATCATGAAACAAGGAAATAAATAATAACTTTATTATTGCCTCTAGGGCATATTTCCTTCAGATACCCATGTTGGCTCCCACATGCTCCTCTATGATTGATGGAGTCCTGGATTAGGGGGTGTCCGGATGGCCGGACTATACCTTCAGCCGGACTCCTGGACTATGAAGATACAAGATTGAAGACATCGTCCCGTGTCCGGAAGGGACTTTCCTTGGCGTGGAAGGCAAGCTTGGCGATACGGATATGTAGATCTCCTTCCATTGTAACCGACTTTGTGTAACCCTAACCCTCTCCGGTGTCTATATAAACTGGAGGGTTTTAGTCCGTAGGACAACATACAGAACAACAATCATACCATAGGCTAGCTTCTAGGGTTTAGCCTCTCCGATCTCGTGGTAGATCTACTCTTGTACTACCCATATCATCAATATTAATCAAGCATGACGTAGGGTTTTACCTCCATCAAGGGGGCCCGAACCTGGGTAAAACTTCGTGTCCCTTGCCTCCTGTTACCATCCGGCCTAGACGCACAGTTCGGGACCCCCTACCCGAGATCCGCCGGTTTTGACACCGACATTGGTGCTTTCGTTGAGAGTTCCTCTATGTCGTCGCCGCTAGGCTTGATGGCTCCTACGATCATCAATAGCGATGCAGTCCAGGGTGAGACCTTCCTCCCCGGACAGATCTTCGTCTTCGGCGGCTTCGCACTGCGGGCCAATTCACTTGGCTATCTGGAGCAGATCGAAAGCTATTCCCCTGGCCGTCAGGTCAGATTTGGAAGTTTAAACTACACGGCTGACATCCGCGGGGACTTGATTCTCGACGGATTCGAGCCACTGCCGAGCGCTCCGCACTGCCACGACGAGCGTGATCTAGCTCCGCCACCGAACAGTGTCCTGGAGGCCGCACCCACATCGGCTTCGACCCTTAATTCGGAGCCAACTACGCCGATCGAGGATCGGTGGTTGGACGCCGCCTCGGGGGCTGCGATCCCAAGGGCGATCGAGCCGAACACCAGCCCTGCACTCCGCGAGACTCGTGACTCCAAGGAGCCAGACTCCTCTCCGGACTCCGAACCCTCCGCGCCCCTGCCGATCAAATCCGATTGGGCGCCGATCATGAAGTTTACTACCGTGGACGTCTTTCATCACTCGCCTTTCGGTGATATTATGAAGACACTAAAGTCTCTCTCTTTATCAGGAGAGCCCTGGCCGGACTATGGTTAGCAAGGTTGGAATACAGACGATGAAGAAATTCAAAGCCCACCCACCACCCACTTTGTAGCCACCATCGACGATTTAACCGACATGCTCGACTTCGACTCCGAAGACATCGACGGTATGGACGCCGATGAAAGAGACAATGAAGAACCAGCGCCTATTGGGCCCGGGAAGGCCACCTCGTCATATGACGTATACATGGTGGACGCACCAAAAGATGACAACGAGGAGCGGAAGGACGCACCGAAGGCTTGTTCCCTCGAGAAGCAGTCAAAGCGGTGACGCAAGCGCCGCCCCAAATCCCGCCTTGACAGAAATAACGATCACATAGACCCAGCGCTGGAGCAGGGCGAACCGCTGCCGGACAACGGCAATCCGGATAATCAAGCCGAACAAACAAATTCTATCAAGGATAATAGTCCGGACGACATAACGCCGGACAGGCACCCGGAGCAGCAGAATGCCCGTAAAAGGCTTGTTGCCACCGCGAGGAGTCTTAAAAAGCAGAAGCAAAGGCTCAAGGCTGCGCAAGACACACTCCAAATCAGATGGAGTAAAATACTCAACACAGCAGCGAGGTACGGCGACAATCGCCCCTCCAAGAGCTACCCAAAGCGGAAGCTGCTACCTGAATTCGATGAGGAGGCCTCAGACCCCCCACAACCAAATATCAAAGCAGCCACCTGGCCGGATAGACGACCCCTCTACCAACATAGAGCGGCATACAACGCCACTCAAAATATAACACGCGACCCATGCGAGGGCTCGCACCCAAAGGACGGCGCAACAAGATCCATCTATGGACCACGCAAGCGCGCCCCAGCATACAATGCAACACAACAAACATCCGAACAACGCGGTACACCCAGCTACAGGGGTGTCGCACACCCCCTATGTTTCACCGATGAGGTGCTGGACCATGAATTTCCAGAGGGATTCAAACCCGTAAACATAGAGGCATACGACGGAACAACAGACCCCGGGTCTGGATTGAGGACTACATCCTTCATATCCATATGGCTCGAGGAGATGATCTCCACGCCATCAAGTACTTACCCCTCAAACTCAAAGGGCCAACTCGTCACTGGCTTAAAGGCCTCCCCGAAAGCTCCATTGGAAGTTGGGAAGAGCTCGAGGACGCCTTTCGGGCAAATTTTCGAGGGACTTATGTCCGACTTCCGGATGCAGACGATTTGAGTCATATAACTCAACAGCCCAGAGAGTCAGCCCAAAAGCTTTGGAACAGGTTTCTTACTAAAAAGAACCAGATTGTCGACTGTCCGGACACTGAAGCCTTGGCAGCTTTTAAGCATAGCGTCCGTGACGAATGGCTCGCCAGACACCTTGGCCAAAATAAGCCGAGAACGATGGCCGCATTAACAAACCTCATGACCCGCTTTTGCGCGGGTGAGGATAGCTGGCTAGCCAGATGCAGCACCAGCGACCCCAGTACATCTGAAGTTAGAGATGGAAACGGGAAATCACGGCGCAACAGCAATAACAAACGCCGGAATAAAGAAGACAGCACGAAGGGCACGGCAGTAAACACTGGATTCAAAAGCTCTCGACCAGGTCAGCAAAAGCCGCCCTCTAAAGGCACCAGGGATGAATTGTCCAGCCTCAACAAAATTCTGGACCAAGTATGTCAGATCCATAGTACCCCTGGTAAACCAGCTAATCATACCCACAGAGAATGTTGGGTCTTCTAGCAGTCCGGCAAGCTCAACGCCATACACAAGGGGGAGGATACACCAAGTGAAGACGAGGACGAGCCTCCCAAGCAAGACACTGGGGAACAAAAGAAATTTCCACCAGAAGTCAAAACAGTAAACGTGTTACACGTGATCAAGGGAAAAAACAACGCGGCACTCGCAGGAAAATATACCCAAGTGCCTGTCACCGCGAAGTCCTGCCACTGGTCGTCTCAACCGATCACTTTCGACCATCGCGATTACTCAGCAAGCATCCGACACGCAGGATGGGCTGCCCTGGTCTTAGACCCAGTAATTGGCGGATATCACTTCACACGAGTCTTGATGGACGGTGGCAGCAGTCTAAACCTAATATATCAGGATACAATCAGCGGGATGGGGTTAGACCCAACAAAAATTCGCCATAGCAATACTACCTTTAAAGGAGTAACACCAGGCCTAGGGGCTCGTTGTACGGGCTCCCTCCTACTACAAGTTATATTCGGCTCCCCCGATAACTTCCGTCGCGAGCATTTAACCTTCCACATCGCTCCGTTCCAAAGTGGCTATCAAGCACTGCTCGGACGCGAAGCTTTCGCTCGCTTTAATGCAATACCACACTACGCCTCCCTCACACTCAAGATGCCCGGTCCACGTGGCATCATGTCAGTGAAAGGAAATATCAAGCGATCTCTGCGCGCCGAAGAGAGTGCGGCTGCCTTGGTAGCCGCACACTAAAGGCGCCCGGACCAGCGAAAGCATCCAATAGGTCGTCAAGACCTCAGACACAACTAATCGAGTCCGGCGCCGCTATTTATACCGAATACATGGTCACACCCCTATTTGTCAATACAAGGGGCTCAACGCGCGCAGACGAGTGGCAATTTCTTCTCATCTTGAATTATACATGGTTTCTTTAAAAACTATCCTTTTTGCACGACAACTTTTTCACCTAAATTCCTCTCTTTTACAGACGATCATCGTGCTACACCCGTCCAGGATACGGCACAACGGAGACACAGGCGCAGACGTGCAGCAGGGACCCGCCCCAAGGATTCGTTTTAGATTAAGACCCAGCGTAAACCTTTTTTACTGTCTCTTGTTGATACATGTCCACCGTTGAGAAGGATGCTGACGTCTTGGCATGTGTCCACGCTAGAACAATGCACGTACCTGGACACAAGGGGCTTCTTACAAATGCCATTATTTAGGCCCGGTTCATACCACAAAGACCGAATACCTTAGGGAGTGTTCGGCGTCGCGAGTTTGGCCCTATATGCATCAGCTCCGAATCATTGTCTTTGGTCAAATGTTGGGTTTTCCCGGCTCCTGTGTTTTGGTGCCTTACGTTCCGCTTTACCGGCTAAGGTAGCACCAGGAGAACTACTGCGATTGTGCTCCGGTTCATCCGGACGAGCACCTCAGTAGAGAAAGCCGAAAACTGACTGTCATGATATAGCATGAGACTGGTCAACCACTCGATGACCCGTTGGAATGTTAGAATTCCTCCACCTTAACGAAGGGCCGTTTTCCGGCCAGGCATGTACGCACCCCGGGATCGGGAGAGTGCGGAGCCACCAGGGGCTATCTAGTAGCCCCACTGTCAAACTCCTATGGCTAAGTGAAAGTGTTAAAGCATTATAGTCCGGCTCGCTCCGCTATCACCTCCTTAATAGGACCAAGACGTTGGGTTAAGTGTGAACGCGTGTTTTTTGTGAGCACCTCCGCATTATATGCGTGGGGGTCGAAGCCGACGGCTGCAATCTTTTAGGTTATACACATGTATATATAAATGGCCGCCCAGGAGGCATCATATTACTTTCAGGCTAAAGTATAAAAATAGCCTTATAAAAATTTATAAAAGCATTTCGCTTACAATGAGATTACATATCACTCAAACATAATATTTTTTGAGCACTGGGTCTCAATCGAACGAGCACCCTCAAGAACTTCTTCAAAGTAGTGCTCAGCAGCCATTCGACCTATGGCCGAATCCCGCGCTGCAACAGTGGTAGCATCCATCTCCGCCCAGTATGCTTTAACACGGGCAAAGGCCATCTGTGAGCCCTCTATGCACGCCGACCTCTTCACCGCATTAATGCGCGGCACCACGTCAAGGAGCTGCTGCACCAAGCTGAAATAGCTATTCGGTTTTGGCCTTTCCGGCCATAGCTGATCCACAACAGACCTCATGGCGAGTCCGGACAACCTATTCAGTTCGGCCCATTCGGCTAATTGGTCAGTCAATGAAAGCGGACGCTCGGGAGAATGGAATTGTGTCCAAAACAGCTGGTCCACTTCACGGTCCGTATGACCCTGAAAGTACTTGGCCGCATCGGCAGCGCTCGCCACCAAATCCATATACACATCCTCCGAACTCCACAGCCGATCCAGAGAGGCATACCGTGGATCTCCGAACTTCCTCCGCAACATAAAGGATTTCCTAGCTACAATATCCCCGGCTTCCCGCAGCTCCTCCTTCTTCGCCCTCATAGCAGAGCGGATGTCTTTTCTCGTCGCAGTAGCCTTCTCAAGGTCCGATGCCTTCGCTAGGTTTTCCTTTTCAAGAACCCGACAACGGTCGGCGGTGGCTTTTAATTCTATGGCCATCTTGGCCATCTTATCTCGGCTCTCGCCATGCGCGGCCTTCTCGGTTTTCAACTCTTCGACCGCCTTCAAAGCAACCGCATTACTAAACCTTGCTTGTTCCTTGGCTCGGGCAAGTTCTGCCCGCAAGGCTTCAACAGTGGCAGCTCCATCTGCAGTCACAACATATTAAAGATACTGGCATCATGCTGCTCTTACTATGTGGCGTTTACCAGATAATGACACTTACCCTGTGCCTCGTCAAGCCTTTGGTTAACAAGCTCGATGTTGGCGTCTGCCGCATCCAACTGCCGTTTTAAATGGGCAAACTCTCTAGTCCGGCTAGCCACCGGAGCTTCCATCACCTGCACATAGAGGCAGTATGGCTATTACCTGGGAATATGATCCTCTGTTCGTCGTCGTTTCCGACGACAACCAGAGTCTCAGGGGCTACTATCTACACAGGGCACACCTAGCATGTGCAGGACTATCATACATTATTTTGCGTACCTCAAAGCCTGTCAGTAGACTCATAAAAGCTTCATGCAATCCGCTTTCGGCGGATGAGATTCTCTCCATCACCGTATTCATCAGCACACGGTGTTCATCTGAGATAGCCGCTCGCCCCACCAACTCCCTCAGAACATCCGTTCGCACACCAGACGGTGCCGGACTCTTTTTTCCGCTCTCTTCGGGAGCCGGACATTGGGAGCTTCGGGGGTCAATGGGATTATCTTCTGGCCTCACCGGACCCGGAGAGGCCCTCCGCGACGACACTTCGGGTCGCCCGCTTCCGGAGCGGAGGAGTCCGGAGGGGGCGTTTCGCTCTCCATCATCTCTGGAAGAAGATCCCCCGAAGACGAGCTCATTTGAGAGGGGCTAAGACCCGAACTGCAAAGATATATGCGGTGGTTATTTTCTCAGAAGAAAAAGATGGCATACCTGTACTATTAAAGTATTTCGGGTCACTTACGACTCGCTGGAGGATTGATCCCCCCGCGGACTTTGTGTGACAAAAGCACCCCCCGAGGTAGGACCCTCTGTAGGAGACTTCTTCTCCCGTTTGGAAGCTTCGGCTTCCGAATCCCCGGGCGCAGTCCTTTTCCTCCTCCGGTCGTCTTCCTTCATGGAGACGCTCGCTCCCTCGGTTAGAATGGGCAGCGTTGGGGGCCCGCGTCCGCCCGTATTATCCTCCCCAGTATCTTCCTTCAAGGGCTCCGGGAAAGGTGCGACCTGGAGCATCTTTTCCAATACCGGATTCTCCAAACCCTTAGGGAGGGGGGCCGAACACCGAACCAACTTCGCCTTTGTCAGCCAGTCCTGGTCAAAAAGCGAACTCTCAGAAATAACTTTGTAACAAGTGAGAGATAGTATGTTCGGCCAGAAGATTCCTTACCTGTTCGGCGGCGCGGTTACTGCTCAGGCCCACGTCCTCGGTAATTTCCGGACACTCTACCTGAGGTCCAAAGAATGACTTGTACATCTCCTCGTGCGTCAGGCCGAGGAAATTTTGAATGACACGCGGCCCCTCGGGATTGAACTCCCACAAGCGAAGGGGTCGGCGTTTGCAAGGCTGGACTTGATGAACCAGCATAACTTGTATTACCGCAACCAAACTAAAATCTCCATTGAAGAGATCTCGAATGCGGCTTTGCAGTATAGGCACGTCCTTGGCTGGACCCCAGCTCAGACCTCTGCTGATCCATGACATCAGTGGTGGTGGAGGGCCCGTGCAGAAAACTGGGGCGGCCGCCCACTTGGCACTTCTAGGAGCCGTGATGTAGAACCACTCCTGTTGCCACAATTCAAACACCTCTGGAATGGAACCTTTGGGCCATGGAGCTCCCGTCATCTTGCATATTGAGGCACCTCCACACGCTGCATGTTGCCCCTTGATCATCTTCGGCTTTACTTCAAAGGTCTTGAGCCACAGGCCAAAGTGAGGGGTAACCCGGAGGAAGGCCTCACACACGACAATAAATGTCGTGATATGAAGAAAGGAGTCTGGAGCTAGACATGGAAATCTTGCCCGTAATAAAACATCAAACCCCTGACGAAAGGATCCAGAGAAAGGCCTAGACCTCGGAGGAAGTGGGAGATGAACACGACGTTCTCGTTGGGTTCGGGGGAGGGGACGGCCTGCCCTCAGGCGGGCAGCCGATGCACAACCTCGGCGGTCAGATATCTGGCCTCCCTTAACTTTTTGATGTCTTCTTCCGTGATGGAGGAAGGCACCCATCGGCCTTGAAGGATAGATCCGGACATGATTGAAGGTTCGGAGCACCTGACCTGAACCTTGGGTGTTTGAGCTTGAGGTGGGGGAAGGATTCGATTAAGCACAGGAGGGAAAAAAGTAAGAGCATTGTCCCTTTATAAAGAGGGTGAATATCAAGCGTCCTCTCCGTGGCCGTTTGGACTTGCCTATAGTCTAGGAGTCCTAGAAGCGGTTGGGTTACCCACACCCGTATTGATGAGAATCCCGGAATAAGGGGACACGATCTCTGCTTTAACAAGACGTGCCAAGGAACCCGCCTCGCATGATGCGCTGAGGTGGGATAATAAAACGATTCGAATAAAGGCTTGGCCGTGGTGCGATGTCGCACTACGGAATACGTCAGCGAATTAAATCTGTGTAAATATTATTCTCTCTATGGCCATATGTGGAAACTTATTTTGCAGAGCCGGACACTATTTTTGTGTTCAGAATCTTCTATGAAGTACTTGGAGGAGGAACCCGCCTTGCAATGCCAAAGACAATCTGCGCGCCGGACTCGTCGTCATTGAAGCCTGGTTCAGGGGCTACTGAGGGAGTCCTGGATTAGGGGGTGTCCGGATGGCCGGACTATACCTTCAGCCGGACTCCTGGACTATGAAGATACAAGATTGAAGACTTCGTCCCGTGTCCGGAAGGGACTTTCCTTGGCGTGGAAGGGAAGCTTGGCGATACAGATATGTAGATCTCCTACCATTGTAACCGACTTTGTGTAACCCTAACCCTCTCCGGTGTCTATATAAACCGGAGTGTTTTAGTCCGTATGACAACATACAGAACAACAATCATACCATAGGCTAGCTTCTAGGGTTTAGCCTCTCCGATCTCGTGGTAGATCTACTCTTGTACTACCCATATCACCAATATTAATCAAGCAGGACATAGGGTTTTACCTCCATCAAGAGGGCCCGAACCTGGGTAAAACTTCGTGTCCCTTGCCTCCTGTTACCATCCGGCCTAGATGCACAGTTTGGGACCCCCTACCCGAGATCCGCCAGTTTTGACACTGACAATGATCTCATCGGATGAACCACGATGTCGAGGATTCAATCAATCCCGTATACAATTCCCTTTGTCAATCCGTACGCTACTTGCCCGAGACTCGATTGTCGGTATCCCAATACCTCGTTCAATCTCGTTGCCGGCAAGTCACTTTACTCGTATCGTAATGCATGATCCCGTGATCAAGCACTTGGTCACATTGAGCTCATTATGATGATGCATTACCGAGTGGGCCCAGAGATACCTCTCCATCATACGGAGTGACAAATCCCAGTCTCGATTCGTGCCAACCCAACAGACACTTTCGGAGATACCCATAGTGTACCTTTATAGTCACCCAGTTACGTTGTGACGTTTGGCACACCCAAAGCACTCCTACGGTATCCGGGAGTTGCACAATCTCATGGTCTAAGGAAATGATACTTGACATTCAGAAAAGCTATAGCAAACGAACTACACGATCTTTGAGCTATGCATAGGATTGGGTCTTGTCCATCACATCATTCTCCTAATGATGTGATCCCATTATCAATGACATCCAATGTCCATAGTCAGGAAACCATGACTATCTTTTGATC
This sequence comes from Triticum urartu, assembly GCF_056163025.1. Lineage (NCBI taxonomy): Eukaryota > Viridiplantae > Streptophyta > Magnoliopsida > Poales > Poaceae > Triticum > Triticum urartu. The sequence continues at coordinate 594,012,158 of NC_141876.1, forward strand.
AACGAGCTAGTCAACTAGAGGCTCACTAGGGACGTGTTGTGGTCTATGTATTCACACATGTATTACGATTTCCGGATAACACAATTATAGCATGAACAATAGACAATTATCATGAACAAGGAAATATAATAATAACCATTTTATTATTGCCTCTGGGGCATATTTCCAACAACTGGATCTTGCTCAGTACGAGATCATTGCATGTCTACGTATGATTTGTCACTCCGTATGACGGAGAGGTATCTCTGGGCCCACTCGGTAATGCATCATCATAATGAGCTCAATGTGACCAAGTGGTTGATCACGGGATCATGCATTACGGTACGAGTAAAGTGACTTGCCGTTAATGAGATTGAACAAGGTATTGGGATACCGACGATCGAATCTCGGGCAAGTAACGTACCGATTGACAAAGGGAATTGAATACGGGATTGATTGAATCCTCGACATCGTGGTTCATCCGATGAGATCATCATGGAACATGTGGGAGCCAACATGGGTATCCAAATCCCGCTGTTGGTTATTGGCTGGAGAGTTGTCTCGGTCATGTCTGCATGGTTCCCGAACCCGTAGGGTCTACACACTTAAGGTTCAGTGACGCTAGGGTTGTAGAGATATTAGTATGTGATACGTCTCCAACGTATCTATAATTTTGATTGCTCCATGCTATATTATCTACTGTTTTGGACTATATTGGGCTTTATTTTCCACTTTTATATTATTTTTGGGACTAACCTATTAACCGGAGGCCCAGCCCAGAATTGCTGTTTTTTTGCCTATTTCAGTGTTTCGAAGAAACGGAATATCAAACGGAGTCCAAACGGAATAAAATCTTCGGGAACGTGATTTTCTCACCGAACGTGATCCAGGAGACTTGGACCCTGCTCCAAGGAACAAAAGAGGCGGTCAGGAGGGTGGGGGGCGCCCCCCCCTAGGGCGCGCCCCCTGCCTCATGGGCCCCTCGTTGCTCCTCCGGCGTACTTCTTCCTCCTATATATACACACGTACCCCCAAACGATCAGAACAGGAGCCAAAAACCTAATTCCACCGCCGCAACTTTCTGTATCCACGAGATCCCATCTTGGGGCCTGTTCCAGAGCTCCGCCGGAAGAGGGCCGGTATCATGGAGGGCTTCTACATCATCCTAGCCCCTCCGATGAAGTGTGAGTAGTTTACCTCAGACCTTCGGGTCCATAGTTAGTAGCTAGATGGCTTCTTCTCTCTCTTTGAATCTCAATACAAAGTTCTCCTCCTCTCTCTTGGAGATCTATTCGATGTAATCTTCTTTTTGCGGTGTGTTTGTTGAGACCGATGAATTGTGGGTTTATGATCAAGTCTATCTATGAATAATATTTGAATCTTCTCTGAATTCTTTTATGCATGATTGGTTATCTTTGCAAGTCTCTTTGAATTTTCCGTTTGGTTTGGCCAACTAGATTGGTAGTTCTTGCCATGGGAGAAGTTCTTAGCTTTGGGTTCGATCTTGCGGTGTCCTTACCCAGTGACAGAAGGGGCAGCAAGGCACGTATTGTATCGTTGCCATCGAGGATAACAAGATGGGGTTTATTTCATATTGCATGAATTTATCTCTCTACATCATGTCATCTTGCTTAAGGCGTTACTCTGTTTTTAACCTAATACTCTAGATGCATGCTGGATAGCGGTCGATGAGTGGAGTAATAGTAGTAGATGCAGAATCGTTTCGATCTACTTGTCACGGACGTGATGCCTATATACATGATCATGCCTAGATATTCTCATAATTATGCTCAATTCTATCAATTGCTCAACAGTAATTTGTTCACCCACCGTAGAATACTTATGCTCTTGAGAGAAGCCACTAGTGAAACCTATGGCCCCCGGGTCTATTCTCATCATATCAATCTCCATCACTTTAATATTGTTTTTCAATTTACTTTTCCTTTACTTTTTACTTTGCATCTTTATATCAAAAATACCAAAAATATTCTATCTATCAGATCTCACTCTCGTAGGTGACCGTGAAGGGCTTGACAACCCCTAATCGCGTTGGTTGCGAGTAGCTATCGCTTTGTGCAGGTACGAGGGACTTGAGCATGGGCTCCTACTGGATTGATACCTTGGTTCTCAAAAACTGAGGGAAATACTTACGCTACTCTGCTGCATCATCCCTTCCTCTTCGGGGAAAACCAACACAAGCTCAAGACGTAGCAGTATGCGGTAACCCGAAAGTTGTTCGGAGTCCCGGATGAGATCCCGAACATCACGAGGAGTTCTGGAATGGTCCGGAGGTAAAGATTTGTATATAGGAAATCCAGTTTCGGCCACCGGGAAAGTTTCGGGGGTCATCGGTATTGTACCGGGACCACCGAAAGGGTCCCAGGGGTCCACCGGGTGGGGCCACCTATCCCGGAGGGGCCCATGGGCTGAAGTGGGAAGGGAACCAGCCCCTGGTGGGCTGGTGCGCTCCCCATGGGCCTCCTCCTGCGCCTAGGGTTGGAAACCCTGGGGGTGGGGGCGCCCCACCAAACTTGGGGGCAAGTTCCCCCCGTCGCCGCCGCCCCTCCCTAGATGGGATCTACAAGGGGGCCGGTGCCCCCCTGGCCCCTATATATAGTGGAGGGGAGGGAGGGCAGCCGCACCCCAAGTCCCTGGCGCCTCCCTCCCTCCTGTGACACCTCTTCCTCCCCGCTTGCGCTTGGCGAAGCCCTGCCGGGATCCCGCTACTTCCACCACCACGCCGTCGTGCTGCTGGATCTCCATCAACCTCTTCTTCCCTTGCTGGATCAAGAAGGAGGAGACGTCTCTCCCAACCGTACGTGTGTTGAATGTGGAGGTGCCATCCGTTCGGCCATCGGTCATCGGTGATTTGGATCACGACGAGTACGACTCCATCAACCCCGTTCTCTTGAACGCTTCCGCTTGCGATCTACAAGGGTATGTAGATGCACTCCTCTCCCTCTCGTTGCTAGATGTCTCCATAGATTGATCTTGGTGATGCGTAGAAAATTTTAAAATTCTGCTACGTTCCCCAACAGTGGTATCAGAGCTAGGTCTATGCGTAGTTTCTATGCACGAGTAGAACACAAGTTGTTGTGGGCGTTGATTTTGTCAATTTACTTGCCGTTACTAGTCTTATCTTGATTCGGCGGCATCGTGGGATGAAGCGGCCCGGACCGACCTTACACGTACGCTTACGTGAGACTGGTTCGACCGACTAACATGCACTAGTTGCATAAGGTGGCTAGCGGGTGTCTGCCTCTCCCACTTTAGTCGAATCGGATTCGATGAAAAGGGTCCGTATGAAGGGTAAATAGAAATTGGCATATCACGTTGTGGTTTTGGCATAGGTAAGAAATGTTCTTGCTAGAAACCTATAGCAGCCACGTAAAACTTGCAACAACAATTAGAGGACGTCTATCTTGTTTTTGCAGCATATGCCGTGTGATGTGATATGGCCAAAAGGATGTGATGAATGATATATGTGATGTATGAGATTGATCATGTTCTTGTAATAGGAATCATGACTTGCATGTCGATGAGTATGAAAACCGGCAGGAGCCATAGGAGTTGTCTTAATTTATTTATGACCTGCGTGTCAACATAAACGTCATGTAATTACTTTACTTTATCGCTAACTGTTAGCCATAGTAGTAGAAGTAATAGTTGACGAGACAACTTCATGAAGACACGATGATGGAGATCATGGTGTCATGCCGGTGACGACGATGATCATGGCGCCCCGAAGATGGAGATCAAAAGGAGCAAAATGATATTGGCCATATCATGTCACTATTTGATTGCATGTGATGTTTATCATGTTTTACATTTTATTTGCTTAGAACGACGGTAGCATAAATAAGATGATCCCTCGCAATGATTTTAAGAAAGTGTTCTCCCTAACTGTGCACCGTTGCTAAGGTCCATTGTTCCGAAGCACCACGTGATGATCGGGTGTGATAGGTTCTAACGTTCGCATACAACGGGTGTAAGCCAGATTTACACACGCAATACACTTAGGTTGACTTGACGAGCCTAGCATGTACAGACATGGCCTCGGAACACGGAAGACCGAAAGGTCGAACATGAGTCATATAGAAGATACGATCAACATGAAAATGTTCACCGATGATGACTAGTCCGTCTCACGTGATGATCGGACACGGTCTTAGTTGACTCGGATCATGTATCACTTAGATGACTAGAGGGATGTCTATCTGAGTGGGATTTCATTAAATAATTTGATTACATGAATTTAATTATCATGAACATAGTCTAAAATCTTTGCAATATGTCTTGTAGATCAATGGCCCACGCTAATGTTGCCCTCAACTTGAACTTGTTCCTAGAGAAAACCAAGCTGAAAGATGATGGCAGCAACTACACGGACTAGGTCCGTAACCTGAGGATTATCCTCATAGCTGCCAGGAAAGCATATGTCCTTGATGCACCGCTAGGTGAAGCACCTGTTTTCCCTGCAGAACAAGACGTTATGAACTCTTGGCAGACGCGTAGTGATGATTACTCCCTGGTTCAGTGCGGCGTGCTTTACAGCTTAGAACCGGGGCTCCAAAAGTGTTTTGAGCAACACGGAGCATATGAGATGTTCCAAGAGCTGAAAATGGTTTTCCAAGCTCACGCCTGGGTCGAGAGATATGAAGTCTCCAACAAGTTCTACAGTTGTAAGATGGAGGAGAATAGTTCTGTCAGCGAGCACATACTCAAAATGTCTGGGCTGCATAACCGTTGTCTCAGCTGGGAGTTAATCTCCCGGATGATGCGGTCGTTGACAGAATCCTTCAGTCGCTCCCACCTATCTACAAGAGCTTTGTGATGAACTTCAATATGCAGGGGATGGAAAAGACCATTCCCGAGGTATATTCAATGCTGAAATCAGCAGAGGTGGAAATCAAAAAGGAACATCAAGTGTTGATGGTGAGTAAAACCACTAACTTCAAGAAAGGCAAGGGTAAAAAGAACTTCAGGAAGGACGCCGAGGGAGTTGCCGCGCCCGGTAAGCAAGCTGCCGGGAAGAAGTCAAAGAATGGACCCAAGCCTGAGACTGAGTGCTTTTATTGCAAGGGAAACGGTCACTGGAAGCGGAACTGCCCCAAGTACTTAGCAGAAAAGAAGGCCGGCAATACCAAAGGTATATGTGATATACATGTTATTGATGTGTACCTTACCAGCGCTCGTAGTAGCTCCTGGGTATTTGATACCGGTGCAGTTGCTCATATTTGTAACTCAAAACAGGAACTGCGGAATAAACGGAGACTGGCGAAGGATGAGGTGACGATGCGCTTCGGGAATGGTTCCAAGGTCGATGTGATCGCCGTTGGCACGCTACCTCTGCATTTACCTACGGGATTAGTTTTAAACCTCAACAATTGTTATTTAGTACCAGCTTTGAGCATGAACATTGTATCTGGATCTCGTTTAATGCGAGATGGCCACTCATTTAAATCTGAGAATAATGGTTGTTCTATTTATATGAGAGACATGTTTTATGGTCATGCCCCGCTGGTCAATGGTTTATTCTTATTTAATCTCGAACGTGATGTTACACACATTCATAGTGTGAATGCCAAAAGATGTAAGGTTGATAATGATAGTCCCACATACTTGTGGCACTGCCGCCTTGGTCACATTGGTGTCAAACGCATGAAGAAACTCCATGCAGATGGACTTTTGGAGTCTCTTGATTATGAATCATTTGGCACGTGCGAACCATGCCTCATGGGCAAAATGACCAAGACTCCGTTCTCCGGAACAATGGAGCAAGCAACCAACTTATTGGAAATCATACATACTGATGTGTGCGGTCCAATGAGCGTTGAGGATCGTGGTGGCTATCGTTATGTCCTCACCCTCACTGATGACTTAAGTAGATATGGGTATGTCTACTTAATGAAACACAAGTCTAAGACCTTTGAAAAATTCAAGGAATTTCAGAGTGAGATTGAGAATCAACGTGACAGAAAAATCAAGTTCTTACGATCAGATCGTGGGGGAGAATATTTGAGTCACGAATTTGGCACGCACTTAAGGAAATGTGAAATAGTTTCACAACTCACGCCGCCTGGAACACCACAGCGTAATGGTGTGTCCGAACGTCGTAATCGCACCGTATTAGATATGGTACGATCTATGATGTCTCTTACCAATCTACCGCTATCATTTTGGGGTTATGCTATAGAGACTGCCACATTCACTTTAAATAGGGCTCCGTCGAAATCCCTTGAGACGACACCGTATGAATTGTGGTTTGGCAAGAAACCTAAGCTGTCGTTTCTGAAAGTTTGGGGATGCGATGCTTATGTCAAGAAACTTCAACCTGAAAAGCTCGAACCCAAATCGGAAAAATGCGTCTTCATAGGATACCCTAAAGAAACTATTGGGTATACTTTCTATCTTAAATCCGAAGGCAAGACCTTTGTTGCCAAGAATGGATCCTTTCTAGAGAAAGAGTTTCTCTCGAAAGAAATAAGTGGGAGGAAAGTAGAACTTGATGAAGTATTGCCTCTTGAACCGGAGAGTGGCACAGCTCAAGAAATTGTTCCTGAGGTGCCTGCACCGACTAGGGAGGAAGTTAATGATGATGATCGTGAAACTTCAGATCAAGTTGCTACTGAACTTCGAAGGTCCACAAGGACACGTTCCGCACCAGAGTGGTACGGCAACCCTGTCCTGGAAATCATGTTGTTAGACAATGGTGAACCTTCGAACTATGAAGAAGCGATGGCGGGCCCAGATTCCGACAAATGGCTGGAAGCCATGAAATCCGAGATAGGATCCATGTATGAAAACGAAGTATGGACTTTGACTGACTTGCCCATTGATCGGCGAGCCATAGAATATAAATGGATCTTTAAGAAGAAGACAGACGCGGATGGTAATGTGACCATCTATAAGGCTCGGCTTGTCGCTAAGGGTTATCGACAAGTTCAAGGGGTTGACTATGATGAGACTTTATCACCCGTAGCAAAGCTGAAGTCCATCCGAATCATGTTAGCAATTGCCGCATTCTATGATTATGAGATATGGCAAATGGATGTCAAAACGGCATTCCTTAATGGTTTCCTTAAGGAAGAATTGTATATGATGCAACCGGAAGGTTTTGTCGATCCTAATAATGCTAACAAGGTGTGCAAGCTCCAACGCTCAATCTATGGGCTGGTGCAAGCATCTCGGAGTTGGAACATTCGATTTGATAAGATGATCAAAGCGTTTGGGTTTACGCAGACTTATGGAGAAGCCTGCGTTTACAAGAAAGTGAGTGGGAGCTATGTAGCATTTCTCATATTATATGTGGATGACATACTATTGATGGGAAATGATATAGAATTCTTGGAAAGCATAAAGGCCTACTTGAACAAGTGTTTTTCAATGAAGGACCTTGGAGAAGCTGCTTATATATTAGGCATCAAGATCTATAGAGATAGATCGAGACGCCTCATTGGTCTTTCACAAAGTACGTACCTTGACAAGATATTGAAGAAGTTCAATATGGATCAGTCCAAGAAGGGGTTCTTGCCTGTATTGCAAGGTATGAGATTGAGCACGACTCAATGCCCGACCACGACAGAAGATAGAGAAAAGATGAGTGTCGTCCCCTATGCCTCGGCCATAGGGTCTATCATGTATGCCATGCTGTGTAACAGACCTGATGTAAACCTTGCCGTAAGTTTGGTAGGAAGGTACCAAAGTAATCCCGACAAGGAACACTGGACAGCGGTCAAGAATATCCTGAAGTACCTGAAAAGGACTAAGGATATGTTTCTCGTCTATGGAGGTGACGAAGAGCTCGTCATAAAGGGTTACGTCGATGCTAGCTTCGACACAGATCTGAATGACTCTAAGTCACAAACCGGATACGTGTATATTTTGAATGGTGGGGCAGTCAGCTGGTGCAGTTGCAAGCAAAGCGTCGTGGCGGGATCTACATGTGAAGCGGAGTACATGGCAGCCTCGGAGGCAGCACAAGAAGCAATCTGGGTGAAGGAGTTCATTACCGACCTAGGAGTTATTCCCAATGCGTCGGGCCCAATGACTCTCTTCTATGACAACATAGGAGCTATTGCCATTGCCAAGGAGCCCAAGTTTCACAGGAAGCCCAGACATATCAAGCGTCGCTTCAACTCCATTCGTGAAAATGTTCAAAATGGAGACATAGATATTTGTAAAGTGCATACGGACTTGAATGTCGCAGATCCGTTGACTAAACCTCTTCCTCGAGCAAAACATGATCAACACCAGAACTCTATGGGTGTTCGATTCATCACAATGTAACTATATTATTGACTCTAGTGCAAGTGGGAGACTGTTGGAAATATTCCCTAGAGGCAATAATAAAATGGTTATTATTATATTTCCTTGTTCATGATAATTGTTTATTGTTCATACTATAATTGTGTTATCCGGAAATCGTAATACATGTGTGAATACATAGACCACAACATGTCCCTAGTGAGCCTCTAGTTGACCAGCTCGTTGATCAACAAATAGTCATGGTTTCCTGACTATGGACATTAGATGTCATTGATAACGGGATCACATCATTAGGAGAATGATGTGATGGACAAGACCCAATCTTAAGCATAGAACAAGATCGTGTAGTTCGTCTGCTAGAGCTTTTCTAATGTCAAGTATCCTTTCCTTAGACCATGAGATTGTGCAACTCCCGGATACTGTAGGAATACTTTGGGTGTGCCAAACGTCACAACGTAACTGGGTGACTATAAAGGTGCACTACGGGTATCTCCGAAAGTGTCTGTTGGGTTGGCACGAATCGAGACTGGGATTTGTCACTCCGCATGACGGAGAGGTATCTCTGGGCCCACTCGGTAAGACATCATCGTAATGAGCTCAATGTGACTAAGGGTTGGTCACGGGATGATGTGTTGCAGAATGAGTAAAGTGACTTGCCGTTAACGAGATTGAACGAGGTATTGGGATACCGACGATCGAATCTTGGGCAAGTAACGTACCGATTGACAAAGGGAATTGAATACGGGATTGATTGAACCCTCAACATCGTGGTTCATCCGATGAGATCATCGTGGAACATGTGGGAGCCAACATGGGTATCCAGATCCCGCTGTTGGTTATTGGCTGGAGAGTTGTCTTGGTCATGTCTGCATGGTTCCCGAACCTGTAGGGTCTACACACTTAAGGTTCAGTGACGCTAGGGTTGTAGAGATATTAGTATGCGGTAACCCAAAAGTTGTTCAGAGTCCCGGATGAGATCCCGGACATCACGAGGAGTTCTGGAATGGTCCAGAGGTAAAGATTTGTATATAGGAAGTCCAGTTTCAGCCGCCGGGAAAGTTTCGGTGGTCATCGGTATTGTACCGGGACCACCGGAAGGGTCCCAGGGGTCCAACGAGTGGGGCCACCTATCCCGGAGGGCCCATGGGCTGAAGTGGGAAGGGAACCAGCCCCTGGTGGGCTGGTGCGTCCCCCATGGGCCTCCTCCTACGCCTAGGGTTGGAAACCCTGGGGGTGGGGGGCGCCCCACCAAACTTGGGGGGCAAGTTTCCCCCCTTGGCAGCCGCCCCTCCCTAGATGGGATCTACAAGGGGGCCGGCGCCCCCCTGGCCCCTATATATAGTGGAGGGGAGGGAGGGCAGCCGCACCCCAAGTCCCTGGCGCCTCCCTCCCTCCCGTGACACCTCTTCCTCCCCGCTTGCGCTTGGCGAAGCCCTGCCGGGATCCCGCTACTTCCACCACCACGCCGTCGTGCTGCTGGATCTCCATCAACCTCTTCTTCCCTAGCTGGATCAAGAAGGAGGAGACGTCTCTCCCAACCGTACGTGTGTTGAACGCGGAGGTGCCGTCCGTTCGGCGCTCGGTCATCGGTGATTTGGATCACGACGAGTACGACTCCATCAACCCCATTCTCTTGAACGCTTCCGCTTGCAATCTACAAGGGTATGTAGATGCACTCCTCTCCCTCTCGTTTCTAGATGTCTCCATAGATTGATCTTGGTGATGCGTAGAAAAATTTTAAAATTCTGCTACGTTTCCCAACAAAAACACCCGGAACGAGGACAACGCAGCTTCGACTCTGACGAAGAGCTGCTAAAGAGAAATGTGCAAGGCTGGGGCTGCAAAAGACCACTGAACAAATCATCTGTTGCTTGTCATTGTCGCCAGCGGGACCGTGCCACCGCAACTCCGACTTCAAAAAAACAAACAACCTATGCAATCCCACGAACACGTCGAAGATCTTCCTCCCCCTCCTGCCTAAGCCCATCTACCTCTTCTGTGCCTCCTTTGTCTCCAAGCACTAGCGCCACCTCGTCCACGACACCCGCTTCCTTCGCCGCTTCCACACGATTCACAGCGGGACCCCTCCCATGCTCGGCTTCTTCACCAACCAGGGAGGCAACCCCTTCGTCCCCACCTCCGGCGGCTGCGTGTTCTCCACCGCTGCCAATATGTCCCATGCCGACTGGTGGCCGACTGCCGCCACGGCCGCGCCCTCCTCCACAGCCGTCGCACCTGGAAGCTGCTGGTCCGGGACCTCGTGACCGGCGAAGACCGCTACGTGCCGTACGCCCGTACCCCAAGCATGCCCTTCGGGGGAGCTTGAGGTACAACGGCGCGGTCCTGTGCGTGGCTGGGCACGTCGACTGCCACATGTGTCCGTTCCTCGTGGTGCTCGTGTTTAGTAGTCAGGTTGATTTTATCACCTTGGTCTACTCATCCGAGTCCGGCATCTGGGGTGAGATCGCTTCTCCATTCATGTACCAAATTCTTTTGTCAAGGAAAGGCCAACCGCTCTGGCCGGAAACTCACTCTACTGGTTCCCCCACGGCATATAGATACAAATGCCCCATGAGAAAAAAATAGCTTGGAATATCTATATTGATTTTTCTTCCCAATACAAGCTACCACTAGTGGGACTCATCAAGAATTAGAAAATAAAAACTTTAGTACACATGCATCTCTACTCTTTACTCCAACCTTTTCAGCTTTTACACTGGACCACACTTTTTCTCTCCGAAGCACCCGCCCCTATACCGAAAAAGGCTTTCGCCCCACTTTATATATAAAGCAAATGCCCAAGCCAACATCCAACAAGGTTCAAGACCACACACACACACACAAGAAAGTACCAGACAAATAAGTACAGAGAGGGTTAATGCTGAGGGCACAGCTCAACAAGCCCCAAAACAAAAACAAAAAGGCACATGCGCCGGGAGAGACACAGCGTCTAGTCAGGCTCCGGGGGTGGCGGGGGGAGCGGGGGCGCCAAGCGGAAGGCCATCGATTGAAGGTCGGCGAGGAGGGTGCTGATGACGTCCCGGTCCTGTGGGCGGCTAAGCTGCTGCCAGAGCTACAAGTATCCACACAATTTAAAGATGGAGTCAGTAGCACGCCGAAGAGGCACCTTCTGGATAACAAGCTTATTGCGGACAGTCCACAACGTCCAGGAAAGGATCCCCAGGCAAAGCCATCTAATATGCCTGTAGCGAGGGGGAGAGGCCTGAATTTCCGCAAGCAGGTCAGGACGTTGGTGTTGCACCACTGGCCCCCAACCGTTTCGCGGAAACAGGACCAAAGGAACTGTGCCGTGTAGCACGAGAAGAAGATGTGGTTGGTATCCTCTACCGTGCCGCACATGGGGCACGTCCCATCCCCAGGTCCGTGGCGTTTAAGGACCTCAACGCCGGACGGGAGGCAGCCGCGGATCCATTGCCACAGGAAAATCCTGATCTTCAGGGGCAGGCGGATGTCCCAAATCAAACTGAAGGGCTCGGGGGCCGTCAATGGGGCGATAGCCGCGTAGAGGGATCTGGTGGAGAAGCGGACGGAGGGTTCCAGTCGCCAGGAGATGGCGTCCGGAGAGTCGGCAACGTCTATAGGTAGGAGGGTGATGTCCTGGAGGAGGGTATCCCAAGCCGCAACCTCAAGGGGGCCAAAGGGGCGGCGGAAAGCGAGGCGCCCTAAGTTAATAAGGGCCGTCTCGACAGAAACTCGAGGGTCAACAATGATGTCGAAGAGGACTGGAAATCGAGCGGCTAGGGGGGTGTCGCCCAGCCATCTATCAAGCCAGAACAGGGTCGAGGACCCAGTACCCACCGAGATGGAAGTGCCAATGCGCAAAACAGGCAGTAGCTGGACGACGGCTTGCCAAAACTGGGAGCCGCCAGAGCGCTGACAGAATGCGAGAGGTTGTCCACACAGGTACTTGTTCTGGATTATAGTAAGCTAGAGACCCCCATCTCCATTGGCAATGCGCCAGAGCCAACGGGTCAGGAGGGCAATGTTCATGCACCAGGAGGACAAAATCCCAAGACCGCCCTGGTCCTTGGGTTTGCATATATCTGGCCAGCTGACCATGTGGTACTTCTGCTTATCCCCTTCGCCAGCCCAGTAGAATCTGGATTGGTATTTGGCGATCTCCTGGTGCAGGGTTTCGTGGAGGCTATAAAAGCTCATGAGAAACCAAAGGAGGCTAGCAAGCGAAGAGTTGATTAGGATCACGCGAGCCGCCTTAGACAGCCAGCGCCCTTTCCAAGGCTCAACGCGGTGTTGCATACGGGTCACCGTGGGGCGAAGATCAACCATGGTGAGGCGCGAATCACTAATGGGGATCCCCAGATAGGTCATGGGGAAAGAACCCAGCCGACAGTTTAGTCGGTTAGCGATAGCCTGTGCTTCCTCCAAGGGGAACCCGAGGACCATCACTTCGCTCTTATCGAAGTTGATGGTTAGGCCCGACATTTGTTGGAAGCACATGAGGAGGAACTTCAGGTTAGTAATATCTAGTGCGGATCCCTCAACCATTATAATGGTATCATCCGCATATTGAAGGAGGGAGACCCCTCCCCCTCCTACTAGGTGGGGAACTAAGCCGTGGATATGGCCAGCAGCTTTGGCCTTATCCAAGATGGATGCCAGGGCATTGACCACCATGTTGAACAAGAACGGTGAGAAGGGGTCACCTTGACGGACCCCACAAAGGGTGGGGAAGTAGGGACCAATGTCACCGTTGATGTTCACCGCGGTCTGACCACAGGAGACAAGCTGCATGACGCGGGTCACCCAGCGATCGTCGAAGCCCTTGTGAAGCAGCACTTCTCGCATGAATGGCCAGTGGACCGTGTCATAGGCTTTGTGAAAGTCTAGCTTTATGAAGACCGCGCGATGGCGTTTTATACGGACCTCGTGGAGGACCTCGTGGAAAACTAACACTCCATCGAGAATGAATCGGCCTTGTATGAAGGCGGATTGATTCGGATGGGTAATCGTGTCAGCTAGAAGGGTCACCCTATTGACGTACCCTTTGGCCAAGATCCGAAAGATCACATTAATCACTTTGATTGGGCGGAACTGGCGAATATCCGAGGTGCCCGGGACCTTGGGGATGAGGGTCACAATCCCATAATTGAGTCGCCCAAGGTCCATTGAGCCCGAATAGAATTCTTCGAACAGAGCCATGACCTCCGGCTTGATGGTAGCCCAGAACGTTTTAAAGAACGTCACGGGCAGACCATCCGGAACCGGGGCCGAGGAGGGGTTCATCCCCTTAATGGCTTCGAGGACCTCGACCTCATCAAAAGGGGCCACTAATGCCGCGTTGGCCTCAGCCAAGACCAATTGCGCACCCGAACAAATGTCGGGGGCCAGACTAGCCCACCCCGCGGGGTGGGTGTAAATAGGGCTTTATAGAAGCCGTCTACGTGGGTACGGATGGCCGAGGGGAGAACGATAGGAGTTTCGCCATCCCATAGGCAGTGGATGGAGTTACGACGACGCCGGCCGTTCGCCACCGCCTGAAAGTAGGCAGTGTTGGCATCTCCCCGAAGTACCCACCTCTGGGTGCCCCGTAGACGCCAGTAGGCTTCTTCATCGGTGTAAATGGTGGAGAGCTGGTCTTCCAGGTTGTATCGCAGCATCCACTCATCCGGGGAGATCCCGGTCGAGTCGGCGCAGGCGTCCAGGGCTTGGATAGCCAACAGGAGGGCCTTTTTGCGCTCTCTAAGATCCCGGCCAAGGTTCGGCCCCCAGCCCTTCATGAATTGGCGGGCAAGCTTGGCGCAGAAGTGCCACGAGTCGACGGCGGACATGGATCGATGGCGAGCAGAGCGGGCAAATATCCAGCGGGCGACGACAGCCTCCCGGATGCCGGCCTGATTGAGCCAGAAGGGCTCGAACCGGAATCGCAGCGCGGTGGGGGGCCGCTCGTCAGCGGTGGAGAGGAGCAGGGGGACATGGTCAGACCCGATCCGGGTGACAGCCCGGAGCGATGCCAGGGGGTAACGTAATTCCCATTCCGGGGAAACTAGGACACGATCCAGCACGGATTGTGTCGGGACAATCTGTCGGTTCGTCCAGGTGAACCTGGAACCCGTCTGATCAAGTTCGCGGAGCCCCAGCTCCGCGATCCAATCGTTGAATAATTGCATCTGAGGGAGGTTGATCCGATCATTATTCTTCTCCTCCGGGGATCGGATGAGGTTAAAGTCTCCGCCCACGAGAACTGGGAGGAGGGAGTTAGAGATCTTCAGCCGCAGCTCTGTTAGGAAGGCTGGGGAGCGGCGGTGGTCCGCCGGACCATATACAATAATGACCTCCCATTTGAAATTTAGGGCGCGCTCATAGATCTCCATACTAACGAAGAATTCGCCCCGGTCCATGCCACCACCTCAAAGGTGGCATCCTTTACCCCTAAGAGGATGCCGCCAGAATGGCCTGAGGTCCCGCTAGAAGGGAGCCAGTGCCAAGCGAAGAGGTGGGAGCTAAGGCGCTCAAGCTCCTGAAGGGCAAACTCAGTATGCAAGGTTTCATGGATGGCGATGATGTCAATGTGTTCGTCACGAATGTACTCTATGAGTTGGCGGCGGCGACCATCATGGCCGAAGCCGCGGATGTTCCAGAACAGGACCCGCATCTAAGCCCCCATCGGGGGGCTGCTTGACCCCAGGACACGGGAAGCGCTTTGCGCGCGGAGGGCTGCAGTGCGCGAACGGTGCGTCCACGGACTATCCCGTCGGCCACCGGAGGGGCCAGACCCGTGGGGGGATGGGCGTCCCTTCGGGAGGCCGGAGCAAGCGGGCACGGGTCTCGGCGAGCTTGCCGTCCAGGATCTCCCAGGACCTAATGGCCGCGATCTGTTCTAAGGGGGGACCAACTTCCCCTCTGAAAACTATGGCCGAGTCATTGGCCACCTTAGCGAGGTGGCCAAGTGGAGCTGCGTCAAGAGCGAAAAATGAGCAACTGGAGGAACTGGGGAGGTCGGAGTCCGCACCTGACTCGAGGTTCCGGACTGCCGTGCGGAGCTCCGCGCGCTCGGCGATGGACGGCGCCGGAGAGTCGACCGGCCGCACCGCATCGAGGCGGGCGCTGTGGCGGGAGGACGTCACCGGCGTCGAGGTGGAGCGGGGCCGCCTGGCGTACGCTACCGTTGGAGGGGGGTGCACGGAGGCCGGCGAGGAGACGTCCACAGCCACCAAGGCGGACGGGGAGGTCGGCGATGGGAGGAGGCCGTCGGAGGCCCCCGGCGGAGCGGGCGGGCCGGCGAGCTCCAGGTTGGCACCGGCCGCGACCCCTGCGGGTGGGGGGGAGGAGGTAGGTGCAACGAGGACCTCACACCCGCCTCCACCAGTGGGGGCCGGGGAGGTCGAGCCGGCGGGGGACGGAGGGTCCGGCTCCGACGGCGAGGCGCGACGGACGGAGACGGTGCAGGGGGAGCGAGGCGACGAAGGAGGGGCGACGAGAAGGCCCACACTGGAGATGTCACTGGCCGACTCCAACGGAGACTGCGAGGGCATGACCGGTGGGGTGGCCAAGCGGAGGGCCACCGCGAGGTCAGCGGCCGACACTCGAGTGCGCCCCGCCCTGGAGCCGCCACGACCCGCTGGTGGGTTGGATGGCTCCCGGGAGGGGGAGCGGGAGTGCTCCGAGCCGTCCTCATCATCTCCTGGGTCGTCGAGGCGGGAGTGGCGCGAGCGTCGGCGGTGGAAGTCGTCGGCATCAGCAGGGCCACCCCCCAAGTGGCTGTCATCAGAGAAGCGGGGGCGGCCGACGTGGTTCGGAGGCTCGGGGAAGATCTTGAGGTCGTAGCCGTCGTCGTTGAAGAAGACTTGGATCGTGACGTGGAGCTTGGAGGAGTCCAGGCATTTCACCTTGACCCGGACCTCCTCCTCCTTGCGTAAGGAGAGCTCGTCAACCACCACCACCTTGCCAAGGATCTTGGACATGCTGCGGATGACTCGCTCAGACCGGGCCACATCTGGCAGGCCGGAGATGAGGAGCCACGCAGTGTCCAGGACAGCGACAGCCTTGGGATCCCAACGCGGCTCAGATATGTTCACCACAATGTCGTTGAGGGCCAGGGTGATGTTGTTGCTGCGGGTACAGAATCCCATACTCATGGCATCGGGGAAGATCACTGAGAAGGCGCTGGAAGCGGTGGGGGTCACCTGCCAATCCCACGTGCATCTGCACAAGTGGTTGAGCTCGGCCTCAAGCAGCTCCGGGGTGGCCACGGCCTCGCCCACGACCGTCACAATCGCCATCAGCGAGGGGGAGGGAGGGGGGATCTCTGGCACCTCGATGTGGAAGAAGGCCATGTCCTCGATGTCGTGGCCGTACATCATGATCTCCTCCGTCACCGGGCGATCCGGGCAGAGAATCGCTGGATGCCCGGTATCCTTGCACAGGTAGCACATCGGGGGGTTGGGGCAAGCCACCTGGAAGTGGCCGGTCAAGCCGCAGTTGAAGCACGGCGGGCCGTCGGGAGGAGCGTTGGTGCCCGGAGGAGGAGCCATGGCGGCGGTGAATGCGGCAGCCTGAGGGCGCGGGGGACCCTTCTTCTTCTTCTTCTTGGGCCCCTGCGCCCCCGGTTGCCATTACCGCCGTTAGATGGCGGAAACGTAGCCTGGGTGTGGGGCGGCTGGTAGCGTCGGGTTGCCTGAGTATTGTTGGAGTTGGCGACGGGCTGTGAATGGGGCGGGGAGGGGGACCGGTCCCGGCGATGGGTCGGCGACGGGGACCGCCGGCGCGAGGACGGCCGCGACTCCCCGGCCGGCGACCGACCACGGTCTCGCGACTCCGCCCTAGGGGAGGAGCGGCGAGCCAGGGACCACGAGCGGCGCGAGGGGCGGGGGGAAGGGCGGCGGGAATCGCGCGTCGGGGAGCGCCGGGCCGGCCGGGAGGAAAGCTGTTGCCACAGATCGGCCTCGCGCCGGTGGCCATCGGGGGGAGGGACGGGGCGGGTCGCGGCGCTCATCTGCCCGACACTTGGGGCGCCCCGCGTCGTCCCCCCACTCCCGAGTCATGGGTGGCGGGAGGGGGGGGGGGACTGGGCGAGGGAAGGACGGCGGCGCAGGCGAGTAGGGGTCGGGGCTGGACGGCAGGAACCAGGGCGAGGCAGGGGGCTGGCGGCATGGGTGGGGGGCGAAGTGGGGGGCGAGGGAACCCTACATGAGGCCAAATGGATCGCCTGTATGGGCCCGCGGTCGCCAGGGAACGAGATTGGGCCTGGCGGGACAGATCCGGCCTGCCTAGCCGGCCCACCCCAGCCGCAGAGGCCTGCATCCCATGGGCCGCACCCGCACCCACCGCCCTGAGGGGGGGGCCTGCAGCCAGGCCCGTAGGCCGGCCCAGGAGCACTGCGGCCCGGTACGAGCGCCCCGGGGTGACCAAGCGGGGCGCTAGGGTTTCCCCGAGCACCACCGCGGTGGCCGCCGGCAGGGGCGAACGGGGGCGGCGAGGGGAAGGCGGGGCAGGGGTGCGGCCTTGAGGTTGGGGCTCGGAGGACCTACGGGAGGGGAAGAAGGGCCGGAAGGGAGTCCGACGGGAGAGGACCGGCGCGAGCTCGGGCAGGATCGCCGGAGTCGGACCGGCCGAAGCAGAGGAGGGCGGAGGAGAGGAGGGCACGGCCGGGGTCGCGGGTTTCCAGGAGGCGAGAGCCGGGCCCCGGTCAGCGCGGCCGGCAACACCCCAGCTGCCAGCGCGACGCCGCCGGGAGGGCAACCCCGACCCAAAGGCCGCACCTTGCATCCCCCGTGCCGGGGAGGCGGCAGGAGGGAGACGCCGGCGCCGTCCCGACCCACGGGCGGTCGAACTCCCACCCCTGGGAGTAGGGCCACCGGCGAGGTCGGGTGGCAGCTGCGGCGGGGCCTTGGGGGGAACCCGATCCCGACATACGACGGGGCGGCCAGCGGCGACGTCGTCGGCCTCGGCGATGTCGGCCCACACCAGCCGCGGAGAACCAGAGGGAGGGGTCGGCGGAGGGGCGGGGGCGGCGGACGCCGGCGGGGGGCGGGGCTCGAGGGCGGGGACAGGGGGAGGGCGGCGGCAGGGCAGCCGCAGCGCCCGCGTCGCCAGGGGCGTCGCCAGTCGCCAGAGCCATCTCCCCCGCCCCTATAGAGAATCCCGCTTTCCCATCCGAATCTATTTTTTCTGACATCCGATCCTACATGATACACGAGGCATCATCCTAGGGCTATACATTGGCCATGCCAATGTTCGAGTAATGTGACGTTAGCTCGCAAACATGTCAAATTAATCACGGGATGTTACCCATAGTGATATTTTTGGCGTTAACCAACTGCACCGGTGGTCGCAAAAATAAACGTCATACTTCGTTAGAAAATCTGTAGAAGATGACATTTGTTTGGCCTTTGGTGTCTCCATTGCTGCTGATCGTAGTGTGGTGCCTGGCCTGTGTCCTTGCTTTCTTGAGGGCATGTCGGTTACGCTAAGTTCTGTAATGCGTTAATGTGATGCTCTGGCTGATATTCTATCTGCAGAAAGCCAACTCTCCAGATATTTTTCAGGGTTCAGACTTGTAAACCACTTGATGTTTTTTTGAGAGAGATAACAATAAGTTTCAGTTGGATTTAGAGTTTGCGTTCATCTTCAAGGTACTGGCAGCATTGTTGGAGTAGACAGAACATAATACACACTGCTGCTTCTTCCATTACTGATTCTGCATAGATGGAACTAAATGTTCAGCTGCCACATTACTTACAAATACTTGAGAGCTAAATGAGTATATATGATTCATGTGCATAGTGAGAGGCGGCACCTTCGGCCCATCTCTGCATGGTTTGTGGCATTGCTGAAGCTGCTGTTCACGCAGGCATGTATGGCGGCGGGGCTGGTCCAGGGAGGACGACGATCGTAAGGTTCGACTCTGGAATTCCTAATGCGTTGATGTGATGCCATGACAGTATGACACTTGCTATATCTTCCATTCCAGGCTAAATGGTGACGCAACTTTTCCAGCAAAATAGAATCCTTTGATTGCCTTTTATACGTTTCAGTCGGATTTAGAGTATGGGTCATCTTCAAGGTGCTGGCTGGCATTGTTACAGTAGTTCAGTGGCTGAACTGGACCTACCACTGACTGGCAATTTCGTTTTGGAAAAGCATTTCCATCTACTATTGGATAGCTATGTCAGTAGAGAAACATCAATGGGTTAAGTGAGGATATCTTTCCCGCCAATCCTGTGCGCCAACCCGCATACATCGCAAATGAGCTTGAGCAGCGAAAAAGAAGTTTCCTAAATGTGAAAAATAATCAGGAAAAAATAGACATGTAAAATGTTTAGGTAGCATGCATGGGCTTGCATTTTTTTCATACAAAAAAAAAGATCATTGTTGCGACCCGTGTATCTAAAGTTTTAATGTTTGAAAATTGAGGGAAGTATTGAGTTTTTTTATCGATGGAGAAAATCTATGAATACCCATATAAATGATTCAAGAAAATACATGTGTAATTTTTACATTTTTGGAAGTTTTTAAATTTTATTTATAGTTTAAATTTGTCCCGGGAACCAATCCACTCTGCTATCTCTAGTGACATGGTAATTCTTGCATTTTTTTATTAAGAAGAGCACCATCACAACCTATGTAGAAGTCAAGTTTTAATGTTTGAAAATTTAGGGAAGTATTTAGTTTTTTTTGGAGAAACAAATCTATGAATACCCATATAAATGATTCAACAAAATACATTTGTAATTTTTTATGAAGTTTTTAATATTTATTTCAAAGTTAAAGTTTTTCCCAAGAACCTTTCCTCTTTGCTTGGTCTAGTCACATGTTAATTCTTCCATTTTGTTTTCATTACAAAAAGCACCATTTCAACCTATATATATAGAACTCAAGTTTTAATGGCTAAGATTTTAGAAAGTATTCTGTTTGCTTTTTAGGGAGATTTTTATATGAATATGTAGTGTCCATAAATGATTGAAACGATTACATCTGTAAACTTTTACATTTAGTATTTATAAGTTATTGTAGTATTTACTTGAAGTTACTATTTTCCCTGAGAACCTTTCCTCCACTCTGGTGACATGGTAGTTTCTTAATGCCTTTCAGTTACAGTAAGAATGTGCACTAGCGTTGGAGTGAAAATGCAAGCGGTGAGGCCATTTCTGTGAAGTGGAAGATCAAAACATTCTCTCCAACAATCGCAAGGTTAAAGAGGAGCCTGAAATATCAGACGGTCCACATTGAATGTTGTATATGTAATTGGCTTTTTCTTATGCTGACCTCAATTATGATATATGAGTTGAGTTTTCTTGCACTTAGCCATGAGTGTCTCGAAGGTATATGGGTTTGTATAGTGTGTAGTATTTATGCAATGTGATTGAGCCTGATGTCCTAGGACATTATGATTAACCGGTTGTTTGCCTCAAGGTTTTTGACATTTTGCAAGCTATATGTCATATTAGTAAATTTATATTTAAAAATAGTTTTTTATTATACATATTATGTTATATAATTCATATTTTGTTTATCTACCTACCAATGTTGAGAGAAGATTAACGAAGGTTGCTGAGGAAAGGATGACACCACTCACATCTGCCACCAACTTTAGAGTCGATTTCATATTAAATCGATGACCAATGGGAGGATGCTTTGAGATTGGTCAATGTGTTCTCAATGTGATGATGCTTTGGAAGTGTTTTTCGGTTTTCTTTTTGACGAAGGGTGGAAGGGGGCCTAACTTAAGGGAAACGCTTGTGCCTGGCCGACCGGCTGATCTTCACCCGGTCACGCGCGAGCCACGTGACCGAGGCGTATCATACATCTCGCGCACCTCCCTGCCCGACCTTATCTTGTTTCTTCCTCTACCTTCTTCCTCTACCTTCTTCCTCCAGATCCCCTTCTCTCTTTCTCTCTCAACCGCATCCACGCACGGTGGTGGCCACGCTCCTCACCTTCCTCCTCCAGATCCCGCTGCCGGCTAGCTCCTATCCCGCGTAGGTCCCTACCTCCAACCTCAGCGCCCACGCACACTTCTTCCGCTGCCCCTGGCCGCAGATTCCTTCTGCCCCGGCGAGCCGGAGTTGGAAGTCACCTAGTACTCGCCCTAACTTAAAGCAGAGCCCAGTTATTTTGTTCGTTCTCTCAAAGCCCAAAGCCTACACACACCCACTTTCCCCCGAACCCCATGGAGGCACAGACAAGCTCGCCAGCGGCCGCCGCCGCGCCGCTTCCCCCGGACGATCTCCTTCGGGAGATATTCCTGCGCCTCCCGCCGGAGCCGATCCACCTCTTCCGCGCCTCCTTCGTCTGCAAGCACTGGCGCGGCCTCGTCCATGACGCCCGCTTCCTCCGCCGCTTCCATGATTTCCACGGCGGCACGCCTCCCGTGCTCGGCTTCTTCAACCAGAAAGGGCCTCCCTTCTTCGTCCCCACCTCTGGCAGCTTCGCGCTCTCCACCGCCACGATGTCCCCAGATGACTGGTGGGCCCTCGACTGCCGCCACGGCCGCGCCCTCATTGAGAGCTGCCGCACTGGGATGTTGCTTGTCTGGGACCTCGTGACCGGCGACAAGAAGTACCTACCGCTCCCCGCGCAGGACTATGCTCAGTACAATGGCGTGGTTCTGTGCGCGGCCGGCCACGCCGACCACCGCGACTGCCATTTGTGCCCGTTTCTCGTGGTGTTCGTGTTCAGTGACGACAGGGATTTCATCACCTCCGCATGCGTCTTCTCGTCCGTGATCGGTGCCTGGGGTGAGATCACTTCGATTGTTATACCAGATGCATTAGTTCTGCCAAAGCCGACGGCTCTGGTTGGAAACACGATCTACTTCCTGTTGGATAACAATAACATCATGGAGTTCCTTTTGGATAAGCATAGCTTGGATTTAGTTGAGGAGGTGCCATATACCTACGATCAGACTATCATCATGTCGACAAAGGATGGATGCCTCGGTTTAGCTGGAGTGGAACGATTCAATTTCAATCTTAATCTGTGGTCAAAGGTGGCGAGCATTGACGGGGTGGTGACATGGACACATCTAAGGGTCATTGAACTCGAAAAAATTCTTGCGCCTGAAGCAGTGTCAGCGTGTATGGTTGGAGGTATTGGAGCCCATGCAGTTGGTTGTGCGGTAGATGCGGATGTGATCTTCATCGATGTGTATCCTAGCATCTATATGATCCATCTCAAGTCCATGAAGATCGAGGAGGTGTCGAAGAAACGAATCGGCAGACAATATGTTTTTCCTTACACAAGTTTCTACACTCCAGGTACCGCCAATATTTACATTGTTGCAGAGTTCACTTTAATCTTTCAACTATATCCACCTTCAAGATGCTTTACAATATATGAGTCAGCCGTAGTTCATTTACAAATGATAAGTTTTCATGGAGCTTCTTTTGAAAGAACTGCTAACTAAATGATGAGCAATTAATACTCTGGATCCTCCTGCTGCTGCTCGTTCTAGTAGGATTTGCACCAAGTTACTAACAAGTCATTCACGCAACTACGCGAGAGCGAAAAATAACCCTTTCACAACTAGAAGATGTATAGGAGGAAGTCCTGGCATTGTTACTTGCATGTGTTTCATATATTTGCTCTTCATCGAGAGTTCCAGAGTCACATCCCGCAATTTGCTTATAGCATAATTCATAATCAATTATTTGATGTTCAGTTGGGCTACACATCTAAATCTAAACAGTGATCATTGTGTTTACTGCTAGAGTTTGGGCTTGTACATTTAGTCAAGTGGCACCATTAAAAAGTAATTTGCTTACCAGCAAGCATATACTTGAGGAACAATATAGTTGTATCCTGGCACCGGTTTATAATTGTTCTTCCATCTTGTTCTGTTGTGGTATATTGGATAATATAATCTCACTGAATCACGAGAGTTGATAAATTAAGGAACCAAAGTGACCAATAGTCAGCATTTTGTTTGTGTTTCATAATAGAACAATAACCAATTGGCGAGTCAATGCTGAACTCTTTTCTCTTTCAGTTTAAGCAACTGGACTCTAATGTCTGGATTCTGGATATTGCCTTGTCAATTGCTCGAGCTTCAAGCTATGTTGGAATTTAGGGTGGTTACTTAGTTTCTTATTTCTCTGGTCTGCATTCTTTGTTCTGAACTGCAGAAAATATGTGTTCATTCTGGTATTCTTTCGCTTTCATGTGCATACAAAACATAGATATAAATTACAAATGGGCCCACACCAAAACAAATTCTAAAATGCTTCTTGGTTAAGTAAATCACTGAATACCGTTATCCTTTGTTTAATTTGAGGTAGATTAGATGTCTTGATGAATATTTAATTCTTGATTTCTTGCAATACATGTCATTTCTTAATTGTTCTTTGACTACTTGTAGCAAAAGCTAGTATTTTCTGCAAGGTGAGATATATAATAAGTGTTTCATTTATGTTTCACCACCTCTTATCAGTTATTTTCTTGTCCATGTTTTTCAATAGTTATTGACTTATATTCTTCTCGTAGTAATTACCATTGGTGGTGCAAATGATCAAGTTGAACTGCTGAACAACAGTTGAGATGATTGTGCTGTTACATCTGCTGATACGCTTTGTTGGTTCAAGAGGTGATATGACATCCTCTGTTACTCTATTGTTTTGTTTGCAAGCACTGGATCAATATTCTCTGCAGTGGTGAAAAAAAATCTAGTGGTATGCACAGTACAGCTGGAACCTTGAATAATGTGACTATATCGCCTACTTTGACCTTATTCGCTTTTTCTCTTGGAGCTGGGAAACACTCCTCGATCTGCACAGTTCGTAGTTCATTATGCTGATGTCCTACCACAAGGCAGTTTATCATATGAGACAATTTTATATCATTTCTTTGATATCCTTTTGTTGTATAGTCGCATCAGTCACGAGCTAGAGTCTTTGCATTTTATAGAGAACACAATGGCAGGAAGGTTTCAGCTCAATCTTCAGATATGAACTCATGCTCTCATTGTCACTAATCATCACCTTGAGCCAAAAGTATTTCAGTATTACTAGAAATCAAATGTTGCCCATGACTGGTAATCTTGCTAGTACAGTGTACTACTTGTTCTCTCTCTGCTGAGATGTGCAAAGAGACGAGAGAACAAGTTTAACGGTTAGAAACTGTTTTGCTAGTGCAGTTTGAACAGATATCGTTTTCTCTGTATTTTTGCCCCTCGTGATTCTGAGTAGCCAAAATCGGCTCCGCTGATGAGATTGCTGCTGTGCAGGTTTCCGTCGAGCGGTGAATGTGGCTGTAAACGAACTGCTACTCCTTGAGAAGTGTGTCGCTCACTTGCAAAACATGAGGAATTATTAGCATGATATTGACCAACTGCAACGGTGGTTGGTAAAACATAGATCATCCTATGAAATATTGCTGATGACAAGAGCCTGTTCGAGTTTGATTGGCCTCTGGTTGTCCATTTGTGGCTTTAATAATGCTCTGTAGCACATTCGTGCTGAACCAATATTTTATGTTTTTCTTCAGAGATTCCTATGGCTTTGTGATCTCTATGATCGCCCGCTAAAAATTGTCACAGTTTGTTCTTTTCTTTTTTGGTGTACTGTCGCAATGCTGTGTAATGCACAAAATTGAACTCTGCTAGTGTGATGGCATGGCAATATGGCAGGTGCTATACGCCTATACCTGGGAAGTATATATGCAGTTTCTCCTTCAAATTTGAATTCTAGCTTCAGGTAGTATACATGCTTTTCGCTGTCAAAGTGTGCAGAAGGCGAAAATGGTGACGGAAGCAACGCAACGCGCTCGGGCCGTCGCGTTGTACCACAGGTAGCCCTTTTGTTTATATATATGAACTCGGGCTTTTAGCCGGACGTTCAGCGTTTGGGTTCATGTCTTAAGACTAAGGTGCCGGCGTTTTAGCTTCAGAAATACATCCCACACCTGTTTGGACCATGAGTAAACGAAAGCTTCATTATTTTTCCTGGTCTTCTATCTTGAGCTTTTGATTCATCATCAGGAGCTACTAGTAATACAACTACAGAGTTAAAAAAAAGGACGAAGTAATCTCTGATGATTCTATTCATATGCAGCGCACGGTATAAATACAAGTACAGCATGTGTCTAACAACAGTCACATCACAACGGCATGTCCTACATGCATACACAGATGCACGGTGGAGACGTTGTCGCAGTAGACGAGTGTAGCACGGTTTGATGGGTGCGCGCGCTCGTGAAGTAGTTATTCGTTCGAGATCGGCGTCTGGAGTGAGATCACTTTCTATTCAAGTACCATATTCATTACTTGAGTTGAACCTAGAACTGGGCGTTCGATTCCACCGAACCGACAGGGTCGGTGCTTCGGTGTTTACAAAATTTCGATTTTGAGAAAAACCTGACCGATCGGTCAACAGAAAATCAGCTAACCGGTGCTTCGGTCCACCGAAAGCTCGGTTCGGTGACCGGTTGTGACCGAACAACACCGATCTACAACCTAGAAAATGACATACGAAGCCAGAAATCGTGTGCGCTCCACAGAATCGCTGCTCACAATAGATCAAAGTTACTCCACAGAATCGTGTGGATGGGAAGCAGTGAAGGTTGCGCAAAAGAAGGAAGAGTGAGGAGAAGGAGTCGGCTGCCGGACCCCGCCGCTGGCTGCTGGGGTAGGAGAGTAGGGGCGACTTGGGCTATGGGGGAAATAGCCCTGGAAGGAGAGGGAGGAGGCCACCCTGGTTGCGTGCTACTGGACAATCACCGCTGGCTGCTAGGTTGGGGAGCACTGACGGCTAGGGCTGGGAACTTGGGATAGGACGTGGATAGTGGGGCTCGTGCGAGACTGGAGAAAGGATCCCGAAACTTGAGGGCCTTGATAGTTAATGTAACGGGCCATCATTTTCTACGAGATCTGGCCCATGTTCGGTTGTATTCGGTCGCTTCGGGTAGCCAATGCCTGAGACCGAATTGCCCGAAGTTAATTCGGGTTTCTAGCGCTGAGAACCGGAGTTGTGAGTTCGGTCTATTCTGCTTCGGTCTCGGTTCTTTCGGTTCGGTAGTTCGGTCAATGGTTAATATGCCCACCCCTAATGCTAGGTAGCGCGTCTTGTGCTGAACCGGTCTGTTAGGTTTTTTTTAAGAGATTTATAGTTAATCTGCTGATCCTGTAGTGTGGTGCCTGGCCTGTGCCCTTGCTTTCATGATATGACGTGCGTACGTGAGGGCATGTCTGTTACACTAAGTTCTGCAATGCACTAATGTGATGCTCTGGCTGATATTCTATCCGCAGAAGGACAACTCTTCAGATATTTTTGAGGGTTCAGACTTGTAAACCACTTGATGACTTGTAAACCTGTGAGAACAATAAGTTTTCACAATAGCCGCATTTCAGTAGACTGAATTTTCGCAGTTGGGTCAGTCGATTTTGGTCGAAGGGAAAAATAGCCAGAGGGGGGAGGAAGAAACTCGCCGGAGGGGAGGAAGAAGCTCGTTGGGCAGGTTACTCCGGTATCTATCTTAGGGATCAAGGTGGGGCGGTGGTGTGGGTATTCGGCGGAGAAAAAACTCGATGCGGCGGGCCTAGATGGATGGCCGGGGCGATGGTAGACCAGAGGTGGGGGTGGTTCCTGGGAGGGCGGGGCGGTGAGGTGGCGCGGGAGCGCCGCCGGCCGCGGGCGGCGGGGGCCGACGGTCCGGCCGGTGGTCCGTGGTGGTGGCTGGGGAAAGATGGGGTGAGGAAGAAGAGAATGAGGTGGAAGATGATGCCTGGACGTTGGATCTTGATCTAACGGTTGGGATGAAATCGACTGACCACTTCAAAGTTTCAGTTGACTGATGAGCCATTCCCATAAGTTTCAGTATGGTTGGCATTGTTGCAGTAGACAGAATACACACTGCTGCTGCTTCCATTTCTGATACTGCATAGGGGGAACTCAATGTTCAGCTGCCACATTACTTGCAAAATACTTGAGAGCAAAATGAGTATATATGATTCATGTGCATAGTGAGAGACGGCACCTGCGGTCCATGTCTGCGTGGTTTGTGACATCGCTGAAGTTGCTGTTCACGCAGCCACGTACGGCGGCGGGGCTGGTCCAGGGAGGACGACGATCGTAAGGTTCGACTCTGGAATTCCTAATGCGTTGATGTGATGCCATGACATTATGGAACTTGATATATCTTCCATTCCAGGCTAAATGGTGACGCAACTTCTCCAGCTCCTTTGATTGTCTTTTATACGTTTCAGTCGGATTTAGAGTATGGGTCATCTTCAAGGTGCTGGCTGGCATTGTTACAGTAGTTCAGTGGCTGAACCGGACCTACCACTGACTGGCAATTTCGTTTTGGAAAAGCATTTCCATCTACTATTGGATAGCTATGTCAGTAGAGAAACATCAATGGGTTAAGTGAGGATATCTTTCCCGCCAATCCTGTGCGCCAATCCGCATAGTCGCAAATGAGCTTGAGCAGCGAAAAAGAAGTTTTCTAAATGTGAAAAATAATCAGGAAAAAATAGACATGTAAAATGTTTAGGTAGCATGCATGGGCTTGCATTTTTTTATAAAAAAAAGATCATTATTGCGACCGTGTATCTAAAGTTTTAATGTTTGAAAATTTAGGGAAGTATTGAGTTTTCTTATCGATGGAGAAAACCTATGAATACCCATATAAATGATTCAAGAAAATACATGTGTAATTTTTACATTTTTGGAAGTTTTTAAATTTTATTTTTAGTTTAAATTTGTCCCGGGAACCAATCCACTCTGCTATCTCTAGTGACATGGTAATTCTTGCATTTTTTTTATTAAGAAGAGCACCATCACGACCTATGTAGAAGTCAAGTTTTAATGTTTGAAAATTTAGGGAAGTATTTAGTTTTTTTTGGAGAAACAAATCTATGAATACCCATATAAATGATTCAACAAAATACATTTGTAATTTTTATGAAGTTTTTAATATTTATTTCAAAGTTAAAGTTTTTCCCAAGAACCTTTCCTCTTTGCTTGGTCTAGTCACATGTTAATTCTTCCATTTTGTTTCCATTACACAAAGCACCATTGCAACCTATATATGTAGAACTCAAGTTTTAATGGCTAAGATTTTAGAAAGTATTTTGTTTGCTTTTTAGGGAGATTTTTATACGAATATGTAGTGTCCATAAATGATTGAAACGATTACATCTGTAAACTTTTACATTTAGTATTTATAAGTTATTGTAGTATTTACTTGAAGTTACTATTTTCCCTGAGAACCTTTCCTCCACTCTGGTGACATGGTAGTTTCTTAATGCATTCCAATTACAGTAAGAATGTGCACTAGCGTTGGAGTAAAAATGCAAGCGGTGAGGCTATTTCTGTGAAGTGGAAGATCAAAGCATTCTCTCCAACAATCGCAAGGTTAAAGAGGAGCCTGAAATATCAGACGGTCCACATTGAATGTTGTATATGTAATTGCCGTTTTCTTATGCTGACCTTAATTATGATATATGAGTCGAGTTTTTTCTTGCACTTAGCCATGAGTGTCTGGAACGTATATGGGTTTGTATAGTGTGTAGTTTTTATGCAATGTGATTGAGCCTGAGGTCCTAGGACAGTATGATTAACCAGTTGTTAGCCTCAAGGTTTTTGACATTTTGCAAGCTATATGTCATATTAGTAAATTTATATTTAAAAATAGTTTTTTATTATACATATTATGTTATATAATTCATATTTTGTTTATCTTCCTACCTATGTTGAGACAGGATTAATGAAGGTTGCTGAGGAAAGGATGACACCACTCACATCTGCCGCCAACTTTAGAGTCGATTTCATATTAAATCAGTGACCAATGGGAGGATGCTTTGAGATTGGTCAATGTGTTCTCAATGTGATGGTGCTTTGGAAGTGTTTTTAGGTTTTCTTTTTGACGAAGGGTGGAAGGGGGTCTAACTTAAGGGAAATGCTTGTGCCTGGCCGACCGGCTGATCTTCACCCGGTCATGCGCGAGCCACGTGATCGAGGCGCATCATACATCTCGCGCACCTCCCTGCCCTCACCTTACTTGTTTCTTCCTCTACCTTCTTCCTCCAGATCCCCTTCTCTTTTTCTCTCTCAACCGCGTCCAGGCACGGTGGTGGCCATGCTCCTCGCCTTCCTCCTCGAGATCCTGCCGCCGGCTAGCTCCTATCCCGCGTAGGTCCCTATCTCCAACCTCAGCGCCCACGCGCACTTCTTCCACTGCCCCTGGCCGCAGATTCCTTCCGCCCCGGCGAGCCGGAGTTGGAAGTCACATAGTACTCGCCCTAACTTAAACCAGGGCCCAGTTATTTTGTTCGTTCTCTCAAAGCCCAAAGCCGACACACACCCACTTTCCCCCGAACCTCATGGAGGCACGGACAAGCTCGCCGGCGGCCGCTGCCGCGCCGCTTCCCCCCAGACGATCTCCTCCGGGAGATATTCCTGCGCCTCCCGCCGGAGCCGATCCACCTCTTCCGCGCCTCTTTCGTCTGCAAGCACTGGCGCGGCCTCATCCACGACGCCCGCTTCCTCCACCGCTTCCACGATTTGCACGGCGGCACGCCTCCCGTGCTCGGCTTCTTCAACCAGAAAGGGCCCTCGTCCCCACCTTCGGCAACTTCGCGCTCTCCACCGCCACAATGTCCCTAGATGACTGGTGGGCCCTCGACTGCCGCCACGGCCGTGCCCTCGTTGAGAGCTGCCGCATTGGGACGCTGCTTGTCTGGGACCTCGTGACCGGCGACAAGCAGTACCTGCCGCTCCCCGCGCATGACTGTTCTGGGTACAATGGAGCGGTTCTGTGTGCGGCTGGCCACACCGACCACCGCGACTGCCATTTGTGCCCATTTCTCGTGGCGTTCGTGTTCAGTGACGACAGAGATTTCATCACCTCCGCATGCATCTTCTCGTCCGAGACCGGTGCCTGGGGTGAGATCACTTCGATTGTTATACCAGATGCATTAGTTCTGCCAAAGCCGACAGCTCTGATTGGAAACACAATCTACTTCCTGTTGGATAACAATAGCATCATTGAGTTCGTTTTGGATAAGCATAGCTTGGATTTAGTTGAGGAGGTGCCATATACCTACGATCAGACTATCATCATGCCGACAAAGGATGGATGCCTCGGTTTAGCTGGAGTGGAACGATTCAATTTCAATCTTAATCTGTGGTCAGAGGTGGCGAGCATTGACGGGGTGGTGACATGGACACATCTAAGGGTCATTGAACTCGAAAAAATTCTTGCGCCTGAAGCAGTGTCAGCGTGTATGGTTGGAGGTATTGGAGCGCATGCAGTTGGTTGTGCGGTAGATGCGGATGTGATCTTCATCGACGTGTATCCTAGGATCTATATGATCCATCTCAAGTCCATGAAGATCAAGGAGGTGTCTAAGTAACGGATCGGCAGACAATATGTTTTTCCTTACACAAGTTTCTACGCTCCAGGTACCGCCAATATTTACAGTGTTGCAGAGTTCACTTTAATCTTTCAACTATATGCGCCTTGAAATGCTTTACAATATATGAGTCAGCCGTAGTTCATTTACAGATGACAAGTTTTCATGGAGCTTCTTTTGAAAGAACTGCTAACTAAATGATGAGCAATTAATACTCTGGGTTCTCCTCCTGCTGCGGCTCGTTCTAGTTGGATTTGCACCAAGTTACTAACTAGTCATTCACGCAACTACGCGAGAGCGAAAAATAACCCTTTCACATCTAGAAGATGTATAGGAGGAAGTCCTGGCATTGTTACTTGCATGTGTTTCACATATTTGCTCTTCATCCAGAGTTCCAGACTCACATCCTGCAATTTGCTTATAGCATAATTCATAATCAATTATTTGATGTTAAGTTTGTTAAACATATAAGGTTCAGGTTCAGCGCATATAGTGCAACGTTGTAACGTGGTAGATCTCTTGGAGATATTCTGGTAGTTTGTTGGCCTAGATAACTAGCTTAACCGCGGCTAACTCTATCTCTCTCTTTCTTCTTCTCCAAGATGTATTCTATCTCCTGTATGTGCTACAGGGATCTGCGCCCCTGCCTATAAACACGAACCACGTCCCCTCGTACCGAGGCAATACGTTTATCGCATCTTTACATGGTAACCAGAGCCTCCTTCTTCCACAACATCTACCATCCATTAAACCCTAGCTCCAACCATGTCGTCTTCCGCCGTCGCTCCTGTATCCACCATCCATGGTCAGGTAAC
The DNA here is from genome assembly GCF_056163025.1 of Triticum urartu. NCBI lineage: Eukaryota > Viridiplantae > Streptophyta > Magnoliopsida > Poales > Poaceae > Triticum > Triticum urartu. The sequence continues at coordinate 594,043,547 of NC_141876.1, forward strand.
AGAGAAGTTCACCAGGACGAACTATGTCCTCTGGCGTGCTCAGATCACGCCCCAGCTTATCGACGCTGGCCTGTTTGGCTACGTCGACGGATCCATCAAGGAACCGGAGAAGTTCCTCGTCACCAAGGATAAAGATGGCAAGGAGGAAGCCGTCCCGAACCCTCTACACCAAGTCTGGGTAATGGAAGATCAGCAGGTACTTGGCCATCTGTTGATCAATCTCTCTCGAGAAGTTCTTATCCAGGTGACTTCGATCCGCAAGGCGCATGAGCTCTGGACTGCTGTGGCGAGCATGTTCTCGTCCCAGTCCCGATCTCGCATCAACAACATCAGGATTGCCCTCTCCAACACGCAGAAGGGCACGCAAACGGTGGGCGCCTACTTCGCCCACATCCGCTCCCTCGCCGACGAACTGGCGGCCGCTGGCAAGCCGCTGGATGACGATGAAGTCATCTCCTACATCCTGGCAGGGCTGGATATGGAGTACCAGCCGCTGGTGTCGTCACTCGACGCCCGCAAAGAACCGGTCACGATCGATGATCTGTTCGCTCAAGTAAGCAACTTCGACCAGTGCATTGCTATGTTTCATGGTGCTGGCAACAACGCCGGGTTCAAGAGCTCCGCTAACGCCGCCGTTCGTGGTGGTCGTGGTGGCTCACGCGGCTACCGTGGCCCTCCGCGCAACAAGGGAAAGAACAGCGGCGGCGGCAGCGGCAACTCCAACAACAACGCCTCTCATGGGCGGCCCTCCTACACCAACAACAAGGGTCATCACAACAACTCCAGGAGCCGCCCCGACGCTGTCAAGTGTCAAATATGCGGCAAGATCAGTCACTCAGCAAGGGATTGCTGGTACCGGTTTGAGGAGGATGAAGGAGAATCCTCGCAAGATGAGAAGGTCACTGGTGCTGCAGAAGCCTCATACGGGGTTGATACAAACTGGTATGTTGATAGTGGCGCTACAAATCACATCACCGGTGAACTTGAAAAGGTGACTATGCGGGAGAAGTACCGCGGCCAAGACCAGATACATACAACAAGTGGATCAGGTATGAGGATTAAACATGTTGGTCATTCAGTTTTCCAAACCCCTCACCGAAAGATTCATCTAAGAAAAATTCTTCATGTCCCTAGTGCATCTAAAAATCTACTCTCCGTTCATCGTATTGCCATTGACAATCATGTCTTTCTCAAGTTTCACCCCTTTTTCTTTTTGATCAAGGATCAGGCAACGAGGAAGGTGCTCTACCGAGGTAGATGTGTTCGCAGGCTTTACCCATTGATTCCGGAGTTTAGAAGAATAAATAAGCAAGCTTATGGTGTCACCAAAATCTCCTCGACAAGGTGGCATGATAGACTAGGGCATGCATCATTTTCTTTAATTGAACGATTGCTTAGGAAGAATAAGCTCCCATATGTTGGAGAGCGTGATGTTGAAACAATTTGTGATTCTTGTCAAAAGGCTAAAAGCCATCAATTACCTTATCCAATTTCCACGAGTATTTCTACCAAACCATTGCGACTTATCTTTTCTGATGTTTGGGGTCCTGCTCCAAGTTCTGTTGGTAGGCATACTTACTATGTTAGCTTCATTGATGACTATAGCAAGTATTCTTGGATCTATTTACTTAAAAAAAGATCCGAGGTTTTTCAAGTGTTTCAAAACTTCCAAGCTCACGTTGAACGAAAGTTTAATAGCAAAATCATTGCCGTTCTATCCGATTGGGGAGGGGAATACGAAAAATTAAACTCGTTTTTCCAAACTCTTGGCATCTCTCACCAAGTTTCTTGTCCTCATGCTCATCAGCAGAATGGATCTGCCGAAAGAAAACATAGGCACACTGTTGAGGTTGGTCTAGCTCTCTTAACCGGCGCATCCATGCCCCTCAAATTTTGGGACGAGGCTTTTCTTGCCGCTGTTCACATCATCAACATGCTTCCTAGTCGTGTCATTAATCATGAAACTCCGATAGAAAGGCTCCTTCACATCAAACCCGATTATACATCACTTCGTGTCTTTGGGTGTGCATGTTGGCCAAACCTTAGACCCTACAACAATCGTAAACTTATGTTTCGCTCACAGTGTGTCTTCTTGGGATATAGCCCTGAACATAAAGGAGTTAAGTGCATTGATGTCTCCACTGGACGAGTCTATATCTCTAGAGATGTCGTGTTTGACGAGACAAAATTTCCCTTTGCCGATCTACATCCAAACGCCGGTGCTCTTCTTCGCCAAGAAATTCTCCTTTTGCCATCACATCTAGTAGGTGCCTCTGGGGAAGATAACTGTAATGATCACATGCCAACTAATCCTCATAACAGTTTGCTTAAGCTATGTGATGATGCAGGACAAAACAGTGAAGCCAATGGTGGTCATGGTGAAGAAAATGGTGAAGAAACGGCTCCAAACGAGCCATATTTCATGTGCAGGCCCTTGGGGAACATATCTTCCTCGGGATCCGGGCCGCACCAGTCCTGCAGGCGATCTCCTTCGGGATTGACGTCCTCTGCACCTACGCCTGACAACGACACGTCCGACAGCGCTTGGGTCGCCCGCCCTGACTCGGCAGCGCGCCACGCCTCCGACCAATCAGCGGGCGCTGATGGCCCGCGCCAATCTCCGGGCCCCACGCGGCAGCTGACAGGCCGCTTCCCCGATCCGCCCACGTGCTACGCGCGGCGCCCGCGTCAGCCGACCGGCTCGAGGTCCCGTGCGGTGGACCACCCGATCCACCCGACAGGCGCTGGATCTCGCATGGATCCGGTAACGCTCCTAGTGGGGGGCGAATCTCCTGCTGCGGGCGGATCTTCTATGGCAGATGGCGCCCCGTCATCACACGCTGAAGCCGCAGAAAATCCTGCCTCCTCGTCAGACCGCAGAGTATCTGCCTCGGGATCACCAGGGGATGCTGCTGTGGATTTTTCTGCTGCAGACCCCGGATCTTCTGTGCAACAAACTGCTGCTGCTTCACCATCCATGCCACACACACGTCTACAAAAAGGGGTATTGCAACCTGTCAATTATAAAAAGGTACTTAAGTTTGGCTTAGCCTGCTCTACAGGTGAACCACAAACGCTTGATGAGGAATTAGGTGACACAAAGTGGAAGCAAGCTATGGAAGAAGAGTACAGAGCACTCCAGAAAAATAAGACATGACACCTAGTTCCTCCACGGCAAGGTAAAAATCTCATTGATTGCAAGTGGGTATTCAGAATAAAAAGGATGTCTGATGGAACTATTGATCGGTATAAGGCTAGACTTGTTGCCAAACGATTTAAGGAACGGTATGGCATAGACTATGAGGACACCTTTAGTCCCGTTGTAAAAGCTGCCACCATTCGTCTTGTTTTGTCTATTGCTGTTTCCAGGGGATGGAGTCTCAGACAGCTAGATGTTCAGAACGGGTTCCTTCATGGTGTTCTGGAAGAGGAAGTGTATATGAAGCAACCTCCTGGGTTTGAGAACAAAAACACACCTTTCCATGTTTGCAAGTTGGATAAAGCTTTGTATGGCCTTAAACAAGCTCCTAGGGCATGGTACTCCCGTCTCAGTAAAAAATTACAAGCACTTGGTTTTGTTCCTTCCAAGTCGGACACATCACTGTTCATTTACAATAAGTGCAACACATCTATCTTTGTGCTCATCTATGTTGACGATATTATTGTTACAAGCTCATCAGATGAAGCAGTGACAGGACTGTTGAAAGATCTTAGTGCTGAATTTGCACTGAAGGATCTAGGAGACTTGCATTCTTTCCTAGGTATTGAGGTAAGGAAACAAGGAAGTGAACTTCACCTATCTCAGGAAAAAAATGCTACTGATCTTGTAAGAAGAGCTAGGCTACAGGGATGCAAGTCATCACCAACACCAATGTCAAGTTCTGAAAAGATTTCTCTTACAGAGGGAGAACTCCTGAATCAGGAAGATAGCACCAAGTACAGAAGCTTAGTTGGTGCACTCCAGTACTTGACACTTACAAGACCAGATATTTCTTTTGCTGTGAACAAAGTTTGTCAGTTTCTTCATGCTCCCATTACAGTTCATTGGACTGCTGCAAAACGGATAGTAAGATATGTCAAAGACACTGTTAATGTTGGTCTTACTTTCTCTAAGTCTACTTTAACTCTTGTCAGTGCATTCTCTGATTCTGACTGGGCAGGAGATATTGATGATAGGCGCTCTACTGGTGGTTTTGCAGTATTCTTTGGACCTAACCTAATATCTTGGTGTGCAAAGAAACAGGCTACAGTCTCAAGATCAAGTACAGAAGCAGAATACAAGGCTTTGGCTAATGCAACAACAGAAATTATCTGGGTTCAATCCATGCTCAGAGAACTTGGAATAAAACATACTCAAGCTCCATGTCTTTGGTGTGACAATCTTGGTGCCACCTATTTGTCTGCAAATCCTGTGTTTCCTGCAAGAACAAAACATATTGAGATTGACTTCCACTTCGTTCGAGAAAGGGTTGCTAGCAGGAAGCTTGAGATCCGGTTTGTGCATTCCAGAGATCAAGTTGCAGATGGCTTCACCAAGGCATTGCCTACAAGGAGTTTTGAAGAATTCAAACGTAATCTCAACTTAACAAAGTTGTGATTATGGGAGGGTGTTAAACATATAAGGTTCAGGTTCAGCGCATATAGTGCAACGTTGTAACGTGGTAGATCTCTTGGAGATATTCTGGTAGTTTGTTGGCCTAGATAACTAGCTTAACCGCGGCTAACTCTATCTCTCTCTTTCTTCTTCACCAAGATGTATTCTATCTCCTGTATGTGCTACAGGGATCTGCGCCCCTGCCTATAAACACGAACCACGTCCCCTCGTAACGAGGCAAGACGTTTATCGCATCTTTACAAAGTTGGGCTACACATCTAAATCTAAACAGTGATCATTGTGTTTATTGCTAGAGTTTGGGCTTGTACATTTAGTCAAGTGGCACCATTAAAAAGTAATTTGCTTACCAGTAAGCATACACTTGAGGAACAATATAGTTGTATCCTGGCACCGGTTTATAATTGTTCTTCCATCTTGTTCTGTTGTGGTATATTGGATAATATAATCTCACTGAATCACGAGAGTTGATAAATTAAGGAACCAAAGTGACCAATAGTCTACATTTTGTTCGTGTTGCATAATAGAACAATAACCAATTAGCGAGTCAATGCTGAACTCTTTTCTCTTTCAGTTTAAGCAACTGGACTGTAATGTGTGGACTCTGGATATTGCCTTGTCAATTGCTCGAGCTTCAAGCTATGTTGGAATTTAGGGTGGTTACTTACTTTCTTATTTCTCTGGTCTGCATTCTTTGTTCTGAACTGCAGAAAATATGTGTTCATTCTGGTATTCTTTCGCTTTCATGTGCATACAAAACATAGATATAAATTACAAATGGGCCCACACCAAAACAAATTCTAAAATGCTTCTTGGTTAAGTAAATCACTGAATACCGTTATCCTTTGTTTAATTTGAGGTAGATTAGATGTCTTGATGAATATTTAATTCTTGATTTCTTGCAATACATGTCATTTCTTAATTGTTCTTTGACTACTTGTAGCAAAAGCTAGTATTTTCTGCAAGGTGAGATATATAATAAGTGTTTCATTTATGTTTCACCACCTCTTATCAGTTATTTTCTTGTCCATGTTTTTCAATAGTTATTGACTTATATTCTTCTCGTAGTAATTACCATTGGTGGTGCAAATGATCAAGTTGAACTGCTGAACAACAGTTGAGATGATTGTGCTGTTACATCTTCTGGTACGCTTTGTTGGTTGAAGAGGTGATACGACATCCTCTGTTACTATTATCTATTGTTTCGTTTGCAAGCACTGGATCAATATTCTCTGTAGTGGTAAAAAAAATCCAGTGCTATGCACAATACAGCTGGAACCTTGAATAATGTGCATTATCGCCTACTTTAACCTTGTTCGCTTTTTCTCTTGGAGCTGGGAAACACTCCTCGATCTGCACAGTTTATAGTTCATTATGCTGACATGCTACCACAATGCAGTTTATCATATCAACAATTTTATATCATTTCTTTGATATCCTTTTGTCGTATAGTTGCATCAGTCTTCAGTCATGAGCTGGAGTCTTTGCATTTTAGAGAACACAATGACTGGAAGGTTTCAGTTCAATCTTCAGATATGAACTCATGCTCTCATTGTCACTAATCATCACCTTGAGCCAAAAGTATTTCGGTATTACTAGAAATCTTGCTAGTACAGTCTACTACTTGTTCTCTCTCTGTTGAGATGTGCAAAGAGACGAGAGAACAAGCTTAACTGGTAGAAACTGTTTTGCTAGTGCAGTTTGAACAGATATCGTTTTCTCTATATATTTGCCCCTTGTGATTGTGAGTAGCCAAAGTCGGTTCCGCTGATGAGATTGCTGCTGTGCAGGTTTCGGTCGGGCGGCAAATGTAGCTGTAAATGAAGTACTACTCCTTGAGAAATGTGTCGCTCGCTTGCAGAACGTGAGGAATTAATCGCATGATGTTGACCAACTGCAACGGTGGTTGGTAAAATATGTAGATCATCCTGTGAAATATTGTTGATGACAAGAGCCTGTTCGGGTTTGATTGGCCTCTGGTTGTCCATTTGTGGCTTTAATAATGCTCTGTAGCACATTCGTGCTGAACCAATATGTTAGGTTTTTCTTTAGAGATTCCTATGGCTTTGTGAGCTCTATGACTCCCCGCTAAAAATTGTCACAGTTTGTTCTTTCCTTTTTTGGGGTACCATCGCAATGTTGTGTAATGCACAAAGTTGAACTCTGCTAGTGTGATGGCATGGAAATATCGTGCAAACTTGAATTCTAGCTTCAGATGAGTATACATGCTTTTCTTTGGCAAATTGTCCGGAACGTGGAAATCGTGACCGAAGCAACGCAACTTGCTCGGGCCGTCGCGCTGTACCACAGCCCTTTTGTTTATATATGAACTCCGGCTCTTAGCCGGACGTTCAGCGTTTGGGTTCATGTCTAAGACTAAGGTGCCGGCATTTCAGCTTCAGAAATACATATGCAGAGCACGCTATAAATACAAGTACAGCGTGTGTCTGACAACAGTCACATCACAACGGCATGTCCTACATACACACAGATGCACGGTGGAGACGTTGTTGGAGTAGACGAGTGTAGCACGGTTTGGTGGGCGCCCGAGCTCGTGAAGTACTCGCCTCCACGACAGCGTGTGCGGCCATGCGATACTCCTTCTCGTGACCGGAGACAAGCGCTACCTGCCATTCCCCCCGGCCTATGAGGCTGACCGGGCAGTGGAACTAATGGCACGATTCTCCGTGGGATCAACTATGGCTATTGCCAGCTTCGCCCTTTCCTCATTGCGTTCGTATTCAGTAACCAGTTAAATTTCATCACGTCCGCCTGCGTGTACTCGTCCCAGACCGGCGTCTAGAATGAGAGCACACTAGACGCTCTTATATTAAGGGAGAGAGAGAGTATAGTTACGAGCAGACTATCATCATGAAAATAGAAGATGGACTTCTTGGTTTCTCCCGACTTACGAATTCAAGCACTATTTGTGGTCAAGGGTAGCTAGCACTGATGGGTGTTAGAAATAGTTTAAACCTGCTATTGTAATCTCATCCGTGTCTATCTCTACTTCCTCTTTCTCTTCGTATTCTTCCTAATCTCCTGCATGACAGTTGTATCCTAGCGATCGACTGCTTCTTGTACCTCACGGCATATTATGCCCAGATCAATAAATACCCACGCGGCTCTCCTCCCGGAGAGTAGGAACGCTTCAATCTTACATGGTATACAGAGCCTATTCTCTTCCCGTCTAGCTACCAGAAGCCAATCCCCATCGCCATGTCTTCCAGCTCGGCACCGGTCGTCCTCAACCTCGGACCTCCACCAGCCGAAAAGCTTTGCAAGGGGAACTACCTCTTGTGGAAGGCCCAGGTCATGCCCGGCCTGCGAGGAGCACAGGTCACAGGGCTTCTGGATGGAACCGACGCGGCGCCCCCGACCACGGTGGAGCAGCGGAAGTCGGACAAGACCATGGAAGTGGTACCCAATCCACTTTATGCGCCATGGCTATCAAAGGACCAACAGGTACTCAGCTACCTGATGAACTCCCTCTCCAAAGAAGTCCTCGCGTAGTTCGTTGGTAAGGAAAATACCTATGATTTGTGGACCGGCATCACCACCCTGTTTGCATCGCAGTCCCAATCCCCGCATCACCAACTTGAGGATCGCCATCACCACGACAAAGAAGGGCAGCATGTCCAGCACGGCGTACATCTCCAAGATGAAGAGTCTCGGGGATGAACTCGCGGCGGCAGGACGCCCGGTCTCCGATCCCAAGATGGTGGACTACGTGCTCGCCAGATTGAATCGCGACTATAATCCGGTGGTGGCGGCCATTGGTGTTGTCAAGACCTCCATCAACGTTGACGAGCTCTTTGCTCAGATCGCCGCCTTCGACCAGTGCATGGAGATGCTGGGCGATGGAGAAGAAGGAGGCTTCAACACTTCAGCGAACCTGGCGTACAGAGGCCGCGACCAGTACAGGTCCAGGGCACGCGCACGTGGGACCAGGGGGCGCGGTTGAGGGAGGCGCTCTCCCTCTGCTCCAAGCAGTAGCAACAGGGGCGCTCGAGGTGGCCTTCCCCAACAACAGAATCAGCAACGTCAACAGCACTGGGATTATTCCGAGTGCCAGATCTGTCTCAAGCATCATCAAGGAGGCGCTCGTGCATGCTGGGATCGTTATGAGGAGGACGAGGAGTACGAGGAGAAGGAGGCAAACATTGTCACCGACTCCTACGACATCGACACAAATTGGTATGCGGATACTGGTGCTACCAACCACATCACGGGGGAGCTCGACAAGCTGACCATCAGTAACAAGTACCGTGGACATGACCAAGTGCACACTGCAAGTGGTTCTGGTATGGACATTACTCATGTTGGTAGTTCAATTGTCAAAACCCCCTTAAAAACTTTCAATCTAAACAGAATTCTATATGTGCCCGAAACATCAAAAAATCTTCTTTCTGTTCATAGATTTACCCTTGATAATCGTGTTCTCATTGAATTCTATCCTTACTTCTTTTTGGTTAAGGACTTGGACACGAGGAGGGTTCTTCTTAGAGGCAAGTGCGTGGGAGGTCTCTACCCAATCATATCATCGTCATCATCATCAAATAAACATGCTTTAGTTGCTGTCAAGCCTTCTTCATCAAAGTGGCACAGTAGATTAGGTCATCCTTCATCAGTTATTGTTAAGCTCGTTCTTAGTAAGAATAAAATTCCCCACTCTCATGAGTCTAGCGTTGAGTCAGTTTGTGATCCATGTCAACAAGCTAAAAGTCATTAGTTGCCATACCCTATTTCTGTCAGCAGTTCCACTGCATCCTTACAACTTGTATTTTCAGATGTTTGGGGGCCAGCTCCTACCTCTGTTGGTAGACATTCCTATTATGTAAGCTTCATTGATAATTATAGCAAATTTACTGGGATCTATCTTCTTAAGAAACGATCTGAAGTGTTTCAAGTTTTCAAGAATTTTCAGAATCTTGTTGAACAAAAACTAAACACTAAGATCATTGCCATGCAAACCGACTAGGGAGGTGAATATAAGAAGCTTAATCTCTTTTTTCAGCAACTTGGTATCTCTCATCATGTTTCGTGTCCCCATGCACATCAACAGAATGGTTCTGCCGAGAGAAAACATCGTCATGTTGTTGAGGTAGGGTTAGCCCTGCTAGCAAATGCATCCATGCCATTGAAGTATTGGGATGAAGCTTTTTTGACTGCCACATATCTCATAAATTTGCTTCCTAGCAAAGTCATCAAATTCAAAACTCCCATCACACGTCTTTTTGGTACTACTCCTGATTATAAATCTCTCCGTGTGCTTGGTTGTGCTTGCTGGCCCAACCTTCGTCCATACAATACACGAAAACTTGCGTTTCGTTCCAAGAAGTGTGTATTCCTTGGATATAGTTCCATTCATAAAGGTGTTAAATGCTTAGATGTTTCCACCGGCAGGGTGTATATTTCTTGAGATGTTGTGTTCGATGAATCCATATATCCTTTTGAGTCTCTTCATCCCAACGCCGGAGCACTTCTTAGGAAAGAAATTCTCCTCCTTCCATCCAATCTCCAAAACCTTGATCAAGGGGGCGACGATTGTACTAACCCAACTGATGATCCTACTAGTACTTATCATGTGCGGGGTCATGCAGCAAACTGTGCGGAAAATGATCAAATTTTTGAAGAAAATGGTGCTATATTTCATGTGGCGGATGAAGACGCAGCCGGCGCGGAAGACGAGGAAGATCTGGCGTCACTTGGAACTCCTGTGCTCCAGGATTTCTTGGATCGCGTGCGCATGAGATCTTCCCACGATCGCGTGCCTGGCAGAGGCGTTCCATGCCAGCCATCAGCCGCCACGTCACCGCATGCCACCCCGTGTCCCACATGCGGGCCTGTGACCATGACCGAGCCGCCAGAAAGTGCGTCCCCAGGCGCGTCTGGTGCGGGATCTGAGCTGCATGCCCATTTGCGGGGGCCCTCCACGGGATCTTCTGCGGATATTGGAGCGGGTGCAGCCTCTCCTTCCGCCACACAGCAGACCACATGATCTGTTGCGCAAAGCAGCTCCAGATTCTCTTCAGGATCCTTTGCGGCTGATTCATCTACACCACCTCCTGTACAGCAACCAGTTTCACGTGTTATGACTCGACTACAAAAAGGTATAAGAAAACCCAAAGATTAGAACTGATGGCACTATACGATATGGCATGTTGTGTGTTGCAGGAGAACCAACAAAATTAGAGGATGCACTGAAAGATTTAAAGTGGAAAAATGCATTGGATGAAGAATACATGGCACTGATGAGAAACAAGACATGACATCTTGTACCGGAGCCAAGAGGTAAAAATATTATTGACTGTAAGTGGGTCTACAGAATAAAAAAGAAGTCAGATGGCTCAATTGACAGGTACAAAGCACGGTTAGTTGCAAAAGGCTTCAAATAACGTTATGGTTTAGATTATGAAGATACTTTCAGTCCTGTTGTTAAAGCTGCAACCATTAGTCTTGTACTATCTATTGCTGTGTCTAGGGGTTGGAGCTTGAGACCACTAGATGTTCAGAATGCGTTTTTACACGGTGTTCTGGAAGAGGAGGTTTACATGAGACAACCACCTGGGTATGCAGAAAAGAAGGCACCTCATTATGTGTGTAAACTTGATAAGGCACTTTATGGTTTGAAACAAGCACCAAGAGCATCGTACTCAAGGTTAAGCTCTCAATTAAGGCGCCTTGGTTTTACTGCATCTAAAGCTGACACATCGCTCTTTATTTATAACAAGGCAAACACAAATATTTTTGTGCTGATATATGTTGATGATATTATAGTTGCAAGCTCTTCACAAAGTGCTACTAATGCTCTCTTGCATGATTTGAGTTCAGAATTTGATTTGAAAGATCTTGGTGATCTACACTTCTTCCTAGGCATTGAAGTAAAAAGGATTCAAGATGGCATAGTACTTAATCAAGAGAAATATGCTACTGAACTATTGGTACGTATGGGGATGAAGGACTGTAAGCCTTCTCCCACACTATTGTCTTCTTCGGAAAAACTTTCAGCCTTTGATGGAGAGTCACTTAAGGAAGAAGAAAGCACAAAGTATGGAAGTGCCGTGGGAGCCTTGCAGTACTTAACGTTGACAAGACCAAATATATCCTTTGATGTCAACAAGGTTTGTCAGTATCTTCATGCACCTACTACTATACATTGGACAGCTGTTAAAAGAATTATACGGTATATAAAACACACTATGAGCTTGGGCCTTCAGTTCAGACGTTCTAGTTCCACCCTTGTTAGTGCTTTCTCTGATGCTGACTGGGCAGGATGTAGTGATGACAGAAAGTCAACTGGAGGATTTGCAGTATTCTTTACCTCTAATCTTATTTCTTGGAGTGCTAGAAAACAAGCTACAGTGTCAAGGTCGAGTACTGAGGCTGAATATAAGTCATTGGCAAATGCTACAGCTGAGATCATTTGGTTGGAGTCATTGCTTAGTGAACTGGGAATCAAGCAACATCGTGTGTCATGTTTATGGTGTGATAATTTGGGAGCAACCTATCTCTCTGCAAACCTAGTCTTTCATGGCAGAACCAAACATATTGAAATAGACTTTCACTTTGTGCGAGAAAGAGTTGCAGAGAAGAAGTTGGACATACGGTTTATTCATTCCAAAGATCAGGTAGCAGATGGGTTCACTAAAGCTCTTCCAAGCAGACCATTTGAAGAATTCAAGAGAAATCTTAATGTATGATAGTTGAGATTAAGGGAGGGTGTTAGAAATAGTTTAAACCTGCTATTGTAATCTCATATGTATCTATCTCTACTTCCTCTTTCTCTTCATATTCTTCCTGGTCTCCTGTACGACAGTTGTATCCTAGCGATCGACTGCTTCTTGTACCTCACGGCATATTACACCCAGATCAATAAATACCCGCGCGGCTCTCCTCCCGGAGAGTAGGAATGCTTCAATCTTACAATGGGGTGGTAGCATGACTGTTGGAAATATGAGAAATTTACCAAATAACTTTGCTAACAGAAATACTAGATAAAGCATGACTAATATAGCAGAGATAAAGCAAGTCATGCAATCTAACAGAGAGAAGGTAAATAGCATCTGCATATATGAACTTGAACTAAACACATCTAGAACAGACACTAGATGAAGTTGAAAATATGAAGTAGAACCTAACATATGTAGGGCAGAAACTAGAGCAAAGAACTGTGGCAGGACATCTAACAGAAAGAGCAAGAACACGTACGGGACAGCAGCAGCAGCAGCACCGGACTTGGGGTCGACATCCTCTCTAACCATGTTGTTGATGAGGTTGTCGACGTCGGAGTCTATGATGAAGCCAGTAGTCGCGCGGAGCGCTTCCCAAAAACCTGATCACCGTTCTCCCGTACAGGACTCAAAAGGTGCGGTTCCGGAGGCCTACTGTCCCGACCTGCGGTGCACTCCCATTTATAGGCACAGGAGAGGGACGCGAACAAGCTGCGACGGGAGGTGAAGCAACGGAGGGAGACGAAGCGAACAGGCAGCGGCCGAAGAGGCGCGCCGTTCGAATTCAGTGTCCACTACAGAAAACGTTTCAGCTCCCGCGTGACCTTTCGTATACCCGTTGTGCGTGACAAAAATTTAGACATCGGCTCATTCCCGCAACCCGCGGCGCGTCATGATGAGGCGTGGCGTGTCGTGGCGAGGCGGGCGGCGGAGGAGGAGCGCGCGTGGATGTCCCTCTTATTCTCATCCTCATACATGTGGAGAAAGAGCCTCCCTTATTGATTTGACCAGCAATGTAAAAAGAGATGAAGTAACTAATTCAAATATTTTGACAGTCGGTCCAATTACAATGCGAGTACCATCGCCAGAACCATAAGTTGAGGAAGTCAATCCTAATTTTCGTACTCCGAGTTGGACGCTGGTCGGTGCTATTCCAATTCAACTAGCGTAGCTGATTCGGTCTTGTTTTGGTAAGAAAAAGAGTTCCGATTTGGTTTTGTGATCCTAGTGATCAGCGTGGCTATTTTGTGATCCTATTTAATTAGTTTGTTTCTTTCAACTAGGAGATAAAGTACTAATAGATTTCCTTGCTTGAGTTAAAGAGTCATAGTCGGTTTTGGTTCTGTGCCTGCGCGCATGCTTATAAATAAAGGCTTCGACCATGTAACGAGGGCAGATTAGTTTTCACATGAGTTGAATAAAAAGTCAGAAAATGTCCCATGTCGAGGGATACCAAATATTGTGTTTGTTTTTGCTGATCCAGCTTGGATTTTGTCGTTGCTACACGTGGAGTTGATTCAGTCTGCTCGACGTCAGTTTTTGATCTGACGGTCTCGCATTTTTGCTTGGCTGGAATTTCTTGTGCTGCTGCCAGTATCGTGAAAGATCGGACCGACGAACGACTTGCATCTAGTCGAGTCTTTATCAAGTGGTATTCAGAGCTAAGGTTGTTCACGGTACTGTGTTGATCAAGATGTCAATCTCGGTCAACAAGGGTGATGAGGTTGCTGCTGATTCTGAGGAAATAATACGTCCAGTGTATGCGGATGATATTCCGCAAAATATTCGAGATGGTTTTGACCACACATGCAACTACATCAAGCAATGTCATGATGCGCTTGTTAAAAGGATAGATATCCTGATCACTCGGTTTGATGGTTTGGCGGACATCATCAATATGCCGGCGACGAATTTTGCCGGTTACGCGCTAATATGGTGGAATCAAATTTGTCGTTCAAGACATCACCCGACGACTTGGCGAGGGATGAAAGGGTTGATGAGGCGACATTTTGTTCCTGAGCATTATAAAAGAGATATGTACAACAAGTTGCAGCGGCTCTCTAAAGGTAATATGAGTGTTGATGAATATTACAAGGAGATGTAATTGCTTATGATACGTAAAGGGACAACGGAGGATCCGAAGGCGACCATGGCACGTTTCTTTAACGGGCTAAATATCGAGGTGCAGGATCATGTTGAGATGGTGGTCTACTACAACATACAAGATCTTGTGCACCAAGCTGTGCGTGCGGAACAACAGATTAAGTGGCGCCAAGTCAGCACAGTTCCTAGTAACACTTTGAACACACGGCGATGCTCGCAGCATAAGAGTGATGATGTCGTTCCTAGCTCCAGGACGACAACATCAAATCGTTCTCATGGTTCCGTGCAAAAGAATGCTTCAAAATCAGGACTGTCGAGGGTTGATTCTAGTGCGCAGTCTACCACACATACTAGTGACATCGAGTGTTTCAAGTGTGGAGGAAGAGGACATATGAAGCATGAATGCCCTAATGAGAAAAGAGTGTTGCTAACGAAAGATGGTTATGCATCCGCTAGCGATGAAGAGGTTATTTCTGACACTTCTAGTGAAAAATCTGAAGATGTTGAAAAGGTGATTGCAAGTTTTAAAGCTGCTGAATCATACCCATCATTGATGGTGCAGCGAGTGCAAGAGGATCGCATTGAGGATAAGGTGCAGCGTTGGAATATTTTTCAAACTCAGTGCAAAATCAACAACACTAATTGTAAGTTGATCATAGACGGAGAAAGCTACACTAATGCTATCAGCAAACAACTGGTGGATGTTTTAGCGCTACCTACATGGAAACACCCGCAACCACACCGTATTGAGTGGTTATACCAGTCTGGTAGACTGAAAGTTACTCACAAGGTACGTGTGAAATTTTCAGTTGGTGACTATAAAGATACAGTAATTTATGATGTCTTGCCAATAAATGCATCTCACTTGTTGTTGGGAAGACCATGGCAATATGACCGTCGTGCCACACACGAGGGCCGGTCCAACACTTACACTTTTTGGGATGACGGAAAAAGATGTGTGGTGCGATCTATGTTTACGGGAGAAATTAAAATAGATACAAATTTTTCATTGAAGAATAAGGTCGTAAAATTTGGCACAAAATCAAGGACAGTTTTGTTTCAAGGAAGAAGGGATGATGTGATCAGCAGTGCAAAAAGAGATAAAGTTACTAATTCAAATATTTTAACAGTTGGTCAAATTACAATGCAAGTACCATCGCCAGAACCACGAGCTGAAGAAGTCAATCCTAATTTTCGTACTCTGAGTTGGACACTGGTCGGTGCTATTCCAATTCAACTAGCGTAGCTGATTCGGTCTTGTTTTGGTAAGAAAAAGAGTCCTGGTTTGGTTTTGTGATCCTAGTGATCAGCGTGGCCGTATATTTAATAAGTGGAATCCTTAATTAGTTTGTTATCCTAGGAGATAAAGGACGTACTAGTAGATTTCCTTGCTTGAGTTAAAGAGTCATAGTCGGTTTTGGTTCTGTGCCTGCGCGCACGCTTATAAATAAAGGCTTCGGCCATGTAATGAGGGCAGATTAGTTTTCACGTGAGTTGAATAAAAAGTCAGAAAACGTGCCATGTCGGGGACACCAAATATTGTGTTTGTTTTTGCTGATCCATCTTGGATTTTGTCGTTGCTACGCGTAGAGTTGATTCAGTCTGCTCGACGTCAGTTTTTGATCTGACGGTCTCGCATCTTTGCTTGACCGGAATTTCTTGTGCTGCTGGCAGTATCGTGAAAGATCAGACCGACGAACGACTTGCATCTAGTCGAGTCCTTATCACTTATAAAGAGGTCAAACTCCCTCTAAACTAGCAATGTGGGACTAAACTTTGTTCCACCTCTTGCTTTGTACGAATAGGCTGTATGGGCCTTTAGGATTTAT
Source organism: Triticum urartu (assembly GCF_056163025.1). Taxonomy (NCBI): domain Eukaryota; kingdom Viridiplantae; phylum Streptophyta; class Magnoliopsida; order Poales; family Poaceae; genus Triticum; species Triticum urartu. The sequence goes on from NC_141876.1 coordinate 594,059,824, forward strand.
TAGGAATTTCTGAAACTGCTATTGGCAAAATAGACAAAATTCCAGCAATCCCCCACCAGATTGTAGAGGCACACAAAATTTGCCTTTGGTTCCAAAACACTGTTTTATATACCGGTACTGCAGTGGAGACTGTTAAGTTGAACTTCCACCTAGAAATCTATGCTAAACTAGTAAGCAACTTGAAAAGTGGACTAGGCCTTGAACTGCAAGTTTTCTACGAATCTAGCTTCACATAAAGCCTTGACCGATACGTGGCTACCGTGGGTCTTCCCCGCGGGTGGAGCTTATGCGTCATACTCCGAGACCTTTCATGAGTTTACTAGAGAGAACCCTACTCTCATAGATTGAGACATTTAACAATCAAACTCATATAGCTGTATTCTTCAAAAGATGTTCAGCAGGACAACATCCCTGCTTAAAAGAGCCATTTAGAACACATTAAGATATACATCAACCTGCCATGCAGATTAGAAGAGTATTGCATCTTCATGGAGTGGTATTGTTAATAGTAAGGATACTCTCTTCTCAGTTGACCAACAGCTTGTCTTCCAGATCTAATTCACGGGATCTCCGATCATAAAGAATAGGTTACCACTATGAACAACTCATATTGTGAGTCTCATACCCATCTCCCTCGATGCATTATCTATCACATCACGTGATAGACCCTTAGTAAAAGGATCTGCCAGATTTTTAGACGTTTGGATATAATCCAATGCAATAACTCCAGAGTTTTTTATTTTCCTGACAGACTTTAATTTTCTCTGAATGTGTCTTGATGACTTCATGTTATCCTTTGAGCTGCTCACTTTCGTGATCACAGTTTGATTGTCGCAGTTCATAAGGATACCCGGTACAGGTTTCTCAACAACCGGCAAGTCATTCAAAGCCGACGAAGCCAATCTGCTTCGACCGTAGCTGTATCTAGTGCTGTGAGTTCTGCTTCCATTGTTGACCTCGTTAAGATGGTCTGGTTGCAAGACTTCCAAGAAACAGCGCCACCTCCATGAGTGAATACATAACCGCTCGTGACTTTTATCTCATCAGCATCTGAGATCCAGTTTGAGTCACTATACCCTTCAAGCACCTTTGGGTGCCCAGTGTAGTGAATTCCATAATTCGCAGTGCCTTTCAAATAACGCAAAACTCTCTCTAGAGCTTTCCAATGCACATTTGCTGGTTTTGAAACAAACCGACTCAGTTTGCTAACAGCAAAAGAGATGTCAGATCTTGTAGCACTGGCTAAGTACATGAGCGAGTCAATAATCTGAGAATACTTCAATTGGTCTCTAGCAATTCTTCGATTCTTTCGAAGCAACACACTAGCATCATATGGTGTTGGAGAGGGCTTGCAGTCACTGTAGCCAAAGCGACTCAAGATCTTTTCCACATAGTGAGATTGAAGCAATGTGATCCCACCATCATCATCTCTCAACAACTTGATATTTAGAATGACATCAGCCACTCCTAAATCTTTCATCTCAAAACAGCGAGATAGAAAGTCCTTGACCTCCTTAATAACATTCAGATTTGTTCCGAAAATCAGTATGTCATCAACATACAAGCAAAGGATAACTCCCTCGCCCCCACCATGGCGATAGTACACACATTTGTCAGCTTCGTTTACAACAAAGCCTGCAGTTGTTAAAGTTCTTTCAAACTTCTCATGCCACTGTTTGGGTGTTTGCTTGAGTCCATACAAAGACTTCAGCAACTTGCACACTTTTCTTTCCTGACCATCTAGTATAAACCCATCTGGTTGTTCCATATAAATTTCCTCATCCAACTCTCCATTTAGGAAAGCAGTCTTAACATCCATTTGATGAACGAGAAGACCATCCGAGGCAGCTAGTGAAAGTAGAACTCGAATAGTGGTCAGTCGAGCCACAGGTGAGTAAGTAACAAAGAAGTCCTCACCTTCCTTTTGGGTATAACCCTTAGCCACGAGCCGAGCCTTGTACTTTTCAATAGTACCATCAGGTCTAAGCTTCTTCTTGAATACCCATTTTCATCCCATAGGTTTGCACCCATAAGGACGATCAGTTATCTCCCAAGTTTCATTCGCCCAGATGGAATCCATCTCGCTACGAACCACTTCCTTCCAGTAGTCAGCATCTTCAGATGCATATGCCTCTGAAATAGAACTGTGAGTGTCATCTATGAGATACACAAGAAAATCATCACCAAAGGACTTTGCAGTCCTCTGTCTCTTGCTCCTAGTAGGAACTTTATTGTTCTCCTCCACAGGACTTTCAAAGTGTTCCATCGAAATGGCAGGTTCAGTAATTGTAACTGGTTCCTGATTCGATGAACTAGGCATCTCTTGATTAGATGATGTAGCCATATCCTTCATGGGAAAGATATCTTCAAAGAAAGTCGCATCATTCGACTCCATGATCGTACCGACATGCATGTCAGGTACCTCAGATTTTACAACCAAGAATCTATAACCAATGCTATGAAAAGCATATCCCAGGAAAACACAATCCACGGTCTTTGGTCCAAGCTTGCGCTTCTTTGGAATTGGCACATGGACTTTCGCCAAACAACCCCAGTTCGTAGATAAGAGAGCTTTAACCTTTTCTTCTCGCATTCCTCGAATGGAGTTATCTCTTTGTTCTTTGTGTGGACTCGGTTTAGGACATGACATGCTGTCAATATCGCCTCCCCCACCATGCCTTGGAGAGACCCGATGTGTCTAACATGGCGTTAACCAAATCAGTTAGAGTACGTTTCTTTATTTCGGCCACCCCATTTGACTTAGGTGAGTAGGGAGGCGTTCTCTCATGGATTATACCATGTTCCGCACAAAAAGCATCAAATTCATTGGAAAAATACTCTCCACCATGGTCGGACCTAAGCCTCTTGATTTTTTGATCAAGTTGGTTTTCCACTTCAGCTTTATAGATATTGAAAAAGTTCAAAGCCTCATCCTTAGATTTCAGAAGATACACACGATAGTATCTAGTGGAGTCGTCAATTAACATCATGAAATATGTCTTTCCACCTTTTGTCAAAACAACATTCATTTCACATAGATCTGAATGTATGAGCTCTAGTGGTGCAAGATTTCTCGTTTCCGCAGTCGTGTGAGACTTACGAGGTTGCTTAACTTGCACACAAACTTGACACTTAGATCCCTTGACAGTGGTGAAACTAGGGATTAAGTTCAACTTTGCTAGTCGCGACATGCAACCAAAGTTAACATGACAAAGACGTGAATGCCACACATTTGATTCACTATTGTTGCAAACATTATTAACAACTTTATTGCAAACGTCTGATAAGGATAAACGAAACATGCCTCCTGACTCATAGCCTTTTCCAACAAAGGTTCCATACTTGGATATTACAAATTTATTCGACTCAAAGACAAGCTTATAGCCATCTGATACGTCTCCAACGTATCTATAATTTTTGATTGTTCCATGCTATTATATTATCAACCTTGGATGTTTTATATGCATTTATATGCTATTTTATATGATTTTTGGGACTAACCTCTTAACCCAGAGCCCGGTGCCAGTTTCTGCTTTTTCCTTGTTTTAGAGTATCGTAGAAAAGGAAAATCAAACGGAGTCCAATTGACCTGAAACTTCACGGAACTTATTTTTGGAAGGAAAGCAACCCGGGAGACTTGGAGTGCACGTCAGGAAAGCAATGAGGAAGCCAAGAGGCAGGGGGAGCGCCCACCCCCCCTTGGCGCGCCCTCCACCCTCGTTGGCCCCTCGTGGCTCCCAGGATGTACTTCTTCCGCCTATATATCTCCATATACCCTAAAACGATCGGGGAGCATAATAGATCAGGAGTTCCACCGCCAGAAGCCTTCGTAGCCACCGAAAACGAATCTAGACCCGTTCTGGCACCCTGCCGGAGGGGGCAATCCCTCTCCGATGGACATCTTCATCATCCCGGTGCTCTCCATGATGAGGAGGGAGTAGTTCTCCCTCGGGGCTGAGGGTATGTATCAGTAGCTATGTGTTTGATCTCTCTCTCTCTCTCTCTCGTGTTCTTGAGGTGGTACGATCTTGATGTATCGCGAGCTTTGCTATTATATTTGGATCCTATGATGTTTCTCCTCCCCCTCTCTCTTTTGTAATGGATTGAGTTTTCCCTCTAAAGTTATCTTATCAGATTGAGTCTTTAAAGATTTGAGAACACTTGATGTATGTCTTGCCGTGCGTATCTGTGGTGACAATGGGATACCACGTGATTCACTTGATGTATGTTTTGGTGATCAACTTGCGGGTTCCGCCCATGAACCTATGCATAGGGGTTGGCACACGTTTTCGTCGTGATTCTTCGATAGAAACTTTGGGGCACTCTTTGAGGTTCTATGTGTTGGTTGAATAGATGAATCTGAGATTGTGTGATGCATATCGTATAATCATACCCACGGATACTTGAGGTGACATTGGAGTATCTCGGTGACATTAGGGTTTTGGTTGATTTGTGTCTTAAGGTGTTATTCTAGTACAAACTCTAGGGATGTTTGTGACACTTATAGGAATAGCCCAACGGATTGATTAGAAAGAATAACTTTGAGGTGGTTTCGTACCCTACCATAATCTCTTCGTTCGTTCTCCGCTATTAGTGACTTTGGAGTGACTCTTTTTTGCATGTTGAGGGATAGTTATGTGATCCAATTATGTTATTATTGTTGAGAGGACTTGCACTAGTGAAAGTATGAACCCTAGGCCTTGTTTCCTAGCATTGCAATATCATTTATGCTCACTTTTATCATTAGTTACTTTGCTGTTTTTATAATTTCAGATTACAAACACCTTTATCTACTATCCATATTGCACTTGTATCACCATCTCTTCGCCGAACTAGTGCATCTATACAATTTACCATTGTATTGGGTGTGTTGGGAACACAAGAGACTCTTTGTTATTTGGTTGCAGGGTTGCTTGAGAGAGACCATCTTCATCCTATGCCTCCCATGGATTGATAAACCTTAGGTCATCCACTTGAGGGAAATTTGCTACTGTCCTACAAACCTCTGCACTTGGAGGCCCAACAACGTCTACAAGAAGAAGGTTGTGTAGTAGACATCAAGCTCTTTTCTGGCGCTATTGCCGGGGAGGTTAGCGCTTGAAGGTATATCTTTAGATCTTGCAATTGAATCTTTTTGTTTCTTGTTTTAGCACTAGTTTATTTTATAAAATAAAACTACAAAAAAATGGAATTGAGTTTACCTCATACGCTTCATATTTTTAATATCTTTCATGAGTATGATGGAAACGAAAATTGTGCCAAAGTGTTAGAAGAAGAATTCATTAAAATGTCTGGCACTAAATATTTGAATGATGAGAATGATTGCAATGTTGTTAGTATGAATTCCTTGAATATCAATGATGCTAATGATATGCAAAGTCACAAGCTTGGGGAAGCTATCTTTGATGAAGATGATATTTTTTGTCCCCCAAGTTTTGATGAGAATATTTATTATGATGAAAGCATGCCTCCTATTTATGATGATTATATTGATGAAAGTGGTTTCAGAGAGGTCATGACTTTATTTAGTGACGAATCCACTATTTCGGAAGAGGTTCCAATTGATTATGAGAACAAAGTTGCTATCTATGATGATTGTTGTGATGACATGTATGCTTTAAAGGATAATGATAACCATGAAACTCGTCATCATGATTTTAGCTTTCAATTGGATTATGCCTCACATGATAGTTATTTTGTTGAGTTTGCTCCCACTACTATTCATGAGAAGAAGTTTGCTTATGTGGAGAGTAATAAAAATTCTATGCTTGTAGATCATGAAAAGAATGCTTTATGTGTTTGTTATATTGTTGAATTCATTCATGAGGCTACTGAAAATTATTATGAGGGAGGAATATATGCTTGTAGGAATTGTAATAATATCAAGTTTCCTCTCTATGTGTTGAAAATCTTGAAGTTATGCTTGTTTTGCCTTTCTATGCTAGTTGATTATTGTTCCCACAAGTTGTTTGCTCACAAAATCCCTATGCATAGGAAGTGGGTTAGACTTAAATGTGCTAGTCATATTCTTCATGATGCTCTCTTTATGTTACAATTCTTATCTTTTATGTGAGCATCATTGAAATCATCATGCCTAGCTAGGGGCGTTAAACGATAGCGCTTGTTGGGAGGCAACCCGATTTTATTTTTATTCCTTGCTTTTTTGCTTCTGTTTAGTAATAAATAATTTATCTAGCCTCTGTTTTGATTGAGTTTTTATGTTTTAGTTAGTGTTTGTGCCAAGTAGAACCATTGGGAAGACTTGGGGAAAGTCTTGTTGATCTTGCTGTAAAAAACAGAAACTTTAGCGCTCACGAGAATTGCTGCCATTTTAATTTGGAGAGTGATATTTAGTTGATTCTTTTTGCATATGATTAATAGATAAATTCCTCACGTCCAGCAATTTATTTTAGAATTTTATGAGTTCCAGAAGTATACGTTTGATCCAGATTACAACAGACTGTTCTGTTTTTGACAGATTCTGTTTTCAATGTGTTGTTTGCTTATTTTGATGAATCTATGAGTAGTATTGGAGGGTATGAACCATAGATAAGTTGGAATACAGTAGGTTTAACACCAATATAAATAAATAATGAGTTCATTACAGTATCTTGAAGTGGTGTTTTGTTTTCTTTCGCTAACGGAACTCACGAGTTTTCTGTTAAGTTTTGTGTTGTGAAGTTTTCAAGTTTTGCGTAAAGATTCGATGGATTATGGAATAAGGAGTGGCAAGAGCCTAAGCTTGGGGATGCCAAAGGCACCCCATGGTAATATTCAAGGATAACCAAGAGCCTAAGCTTGGGGATGCCCCGGATGGCATCCCCTCTTTGGTCTTCCGTCATTGGTAACTTTACTTGGAGCTATATTTTTATTTACCACATGATATGTGTTTTTCTTGGAGCGTTATTTTATTTTATTTTGTTTTGATTGCTGTTTGAATAAAATACCAAGATATGAAATTAAATGTTAGAGAGTCTTCACATAGTTACATAATTATTCAACTACTCATTGATGTTCACTTATATCTTTCGGAGTAGTTTGTCGTTGCTCTAGTGCTTCACTTATATCCTTTTAGAGCACGGTGGTGGTTTTATTTCATAGAAATAATTGATTTCTAATGCTTCACTTATATTATTTCGAGAGTCCTTTGGAACAGCATGGTGGTTTGCTTTGGTTATGAAACTAGTCCTAATATGATGGGCATCTAAGATGGATATAATAAAAACTTTCATATAAAGTGCATTGAATACTATGAGAAGTTTGATACTTGATGATTGTTTTAAGATATGAAGATGGTGATATTAGAATCATGCTAGTTGAGTAGTTGTGAATTTGAGAAATACTTGTGTTGAAGTTTGTGATTCCCGTAGCATGCACGTATGGTGAACCATTATGTGATGAAGTCGTAGCATGATTTATTTATAGATTGTCTTCCTTATGAGTGGCGGTCGGGGACGAGCGATGGTCTTTTCCTACCAATCTATCCACCTAGGAGCATGTGCGTAGTACTTTGTTTCGATAACTAATAGATTTTTGCAATAAGTATGTGAGTTCTTTATGACTAATGTTGAGTCCATGGATTATACGCACTCTCACCCTTCCACCATTGCTAGCCTCTCTAGTACCGCGCAACTTTCGCCGGTACCATAAACCCACCATATACCTTCCTCAAAACAGCCACCATACCTACCTATTATGGCATTTCCATAGCCATTCCGAGATATATTGCCATGCAACTTTCCACCGTTCCGCTTATTATGACACGCTCCATCATTGTCATACTGCTTTGCATGATCATGTAGTTGACATCGTATTTGTGGCAAAGCCACCGTTCATAATTCTTTCATACATCTCACGCATGCATCATTGCACATCCCGGTACACCGCCGGAGCATTCATATAGAGTCATATCTTGTTATAAGTATCGAGTTGTAATTCTTGAGTTGTAAGTAAATAAAAGTGTGATGATCATCATTATTAGAGCATTGTCACAGTGAGGAAAGGATGATGGAGACTATGATTCCCCCACAAGTCGGGATGAGACTCCGGACGAAAAAAAAGAGGCCAAAGAAGACCAAATAAAAAAAGAGAAAAGAGGCCATAAAAAAGAGAAGGCCCAAATAAAAAAATAAAAAATGAGAGAAAAAGAGAGAACGGGCAATGCTACTATCCTTTTACCACACTTGTGTTTCAAAGTAGCACCATGATCTTCATGATAAAGAGTTTCCTATGTTGTCACTTTCATATAATAGTGGGAATATTTCATTATAGAACTTGGCTTGTATATTCCAATGATGGGCTTCCTCAAAATGCCCTAGGTCTTCGTGAGCAAGCGAGTTGGATGCACACCCACTAGTTTCTTTTGTTGAGCTTTCATATACTTATAGCTCTAGTGCATCCGTTGCATGTCAATCCCTACTCACTCATATTGATATCTAATGATGGGCATCTCCTTTGCCCATTGATATGCCTAGTTGATGTGAGACTATCTTCTCCTTTTTGTCTTCTCCACAACCACCATTCTATTCCACCTATAGTGCTATATCCATGGCTCACGCTCATGTATTACGTGAAGATTGAAAAGTTTTGAGAACATCAAAAGTATGAAACAATTGCTTGGCTTGTCATCGGGGTTGTGCATGATTTAAATATTTTGTGTGGTGAAGATAGAGCATAGCCAGACTATATGATTTTGTAGGGATAGCTTTCTTTGGCCATGTTATTTTGAGAAGACATAATTGCTTAGTTAGTATGCTTGAAGTATTGTTATTTTTATGTCAATATCAAACTTTTGTCTTGAATCTTATGGATCTGAATATTCTTGCTACAATAAAGAGAAATACATGATAAATATGTTAGGTAGCATTCCACATCAAAAATTCTGTTTTTATCATTTACCTACTCGAGGACGAGCAGGAATTGAGCTTGGGGATGCTGATACGTCTCCAACGTATCTATAATTTTTGATTGTTCCATGCCATTATATTATCAACCTTGGATGTTTTATATGCATTTATATGCTATTTTATATGATTTTTGGGACTAACCTATTAACCCAGAGCCCAGTGCCAGTTTCTGTTTTTTCCTTGTATTAGAGTATCGCAGAAAAGGAAAATCAAACGGAGTCCAATTCACCTGAAACTTCATGGAACTTATTTTTGGAAGGAAAGCAACCCGGGAGACTTGGAGTGCACGTCAGGAAAGCAACGAGGAAGCAACGAGGCAGGGGGCGCGCCCTCCACCCTCATGGGCCCCTTGTGGCTCCCCTGATGTACTTCTTCCGCCTATATATCTCCATATACCCTAAAACGATCGCGAAGCACAATAGATCGGGAGTTCTGCCGCCAGAAGCCTCCGTAGCCACCGAAAACCAATCTAGACCCGTTCCGGCACCTTGCCGGAGGGGGCAATCCCTCTCCGGTGCACATCTTCATCATCCCGGTGCTCTCCATGATGAGGAGGGAGTAGTTCTCCCTCGGGGCTGAGGGTATGTATCCGTAGCTATGTGTTTGATCTCTCTCTCTCTCTCTCTCTCTCGTGTTCTTGAGGTGGTACGATCTTGATATATCGCGAGCTTTGCTATTATATTTGGATCCTATGATGTTTCTCCTCCCCCTCTCTCTTTTGTAATGGATTGAGTTTTCAATTTGAAGTTATCTTATCGGATTGAGTCTTTAAAGATTTGAGAACACTTGATGGATGTCTTGCCGTGCGTATCTGTGGTGACAATGGGATACCACGTGATTCACTTGATGTATGTTTTGGTGATCAACTTGCGGGTTCCGCCCATGAACCTATGCATAGGGGTTGGCACATGTTTTCGTCGTGATTCTCCGGTAGAAACTTTGGGGCACTCTTTGAGGTTCTATGTGTTGGTTGAATAGATGAATCTGAGATTGTGTGATGCATATCGTATAATCATACCCACGGATACTTGAGGTGACATTGGAGTATCTCGGTGACATTAGGGTTTTGGTTAATTTGTGTCTTAAGGTGTTATTCTAGTACGAACTCTAGGGCTATTTGTGACACTTATAGGAATAGCCCAACGGATTGATCGGAAAGAATAACTTTGAGGTGGTTTCGTACCCTACCATAATCTCTTCGTTTGTTCTCCGCTATTAGTGACTTTGGAGTGACTCTTTGTTGCATGTTGAGGGATAGTTATGTGATCCAATTATGTTATTATTGTTGAGAGGACTTGCACTAGTGAAAGTATGAGCCCTAGGCCTTGTTTCCTAGCATTGCAATACCGTTTATGCTCACTTTTATCATTAGTTACTTTGCTGTTTTTATAATTTCATATTAAAAAAACATTTATCTACTATCCATATTGCACTTGTATCACCATCTCTTCGCCAAACTAGTGCACCTATACAATTTACCATTGTATTGGGTGTGTTGGGGACACAAGAGACTCTTTGTTATTTGGTTGCAGGGTTGCTTGAGAGAGACCATCTTTATCCTACGCCTCCCACGGATTGATAAACCTTAGGTCATCCACTTGAGGGAAAGTTGGCGCTACTGTCCTACAAACCTCTGCACTTGGAGGCCCAACAACGTCTACAAGAAGAAGGTTGTGTAGCAGTCTTGCCGCCTTTCCCAGGATGACGCTTATCATAGCGATTAGGGCAACTAGGAGCCCAATGATCAGGATCCCCACACACATGACAAACACCTTTCTTCTTCTCATTCTTCTTCTTGAAGTTCATGTGTTGCACATCCTTGTTCTTCTCATCAAACTTTGCTTTACCATCAAATTTGCCCTTGTTCTTGAACTTGTGGGGTTGGAAGTTCTTCTTCTGTACCAGATTGGCACTGGATCCTCCCTCAATACCTCGAGCACGTGTGTCCTTTGCTCTTGCCTTTTCTTTGACATCAAGAGTACCAATGAGATCCGGAACGAAAAACTCCTGTCTCTTATGCTTCAATAAGGTAGCAAAGTTCCTCCACGAAGGAGGAAGCTTGGTGATGATACCTCCGGCAGAAACTTGTCCGGTAGCATACAGTTGAAGTGCTCATGCTCTCTGGCAAATGACTGTATCTCATGAGCTTGCTCAACCACGGAGCGCTCTTCAGTCTTCCTGTAATCATAGAATTGCTCCATGATGTACAGCTTAGTGGCGGCATCCGAGAGCCCAAACTTGGCCTCAAGTGCGTCCCACATATCTTTTCCATTGCCAATTCACACATAAGCATCAACTATGTTCTCACCAAGAACACTCAAGAGAGCAGCCTTAAACAGAGTATCCATTTTCTGAAAAGCTTGTTCCTGTTGGGCATCAAACTCCCCTTCAGGCTTGCCAAGCGTGGCGTCATAGCAACTCATGATTTGAAACCATAAGACTGCTCTCACACGCCACCTCTTATAGTGGATACCCTCAAACATAGGAGGTCTCATGGAAGTAGCAAAACCACTTGGGGTAAATTGCCTATAATAAGGTTTTTGGATTGTTGGAAATATGAGAAATTTACCAAATAACTTTGCTAACAGAAATACTAGATAAAGCATGACTAATATAGCAGAGATAAACCAAGTCATGCAATCTGACAGAGAGAAGGTAAATAGCATCTGCATATATGAACTTGAACTAAACACATCTAGTACAGACACTAGATGAAGTTGCAAATATGAAGTAGAACCTAACATATGTAGGGCAGAAACTAGAGCAAAGAACTGTGGCAGGACATCTAACAGAAAGAGCAAGAACACGTACGGGATAGCAGCAGCAAAAGCACTGGACTTGGGGTCGACATCCTCTCCAGCCATGTTGTTGATGAGGTTGTTGACGTCAGGGAAGAAGTCGTCATCGGGGAAGTAGTCATCGGAGTCCGTGATGAAGAAGCCAGTATCCCCAAAACCTTATCACCCTTCTCCCTTTTAGGAATCAAAAGGTGTAGTTCCAGAGGCCTACTGTCCCGACCTGCGGTGCACGTCGCAAGCCGGGATGAGGAAGATCATAGCAGTAGCTCAGTGGTCAGGAACTTGGAGGCGAGAGGGTTGTGTTTCTTTGCTGTGTTTGTCTGGGAGGAGCGACGCGAACGGGCTGCGACGGGAGGTGAAGCAATGGAGGGAGACGAAGTGAACATGCCCGCGTGACCTTTCGTATACCCGCCGTGTGTGGCAAAAATTTAGACATCGGCTCGGCTCATTCCCGCAACCCGCGGCGCGGCGCATCGTGACGAGGCGTGGCGAGGCGGACGGCGGAGGAGAAGCGTGCGTGGATGTCCCTCTTGTTCTCATCCTCATAAGGAGGTCCAACTTCCTCTAAACTAGCAATGTGGGACTAAACTTTGTTCCAGCTCTTGCCTTGTACGAATGGGCTCCGTGGGCCTCTAGGATTTATTAGGAATTTCTGGAACTGCTATTGGGCTAGGCCCAAACTATACAAAATTCCAACAATGACAAATCACAGGGTCATTGATCTGGAGAGACTTCTTGCAACAGAAGTAGTAGCGATGGCACGTATAGTTTCCAATGAAGCTGGTTGGCTATGCTGAAGATACTAATGTGATCTTCCTTGGTGTGCATCCTAGAATCTACATGATCCATCTCAAGTCCATGCAGGTCGAGAAGGTGTCAGCAATGGGCCCCTACAGATATGTTTTTCCTTACACAAGTTTCTACACTCCTGCAGGTACTACTGCAATTATTCTGCTATCACAAAGTTCACTTAACCTTCCAGAGTGTATCTGCTTTGTAGATGCTTTCAAATGTACGAGCCATATATAGTGCGTTACAAATGACATTTTGAATGATGGGCCCTTCATACTCTGCACTCTGTAGATTATTGATACCCACATCCTTCTGCTGCTGATTTGTCATATCAACTCATTCTTCTCAGAGGAATCACCATTGGTGCTGGAGATGATCAAGCTGAACTGTTGAACCACACTTGAGATGATTGTGCTTTCATCTGCAACCCACAGATTGTTGGTTGAAGAGGTGATGTGCTACCACAATGCAGTTTAATATAGCAGACAATTTTATATCATTTCTTCGATATCCTTTTGTTGTATAGTTGCATTAGCCACGAGCTGGATTCTTTACATTTGAGAAAACTCAATGACATGAAGGTTTCAGTTCAATCTTTAGATATGAACTCATGCTATCATTGTGTGGGTAGAATAATCTCATCTTGCTACTAATCACCTTGAGCCAAAAGCATTACTAGAAACCAAATGTTGCCCATGATTGGTAATCTTGGTAGTACATTATTCTACTTGTTCTCTCTGTGCTGAGATGCGCAAGGACATGAGAGAACAAGTTTAACTGGCAGAAACTATTTCCCTGGTGTTGTTTCAACTTGCAGATCTTGCAAATCAGCTGATTGAACGTGCCAGGAATTAATCGTCTCGTGTGATGTTGTGTTCAGTGATCTTTATAGATGTTGACCGACTGTAACGATGCTTGGAAAAATGTAGTTCATCCTGTGTGAAATGTTGTTGATGAGAAGAGCATGTTCAAGTTTAATTGCTTTGTGGTTATCCATTTGTGCCTTTAATAATTTGTGTAAAAACGATACATTAGGTTTCCCCTTTTCGGCAAGACTTAAGGTTTTCTTCAAAGGTTCTTATGGCTTGTTTGCATACATGTCACAAAAAAACTGTCACAATATGTTTTCTTCTTCTTTTGGTCTAAAACTATGTTGCTTACAGTTTAACTATGATAGTGTGATGGCTTGGCAGCATGACAGTTGCTATCCTCCATGACAGGGAAGTGGTAGTGATGCAATTTTTCTCACAGTAAACCTGCGTTCTAGCTTGAGATGAATCTACAGATGTTCTCCAGGGTTCAGAATTGTGACCACATGATGGTTTCAGTCTTTTATTAGCCGACCACAAGTCCAGGGGACGCCCCTGGCTTGTGGCTGCCTGGTGGGTCCCCTTGGTGATGTTTCTTTAGCGCCGGTTCGTAAGGGCCTTTAGTGCCGGTTCCATAACCGGCACTAAAGGGTGGGCACTAAAGCCCCCACCATTTAGTACCGGTTCGGCATGAACCAGCGCTAAAGTGCCACCACGTGGCGTGAGCTCACGCCCTGGTATGGGGGACCTTTAGTACCGGTTGGTGTTACCAACCGGTACTAAAGGTTTTTTTTGAATTTTTTTTTGAAAATTTTGGAAAAAAATTGATTTTTTTTCAGTTTTTAATTTTCTGAATGATTTGATGATTTAGTCTCTAATCACCTCTCTTAACTGCTCAAGTGTGGATCACTCATTCCAAATCACCTGACTTCCCGGCCGGTCACCCATCCTCTCACTCACCCAGCCCGAGCACGCTTAACTTCGGAGTTCTATTCCCCCTACATTCCAAGTCTGCACTTGTTGTTTTCCTATCAAATGTAAGCTGTCAATCCTATTAACCCTCAGCAGTTTAGCTTGAGCATTAGGTCACATGTTTCAGCGTTTCAGTTTGAAACTATTATTATAAAAAAACAGTAATTATTTAGTAACACTAATATTTCTTGAATAAGTTTGACCACAGTTTGACCATAGTTTGACCAGATTTGACCAAAATTTAAAAAATTGAAATAATTATTTAGTAACACTAATATTCTTGAATAATTATGTAGTAGCATTAATACTTCTTGAATAAGTAGTTTGACTAGATTTAACCATTTTTTTAAAAAACTAAAATTTGACCATATATTTTTTTCGTTTTGGAATTTGAGGATTCTAAAAAATTGCAAATAGGCCGTAGGCGGTTTCCATCGGATGCGGATTTCGTGCTGAATTTTTTGATATATTATACGTTTTTTTCCGACATCGTATGCAGAAGTTATAGCTGTTTTACATTTTCCCTACACTTTTTGCAAAACATTTCCAAATTTAAGTTTTCAAATTTTCCTAACTAGTAGATGTAGTAATATAACTACCTCTCGAAGGATTTTATTTTTTGAAGTTTTTATCATTTTCTTTTGATTTTTTCAGAACTGAAATGGCGACACATGGGGGGGGGGGTAGAGTTTGAAAATTGCCCTATAGTGCCGGTTTGTATCACAAACCGGTACTATAGGTCAGACCCCTTTAGTACCGGTTCGTGGCACAAACCGGTACTAAAGGTTAGCCCTTTAGTACTGGTTTGTGACACGAACCGGTACTAAAGGTGATCGTGGGGCCCCGGCCGGACGCCAGCCTGCCATCACCCCTTTAGTACCGGTTCGTGGCACGAACCGGTACTAAAGGTTCAACACGAACCGGCATTAATGCATAGCCGTTCGAACCGGCACTAATGGTACCATTAGTACCGGGCTAAAATCAAACCAGCACTAATGTGTCTCACATTAGGTCCTTTTTCTACTAGTGATATTTCAAAATAATTATCTGTCAATTTTCAGGTCATATGGAGTTGTGCATAATAGGTTCTCCGATATAGCCCTTTCCGGTCCAGAATTCCAGCTGCCGACAATCTCTCTCTCTCTCTCTTCATGTGAAACTTGCAAAATAAGAGAGAAAAGGCATAAGAATTGTATCATAAAGTGAAATAACAGTCCAAATTGCAATAAATATGAATAGAAAAAACAAGATGCAAAATGGACGTATCAAACGGGCGCCGGCCAGTGCCCGCCATAGGTGAGTTATGCCAAAAAAACGTATGAAAGATTTTACCTGTGGCGGGCGAGGCAGAGCGCCCGCCACTGATGTTAAGGTAGTAGTGGTGGTCAAAACTCATGCATGTGCAAACATTTCAAAATAGATGTGGCAGGTGTCACGCGTCGCTCACCACTCATTGTGGTTCACCTATAAGCCCTTTCCAAGTTCAGTCTTTTATTAGCTGATTTAGAGTCTGGGCCTATCTTTAATAGCATCTACAACCGGACAGGAAAGAGAGTAAAAAAAGTTGATTTCCTGTTTGTCACATTATGCAACAAGTAATTGACGAATTC
The DNA here is from genome assembly GCF_056163025.1 of Triticum urartu. Classification (NCBI taxonomy): domain Eukaryota; kingdom Viridiplantae; phylum Streptophyta; class Magnoliopsida; order Poales; family Poaceae; genus Triticum; species Triticum urartu. Next base: position 594,075,711 of record NC_141876.1, read on the forward strand.
CCTTTTTTCCGCTAGTTGTGGCAAATAGTCGGCCATTCGCATAGGAGAGCTTAGGTATGGGCCGACCCATGTCTAGCCACCACAATGCATCGTTTTTGCTTTTTTTTTGTTGTTTCATTCTTTCCTGGATTTTCAGGGAGGGGGGAGGGGGCATTTTTTCCCTTTCTCTTTATTTGTCTTCCTTTTTTCCTTAATTTCATAACTTAAAACAATCTTTTTTTTCCAAAAAAATAAAATTTTCAAAAATATTTGGAGACATTCGAAAAACTGATCATGTTTTTTTAATATTTATTCACAACTTAATTTGAGAAGTTCATTGATAGGAAAATTATGCTTTTGAGATTGGTCAATTGTTTGGCCAATGTGTTGATGCTTTGGAAGTGTTTTTCATTTATATCTTTTTGATGAGGGGTGGATGGAAAATAACGGAAAGTTCATTGATAGGAAAAGAATACTTAGCACACAGTATACCAAACGAAACCATTTTTATTATTGCATATATAAGAGGGGTTAGTTCTAAGAATATCTGATCCCGTCCAATAGCTAGTTTACTGAGCACCAGAGAATAACCCAGCCACTTTGATAGCATAAATCGTTCGGTGATTTTAACCTAAAAATACATTCGCAGACCTTGGTTGGAGTGCGAGGTCTAACTTGAACCACAGCCCAAAAAGAAACGAAAAAACCACGGCCCAAAAAGAAATGAAAAAACCACGGCCCAGTTATTATGTTCTATCAAAGCCCAAAGCCGACACACACCCACTTTCCCCGAAACCCCCGAACCCCATGGAGGCATGGACGAGCTCAACGGCGGCCGCCGCCGTGCCGCTTCCCCCGGACGATCTCCTCCTGGAGATCCTGCTCCGCCTCCCGCCGGAGCCGATCCACCTCTTCCACGCCTCCTTCGTCTGCAAGAACTGGCGCGGCCTCGTCCATGACGCCCGCTTCCTCAGCCGCTTCCGCGATTTCCACAGCGGCACGCCTGCCGTGCTCGGCTTCTTCAATCAGAAAGGGCCTCCCTTCTTCGTCCCTACCTCGGGCGGCTCCGCGCTCTCCACTGCTTCGATGTCCCCCGATGACTGGTGGGCCTACGACTACCGCCACGGTCGCTCCCTCTTTGAGAACTACCGCTCTGGGACGCTACTCGTCTGGTACCTCGTGACCGGCGACGAGCGCTACCTGCCATTCCCCACGCAGGCCTCTCATGGGTGCTTTGAGTACAATGCCGCAGTTCTGTGCGCGGCTGGCCACACCGACCACGTCGACTGCCATTCCTGCCCGTTTCTCGTGGCGTTCGTGTTCAGTCACCAGACAGATTTCATCACCTCCAGATGCGTCTTCTTGTCCGAGACCGGTGTTTGGGGTGAGACCGGTGTTTGGGGTGAGTCCACTCCCTTGATCCCATATCATCACATAGCCTATACCATGTCAATGCATCTCCCTTCAAAGATAAAGGGAAGACCTTCTTCTTGATAACATCATCAGGCATACCTGCAAGCTTAAATAATCCACAAACTTCATCCACATAGATTAAGTGTAAGTCGGGATGTAATGTTTCATCTCCTGCAAAAGGATTAGCTAGCAGTTTCTCTATCGTACCCGAAGGAATTTCAAAGTAAACATTTTCAGTAGATTCATTAGGTTGAGGAGCAACTATTTGCTCTACCGGTCGGGGTGAAGATACCTCGAACAAACCCCTCAAAGTATTACTTTCCATAGTAACAAGTGACAGTAAATTTCAGGACACTATATAAAATTTTCCTTACCAAATTCCACCTACCAAAGGCGCTTCACTCCCCGGCAACGACGCCAGAAAAGAGTCTTGATGACCCACAAGTATAGGGGATCTATTGTAGCCTTTTCGATAAGTAAGAGTGTTGAACCCAACGAGGAGGAGAAGGGAATAATAAGCGGTTTTCAGCAAGGTATTCTCTGCAAGCACTGAAATTATCGGTAACATATAGTTTTGTGATAAGGTAATTTGTAACGAGTAGCAAGTAATAAAATTAAATAAGGTGCAGCAAGATGGCCCAATCCTTTTTGTAGCAAAGGACAAGCCTGGACAAACTCTTATATGAAGTAAAGCGCTCCCGATGACACATGGGAATTATTGTCAAGCTAGTTTTCATCATGTTCATATGATTCACGTCCGGTACTTTGATAATTTTACATGTGGGTGGACCGGTGCTTGGTTGATGTCCTTACTTGGACAAACATCCCACTTATGATTAACTCCTATTGCAAGCATCCGCAACTACAAAAGAAGTATTAAGGTAAACCTAACCATAGCATGAAACATATGGATCCAAATCAGCCCCTTACGAAGCAACACATAAACTAGGGTTTAAGCTTCTGTCACTCTAGCAACCCATCATCTACTTATTACTTCCCAATGCCTTCCTCTAGGCCCAAACAATGGTGAAGTGTCATGTAGTCGATGTTCACATGACACCACTAGAGGGATGACAACATACATCTCATCAAAATATCAAACAAATACCAAATTCACATGACTACTAATAGCAATACTTCTCCCATGTCCTCAGGAACAAATATAACTACTCACAAAGCATATTCATGTTCGTAATCACAGGGGTATTAATATGCATAATGGATCTGAACATATAATCTTCCACCAAGTAAACCAGCTAGCATCAACTACAAGGAGTAATCAACACTACTAGCAACCCACAGGTACCAATGTGAGGTTTGGATACAAAGATTGGATACAAGAGATGAACTAGGGTTTGAGATGAGATGGTGCTGGTGAAGATGTTGATGGAGATTGACCCCCTCCCGATGAGAGTATCATTGGTGATGACGATGGTGATGATTTCCCCCTCCCGGAGGGAACTTTCCCCGGTAGAACAGCTCTGCCGGAGCCTTAGATTGATTCCGCCAAGGTTTCGCCTCGTGGCGGCAGAGTTTCTTCCCGTAAGCTTGCTTCTAATTTTTTTCTCGGAAGAAAGACCTCATATAGCAGAAGATGGGCATCGGAGGGCCACCAGGGGGCCCACGAGCCAGGGGGCGCGCCCCCCACCCTCGTGGCTAGTGGGTGGCCCCCCTCTGGTACTTCTTGCGCTCAATATTTTTTATATATTCTGAAAATTGCTCCCGTGGAGTTTCAGGACTTTTGAAGATGTGCAGAATAGGTCTCTAATATTTGCTCCTTTTCCAGCCTAGAATTCCAGCTGCCGGCATTCCCCCTCTTCATGTAAACCTTGTAAAATAAGAGAGAATAGGCATAAGTATTGTGACATAATGTGTAATAACAGCCCATAATGCAATACATATCTATATAAAAGCATGATGCAAAATGGACGTATCAGCGCTCGTCGGCGGAAGAGATAAGGAGGGGGACGTGGTCAGAACCGATCCGAGTAATGGCCTGGATGGAGGCTAGCGAGCAACGGAGGTCCCATTACGGGGAGACTAGGACCCGGTCCTGGACGGACTGGGTCGGAGCAGCTTGACGGTTGGTCCAGGTGAACGTGACACCAACCCTATCTATTTCGCGGAGACCAACGTCAGCAATGCAGTCATTGAACATTTGCATACGTGCAAAGTTGACGTGCGAATTGCTCTTGTATTCCGTGAAACGCAGGAGGTTAAAATCACCCCCAACTACCACCGGAAGCGAAGCACCCGAAACCTTCCGGTGGAGCTCCTCGAGGAAGGAGGCAGACCGACTATGGTCAGCGAGGCCGTAGACGATAATAACCTCCCACTTGAAGTTTAGATCACATTCGAAAAGTTCCATGCTAACAAAGAACTAGCCCCGATCCATACTTCCCACCTCGAAGGTGGCATCCTTCACGCCTAGCAGGATGTCAACAGAATGGCCTGAGCTCCCACTAGAAGGGAGCCAATGCCAGGCGAAGAGGTGGGCGCCAAGGCGGTCGAGTTCCAGAGGGAGAATTCCGTGCGCATGATTCCTTGGATGGCGACAATGTCAATGTGTTCATCTCGCATGCACTCAATGAGTTGGCGGCGGCGGCCATCATGGCCAAAACCGCGGATGTTCTAGAAGAGGGCACGAATTATGCATCCATTGAGGGGCTGCTTGACCCCAGGACACGGGATGCGCTTTGGGCGCAGAGAGCGGCGGTCCGAGAACGGGTACGGCCACGAAGCTCGACAGCGGTCAGGGGGAGGATGCCAGCGGCCCTTCGAGGAGGGGGCGGGATGGCATCCTTCGAAGCAATCGATGGGGCGGGAGGCGAGAGCAGAGATGCTCGGCCCTCCGCGAGCCTACCGTCGAGAATCTCGCGGGCCCTAATGGCCTCGATCTGGACTAAGGGGCAAGCAACCTCCCCCTGATGATGATCGCGGAGTCGGCTGCGATCTTCGCAAGGTGACTAAGCGGAACCGACTCAAGAGTAGAGAAGGAACAAGTATATGCCGAGGGGGAGACTATAGGCGTACCTGGCTCCAGGTTCCGGGCCGCAGCCCGGGGCTCCGCCCGCTCGTGGATGGGAAGCGCCGGGCTGCCCTCGGGGCGTGCAGCGTCAAGCCGATTGACGATGTCCTGGACTAGGGTGTACTCACCATGTTGTCTCCCGAGCAGTGGGTTGGGCCGAGGACCCCCATGGCGGTTCATTATTGGGTCAGTTCAGACAATCCATGCCACATACAAGGGAGATCCCACGAGACTTGGCGCCCAAGACGAGGACTCTCCTAAACCCTAGGTGTGGGAGTCCTGGATTAGGGGGTCTCCGGACAGCCGGACTATCTCCATTGGCCTGACTGTTAGACTATGAAGATACAAGATTGAAGACTTCGTCTCGTGTTCGGATGGGACTCTACTTGGCGTGGAAGGCAATACGTATATGGATAGCAACTCTTTAGTCCGTAGGACAACAATCACAACATACAATCATACCATAGGCTAGCTTCTAGGGTTTAGCCGCTCTGATCTCATGGTAGATCTACTCTTGTAACACCCATATCATCAGTATTAATCAAGCAGGACGTAGGGTTTTACCTCCATTAAGCGGGCCCGAACCTGGGTAAAACTTCGTGTTCCTTGCCTCCTGTTACCGTCCGGCCTAGACGCACAGTTCGGGACCCCCTACCCGAGATCCGCCGGTTTTGACACCGACATTAGTGCTTTCATCGAGAGTTCCTCTGTGTCGTCGCCATTAGGCTTGATGGCTCCTACTATCATCGATAGCGATGTGGTCCAGGGTGAGACTTTTCTCCCCGGACAGATCTTCATATTTGGCGGCTTCGCACTGCGGGCTAATTCGCTTGGCCATCTGGAGCAGATTGAAAGCTACGCCCCTGGCCATCAGGCCAGATTTGGAAGTTTGAATTACATGGCCAACATCCGTGGGGACTTGATCTTCGATAGATTCGAGCCATAGCCGGGCGCGCCGCACTGTCGCGATGGGTATGACCTAGCTCTGCCACCGGACGGTACCCCAGAGGCCGCGCCCGCATCAGCTCCGATCCTTAGCTCGGAGCCAACTGCGCCAATCGAGGACGGTGGCTAGACACCGCCTCAGGGGCTGCAGTCTCGACGGTGATCTAGCCAAACACCAGCATAATCCTCTGCGCAGCCCGTGACTCCAAGGTGCCGGACTCTTTTCTGGACTCCGAACCATCCGCGCCCCTGCCGATCGAATCCGATTGGGCGCCGATCATGGAATTCACCGCCGCGAGTATCTTTCAGTACTCGCCCTTCAGCAACATTTTGAATTCACTAAGGTCTCTCTCTTTGTCAGGATAGCCTTGGCTGTATTATGGCCAACAGGATTGGGATGTGGACGGCGAAAAAATTTGATGCCCACCCACCACCCACTTAATAGCCACTGTCGATGACTCAACCGACATGCTCGACTTCGACTCCGAAGACATCGACGGTATGGACAACGATGCGGGAGGCGAAGAGGAACCACTGCCCACAGGGCGCTGGATGTCCACTTCATCATATGACGTATACATGGTGGACACACCAAAAGAAGACGACGACGAGGAACGGAAGGACGCACCAAAGGCGTGTTCCCTCGAGAAGCAGTCAAAGCAGCAGCGCAAGCGCCGCCCCAAATCTCGCCTCGCCAAAAATAACGATCACATAGACCCAGCGTTGGAGCAGGGCGAACCACTGCCGGACCACGGCAATACGGAGAATCAAACCGAACAAACCAATTCTGTCAAAGATAATAGTCTGGACGACACAACGCCGGACAGGCACCCGGAGCAGCAGAATGCCCGTCAAAGGCTTGTTGCCACCGCGAGGAGTCTGAAAATGCAGAAGCAAAGGCTCAAGGCTGCGCAGGACACACTCCAAATTAGATGGAGTAAAGTACTCAACACAGCACCGAAGTACGGCGACAATCGCCCCACCAAGAGCTACCCAAAGTGGAAGTTGCTACCTGAATTCGATGAGGAGGCCTCAGACCCCTCACATCAAAAAATCAAAACAGCCACCTGGCCGGATAGGCGACCTCACGGCCAACATAGAGCGGTAAACAATGCCACTCACAAGACAATACGCGATTCACGTGAGGGTTTGCACCAAAAGGACAGGGCAACCAGATCCATCTATGGACCACACAAGCGCGCCTCAGCATACGATATAACACAACAAACATTCGAACAGCGCGGTACACCCAGATACAGGGGTGCCGCACACCCCCTATGTTTCACCGATGAGGTACTGGATCATGAATTTCCAGAGGGATTCAAACCTGTAAACATAGAGGCATATGACGGAACAACAGACCCTGGGGTCTGGATAGAGGACTATATCCTCCACATCCATATGGCTCGAGGAGATGATCTCCACGCCATCAAGTACTTACCACTCAAACTCAAAGGGCCAGCTCGTCATTGGCTTAAAGGCCTCCCCGAAAACTCCATTGGAAGTTGGGCATAGCTCGAAGACGCTTTTCGGGCAAACTTTCAAGGGACTTATGTCCGACCTCTGGACGCGGATGATTTGAGTCATATAACTCAACAGTCTGGAGAGTCAGCCCGAAAGCTTTGGAACAGGTTTCTTACTAAAAAGATCCAAATTGTCGGCTGTCCGGACGCCGAAGCCTTGGCAGCTTTTAAGCACAGCGTCCATGACGAATGGCTTGCCCGACACCTCGGCCAAGAAAAACCGAGAACAATGGCAGCATTAACAAGCATCATGACCCGCTTTTGCGCGGGTGAGGACAACTGGCTAGCCCGATGCAGCACCAGCGACCCCAGTACATATGAAGTTAGAGATGGAAACGGGAAATCACGGCGCAATAGCAATAACAAACGCCGGAATAAAGGAGACAACACGAAGAGCACGGCAGTAAACGCCGGATTCAAAAGCTCTCGGCCAGGTCAGCAAAAGCCGCCCCCTAAAGGCGCCAGAGACGAACTGTCCAGCCTAAACAAAATTCTGGACCAAATATGTCAGGTCCATAGCACCCCTGGCAAACCAGCCAATCATACCCATAGAGAATGTTGGGTCTTCAAGCAGTCCGGCAAGCACAACGCCGTACACAAGGGGGAGGATACACCAAGCGAAGATGAGGATGAGCCTCTCAAGGAAGACACTGGGGAACAAAAGAAATTTCCACCAGAAGTAAAAACAGTAAACGTGTTACACGTGGTCAATGGAAGAAACAAAACGGCACTCCCAGAAAAATACGCACGAAGGCCTATCACTGCGGAGTCCTGCCACTGGTCGTCTCAACCGATCACTTTCGACCATCGTGATTACTTAGCAAGTATCCGGCGTGCAGGATGGGCTGCCCTGGTATTAGACCCAGTAATTGACGGATACCACTTCACACGAGTCCTGATGGACGGTGGCAGCAGTCTAAACCTGATATACCAGGATACAATCCGCGAAATGGGGATAGACCCAACAAAAATTTGCCATAGCAATATTACCTTTAAAGGAGTAACGCCAGGCCCAGGGGCTCATTGCACGGGCTCCCTGCCACTAAAAGTTATATTCGGTTTCCCTGATAACTTCCGTAGCGAACATTTAACCTTCCACATCGCTCCGTTCCAAAGTGGCTATCAAGCACTACTTGGACGTGAAGCTTTCACTCGCTTTAATGCAATACCACACTACGCTTCCCTCACACTCAAGATGCCCGGTCCACGTGGCAGCATTACAGTGAACGGAAGTACTAAGCGATCTTTTCGCGCCGAAGAGCGTGCGGCTGCCCTGGCAGCCGCACACTAAAAACAGCCTCACCAACTAAAGCATTTAGCAGGTCGTCACAACCTCGGACACGGTTAGACGAGTCCGGTGCAGCTATATGAAATTTATACCGGATCAATGATCACATCCCTATTACAAATACAAGGGGCTCAATGTGCTCAGACAAGTGGCAATTCTTACTCACCTTGAATTATACATGGTTTCTTTAAAAACTATCTTTTTGCACGACAGCTTTTTCACCTAAGCTCCTCTCTTTTACAGATAATCATCGTGCTACACCCGTCCAGGATACGGCACAACGGAGACACAGGCGCAGACGTGCAGCAGGGACCCGCTCCAAGGATTCTTTTTAGATTAAGACCCTGCGTAAACCTTTTTTATTGTCTCTTGTTGATACATATCCACCGAATTCTCAGCACAGTTGAGAAGGATGCTGATGTCTTGGCATGTGGCCACGTCAGAATAATGCACGTACCTGGACACAAGGGGCTTCTTACAAACGGTACTATTTCGGCCTGTTTTATACCATAAAGACCGAATACCTTAGGGAGTGTTCGGCGTCGCAAGTTTGGCCTTATATGCATCAGCTCCGAATCATTGTCTTTGGTCAAATGTTGGGTTTGCCCGGCTCCTATGTTTTGGTGCCTTACGTTCCGCTTTACCGGCTAAGGTAGCAATAGGAGAACTACTGCGATTCTGCCCTGGTTCATCCGGATGAGCACCTCAGTAGAGAAAGCTGAAAACTGACTGTCATGATATAGCGTGAGACTGGTCAACCACTTGATGACCTATCGGAATGTTAGAATTCCTCTGCCTTAACGAAGGGCCGTTTTCCGGCCAGGCATGTACGCACCCCGCGATCAGGAGAGTGCGGAGCCACCTGGGGCTATCTAGTAGCCCCACTGTCAAACTCCTATGGCTAAGTGAAAGTGTTAAAGCATTATAGTCCGGTTGCCTCGCTCGCTACGCTATCACCTCCTTATTAGGACCAAGACGTTGGGTTAAGTGTGAACACGCGTTTTTTGCGAGCAACTCCGCATTATATGCGTGGGGGTTGAAGCTGACGGCTGCAATCTTTTAGGTTATACACATGTATACATAAACGGCCGCACAGGAGGCATCCTACTACTTTTAGGCAAAAGTATAAACATAGCCTTATAAAAACATCATAAAAGCATTGTGTTTACAATGAGAATACATATCACTCAAACATAATATTCTTCGAGCACTGGGCCTCTATCAAACGAGCACCCTCGAGAACCTCCTCGAAATAATGCTCGGCTGCCACTCGGCCTATGGCCGAACCCTGTGCCGCGACTACGGAAGCGTCCATCTCCGCCCAGTATGCTTTAACACGGGCAAGGGCCATCGTCCGCGAGCCTTCTATGCACGTCGACCTCTCATCGCATTAATGCGCGGCACCGCACCAAGGAACTGCTGCACTAAGCTGAAATAGCTATCCGGCTTTTGCTTCTCCGGCCACAGCTGATCCACAACAGCCCTCATGGCGAGTCCGGACAACCTATTCAGTTTGGCCCCTTCGGCTAGCTGGTCAGTCAATGAAAGCGGACGCTCTGGAACGTTGAACTGCGACTAGAACAGCTTGTCCACTTCACGATCTGTCTAACCTTGGAAGTACTTGGCAGCATCGGCAGCACTCGCCGCCAAATCCATATACGCATCTGCCGAACTCCACAGCCGATCCAGAGGGGCATTGTGGGAGTCCTGGATTAGGGGGTCTCCGGACAGCCGGACTATCTCCATTGGCCGGATTGTTAGACTATGAAGATACAAGATTGAAGACTTCGTCTCGTGTCCGGATGGGACTCTACTTGGCGTGGAAGGCAATACGTATATGGATATCTCCTCCATTGTAACCGACCTTGTGTAACCCTAACCCTCTCCGGTGTCTATATAAACCGAAGGGTTTTAGTCCGTAGGACAACAATCACAACATACAATCATACCATAGGCTAGCTTCTAGGGTTTAACCTCTCTGATCTTGTGGTAGATCTACTCTTGTACTACAAATATCTTCAATATTAATCAAGCAGGACGTAGGGTTTTAGCTCCATCAAGAGGGCCCGAACCTGGGTAAAACATCGTGTCCCCTGCCTCCTGTTACCATCCGGCCTAGACGCACAGTTCGGGACCCCCTACCCGAGATCCACCGGTTTTGACACCGACATTGGTGCTTTCATTGAGAGTTCCTCTGTGTCGTCGCCGTTAGGCTTGATGGCTCCTAATATTATCGATAGCGATGCGGTCCAGGGTGAGACTTTTCTCCCCGGACAGATCTTCGTATTCGGCGGCTTTGCACTGCGAGCTAATTCGCTTGGCCATCTGGGGCAGATTGAACGCTACGCCCCTGGCCAGCAGGTCAGATTTGGAAGTTTGAATTACACGGCCAACATCCGTGGGGACTTGATCTTCAACGGATTCAAGCCACAGCCAGGCGCGCCGCACTATCGCGATGGGTATGACCTAGCTCTGCCACCGGATGGTACCCCAGAGGCCGTGCCCGCATCAGCTCCGACCCTTAGCTCGGAGCCAACTGCGCCAATCGAGGATGGGTGGCTAGACACCGCCTCAGGGGCTGCAGTCTCGACGGCGATCGAGCCAAACACCAGCATAATCCTCCGCGCAGCCCGTGACTCCAAGGTGCCGGACTCTTTTCCGGACTCCGAACCATCCGTGCCCCTGCTGATCGAATTCGATTGGGCGCCGATCATGGAATTCACCGCCACGAGTATCTTTCAGCACTCGCCCTTCGGCGACATTCTGAATTCACTAAGGTCTCTCTGTTTTTCAGGAGAGCCCTGGCCGTATTATGGCCAACAGGATTGGGATACGGACAACGAAGAAATTCGACGCCCACCCACCACCCACTTAATAGCCACTGTCGAGGACTCAACCGACATGCTCGACTTCGACTCCGAAGACATCGACGGTATGGACAACGATGCGGGAGGCGAAGAGGAACCACCGCCCACAGGGCGCTGGACGTCCACTTCATCATATGACGTATACATGGTGGACACACCAAAAGAAGACGACGACGAGGAACGGAAGGACGCACCGAAGGCTTGTTCCCTCGAGAAGCAGTCAAAGCGGCAGTGCAAGCGCCGCCCCAAATCACGCCTCGCTAGAAATAACGATCACACAAACCCAGCGTTGGAGCAGGGCGAACCACTGCCGGACAACGGCAATACGGAGAATCAAACCAAACAAACCAATTTTGTCAAAGATAATAGTCCGGACGACACAACGCCGGACAGGCACCCGAAGCTGCAGAATGCCCGTCAAAGGCTTGTTGCCACCGCGAGGAGTCTGAAAAAGCAGAAGCAAAGGCTCAAGGCTGCACAGGACACACTCCAAATCAGATGGAGTAAAGTACTCAACACAGCAGCAAAGTACGGCGAAAATCACCCCACCAAGAGCTACCCAAAGAGGAAGTTGCTACCTGAATTCGATGAGGAGGCCTCAGACCCCTCACAACCAAAAATCAAAATAGCCACCTGGCCGGATAGACGACCTCACGGCCAACATAGAGCAGAAAATAATGCCACTCACAAGACAATACGCGATTCACGCGAGGGCTTGCACCAAAAGGACAGCGCAACCAGATCCATCTATGGACCACGCGAGCGCGCCCCAGCATACGATATAACACAACAAACATCCAAACAACGTGGTACACCCAGATACAGGGGTGCCGCACACCCCCTATGTTTCACCGATGAGGTGCTGGATCATGAATTTCCAGAGGGATTCAAACCTGTAAACATAGAGGCATACGACGGAACAACAGACCCTGGGGTCTGGATCGAGGACTATATCCTCCACATCCATATGGCTCGAGGAGATGATCTCCACGCCATCAAGTACTTACCACTCAAACTCAAAGGGCCAGCTCGTCATTGTCTTAATGGCCTCCCCGAAACTCCATTGGAAGCTGGGCAGAGCTCGAAGACGCTTTTCGGGCAAACTTTCAAGGGACTTATGTCCGACCTCCAGACGTGGATGATTTGAGTCATATAACTCAACAGCCCGGAGAGTCAGCCCGAAAGCTTTGGAACAGGTTTCTTAGTAAAAAGAACCAAATTATTGACTGTCCGGACGCCGAAGCCTTGGCAGCTTTTAAGCACAGCGTCCGTGACGAATGGCTTGCCCGACACCTCGGCCAAGAAAAACCGAGAACAATGGCAGCATTAACAAGCCTAATGACCCGCTTTTGCGCGGGTGAGGACAGCTGGCTAGCCCGATGCAGCACCAGCGACCCCAGTACATATGAAGTTAGAGATGGAAACGGGAAATCACGGTGCAACAGCAATAACAAACGCCGGAATAAAGGAGACAGCACAAAGAGCACGACAGTAAACGCCGGATTCAAAAGCTCTCGGCCAGGTCAGCAAAAGCCGCCCCCTAAAGGCGCCAGAGACGAACTGTCCAGCCTAAACAAAATTCTGGACCAAATATGTCAGGTCCATAGCACCCCTGGCAAACCAGCCAATCATACCCACAGAGAATGTTGGGTCGTCAAGCAGTCCGGCAAGCTCAACGCCGTACACAAGGGGGAGGATACACCAAGCGAAGATGAGGATGAGCCTCTCAAAGAAGACACTGGGGAACAAAAGAAATTTCCACCAGAAGTCAAAATAGTAAATGTGTTACACGTGATCAATGGAAGAAACAAAACGGCCCTCCCAGAAAAATATGCCCGAAGGCCTATCACCGCGGAGTCCTCCCACTGGTCGTCTCAACCGATCACTTTCGACCATCGTGATTACTCAGCAAGTATCCGGCGTGCAGGATGGGCTGCCCTGGTATTAGACCCAATAATTGACGGATACCACTTCACACGAGTCCTGATGGGCGGTGGCAGCAGTCTAAACCTGATATACCAGGATAAAATCTGCGAAATGGGGATAGACCCAACAAAAATTTGCCATAGCAATATTTCCTTTAAAGGAGTAACGCCAGGCCCAGGGGCTCATTGCACGGGCTCCCTACCACTAAAAGTTATATTTGGCTTCCCCGATAACTTCCGTAGCGAACATTTAACCTTCCACATCGCTCTGTTCCAAAGTGGCTATCAAGCACTACTCGGACGCGAAGCTTTCCCTCGCTTTAATGCAATACCACACTACGCTTACCTCACACTCAAGATGCCCGGTCCACGTGGCATCATTACAGTGAACGGAAGTATTAAGCGATCTTTGCGCGCCGAAGAGCGTGCGGCTGCCCTGGCAGCCGCACACTAAAAACGGCCTCACCAACTAAAGCATTTAGCAGGTCGTCACGATCTCGGACACGGTTAGACGAGTCCGGCACAACTATATGCAATTTATACCGGATCTATGATCACACCCCTATTACAAATACAAGGGGCTCGATGTGTGTAGACAAGTGGCAATTCTTACTCACCTTGAATTATACATGGTTTCTTTAAAAACTACATTTTGCACGACAACTTTTTCACCTAAGGTCCTCTCTTTTACAGATAATCATCGTGCTACACCCGTCCAGGATACGGCACAACGGAGACACAGGCGCAGACGTGCAGCAGGGACCCGCTCCAAGGATTCTTTTTAGATTAAGACCCTGCGTAAACCTTTTTTACTGTCTCTTGTTGATACATATCCACCGAATTCTCAGCATAGCTGAGAAGGATGCTGATGTCTTGGCGTGTGGCCACGTCAGAATAATGCATGTACCTGGACACAAGGGGCTTCTTACAAACGGCACTATTTTGGCCCGGTTTATACCATAAAGACCGAATACCTTAGGGAGTGTTCGGCATCGCGAGTTTGGCCTTATATGCATCAGCTCCGAATCATTGTCTTTGGTCAAATGTTGGGTTTTCCCGGCTCCTGTGTTTTGGTGCCTTACGTTCTGCTTTACCGGCTAAGGTAGCACCAGGAGAACTACTGCGATTGTGTCCTGGTTCATCCGGACGAGCATCTCAGTAGAGAAAGCCGAAAACTGACTGTCATGATATAGCGTGAGACTGGTCAACCACTCGATGACCTATCGGAATGATAGAATTCCACCGCCTTAACGAAGGGCCGTTTTCCGGCAAGGCATGTACACACCCCGCGATCGGGAGAGTGCGGAGCCACCAGGGGCTATCTAGTAGCCCCACTGTTAAACTCCTATGGCTAAGTGAAAGTGTTAAAGCATTATAGTCCGGTTGCCTCGCTCACTGCGCTATCACCTCCTTATTAGGACCAAGACGTTGGGTTAAGTGTGAACACGCGTTTTTTGCGAGCACCTCCGCATTATATGCGTGGGGGTTGAAGCCGACGGCTGCAATCTTTCAGGTTATACACATGTATACATAAACGGCCGCACAGGAGGCATCCTACTACTTTTAGGCAAAAGTATAAAAATAGCCTTATAAAAACTTCATAAAAGCATTGTGTTTACAATGAGAATACATATCACTCAAACATAATATTCTTCGAGCACTGGGCCTCTATCAAACGAGCACCCTCGAGAACCTCCTCGAAATAATGCTCGGCTTCCACTCGGCCTATGGCCGAACCCTGCGCCGCGACTACGGAAGCGTCCATCTCCGCCCAGTATGCTTTAACACGGGCAAGGGCCATCCGCGAGCCTTCTATGCACACCGACCTCTTCATCGCATTAATGAGCGGCACCGCACCAAGGAACTGCTGTACTAAGCTGAAATAGCTATCCGGCTATTGCTTCTCCGGCCACAGCTGATCCACAACAGCCCTCATGGCGAGTCCGGACAACCTATTCAGTTCGGCCCATTCTGCTAGCTGGTCAGTCAATGAAAGCGGACGCTCTGGAACATTGAACTGCGACCAGAACAGCTTGTCCACCTACGATCTGTCTGACCTTAGAAGTACTTGGCAGCATCGGCAGCACTCGCCGCCAAATCCATATATGCATCCGCCGAACTCCACAGCCGATCCAGAGGGGCATACCGTGGATCTCCGAACTTCCTCCGTAACATGAAGGGTTTCCCAGCCGCAATATCCCCGGCTTCCCGCAGCTCCTCCTTCTTCGCTCTCATAGCAGAACCGGTGTCCTTCTCCGCCGTCGTGGCCTTCTCAAGGTCCGCTGCCTTTGCTCGGTTTTCCTTTTCAAGGACTCGGCAATGGTCGGCAGTATCTTTTAATTCCACGGCCATCTTGGCCATCTTCTCTTGGCTCTCGCAATGTGCGGCCTTCTCGGCCTTCAACTCTTCGGCCGCCTTCAAAGCAGCGGCATTACTAATCCTCGCTTGTTCCTTGGCTCGGGTAAGTTCTGCCTGCAAGGCTTCCACGGAGGCAGCTCCATCTGCAGTCACAACATATTAAAGATACTGGCATTATGCTGCTCTTACTATGTGGCGTTCACCAGATAATAACACTTACCCTGTGCCTCGTCAAGCCTCTTGTTAACAAGCTCGAGGTCGGCGTCTGCTGCATTCAGTTGCCGTTTTAATTTGCCTAACTCACTAGTCCGGCTAGCCACCGGAGCCTCCACCACCTGCACATAAGGGCAGTCTGGTTATTGCCTGAGAATATGATCCTCTGTTCGCCGCCGTTCTCGACGGCAACCAGAGTCTCAGGGGCTACTATCTACACAGGGCGCACCTAACATGTGTAGTACTATCACATATTATCTTACGTACCTCAAAGCCTGTCACTAGACTCATAAAGGCTTCATGTAATCCGCTTTCAGCGGACGAGATTCTCTCCATCACCGTACCCATCAGCACACGGTTTTCTTTTGAGATGGCCGCTCGCCCCACCAACTCCCTCAGAATGTCCGACCGCACACCAGACGGTGCCGGACTCTTTTGTCTGCTCTCCTCGGGAGCCGGACGCTGGAGACTTCGGGGGTCTATGGGATTATCTTCTGGCCTCACCGGTTCGGAGAGGCCCTTCGTGACGACACTTCGGGGTCACCCGCTTCTGGATCTCTGGAAGAAGATCCCCCGAAGACGAGCTCATCTGAGAGGGGCTAAGGCCCGAACTGCAAGATATATGCGGTGGTTATTTTCTCAGAAGAAAGATAGCATACCTTAAAGTATTTTGGGATCACTTACGACTCGTTGGAGGGCAGATCCCCCCGTGGACTATGTGCGGCAGGAGCACCCCCCAAGGCGGGACCCTCTGTGGGAGATTTCTTCTCCCATTTGGAGGCTTCGGCTTTCGGATCCTCGGAAGCAGTCCTTTTCCTCCCCCGGTTGTCCTCCTTCATGGAGACGCTCATTCCCTCGGTTGGAACGATCAGCGACGGGGGCCCGCGTCCACCCGTATTATCCCCCCGGTATCTTCCTTCGAGGGCTCAGGGCAAGGTGCGACCTCGAGCATCTTTTCCAATACCGGATTTTCCAAACCCTCAGGGAGGGGGGCCAAACACCGAATCATATTCGTCTTCGTTAGCCAGTCCTGGTCAAAAAGCGAACTCTCAGAAACAACTTCGAATAAAAGACAGTGTGTTCGGCCAGAGGATTTCTTACTTGTTCGGCAGCGCGGTTACTGCTCAGGCCCACGTCCTCGGTAATATCCGGACACTCCACTTGAGATCCGAAGAATGACTTGTACATCTCCTCGTGCGTCAGGCCGAGGAAACTTTGAATGGCACGCGGTCCCTCTGGGCTGAACTCCCACAAGCGAAGGGGCCGGCGTCTGCAAGGCTGTACTTGACGAACCAACATAACTTGTATTACCACAGCCAAATTAAAATCTCCCTCGAAGAGATCTCGAATGCGGCTTTGCATTATAGGCACGTCCTTGGCTGGACCCCAGCTTAGGCCTCTGCTAACCCGTGACATCAGTTGTGGTGGGGGGCCCGAGCGGAAAGCGGGGGCAGCCGCCCACTTGGCACTTCGGGGAGCCGTGACGTAAAACCACTCCCGTTGCCATAATTCGGACACCTCTGGAAAGGAAACTTCCGGCCATGGAGCTCCTGCCATCTTGCCTATTGATGCACCTCCGCACGCTGCCTGTTGCCCCTCGATCATCTTCGGCTTTATTTCAAAGGTCTTGAGCCACATGCCGAAGTGAGGGGTAACGCGGAGGAAGGCCTCACACACGACAATAAACGTCAAGATGTGGAGAAAGGTGTCCGGAGCTAGATCGTGAAAATGTAGCCCGTAATAGAACATCAAACCCCTGACGAAAGGATCCAGAGTGAGGCCTAGACCTCGGAGGAAGTGGGAGACGAACACAACGTTCTCGTTGGGTTTGGGAGTAGGGACGACCTGCCCTCGAGCAGGCAGCCGATGCGAAACCTTGGCGGTCAGGTATCTGGCCTCCCTCAACTTCTTAATGTCCTCTTCCGTAACGGAGGAGGGCATCCATCGGCCTTGAAGGCTGGATCCGGACATGATTGAAGATCTGGAGCACCTAACCTGGGCTTTGGGTGTTAGAACTCGAGGCGGAGGAAGGGTTCGATTGAGCACGAGAGAGAAAAAGCAAAAACCTCGTCCCTTTATAAAGAGGGTGAATATCAAGCGTCCTCTCCGTAGCCGTTTAGGACTTGCCTATAATCTAGGAGTCCTAGACACGGTTGGGTTACCCATGACCGCATTAATGAGAATCCCGTAATTGGGGGAACACGATCTCCGCTTCGGCAAGACGTGTCACGAAACCGCCTCGCGTTATGTGTGGAGCTGGTTAAAAAACGGTTCGAATAATCACCGGGCCGTGACGTAACGTCATGCTGCCAAAACAAGCCAACAAATTAGATATGCGAAAACGTTATTCTCTCTGCGGTGGAATGTGGAATTTATTTTGCAGGGTCGGACACTATCCTCGTATTCAACTTCTTATGTCATGTATTCGGAGAAGGAACCCGCCTTGCAATGCCGAAGACAATACTGCACGCCGGACTCGTCATCATTGAAGCCTGGTTCAGGGGCTACTGTGGGAGTCCTCGATTAGGGGGTCTCCGGACAGCCGGACTATCTCCATTGGCCGGACTGTTAGACTATGAAGATACAAGATTGAAGACTTCGTCTCGTGTCCGGATGGGACTCTATTTGGCGTGGAAGGCAAGCTAGGAAATACGTATATGGATATCTCCTCCTTTCTAACCGACCTTGTGTAACCCTAACCCTCTCCGGTGTCTATATAAACCGAAGGGTTTTAGTCCGTAGGACAACAATCACAACATACAATCATACCATAGGCTAGCTTCTAGGGTTTAGCCTCTCTGATCTCGTGGTAGATCTACTCTTGTAACACCCATATAATCAATATTAATCAAGAAGGACGTAGGGTTTTACCTCCATCAAGAGGGCCCGAACCTGGGTAAAACTTCGTGTCCCTTGCCTCCGGTTACCATCCGGCTTAGACGCACAGTTCGGGACCCCCTACCCGAGATCCGCCGGTTTTGACACCGACACCGGTGATGCCCGTAGTTTGAGGAGTTCATGTATTCACTATGTGCCAATGCTTTGTTCCGGTTCTCTATTAAAATGAGGCCTTAATATCCCTTAGTTTCCATTAGGACCCCGCTGCCATGGGAGGGTAGGACAAAAGATGTCATGCAAGTTCTTTTCCATAAGCATGTGTGACTATATTCGGAATACATGCCTACATTACATTGATGAATTGGAGCTAGTTCTGTGTCACCCTATGTTATGGCTGTTACATGATGAACCACATCCGGCATAATTATCCATCATTGATCTGATGCCTACGAGCTTTCCATATACTGGTTTACGCTTATTTACTTTCCCGTTGCTATTGTTACAATCACTACAAAATACCAAAAACACTACTTTGCTTTCATTACTCTTTTGTTATCGTTACCATCACTATCATATTATATTGCTACTAAACACTTTGCTGCAGATACTAAGTTTCTAGGTGTGGTTGAATTGACAACTCAGCTGCTAATACTTGAGAATATTCTTTGGCTCTCCTTGTGTCGAATCAATAAATTTGGGTTGAATACTCTACCCTCGAAAGCTATTGCGATCCCCTATACTTGTGGGTTATCAAGACTAATTTTTGGCGCTGCTGCCGGGGAGCATAGCTCTATTCTTTGAGTCACATGGGATTTATATCTGCTGGAAACTATGAAGAACTTGAGAGATCCAAAAACTAAGATCTATCCCTCAACTACGAGGGGAGGTAAGGAACTGCCATGTAGCTCTGCACTTGATTCACCTTCTATTATGAGTAAGCTTGCGACACCTACACCCGCTTCTGCTATTCATTCTGATATGTCGCATGTTATTGATGATGCTACTTCTACTATGCATGATACTTATGATGAAACTACCTCTATGACTGATACCACTATGCCACTTAGTGATTTTCTCGAGGAACGACTTGCTAGGGCTAGAGAGATTGAAAATATTGAATCTGATTATGAAGATGAAAGTGATGATGAAGAATCACTTGTTATTCCCGAGGGTTATTTATTTGATCAAGATGCTTTTTTAGCTATTTTAGCCTGCAAAGATAGATATGAACTAAAAAGGTTATTAGCTAAATGGAATAAGGAGTCTCCAAATGCTAGGACGAGACCTGACCCTGCTTTACCTACTTCACCTATATGTGTTGCTGATAAGGATTATGAATTCTCTGTTGATCCTGATATAATTACTTTGGTTGAATCTGATCCTTTTCATGGTTATAAATTTGAAACTGTTGTAGCACATCTTACTAAATTAAATGATATAGCCACCCTGTTCACTAATGATGAGAGATCTCGCTACTTTTATATCGTTAAAATATTTCCGTTCTCATTAAAGGGTGATGCTAAGATATGGTTTAATTCTCTTGATCCTGGTTGTGTGCGTAGTCCCCAGGATATGATTTATTACTTCTCTGCTAAATATTTCCCTGCTCATAAGAAACAAGCTCCTTTAAAGGAAATATACAACTTTGTGCAAATTAAAGAAGAGAGTCTCCTACAAGCTTGGGGGAGGCTTCTGAAGTTACTTAATGCTTTGCCTGATCATCCTCTTAAGAAAAATGAAATACTTGATATCTTTTATAATGGACTAACCAATGCTTCCAGAGATTACCTGGATAGTTGTGCTGGTTATCTTTTCAGGGAAAGAACACCGGATGAAGCTGAAATCTTATTGAATAATATGTTGACAAATGAAAATAATTGGGCACCTCTTGAGCCAGCTCCTAAGCCAGCTCCTGCTCCAATTAATGATCCTATTCCTAAACCAACTCCGAAGAAGAGAGGTGTTCTATTTCTCAGTCCTGAAGATATGCAAGAGGCAAAGAAATCTATGAAAGAAAAAGGTATTAGATGATCAGACACTGAAGATATGGGGTAATAAATTTCCACATATTGCCTCTTGCATATCTTCAATAGATGATCAGACATTCATTAGATCAATCTCATGGTAGACACATGTACTCTGTACTACACCCCATATGAATATAATCAAAAGCAGGATGTAGGGTTTTACCTCCATCATGATGGCCCGAAACTAAGTAAAATTCCATGTCCATGTTACTATCACTCCAAGACGCTTAGCTCAGAACCCCTACTACAAGATACGCCGGATATTGAACCGACATTGGTGCTTTCATTAAGAGCCTGCTGGGTGATCGTCATGGATCGATGGGTGACCAGGTGATATTTTTTCAGTTAGATCTGTTCTACGTATGGCATCTTTTTTGCAAAATTATGGGCGCTGCCTCGTGCTACCTGATTCGCCGTCAAATCAAGATCAGGAAAAAGTGTCTGACGTCTAGCAGTATACCAGTTCCGTGCCGTAAAAGTATTGGAGATGCGGGCAGCCGGACACGGATGCAGAAAGCCAGAGAGGGTCGACGGAAACAGAAAATTTTCATCACGCGGCGCTACGATCAAGGAGCCACGCCGTATTACGTCCCACGTGTGGCAGCGCACACGAGGCCGACAGGAGCTTTCTCAGCGGCCATTCATGGGAGATTCCTTCCTTGTTTGTTTATTCTATTCTTTTTCTAATTCAGCAACCTAGGCAATCGCTGGACGCTAGTGTTTCTCTAACGAAACCAAAGTGTACTAATCCAATGGGCTACTAGTTTCACAGCATGGCTCCCTAAATTTGGTCGTTGAATTATAGTAGTCCGAATACTACTACTCCACGTAAAGACCAACTTCAGTCTATCTCTGGTACTGGTTTGTACTTGTTCTGTACGGACCACACCGTTCACTTTGCTGCGCTCGATATTATGGAGCAGGTTTTATTTTGCCTAACTACACGCCCAACTACACATTTGTTCAGTACATAAAATTATTATGCAGAATATTTTATGTTTGTCCGCACTGCATTATTTTTGCAGAGATATTCTACCGACGCTTGTACGTACTGTCGGTCTAGCCAGCCTCTCACTGCGACCTAGGCCGGCTGACCTGTGTCGACATCGCCGTGCCACAACACCGCCACGCCATCGAGCCGACCCCGGCGCTCAGGCCATATTTACCAAGCTTATCCACTTCGCAAAAATTAATTATGCATTTTTTCTCAATTATTATTATTACTTGCTTGCACTATTCCATGTGTGCAGGTAATCAACTTCGACTGCATCATGCGGTCAACTCTGTGGGCCGACGTCGTCGTCCTGCTTGCATCGATCAAGTTGCGGCGTCGCCTCAGCGCGTGTCTCTGTGTCAGCATGCAATTGACTTACACCGCGCATTACCTAGCGCGACGACGCCCATCGAGGCCGAAGAGAGTTCGGCTCGGCGCAACCAAATGGAGATTTGACCTTCTTTTTTCCTTTCTCACTTTATATTATTTAATTAAGTAGTTACTTTGGGGAAGTTCTCTCACTCCTATGGCTACATCCGGATCAGGTTATCAACTTCGACTGCGTCACGCGGTCACTTCGACAAGCCGGTGTTGTTGTCCCAATCGGCATAAATTTTCTCTCATGATCACCTTGTTGGTTGAATCGCCATACCGACATGTTCGGTTTTCTCTGGAACTTCGGCATCACTGAGAGAGCTCCACCTCATCGAGTGTTCGGCAAAAGGGCCATATTTCTTTTATTACTCACTTTGCATAAATTATTAATTATGCAACGATTTTTATTATTATTATCTCCGGCTTGCACTATTTTCTGTGCACATGTAAATGATTCAGGTCGGGCAGCGCTGTCACTCCAGCGTACTGACGTGCCGACATGGGGTTCCCGTCGTCGCCTTACCGACCTACCGCGTCACCTCGGCTGGACCGGGGGCTTTGCCATCTCTTCATCAAACCTACTCCGGGGACTCCGGCATCATCAGCCGACCAGCTTCGTTAGCTCGGCTGCTCCTCAACACGTCAGCCGCGCAATGTCGCCACTTCGCCAAGCCGAGCTCTTTTCTCGGACACTTTGGAACCGGCTTAGGGGCTAGGACTTCGTCCCATCGTAAGCTCAGACCGCGTCATCAATACCGAACACATTAACTAGCTAAGTCGCTTTCATGCTCAAAAACTTTCAGTTTTAAATTTTGTTCGGTTCGACCAAGCATTATATTATTTTGGAAAAAAGTTGTATGTGAACTTCCTTGTCAAAACTTTGTTTGTGACACACAAATTCAAATACCCCGTTTAGTTGGGGGCTTCCTTTATGAAGCCATTCTTCTTGCATATGATTATACTTGTATGGCTTCGTTTCTTGTTCGTGCATTACGCCACAATATGCACCATGTTGACTTAAGTGTTCCGCAAGCTGGGTTGCCTTGCTCCTGTGTTTACCCCTACGTTCCCGATTGTTCGGCTAGGGACTAAAGGGAGCACCTCTGCGATTGTCACGATCGGGTCATCCGAGCTCGGACCTTAGACTGGGTGAAGCCGAAAGCTAGCGCTCTTATTGTTTTCAATCATGGTCGGAACGCAACGGAACTCATCAATACAAAAAATCTATTGCACAAGTCTCATAGTAACAATGAGCAACCGAAGAAAGGTATCGGTGGAGGTACTATTTTCTTCGAAGATGCCTCTTACATTTCGTCAGTAATATAGCATAAGTTTCCTGAGCGTGCTTTGTCTGTTACAGCCTTATGGCCTAATTGCCTGGTTATCGGAAACACCGTCGATATTCTCGATAAGTGGAGTACATAACACTTTTCAGCCCTTGACCGAAGAGGGAGAAGCCGACGGTCGGTTAAGATGCGTTTAAAGTTCGGATGAACACAAATATGATATAAGTACTTCGGTACATACACTCATGACAAAATCTTTTACCCAAGTCGCTTGGGGGCTCTTGAATTAGTATGAGTCGTTTTTATTAGTCGCTACACAGTCTTTTTCTACCACTCCTTTCTCGACTCAGGTGTATGATCAATAGCCAGGTAGCCTGGTTTCTCTCTAAAAGCTGCTAGCATTTAGTTCGCTAAACTGGCCTGAGAAACACTTCGCCTTTGGGATAGGGAGGTTGAAGCTGAGGGCTGACCCACTTGAAGTCTAGAGATTAGATGTGTCATGTCAAAACATGACGAAAGTACAATTTTAAGACCAATTTCATATTGGCACCAAAACAGCTTGATTCAATCTAGACGTAAAGTTTTTACGCATGTTTGTTGGCATTTTTTATCTTATAACATCTTTCACCTATTTTATGTTTCAGGAAGAGGGACATTCTCTTGGTTGAGGTGTTCGGCGTGAAACTCTTTTCTAAAAACTGTAGTTCGGCATCTTTTTTGCTGAACTCCACCTCGGTATTGACAAAAATACATGACAGTTGAACTTCTTCCCGAGGAGGTAAGATCCTAGGGTCGACCATTTTACCCAACCCAATTCTCGGGGAGCTACTGCATTTGACAATCCAATGCAGACAATTTAAGTGCAATATAGTTTGCGAGGAGATTATGATCCTCAGATTGGTCGGCCACACCCAACCTAAGTCTCGATGACTTTGCACACCGCTTTTTGTGTCCCGAAGTATTCTGCCGAGCTAGGAGTTGATCCTCAGGCCAATTTTGCGAATCAACCTAAGTCTCAGGGGCTACTGGGATCAGCTGTCTTACGTCATCCTTCAGGTGCATCTCGGGTTTTAGACCGATACACACCTTGAGGGCTACTGGCTATATATCTCAGCGGAGAATAAATTGCACCAATCAAAAATATTGACAAAAATCGTCCCGCAGTCGGGGTGGTGCACCACCTCGGAAGCAGTCCGGCATAAAGCTCGGGCGCTAGTTGTTGGCTCCATGGAGGGCATTTCCGGCATTAAGCTCGGCTAAACTCCTTCAACTTTTTTGAACCAAGGTGATCTATGACACCTCAGATATAGTCCGGCGTTGGAGCTCAGATACAGTCCGGCGCTGGAGCTCGGATGTAACAATACTCTTGGGATACAGTCCGGCGTTGGAGCTCGGATACGTTCCTGCGTTGGAGCTCGGAGGCAGTCCGGCATTGGTGCTCGGCTGCAAAAGATACCTCGAATGCAGTCCGGCGTTGGAGCTTGGACGCAAGAGGGCACTGTCGCCCGGGAACAACTTCAAACCCGAGGTGTGGCATACAAATAACAAGGCATTGATAAAGGCCGGAAACTTAAAGGGGCTCCTCGGATACCTGATAACCCACAAGTATAGGGGATCGCAATAGCTATCGAGGGTAGAGTATTTAACCCAAATTTATTGTTTCGACACAAGGTGAGCCAAAGAATTTTCTCAAGTATTAGCAGCTGAGTTGTCAATTCAACCACACCTGGAAACTTAGTATCTGCAGCAAAAGTGTTTAGTAGCAAAGTAATATGATAGTGATGGTAACGGTAACAAAAGAGTAATGAAAGCAAAGTAGTGCTTTTGGTATTTTGCAGTGCTTGTAACAATAGCAACGGGAAAGTAAATAAGCGTAAACCAGTATATGGAAAGCTCGTAGGCATCGGATCAATGATGGATAATTATGCTGGATGTGGTTCATCATGTAACAGTCATAACATAGGGTGACACAGAACTAGCTCCAATTCGTCAATGTAATGTAGGCATGTATTCCGAATATAGTCATACGTGCTTATGGAAAAGAACTTGCATGACATCTTTTGTCCTACCCTCCCGTGGCAGCGGGGTCCTAATGGAAACTAAGGGACGTTAAGGCCTCCTTTTAATAGAGAACCAGAACAAAGCATTATCACATAGTGAATACATGAACTCCTCAAACTACGGTCATCACCGGTAAGTATCCTGATTATTGTCACTTCAGGGTTAACGGATCATAACACATAATAGGTGACTATAGACTTGCAAGATAGGATCTAGAACTCTCATATATTGATGAAAACATAATAGGTTCAGATCTGAAATCATGGCACTCGGGCCCTAGTGACAAGCATTAAGCATAGCAAAGTCATAGCAACATCAATCTCAGAACATAGTGGATACTAGGGATCAAACCCTAATAAAACTAACCCAATTACATGGTGAATCTCATCCAACCCATCACCGTCCAGCAAGCCTACGATGGAATTACTCATGCACGGCGGTGAGCATCATGAAATTGGTGATGGAGGATGGTTGATGATGACGACGGCGACGAATCACCCTCTCCGGAGCCCCGAACGGACTCCAGATTAGCCCTCCCGAGAGGTTTTAGGGCTTGGCGGCGGCTCCGTATCGTAAAACGCGATGATTTCTTCTCTCCTATTTTTTTATCCCCGAAAGCAGTTATATAGAGTTGGAGTTGGAGTCGGGGGGCTTCCAGGGGGCCCACGAGGTACGGGGCGCGCCCTAGGGGGGCGCCCCCCACCCTCGTGAGAAGGGTGTGGGCCCCCTGGCCTTCATCTTTGGCGAAGATTTTTTATTATTTATTGTAAGATATCCCGTGAAATTTTAGGTCATTCCGAGAACTTTTGTTTTCTGCACATAAAACAACATCATGGCAATTCTGCTGAAAACAACGTCAGTCCGGGTTAGTTCCATTCAAATCATACAAGTTAGAGTCCAAAACAAGGGCAAAAGTGTTTGGAAAAGTAGATACGTTGGAGAAGTATCAACTCCCCCAAGCTTAAACCCTTGCTTGTCCTCAAGCAATTCAGTTGACAAACTGAAAGAAATAAAGAAAAACTTTTACAAACTCTGTTTGCTCTTGTTGTTGTAAATATGTCAAGCTAGCATTCAAGTTTTTAGCAAAGATTATAACTAACCACATTTGCAATAATTCTCAGGTCTCATGATTACTCATATCAATAACATAATCAACTAGCAAGCCATAATAATAAATCTCGGATGACAACACTTTCCCAAAACAATCATAATATGATATAACAAGATGGTATCTCGCTAGCCCTTTCTAAGACCGCAAAACATAAATGCAGAGCACCTTAAAGATCAAGGACTGACTAGACATTGTAATTCATGGTAAAAGAGATCCAATCATAGTCACACCAAATATAAATTAACAGTAATGAATGCAAATGACAGATGCGCTCTCCAGCTAGTGCTTTTCAATAAGAGGGTGATGACTCAACATAAAAGTAAATAGATAGGCCCTTCACAGAGGGAAGCAGGGATTTGTAGAGGTGCCAGAGCTCGGTTTTAAAATAGAGGTGAATAACATTTTGAGCGGTATAATTTCATTGTCAACATAACAACCGAGAGATGGCGATATCTTCCATGCTACACACATTATAGGCGGTTCCCAAACAGAATGGTAAAGTTTATACTCCCCCTCCACCAACAAACATCAATCCATGGCTTGCTCGAAACAACGAGTGCCTCGAACATACATCAGGTCCCAGGGGGAGTTTTGTTTGTAATTATTTTGATTTAGTTTGCATAAAGCATGGGACTGGGCATCCCGGTGACCAGCCCTTTATCTCGTGAGTGAGGAGCGGAGTCCACTCCTCTTGAGAATAACCCACCTAACATGGAAGTACAGACAGCCCTAGTTGATACATGAGCTATTCGAGCATACAAAACAGGATGATTATTTAAAGGTTTAGAGTTTGGCACATACAAATTTACTTGGAACGGCAGGTAGATACCGCATATAGGAAGGTATAGTGGACTCATGTGGGATAACTTTGGGGTTTAAGGAGTTTGGATGCACAAGTAGTATTCCCACTTAGTGCAGGTGAAGGCTAGCAAAAGACTAGGAAGTGACCAACTAGAGAGCAACAACAGCCATGTACATGCATTAAAATTAATAAACATTGGATGCAAGCATGAGTAGGATATAATCCACCATGAACATAAATATCGTGAAGGCTATGTTGATTTGTTTCAACTACATGCGTGAACATGTGCCAAGTCAAGTCACTTAAATCATTCAGAGGAGGATACCACCCTATCATAACACATCATAACCATTTTGATAGCATGTTGGCACGCAAGGTAAATCATTATAACTCATAGCTAATCAAGCATGGCACAAGCAACTATGATCTCTAATTGTCATTGCAAACATGTTTATTCATAACAAGCTGAATCAAGAACGATGAACTCATCATATTTACAAAAACAAAAGAGGTCGAGTTCATACCAGCTTTTCTCATCTCAGTCAGTCCATCATATATCATCATAATTGCCTTTCACTTGCACGACCGAACGATGTGAATAATAATAAGAGTGCACGTGCATTGGACTAAGCTGGAATCTGCGAGCATTCAATAAACAGGAGAAGACAAGGCAATATGGGCTCTTTTATCAGATAAACAATAACGCATATAAGAGCCATTTCAACAATTTAATCATGGTCTTCTCCTACTGACCCCCAAAGAAAAGAAATAAAACTATTTACACGGGAAAGCTCCCAACAAGCAAAAGAAGAACAAGAAATATTTTTGGGTTTTCATTTTAATTACTACTACAAGCATGGAAAGTGAATTAATTAAAAGCTACTACTATTTTTTTGGTTTTTCTTAAGGTTTATTAAACACACAAGAAGAAAGCATAAAAGGAAATAAACTAGCATGGATGATACAATGAAAAAGTATGAGCGCCGACATCTAGCAATGAGTGTGTGAACATAAATGTAATGTCGGTGGGAAATACGTACTCCCCCAAGCTTAGGCTTTTAGCCTAAGTTGGTCTATGGCCACGGCTGGCCTGGCTGATATCCATAATGATAGTTGTTGGGGTCGTACTGTGATGAGGAAGAAGAAGGCTCCGATTGCCACTGGCTGGCAATCATCTCTGGATCCCACTGATAGTTAGACTGTCGTGAAGGATCAAATTGTGGTTCCGGTTCTGGCTCCTCGGCTGGTGCAGGGTTCCGGTAGGCGTGGATAGCCGTCAACGGAACAAGGTACTTGCCTCAACAGGGATATGCACATCCCCAATAATAAGTATATCATATTTCTTCTTGACAGTAGGGAGAGGAAATTCAAAACCTCCAAATATAATCGATGGAATTTTTCCGATAGAATTGATACTATGAACTTGAGGTTGTTTCCTCGGAAAGTGTACCGTATGCTCATTACCATTAACATGAAAAGTGACATTGCCTTTGTTGCAATCAATAACAGCCCCTGCAGTATTAAGAAAAGGTCTTCCAAGAATAATAGACATACTATCGTCCTCGGGAATATCAAGAATAACAAAGTCCGTTAAAATAGTAATGTTTGCAACCACAACAGGCACATCCTCACAAATACCAACAGGTATAGCAGTTGATTTATCAGCCATTTGCAAAGATATTTTAGTAGGTGTCAACTTATTTAAATCAAGTCTACGAGATAAAGAGAGAGGCATAACACTAACACCGGCTCCAAGATCACATAAAGCAGTTTTAACATAGTTTCTTTTAATGGAGCATGGTATAGTAGGTACTCCTGGATCTCCAAGTTTCTTTGGTATTCCACCCTTAAAATTATAATTAGCAAGCATGGTGGAAATTTCAGCTTCCGGTATCTTTCTTTTATTTTTAATAATATCTTTCATGTACTTAGCATAAGGATTTGTTTTGAGTATATCAGTCAATCGCATACGCAAAAAGATAGGTCTAATCATTTCAGCAAAGAGCTCAAAATCCTCATCATCCTTTTTCTTGGATGGTTTGGGAGGAAAAGGCATGGGTTTCTGAACCCAAGGCTCTCTTTCTTTACCATGTTTCCTAGCAACAAAGTCTTTCTTATCATAACGTTGATTCTTTGATTGTGGGTTATCAAGATCAACAGCAGGTTCAATTTCTACATCATTATCATTACTAGGTTGAGCTTCAGCATCAGACATAGATATACCATTTGGATTATCAGGTGGTTCAACAATAGGTTCACTAGAAGTTTGCACAGTTCTATCATTTTTCTTTTTCTTCTTTTTAGAAGAACTAGGTGCATCAATTTTATTTCTCTGAGAATCTTGCTCAATTCTCTTAGGGTGGCCTTCAGGATACAAAGGTTCCTGAGTCATTCTACCAGTTCTAGTAGCCACTTTAACAGCATAATCATTTTTCTTACTATTCATCTCATTGAGAAATTCTTTTTGAGCCTTAAGTACTTGTTCTACTTGAGTGGTAACCTTAGAAGCATGTTTGCTAACAAGTTTAAGTTCACCTCTAATATTAGCCATATAATCACCCAAGTATTTAATCATATCAGCATCTTGTTTTAATTGTCTACCAAAATAAGCATTGAAGTCTTCTTGCTTAAACATAAAATTATCAAACTCATCCAAGCATTGACTAGCAATTTTAGTAGGAGGGATTTCAGCTTTATCATATCTATAGAGAGAATTTACCTTTACTACCTGTGTCGGGTTATCGAGGTCTGGAGGTTCTTCAATAAATAAAGGATTAAGATCATATATTTCTTCATCAGGCGGTAAATTAAGACCACGTATTTCTTCAATAGGAGGTAAATTCCTAACATCTTTAGCTTTAATACCCTTTTTCTTTCATAGATTTCTTTGCCTCTTGCATATCTCCAGGACTGAGAAATAGAACACCTCTCTTCTTCGGAGTTGGTTTAGGAATAGGATCATTAATTGGAGCAGGAGCTGGCTTAGGAGCTGGCTCAAGAGGTGCCCAATTATTTTCATTTGTCAACATATTATTCAATAAGATTTCAGCTTCATCTGGTGTTCTTTCCCTGAAAAGATAACCAGCACAACTATCTAGGTAATCTCTGAAAGCATCGGTTAGTCCATTATAAAAGATATCAAGTATTTCATTTTTCTTAAGAGGATGATCAGGCAAAGCATTAAGTAACTTCAGAAGCCTCCCCCAAGCTTGTGGGAGACTCTCTTCTTTAATTTGCACAAAGTTGTATATTTCCTTTAAAGGAGCTTGTTTCTTATGAGCAGAGAAATATTTAGCAGAGAAGTAATAAATCATATCCTGGGGACTACGCACACAACCAGGATCAAGAGAATTAAACAATATCTTAGCATCACCCTTTAATGAGAACGGAAATATTTTAACGATATAAAAGTAGCGAGATCTCTCATCATTAGTGAACAGGGTGGCTATATCATTTAATTTAGTAAGATGTGCTACAACAGTTTCAGATTCATAACCATGAAAAGGATACGATTCAACCAAAGTAATTATATCAGGATCAACAGAGAATTCATAATCCTTATCAGCAACACATATAGGTGAAGTAGGTAAAGCAGGGTCAGGTCTCATCCTAGCATTTGGAGATTCCTTATTCCATTTAGCTAATAACCTTTTGAGTTCATATCTATCTTTGCAGGCTAAAATAGCTAAAGAAGCATCTTGATCAAATAGATAACCCTCGGGAATAACAAGTGATTCTTCATCATCACTTTCATCTTCATAATCAGATTCAATATTTTCAATCTCTCTAGCCCTAGCAAGTCGTTCCTCGAGAAAATCACTAAGTGGCATAGTGGTATCAGGCATAGAGGTAGTTTCATCATAAGTATCATGCATAGTAGAAGTAGCATCATCAATAACATGCGACATATCAGAACGAATAGCAGAAGCGGGTGTAGGCGTCGCAAGCTTACTCATAACAGAAGGTGAATCAAGTGCAGAGCTACATGGCAGTTCCTTACCTCCCCTCGTAGTTGAGGGATAGATCTTAGTTTTTGGATCTCTCAAGTTCTTCATAGTGTCCAGCAGATATAAATCCCATGTGACTCAAAGAATAGAGCTATGCTCCCCGGCAACGGCGCCAGAAATTAGTCTTGATAACCCACAAGTATAGGGGATCGCAACTGCTTTCGAGGGTAGAGTATTCAACCCAAATTTATTGATTCGACACAAGGAGAGCCAAAGAATATTCTCAAGTATTAGTAGCTAAGTTGTCAATTCAACCACACCTGGAAACTTAGTATCTGCAGCAAAGTGTTTAGTAGCAATGTAATATGATAGTGATGGTAACGGTAACAAAAGAGTAATGAAAGCAAAGTAGTGTTTTTGGTATTTTGTAGTGATTGTAACAATAGCAACGGGAAAGTAAATAAGCGTAAACCAGTATATGGAAAGCTCGTAGGCATCAGATCAATGATGGATAATTATGCCGGATGTGGTTCATCATGTAACAGCCATAACATAGGGTGACACAGAACTAGCTCCAATTCATCAATGTAATGTAGGCATGTATTCCGAATATAGTCACACATGCTTATGGAAAAGAACTTGCATGACATCTTTTGTCCTACCCTCCCGTGGCAGCGGGGTCCTAATGGAAACTAAGGGATATTAAGGCCTCCTTTTAATAGAGAACCGGAACAAAGCATTGGCACATAGTGAATACATGAACTCCTCAAACTACGGGCATCACCGGTGTCGGTGTCAAAACCGGCGGATCTCGGGTAGGGGGTCCCGAACTGTGCGTCTAGGCCGGATGGTAACAGGAGGCAAGGGACACGAAGTTTTACCCAGGTTCGGGCCCTCTTGATGGAGGTAAAACCTACGTCCTTCTTGATTAATATTGATGATATGGGTGTCACAAGAGTAGATCTACCACGAGATCAGAGAGGCTAAACCCTAGAAGCTAGCCTATGGTATGATTGTTGTTCTGTATGTTGTCCTACGGACTAAAACCCTCCGGTTTATATAGACACCGGAGAGGGTTAGGGTTACACAAAGTCGGTTACAATGGTAGGAGATCTACATATCCGTATCGCCAAGCTTGCCTTCCACGCCAAGGAAAGTCCCTTCCGGACACGGGACGAAGTCTTCAATCTTGTATCTTCATAGTCCAGGAGTCCGGCTGAAGGTATAGTCCGGCCATCCGAACACCCCCTAATCCAGGACTCCCTCAGTAGCCCCTGAACCAGGCTTCAATGACGATGAGTCCGGCGCGCAGATTGTATTCGGCATTGCAAGGCGGGTTCCTCCTACAAGTACTTCATAGGAGATTTTGAACACAAATATAGTGTTCGGCTCTGCAAAATAAATTTCCATATAGAGAGAATAATATTTACACAAATCTAATATGCTGACGTATTCCCTAATGTGACATCACAACACGGCCAAGCCTTTATTCGAATCGTTTTATTATCCCGCCCTAGCATGTTATGCAAGGTGGTTTCCTTGGCACGTCTTGTCAAAGCAGAGATCGTGTCTCCTTATTCCGGGATTCTCATCAATATGGGCGTGGGTAACCCAACCGCGCCATCGATTATGGCGCTTGGGAGATAAGCGAGTTTAACCAGGCTGGTGGGGACGCATAGTCGCGTCCACCCATATAAGGGGATAAGGATCCACCTTTTCACCTACGCCTTCTTCCTCCTTTGCCTATCCATTTTCGCGCACTCAAGCTCCAACGCCCAAGTCCGCACTCCCCACCTCAACCTTCTCCAGTCATGTCCGGAGCGGGAGGCAAGTGGATGGTCTCCTCCGTTATGGAGGGTCGTATATATCAAAAGACTAAGGAAGGCCGGATACTTGTCTAACGACATTGCGCACCGGCTTCCCGAAGAGGGGCAGCTCATCCCCACCCCTAGGCCCCATGAGAGGGTGGTGTTCCTCCCCCACTTCCTCCGCGGATTGGGCTTCCCTCTCCACCCATTTGTCCGGGGGCTCATGTTCTACTATGGCCTAGATTTCCATGATCTGGCCCCGAACTTTGTCCTCAACATCTTGGTGTTTATCGTCGTGTGCGAGGCATTCCTCCGCATCCGCCCCCATTTCGGCCTATGGCTCAAGACTTTCAATTCAAGCCGAAGGTGGTGCGTGGCAACCAGGCGGAGTGCGGAGTGCGGAGGCGCCATGGTGGGCAAGATGCCCAACATCTTATGGCTCGAGGGCTCCTTTGTGGAGACCCTAAAGGGGTGGCAATCAGGGTGGTTTTACATCACCGAGCCGCGCGACCCTAAGTGGGTCGCAGCCCCCGAGTTCCGATCTGGACCCCCTACGTGGCTTTCCTCCTGGAAAGAGACGGGCCAATCGTGGGGTAAAAAGGGAGAGCTGACCGGACTCCAAACATGCGTCCAAACCCCGGTGGACAAGCAGCTCAAGCTTGTCAACGTAGTCCAGGTTATGCTCATCCGCCGGATCCTCCTGTGTCAACAACGGGCTTTCAACCTGTGGTAGTTCGACCCAGCGTGGCACCAAACTCTGAGCAGGCTCTTCGACATGACGTACGAAGATGCCTGGAAGGTGCTTTTCAAAGGCGTGAGGCCCCCGCATCCGTTACCGAGGATTGCAGATTCAGCACGCAGCATCACGCTCGTGTGGTAAGCTATTTTTACCTTTTACAGGGTATTAGTTTTTCATAGTTTGACTCCATGCGGGATCTAAGCTCCCTTACCTTTAACAGGATTGGCAGGATACGTCCGGACAGATCAACTGTCCGGCTCCTTCGCCCGAAGGCCCAGCAGACGCTCGCTTGGCGAAGCTGCTGGTTCCGGCACCCTATGTGGTGCCGGAGAAGAAGGCCAAGAAGAAGGCCACGGGGACTCGAAAGAGTGCCCGGTGCCAGGAGGTGTCGGATCCATCATCCGACGGCTCCAAGACGCACTCCTCCCACGAAGACGAGGAGGAGGAAGAAGAGACCTCTCCCCCTCTAGCGGGCACTACTAGGGAAAAGCCTATACACAGAATCTTACCAGCAGCGCGCTATAAAATCAGGCGCTGCTGCAAAGTAGTAGTAGCACGGGCTATGGAAACTCGCTGCTGAAACAAGTTTATCAGTAGCGCACGCACTCCAAGCGGCGCTATTGCTAAAATTCCCACGACGCCGCCACGAGGCCAGTTATAGCAGCAGCGCATTAAAATAGACAGCGCTACTGCTACGTAATGTAGCAGCAGTGCATTCTAGCAATAATCGCTACTGCTAAATTAACTACAGATCTCACTAGCGCGCCTCATCCACAGATCACACTCACACACACTCGATCACGGTCTCCTCCTCACCCCCCGCGCCGCTGGTCCTTCCCGTCGCCCCTCCCCCGTCGCCCCTCCCCCGATCTGCGCCGCTGTACCCTCATCCTCCTCGCTGGACTCGGTACCGGCCTCCTCCTCCGTCCTCCCTCCACTCGCCGCTGGCCGCCCCCTCCTCGCTCCGCCTTCCTCCTTGATCCGTCCTCCCTCCACTCGCCGTAGTATGCTAGTGGATTTAGTATGCTAGTTGATTTAGTATGCTAATTGATTTAGTCGATTTAGATGATATGATTCAGTTGATTTAGTAGGCTAGTTGATTTAGTTGATTTAGAACATTTTGATTTAGTTTATTTAGTAGGCTAGTTGATTTAGTTGATTTAGTAGGCTAGTTGATTTAGAACATTTTGATTTAGTTGATTTAGTAAAATGGCGCCACCACCAGCACCACTATGTCGACTGTGCAAGTCAAGGTGCGCCAGCAGCCTTGCAACTGGCAAGCTGTTCGGCATCTACTTCCGTCCGAGTTTTCGTCATGCGGCAGTAAGAAGTTAGATGAAATGTAACAACTATTTTATTTTTAGTGTTGGCATTACTGCATTGTGTCATTTTGCTTTTCTTACACAGATCGTCCCATGCAATGTGAGGTTGAAATTCAACAAGCTGACAGGAGACACTGTGACATTTGAGGCTCCTGGGGGCCGTACACTATGGAGGTCGAGAAAGGACGCAATATGTCGCAGATTGGAGGAGATGGATGGGCCCGTTTCCTCGCTCGCATGCATCTTACTGGTGGTGAGTTGATCAGATTCTCCTTCAGAGCAGAAAGACCCAAGCTGGTTGTCATTTATATCAACCTGGTGGAAGATGATGAAGATGACAAAGATGATGAAGATAATGAGGACCCACTCAATGAAGATGATGAGAACCCACTTCATGAAGCCATCATAGCTCAAAGAATGAGGCTGAGCGAGGAGGAGGTGTGCAACCTATGGGACATAATTCCGCCACGTGATGACTTTGTCGGGGTGCCATTCGTGACCCGCCTGACAAGTACCATGGTCGATCGGCATGAAATGGTATGTTATACGTACTGCATGTAGTAATTTGATGATATATATGTGCTTTATTGTTATACTTACAAATGCAAATTATCCGATTATATGCTTAGTGAATCCGATGATATGCTTAGTGTAGAGTCCAATGATATGATTTGTGGAATCTAGTCGATGATATACTTTAGTGTAGAGTCTGATCACATGCTTAGGCTATTTATTAATTAATATGTTTTTCTTATTCAGAGATTGCCAAAGAACCTATCTGTGAGTTGTGGTATCGAGCCTGATGAAGAAGGCTCAGTTGGACTATGCCTTACCGCAAGGGGCTCCGTCACCACATGTACTTATCGCATGGGCACAGATGGTCGCACACACTTGAACTCGGTTGGGTGGAAGAGATTCCTCGTTGGCAAGAATCTTCGTGGTGGATAGGCCATCCTAATTACTATCAGGAACACCCACCGCCGAGGCTTGAGGATGATGATCGTCGTTGATATCATCTAGAACTACATATGTGTATGTGGCTATATCATCTAGAACTACATATGATGATCGTCATCGATATCATGTAGAACTACATATGATGATCGTCGTCGATATCATCTAGAACTAAATATGATGATTGTCGTCGATGTCACCTTGTACTGCTTGAGGATGCATGTTGAGTATATATGAAATTGTTATCTAGTACTCCCTCGGTTCCAAATTACTCGTCGTGGTTTGAGTTCAAATTTGAACTAAAACCACGACGAGTAATTTCGAACCGAGGGAGTACTACCTAGTACCTATAATGCTTTATGAAATTGATATCTAGTAGTACCTAGTATCTGGAAATTGCAGTTTATCAAAGCCGGAATGGGGAAATGGTGAAATATATAACAGTAGCGCTGGACCGGGAAATCGCTATAGCTAAGTAATAGTAGCGCGTTCCTGAAAAGCGATGCTGCTGTAGTCAATAGTGGTAGCGCGGGTACAACCAGCGCTACTACTAAGAGTTAGCTGTAGCGCCTTATTGGTAGCGCGGGTACCCGCGCTGCTGATAGGCCTAAAACCCGCGCTGCTGCTAGCCTTTTCCCTAGTAGTGGGGGAAGGGAAGAAAAGGAAGGCCGCCCCAACTGGGGAGGCCTAAGGGTCCAAGAAGGGGAAAACCCTTCCTCTGGACTACTCCACCAACGCCGACGACGGCGAAGAGGAGTGGCCGCACAGGGCCAAGCCCCTGGCAAAATCGTAAGTACCCAGATACCAGAATAATTCATAGTATTCCTTTATTGCAGTGCTTTCCCTTATGTCGAATATGATTATGCAGCCCACCCAAAGACCGGCTTGACGCGTCGTCGAGCGGTTCACTGGACTCGTCGGATGTGAATTCGCTTCCGACGGCTTCCTCCCCCCGCCCTACGGACGACGCTGAAGTGTTGTCCCAACAGGTTCCAAGCCAGGAGGAGGTGGTCCTGGAGGCACCGCGAGGCAACCTCCCGGACTCCAGGAGTGAAGGGGAAAAAAACCCCAGGGCTCCAAGTCCGGCTCTAGGCCGGACACCACTCCGGAACCTTCAAAGGTTCCAGAGTCCGGCGGGCGACCTCCTTCCAAGAGGAGCAGGCCCTCCGTGCCGGTGACCCCCGTCTAACCGGAGGCGCCGGACAATCTGTTGGAGGCGCTCAAAGGCGCCTCCATCGACGAGGAGCACCGCACCATTATGAGTGCGGTGGTCCAGAAGGTTCAGTCCGCCAAGAACGGACTGACTGAAGCTTGTACTAGCCTTTTAACAGGCTTTGAGGTAAGTAAAGAATGTGTAAATAATATTACCGCATAGACAGTAGCCCCTGATGCTCTGTTTGGTGTTCGAGAAAAAAAGCCGAATAGAGGATCAAATAAAATTCGCAGGAGTCTTAACAAAAAGGAGTCAATATGCGTATGCAGGCTTCCCTACTGGCGTCCGCCGCACTGACTGCAGAAGTGGACACGCTAAAGCAGAACCTCGAGCAGTTCGAGCAAGAGCTCGGGCGTGCCAAGAAGCAGCTCGAGGACAAGGAAGGTAAGAAATACCTTGTTTAAATATATATATAAAAGGTGCAATTGCAAAAAAATAACAGGATTATCGTGGCTATTGTAGGGGCCACATCTGAGGTGGCGACCCTTAAGCAAGCGATGCTCGAGGCCGAGAAGAGGGCGGCCACGGAGCGCACTGAGCGGGAGAAGTATGAGGCCCAGGTTGGCGAGGTGCGGCAAGAGCTCCAGGCTCTCATGGAAAAACATGCGAGTTTGGAGCTTAACTCAAAAACGCGGCGTCCGAGCTCGCGGTGGCTATTGAAAATGCCAAGTCTGCCAAGGCCGAATCCCAGAGGACCCTCCAGGAGTTGGATGCGGTGAAAAAGATAGCGACGGGTAAGGCATTCTTTATGCAAAGCAAACACATAAATGTAAGTTACTTGTTTCCGGAGCTCTCCAGGAGCATTCGCAGATCTTCCCCGTAGCGTGTCCGATGCCGCCGCATTCTATCGAGCCGAGGAGGGCAGCTCGACAGAGAAGGTGTTCTGGTCTCAGTATGGTGAGGCCGGACACCCCGTGACCCTGAGCGACTAGCTGAAGCAACTGGTCGAGCTCCACAAGGCGGCCGAACAGGCCATGAAGGGCCTCATAGTTCGACTGTGGCCTGGAGAGGCTCTGCCTGGGAGCTATTTTGGGCTGGTGCGGCGGCTGGTGGAGGCCTGTCCAAGGCTCGAAGTCATCAAGCGCTCCGTCTGCATTGAAGGTGCCCGTAGGGCCCTTGCCCGTGCTAAGGTGCACTGGGGCAAGCTGGATGCTGAGAAGCTTGTGAAGGACGGGCCACCGCTGGGGAAAGAGCATCGCAAGCCCGAGAATTATTATAAGGATGTTCTGAAGGGTGCCCGCCTTATGGCGGATGAATGTTCCAGGGATGTAATTTTTGAGTAAAACTCGCTCGTTTTGTCCTGTCCGCTGAAAACTTGTTCATATGCGCTTAGGCAATGCTGTTGGAATTTAAAATATTACCTTCTGTGCGGCTGTTTATCAATTCTGAGAGATGGCGAGTCGTCAGCATCTGCCCCCGTGCTGCTAGTGCTGGGGTGTTCGGGGATAAACCTGAGCGCTCTTTTTCCCATGTTTGGGTCCTTCGAGGGAGGTGCTCAGCACAACGAACAAGGCAATCAGACTATAATGCTTGAACACTCTCACTTAGCCATAGAATTCTATAATTTTAAATTTCGGCGAAGCCCCTGGTATTCGGAAGACCGAGTTCGGGGTGCTATCCACGCCTTGGCCGGACAGAGCCGGCTCCTCGCTCTAAGCGGCGTAAGTCTTTAGGGACTCGAAAAACCTCTCGAACAGCGACCAGCTCTCGCTTCATCATGATAATCAGTTTTAACTTTCTCTACTGAGGTGCTCGACCCAGCTCAACTGGGGCACAATCGCAGTAGTTCTCCTAGTGCTACCTTAGCCGATATAGCGGAACATAAGGCAGCAAAACATAGGAGCCGGGCAAACCCAACTATTGACCCAAGACATGATTTGGAGCCAATGCATATAATGCTATAAGTTCGGGGTGCCGCACTTGTTAAAGTGTTCGGACTTCTCACACCATATTGAGGGGTACTAAAGCCCCTGGCGTATTTTGGCCGTACCAAAGTGTACGGGAGCAACATGTCGTTAAGGAACATATATTTGTAAAAAAAAGAGTAATGCAAAAATAGACAAAAGCTATGCATTGTTTATTAAAAAGGGTTGCGATCAAAGCAGAACGATACAAATAATGCGATAAGCAAAAGGTTGGACTATTTAACATGTCCGTTCCAGGGGCGGGCTGCAGAATGGTATGCGAAACAGGTATACTGCTCGTGATAGAGACCACCTAGGAGTTCCGTAATGCGGCATGGCTTGTCTGCTTCCTTGGTTCTTGCATCGTTTGCGCGGCAATTGAACTGGCGAACAGGCCTTCTGAAGAATGGAGTCCTGAAAGCAAGAGAAAATTAAAAATTCGGCAGCCCCTGGTGCGGTTTAAGCCGTGTTTCGGGTGTGCCATGATGGTGCCCCTCCCCCTGTACCCATGGTATTTCTAGAGCGTAGTTATGTACGCGAAGCACTGATGTCGCATTTTTGCGAGGGCTGGGGTTGGGGCCGCATTGCTACGCCTGCTCGGAACGTGCCAGGCGGCCTTGTTGTAGGTTACTCCGGGCGCGCTTGACGGTGTCCGGACGTTTAATGACCGGACTGGAGAATTGCCTGGAGAGGCTGCTTTGTGCTTCCGCTGCAAGGGCCGCCGTGTGCTCCTTCGTTCGGAGGGAGCGTTCAGTGTTTCCATTGACCGTAATTACTCCTCGAGGGCCTGGCATCTTGAGCTTAAGGTATGCGTAGTGCGGTACCGCATTGAACTTGGCGAATGCGGTTCGTCCAAGCAGTGCGTGATCACCACTGCGGAATGGGACTATGTCGAAGATTAACTCCTCGCTTCAGAAATTATCCGGAGATCCGAAGACCACTTCAAGTGTGACAGAGCCTGTACAGTTGGCCTCTACACCTGGTATTATGCCTCTAAAGGTCGTTTTGGTGGGCTTAATCCTCGACGGATCTATGCCCATTTTCCGCACTGTATCCTGGTAAAGCAGGTTCAGGCTGCTGCTGCCGTCCATAAGGACTCTAGTGAGATGGAATCCGTCAATAATTGGGTCTAAAACCAATGCGGCGAATCCGCCATGACGGGTGCTAGTGGGATTGTCCCTTCGATCAAAGGTGATCGGGCAGGAGGACCATGGGTTGAACTTTGGGGCGACTGGCTCTACCGCATATACGTTCCTTAACGCGCGCTTCCGCTCCCTCTTGGGGATGTGGGTTGCGTATATCATGTTCACCGTCCGCACTTGTGGGGTAAAACCCTTCTGTCCACTGTTGTTCGGCGGCCGGGGCTCTTCGTCGTCGTCGCTATGCAGCCCCTTGTCTGTATTTTCGGCATTTAACTTGCCTGCCTGCTTGAACACCCAACAATCCCTGTTGGTGTGATTGGCCGGCTTTTTGGGGGTGCCATGTATCTGGCACAAGCGGTCGAGTATTCGGTCCAAACTGGACGGGCCCCTAGGATTTCTTTTGAATGGCTTTTTCCGCTGACCGGATTTATAGCCTCTGAATCCGGCATTAATTGTCGTATCCTCAGCATTGTCGCCGTTAGTGCGGCGCTTCTGCTTGTTGCGATGCGACCTGCCACTACTGTCCCTGGTATCCGAATTACCAGGGTTCTTGGTCATATTGTTGCTGCGAGCAAGCCAGCTATCTTCTCCCGCGCAAAAGCGGGTCATGAGTGTCGTGAGTGCTGCCATAGATTTCGGCTTTTCCTGTCCAAGGTGCCGGGCAAGCCACTCGTCACGGATATTGTGCTTGAAGGCTGCTAGGGCCTCTGCGACCGGACAGTCCACTATTTGATTTTTCTTTGTTAGGAACCGTGTCCAGAATTGCCTGGCCGATTCCTCTGGCTGCTGAATTACGTGGCTTAGGTCATCGGCGTCTGGTGGTCGCACATAAGTGCCCTGGAAATTGTCGAGGAATGCGGCTTCCAGGTCGTCCCAACAACTGATTGATCCTGCTGGCAAGCTGTTAAGCCAATGCCGAGCTGGTCCTTTAAGCTTGAGTGGGAGGTATTTGATGGCGTGGAGATCATCGCCGCGGGCCATGTGGATATGAAGGAGATAATCCTCGATCCATGCCGCGGGATCTGTTGTGCCATCATATGATTCGATGTTTATGGGTTTGAATCCCTCGGGGATTTGATGATCCATTACTTCGTCTGTGAAGCATAGTGGGTGTGCGGCGCCTCTGTACTGGGCTATATCACGACGTAGCTCCAATGAGCTTTGTCTACTGTGTTCGGCCCTACCGGATTTGTGTCTGGCGTGACGGTTATCGTCTTGAGTCGTGGCGCGCCCATGCGATCCGTAGATCGATCTTGTCTGCCTTGCCTTGTCCTCCAACATATCTCGCTGGTCTAGCGCATTTTCCCGTGCCTTGGTACGGGGTGCGGCTTGAGTGGAGGGCCGAGAGGCCTCTCTGTCGCGGCCACGAGGTGGCCGGTCGGCCGTATCAAGTGCTAGTGATGTAGGTTTAAGTGCTTCCTCATCTAATCGGGGTAGCAACCTGCGCTTTGGGTAGCTCTTGGAGGGGCGTTCGAGTTTATGCACTTCGGTCGCAAGGACTTCAGTCCATCTGTCGACTAGCAAATCTTGATCAGCTCTAAGCTGTTGCTGTTTTTTCTTGAGGCTTCTTGCCATGGCCATAAGCCTGCATTGAAAACACTCTTGCTCGACAGGATCCTCTGGCACGACGAATTCGTCGTCGTCGAGGCTTGCCTCGTCTTCGGAGGGAGGCGTATAGTTATCGTCCTCGACCTCTCTGTCTGCCGCTCTCTCATGAGGGCTGGCTTCTCCATCCTCCTGTGCTGAATCTTGCTGGAGGGGGTTTTCTTCGGCACTCTCTGGAGTATTATTATCTCCCGTGCTGGAATCGCCGTATTTGCTTTGGAAGGATTTTGAGCGGCGCCACTGACGCCAACGCTTAGGCTGTTTCTTGGACGGGTCATCCTCCGCTGTTCCATCGCCATCTCCTTCTTTTGGGGTGTCCACCATGTATATGTCGTATGACGAGGTGGCTTTCCAGGGCCCAATAGGCGCTGGTTCTTCATCGTCTCCTGCATCGGCGTCCATACTGTCGATGTCTTCGAAGTCGAAGTCGAGCATGTCGGTTAAATCGTCGACAGCGGCTACAAAGTGGGTGGTGGGTGGGCTTTGAATTTCTTCATCGTCCGTATCCCAACCTTGCTGACCGTAGTCCGGCCAGGGCTCTCCTGATAAAGAGAGAGACTTTAGTGTCTTCAGAATATCGCCGAAAGGCGAGTGCAGAAAGATGTCCGCGGTAGTAAACTCCATGATCGGCGCCCAATCGGATTCGATCGGCAGGGGCGCGGAGGGTTCGGAGTCTGGAGAGGAGTCTGGCTCCTTGGAGTCATGAGTCTCGCGGAGTGCGGGGCTGGTGTTCGACTCGATCGCCGTTGGGATCGCAGCCCCCGAGGTGGCGTCTAACCACCCATCCTCGATCGGCGTAGTTGTCTCTGAATTAAGGGTCGAAGCCGATGCGGGTGCGGCCTCCAGGGCACTGTTCGGTGACAGAGCTAGATCATGCTCGTCGTGACAGTGCGGCGCGCTCGGCAGTGGCTCGAATCCGTCGAGGATCAAGTCCCCGCGGATGTCAGCCGTGTAGTTTAAACTTCCAAATCTGACCTGACGGCCAGGGGCATAGATTTCGATCTGCTCCAGATGGCCAAGTGAATTGGCCCGCAGTGCGAAGCCGCCGAAGACGAAGATCTGTCCGGGGAGGAAGGTCTCACCCTGGACTGCATCGCCATTGATGATCGTAGGAGCCATCAAGCCTAACAGCGACGACATAGAGGAACTCTCAATGAAAGCACCAATGTCGGTGTCAAAACCAGCGGATCTCGGGTAGGGAGTCCCGAACTGTGCGTCTAGGCCGGATGGTAACAGGAGGCAAGGGACACGAAGATTTACCCAGGTTCGGGCCCTCTTGATGGAGGTAAAACCCTACGTCATGCTTGATTAATATTGATGATATGGGTAGTACAAGAGTAGATCTACCACGAGATCGGAGAGGCTAAACCCTAGAAGCTAG
Source organism: Triticum urartu (assembly GCF_056163025.1). Taxonomy (NCBI): domain Eukaryota; kingdom Viridiplantae; phylum Streptophyta; class Magnoliopsida; order Poales; family Poaceae; genus Triticum; species Triticum urartu. The sequence goes on from NC_141876.1 coordinate 594,118,759, forward strand.
CCTATGGTATGATTGTTGTTTTGTATGTTGTCCTACGGACTAAAACCCTCCGGTTTATATAGACACCTGAGAGGGTTAGGGTTACACAAAGTCGGTTACAATGGTAGGAGATCTACATATTCGTATCGCCAAGCTTGCCTTCCACGCCAAGGAAAGTCCCTTCCGGACACGGGACGAAGTCTTCAATCTTGTATCTTCATAGTCCAGGAGTCCGGGTGAAGGTATAGTCCGGCCATCCGGATACCCCCTAATCCAGGACTCCCTCAACCGGTAAGTATCACAATTATTGTCACTTCGGGGTTAACGGATCATAACACATAATAGGTGACTATAGACTTGCAATATAGGATCTAGAACTCTCATATATTGATGAAAACATAATAGGTTCATATCTGAAATCATGGCACTCGGGCCCTAGTGACAAGCATTAAGCATAGCAAAGTCATAGCAACATCAATCTCAGAACATAGTGGATACTAGGGATCAAAGCCTAACAAAACTAACTCGATTACATGGTGAATCTCATTCAACCCATCACCGTCCAGCAAGCCTATGATGGAATTACTCACGCACGGTGGTGAGCATCATGAAATTGGTGATGGAGGATGGTTGATGATGACGACGGTGACGAATCCCCCTCTTCAGAGCCCCGAACGGACTCCAGATCAGCCCTCCCGAGAGGTTTTAGGGCTTGGCGGCGGCTCCGTGTTGTAAAATGCGATTATTTCTTCTCTCCTATTTTTTTTCTCCCCGAAAGCAGTTATATAGAGTTGGAGTTGGAGTCGGGGGGCTTCCAAGGGGCCCACGAGGTAGGGGGCGCGCCCTAGGGGGGCGCCCCCCACCCTCATGAGAAGGGTGTGGGCCCCCTGGTCTTCATCTTTGGCGAGGATTTTTTATTATTTATTGTAAGATATCCCATGAAGTTTTAGGTCATTCCAAGAACTTTTGTTTTCTGCACATAAAACAACATCATGGCAATTCTGCTGAAAACAGCGTTAGTCCGGGTTAGTTCCATTCAAATCATACAAGTTAGAGTCCAAAACAAGGGAAAAAGTGTTTGGAAAAGTAGATACATTGGAGACGTGTCAATACCCAACACGTAAACTCTTCGGAGGCACTTCGGCGATCCTCAAGATCGAAGATGAGAAGATTTGTTGAACCAGTTTTCAAGACCGACGACCGAAGATGAAGAACAATTTGGAAGAATCGAGGAGCGTCCCCAACTTGAAGACTGGTTCAGGGGGCTACTGACGGTGTCCTGGACTAGGGGTACTTACCACGTTGTCTCCTGACCAGTGGGTCGGGCCGAGGACCCCCATGGCGGTTAACCATTGGGCCAGTTCAGACAATCCATGCCGCATACAAGGGAGATCCCACGAGACTTGGCGCCCAAGACGAGGACGCTCCTAAACTCTAGGCCTCTGGTGTGTTATATAAACCGAGGCCAGGCTAGTCAATAGATGATCAAACATTCATTAGATCAATCTCGTGGTAGACACATGTACTCTGTACTACCCCCCATATGAATATAATCAAAAGCAGGATGTAGGGTTTTACCTCCATCAAGAGGGCCCGAACCTAGGTAAAAATCCCGTTCCATGTTACCATCACTCCAAGACGCCTAGCTTAGGACCCCTACTACGAGATACGCTGGATATTGAACCGACACCGAGCGCTCCGGCGGGAGGCTGTTACCGGAGAGGAAGCAGACCGGCCGCGGCGGGAGTAGGCCGCGGCCCGCGAAGGGGGAGGCCAGGCGGCCAAGGGGGTGGTCACCTGGGTCTCCCCATCCGTGTCGGGGTCCGCGAGGGGGGGCAGGAGAGCTGGCCCAGCGCAGCCGAGGAGCATTGGAGTCGAAGTCGGAGTCGAGCACGTTAGGGTGGAGCAGGGGCGTCGACAAGCGGAGCCCGGTCCGCCAGAGGCATCGGGGGCGGTGGCGGGATCGCGACCGGTGGAGGCAGGACGGCCACAGGCGGAGCTGTAGGCGGAACGGCCATAGCCGGGGTCATCACGACAGCAATGGGGCTCGCCGCCGGTGGAGGGGCGCAGAGACGGCCCGTCGGGGCGGCTGGGAGCGAAGCGCCAGGGAAGGAAGCCGGGGAGGCCGCCTCCCCCGCGGAGACCAGCGAGGGTGGGCCGGGGGCCAGCGACGTAGAAGGGGAGGGCACCGTCCCCAGGATCAGCCCGACGGGAGCAGCGGGAGCGGGGGAGCGTGGGGAGGAGGCACGGCAGACGACCATGCCCACACTAGAGGTGTCGCAAGGAGCAAGCCCAGAGCGGCCTGGCGCCCATGCCCACCTGCGGCCAGAGGCGAAGGAGAGCGGGACTGCGAACGGGAGTGCGAGTTATCCGATCCCCCCTCGTCCTCCGATCGGTGGGAGCAGGGGCGGTGGCGGCCATGGTAGTCCCCGTAGGCCGCGGGGTTGTCACCGGGAAGGCCATCCTCGACGAAGAGGGGACGGCCGACGTGGTTGGGAGGCTCGGGGGCAATCCAGAGGTCAAAGCCCTGGTTGTTGAAGAACACGCGAATGGTGACATGGAGCTTGGAGGAGTCTAAGCACTTGACCTCGACCCGAGCCTCCTCCTCCTTGTGGATGGAGACCTCGTCCACCACCACCACCTTGCCCAGAATCCTGGACATCTCACTAAAGGAATCAGCTATTTTGCCGTCTGCCACGGCGGACGGCAAAGGCATGAACGGCGGACGGCAAAGGCCTTTGCCGTCAGCCGCGGACGGCAAAAGGCTCTGGCAAAGTAGACTACGGTAAACAGCAACTTTGCCGTCTGCTTCCTGGCGGCTGACGGCAAAGAGAGCGAACGGCAATAATTGCGCTGTCAGTCCGTTAAGTGGCTAACGGCAGGCCTTTGCCGTCCGCCGCTGACGGCAAAATTTCTAGTATCTTTGTCGTCCGCCGTATGATGTCATCTACACGTCACTACATGGCAGGTTCTTTGCCGTCCGCCACTGATGGCAAAGTCTTTGCCGTCTGCCACTGTAGGCAAACTGACCAAATGGGTCAGCTCCCAGGAAGCACAGCTGGATGCCACGTGTCTTCTTTGCCGTCCGCGGCAGACGGCAAAAAGCCCGTTGTCGTCGGTGGCAGACGGCAAAGAGCTTGCCATGTTGGCTCTTTTATCTGTTTTTTATTAAATCCAACAATTTTCATCACAAATATATATGACATATATAGATATATTTCAAAAGGCCATTACAGAGCAAACATATAAGATATCCAACACATAACTTCATCATCCAACCATATATATTACATGCATAGTTCCATCATACATAACAAGTTCAACATAGAGGCATCCAACCATATATATTACAATAGTTTCATCCAACGATACATGCATAGTTCAACGATACAAAAGAAACAGAGAAAGGGATAAGGAGCACTCCATCTATGCAAGCTTTCGTCAAGTGAATGAAATCTGCAAAATGAAAAATAAGAAAGTTAGAACAAGAAGAGTAGAACAAGAAGAAGAGTAGAACAAGAGGAAGACTAGAACAAGAAGAGTAGAACAAGAAGAAGACTAGAACAAGAAGAGTATGTCATTTATGAGCTAACTTACGTGAAATGGATCATATATGAGCTAACTAAGTTGAAATGGGTCGTTTATGAGCTAGCTAAGGTGAAATGAATCATTTATGAGCTAACTTAGTTGAACTGGGTCGTTTATGAGCTAACTAAGGTCAAATGGATCGTTTTCGAGGTAACTAAGGTGAAATGGATCGTTTTTTAGCTAACTTAGGTGAAATGGATCATTTATGAGCTAACTTAGTTGAAATGGATCGTTTTTTAGCTAACTTAGGTGAAATGGATCATTCATGAGCTAGTTTAGTTGAAATGGATCTTTTTGAGCTAACTTAGGTGAAATGGATCATTTAAGAGCTAATTTAGGTGAAATGGATCGTTTTTTAGCTAACTTGGTGAAATGGATCGTTTATGAGCTAAATTAGTTGAAATGGATCGTTTATGAGATAACCTAGGTAAGATGGGTCATTTTGGAGTTAACCAAGGTGAAATGGGTCATTTTAAAGCTAACGTAGGTAAAATGGATCATTTAGGAGCTAATCTAGGTAAAATGGGTCATTTTTGAGCTAACTTGGATGAACTGGATCATTTATAAGCTAACCTAGGTAAAATGGGTCATTTTAGAGCTAACTTAGGTAAAATGGATCGTCTATGAGCTAACTAAGCTAATTATGCAATTTTTGACATAAGTAAGCTAAGTACAGATCGTTTTAGAGCTAACTTAGGTAAAATGGATGGTTTTGGAGGTCAGTAAGCTTATTAAGTCATTTTGGAGGAGAAGAAGCTAAGTCTAGGTCATTATGGTAAGCATTGGAGGAAATAAAGCTAAGTCTAGGTCTTTATGCATGTGTTAAGCAAAACACTAGATAAACTTACCAAGATCCAGGAGGTGTAGGAGCGGGGTGGCTCGTGTCGGTAGATGGAGAAGGATCATGCGATGCTTGTCTGGAGTTACGCTGCACCAAAGATCATTTCCAATGTCTTGTTAGCATGATGACACTCAAATGTTAAGACTAGCAAGTAATGTCCATTCAAATAAAACTCACCGTGGTCCCAGGAGCAATCACTGGCATCGGCGGAGCGGTCTGACCTGTCTTCTCGCACACAGACTGCACATTTGGTTTTGACAACTCAGTCATACTAGTTAGTAATGAGACAAACACTACATGAATGTTTTGGCTAATCTGCAGAAGAAACTTACCACAAGGAGCTCGTACATGGCCCTTGCCTGCATGTCATTCCGTGCCCTCTCCTCCTCCATCATCTTTGTCGTCCTCTCCTCCAACTCCCGCTGCCTCTCCGCCGCCTCCGCCAGAAGTTTCTCCGTTCTATCTCTCTCACTCTGTATAGCAGCCTGCAACACCACTCACATGACCATTTGTAATCATTGATGGAAGCGCACACAATGTAATTAATGGAGAAAGATAACTGAGTACGTATCACTAACCTTGATGGCGAGTTGCACTGGCCGTTCACGAGGCCTTATCTCAGGAGCGGAGCTCGACTGGCGCGCCTTGATCTCCGGGAGAGTGCTAGGACAACAGATAAGTCCATCTCCAATGGCTATGGAGCCATGGGACCTCCCGCCACCAGATATCATCACCAGCTCTGGATCAATGGGACCCTGGCTCGGGTTAAAGTCCTCCCCTTTCCTCGCCTTCCCCTCATCTCTATATCTCACGAGCTTGTTGTGGGAGGAGATGTTGGTGAAGTTGTTTGCATCATCGAGGTCAGACTGAGAGAAAGCCTTGACTTTCTTGAAAGAGGCAGTGTGGGCCATGGCATACAGGTCGTACACCTCTGGCACCTTATCCGCCTTATTGTAGCGTGCCTGAAAGAGAGAAACAATGAAAATTAGTAATTAAAGGGCTCAAGCTAGCATGATGAATGAATTGCATGAATCATGAAGCAAACCACATACCCAGTTGCGCCCGAACTGATATAAGTTGGAGCTGCCTTGATGGTGTGGCACACCTTCCATTTGGGCACGTTTGTCCTTGGCCTCGTTGTGGAGGGCTAGCCATTGTTTTGAGCACCACTCATCGACCAACACCTCCCAAAAATCCATCCGATCCGCACACCATCTCGGAGGCGCCTAAGTTAGCAAATAGAAACTTGAGCGCTATGGCTAAGAATTACTAAATGAAGGAACTTAAGTAGAGAAGGCCTTAAGAATTACCTTCATGTACTGCTCCTTACTCAGGAACTTATCGCGGCACGCCGCCTTGGTCTTCTTGATACCACGCAAGGCGTAGTAGTCTCGAACAGCCTGCACCCGAGCCTCGTGCCGTAAGTTCTGGAGTAGGCCCTTGCAGCCGTTCTCGATAACATGTGCCGCGTCCTCCACGTATCCCTCCTCACACTTGTAGAATGTCTGCAATCAAATGAGACAATATTGATTAGTACAATTAATAACTAGCTAGTTGAAGATTTTTAAATGTGTAAAGGAGAAATTACCCAAAACTTTCTGATCACCATGTCTGCCCTCGTGTCGCACACGACACCGTCGATAATCTCATCCGGCGGGGTCGGGGCAGCCACGTAGTGCTCCCAGCTCAATCCAAGCTCTGGAAGCCGACCCTCACCAGGCAACGTGACAAACCCCGGGAAGTTTTGCCGGCAAAGAACTCCAAGGACGGAGTTGGGCCGGCGGACACTATGATGGTGGTCCCAACCCCTGCAGCATGACAAGGCCAACGCATTAGTTATTTGAAGAAACGTGAATGCAGAAGGTACAAAAATATTAAATGCATTTACATACCTCTCCCCATCAGGGAAAATCAACCACCTCTGCTCGCGGGTCACCGGCACGGACAGGAGCCGTGTAGCACCACGCTGGTAGACGTTGCCCCCCTCCTCCCCCTCCTCATCAGTCGGCTCCCCGCCATCATCAGCATGGCCACTCGGCTCCCCGCCATGCTCAGGCTGACCCGGCCAGGTACCCCATCCAGACGTGTGCTCCTCCGGGGTCTCATGGGCCCAAGTCTCGTGGGCCGAAGGCCCGTCGCCCCGAGGCTCGTGGGCCGAAGACTCGTGGACCGGAGGCTCGTGGACCGGAGTCCGTGCAGCCTCCTCCTCAGACGAGTCCACCCTAGCAGTCACGTGCTCGGGTGAAACAGCTGGGGGTGGCGGCGAGGAAGGCGCCCTAGCAGTCACCGTATGTCCTCTCCCGCGACCACGTGCTCCATCTCCTCTCTTCTTCTTACCTCGTCCCCTGCTAGGCACCACGGTCGACAAAGAAGGGCCCGACGGTGTCGCCATACTGTCCAGAAAAACTCGGCGGAGAGGTGCGTGTGGAATGGAAGACCTCGCACCACGCACCGACGAAGAAGGGGCCTCGGCGCGCTCCCGACCAGCGCCCACCATCTTTCAACACCTGCCATGACAAAGAATAAACGAAATTAGTATAACATAAAAAAAGTACCGACATGAATAATAATATGTATATCACTTAAGTGTATCATCATCAAGTACAACATAAAAAATTGAATACCTGACACTACTAATAATCTCGATCAGTATCATCAATAAATGCATAATCATCATCATCACTATAATCAATGATGGGCTCATAGGGTTCATTGGCATCAACATGTGCAAGGCCACCTTGACGTAATCGGTCAAGCATTGACAGGTCATCCGCAGCAGTAACCTCTTCTTGTTCCGGCTCTTCTTGTTCCTCCTCTGGGGTGATGTCGGATTCATTGTCGCTGTCTACTTCAATGTTTTGGGGTGAAGTATAGCGGTTCTTGAAACGCTTTTTGGAAAGACGTGTCTCTTGGAAGAATTCTCCTTCATATGTGTCTGGGTTAATGTGAGGTTCATAATCCTCTTCCTTTGGGGGAGAAAGTCTAGAACGTGGCGGCACTTCATAAACGACATCCCAACCTTTCAGATTTGGATTAGTTTGGCAGGCCCACGGTAGATAGAATACTTGGGTCGCCTGTTGAGCCATAATATAGACATCAGGAACATCTAAATGAGTGCTTTGGTTGATTTCAACTAGCCCTATATGTTCATGAGTCCTTCTAGTCTCCTTCGGCTAAAACCAATAACATTTGAAGACTACGACATTCGGTGGGTTTTCACCATAGAACAGAAGTTCATAAATTGCTTCAACTCTCCCATAATACTCGGTACCTCCTTCGCCGATAGCAGATACACAACAATTTGTAGACTTTCGGTCGGCCATAGATAGCTCTTTGCCATAGGTACGAAAGCGATACCCGTTGATGTCGTACTTGTCAAATGAACGGACCTTATAGTCAAAACCATTAGCGACTTGTCTCAATTCGGCGTCCATAGACTCTGAATTAGCCTACAAGTTTAATATGAAAGGATTGTTGCATTATGCACAAATTAGCGAATGAAATGAAATTGTCTAATAGAAATTACCATTTGTTTGAACCAAGAGATGAAACCGGGATAGCCACCTCCTTGCTTTGCGAGAAGCTCATACTCTTCGACGGAATCCTTTTGGATCTCCGCTCCATACGAGAATATGGCGACGTATCGACTGTATGACATATCCAGGAATAAGAGTAGTTCAAAGGAAATAGAAGTTGCGAAACAATGTACCGAGAACTTACTCGATGTACGGCCGCACTTCTATCAGGTTGTTGAAGATATACAACGAAATGGTCCGCCATTCTTCGTTATCCAAAGATACTGGATGTGAAACACTAGCTGGTGCGAGATTCCCTTTGAATAGGCTGAGGTTGGATCCACCCTTTTTAGGCTCGTCAGCATTGTACCGAGGCTTCGGATTATGCAAATGACGATTTTTGGCTTCGTAGTGTGCTGTTACGAAGTTTGCCGCCTCCTCTATGATGAATGCCTCAGCCATCGATGCTTCAATTCTACGTTTATTTTTACATTTTTCTCGAAGCGTCTTATGCATCCTCTCAGTTGGGTAGCACCAACGATTTTGCACGGGCCCCCCCAATCTTGCCTCGGTCGGGAGATGCAAAATCAAATGCTGCATTGGATAAAAGAAGCCCGGTGGAAAGATCTTCTCTAACTTGCAGATCAACTCCGGCGCCAACTCTTCCATTTCTTCTAGCACGCCAGGCGATAGTTCTTTCGCACAAAGAACACGGAAGAAATAGCTGAGTTCTGCTAGTACTAGCCATTCATCCTCAGGGATGAAGCCACGCAACATCACCGGCATTACCCGCTCAATCCATATGTGCCAATCATGACTCTTGAGACCAAATATCTTCAGTTTATCAAGATTCGCTCCCCTCTTTAGATTCGCTGCATACCCATCGGGGAACATCAACTGCTGTTGCACCCACAAGAGAATTTCCCTCATAGCTGGCCTTCCAAGATTGAACCATGCCTTTGGCTTCGTCCAGTTCTGCTTTCCTTTTGGTTCTTTCATGTTTTGTAATGGCCTATCACATAGTGCCTCCAGATCGAATCTAGCCTTAGTATTATCCTTTGACTTCCCATCTATGCCGAACAATGTACCAAAAAGTGCCTCGGCGATATTCTTCTCAGTGTGCATCACGTCGATGTTGTGTGGGCAAAGGAGGTCTTTGAAGTAAGGCAGATCCCATAAGCATGTTTTGTGAGTCCACGCGTGCTTAGTATTATACCCCTTGAAGTACCCTGGACGTTGTGGATCTGGCTCGAGAGCGTTTAACTGATCCAGGGTCTATTGGCCTGTCAATGCAGGTGGTGCAGAGTTTTTGACAACTCTACCCCTGATGAAGTTCTTCTTGTCTTTCCTGAACTTATGGCGAGGATCCAGGAACTGCCTATGCATGTCGAAGCAAGAAAACTTGCGACCGGCCTGAAGCCAACGAAACTCAAGAGCTCCCTTGCATGTGGGGCACGGGAACCTTCCATGCACACACCAGCCAACGAATAGCGCATACGCCGGCAAGTCATGCGTCGAGTACATGTACCAGACACGCATTATGAAGTTCCGTTTGCTAAAGGCGTCGTATGTCCTGAACCCATTATCCCAGGCTTCTTGCAATTCGTCCTTAAGTGGCTGCATGTACACATTCATATTTTTGCCCGGATAGTTGGGTCCTGGAATTATCAACGTCAGGAAAATGTTCTTTCTTTGCATAATCTGTCCAAGGGGGAGATTGAGTGGAAAGACAAATATGGGCCAACAACTGCATTGGGCTGCCGTCATACCAAACACACTGAACCCATCCGTGCTGATGCCGACTCGAGGATGCCTCGGATCTGCCGCTTTGTCAGCATGTAATTCATCAAACTTTTTCCACGCAACACCATTCGATGTGTGTACCATCATCAGATTCCCATCTGCATCTAGTTCGGTTCTTTTGCCTGTTTTGTGCCATGTCATCTGTCTGGCCGTCTCTTCGACCATGAAAAGACGTTGAAGTCTTGGTACGATTGGCATATACCGAAGAACACTAACGGGGATTTTGGTCTGTGTCTTCTCACCCATACCGTTGTCTACCACAATATACCTGGAAGACTTGCAAATGGGACAATAGTTCAAGTCCGCATAGTCAAGCCTAAATAAGGCACATCCTTTCTCATAGGCATGTATCTTCTCATAGGGCATCTTCAGTGCACGGAGGATTTTGTCCGACTGGTACAGGTTTGTAGGCATTACAAATACTGTCATAATTGCGTCATAGCATTCTCTGCCCAAGTTGAACTGAGCCTTTAGAGCCATTACTTGTGAGATGGCATCCAACTGACAAAGCTCAGTGTGCTCGTGGAGCGGACGTTTCGAAGACTCCAACATTTCATTGAAGGCCTTTGCAGATTCCTCCATCTCCTCGTCTGAATCCCGAGCATCATCATAGCCTTGCACCATGTTTTCCATCCCGGTACCATGCTCGTCGGTGCGACGACGATCCACCTCAGCTCGGTCACGTTGGGCAGACTCACCATGAAATGTCCACACCGTATAATCGGGCGTAAAACCACTCTTCTGCAGGTGTTTGCCCATTTCAGCCTCTGTCTTCTTTTCCCAATTGCCGCACCGGAAACAGGGGCACTAGGTTTTCTTTTGGCCATTTGTAAATGTGGCTTGCACAAACCCCTTAGTTTTTGTGAACCATTCAGCGCTCCATTTGTTCTGACCAGTGTGACCGGTATACATCCAAGCACGGTCACTCATCTTGACTTTCAGAGCTACTGGACACACAACAATTATATATGTAATTCACCATGTATATATTCATTAGTTGATCTACTTTGTCAATTTTATTACGTCCATGCAACCTACACTCTAATAGGTAATGATAGGTCCTAATCCCACCCATGTATGTGTAGATTGGGTTCATTTTCCCATGCTATGCTCCGGATCCGACGCAAAATTTCGGCAGCACCTCCCCGCTCTTCTCCTGATACACGTCTCTGCAATAAACAGAGAGGATGTGTACCCGGAGAACAACAGGGGAGGCACTGACGAAATATATGCGTCGGATCCGGAGCAAAGCATATGGGAAAACGAACCCAATCTACACATACTCGGGCTGTCCATGGATAGTGTTGGACAATTCGAAAGAATCAAGGTTATAAATATGCAAATGCATGCATATTTATAACTATGACGCTTTCGAACGGGAGACACATATTGGTTACGCATACTGATGATTCAAGACACATATATAGCTAGCTATCAAGTTTCATCGGAATAGATCAAATAATTAATGGGGGAGGACGACTTGTCATTTGTGCTCACCCACGAACGAAGGGGCAGAGCTCGTCAAACGCACGGCGAGGTCGTCGAACACCAAACCTCGCAGCGATGAAACAACTGCACATTTAAAACTACACGATCAACACAATTATATATGATGTTTTTCATAACAAAATCGAAAAATATATGACCTAACTAATAATTCACAAATATATGACCCCGTCGGCCTCTGGAAGGCCAAAGAACACCTTTTCGGGAGGTGTCGGTGGTCGGGGTGTCCTGTCGGTGTCGGGGTGCCGTGTCGGGGTCGGGGTGCTGTTTCGGGGTCGGGGTATCGTGTCGATGTCGGGGTAGTGCCGTGTCGGTGTCGGGGTGTTGTTTCGGGGTCGGGGTGTGGTGTCGGGGTCAGGGTGTCGGGTCAGGCTCGGGGTCGGGGTGTCGGGTCAGGCTCGGGGGGTCGGGGTGTCGGGGTCAGGGTCGGGGTGTCGGGGTCGGGGTGTCGGGGTCGGGGTCGGGCTCGGGGTGTCGGGGTCGGGATCTCGGGGTCGGGGTGTCGTGTCGGGGTGCCGGGTCGGGGTCTTTTTTCCTTTTCTTCTTCTTCCTCTTCTTCCTTTTCTTCCTTTTCTTCCTTTTTTTCCTTCTTCTTCTTCTTCTTCCTCCTTTCCTTTTTCCTCTTCTTCTTCTCCTCCTCTCCTGTTTTTTTCTTCTTCTTCTTCCTCTTCTTCTTTTTTCTTCTCCTACTCCTCTTCTTCTTCTCCTCCTCTCCTGTTTTTTTCTTCTTCTTCTTCCTCTTCTTCTTTTTTCTTCTCCCCCTCCTCTTCTTCTTCCTCCTTTCCTTTTTCCTCTTCTTCTTCTCCTCCTCTCCTGTTTTTTTCTTCTTCTTCTTTTTCTTTCCTAAAACTGAACTAAACCTAAAACTAAACCTAAATCTAATCTAAACATAAACCTAAAACTAAAAAAACAGAAAAAAAGGAAAAAACTAAATCTAAACCTAAAACTAAACCTAAAACTAAAACTGAAACTAAATCTAAACTAAACATAAACCTAAAACTAAAAAAACAGAAGAAAAAAAAGGAAAAATAGAGGAGAGGTAGAGCTCACCTGGGCCGGTGGAGGAGGTGGCCGGTGGAGGAGGGGGGCGGGGCGGCCTGGGGCGGCGGCGCCGGGCCCATGGCGGTGGGGCGCGGGGGGGCGGGGGGCCAGGGCGCGGCGGCGCTGAGACGGGGGGCCAGTGGAGGAGGGGGGCGGGGCGGCAGCAGTGGCGACGAGGCGGGGGGCCGGTGGAGGAGGGGGACGGGGCGGCGGCGCCGGGCCCAGGGCGGTGGGGCGCGGGGGGGGGGGGCAGGGCGCGGCGGCGGCGGCGAGTGGTGGTGGCGGCGGCGCGCGTGTGGGAGCAGGGGAGAGAAACAGAGAGAGGGGCGGGGTGGGGCGCGCGCCGTTAGATATGTTAAATCTTTGCCGTCCGCCCCCCTTTGCCGTCCGCTTATTTGCTCTTTGCCGTCTGCTAGCAGACGGCAAAGAGGGGGGCCCGTTAAGTTTTTTTAAGAAGCTCGTCAGTGGGGCCCCTCCCTCTTTGCCGTCTGCTAGCCGACGGCAAAGAATCTTTGCCGTCAGCTAGCCCACGGCAAAGAACTGGCTAATGGCAAAGGCTTTCTTTGCCATCAGCCAGTTCTTTGTCGTCTGCTTTCGGGTAGCTGATGGCAAAGAGCTTCTTTGCCGTCTGCTAGCAGACGGCAAAGAGCTGGCAGATGGCAAAGTAGCTGATTCCAGTAGTGTCTAGCGGATGTTGAGCTCAGACCGGGCGATGTCGGGAAGACCGTCCACGAGAATCCAGGACGGCCACAGCCTTGGGGTCGATCGAGGACCGGCTCGGTGATGTCGACGACGAGCTGGTTGATGGTGAGGGTGATCCGGCCACTACGAGTGGCGTAGCCGTAGCTCACGGTGTCGGGGAAGACCATGGTGAAGATGTGACTGGCGGTAGGAGTGACCACCCAGTCCCACTGGCAACGGTAGAGGTGGTTAACCTCAGCCTCAATCATCTCCGTAGAGGCCACCCCGTCGACCACAGTGACGCCCGCCTGACGGGAGAGGGTGGGAGGTGGGAGGTCGGGGACCTCGAGGTGGAAGAATCCCATCCCCTCGATACCGTGGCCGTACATCATGAGCTCCGACATCACCGATAGATCCGGGCACAGGAGGGCGGGATGCCCGGGGTCCTTGCAGAGGTAGAAGCACTAGGGGTTGACGTAGTTGACTTGCGAGTGGCCCGCCACCCCACAATTGAAGCAAGGGGGCGAGAAAGGTTGGAGATGGGGCTCGGGTGGAGGAGATGCCCGGGGCCGACGGGAGGAGTGTGGCCGGGTTGCCACGGCCCTGGCCGCGGCGCTTCTTCTTCTTGGCGGGGCCTTGGCGGCCGCGGGAAGGGGTGCTGCCCGGGATGGCCGCAAAGGCAGGAGACGAGGGGCCGGTGGCATCGGGCGGCACGTACTTTCGTGCAGCAGGGGCGGACACAGGAGCTTGGACACGGGGAGACGGGGGCGCACTGCCTGAGACGGGGAAGGTCTACGGCCACGTCACGGGGCCGGGGAAGGCAAGCGCCGACGAGACCTCCAGTCCCCAGATGTCGCCGGGTGGGGGGAGCGGGACCGGCCCCGGGCATCGCAGTGGGCCAGGGAGCGGTGATCATCACGACGGCCCTCGCGGAGTTTCCGCAGCTCACGCCGGAGCTCTTCCTCCCTGTGGAGGGCATCGGGAGAGGGACGGGACGCCTCACGCCGACCCTCGTCGCGGCGCTTGGGCCGAGTGATACGTCTCCAACGTATCTATAATTTTTGATTGCTCCATGCTATATTATCTACTGTTTTGTACATTATTGGGCTTTATTATCCACTTTTATATTATTTTGGGACTAACCTATTAACCGGAGGCCTAGCCCAGAATTGCTGTTTTTTGCCTGTTTTAGGGTTTCGAAGAAAAGGAATATCAAACGGAGTCCAAATGGAATGAAACCTTCGGGAACGTGATTTTCTCATCGAATACAACTGAGGAGACTTGGACCCTACGTCAAGACACGTAACAGGAGGGCACGAGGTAGGGGGCGCGCCCACCCCCACCAGGCGCGCCCTCCACCCTCGTGGGCCCCCTGTTGCTCCACCGACGTACTTCTTCCTTCTATATATACCCAGGTACCCCCAAACGATCAGATACGGAGCCAAAAACCTAATTCCACCGCCGCAACTTTCTGTATCCACGAGATCTCATCTTGGGGCCTGTTCCGGAGCTCCGTCGGAGGGGGCATCGATCACGGAGGGCTTCTACATCAACACCATAGCTTCTCCGATGAAGTGTGAGTAGTTTACCTCAGACCTACGGGTCCATAGTTAGTAGCTAGATGGCTTCTTCTCTCTTTTTGGATCTCAATACAATGTTCTCCCCCTCGCTTGTGGAGATCTATTCGATGTAATCTTCTTTTTGCGATGTGTTTGTTGAGACCGATGAATTGTGGGTTTATGATCAAGTCTATCTATGAATAATATTTGAATCTTCTCTGAATTCTTTTATGTATGATTGGTTATCTTTGCAAGTCTCTTCGAATTATCAGTTTGGTTTGGCCTACTAGATTGATCTTTCTTGCAATGGGAGAAGTGCTTAGCTTTGGGTTCAATCTTGCTTTGTCCTTTCCCAGTGACAGTAAGGGCAGCAAGGCACGTATTGTATTGTTGCCATCGAGGATAACAAGATGGGGTTTTATTCATATTGCATGAGTCTATCCCTCTACATCATGTCATCTTGCTTAAGGCGTTACTCTGTTTTTAACTTAATACTCTAGATGCATGCTAGATAGCTGTCGATGAGTGGAGTAATAGTAATAGATGCAGGCAGGAGTCGGGTCTACTTGTCTCGGACGTGATGCCTATATACATGATCATACCTAGATATTCTCATAACTATGCTCAATTCTGTCAATTGCTCAAGAGTAATTTGTTCACCCACCGTAGAATACTTATGCTCTTGAGAGAAGCCACTAGTGAAACCTATGGCCCCCGGGTCTATCTTTATCATATTAATCTCCTACTACTTAGTTATTTACTTTGCTATTTACTTGCCTTTATTTTACTTTGCATCTTTTATCATAAAAATACCAAAAATATTATCTTATCATATCTATCAGATCTCACTCTCGTAAGTGGCCCTATAGGGATTGACAACCCCTATTTGCGTTGGTCGCGAGGATTTATTTGTTTTGTGCAGGTACGAGGGACTCGCGCGTAGCCTCCTACTGGATTGATACCTTGGTTCTCAAAACTGAGGGAAATACTTACGCTACTTTGCTGCATCATCCCTTCCTCTTCGGGGAAAACCAACGCAGTGCTAAAAGAGGTAGCACCGAGCCGCGCTGTCATCCCACTCGCGAGGCATAGCCTGTCGCAGCGAGGGAGGAGGGGGTGTCAGCAGAGGTTGGTCGGGAGGGAGGGGACGGTGAGGTGTCCGACAGAGTTGCAGTGGAAGAGCGAACATGGTCGAGTGAGGCGGCTGGGGGGGGGGGGATGACGCGGACGGGAGGCCACCCGTTAGCCAGATCGAGGCTACCAGTGTCCCGGCCCTAGGGCACGAAGGCAGCCCAACCGGGGCGACGTGGGCCCAGCAGGGGGAAGCAGCAGCTGGGCCGGGCCGCGGCCCAGGAGGCCCTCGCAGGTGAAGCCTGGTCCAGCGAGCGGTGGGGAGCCGCGACCTGTAGGGTTTCCCCCTGAGGTGCACGATTCGCCGCTGCCGCTGCCGGAGATGGCCAGCCAGGGTCGTCGCAGGGGAAGGGGAGCTCGGAAGCAGAGCGGGGAGGACCTGAAGGCGGCTATGAATGGACGGAAGGGCGAGACGCGAACAAACGGTGCCACTGGGGACAGGCTACGGCGAGCCGCCAGCGGAGCCGAGGACATTACCGGACACCCGCTAGCCACCGGCCGGCGCCACGACGAGCGGGCGTAGCCCTGGTCGGAGCGGCCAACACCCCCCTAGGACCGCAACCGTCGGCGGCGCGCCCCTCCCTCCCGCAAGGCCGCACCTTGCATCCCACTCGCCCGAGACGAGCTCGAGGGCGGCGTCGGCACCCGCAGCAGTCGCGAGCCGGCAGCAGAACCCCGCATGCGGGGGGCTGAGCAGAGCGACGGGGAGCGGCGGGATGGGGAGAGGGGCAGCCGGCAGGAGAGGGCAGCGGCTCCTCGTCAGCGAGGTCCGCCCAGCGGACGCGAGGGGCAGGGGCGGGGCCGGCGAAGGGGGCAGTGGCCCGAGCGCAACGCATGGCGCCGGCGGAGCGGGAGGGGGCACGGTCACCGGGGCGTCCCCGGAGCTAGGGGAGGCAGCGGGGGCGACAACCAGCGCGCGCGCGGGGGGGGGGGGGGGGGGGGGGGCGTCACCAACGCCAGAGCCAGAGCACGCGGGAGCCACGTTTAGGGCCTAGACAGAATACACACTGCTGCTGCTTCCATTTCTGATACTGCATAGGGGGAACTCAATGTTCAGCTGCCACATTACTTGCAAAATACTTGAGAGCAAAATGAGTATATATGATTCATGTGCATAGTGAGAGACGGCACCTGCGGTCCATGTCTGCGTGGTTTGTGACATCGCTGAAGTTGCTGTTCACGCAGCCACGTACGGCGGCGGGGCTGGTCCAGGGAGGACGACGATCGTAAGGTTCGACTCTGGAATTCCTAATGCGTTGATGTGATGCCATGACATTATGGAACTTGATATATCTTCCATTCCAGGCTAAATGGTGACGCAACTTCTCCAGCTCCTTTGATTGTCTTTTATACGTTTCAGTCGGATTTAGAGTATGGGTCATCTTCAAGGTGCTGGCTGGCATTGTTACAGTAGTTCAGTGGCTGAACCGGACCTACCACTGACTGGCAATTTCGTTTTGGAAAAGCATTTCCATCTACTATTGGATAGCTATGTCAGTAGAGAAACATCAATGGGTTAAGTGAGGATATCTTTCCCGCCAATCCTGTGCGCCAATCCGCATAGTCGTAAATGAGCTTGAGCAGTGAAAAAGAAGTTTTCTAAATGTGAAAAATAATCAGGAAAAAATAGACATGTAAAATGTTTAGGTAGCATGCATGGGCTTGCATTTTTTTATACAAAAAAAAAGATCATTATTGCGACCGTGTATCTAAAGTTTTAATGTTTGAAAATTTAGGAAAGTATTGAGTTTTTTTATCGATGGAGAAAACCTATGAATACCCATATAAATGATTCAAGAAAATACATGTGTAATTTTTACATTTTTGGAAGTTTTTAAATTTTATTTTTAGTTTAAATTTGTCCCGGGAACCAATCCACTCTGCTATCTCTAGTGACATGGTAATTCTTGCATTTTTTTTATTAAGAAGAGCACCATCACGACCTATGTAGAAGTCAAGTTTTAATGTTTGAAAATTTAGGGAAGTATTTAGTTTTTTTTGGAGAAACAAATCTATGAATACCCATATAAATGATTCAACAAAATACATTTGTAATTTTTTATGAAGTTTTTAATATTTATTTTGAAGTTAAAGTTTGTCCCGAGAACCTTTCCTCTTTGCTTGGTCTAGTCACATGTTAATTCTTCCATTTTGTTTTCATTACACAAAGCACCATTGCAACCTATATATGTAGAACTCAAGTTTTAATGGCTAAGATTTTAGAAAGTATTCTGTTTGCTTTTTAGGGAGATTTTTATACGAATATGTAGTGTCCATAAATGATTGAAACGATTACATCTGTAAACTTTTACATTTAGTATTTATAAGTTATTGTAGTATTTACTTGAAGTTACTATTTTCCTTGAGAACCTTTCCTCCACTCTGGTGACATGGTAGTTTCTTAATGCATTCCAATTACAGTAAGAATGTGCACTAGCGTTGGAGTAAAAATGCAAGCGGTGAGGCTATTTCTGTGAAGTGAAAGATCAAAACATTCTCTCCAACAATCGCAAGGTTAAAGAGGAGCCTGAAATATCAGACGGTCCACATTGAATGTTGTATATGTAATTGGCGTTTTCTTATGCTGACCTTAATTATGATATATGAGTTGAGTTTTTTCTTGCACTTAGCCATGAGTGTCTCGAAGGTATATGGGTTTGTATAGTGTGTAGTATTTATGCAATGTGTTTGAGCCTGAGGTCCTAGGACAGTATGATTAACCAGTTGTTAGCCTCAAGGTTTTTGACATTTTGCAAGCTATATGTCATATTAGTAGATTTGTATTTAAAAACAGTTTTTTATTATACATATTGTGTTACATAATTCATATTTTGTTTATCTTCCTACCTATGTTGAGAGAGGATTAATGAAGGTTGCTGAGGAAAGGATGACACCACTCACATCTGCCACCAACTTTAGAGTCGATTTCATATTAAATCATTGACCAATGGGAGGATGCTTTGAGATTAGTCAATGTGTTCTCAATGTGATGGTGCTTTGGAAGTGTTTTTAGGTTTTCTTTTTGACGAAGGGTGGAAGGGGGTCTAACTTATTAAGGGAAACGCTTGTGCCTAGCCGACCGGCTGATCTTCACCCGGTCACGCGCGAGCCATGTGATCGAGGCGCATCATACATCTTGCGCACCTCCCTGCCCCCACCTTATCTTGTTTCTTCCTCTACCTTCTTCCTCCAGATCCCCTTCTCTCTTTCTCTCTCAACCGCATCCAGGCACGGTGGTGGCCACGCTCCTCGCCTTCCTCCTCCAGATCCTGCCGCCGGCTAGCTCCTATCCCGCGTAGGTCCCTACCTCCAACCTCAGCGCCCACGCGCACTTCTTCCGCTGCCCCTGGCCGCAGATTCCTTCCGCCCCGGCGAGCCGGAGTTGGAAGTCACCTAGTACTCGCCCTAACTTAAACCAGGGCCCAATTATTTTGTTCATTCTCTCAAAGCCCAAAGCCGACACACACCCACTTTCCCCCGAACCCCATGGAGGCACGGACAAGCTCGCCGGCGGCCGCCGCCGCACCGCTTCCCCCGCTTCCCATGGGCTACACATCTAAATCTAAACAGTGATCATTGTGTTTATTGCTAGAGTTTGGGCTTGTACATTTAGTCAAGTGGCACCATTAAAAAGTAATTTGCTTACCAGTAAGCATACACTTGAGGAACAATATAGTTGTATCCTGGCACCGGTTTATAATTGTTCTTCCATCTTGTTCTGTTGTGGTATATTGGATAATATAATCTCACTGAATCACGAGAGTTGATAAATTAAGGAACCAAAGTGACCAATAGTCTACATTTTGTTCGTGTTGCATAATAGAACAATAACCAATTAGCGAGTCAATGCTGAACTCTTTTCTCTTTCAGTTTAAGAAACTGGACTGTAATGTGTGGACTCTGGATATTGCCTTGTCAATTGCTCGAGCTTCAAGCTATGTTGGAATTTAGGGTGGTTACTTACTTTCTTATTTCTCTGGTCTGCATTCTTTGTTCTGAACTGTAGAAAATATGGGTTCATTCTGGTATTCTTTCGCTTTCATGTGCATACAAAACATAGATATAAATTACGAATGGGCCCACACAAAAACAAATTCTAAAATGCTTCTTGGTTAAGTAAATCACTGAATACCGTTATCCTTTGTTTAATTTGAGGTAGATTAGATGTCTTGATGAATATTTAATTCTTGATTTCTTGCAGTACATGTCATTTCTTAATTGTTCTTTGACTACTTGTAGCAAAAGCTAGTATTTTCTGCAAGGTGAGATATTTAATAAGTGTTTCATTTATGTTTCACCACCTCTTATCAGTTATTTTCTTGTCCATGTTTTTCAATAGTTATTGACTTATATTCTTCTCGTAGTAATTACCATTGGTGGTGCAAATGATCAAGTTGAACTGCTGAACAACAGTTGAGATGATTGTGCTGTTACATCTGCTGGTATGCTTTGTTGGTTGAAGAGGTGATACGACATCCTCTGTTACTATTATCTATTGTTTCGTTTGCAAGCACTGGATCAATATTCTCTGTAGTGGTAAAAAAAAATCCAGTGCTATGCACAATACAGCTGGAACCTTGAATAATGTGCATTATCGCCTACTTTAACCTTGTTCGCTTTTTCTCTTGGAGCTGGGAAACACTCCTCGATCTGCACAGTTTATAGTTCATTATGCTGACAAGCTACCACAATGCAGTTTATCATATCAACAATTTTATATCATTTCTTTGATATCCTTTTGTCGTATAGTTGCATCAGTCTTCAGTCATGAGCTGGAGTCTTTGCATTTTAGAGAACACAATGACTGGAAGGTTTCAGTTCAATCTTCAGATATGAACTCATGCTCTCATTGTCACTAATCATCACCTTGAGCCAAAAGTATTTCGGTATTACTAGAAATCTTGCTAGTACAGTCTACTACTTGTTCTCTCTCTGTTGAGATGTGCAAAGAGACGAGAGAACAAGCTTAACTGGTAGAAACTGTTTTGCTAGTGCAGTTTGAACAGATATCGTTTTCTCTATATATTTGCCCCTTGTGATTGTGAGTAGCCAAAGTCGGTTCCGCTGATGAGATTGCTGCTGTGCAGGTTTCGGTCGGGCGGCAAATGTAGCTGTAAATGAAGTACTACTCCTTGAGAAATGTGTCGCTCGCTTGCAGAACGTGAGGAATTAATCGCATGATGTTGACCAACTGCAACGGTGGTTGGTAAAATATGTAGATCATCCTGTGAAATATTGCTGATGACAAGAGCCTGTTCAGGTTTGATTGGCCTCTGGTTGTCCATTTGTGGCTTTAATAATGCTCTGCACTCTACTGATCATTGATTCCCGTATCCTCCTCACTGTGAAAATAACCCTTTCACAACTAAAAGATGTATGTGAAGCCCTGGCATTCTTACTTGTATGTACTTCACATTTTTACTCTTCATCCAGACGCACATCCAGCCACTTGCTTGTATCATAACTAATATGAATGAACTAGTTTATTTGTACAGGGGATACATCAATTTCTTGTTGTTCAGTTGGGCTATACATTTAGATCTAAACACTGAGCAACTGAGCATTATGTTTATTGCTAGAGTTTGGGCTTGTACATTTAGTCATGTGTCACCGTTAAAAGGTGATATGTTTACCAGTAAACATGCACTTGAGGAACAATATAGTTGTATGGTTGATTGATTGTATCCTGGCACAAATTTATAATTATTCTGTCCCTATTGCCTTGTTGTGGTATTGGATAATATAATCTCACTGGCTCATGAGAGTTGATAAATTGAGGAACTAAAGTGACCAAAAGTCTGCCTTTCTGTTTTGCATAATATACAACAACCAATCAGCGAGTCAATGCTGGACTCTTTTCTGTTTCACTTTAAGCAAGTGAACTCTAATTTATGGACTCTGGATGTTTCCTTCTCGTTTGCTTGAGCTTTGTGTTATGTTGGGAACTTGGGATTTAGAGTGGTTACTTAGTTTGTTGATTCTCTGACCCGCATTCTTGATTCTGAAGTGTAGGAAAAGTTGTTCACTCTGGTATGCCTGCATACTAAACTTCAATAGATATTAATGCACTATTCTTTTGCTGGACTTGTAACAATGAATGGGTTCACACCAAAACAATTCTAAAAATGCTTCCTGGTTAAGTAAACTACTGAATACCGTATTCTTCGTTTTGATGCAGATGATGTACACTGTCTTGATGAATTATTTAAATCTTGCAATACATGTCATTTCTTAGTTCTTCCTTGTAGCAAAAGCTAGTATTTTGTGCAAGGTGAGATTTATAACAATCGCTTCGGTTAAGTGTCTCCACCTTTTATCAGTTGTTTTCTTGCCCATTATTGTCACTAGTTTATTAACTCATTCTTCTCATAGGAATTGCCATTGATGGTGGAAAAGATCAAGCTTAACTATTGAACAGCAGTTGAGATGACTGTGCTGTTACATCTGCTGCTACGCTTTGTTGGTTGAAGAGGTGATATGACATCCTGTGTTATTATGTGTCTATTCTTCTGTTTGCAAGCCATGGATCGATATTCTCTGCAGCGGTAAAGAAAATCTATTTCTACGCACAATACATCTAGAACCTTGAATAATGTGACTATATCGCCTAGTTTGACTTTATTCGCCTTTTCTCTTGGAGCTGTGAGACACTCCTCCTGGATCTGCACAGTTTGTAGTTCATTATGCTGATGTGCTACCACAATGCAGTTTATCATATCATACAGTTTTATATCATTTCTTTGATATCCTTTTGTTGTATAGTTGCATCAGTCACGATCTGGAGTCTTTGTATTTGAGAAAACACAATGACAGGAAGGTTTCAGTTCAATCTTCAGATATGAACTCATGCTCTCACTGTGTGGGTTCAATAAATCTCACTAGAAATCAAATGTTCTCTTGTCTCTTTGCAAACAGAGTACTACTCCTTGACAGATGGGTCGTTAACTTGCTAATTTCAGGAATTAATCGTGTGATGTTGACCAACAGCAATAGTGCTTGCTAAAATGTACTTCATCCTGTGAAAATACTGTTGATGAGAAGAGCCTGTTCAAGTTTTACTGCCCTTTGCTTGTGCATTTGTGCCTCGATGATGCGCTGCAGCACATCCGTGTAGAAGGGATCTGTTAGGTTTTTTTTTCTTGGTTTTTACAAGGTGTTATGCTTTCTTCAGAGACCCCTATGGCTTGTGTGTGTACTTGTCACTATGATGCCCAGAGAAAAACTGTCACATTATGTTCTTTTCTTTTGGTAATTAACTAACACTATGTTCTGTAATGCATGGAGTTCAACTCTGGTAGTGTGATGGGCATGGCAGCTGCCATCGTCTTTGCGACGAAGTGCTTTTACTCTGTGCAAACGTAATTTCTAGCTTCAGGATTTCAGATGAGTATGCTTTTTCCCTGGCATGGAGAAGAAAGCAAAAATCTTCAAACAATCTCCAGGTTTTAGAATTGTGAACCACATGAAGCCTTTTTTTTAAAAAAAGGAGGTGCGTGCTGGCAATGGCAGCAATGGTTCGATCCAGCGCCAGCAGGCGTCGCCAGAGGTGCGGAAGGGCGGCGGCAGACCAGATCCAGTGACGACTGCTACAGAGGGTCCGGATCCATGGCTGAGCAAGGCAGCGGCGCGGGGCTGCTCTTCGTAGCCAAGGCAATGAACTCCTGGTCGTTCATGGCGACGACCTACACGGGCAAGGACATGGGAGGGTTTGTCAAACCAGAGGGAGAGAGAGGGAAAAAAAGAAAAATGAGGGAGAGAGGAAGGGGATGGAGGTAGCAGCGGGGTTGGTCGCTGGTGGTGAGGTGCTCCGTCGTGGTGGCATAGAGGCGAGGGGGAAGACGGGCGAGCTCCTGGATGCCAGCGACGCGACGAGGTGAATTCGTTGGCCGCCATGGAGGAGGAGGTGTGCTTGCGCAGGAGCACCATCGGAGAGCCTATGGAGAAAGGGGGGAGAGTGAGGGAGAGAGGAGGGATTCGGCCGAGGATATGGGGAGTTCACCTACCTTGTACTTAGTAGTAGCGAAGGGTATAAACCCGCGCTACTACTATTAACTTAGTAGTAGCGGGTGGCATAAACCTGCGTTACTAGTAAGTAGCAGTAGCGAGGGTTATAAACCCGCGCTACTAGTAAGCGTCTACCTATAAGCTTTTCCCTAGTAGTGTTCATGGGTTGCTCTGCACGGTGGAGATGAGCACTGTGGCCGAAACGGAGGCAATTCTTGCAGCGGATAGGATCCCTGCATGAGAGTGCTCGATGATCTCGACACAGGCACCGATAGCATATGCCTCTAAGACACGCCGGAGGAGGCGGCGACACATTGATGGAAGGGAGCGATGGAAAGTTGTGGGAGGGGGCGAGCGGCGCCCCTTCGAGACTGTCTCCAGCCCGCAAGCTCATACTCGAGAACGACAACCGCCTCATCGTGATGGAAGCATCCACGCCAATCCCCCAACCCGGGTGCACGAGCGGGATGAACCGGCCGCCTCCAGCAATGCCGCGCAGTGCAGGAGTAGTGAGTGTATGAGGTTGGTCGCCGGGTAGGCAGGAGCGCCCAACAAGCGACGGAGCAACGAGATCCAGATATGCTTGAGGAAGAGCCTTCCTCCCTCCTATGGTCGGGGCTGACCTGCGGGAAGCAAGGACAGTCGCCGTCAGTGCGGCAACGGTGAGCGGTGGTGCGGGAGGGTCCATGGGCCCAGGCTCGGTGGGGAGAAAGCGTGATGGTGACAGATGCGAGTTCTGGGACATAGCCGGTCGAAGGAGGGATGGAGCCGCCACGGGGACAAGAGTGTCGACAGCAACGGCCGCCGTCGTTGGAGCGGGGTAGCCACCAGCTGTTGCGGGCATTCAGAACGTCGCAGTGGCCGTTGCTGGAGCTAGGCAGTCGCCAGCTGTCGTGGGCATGGGGAGCATCGGTGACACGGACGATGTGTGGCACGAACCTGGGCGGGTAGGTCCGGCGTCGTCGGCGGCGGCAGAAGTAGGAGGTCAAGATCCAGATCTGACCAGGAAGAAGGCAAGGATGGCAGCAGGATGACGACCGGCTTGAAGCCCGTGGGCAGAAAGGGAGGAGGCGGCGTCAGCATGACGGCTGGGCCGCCAGGCAACGGTGGGGTGGCCGAGAAGGTGGGAGCGGCCGCCACCCGTGCGCGCTCGCAGGAGAGCTCTGGTTCGGGACATGAATTGAGCACTATACCCAAGAAAAACACGTTGTTTTGAGTGAAACATGAGTTTGCAAGTGTTGTAAGGACGGAGATTTGGCCAACATGCACACCCAAAGACACGAAGCGATGTATAATCTGGTTTGACATGAAGCAATCTTTCGGTGGGAGTTTCATTGTTTATGACACGACTGGGAAGCATGTTGATGATGTGTACGACAGTGAGAAAAGCCTCATTCCAGAATTCAAGTCGCATTGAGGCACCTGCTAGAAGAGCTAAACCCACTTCGACTATGTGCCTATGCTTGCACTCAACTGACCCGTTTTGTTGGTGAGCGTGGGGGCATGACACATGATGGGATATGCCAAGTGTTTGAAAACAGGAATTAAGTTTCTCATATGTCCCCCCAGTCGGATTGGACAGCAATTATTTTGCTATGAAACTTGCGTTCAACGAGTGCTTGAAAGTTTTTAAACACTTGAAACACTTCAGATCTTTTCTTAAGAAGATAGATCCAAGAAAACTTGCTATAGTCATCAATGAAGCTAATGTAGTATGTGTGTCTCTCAACAGAGCTAGGGACAGGACCCCAAACATCAGAAAATATTAATTGCAGAGGTATAGTAGAGACACTAGTAGAGATGGGATAAGGCAATTGATGACATTTTTCTCTCTAGCAAGAATCACAAATAGTTTGAATATTACGCTCACCAACAAACGGGAGCTTATTCTTTCTAAGCAAACGTTCAACCAAGGAAAAATAGGCATGTCCTAGATAATCGTGCCATCGTGTGGACGAAAGCTTGATAGCACCACAAGCTTGTTTATTTGATCTTCAAAACTCCCGAATCAAGTCCTCGAACGCATCTACCTCGATAGAGAGTTTTCCTCGTGGCCTGATCCTTGATCAAGAAGAAAAAGGATGAAACTCAATGAAAACATGATTATCAATGGTGATGCAATGAACAGACAGAAGGTTTTTGGCGCTAGGGACATGCAATATTTTACGAAGATGAATCTTACGGAAAGGGGTACGAAAAACTGAATGACCTATGTGACGTATCCTCATACCTGCACCGCTGGCGGTGTGGTCTGATCCTTCCCTTGATATTTCTCACGGAGAGTCACCTTCTTGAGCTCACCCGTGAGATGATTTGTGGTGCCGCTGTGGAGGTACCAGTTGGTATCCACGCCATATGCTCCTTCCGCGGCTGCGGCCACCTTGTCATCCTCTTCAGAAGATGCGCCGTCCTCATCGAACCTATACCAGCAGTCATTGGCTGTGTGGCCAGGCTTACCGCAGATCTGGCAGTGGATGACATCGGGGCATGACTTGCCGTAGCCACCACGGCGCCCCCTGGTGTTGGTGGAGTTGGGGCGCCCAGAGCGAGAGCTGGAGCTGTTGAGTTGTCAGGACTGCCATGCTTGCCCTTGGGACGAGAAGGACCGTGGTGGCGCGAGGAGTAGCCGCCACGTCCACACGTGGCCGCGTTTGCAGAAGACTTGAAGCCGGCCACCGGAGTTCTGGAACTGGGCCACGCGCTGATCAAAATTGCTGAGCATGGCGAAGAGTTCGTTGAGGGAGACGGGTGTGATGCGGGCGTCGAGGGCCGAGACAAGGGGCTGGTTGTCCATGTCCAGCCCATGGAGCCTGTAGGAGATCAGCTCATCGTCCTGGATGGCTTTGCCGGTCGAGGCGAGTTCATCGGCGAGGCCGCGCATGGAGGCGAAGTAGGCGGCGACAGATTGGTTGCCCTTCTGGACATTGATAAGGGCGGTGCGGATGTTGTTGACGCGGCTCAAGGACTGCGACGAAAACATGCCTGCCAGCGCCGACCAGAGCGCGTGCGCGGTGGTGATTGCCGTCACCGTGACAAGCACCTCTTTGGAGAGGTTGCTAAGCAGGTAGCTGAGCACCTGCTAGTCCTCCTTGACCCAGATGGGGTGGAGAGGGTTGAGCTCAGAAGTCTCCTTCCCGTCCTTGTCCTTGGTGACGAGAAGACTAGCTGGTTCCGGCATGGTGCCGTCAGCATAGCCAAAGAAACCGGCCCATCTCAGCTGCGGCGTGATCTGTGTCCGCCATAGCACATAATTTGTGCGGGAGAGCTTCTCCGTGACCTGGCCGTTTAGGCTTGAGTGGGAGGTGGCAGAGGAAGACATGGAGGCTATCGCTACTGGAACCCTAGATGAGTTGTGAAGAGGCAGCTCTGATTACCATGTGCGAATAGGCAGAAGTGTCTTACCTCGATATGAGGGACGCGTTACGTGTTATATAATCAGGGACGCACCTTCCTGGCAACAGCGCATACAATGTAGTTGGAGATCTTCTAGGAAGATAAGAGGATTACATCTTGGAGAGCAAGAGATAAGAGAGACAGGTTACATGATGAGATATTCGGTAACAACCTATGTCTACTCTACCTCTCCTAACGTTGTACGCCACCAGGTATGCGCCACCATATACGTGACACAATATATGTGTTTGACAGGAACTACAATGGCGCGATTCTCCGTGGGGTCAACTATGGCTATTGCCACCCTCGCCAGTTCCTCATTGCGTTTGTGTTCAGTAACCAAGTAAATTTGATCACCTCCGCCTGCGTGTACTCGTCCAAGACCGGCGTCTGGGTGAGATCACTTCTATTCGAGTACCACATTCATTAGTTCAGTTGAAGCCGACAGCTTTGGTTGGAAACACACTCTACCTCTTGGCCAAGAGGAGCATTATTGTGTTTGATTTGGATAAGCATAGCTTGGATCTAATTGAGGAGATGCCATATAGTTGTTACGAGCAGACTATCATCATGCAAACAAAAGATGGACGACTTGGTTTTGCCGGACTTATTGAATTCAAGCTCCATCTGTGGTCAAGGGTAGCTAGCATTGATGGGGTGGTATCATGGACAAATCACAGGGTCATTGATCTGGAGAGACTTCTTGCAACAGAAGTAGTAGCAGCGGCACGTATGGTTCCAATGAAGCTGGTTGGCTATGCTGAAGATGCTGATGTGATCTTCATTGGTGTGCATCCTAACATTTACATGATCCATCTCAAGTCCATGCAGATTGAGAAGGCGTCAGCGATGGGGCCCTACAGATATGTTTTTCCTTACACAAGTTTCTACACTTGAGGCACTGCCATTATTTCTGATATCACAAAGTTCACTTCATCTTCCAAAGTGTATCTGCTTTGCAGATGCTTTCAAATATACGAGCCATTACAGATGATATGTTTTCATGGAACTTCTTTTTAAAGAATTGCTTAATGAATGTTTAAGCGGCCATTCAAACTCTGCACTCTACAGATTATAGATGCACACATCCTCTCGCTGCTGATTTGTTTATTGACTCATTCTTCTCATAGGAATCATCACCGGTGCTGGAGATGATCAAGTTGAACTGTGAATGGCACTTGAGATGATTGTGCCGTCATATCTGCTACCACACGTTGTTGCTTCAAGAGGTGATGCAACATTATCTTCTAGTACATGTGCACATGTTTCTAAATGAACGGATCAACATTATCAATATTCTCTGTATTATCTGTAACACAGAATGCAGTTTGAACTGGGAATGGCGTACTCATTTGGCTCCTTTACATATTCTTTCTCAACTAGTCTCTCTCTAAATTAATATAAGATCTTTTAGATCACTACTTTAGTGATCTAAAAGATCTTATATTAGTTTACAGAGGGAGTACCATGTTTTGAGAGAGAAACCATTAGTTATATTTCTCTAGCCTTAGATGAGTATCTCCCAGGCCCCTCTCTTGGAAGTTTGTAATTGTGAACCACTTCTTCATCGATCTGCACACTTCACCATGTTCATGTGCTCCCTACTAGCGATGTAATTTATCGTCAGTTAGTTTTATATCGTTTCTTCAATATACTTTTGCTATATAGTACGTTAAGCAAGAGCTGAAGTCTGCATTAGAGAAAACAGAGTGATATAAGGGTCCACACTTCCAATCCTCCATATGTGATGTGCAGGGTCCAATTGTGTGGCTTTGATAAATTTCAATTTGCTAGTAATCTCATCATGAGCCAAAAGTATAATTATAAACCAAATGATACAAATATGGCACCTCACATGACTGGTTCAGTTCATTGTTCCTTTGATCATTCCATGTGTTCTTGCTACTGAGATGCTGTGATATGGAGACAGCATAACGGTTCTCCTATTTCTGTTTTGGAATGGCTTTTGCCTGTCATGAGCTCAGCTGATGAGATTGCTTGTTGTGCAGGTACCTAGGCTCTTTGTCCATTGTTATGATGTAGAAACAACTTACTGGTGCAGATTCAGTCCTATGTGTGCCTCAAGCCCTCAACTATATGCTAAATGTGACGTTGACGTGCAAAACTGGTCTAAATAATCATTGCATGCTATCTTGATTTGTATACTACTCCCTCCGTCCGGAAATATTTGTCGGAGAAAGGATGTATCTAGGTGTATTTTAGTTCTAGATACATCCATGCCGTGTAGCTCATTTGTGCTGAATTCACCAGGGATTTTTAGGAGCTTAAATGCCGTGTAGCTCATTTGTGCTGAATTCACCAGGGATTTTTAGGAGCTTAAATGCCGTGTAGCTCATTTGTGCTGAATTCACTGACGCAGTGCCGAAACTAATTTTTCAGATATTCTAGACACGTTCAGATTTACGACACACATGATGTTTCTTTGTTTCTGAGGTAACCCTTCTTCTATGGTACTGGCAGTCTGGCAGCATTTGACTTCAGATAGCATGTTTTGTCATGATTGATCATGAGCCACTAAACCAATTTCTAGAGGCTTCTCTCTTCCGGTTCTGATTCTGATTCATCACGAGCCACTAATTTCAGCTTTTGACTTTGTACTTACTGAACTTGAAGCGTATGTGTCATAAGCAGTTTAATGCTTCAAGTTTGCATGCAGGCTTCTACTCCTAATAGTTGGACTTTTTGGTATGTATCACCTTGAAAAGCCTGAAGTTGCTTGGTGGCGGTTTCATTTAGTTTCCGCATAAGTGCTGATGATTGCAGAGAAATACATTTTTTTTAGACGACCCTGTAGTATGATGCCTGACCTATCTATGTTCTTGCTTTTCCAGAGTTAAATGCACAGAACCGTCATGACTAATGGAAAGCCACCACTTTACGATTCGTGACATTTTGCATCGAACCGAAAATTTGACAGAACACTAATTCAAAATGCAACATCATCGCATTCCTAGTCGTGAATGAACTACAGGTGCACAATCCTAGTCCTATTGATGGTGATGGGTAAGCCTAACTACTTGATGGGGAAGTTCACGATCTTCCCCCCAAAATTTTCGAGCACGCTGTTGAGATCGACATCATTGCACCTTATCGGCACCAGGGATGACTATGTCGGGTTCATGTGCAGGCCGAAGGCATCACCCAAAACCATGCCGGAACCCCATTAGCATGTCGATCTCATGGCGGTCCGAGCTGGCGAAGATGAGGGCCGCCACCTCATGTGCAAGCTCACCGGTAGCTTGATTTCCTTCTCTAGCAGCGGCCTGGGGATGTCTATGTGCGCCGCCACCTCGAGCAAGCGGTGTAGTGAATCAGTGGCCAGAATGAAGAGGAGGAGGGTTGACAGAAAAAAAGTGAAGTTTTGGATTTTTCGAAGAATCGCAAACAGAGTTAGGACTCGAGTGGATGGATTGGGGAGGACTAGATAAGTTAGAAACTTTGTGTTTCTATAAGATAAAACTTCAAGGTCGATGTCACTAACACACTAAAACTTTGTGTCTCACGTGGGATAAAAAATCAAAGAAAAACTGTCTACATTATCCTTTTCCCCCAATTCCCAAGCGCGCGACATGGATGAGCTCACCATCAACGCGCACTACACACGCCACAGAGCACCCGCCGGGACCAGATCTGGAGCCCCACTACACGTAGTTGTCCTTGCTCGTCGTCCAGGGCTCTTGACACGCCCCGGCAAAACAATCGCGTAGAAGCACCAACGCACGACTTCTTGCATTGCCCTTACGACGCCCTTCCCACGGAGCCCACGCAACATATTTGTGCTGTTTGGCCCCGTCGCATGCTTAGGACACCCGCGCCGCATAGATCCGCGCCCGACCTCACAACACGCCCCGTGCCCCGAGTAGGATGTCCGTGACACGCCACCGCGTGTAGAACCACGCCGCCCCTGCGCTCCCTCAACGAGTCGTCCCGCCCCGAGCCAGCGTGCTCGTCACACAAGTAGTTTCGGAATATTGAAGTGGCTCTGTTACCAATCGTCACATTATTACAGAAGCAAAGACCACTCGATCCTTGCCATCGCAAAGCGTGCCAATTCCCACCCAGGGCCTATCAGAGTGCTTCCTGGCCAGCCACAACCATCGCAGCCGCAACGCACGGCTGAAGCGCATCAAGTTGAGGATGCTGAGGCCACCTCAATCCACCATGTGAGGAGACCATTTGCCACTTTACTTTGCATTTTGTACCGGCGAGCTCATCGTATTGCACCCAAAGGAATCGTCGCTGCACCTTGCTGATGTCTTTGAATTATTCTTTCCGAGCATGTGGGACGAGTGCAAAGGCTGGCATGGCAGAGAGGACGCACCGAACAAGCACCCGCCGTCCCACAACGGCATGAGACGGCCCTTCCAACCGACGAGCCTCGCCCTAATCCTATGAGGGATGAATTACATGTGCACAATCCTAGTTCTATTGATGGTGATGGGTAAACTTAAGTACTTGATGGGGAAGTTCACCATCTTTCCGGTAAAAAAATTGAGCACGTTGTTGAGAGTGCACCTTGTTGGCACCATGGATGACTTTGTTGGGTTCATATGCAGGCTGGAGGCATGATCAAAACCATGCAGGATCTTTAGCATGTCGATCTCATGGCGTTCTATCTAGGTTGGTGAAGATGACCACGTTATCGACGTAAAGGCTCACTCGTAGCTTGATTTCCTTCTCTAGCGATGGCCTGAGGATGTCTATGTGTGCCGCCGCCTCGAGCAGGCGTTGCAGTCGATCAATGGCAAGAATGAAGAGGAGTGTCGACAGAAAAAAAAAGTGAAGTTTTGGATTTTTTTTGAAGAATCACAAAGGACTCGAGTGGATGGATTGGGGAGGACTAGATAAGTTAGAAAGTTTTGTGTTTCTAGGATAAAACTTCAAGGTCGATTTCACAAAAACACATAAACTTTGTGTCTCACGTGGGATAAAAAATCAAAGAAAACCTGTCTGCATTATCCTTTTTCCCCCCAACTCCCAAGCGACATGGACGAGCTCGCCATCGACTTGCCCGGCCCGCCGCCGCCGCCGCTTCATCTCCCGCTTCCCCCGGACGACCTTCTTCTGGAGATCCTCCTACGCTTCCCTCCTGAGCCGATCTACCTCTTCCGCGCCTCCCTCGTCTCCAAGCACTGGCGCGTCCTCGTCCACGATGTCGGCTTCCTCCGTCGCTTCCGCGAGTTCCACGGGGGCACGCCTCCTATCCTCGGCTTCTTCAACTTTCCGGGGCCTCCGTTCTTCGTCCCCACCGGCGGCACCTTTGCCGTCTCCAAGGCTGCCAAGATGTCCCACGACGACTGGTGGGCCCTGGACTGCCGCCACGGTCACGCCCTCCTGGAAAGCCGTCCCGCCGGGGAGCTCCTCGTGTGGGACCTTGTGACCGGGGACCAACGCTACCTGCCGCGGCTCGAGCAGGCCTATCAGAAGGGCCTTGAGTACAATGCGGCGGTTCTCTGCGCGGCTGACCACAACGACTACCATTCGTGTCCGTTCCTCGTGGCGCTCGTGTTCAGCAGCCGGGTTGATTTCATCACCTCCGCCTGCGTCTACTCGTCCGAGACCGGCGTATGGGTGACATCACTTCGATTCATGTACCGAATTCATTAGTTGGGGCCAATCTGACGGCTCTGGTTGGAAACACACTCTACTGGCTATTGGGCAACAATGGTATCATTGGGTTTGATTTGGATAAGTATAGATTTGATTTAATTGAGGAGGTGCCATATAGCTACAAGCAAGCTATCATCATCATGCCAACAGAAGATGGACTTCTTGGTTGTGCTGGAGTTGATGGGTTCAAGCTCCATCTGTGGTCAAGGGAAGCTAGGATTCATGGAGTGGAATCATGGACACGTTGCAGGATCATTGATCTGGAAAAGTCCCTTGCGCCGGGAGTACCGGCACCCGCTGGCTATGCTGAAAACGCTAATGTGATATTCATTGATGTGTATCCTAGCGTCTACATGATCCATCTCAAGTCCATGAAGATCGAGGAGGTCACAGAGCAAAGGAACTGCATATACATTTTTCCTTACACAAGTTTCTACTCTCCAGGTATCGCCATTATATCTAGTGCCGCGTAGTTTACTTTAATATTCAAAACTTCATATGCCTTGTAGATGCTTTCAAATATGTGAGCCACAGTTTATTGCAGATGACAAGTTTTCATGGAACTTCTTTTTAAAGAACGACTTATTAAATAACGAGCCCTTAATACTCTGCACTCTACTGATTATTGATTCCCGCATCCTCCCATGTTGTTTCTGGTTCTAGTAGGATTTGCTCATTCATTTCTTTTTCTTATCACTATTGCACAAATTTACCGACAAGTACGTTTCACGCGAGAGCGGAAAAATAACCATTACACACAACTATAACTATGGGAAGCCCTGGCATTCTAACTTGCATGTGTTCACATATTTAATCTTCGGCTATACCCAAATCCTGGCATTTGCTTGTATCATAGCTAATACTCCCTCCGTTCGGAATTACTTGTCTCGGATATGGAGATACATCCATATCCGAGACAAGTAATTCCGAACGGAGAGAGTATTAATGAACTAGTTTATTTGTAAAGGGGAGAAAAGTCAATTTCTTGATGTTCTGGGCTATACATTTACATGTAAACAGTCAGGATTGTGTTTATTGCTAGAGTTTGGGCTTGTATATTTTTGGTCAATATGGCACCGTTAAAAGGTGATTTGTTAGCAGTAAACATACTATTGAGGAACAATATGGTGTATGGTTGTATCCTGGCACCAATTCATAATTGCACTGTCCTTGTTGCCTTGTGCTGATATTAGATAGTGTAATCTTGCTGGCCCATGAGAGTTGATAAATTAAGGAACCAAAGTGACCAATAGTCCACCTTTTGTTTTTGTTGCATAATATATAACAACCAATCAGTGAGTCAATGCTGAACTATTTTCTCCTTCAGTTTAAGCAACTAAACTCTAATGTCTGGAGTCAGGACTAATGTTGCCTTCTCAGTTGCTTCAGCTTTGTGTTATGTTGAGAACTTTTGATTTAGAGTGGTTACTTGGTTTCTTAATTTTCTGGTACTCATTCTTTGTTCTGCAGTGTAGTAAAAGGTGTTCATTCTCGTATTCCTTCGCTCTCATGTGCATAAAAAACTTAAATATAAATTAACGTGCTGGTATTTTGCTGGACTTCTAAGTTCTAACAACAAATGGGCTCACACCAAAACAATTCTAAAAATGCTTCATGGTCAAGTAAGATACTGAGCACTGTATCCTTCACTATGAGGTAAATGGTGTGCACTGTCTTTATGAATTATTTAGATTTTGCAATACATATCATTTGTTAGTTGTTCCTTGTAGAAAAAGCTAATATTTTGTGCAAGGTGAGATACATAACAATCGCTTTATTTAAGTGTCACCACATTTTATCTGTTTTGTCCTTGCCCACAGCTATCACTAGTTTATTGACTTATTCTTCTCGTAGGAATTGCCCTTGGCGGTCGAAATGATCAAGTTGAACCGTTGAGCAACAGCTGAGATGATTGTGCTATTACATCTGCTGACACGCTTTGTTGGTGAAACAGGTGATATGACATCTTCTTTACAATGTGTCTATTGTTTTGTTTGCAGTCAATGGATTGATATTCTGCAAAGGTAAAGAAAATAAATTAATCGCCTAGTTTGACCGTATTCGTATTTTCTCTTGGAGCTGTGAAACACTTCCTCCTGGATCTGCACAGTTCATAGTTCATTGTGCTGATGTGCTACCACAATGCAGTTTATTATGCCAGAAAATTTTATATCATTTTTTCAATATCCTTTTGCTTTATGATAAAACACAATGACTGGAAGGTTTCAATTCAATCCTTCGAATATGAACTCATGTTCCAATTGTGTGGGCTCAATATATCTCAACTTTTGCTACTAATCATCTTAAGCCAAAAGTATTACTAGAAATCAAATGTTGCCCATGACTGATAATCTTGGCAGTACATTGTTCTACTCGTTCTTTCTCTGTTGAGATGTGCAAAGAGATGAGAGAACAAATTTAACTGGTAGAAACCGTTTCCTAGTGCTGTTTGAACTTGCAGATATATTTTTTTTCTGTATTTTCTTCCTCATGAGTATCGAAAATCGGCTCTGCTGATGAGGTTCTTTGCTGCAGGTTCTGTTTTTTCTTTTTTGTTGCTGGGATGCAGAAACAACTTACTCATACTGGATGTTCAATCTTCGGTTGGTGACGCCTTAAAATGTGGAGCGGTCAATGTGGCTGTAAAAAAACTACTACTCCTTGATAGTTGTGTCATTAACTTGCAAAACGGCAGAAATTAATCGTGTGATGTTGTTGTCTTGAGTAATCTCTATTGATGTTGAGTAATCTCTATCCTGTGAATTGTTGTTGATGAGAAGAGCCTGTTCTGTTCAAGTTTTATTGCCCTTTGGTTGGCCATTTGTGCCTTCAATAGTTCAATAATGCGATGTAGCCCACAGGCTGACCCATCGTCCCGACGCCTTCCTTCTCCTTCAACACCCAGGCCCAGGAGATCCCCACCGTCGCCCACGATGCAGCCCTGGATCTGCATCACGATGGTGCCCGTCACCTGTTCGACGGAGTCCTCGACCCAGGTCCATGACGCCACCACCGCCGTCCACCTCGAGCCCGCGGTCGACTCCATCCACCAATCAGTCGAGCAGCTCACCCCCGTGCAGCCAACGGCCTCCATCGGCACGAGCACTCCCTCTACCGCTGAGGTCGTCGTTCCTCCCGTGACTACCACCACTGACGTTGACCCCAAGGTCGGCTTGGAGGAGCTCCATGCCTTCTCTGTCAACAACTCCACCCCAGTGATGAGTGACGCGGCCCACGGTGACGCAAACCCCATTGATGTCTATGCTCAGCTCAGTTGTGACACACTCACCTCCCACGACCATAGTCGACACTTTCCTTGAGCAGTCAGCTCCAGTGGGGGCCATACACATGGGGCACATGTTCAGGCCTAGGCCATGGCCGTTGTTAAAGTATCATTCAGATGCAGGCTACCCAGAGGAGTCATGTTCAGGTATACATACTCAGCCATACGATATTTCATGGTTCAGTTCTGGGATCGTTATGTTGTTATTCAGAGATGAGGATTTTATTCCAAATTCTTGTTGTGAGATGACTCCCATGGAACAGGCTTTCAGTTTACAAGCTGTTGAGATTTGGCAATATATACATGATGATACAAGGTTGCTCCTGTGGCCACCAACTAGTCCAGAAAAATGTAGCAATAGAGTGGTGAAGGAAAAATCAGGCAATGGAGGTTACACTGTGCATCTGGCAGTCGAGGCTATGCAAATGCAACCCACTGAAATATTATTGTTCCTCCTACCACTGATTTGGTAACCGAACGAAATTTCGTGATTTCGCGCGATTACCGCGTTTACCGTCACCCTTCGAGAAACACTCATAACAAGCAAATTATCCTGAATATTTTGAAATTTTTGAATTCAAACGCTCACTATCGAGTTAAATATAGAACATCTCTGTTATGATAGCAGAACTAGTCGTGGCGTAGTGGCAAAGAGAACGTATCCTATGTAACCGAGCTGACTCGTGCACCAGGTGCTCCGACGGAACAGCAGCCCTTCGATGAAAAAGAGAGGGATAGGATGAGGAGCAAGGGGAGCTGCTGGTACTTTTTGCAAAACGGACCTTGAAGTGCAGCTTTCGGCCTCCGAAATTCGGTTCGTCTATCCCCTTTTCCCCCTGTTCTGTACCACTGCTTGAGGTCGCCGGCTGATCTAGGGCTAACCAAAAATTGGGCGAATTGACCCTCTCCCTCTCCCTCTCCGGCTTCCGGCGTTGAAACACCAGCGCCCAAGATCCAAATCATGATGTCCAGCGGCGGCTAGCTGTCATTGCATCTCTGTAGCCACACCGGCCTGTAGCTATGTGGATCGACGGTACAACTGCATACGAGCGGGCCATCGTACTTTACAGCTCAAGGATCCAAGGTATGTACACCGAATTTGGTTGTCATGTTATTCATGTGCGGTCATATATTGGTACAATGGACAAAGGAAAAGGGAAATAGACGAGCTGAGTTTGAAACCAGAGTACTGTTAGAGTTTATGTGCGAGATGCCGAGATGCAGCCGTAATTGAGAAGTCTTACCACTACTACGGCTAGTGGAAAATAGATTAGGGATGTGTCTACATACAGCAGCAACCACCATAAACTCTCTTTGACGATATCAGATGGTAAAAATATGTCTGGTTAGCTAAGCAGGTTCAACAAACAACGACAGTACCATTTCCTTTCATTGGCAGTTCAGCAGTAGGATTGTACTGTGAGAATGGAAAAAGAACGCTAACAATACAATCTAGTTGTTGGCAAGCACTCAAAATTCAAGAAAACCAAATTGATTCTATTAAAGAAAGAGAGTGTGTACAATTGGTAAATGCTATGAAATGTTTTGTTCCATCTTAAAATCGACATAGCTTCTCAGAGTTGAATCATATCTTTACTCTGAACTAGTAATGTTCCTGTGGAATTACTAGTTGTTCCTGTAATTGGTCGAATCGTATCTATACCTAGGAACTTATCTGGAGTGAATTGCAAAAAACCACCACATTAAAGCGTAGATTGCAAAAAAGACTCTTCTACGAATTTGTGCCCGAAAACACTGATTCTTAGCCTAATCTTTTGCAGAAAACACTAGTTGATGGCTTTAGCCCATTTGATGACGATTATGACAGATGGAGCCCACCATTTGCTGATGTGGCTAACGGTCTTTTTGCCAAAACGTCCTTCCCTCCCTAAAAAACTACCCTCTCCCTGCTCCTGCGCGCCCCCGCCTCCCAGCGCCACCACCTCCCTCCCGACGCGCCCCCGCCTCCCAGCGCCGCCACCTCCCTTCCCGGCTACGACCCCGACGCGCAGCTCGGCCTGCCATGCCAAGCTCGACCCGCCTTGACGGGGAGGAGGAGGGATGAGGCGTGGTGGAGTCTGGGCCCGCCGGATCCTGACGCAGGCCGTCCTTGGACGTGGGTTGTGGAGGCGGGGAACATCGGACCCGGCCGGATCTGGCATATGGTGGCACAGGACGTGGGTGGTAGCGATAGGAGGTAGTCTGGTCGGCGCGCTAGAGGCGGAGTGGTGGTCGGGGCAGCTGCTCCAGGTAGGCCACCCAGACCACGCGCTACTCCGCGGCGAGCCGCAGCGGGAGGCGGCGACAAGGCTCGTCTACGCGACCGCCCGGTGCGGTGACCTGCCGGAGCAGACGCAAGCGCCCTCCTCGCCGCCAAGTTCAGCAGGGGCTTCGCGTCCACCGCCTCCAAGCGGGTTGCGCGCCGCACCTCGGGCTCAACCTCCGGCGCCCTTGCTCGGCGTCCACGCCAGCAAGAGCAGGCTCGCCTGCGCCTTGAGGATGCGCTTGTGCCGTGGCCGTGCTCTCTGCTCCCATTCCAGGTGACGAGACCCATCAGCCATGGCCGGTGTGCTGCTGCTCTGCTCTCTGGGCAGCCCAAATTCACCAGCGGCACCGTGCAGCTCGGCATAGGCAGCGACGGCGGTGCGCAAGCTGCAGCAAGAAGCAACCTCGACGGTGAGCGCGCGGTGGCCGACGGTACCAAGCACATGCGACTCCAAGCCAGCAGCGCTGCCGCGTGCATGAACCAGCCACCGCCTCGTCCTCTGGTGCACGTCCCACCACCGCCAGATGCGGCACCACCGGCCAACGGCGACGAGCCAACCTCTTCCCCCCCTCTGGACGGTGTGGCCATGGCTGGTGACGAGGACCATGAGCGCCGATGCCTCTGCTCCAGGCTGGCGACAAGGAGCTGATTGCGTTTTGTACTTTTACCCGAAGGGTGACTATGCAAAAATACCAGGGCCCCAGATGTCATAATCGAGGTTAAAATGCATAAAAAGGTTGATCAGTGTTTTTTGCAAAAGATTAGGACTAAAATCAGTGTTTTCTGGCACAAATTCGTAGAAGAGTCTTTCCTGCAAACCTACGTTTCAATGTGGTGGTTTTTCGCAATTCACTCACTTATCTGTATACGACAAGAGTTTGTAAATTACTAGTTGTTCTTGTACATGAACTAGTAATGTTCTATATGCTCGCGATATAGAATAATTATTTGAAGTCATATTGTGTAAACTTGATATAGTGGATGCCAATCCATTCAAGTCCATTGGTGCTTCTATGTCATTTACGCACTTTGATTGTTCGAGTGCAAAATGGCTCGTATGTAAGTGCCATGCCAAATATACGCAGCAAGTTATGTAATCTGATTAAAGTAACCATTCCAATGCTTTCTGTTATAAGTGTACAGTTTATCTATGGTGGTGTACTGGAAACCTGGAAAAGCTAAGACTGGGTATAACTCTATGAAATAACTGGATATCTACCAGATGTAGTGTACAAAAATATTGTAAGATTTCCTGTTCTGGCTTTGAACGCCTACTTTTCGCCTGCTTTTCAAGTGCAGTCTTACTCTGCTGTAGACTGTATGGGATGGCATGTTTCATCTTCGTTTATACATTTGTTTGACGGAGCTTCTGTTTAAAGCCGTGCATAGCAGTTGAGAAAATTGGCAAGATGTGCTCTTGTATCAGTTTATGTAACTGTTGTGTGGTGGCTCATTGCTATCTTTGGCAAAAAATGCAGAATTTTCATGGAATTTATTCTTGGGACAGTTGGAAAACTCAACAGTTAAAACTCCGTAATATTAAGTATGAGAGAAAATAACTTTAGAAATAACTGTTGTGATGTTGTTTTGTAACTGAACCAAAGACCTCAGAACACATTTTTTTATTTTTGTCATTTTCTGCATTTGATGATTCCCTGTAAAGCATGCCAGTGTATGTATGAAACAACTGAATTTTGTACGCCAGTTGTTTGTCAAGTTATATATCCAATCAATTTGTGATGCAATTTCCACATCATCTAGATCATTGATGTTCTATTGCTGCCAGTCTGTTGATGCTAGTGCCATGTTTTTTGTTGTAACTGTATCTACAAAATGAAATGGAGCACCAATCTACAGCAATGCATCCGGAGCAGTCTGATCCGGAGTGTTGTTGGAGCATTTCACTACAGTACGGGTTCAGATTCAAAGTGGACATGGCTTGACTAATATAGCTACGTGAAATGAACCTGTCTTCTAGTGGTAGCAGCTCATGTGACCCGTTGAAAGAAAATACAGAAAAGATGGGAGATATACTATGAAAGAGCTTGCATAGAATACACTTGGTACCGCTTTGCTCTTTCTGACGAAAATGAGGACCAGTATACAAAAGTACCAGTAGCCTACCTTGGGGCAGAATATTGCCCCCTTGTTCTTCATCCAACGGCCCACAAGTCCCTGGTGGATCAGTAGCATCAGTTCGGCCGTTGCACAGGATACTTTCTCTAGTGGCAAAGGTGCCCTTTTCTCAGCAGCGACTCGCGTGTTCGAGTCTTGGCTCCTGCATTTTTCTTTCTTTTTAGGATGCAAAAGTTCAAAAATTCTGCAACAACCAGGGGTCCAACTCGCGGTGTACGAGCAAGCGAAAGTTGCGGTCCAATAGCCACTATGGCAGGACAAGATTCGTAATATTTCAAAGTTAAATACCTATCTATATCGTCTTCACAAATATTTGAATTCAAATCTTGATTTTGAATTCGCCCGAATTTTTTTCGGTATTTCGTGGTTACCGTGGTAACCGCGAATTCCGGTGCCCCACGAGAAAAAAAGTCAACTTGGGATCCAAAACCTTGCCTCCTACCACCTGCCAAGCCACCTGAATATCAGCCAAGGATAGGGCGGAAAATTGCAAGAACAGATGCTTCATGCTCAGTTGCAGACCCTGATTGTCGCTTTAGTGGAGTTGCAATCATGGTCTTCTTGGAAGTTTCGACTCCCAATCCTTTCGGTAATGGCCAGTGCTTTGAAGAAATGTGACCGTCAGCATCTTCTGTCAGTGGAGACTTGTTACTTATTTGCTGGACAAGGGAAGCCTCAAGTGTCACATACTTCCTCCGTCCCATTATAAAAGAGCGTTTTTGACAGTAATGTAGTGTAAAAAACACTCTTATATTATGGGACGGAGGGAGTAGTTCATAGAGAAATTGATTCGAAAATGCTGCAACCATCAGGTGGAATCGCTGATTCTGACAATTTGTCTCTGTCTAACTGCAGTATGTGGTCTGAACTACCTACTGTTGAGCTCCTTACTGACCACTACTATGCTACTGTTAGCAATATGGGTCAGCCTGTGCCTATCTCTGTTAAGGACTTCGGTTCAGTAAAATTTATTGAGCATCAGTTTCTAGTTGTTAAGGAACAAGCCAGGCAGTGGGCGCTACTACGGGAGGGGGTGCATGCACGCATCGTCCTGTTTCAGTTTCGCCGTCGCTGCGTCCTAGGGTTCGTCGTTCGCCGCGTCGTCGTTCCACAGGATCGGGCCGGGCACGCCGCATTCCCCCCCTTGGGTCGATGGCGGGGCCTGGCGGAGCTCCGCCTCCTGGGAAGAAGCCGCCTCCCTCTGGGGCGGGGCGGGCTGCGGGAGTGCCGCCACCGGGGACTGGCTCTGGTCGGGCCGCGGCGCCGCCGGGATCGGGTGTTGGCCGTGGACTGCAGATGCCCGCTGCTACTGCTCGTGGTGGTGCGTCTTTCCCTCCCGCCGCGACGGCGCGGGTGGCTTTCGGGGGCCCTGTTGGGAGCCCGCCGGCTCCAGCAGTGCTGCCTGGCGGGAGAGGTGGTCCGGGCGGCCCGGCAGCTGGTGTTCGGCCGCCTGTTTTGGGGGGTGCGGCAGTGGCTCTTGGCCGGGGGGCTGTGCCTCCTAGGCCTCCTCCGCCCTCGGGTCCGGTGCAAATACCACCCCCGGCTGTGCAGAGTACGGCGGCCGTGCCTGCGGCGGGCCGGGGAGCTGCGCCACCTAGGCCCCCAGCTCCTCCTCCGCATCTCGTTGCTTGCCCTCCTGGGTCTACGGTTGCACCCCGAGGTCAATGGGGGGATGACGGATATGATGCTTACGGGACGAGCCAGCACCGTGGTTCTTCATCAACGGGTGGTGGCCGTGGCTATACCTGGTAGAGTGATGGATCTGCCGAGAGGCCTTTCTTGGGTCCTTCAGGAGGCTTCGTCGAGGGGCCCTCGGATCCGGGACATCGCCAGCGACAAGGGTTTCGTGGCTATCGGGGTGGTCGAGGAGGCAGAGGGAGCCGTTACCGTCCACGTCCTCCGCCACCTCCAGTTGTGGTCAACCAGACGACAACTGACGAGTCTGCCGAGGGCCCTCTCTTGCCTGGCCACGCTATGGAGGTCGTGACGGCTCTTGCCTCTGTGCAGGTTCCTGAGAACGAGGTTATGACCGATGTTTCTGCGGAGTTGTCTGATAGGTCTGAGGCTGAGAGGGCTTTCAAGTGGGCGCGTAGGAAGGAAAAGATGCTTTGCTACCGGTGCGGTGACAAGGGTCACTTCATCGCGGAGTGTGTGGCTATGTTATGTGATACCTGTGGTAAGCTGGCACACGAGTCTGGGGAGTGTCCGATGCTGCGTGATCAGGCACCGTCGCTCATGATGTATGGAGTATATTGTGCTGAGTTAACTTTTTTTGAATCTCCAAATGAGCGAGAGGCTGCTGACGAGTCTACGAGTATGACCACGGGGATAGTCAAGGTTACCAGAGGAGAGGTGGCTGAGACACAGATCGTGCAGAGACTCCGGGAGTTGGCTCCTAGGGAGTTCCAGTGGGACCTTGTCAGTATGGCTGATAGGATGTTCAGGGTTGAGTTTCCTTCTGTTGAGGATTTGCAGAGGCTGTTGAGCTTTGGGATGTGTAAGGTGCCGGGAACGGATGGTATCCTTGAGTTTCAGGAGTGGAAGCTTGTGGAGCCCCAGGGCACGCCGCTTACTCAGGAGTAGTTGCGTTTCTCCGGGGCTCCTTCTAGGCCGCTGCAGGATGCTCGGGTGGCGGCCAGTATGGGCATTTTGGTAGGGAAGCCTGAGTGTGTGGACATGGATTTTACCCGAGCTCATGGGATTGCTCGGGTCTTGGTTATTATTTTGAACATTGAGTATGTTCCGGATGTGGTTAAGTGGGCTTATCGAGGCAGAGTCTATGATTTGGATATTGAGTTTGAGGATGAGAGCCTTCTGGGTGCGCCGGCTCATGATTCTGATATGGATATGCATGAGAGTGATGGCGGAGCAGGAGTTCGGGAGTCGCCAGTCGAGGACCCTGGACGACAGTTGTCCAAGGGGCCGGGGCCCGAGCCGGCGTCGACCGGGGATGGAGCAGTCTCACCTTCTGTGGTCCCTTCGACGACTCTGAGATTTGGGTCTTTTGAGCCTCACTCTGCACCACCGAGGCTCTGGAGTGATCGAGTTGAGTCCGAGGAGGCGTTTGAGCGCGAGTTACCGGCTTTGGGTTTGGAGGATGATGTGGACACGATTCCTGGGGATCGGCCGGTGGCCACTCCCCTTCGTGCCCAGCTGACGACACCTTATCTGGAGGTGCCGCAGCTTGTTGTACCTGTTCGGTCGGGGAGTGACCTGGGGCAGGCGGCCTTGGTTTGCTCTCCTTCTGCTGAGGAAGGCGACTTGGGGCAGGTGGCTTCCGAGTTTTCCTCCTCGCCGGGAGGGGGTCTGGGGCAGGTGGCCTCGGATATCTCTCCCCCCGTCACGTCTGCCGGTCGGTTGATGCCGGCTTCGCCTGCGGGAGGCAGCTCGGGGCAGGTGGCCTCGGAGCCTCCTTCTTCTCCGGTGCCTGTGCGGGTAACTTCTTCGGTGCTGGGTGGGGAGCGAGGGCAGGTGGCCCTTGGTCGGTCTCCACCCACCCAACCCCGAGTATCGCCAGATGGGCCGCGCCATGCGTCGACTGTGAGTGCTTTGCCTATCTCGGGTGAGTCCGTACAGGTGGATCGGCCTGCTGGTTGGGGAGCGGTAGGAGGCCGGACCCCGGACGCGATCTCTCGGGAGGAGGTTATCGCTTTTGGAGGGATTCAGGATCCGGTGTCTGAGGGGTGCCGGATGAGTGGACGACTCCAAAGCCAGCCTGACGTGGACGATATTCAGCAGCGGTGCGCCATGAGGGCGGCCAAGCTTCGTGACGTCGAGGTCACTACTGGTTTTATTCCGTGCTACGGCGCTGATCCGTATGTGGTCCTTACTCACTCCGACAGAGGCCAGGGAGCGTTTGGTTACTGGATCTGTCCGGTGGGAGATGGTAGCGCGGGATATCTTCAACCGGTTTGGTTGGCGGTCATGTAATAGGATAGGATATTAGTGCTCCTATCTTTTCTTTTACCAGCCGGTTGTGGCCATTGTGGTTTATCTTGGTTTAGCTGCGATGCTCTTGGTGAGCTCGCCTTTATGTTGTTGAAGACTTAACCTATTGTTATTTATTGAGGTGGCTGTATGCATCTTTCTAATGCAGAGGCCGGGGAGTTCCCCCTTTTCGAAAAAAAAGGCAGGAGCAATGGAAATTTTATGAGCATAAAGTACATGAGCCTGCTACTCTATGTAGTACTCTAGCCTGAAATATTGCAAAGGATCGAGACTGCCGATCAGGAGCAGGACAGTGCATTGGTCGTTTTTGAGCCTAGGGAAATTTCA
Source organism: Triticum urartu (assembly GCF_056163025.1). Taxonomy (NCBI): domain Eukaryota; kingdom Viridiplantae; phylum Streptophyta; class Magnoliopsida; order Poales; family Poaceae; genus Triticum; species Triticum urartu. Next base: position 594,163,391 of record NC_141876.1, read on the forward strand.
AGGCAGTGGCCTTTTTACTAGAAATTGCAGTTCTGAAATGTGGTCATCGCTGTGACTTTTTGACGTGTTTGGTGGTTCAACCTATTTGCTGTTGTGAATTGATTCCGATGGAGGAGCCCTTCAGTTATCTGCAAGGTTCACAACACCGGGCCGGATCAAGTACCAGATAGGGATGAACATGAAAAGAAGAGTCCTGAGTTAATACATGCAGAACAAGAAAATTACAAGGCCCCGCAATCTCATTCCTGCTATATGGTGCAGCAACGGGAAGGCATAGGAATGGCTACCACTTTCAGAAATATGAAACTACAGATGCCCAGTACTGAAGCTTCAGAAACTTGGGAGTGTCCAACATTTTATATCAACCAAGGCTTATCATCAGTTGGGGCCTTGGGTGACTACTTTGAAGTTGATTCTGGTACAACGTACCCAACATCGGATATGGTGCAATCTAATAAAATTCATGTTGGTCCTGTTCACATATGTGAGCAGAGAACTCCTCAGAAATACAAGAGCTTGCGGTCTTACTCCTGTACTATGGTGCAATTCAGAAATGAGTTTTCCCATCTAGCCTTATTTGACTAGGACATTACTAGCAGGTTTTGAATTTCAGTTTCAGAAAAATTCCAGCAACAACCGAGATCACCGAAATTCAGTGATTACAGTTTGCGTTTCGGCAAAAAGGCTGAAATACTCACCTGAAGTCATCTAAACATTTGAATGTTTTAAAATCATTTTTGATAATTATTTGAATTCATGTGTACTACTGAAATTTCTGAAATAGTTTGGCTGAAAGGTAATTATTTCAGTGACTGCTGAAATTAATGAAATTCAGTATATTTCATCAAAATCTCACTGAAAGTGAAAACCACACTTATTTGATAAAAAGGCACATGGGAGGTGATACAAGTAGCTCACTGAAATAATTACCCTTGAGGAGGTTGTTATGGTGAGTACGAAATTATCAGTCCTACTTGCCCTCGATTTCAACCTCAGCAACGTGAAGCTAATTGAGACTCTGCTATCAGTCCTAGTCCAGCTTTGCATACAAGTAGCTCTTGTCCTGATTTCCATTCACCAGTTCTTCATGAGATGCGGTTTTGTACTTGGAGCATCCTGGCATGAGGGAGATGCGGCCCATGAAGGACAGATCCGCCCTTCCGCCACCATCCTGGGGCGCGGCGCGGCTTCGCCGGCCAGCCAGGAGTAGCGGTAGCAGGCGGAGGAGGGCCTTCCCAGCTGTGGCAGCTAGGGTTTCCCGTGTCGCCAAGAGGAGGGCGACGCGGGGGACGCGGGGTCACTCCAACTGCTCCTTAGAGCACCTCCAACAAACGAGCTACATAAGCCGCACGCTAAAAAAGATGCCTATATAGCGTGCACGCAAGCGCTCCAGCGAAAGCTGTAAAATAAAGCACGCACAAAAACGAAGCTGTAAGTTTAATTAGCGCATGAGGGCTGAGGGGCTAGAGATTTGAGGCGCCGGCTTATGCGCACAGGCTGCTGTATGTGGGGCCGTGGGGTTGGGCGACGCATTTTTGTGCGTCTAGTAAACCTCTCGCGCGCAAAAGCACTATTTCAGCGCTGTAAAACTTTTTTAACGCGCCGTGCTACCGCGCGCGTGTTGGAGATGCTCTTAGGGCATGACCTGTCTAGATGACAAACTGGATAGTGTTTTCTAACTCGGGACGTATCTGTTGGCGAAGGTGTTGTGGAACCAGACAGTGACCTTTGCACTAATTTACTTAGTCAAACCATGCATTGTTCTACGGCTTATTTTCTAAATATACTTAATAATTGCATAAAGATCAGGAACGAGACAATACTCACTCCGTCCAAGGACATATACAATGGTTAACAAGATAGTTTTATCTGACAAAAAATAAGATGTATACAATGGGTCATCTTTTAGCCTTATTTTTAATAATTAGCTATTCCTAAAAACATGGCGAGACATATTGTGCTAAGAGATCATCTCTTGCCTTCTTTTAAATAAAAGAAGACAAAATTTTTCTTATGATTTTTTTCTTCTCCACCTCATCATTTATCTTACGTGGTATTGCTAAGATAAAACCATTATACATGCCCTAATATAAGTGACGGAGGGAGTGGTTGATTGAGCAAAGTCCATGGCTTACGAAGAGTAGCGGAATTTACCTTGTTTTCAATTTTTAACTAGATCACGCGCAAAAAAGTGAGAGTGGGACGAGTGTTCAAACTCTTGCATCAGAAGGCATCGAAAAAGTCATAATCGAGCCTCTTTTTAACTAGAGCAAAGTGGACTCTCGAGGAAGGAGATCAGCAAAGTCACAAACAACTTGCCCTTTTTAAATACACAGATTGCTCCTGCTCCGTGCCGGCGAGCAGACACGCAGCTAGCCAGCCATGGCTGTCGTCAAAGGCGAGCAGCAGCCACCGCTGCACATCCTCTTCTTTCCGTTCCTCGCCCCCGGCCACCTCATACCGATCGCCGACATGGCCGCGCTCTTCGCCGCCCGCGGCATCAGGTGCACCGTCCTCACCACGCCCGTCAACGCTGCCATCATCCGCTCCACCGTCGACCGTGCCAACGACGCATTCCGTGGCGCCGACTACCCGGCGATTAACATATCCATCGTTCCTTTCCCTGACATCGGGGGCCTTCCGCCGGGCGTCGAGAACGGCATGGCCCTTACGTCCGACGTCGACCGCGAAAGGTTCTTCGAAGCGGCGCAGCTGCTCCGCGAGCCCTTCGAGCGGTTCTTGGCCGACAACCGCCCCGACGCCGTGGTGTCCGACAGCTTTTGGCACTGGTCCGCGGACGCCGCCGCGGAGCACGGCGTCCCGCGCCTCGCGTTCCTCGGCACCAGCATGCTGGCGCGGTCCTGCACCGAAAGCATGCTGCGCAACAACCCGCTGGAGACCGTCCCCGACGACCCCGATGTTCTCGTTCTGCTACCCGGGCTGCCGCACCGCGTCCAGCTGAGGCGGAGTCAAATGATGATCGACCCCGCGAAGCGGCCTGACCACTGGGCGCTGTTCCAGAGCATCAACGCCGCGGACCAGCGGAGCTTCGGCGAGGTGTTCAATAGCTTCCACGAGCTGGAGCCGGACTACGTCGAGCACTACCACAGGACGCTCGGCCGCCGAGCATGGCTCGTCGGGCCGGTCGCACTCGCAAGCAAGGACATGGCTGGGAGGGGCACGGACGCGCTCTCGCCGGACGCGAACAGCTGCCTACGGTGGCTGGACACGAAGCCCGCCGGCTCGGTGGTGTACGTCTCCTTCGGCACGCTGACCACTTCCTCGCCGGCGGAGATGCACCAGCTCGCCCGCGGCCTCGCGCTCTCAGGCGTGGATTTCGTGTGGGTGATCGGCGCCGCAGGCCAAGCCCTAGACACTTCAGAGTGGATGCCTGAAGGCTTCGCCGACCTGATGGCGCGCGGCCGCCGAGGGTTCATCATCAGAGGTTGGGCGCCGCAGTTGCTCATCCTAGACCACTCTGCCGTCGGTGGGTTCTTGACGCACTGTGGCTGGAACTCGACGCTCGAGGCCGTGAGCGCCGGTGTGCCGATGGTCACGTGGCCGCGGTATGCAGATCAGCTCCACAACGAGCAGCTCGTCGTGGAGGTGCTTGGAGTGGGTGTCAGCATCACCGGTGGCAAGGACTACGCGTCTTCTGGGGAGGTGCTGGGGGAGGCGATCGCCGAATCCATTGTTAGATTGATGGGCAACAGCGAGGAGGGCGACGCGGTACGAGAGAAGGCCAAGGACCTCGGCATGAAGTCAAGGTGCGCGGTGGAGAACGGTGGATCTTCGTACAATGACGTGGGCAGTCTGATGGACGAGTTGATGGCTCGTAGGCTGCCCGTAATGGGAGTTATCATAGGTAGTATCATGCATGCTAACTAAGCAATTTTGATGAACTGGCATAGAATTAAATGAAGAAAGAGAGGCTTAAGTATCTTACCATGATACCGTATCATATTAAATGATATGCTACTTTGTGTCATGCATAGCAATAAATGTAGTCCTTTATGATACCAACATATGATAATATGCATTAAAAATGTAGTATCATAAACTAGTATCATATGCATGATACTAATAAATGATACTCCCTATTACAACCAGCCGTAGGACCTCGTATAGGAGCGCCATGAAGGATGGAGAAGGCATCCGGCCAACTGATTGATATTGATTGCAGGTCTCCTCTTGTGTGTGTGTGTGTGTGTGTGTGTGTGTGTGTGTGTGTTTGGGCCGTGCTAGGCGCCGCCCGACCGGCCGAAATTTCGGTAGGTCACCACCCTGTCGTTCGATTATAACGCGTGTAGCCAATTGATCTCTTTCTTCCCCAACGGGCTTGCACTCCGATTCGTGTACGTGCACTCCTGTTCACCCCAAGGCAGAGCACGGTTACCGTTCCGCCGCCCCCGGTCACCTCCATGGTTACCGTTCTCGCTGTCAACTGTAGTTTCATGCCCGTCACCGTAGTTCCTCGTTGTCGTCGTCGCAGCCCTCGAACCATCAATGCAGCTCCTTGCATCTGTTGGTCATATTAACGGCCATGTTGGTTGCAACTTTTCTCCTGCCGATTGCAGCTTTTGATCATCACGGGGCACTGGGTGTTTGTCGTCCGCAACCTCGGGACACCATGGACGGGGGCCATGGCTACGGAAAAAAAAAAGCAGCGACGTCCCACATCTCTGGCGGTCGCAGCTCCCAGTTGAGCAGCGTTGTCGACTCGCCACCATCGCTTTGCACGGTTGCAACATCTTAGAAGACCGGTATCAGCAGTGACAATTGCTGGTTCCAGGCAGCATGCACACACCGGCGGGTCGCAGCCTTCCAGTTCCGGTTGATAAATATAGGACGCAAACATATGGATGAATATATATACGTGTATGTAAACGTCTGCGTTTGTACTCCCTCCGTTTTTATTTACTCTGCATGTTAGATTTGAACCAAGTTGATAGAAGACAATATAAAAATTTAGGATAACATATCTATATGATGCGAAGGTACATTCAACAATGAATTTAATCATATTGATTTGTTATTGTATATGTTAATATTTTTTGTTTATAAACTTTACCAAAATTTACAAAGTTTGATTTTGACCAAAACTAATACACGGACTAAATAAAAACAAAGGGGGTATTGTATTTCCAAAAAAAAAACGCAAACATAAAAGAGAGAGGTACAAAACCAACGTACTGAAGAAGGAATAGTACTTAACTGAACCTGGAATCTGGAGTTGAGATCGTGAGGGATATAATCTCTTGGGAGCAATTCGGTGGAAAGCTTTCCTTATTTTCTCTCGTCGAGTCTTGGTATTCTTCCGGCAACGGCGAGTAAGGGTTCAGCTAGACATACACATCTTTCTCCAGCAGCAGCGCGTCCTCCTGTCACCACCATGGCCTGCCGCCTCGCCCTCTCCAAGGTCCTTACTTTTCTTTTCCTTCCCTTGTGTTTTTCCCAGCATGCATCAGCATGGTTTCGGCAGATCTTGGGTGCAGGACGATCGAGGAGGCTCTCCAGATTGATAGTACTATATATGCCACACCACATTGACTCCAGTAGCCATGATCGGTCTTTGTGTGTGCTTGTGTCACAGGCTGCAAGGCATCTTGCCAAGGATAGATCGGCACACGTGATCCACACTTCTTCTTCCAGGGAACCTGCTGCAGCTGCAACTATTAGCACAGGTACGTATATATGTAACGTATATGAGCCTGTTTTGGGTCATACATACAGCTAGACCCCTTTGATTTTTGACTGTTGCCATGGAGGAGAGGAACTAACATAACTATGTTGAATGCAGGTAGCGTCCTTAGCGCAAACCTACAAGCGCGATGCCAGTCGAGCTCTGTCCGTCACAACGCGCGGGGCCTGCACTCTGGCGCTGCTTCTAGCACTTACCAGAGAGAGTTGTGCAGGCCTTCGAAAGCCAGAACTCATCTGCGGCTCTCTCTGAGTACATCAAGGCCCTTGTCAGTCTCGAAACCCAAGCTCGAGGTAGCCGCCCTTTTCCTTTACACCGACCTGTTGATATTTCTTCCCCATGCATAAACGACACGCGATTTGTTGTTGGACTACTGGTCTTCTTCGTGTGGATGAATTCTCCACGCACTGCTAATTTAGAATGTGGTTGCAGCGGAGAAAGGCCAGTTCAGCAAGGAGCTTTGGCGTACCTTTCAGGCCATCGCAGTCACTGGCCTTGTAATCTATGCCGGCATGACTAGGCTTGACAGATTGAACGACCAAGGCCATGATGGTTTGGAAGAAGATGAAGATTGTGACCCGGATGATCTTGAAGAAGAAGAAGATGATGAAGATTGCGAGCATGATGATCTGGAGGAAGAAGAAGATGATGAAGATTATGACAACGGCGATTCGGAAGAGGAAGAAGAGCATGACTGCGATGATTCAAAATGTAGTTTTGACGGTGTGAATGAAGTGGCCCCAAATTCGGGCATGAAATTCAGTGATGTCAAGGGGGTTGACGAAGCCAAAGCTGAGCTTGAGGACATTGTTCACTATCTACGAGATCCCAAGGTAAGATCATCAACTAAGAAAATGGCATGCATGGGCTACAATTCAATTCTCTTTTTTCTTAATGCCCATCAGAGTTGTTAACCTAGCATACTTAATTTGCAGCGTTTCACGCGCCTTGGTGGCAAGCTTCCAAAGGGTGTTTTGCTTGTGGGCCCACCTGGCACAGGGAAGACAATGTTGGCAAGGGCTGTGACTGCGGAAGCCGGCGTCCCATTCTTTGCGTGCAGTGGCAGTGATTTCGAGGAAATGTATGTAGGTGTTGGGGCTAAGAGAGTAAGGGAGCTCTTCAGTGAAGCAAAGAAGCAATCTCCTTGCATAATATTTATCGACGAGATTGATGCCATTGGAGGCCGCAGAAACCCGGAAGATCCAACGTGTTACAGGCAAACCGTGAACCAGCTGCTTTCTGAGATGGATGGCTTCAAGCAAAATGATGGGATCATTGTGATCGCGGCGACCAACTTCCCCCAGTCACTTGATAAAGCCCTCCTAAGGCCTGGGCGTCTTGACCGTCAAATTCATGTCCCAATTCCAGATGTTGAGGGCAGACGGCAGATCCTCGAGGCTTATATGTCAAAAGTACATACTACCACCCCGTCCCAAAATATAAGGCGTCTTTGCCATCGCCATTGCAAGACTCACCTTTTCTCCATGATTGTATTGTAGGTCCAGGCCAGCAAGGATGTGGATCTGATGACCATTGCAAGGGGGACACCTGGATTCTCTGGTGCGGACCTCTCAAACCTGGTGAATGACGCTGCTCTCAAGGTAGCCAAGGATGGGGCGGATGCTGTTATGATGCATCACATTGAGTATGCCAAGGACAGGATCATGATGGGAAGTGAACGCAAGTCAGCAGTGATACCTGATAACTGCAGGAAGCTTACCGCGTACCGTGAGGGAGGGCATGCCCTTGTTACCATCCACACGGATGGCGCTCGCCCCATCCACAAGGCCACCATTGTTCCCAGGGGAGATGCTCTAGGCATGGTGACACACCTGCCAGAGGAAGAAGATGCGTATAAAGAAACGAGGAAGCAAATGCTGGCGAGATTGGATGTCCTCATGGGACACCGGGTGGCCGAGGAGCTTGTATTTGGAGAGAGCGAGGTGACCGCTGCCGCCTCCTCTGATCTAAGCCAGGCGACGCAGCTGGCAATAGACATGGTCACCAGGTATGGTATGAGCGGGCAGGTCGGCCTTGTTTCCTACGATGACGATGGTGGCAGCAGTGTGAAGAGGACGGCCATGAGGGGGCTGCAGACATCCCATGTCGATGAGGAAGTGAAGCAGCTATTGGACAAGGCTTACAAGAATGCGAAAACGATTCTCACGACGCACAGCAAGGAGCTTCATGTGCTAGCCGGCGCCCTCCTTGAGCATGAAACTCTCACAAGGGACCAGATCAACAAACTAGTATATAGGCAATTAAACGGTCTTAACAATAGTCAGCAGAATCAGGAAACGCCTCCTTCACCCTAAAAGGTGAAAGGCAAAACAGTCTGGTCCTAAGAATATTCCTTTTTAGTTTTTTATCATACATGGCTTTTGTTTCTCTGGTCTGAAGAGAGTGCTTTTTTTTTTGCGTCATTGTGTTTTGATTCAGTAAACTACTCCTGCTTTTGGATCTTAGAAATGAAAGTACCCCAACATACTAGTAGGATATCTGTGACTGAGCACAATGAGCACAAAACGTATCATGTGTTTGTAACTATACCTGTCACCCGAGTGTTCTTTGCCTCCTGTCGGCGCCGGTCCGTCCCGTCTCTGGTGGCCTTAGGGCCATAGAGGCGGAATGGATCTTGGCCCTTGTCGGTGGGAGGGCTTCGTTTTTAGATCTTTTTTCGAACTTTGTTAAGGTTTATGTCCTGCTCAGGAAGGCGAGACGGCGGCGGCTCCCTAAAGATTGAATAAAGGTCTTCCCGTCTAGCCCCCATTCTGGTGATGTGTTTAGCATCATCGGTAGGCGTGTGGAAGTGTGTCTCCGGCGGATCTGTCTTTGGTGGATTTGCTTGGATCTGTTCGTCGTTCGTCTTCGTTCGTGTGTCTTCAGGTTGGATCCTTTTGATCTACACTTTTCATCCGCGGCGGTTGCTATTCTGGTGCATTGGTTCTATGGCGTCTTAGCACGACGACTTTCCGACTGTCTACTACAAAAAGATTTGCCCGGCTCCGGCGAGAGAAGGGCGATGACAGCGGCGCGCCTTCGGCTCGCTTTAGTGCTTGTAATCGTCGCTAGTTGGTCTACAGATCTGGATGTAATTTTTATTATTTCTAGTGTTCGTTGTACTACCATGAGAGCATCTCCAACAGGCGCCAAACGCGCCGCGTGCAAAAAACAGCTTTGCCACGCGCCCATCGCCTGGTTTGGCGCGGCGCGCAGCGCTGGCTCCAGCAGCCGTGCTAAGATGCAATGCGCACGCGCCGCTCCAGCAGCGCGCAAAAAATGCAGCACGCGCGCTCATTTTACAACATTTTCGGAAGCATAGATAATAAGATAAAAACGATAAATTGCATAGATAAAAAACGATACAAAGTTATTTTACATCGGTGCAACTAGATAGATAGTTCGAAAGCATAGATAGATAAAACTACGGAGCAACTAGATAGAAACTACTACGGCATACATAGATAGAAACCACTCCAAGTCGCTACCACCATCATCATCCTCGTCGGTGTTGTCCGAGGTATCGAGCCACATGTCGTCCCAACGTTCATCGTCTGACGTGAAGATCAACCTCCCACCTGCTGCAACGATATCGGACTGCACATTCGCCGATGCCTTCCGCCGACGCCGGTCCGCCCGCTCCGCGCGGCGCCTTGTCGTCCTCTCCGCCCAGTAGGCACGCTCGTCGACGACGTCCTCCGGGTGGCGACGGCGCTACTCCGCCATGGCTCGCTCGTCCTCCTCGGCGATGAGGAGGCGGCGGCAGCGCCGAGCGTGGTCGGCACGGTCCATGTCGATGATGAGACGCGGCGGAGGGGCGATGCGCTGCGCCTGCTCGCGCGTGAAGACGTCCCGAAAGTTCATCTGCGACCGGGGCCTATCCAAGCGCCACGCCGCCGCGTCGTACGCGCTCCGGAACGACCCGAGGCCGAGCCGGACATCGCCGGACCGGATCTCGGCGGAGTACCAGCCGTTGGGGCGCTCGCGGACGCCGCGGTAGCCTGAAGGACACCGACGGCGCGGCGGCATGGTGGCACGGTGGTGGCGCGGAAAGCAGCGAAGCGGCGAGGTTGCGAGGGGAGAGCGCATGGCTGTGTCTGTGCGCGTGGCGAGCGCGGCATTTTATAGGCGCGCGCGAAGCGGCGCGCCAAATCTACCGCGCCGCGTGCCGCTTTCTCTCTCTCGCGCGCAAACACTTCCCGTGCGCGGTAAGTTCCCGCCACCGCTGGAGCACGCGGAACCCGCCGGCGCGCGCTAAAACCAAATTTTACGCGCCTTTTGCCGCACCTGTTGAAGATGCTCTGATTGAAGATGAATAGATTGGATGTTTTCGGAAAAAAAAACTAAGCCACGCCACATCGATAGTAGTTGTTTGCCGGCAAGATTCTGAGTACAATCGGTTCCCTTAATATATAGGCAAATATTACATCAAAAAAATAATATATAGGCAAATATTACAATCCTAGTCATAAAAAGGAGATCTCAGCAATAACAATTATCCTCAATTTAGGTGATTTGGGGATATGTCACGATACAGTCTAACAATCCCCACGCAAGTCCCATGGACGAGCTCGCCGGCGACTGCCGCAGCGCAGATCCGCCACCTCCGCTTCCTCCAGACGACCTCCTCCTGGAGATCCTGCTCCGCCTCCCGCCGGAGCCCATCCACCTTTTTCGCGCCTCCTTCGTGTGCAAGCACTGGCGCGGCCTCGTCCACGAAGCCCGCTTCCTCCGCCGCTTCCGTGATTTTCAGGCTGGATGTACCGAGCGGGCTTTTTGGCCCGCTCGTGGACCGACCTGGACCGGACCGATCGGTCCTGGCCCGCTGGGAATATAGGCCGGTCCGAGCTGGGAATTTCGGCCCGAAAGTCGACCAGTCCGGTCCGGTCTTAGCTCGGTTAACTCGACTGGACCGAACGAGCTCGGCTGTTTCTTACGCACGAATGAACTACACGATGGGTTCTTTGGCTCGAGGTAGAAGGGAGTTATCTCCACGATTTACTTATTTGAGAGACAGTTATCTCCACGATTCACTCCACAATATTGGATAGACATTATCTCCACGATTTATTTCGTAGAAATAGGAATTCTATTGCTTAAAACGTTGGAGTTTTTCTTTTATTCAATGGAGCAGAAACAGAAAGAACGAGAAAGGTGGGCTCGATCCGATGTGTTCCTTCCATCTACACCTCCCCACGATCCCATTAACCTGTGCTAGATCAGAATTTGTACGACTGAATGTACATTTGTACGTGGGCATACACGTTACAGGCCCTATTTATTTGCAACATGCAAATTGTAAAAATGATAGTTGTGCCACATGCAACGAGCCTACCATGTGGACTCCTATGCACTCAACAGATTTAACGTGATACTTTCAAAAAATAAACAGTATTAATGTGACAGAAAATAGAAAACACCCTTAAGAAAAATGAAAACTGGAAACAACGAGGCAACGAGATTAATTGCGTGTCGCCAGGAACAGGCCCGCCCTTGGAAATCATTCGCTCGGGGGCCTCCCAGATGAAGAACTCCAGCACCAGGTCGAGGCTGTCGAGGTGACCTCCCCGCCTCCTGCAACGCCGCCACCTCCACGGTAACACCTTCTTTCATCGCCGTCGTCATGTATCTGGCCTCTTAATGGTGCTCATGATGGGCCCCTTCCTCTCCTCCCCATGCCTCGTAATCTCTGCAGGAGCTCACAGTCCCATGCGCCGCTGCTCGCCGTCGCCGGACGACGCCACGGGCGGTCCTCGCAGTCTGGCCCGAGCTTTACCACCGCCGGTCCGGTCCTTGAAAAGCGGACCGCGGCACTGCTCGGTCCGGTCCGGTCTGGTCCGCCGGCGGCCGGTCCAGACGGCGGCTCGGTCAGGGCCCGGCCCGGCCCGGATCGTGTCCACCCTGACGCGATTTCCACGGCGGCACGCCTCCCGTGCTCGGCTTCTTCAACCAGGTAGGGCCTCCCTTCTTCGTCCCTACCTCCGGCGGCTTCCCGCTCTCCGCCGCCACCGTGTCCCCCGATGACTGATGGGCCCTCGACTGCCGCCACGGCCGCGTCCTCCTGGACATCTGCAGCATCGGGACGCTGCTCGTCTGGAAGCCCATGACCGGCGACAAGCGCTACCTGCCGCCCCCCGCGCAGGTCTCTCATGGGAGCTTCGAGTACAATGCCGCAGTTCTGTGCGCGGCTGGCCACACCCACCACGGCGACTGCCATTCCTGTCCGTTCCTCGTGGTCTTCGTGTTCAGTCACCAGACACAGACAGATTTCATCACCTACGCATGCGTCTTCTCGTCCGAGACCGGCGTCTGGGGTGAGATCGCTTCCATTGTTATACCAGATGCATTAGTTCAGCCAAGGCAGACGGCTCTAGTTGGAAACACAATCTACTTCGTGTTGGATGACGATGTCATCATTGAGTTTGATTTGGATAAGCATAGGCTGGCCCTAACTGAGGAGTTCCCATCTGATGCTCTAGAAAGCTACTATCGACAGGTTGTCATCATGCCAACAGAGGATGGATGGCTTGGTTTGGCTGGAATCGAAGGATTCAATCTCCATCTATGGTCAAAGGTGTCGAGCGTTGACGGGGTGGTAACATGGACACATCAAAGGGTCATTGATCTCAAGAAGCTTCTTCCGCCGGAAATAGTGGTGGCATGTATGGTTCGAGATCTTGGAGCGGAGGCAGTCGCCTATGCTGAAGATGCTGATGTGATCTTCATTGTTGTGTGTCGTACCATATACATGATCCATCTCAAGTCCATGAAGGTAAAGAAGATCCCAGAGAGATTGATCAACACAAACATTTTTCCTTACACAGGTTTTTATGCTCCAGGTACCGCCATTACTTCCAATGTCAGAGTTCACTTTACTATTCCAAACTGTATCTGCCTTGTAGATGCTTTCAAATATATGTGCCATATTTCATTTACAGATGACAAATTTTCATGGAACTTCTTGTGAAAGAACTGCTTATTAAATGATGAGCCATTAATACTCTGCACTCTACTGATTATTGATTCCCGCATCCTCCTCCTGTTGCTGCTCGTTCTAGTAGGATTTGCTCATTCATGTGGTTTCTTATCACTGTTGCACCAATTTACCAACAAGTGATTCACGCGAGAGCAGAAAATAACCCTTTCACAACAAAAAGATGTATGGGAAGCCCTGGCATTCTTAATTCCATGTACTTTAATTTTTTTTCTCTTCATCCAGACCCACATCCTGCCATTTGCTTGTATAACTAATACTAATGAGCTTGTATATTTGTACAGTTGAGGAATCAATTTACTGATTTGTACAGTGGAGAAATCAATTTCTTGATGTTCAGCTGGGCTATACATTTAGATGTAACAGTCAGGATTATGTGTATTTCCTACCAGTAATGTACTTGAGGAACAATATAGTTGTATGACTGTATCGTGGCACCAATTTATAATTGGTCTGTCCCTGTTGCCTTGTTGTGGTATTGGATAGTATAATCTCACTGGCCCAAGAGAGATGATAATTATTGTTAGAGTTATAATATAAGTCATGTACCCCTTTGTATTTATCCCGTTATATGAGGGGTTTCCTGCATATGTTCCACACCTGTACATGTATATATATATCGGCCTATGGCCTCATGGGAATACAAGTTGCATATTCCTAACATGGTATCAGAGCTAGGTCAATTTTTTGCACGCTGCAACTCGTGCGTTTGATCTGTCTGTTCGATCGAAGCTATTCGCTCGATCTCCTCTCCGTCCCGATCGGGAGTTCTCCCAGCCGCCCGCAGGAGCCCTGCTCTCCTCTCCTGCCGGCCGCTCGCAGGGCTGCCCAGGAGCGCTCGCACGGGCTACTGCTGCCGGCCCGTCCCGATCCATCCCGCTCGTCTCAAGCCGCCGGGAGTCCTCCAAGCCGCCTCCAAGCCGCTCATCCCGCCGGTGCCCAGGGAGCTTGGCTGCCGGCTCGTCCAGATCGGGCGTTACCCAGCCGCCCATCCCGCTCGTCTCAGCCGCCCTTCCCGCGGGCGCCCAGGAGCTCGTCTCAGCCGCCCTTCCCGCGGGCGCCCAGGAGCTCGTCTCAGCCACCCGTCCCTGCTCCAGCCGCCCATCCCTGCCCCAGCCGCGGGTTCCCTCTCCAGCCGGCTTCCGAAGCTCCTGTAGCCCGCGCCTGATCCCGATCTGGTTGTTCTCGCCGGATCCTAAAAAAAAATGTCTGCTGCATCGGGTTTTGTTGCTGTCCCTCGCTGTCCGGTGATCTTTGATGGTACTAACTACACCGAGTTCACTGGCTTCATGCGCATTCACATGCGTGGCATTCGTCTTTGGGGTGTTCTTTTTGGCGAGGTCTGCTGTCCGCCACGTCCAGTTCCTCCGGTGGCTCCTACTCCGCCCACTCCATCGGTTCTTCCCACGGATGCTAATCAGGCCGCCAAGGATGCGGCTAAGGTTGCTGATGAGGCTGCTGATCGTGCTTATGATGAGAGGGTTTTGACTTATGAGGAGGCTCTTCAGTTGTATCATGGTGCTCTGTCTGTTTACACCCAGTGGCTTGATGATGATGCTCGTGCTGCAGCTGTTCTCACTGCTAGTGTTCTGCCTCAGTTTGCTTCTGAATTTCTGGGTCTTTCTACTGTCTTTGAGATGTGGACCCGTCTTCGTGAGCGCTATCAGCCCTCTGGTGATGCCTTATACCTCTCTGTGATCCGTCAGGAGCATGCTCTTCAGCAGGGTGACTCTACTGTTGATGACTTCTATGCCCAGAGTTCTGCTATCTGGCGTCAGCTTGATTCTCTCCGTAGTGCTGGGTGTCATCCCTGCCCCTGTTGCCAGGCTGTCCAGGCCAATTTGGAGTTTCATCGCGTCTATGAGTTCTTGTCTCGGCTCCGTAAGGAGTTTGAGCCCCGGCGTGCTCAGTTGTTTGCTCGTGGCCGTATTTCTCTCATGGAGGCGCTTTCTGAGATTCGTGCGGAGGAGACTCGCTTACGTGGTGCTGGTTTGCTGGAGGTTCCTTCTGTGCTTGCTACTCGTGCTCCTACGCCACCTGCTCCATCGACCACTTCTCGCTCGAGTGCTCCGCCGCTCTTGCCCACTCCTTCTGGAGGCTCAGATCGCCCCCGTCCACACTGCGCCTATTGCAACAATGATGGTCATCTTGAGTCTCAGTGCTACACGAAGAAGAAACACCTGCGCAAGGCTCGATCATCATCTTCAGGGACTTCGTCGTCTACCTCGACAGCTTCAGCCATTGCTTTGACTGAGCAGGATATTCTGAGACTTAAGCGTCTGCTCGCGGCTTCAGGTTCTTCCTCGACGGGTGCTGCCGGTTCTGTGACTGATGCTTCCCGCACTGAGCACTCACCCTCTACACAGTCAGGTACATCCCCATGGGTTCTGGACTCTGGAGCTTCTTTTCATATGTCTTCTCATTCTTCCACTTTGTCCTCTCTTCGATCACTCGATTCTCCTATTCATGTCCTCACTGCTGATGGTACTCCCCTTTCTGTTGCTAGTAGAGGCAATCTTACTACTCCTTCTTATTCTGTTCCTGATGTTGCTCATGTTCCTCGCCTTACCATGAATTTATTTTCTGCTGGACAACTTACGGATTCTGGTTGTCGCGTCATCCTTGACGTTGACTCTTGTTCTGTCCAGGACCGTCACACACACACTCTGGTTGGGGCTGGCCCTCGCCGCCGTGATTCTCAGGGTCTTTGGGAGTTGGACTGGCTTCATGTTCCTTCTGCTGCCACCACCATCGCCAGTTCTCCCGCTTCTGTTGCCTCCGTCACTGGTTCCTTCCAGCAGTGGCATCATCGACTTGGTCATCTGTGTGGTTCTCGGTTGTCTTCTTTAGTTCGTCGAGGCCTTCTGGGGTCTGTCTCAGGAGATGTCTCTTTAGAGTGTCAGGGTTGTCGTCTTGGCAAGCAGATTCAGTTACCATATTCACATAGTGAGTCCGTGTCTAAGCGTCCTTTCGATTTAGTCCATTCTGATGTATGGGGTCCGGCCCCTTTCGCTTCGAAAGGTGGTCATAAATACTATATTATTTTTATAGATGATTTCTCTCGTTACACATGGCTTTATTTCATGACTTCTCGTTCTGAGGTGTTGTCTATTTATAAGCGTTTTGCTGCCATGGTTCATACTCAGTTCTCTTCACCCATTCGTGTTTTGCGTGCCGACTCTGCTGGCGAGTATATCTCTAAGATGTTGCGTGGTGTTCTTGCTGAGCACGGGACTCTCTCTCAATTCTCTTGTCCTGGTGCTCATGCTCAGAATGGTGTGGCTGAGCGAAAGCATCGACATCTTCTTGAGACGGCTCGTGCATTGATGATTGCTGCCTCTCTCCCGCCTCATTTTTGGGCTGAGGCCGTCTCCACATCCACCTATAATATACAGCCTTCCGCTGCTCTACAGGGTGGTGTTCCTTTCGAGCGACTTTTTGATCGTTCTCCCGATTATTCGATGCTTCGCTCGTTTGGTTGTGTTTGCTATGTTCTTCTTGCCCCTCGCGAACGCACCAAACTGACCGCTCAGTCTGTTGAGTGTGTCTTCTTAGGCTACAGTGATGAGCATAAGGGGTATCGTTGTTGGGATCCTATTGGTCGTCGGATGCGTATCT
The DNA here is from genome assembly GCF_056163025.1 of Triticum urartu. Classification (NCBI taxonomy): domain Eukaryota; kingdom Viridiplantae; phylum Streptophyta; class Magnoliopsida; order Poales; family Poaceae; genus Triticum; species Triticum urartu. Next base: position 594,179,704 of record NC_141876.1, read on the forward strand.
CTCGAGATGTGACTTTTGAAGAGTCTCGTCCCTTCTACCCACGCCCATCTTCCTCGACTTTTTCAGTGCAGGATATCTCTTTCCTCACTTTTCCTGACTCACTTCTCACCCCTGCCGACACTGTACCTCTCCGTTCCACTTCCTCTCCTTCTCCACATCTAGTTGACTTGCAGCCACCATCCTCCCCGGTCTCCTCGCCTAGCATGTCACCGGGTTCTCCACCCTCATCTCCGGTGACTTCCTCCCCGGTCTCCTCTCCCAGTCTGTCACCGGATTCTACACCTTCATCTCCGGTGACTTCTTCGTCACCACCCCCTGATTCTACCTTGCCGATTCCTCCTTCTATTATTCCATGTCTTCCTTAGCATTACACTCGTCGTCCACGACCAGTTGATGCCTCTATGGATGGGTCGTCATCTTCCTCTCAGCCTACTTATGGCTTGCGTTCTCGTCCTCGTCCGCCTGTTGATCGCTTTGGCTTTCCCACTGCTGGTGCTGCTGTTCTTGAGCCAACTTCTTACCGTCAGGCTATTGTTCATCCTGAATGGCAGTTTGCGATGGCAGAGGAGATTGCTGCTCTTGAACGCACTGGTACTTGGGATCTTGTTTCTCTTCCTCCCGGAGTCCGTCCGATCACTTGTAAGTGGGTCTACAAGGTTAAGACTCGCTCCGATGGTTCTCTTGAGCGTCACAAAGCTCGTCTTGTGGCTCGTGGTTTTCAGCAGGAGCATGGTCGTGATTATGACGAGACTTTTGCTCCTGTGGCTCATATGACCACTGTTCGTACCCTTCTTGCTGTTGCCTCTGCACGCCACTGGTCTATATCTCAGCTTGATGTTAAGAATGCCTTTCTTAATGGTGAGCTGCGTGAGGAGGTGTACATGCAGCCACCACCTGGGTATTCTGTTCCCGATGGCATGGTATGCCGTCTTCGTCGCTCTCTCTATGGCCTTAAGCAAGCCCCCGCGCCTGGTTTGAGCGCTTTGCCTCTGTGATCACTGCTGCTGGTTTTTTAGCAAGTGCTCATGATCCCGCATTGTTTATTCACCTTTCTCCTCGTGGTCGGACACTTCTTCTTCTTTATGTTGATGACATGATCATCACGGGGGATGACCCCGAGTATATTGCCTTTGTAAAGGCCCGTCTTACTGAGCAGTTTCTTATGTCTGATCTTGGACCTCTTCGCTACTTTCTTGGGATTGAAGTCTTTTCTACCTCTGATGGCTTTTTTATATCCCAGGAAAAGTATATCCAGGATCTTCTTGCTCGTGCTGCTCTTACTGACGAGCGCGTTGTTGAGACTCCTATGGAGCTCAATGTTCACCTCTGTGCTACTGATGGTGATCCTCTCCCTGATTCGACGCGTTATCGTCATCTTGTTGGCAGTCTTGTCTATCTAGCTGTCACTCGTCTGGACATATCTTATCCGGTTCATATTCTGAGTCAGTTTGTCTCTGCCCCCACCTCGGTTCACTATAGTCATCTCCTTCGTGTTCTTCGATATCTTCGAGGCACTATCTCTCACCGTCTATTCTTTCCTCGCTCCAGTTCTTTACAGCTCCAGGCCTATTCGGATGCTACGTGGGCTAGTGATCCTTCCGATCGCCGTTCACTTTCGGCTTACTGTGTTTTTCTTGGTGGTTCTCTCATTGCCTGGAAGACGAAGAAACAGCTTGCAGTTTCCCGTTCGAGTGCCGAGGCTAAGTTGCGAGCAATGGCTCTTTTGACGGCAGAGGTGACTTGGTTACGGTGGTTACTTCAGGATTTTGGTGTTTCTGTCACTACACCGACTCTGCTTCTATCTGACAGTACAGGTGCTATCAGCATTGCACGCGATCCTGTGAAGCATGAGCTCACCAAGCATATTGGTGTTGATGCTTTCTATGTACGTGCTGCTGTGCAGGATCAGGTTATTGCTCTTCAATATGTGCCTTCCGAGTTACAGTTGGCGGATTTCCTGACGAAGGCTCAGACTAGAGCACAACATGGCTTTTATCTCTCCAAACTCAGTGTTGTTTATCCACCATGAGTTTGAGGGGGGGTGTTAGAGTTATAATATAAGTCATGTACCCCTTTGTATTTATCCCGTTATATGAGGAGTTTCCTGCATATGTTCCACACCTGTACATGTATATATATATATCGGCCTATGGCCTCATGGGAATACAAGTTGCATATTCCTAACAATTATAAGGAACCAAAGTGACCAATAGTCCGACTTTCGTTTGTGTTGCCTAATACTCCCTTCCTAAAGAGATATAAGAGCGTCTTATCTTTTCTATTTATAAATGTTTGAGCTGGTGGTGAGTTCACATGTGGGGCCACATAATAAAAAAAATACACTCCTCTCCAGTAGAACTAGCAATCTTCAAGACATATATAAATAATTGTACTATACTCGCAAGTGGGATCTAACACAGATAAACAAATATAATACTCCCTCCGTCTCATAATATAAGACGCTTTTGCAAGCTAACATAGCTTGCAAAAATGTGTTACATTATGGGACGAAGGGAGTACTACTTTAACATGAAACCAACACTCATGTAGAAGCCACAAATAATAAATGCAAAAATGTGATTTCAACTCAAAGTTGTGATTTTGTTTTAATTTCCCTTCCCAACCAATTTTCCAAGTCCTATATCATATCACAAGAGAGCGAACAAATTGTAATGCCCATTCTCCCGTGTTTCAAAATCATGCAAAGTATCCAGTACGGTCAATTCAAATTCTCCGACACCTACCGCGTCCCTCTTGCCGTATTTTTGCTCTTTTTTAATATCATATTGTGCAAGACACTAACCTTTTTCATAGATGGCCTTAACTCCTCGCCTTTTTATGTCTCGGTAGCAACGCACGGGTACAGTGCTAGTATTTCTTTAGAGCATCTCAAACAGGCGCCCAAAAACTGCTCCGCGCGCTAAAATTGAGGTTTTTTGGGTGCCGGACAGCTCCAGCAAAAGCTGTAAAATAATGCGCGTGCAAAAAAGGGTTGGGCGCATGCTGAAAAACGCTATCGCAAGCTGCAAATTTGAGGGGCCGGATTGTGCGCGCTTCACAATTTACACTGCGTGTTTTTTGGGCGTGCGTTTTTGGGCATCTGATAAACCAATGTTGGGTCCGGCCCGCTAAAAGTGCTACAGTGGCGTGCTAAAACTATTTTAGGGCGCGAAACTTTTGTGCTCCTGTTGGAGATGATCTTACAAAGGGAGTATATAACAACCAATCAGTGAGTCAATGCTGAACAATTTTCTCTTTCAGTTTAAGCAACTGAACTCTAATCTCTTGACTACGGATGTTGCATTCTCAATTGCTTAAGCTTCGTGTCATGTTGGCAGCCTGGGATTTAGGGTTGTTACTTAGTTTCTTATTTCTCTGGCCGCATCCTTTGTTCTGAGGTGTAGGAAAAGGTGTTCATTCTGGTATTCCTTCTGTCTCATGTGCATACAATACTTAAATAGGAATTAACGCACTGTTTTTTTCCTGGACTTATGACAACGAATGGGCTCACACCAAAACACTTCTAAAAATGCTTCCTGGTCAAGTAAATTACTGAATATCGTATCCTTCCATTTGGGTAGATAGTTTACAATGTCTTGATGAATTATTGAAATCTTGCAATACATGTCATTTCATAATTGTTCCTTCTAGCAATAGCTAGTATTTTCTGCAAGGTGAGATATCTAACGATCGCTCCATTTAAGTGTTGCGACCTTTCATCGGCTGTTTTCTTGTCCACATTTTTCACTAGTTATTGACTTATTCTCTTCTCATAGGAATTACCATTGGTGCTGGAAATGGTCAAGCTGAACTGTTGAACAACAGTTAAGATGATTGTACTGTTACATCTGCGGACACGCTTTGTTGGTTGAAGAGGTGATATGACATCCTCTTACTATGTGTCTATTATTTTTCTTGCAAGAAATGGATCGATATTTTCTGCACTGCTATGCACAATACAGCTAGAATTTTGAATAATCTGATCTAGTTCTGTTTCTGTAGCCCTTATATGTGACCGTATATGGCATAGTTTGACCTTTTTCAACAATTCTCTTGGAGCTGTGAAACACTTATCCTGGATCTTCACACTTCATAGTTCTTTATGCTGATGTGCTACCATGATGCAGTTTATCATGTCAAACAATTTTATACCATTTCTTCGATATCCCTTTGCTGCATAGTTACATCAGTCACGAGCTGGAATCTGCATTTGAGAAAACACATTGACTGGAAGTTTTCAATTCAATCTTCAGATATGAACTCATGCTCCTGTTGTGGGTTCAATAAATCTCAACTTGCTACTAATCATATTGAGTACTGAGCCAAAAGTATTACTAGAAATCAAATGTTGCCCATGACTGGTAATCTTGGTAGCATAGTGCTTTTACATGTTCTCTTCCGGTTGAGATGTGCAAAGAGACGAGAGAACAAATTTAACTGGTCAAAACTGTTGTGCTAGCTAGTGTTCTTTGAACTTGCAGATATAATTTTCTCTGTAGTTTTTCCCCTCGTGATCGCGAGTAGGCAAAATCGGCTCCGCTATGCGCAAAGTTGAACCCTGCGAATTTGATGGCATGGCAGTATGGCTGCTGCTATATACGTACCTGGGAAGTAGATATGCAATTTCTTTCCTGCAAATTTGGGTTCTAGCTTCAGATGAATGTATATGATTTTCATTTGAGTATGGTTTTCTGTAGCTTAGGCTACATGGTACCCCTTATCTTTGCCATCCATTTATGCATCAAGATCTGTGCAGACACATTTGTCTTTTTTGTTTCTCTCAAACGACATAACATATAAACTTCAAATTTTGCAGAACAACAATACATTCTAACTACAATCTAGGAAAAAACTTTCAGATTTTTTCATGCATTTTAAATACTTGAAATAATATTTTTATTCAAAGAAAATCTCATTTTGTATATTTATATGAGACCAAAAAATCTGAATGTTTTTTCATGCATTGATGTTCTAATTTTTGTTCGATCTGCAAAGTTTGAAGTTCATATGTTGTTTCATTTTCGAGAAACAAAAAAGAAAAATTTTCTTGTTGTTAGTTAGTTAGAGAGTACGGATCTCAAAGCAAGGCTGGAGGGTTGAGGATAAGAGGTTTCATGTAGCCTGAGGTACAAAGGAACTTTGTGTTTTTCATTTGCATAAAATCACGACAGACGCCACGCGGTGTATCTCAGCCATTTTGTCTACGATGATAGAACCATGTGAAGTCAGGCTTTTAGTCGGACTTTGAGCGTTTGGGTTCATGTCTAAGACTAAGGTGCATTCAGCTTCAGAAATACGTCCAACACCTCAAGCAGCTGCAGCTCAACTCCTTGTTCCTCGGCAACGTGGTTCAATGTGATTTGCTCGTGGCGAGTAGTACTCCGTCAGCTCAAGGCGTTTGCGGACGCCCTCGTCAACGCCAGCGAACACGATTAACACAGATGGGCTTTGCCACGTCAAGCATATTTGAGTTCAATACCGATTCATACGCTGGCCTGGAATATACACATAGCTTTTGTTTCGTGCAAAACCCTCGACACATCTTTTTTGCCCCAGCAACCGAACCTATGGAAGCAGGGACGATCTCGCCGGCGGCCGCCGCTGCACTGCTACTCCCGGAGATCCTCCTCCGCCTCCCGCCGGAGCCCATCTACCTCTTCCGCGCCTCCTTTGTCTCCAAGCACTGGCGCGGCCTCGTCCACGACGCGGGCTTCCTCCGCCGCTTCCGTGAGTTCCACGGCAAGACGCCACCGGTCCTTGGATTCTTCCACAACCAGCCATGGCCTCAACGGTTTGTCCCCGTCTCTGACGGTTTCACGCTCCCCACCGCCACCATGTCCCACAACCACTGGTGGACCCTCGACTGCCGCCACGGCCGCGCCCTCCTTTTTGACTGCGAGGAATTCAAAACGCTCCTCGTCTTGAACCTCGTGACCAGCGACAAGCGCTACCTTCCGCTCCCACCGGCCTATGAGGCTGACCGGCATTGGCACTACAATGGCACGGTTCTCCGTGCACCAACCCACGGCGATCGCCCGTTCCTCGTTGCGTTTGTGTTCAGTAACCAGCCAGATTCCATCTCCGCCTGCGTGTACTCGTCCGAGACCGGCGTATGGGGCGAGATCACTTCGACTCATGTTGTACCATATTCATTAGTTCAGTTCCGGCCGCCAGCTCTGGTTGGAAACAACCTCTACTTGTTGAGTCACAGTAGCGTTATTGTGTTTGATTTGGATAACCATAGGTTGGAGCAAATTGAGGATGTGCCATTTAGTTACGAGGAGACTATCATCATGCAAACAAAAGATGGACTTTTTGGTCTTGCCGGACTTGATGAATTCAAGCTCCATCTGTGGTCAAGGGTAACTAGCACTGATGGGGTGGCATCATGGACACATCATAGGATCATTGATCTGGAGAGACTTCTTGCAACAGAAGTAGTAGCGGCGGCACGTATGGTTCTAATGAAGCTGATTGGCTATGCTGAAGATGCTGATGTTATCTTCATTGCTGTGTATTGTAGCATCTACATGATCCATCTCAAGTGCATGCAGATTCAGGAGGCGTCGGCCAACGTGCCCTACCTATATGTTTTTCCTTACGCAAGTTTCTACACTCCTGCAGGTACTCCCATTATTTCTGCTATCACAAAGTTCACTTAATCTTCCAAAGTGTATCTGCTTTGTAGATGCTTTCAAATATACGAGCCATTATTACAGTCACAGACGACCTTTCATGGAACTTCTTTTGAAAGAATTGCGTATGGCGTCAAGGACATTTCAGCGCGAGTGGTTCTTTCGACGAGGTGGGCAGCCGGGCGGAGGCGGAGGAGGGAAGAAGACTGGCGGAGGAACTTAGGAGGACGGAGGGATGGAGTCCCAGCGCTCGGGCGACCCGCTGGGCGACTCGCCGCCGCCGCCGCCGCAGGCTGTGCCGGCCTCCCCTCCCTCGGCCTCCGGCTGCCCGCCAACGCCCTCCCCGGCCGCTCCGCCGCCCTCCTCTCCCGCCGACTCGACGCGCGTCATATGGGCTGACGTCGTGGAGGCCGATGACCTCGCTGCGAGCCGCCTGGTCGTCTGCCGCGACCGTGTCCCCCCAAGGCTCCGGCCCGGCCGCCTCTGGCCGTTCCTGCCGGTGGCTCGACTCCCAGGGGTGGGAGTCCCGCTGCCCGCGGGGATGGCCAGCGCCGGCGCCTGCCGGTGGCTTCTTCCCGGGCGGCGATGCCGAAAGGCTCTGCCTTGAGCCCCGGCGTGCGCCCTCGTGGCCGCCGCTCTGGAGGGTGGGGTGTCGCCGGCAGGGCCGACCGCCCTGCGCGCACCTCCTGGAGGTCGTCCGCCCCGTCGCCGCCCCCCGCTGTCCCCTCTCTTGCCCCGGCCGACGCACCGGCAACGCCCTCCTTCAAGCTCGCAGCGGTGGTTTACCGGAGGTCCCCTTTCCGCCCATTCATCGTGTCGTTCGGCGCCCCCCGCACCCCCGCGCCCCGGTCCCCGGCCTGGCCCTGCCGTCCCCGCCATTGCCCGCCGGCGTCCACCTCCACGGCGGCTCAGGGGGAAACCCTCGCCCCGCGACTGGTTTCCCTCGGTCGGTCCTACCGGGCCGCGCTCGTCCTGGGCCGCGCCGTGGACCGCTTGCCCTGCGCCTCTGGGCCGCCGTTGGCCTAGCTGGATGCGGGCCTCGCGCTGCTTGGGCCCCCCAGGCCCCCTCCCCCCCGCGCGGCCCAGCCCCGCCCCTGGGTGGGCCTCGGCCTGGCGAGGCAATCCATCTGGCCTCCACTAGGGTTCCCTCGCCAGCCCCCTTCGCCCGCATCTTCCGCATCGTCTACCTCTCCCCTCGTCCCAGCCCCGCCCGCCGCCACCTCCCGCTCTGTCGCCCCAGCGGGTTCCCGCTCGCCCGCACCCCTCCTCCTCCTCGCCGGCCATGACCCGCGAGTGGTACGACGGGGCTGGACGCCCCAAGCGCAGGGCCGATGACCGCCGTGCTCCCCCGCGCCCATCGCCGGACGCGCTTCGGAGAGAGGAGGACCTCCGCGTGGAGCTCGACTCCCGCCCCGCCCGCCGCTCCCCCGCGCGTTCCGGCCGCCGCTCCCCCCGCCCCGCCCGCCGCTCCCCTGGCCGGGACGACCGCCGCTCCCGGTCCCCGTCGCGCCGCTCGCCTCCTCGAGCCGACTCGCGGGATCGGGGCCGCTCTTCGGTCGGGGGCTCGCGGCATTCCCCACGGCGGCGGTCCCCTTCCCCACCGCGTCGTCAGGACCGGTCCCCGTCGCCCCGGCCGATGCCTCTCTCCACCGACACCGCCATCCCGGCCACCAACGCCAACTCAAACCGCTACGAGCCCCCCCCCCCCCCGCGCCCAAGCCGCGTTCCCCCCGTCCAATGGGGGCAACGGGAACCGGGGGCGCCAGGGTGCAAAGAAGAAGAAGAAGAAAGGCCCTCCCCACCCCCCGGCCGCCACTCCTGCTGCTGGCGCGGCCGCTCTACCTCCGGGCTCCGCCTTCGCCTCTGACGGCCCACCGTGCTTCAACTGTGGTCTGACCGGACACTTCCAGGTGGCGTGCCCCAACCCGCCGATGTGCTATCTCTGCAAGGACTCCGGCCACCCCGCGATTCTCTGTCCGGACCGTCCGGTGACGGAGGAGCTCATGATGTACGGGCACGGCATCGAGGACATGGGCTTCTTCCACATCGAGGTCCCGGAGCTGCCTCCTCCCCCCCCTCGCTCCTGGCTCTCGTCACTATCGTTGGCGAGGCCGTTGCCACCCCAGAGCTGATTGAGGCCGAGCTCAACCACTTGTGCAGATGCAAGTGGGACTGGCAGGTGACCTCCTCCATGGCCAACTCCTTCACGGTGATCTTCCCCGACGCTCTGAGCATGGGCTTCTGTACCCGCAGCGACAACATCACCTTGGCCCTCAACGGGATTGTGGTGAACATCTCCGAGCCGAAGTGGGATCCCAAGGCCGTGGTGGTCCTCGGCACGGCTTGGATCCTCATCGCCGGCCTACCGGATGTGGCCCGGTCCGAGCAAGTCATTCGCGGCATGTCCAAGCTCCTGGGCAAGGTGGTGGTGGTCGACGAGCTTTCTCTCCGCAAGGAGGAGGAGGTCCGGGTCAAGGTGAAATGCCTAGACTCCTCCAAGCTCCACGCCACGATTCGGGTGCTCTTCAACGACGACGGTTACGACCTCAAGATCTGCCCCGAGCCTCCGAACCACATGGGTCGCCCCCGCTTCTCCGACGACAGCCACTTGGGGGCGGGCCTGCTGCCGACGACGGCGCTCACCACCGTCGGTCCCGCCATCCACGCCTCGAAGATCCCGATGATGACGAGGACCTGTCCGACCGCTCTTGCTCCCCATCTCGCGAGCCCGCCAACCCACCTCCGGGCTGGGGCGGCTCCGGGGCTGGTCGCACCCGGGTGTCGGCCAGCCGCGCCTTCTTCGCCTCCGTCTGAGTCAGCCCGTGACATCTCCAGCGTGGGCCTACTTGTCATGCCACCGTCGTCGCCGTGCTCCCCCTCCGTCGTCTCCGGCCTGCGCACCTCGCCGGCGGCCCCGGACCCCCCGGCCACCCCTAGGCCGACCTCCCCGGTCCTCATGGGTGGTGGCGGGGACCCCCCCCCCCCACCGGCGCTCCGGCTCCGCTCTCCCCACCTGCGGACACAGCGGATGGCGACACCCCTGTGCCCGTCGCCCCGCTCCCTCCGCTGGGGTCCTCCGTCACTCCTCGCGCCTCCCACCTCTCCGGCCGCGACGGTGGCTATGGTCGTGACCACCCCGACCACTGCTCACCCTCCTCCGACGGTGGCGTACGTCCGGCGGCCCCGCTCTACCTCGACACCGGTGACGGCGTCCCGCCGCAGCGCCCGCCTCGATGCGACCCGCCCGGCGGACTCCCCGGGTCCGTCCATCGCTGAGCGCGCGGAGCTCCGGGTTGCGGCCCAGAACCTCGAGTCAGGTGTGGATTCCATCCCTCCCAGTTCTTCCAGTTGCTCCTTTTCCGCACTTGAGGCCGTCCCTCTCGGCCACCTCGCCAAGGTGGCCACTGACTCGGCCATAGTTTTCAGGGGGGAGGTTGGACCCCCCTTAGAACAGATTGCGGCCATTAGGGCTCGCGAGATCTTAGACGGTAAGCTGGCTGAGACTCGGGCACGTTTGCTCCGGCCCGCCGTGGAGTCGTCCGCTGCACCCGTGGTCTTGGGCCCTCCGGTGGCTGATGGTGTGATACGCGGCCGCAGTCGCTCTCGCAGTGCCGCTCTCCGCGCTCAAAGCGCCTCCCGTGTCTTCGGGTCAAGCAGCCCCCTATGGGGGTTTAGATGCGGGTCCTTTTCTGGAACATCCGCGGTTTCGGCCATGATGGCCGCCGCCGCCAACTCATCAAGTACATGCGAGGCGAACACATCGTCATCATTGCCATCCAGGAAACCATGCGAACTGAATTCTTCCTCCAGGAGCTAGAGTGCCTTAGTCCGCACCTCTTCGCCTGGCATTGGCTTCCTTCTAGTGGGATCACTGGCCATTCTGGCGGCATCCTGTTAGGCGTGAAGGATGCCACCTTTGAGGTTGGGGCCATGGATCGGGGGGAATTCTTCATGAGTATGGAGATCTTCGAGAGGGCCCTCAACTTTAAATGGCAGGTCGTGGTTGTTTATGGCCCGGCCGATCATCGCCGCTCCCCGACCTTCTTGGAGGAGCTTCATCTGAAGATCTCCAACTCTCTCCTCCTAGTCGTTGTGGGCGGAGACTTTAACCTCATCCGATCCCCGGATGAGAAGAATAACGACCGGATTAACCTCCCCCGGATGCAGTTATTCAATGACTGGATCGTGGAGCTAGGTCTCCGTGAATTGGACCGGACGGGTGCCCGGTTCACTTGGACAAACCGTCAGGCTGACCCGACGCGATCCGTTTTGGATCGCGTCCTAGTTTCCCCGGAATGGGAATTACGCTGCCCCCTAGCCTCGCTTCGGGCGATTACCAGGATCGGCTCTGACCATGTCCCTCTCCTCCTCTCCACCGCCGACGAGCGCCCCCCCTCCCCACCACACTTCCGGTTTGAGCTCTTCTGGCTCAACCAGGCCGGCTTCCGGGAGGCTGTGGCTGCCCGCTGGATCTCTGCCCGTTCTTCCCCGCATCGCACCATGTCGGCTGTTGAGTCGTGGCACTTTTGTGCCAAACTTGCCCGCCAATTCATGAAAGGGTGGGGTGCAAACCTTGGTCGGGATCTCCGAGAACGGAAAAAGGCCCTTTTGCTGGCGATTCAAGCGCTGGACGCCCGTGCCGACACATCTGGAATCTCTCCAGATGAGTGGATGTTGCGATATGACCTTGAAGACCAGCTGTCAACCATCTACACTGATGAAGAGGCCTACTGGCGAATACGGGGTACCCAGCGGTGGGTACTCCGGGGAGATGCCAACACCGCATATTTTCAGGCGGTGGCGAACGGCCGCCGACGCCGCAACTCCATCCACTGTCTCTGGGATGGAGAGACCCCTCTCGTCCGCCCCGCGGCCATCCGCTCCCATGTGGATGGCTTCTACAAGGCCCTATTTACCCCCACCCCTCGGGGTGGGGCTAGTCTCGCCCCCGACATTTGGTCGGGTGCGCAATTGGTCTCTGATGCGGCCAAAGCCGCTTTAGTGGCCCCCTTCGCCGAGGATGAGGTTCTCCAGGCTATTAAAGGGATGAACCCCGCCTCGGCCCCGGGGCCGGACGACCTGCCAGTAACGTTTTTTAAGACGTTCTGGCAGACCATCAAGCCAGAGGTCATGGCTCTATTTGAGGAATTCTTCTCGGGTTCCATGGATCTTGGGCGCCTTAACTATGGCATCGTGGCCCTCATCCCCAAGGTCCCGGGCGCCTCCGACATCCGCCAATTTCGGCCAATCACTGTGATCAATGTGATTTTCCGGATCTTGGCTAAAGGGTACGCCAATAGGGTGACCCTGCTCGCGGATGCCATTACCCACCCGAATCAATCCGCCTTCATTCAAGGCCGATTTATTCTTGATGGGGTTCTGGTATTTCACGAAGTACTTCATGAGGTCCGGCAGAGACACCATCGGGCGGTGTTTCTGAAGCTTGACTTTCATAAGGCCTACGACACGGTTCACTGGCCCTTCTTGCGAGAAGTGTTGCTTCGCAAGGGCTTCGACGATCATTTGGTGACTAGGGTCATGCAACTTGTCTCCTGCGGGCGGACTGCTGTGAACATCAACGGGGACATTGACCCTACTTCCCCACCCTCTGTGGGGTTCGTCCGGGTGATCCTTTCTCCCCCTTTTTGTTCAACATGGTGGTTGATGCCCTGGCGTCCATCCTTGATAAGGCCAAGGATGCTGGCCATATTCATGGCATCGTTCCTCACCTCGTCGGAGGGGGAGGGGTCTCCCTCCTCCAATATGCGGACGATACCATTATTATGGTGGAGGGCTCCACCCATGACATCGCTAACCTCAAGTTCCTCCTCCCGTGCTTCCAACAGATGTCGGGCCTAACCATTAACTTCGATAAGAGTGAAGTGATGGTGCTCGGGTACCTCCCTGAGGAAGCACAATCCATAGCGGACCGCCTTAATTGTAGGTTGGGCTCTTTCCCCACGACATACCTGGGGATCCCCATCAGCGACTCGCGCCTCACCGTGGCGGACCTCCACCCCACGGTGACCCGTATGCAACACCGTGTTGAACCCTGGAAAGGGCGCTGGCTGTCAAAGGCTGCTCGGGTGATCCTTATCAACTCTTCGCTCGCTAGCCTTCTATGGTTCCTCATGAGCTTCTATAGCCTCCATGAGACCCTCCATCAGGAGATCGCCAAGTATCAATCTAGATTCTTCTGGGCTGGCGAGGGGGATAAGCAGAAGTACCATATGGTTAGCTGGCCGGATATCTGCAAACCCAAGGACCAGGGAGGTCTAGGGATCCTGTCCTCCCGCCGCATGAACATAGCCCTCCTGACCCGCTGGCTCTGGCGCATTGCCAATGACGACGGAGGTCTCTGGCTCACCATCATCCAGAACAAATATCTTCGTGGACAGCCCCTTGCCTTCTGTCAGCGCTCGGGCGGCTCCCAGTTCTGGCAGGCCGTCGTCCAGCTGCTTCCGGTGCTTCGTATTGGCACCTCCATAGCGGTTGGTACGGGATCTTCGACACTGTTCTGGCTGGACCGATGGCTTGGGGACTCCCCCTTGGCCGCGCGATTCCCTGCGCTCTTCTCAATTGCAGTTGACCCTCGTATCTCTGTCGAGGCAGACCTTATTGACTTAGGGCGCCTCGCCTTCCGACGCCCCTTCGGGCCTCCAGAAGTGGCTGCCTGGGACACCCTTATGCAGGACATTGCCCTCCTCCCTATGGATGGCGTTGGCTCCCCGGATATAACGTCTTGGCGGCTCGAGCCTTCGGGCTGCTTTTCCACCAAAGCACTCTACGCGGCCATCGCCCCCTCGACGGCACCCGAACCCTTCAGTTTGATCTGGGATATCCGCCTGCCCTTGAAGATCCGGATCTTCTTATGGCAATGGATTCGCGGCCGCCTCCCAACTGGCGTGGAGGTCCGTAAGCATAATGGACCTGGGAACGGGATGTGCCCCTTGTGCGACACGGTGGAGGATGCTAACCACATCTTCTTCGCCTGTCATATGGCCTAGTTCCTCTGGTCCTGCTTCCGCGAGACAGTTGGGGGTCAGTGGTGTAACACCAACTTCCCTGACCTGCTTGCTGAAATCCATGCTTCCCCCCCCCCCCCCCCCGCGCTACCGCCATCTCAGATGGCTCTGCGTTGGGGTCCTCGCTTGGACACTTTGGACCGTCCGCAATAAGCTTGTCATTCAGAAGGTCCCTCTTCGACGTGCTACTGACGCCATCTTTAAAATGTGTGGTTACTTGCAGCTCTGGCGGCCGCTTAGCCGCCCACAGGACCGGGACATCATCAACAACCTCATCGCCGACCTTCAATCCATGGCCTTCAGCTTGGCGCCCCCGCTCCCCCCGCCTCCTCCGGAGCCAGACTAGATGTTGTGCAGCACCCTGTGTGTGCGTGCCTTTTGTTTTGCTTTTCAGGGCTTGTTGAGCTGTGCTCTCAGCATTAACCCTTTGACTTCTTTTCGTAGTTAGACTTATGCGTGTGTGTGTGTGTGTGTTGTGGCCGAACTTTGTTTGGATGTTGGGCTTTATCTATAAAGCGGGGCGAAAGCCTTTTTTGGTAAAAGAATTGCTTATTGAATGATGGGCCGGCCATTCAAGATTCAAACTTTGCACTCTACAGATTATAATTGCTACCCACATCATCCCGCTGCTGATTTGTTTATCGACTCATTCTTATCATAGGAATCACCACTTGTGCTGGAGATGATCAAGCTCAATTGTGAATGGCACTTGAGATGATTGTGATGTCATAACTGCTATCACGCGTTGTTCGTTCAAGAGGTGAAGCAACATTAGTATTATCTTTTAGTACATGTGCATATATTTGTAGCGTAACGGATCAACATTATCAGTATTCTTTGTATTGTCTTTTAGTGCTATACAGAATGCAGTTTGAACTGTTACTGATGCAGATTCTGTCCTATGTGTGCATCAACTATCCGCTAAATGTGATGTTAACTAGTAGCCGAAATAATCATTGTATGCTATCTTGAAATGTATACATGTTAATGAACTGCAATGGTGCTTTGTCAAATTTACAACACCGTGAAGGCATGACATATTTGTTGTTAGAAGGGTCTGTTCAAGTCCCGTTGCCTGAAGTGGTTCATATATATGTGCCCTCAACAACATTGTGCTGAATTCACCAAGTTCTTTTACGAAGGAAGTGATGATGCATAAATGTTTTTAGCAAATTAAAATTATAGCTTCGCGTGCTTTCGCTATACAATGCAAAGACCAAATTTTCAGATATTCTTGAAGTGTTCAGATTTACGAAACATGTGATGTTTCTTTGTTTTCGAGAGAATTCTTCTTTTAAGGTATTGCACCATTTGACTTCAGATAGTAGCATGTTTCGTCATGGTTGATCATGCGCCACTAAACCAATTTTGCGAGGCTTCTCATTGAGACTCATTTGTTGGGCCAAAGCCGTCGGCTCTGGTTGGAAACACACTCTACTGGGTGTTGGATAGCGATGAAATCATCGAGTTTGACTTGGACAATCATAGTTTGGGTCTAACTGAAAGGCTTGCGAACGAAGCGCTTTGGAGTTACCAAAGATGTATGTCATCATGCCAACAGAGGATGGATGGCTTGGTTTGGCCGGAGTCGAGGATTCAATCTCCATCTATGGTCAAAGGTGTCGAGCATTGACAGGGTGGTAACATGGACACATCAAAGGGTCATAGATCTCAAGAAGTTTATTGCGCTGGAAATAGCGGAATTGTCTAGTGTTCAAGAACTTCGAGCAGAGCCAATTGGCTATGCGCGAGGTACTGAAGTGATCTTCATTGATGTGTATCCTAGCATCTACATGATCCATCTCAAGTCCACGAAGATCGAGGTGTCAGAGAAAGGGACCTTGGGATACATTTTTCCTTACACAAGTTTCTATGCTCCAGGTACCGCCATTATTTCCATTGTCACAGAGTTCACTTTATCCGCCATGTAGATGCTCTCAAATATAAGCCATGGTTCATTCAAAATACATTTTTCATGGATTTAGTATCTACACAGTCAGGATTATGTTTATTGCTAGAGTTAGAGCTTGTTGATGTAGTCAATGCAGCACTGTTAAAAGGTGATTTGACATACACTTGATGAACAATATATCTCTATCACAACACTCATTAGTAATTATTCTGCCCTGTTGGTTTGCTGTGGTGTTGGATAATATAATCAAGCTGACACGATTGCTAATAATTTAAGGAACCGAAGTGATCCATAGTTTGGCTTCCATTTGTGTTGCATAACATAATGACAATCAATTGGCGAGTCAATGCTGAACTCTTTTCTCTTAGAGTTCAATATACTAGATTCTAATGTCTAGTAAGTTCCATGTTAATTTCTTGTGCTTCGTATTATGTTAGGATTTAGGGGAGTAACTTTGTTTGTTAATTCTCTGGTTAGCATTCTTCGTTCCTTAGAGTAGGAAAAAGGTGTTGTTGCTGGTATTCCTTCACTGCATCGTGCACACAAAACTTACATATGAATGCATTGAACTATTCGCAAAATATTTCTTGGTGAAGTAAATTACTGAATATAATGGAGTACAGTGTCTTCATGAATAATTTCAATCTTGTGTTCTACATCATTCATAAACTATTCCATATCTGGTAGTAAATGCTGCTACTCCGAGTGTAGTGTCAAAAAACGTCTTACATTATGGGACGGAGGGAGTAGTATTTTGTGCAATGTGAGATATGTAACTGGCTCTTCATTCAACTGCCAACATCTCCTATTTGTCACTTTCTTGCCCACTGTTATCGTTGGTTTATTGACTCATTCTTTTAAGACGAATTGCCGCTGGTGCTGGAGATGATCAAACTGAACTGTAGATCAGCAGCTGAGATTACTGTGCTGTCACATGTGCTAACACACGTTGTTCGTTTAACAGGTGATATGACATTATCTTTTACTATGCCATTATTGTTTCGCTATTACGACATGATAATTATATGGTGCATATGTTTGTAAAGAAAAGGATTGATATTCTCTGAAGTGGTAGAAAAGTTGTAGTCCTGATAATAGAGTTAGGAGCACTGCTTCATGGACGACAATCTGTAGCTGATTTATACGCGACACATGTTAACAGCCACCCATCACTTTGGTTCGATGGGTTATAGCCATCGATCACAGCTTCGTGTACAAATCGTCCACCAAAGTGTCGTGTGCATAGTAATTTCCTAGAGTTAGTCAATTGTGATGTCATCATCCCTTTCCGCGGGTTAGATAAATCATACTCCATTCGTTCACAAATATAAGATGTTCTAACTTTGGTTGGACCCTTTCCTGGACCTTGCGCAAGTGGGAGCTACGTGTGCACAGGGCTGTTCACTCGTTTCAATTCATATGTAGTTCATATTGAAATATCCAAAACATCTTATATTTGTGAACAGAGGGAGTAACTTGCTATTAATCAACTTGAGCCAAAAGTATGACTAGAAATCAAATGTCTCTTCTACTTGTCGTGCCCATGGTATCTATATGAATACTAGCCATGCCCGCGCGGCGGCACACCGCGCCTATTAATACATTATGTGAGAAATTTTGTGTCTCGTAATATTAAACTTTATCTATTAATTATTTGATTAATTATTTAGTTTTTACTTGTATAGTTCATTTTGTATGTTATCATATTGGTATGGATGCTGAAATCTTTCATAAAGAAAAGCTTCACTGAATGAAAAGAATTGGTACATTGTAAATAAATGGAATAGATATTGATAATGTATGATAGATTTTCAACTCTTCGGTAATTCATAGCATCTTTGTTCGATCGCCACTGAATTTGTTTCGGTGATGCAATGATACATAGATGTGTCGATCTGAAAATATATATGTGGTAAAAGGAAAACTCATGTGAATGTTTTGTGACCGTCTGATTGGTTGCTAGTTTGGACAACACTTGTTTGCTCGGGCGTTCAAGAATCATTGATGTGTAATTGAGTTTACCGGTTGGACGAAGGATTATT
Organism: Triticum urartu; assembly: GCF_056163025.1. NCBI lineage: Eukaryota > Viridiplantae > Streptophyta > Magnoliopsida > Poales > Poaceae > Triticum > Triticum urartu. Next base: position 594,197,318 of record NC_141876.1, read on the forward strand.
AATTTTTTGCGTCGATTGTACGAAAGCATAGATTTGTGTTTTTTCCTTTAACTGTGATGTATTAGTGTTTCTTTTCTTATTCAAGAAACCCACAAAAGGCACTATTGGACGAAGCCTCTATCCATCATCCCCGCCCGCCATTTTTGCATATGAGGGAATTAAATTTACTAAAAGTGTACCTAAGTAGTTGCGTATGTAACAATCCCTATCGCCTGGATGTCCTCCCGGCCGCCAGCCGTTACCCCCTCACCTGGGCCCCCTCTCTCAGTCGCCCCCTCGCCGCCGGTCGCCGCGCTCGCCGCTGGGATCCACGCATGCAGCAAAAAGCTTCACCTGTGGGTTGCAGCTTCCCTCACAGATGTAGTATCCACAGAAATCATTCCCTTGTTCCTGCCACAACCACTTTACAAGAAATAGAGGTCAATCAAACTGATAAGCAAGAATGCTAAATGGTATTGATGAAACTAGCGCTTGAATCACTAGGAGATGCGCGGAACATGCTACTATAGTACTTACTTTCGGGTGTCTAAATTCCAGCTCCTTCGGCAGTCCCGGAACTGTTTTGGTGAATTTTCTCCAAACCCTGCCGGACAAAGAAAACAATTACTTGATATCAGGAAATGAACAAAGTTGCTGATATGGTGGATAATGATCGATTTAACTTACTTCTTGAGGATTTCAGTCATGTCCGCATACTCCTTGGGATCTTTTCGTTTAGAGTCCAAGACGGTTACTACTCCCTGCTCAAGCTTAATCTCTAGGAGAATATAGTGGTAACTGCACACACATGCATAACTCATCAATTACATTACTATAACCTTGACTAATATATAAGGGAAACCGAATACGCACAAGACAGTAACACTCACCTGAAGTTGTAAGGAAAGAGTATTATATCTTTGTTTTGATTTATTACGAACGATCGTAGCAAGCTGGCCTTGGTAGCTGCGGCATGAAGTTTAACCTGAGTTGCATCTATGAGATATGTGTTAATGAACCCAATATCACCGACTTGTCTTTTCTTCAATTCGGCGATCTTCAATCTGCATAATATAGTGAGGATGATTATAAATACATGCAATGAAAGAGCTAAGCTATATAGAGAAACTTAATGACAGAAGTAGTACTACTTACAGACAGTAGCAGGCGACCGTTGTTTTATCGAGGGCCAATTGATTGAAAAACTGATAGAACTCCTCAAATGGAACAGGCAACAGATCAATTCCAACGAGGTCATGCTCCGGTTTAACTCTCGCATACAAAGTACTCCTCCCCCCAGAGTCTCTGCAGATTTTCAAGTACCAATCATGCAATCTTCGCATCATCGTTGATAGAGATCTTTCATCTTTGACGAGAGGCTTCCCGTACTCGTATCTTTGTATCTGCACCTCCATGGGTTCATGATGTACTTCGTCGGGCAGGTAATCTGCAAGATTGCTATAACTGGGCACCATCCTCGGATCATTATCGACGTTGTGGCTAGGCACCTTGAGCGGGGGGCACGATTGCTTCGCTTGTTCGCCGAGCTGGGCAATTTGTTTCCCAGCTCGTCGTTCTTTCAGCCTTTGATCACTGACAGTACCTCCCGACCGCTCCGCTTCGGCAAATTCCTTTCCAATAATGCGGTCATAGTTTCCTTTCGGCGGATCAGACTTCGGTGGTTTTGTCAGGGCAGCCAGAGTGCGCTTCACTTTCACCCGATCTACCTTCTCCTCCGGAGGTGGATGTTTCTTTGCTTTCACCCCTTCAAAGAAGTTCCTCATTTCTTCTCGCGCGATCTCGGCGTTCTCCTCCAGGGTCCTCTCATATGGTAACTTCTCTGGAGTCTTCAGAGAAGGACCGAATCTGTATGTCCTCCCGCCTCTGATTGTACTGCTAGACGCCGACCGAGCAGACGGAGCGGTTGTCTTCTTTACTTGCTTAAGCGGCGGAGGAGAAGGACTACGACACGCCGGAGCAGCTGGAGCGGCGGCAGGTCTCTTCCGCCCTTGCTGACGAGGCGGAGAAGGAGGAGGCTGGCTGCTCGGGCGCGTCGGCGCAGGCGGAGAAGGAGGCGGAGTGCCGCCATGCGCCGGAGAAGGAGCCAGCCGAGGGCCCTGATCGTCACTCGCCGGAGGAGGAGGCGGTGGAGGCGGAGTGCCCTGACTCGCCGGAGGAGGAGGAGGAGGCGGTGGCGTCCAGTTCGGAAGGTTGATGAGCTCCTTCCGCCATAGGCATGGAGTCTTCCGCCATAAGCTGGAGGTCCTCAAATCCCTCTGTTATCTCATCCACCATCACCCTAGCATATCCTTCTGGAATCGGCCGGCAGTGAAAAGTTGCGCCGGGTTCAGTAGGATAAACAGAGCCAACAGCCGCCTTGACCTTCAAATTCATCCATTGCGTCATAAGGTGGCAGTTTTGAGACTCCGTTATAGCATCCACGGGATAGCTGGCAGGAGCCGTTAAGGCATGCTCCAGCTGAAGCAGCTCGGTGGAAGCCACGCTGCTTCTGCGCTGAGATGGCGGGGTAGCTTCGGGGGAGGCTTCGGCAGTACGTTTGCTGCGATTTGCTTCTCATTCCTCTATCGCGTCTACCCTTGCTTGCAGCGCCTGTATTTGGGTCTGCTGCACTTTTTTCCTCCTCTCATGGGATTTGTAACCGCCTGCGTCCGGAAACCCAACCTTCCACGGAATGGAGCCTGGCGTGCCTCGTGTCCGTCCAGGGTGCTCAGGATTCCCGAGGGCCATTGTGAGCTCGTCGTTCTCTCTATCTGGAAAGAACGTCCCTTCCTGCGCTGCTTCGATATACTGCTTAAGCTTACTGACTGGTATGTCCATTTGATCGTTCGTCCAAATGCACTTCCCTGTTACAGGGTCCAGTGTTCCGCCAGCCCCGAAGAACCATGTCCGGCAACGGTCTGGCCAGTTAATTGTCTCTGGTTCGATCCCTTTATGAACCAGATCATTCTCAGTCTTGGACCACTTAGGCCGGGCTATGAGGTAGCCACCTGACCCCGTGCGATGGTGAAGCTTCTTCTTCGCAGCATTTTGCTTGTTTGTCGCCGACATCTTCTTACTCTTTTCTGATGTCTTGTGGGCCACAAATGCGGGCCAGTGATCTCTGATCTTCTCATATCTGCCCTTGAATTCTGGTGTCTCATTATTTTCGACAAACTTATTCAGCTCTTTCTTCCACCTCCTGAATAGTTCTGCCATCCTCTTCAGAGCAAAAGACTTGATTAATTTCTCTTTAACTGGGTTCTCTGGATTATCCTCAGGCGGTAGGGTGAAATTTGACTTCAGCTCAGTCCAAAGATCATTTTTCTGCATATCATTGACATAAGACACCTCAGGGTCTTCTGTAGCCGGCTTAAACCATTGCTGGATGCTTATCGGGATCTTGTCCCTAACCAGAACCCCGCACTGAGCAACAAATGCGCTCTTTGTCCGGAGGGGTTCAATAGGTTGGCCGTCGGGCGCGATTGCTATGATCTCAAACTTTTCATCCGAGCTCAACTTTTTCTTCGGGCCTCGTCTCTTTACCGAAGTTGTGCTCGATTCGGAGGGCTAGAAAAAAGAACAAAGACTTAATTAATATGTGTACATACCAAAACAATGAATGCATCAATCAGCTAGTCAGCATAGGCTTAACTAATATATATACCTGGCCGGACTCGGTTCGGTCACCGGAGCCGTCATCACGGTCTCCTTCTTGCACCGGCATTGGGTCACCGGAGCCGTCCTCATGTTCTTCTTCTTGCACCGACATTAGGTCACCGTAGCCAGCTTGTTCACCCTCTCCTTCCAGACCATCGGTTTCGTTGAGAAACAACGAGAGGGCATCACTTCCTTCTGCGATTATGTCCCTCAACAACGCTTCTTTTGTTGCTTCGTCTAGGGCGGTGTCCATAGTTTCTACAAATATTTACAACATGGCAATTATTATTCAAACATGACAGATGGATATATTAGTGCCAAACGTAGAACTAGCTACCTAATCATAGTAAGCTATCGGGAGGGGGTATATATCGACAACGACGACACTACATCTATGTCCCTCGACGACCCTCGTTCCCGATAAAAAAAAGAGGAAGAAGAAGAAAAATAAGAGGAGAAGAAAGAATAGAGGAGAAGAACCCTCGACCCCTAGACGATCCTCTTCTTCCTCTCATGTTCGAGAGGATCGCCGAGGGGTCGGGAGGTTGCCTAGTGTCAAAGGATTCAACAAAACCATGTCTTCATCATTAGGCGAAAGTAACATGTGCATGATGGTACGAAGCTCTTCAAAGTTGTTCTGGAACGGAGTCCCAGATAGGATAATTCGCTTTTTGGTACAAAGTTCAAAAAGAGCCTTCCGAATATCGCTATTTGGAAGGCCTTTGCTGAATTCGTACCAAAAGGCGGATTATTCTATCCGGGACACCATTCCAGAACAACTTTGCAGAACTTCGTACCAACATGCCCTGGTTACTTCCGGCTAATGATGAAGGCATGGATTTCTTCAATACTTTGACACTAGGAAACCTCTCTCGACCCTTCGGCGATCCTCGACCCCTCGAACCCTCGACGACCCTGGAACCCTTGACCCCTAGACGACCCTCTTCTTCCTCTCATGTTCGAGAGGATCGCCGAGGGGTCGGGAGGTTGCCTAGTGTCAAAGGATTCAACAAAACCATGTCTTCATCATTAGGCGAAAGTAACATGTGCATGATGGTACGAAGCTCTTCAAAGTTGTTCTGGAACGGAGTCCCAGATAGGATAATTCGCTTTTTGGTACAAAGTTCAGCAAGAGCCTTCCGAATATCGCTATTTGGAAGGCCTTTGCTGAATTCGTACCAAAAAGCGGATTATTCTATCCGGGACTCCATTCCAAAACAACTTTGCAGAACTTCGTACCAACATGCCCTGGTTACTTCCGGCTAATGATGAAGGCATGGATTTCTTCAATACTTTGACACTAGGAAACCTCTCTCTACTTCCGGCTAATAAGAATAAGAAGAATAAGAAGAAGAAGAAGAAGAAGAAAAGAAGAAAAAAAGAGGAGAAGAAGAAAGGAATAGTGGAGAAAATAGAATATATTCTATTTTCTCTTCTTCTCCACTATTCCTTTCTTCTTCTTCTCCTCTTCTTTTTCTTCTTTTTTCTTCTTCTTATTTATTTCTCCTCTTCTTTTCGGTAGAGGAAACCCTAAATAGCTTGCAAGTATCGTGGGTGTGAGATACATGTGGCCTTCGGTGTCGGACACTACATCCACGTCCCACAAGTGACGTGGGCGTCGAAGCCCGCGCCACTTGTGGGATGTGGGTGTAGTGTCCGACACCGACGGTACATGTATCTCACACCGACGATACTTTCTATTTAGGGTTTCTCCTCTACCGCTCCTCGACCTCTCGACGACCCTCGTTCCCGATAAAATAAAGAGGAAGAAGAAGAAAAGAAAGAAGAAAAGAAAGAATAGAGGAGAAGACTTCCTCTTCTTCCTCTCCTCTTCTTCTCCCTCTTCTTCCCCTTCTTCCTCGCCTCTCTCATGAATGTCCGACGTTCTCGACCCCCCCCCCCACGTGTCGAAGAAAAAAAAGAAGAAAAAAAAGAGGAGAAGAAGAAAGGAATAGTGGAGAAGAAGAGAAAATAGAATATATTCTATTTTCTCTGCTTCTCCACTATTCCTTTCTTCTTCTCCTCTTCTTTTTCTTCTTTTTTCTTCTTCTTATTTATTTCTCCTCGTCTTCCTCTCCCCTCTCGGCGACCCTAGACCCCCTCTCGACCCTCGACCCCTAGGCGACCGTCGACCCCTCTCTTTTTTTTCTTCCTCTTCTATTTTATCATCTTCTTCCTCTACCGCTCGGCGACCCTCGACGACCCTCGTTCCCGATAAAAAAAAGAGGAAGAAGAAGAAAAAAAGAGGAGAAGAAAGAATAAAGGAGAAGATCATCTCCTCTATTCTTTCTTCTCCTCTTTTTTCTTTTCTTATTCCTCTTCTTTTTTTATCCTCTTCCTCCTCTCATGTTCGACGACCCTCGACCCCTCGGCGACCCTAGACCCCCTCTCGACCCCCTCTTCTTCTCCCTCTTCTAATTCATTTGTTCATACGAATATACAAACATTTTCATATTTACAATAATTAAGATCACCAAAAAAATCTATGAACAGAAAAAAATCCTAATTTTTCTAAAAAACTATCTTTTGCATATATACATGAACATAGATATATACACAGAGAACATATGTATACATATATATATATATAACAAGCATATATATATATGAAAAAAAGCATATATATGAAAAAAATGCTAGCTAGGGCGCCGGCTGGACCAGAGGAGGACCGCGGAGTCGGCGGCGAGGATGGCGACGGGGCAGTGGGCGCGCGCTTGGGGTAGGAGACGCGGGCGACGGCGACGGCGGGCCGGGGCGGCGGGCGTCGGGCAAGGGGCCGGCCGGCGTGGGCGACGGCGAGGGCGGGACGGGGCGGTGCGCGTCGGGGCAGGGACGAGGGCGACGACGACGGGGGCGGGCCGGGGCGGCGCGCGTCGCGGGCGACGGCGACGATGGGGGTGGGCGGCGTCGGGGCAGCCTGGCGGCGTCGGCAACTGCAACTGAAAGATGAGAATGAAAAATTCCAAAGTGTGGCCTTATATAGCAGAGGCTTTAGTCTCGGTTCGTGGCAGCAACCGGGACTAAAGGTGGGCATTAGTCCCGGTTGGAGCCACGAACCGAGACCAATGGCCTCTTTTCGGCAACCCAAAGGGCGGGAAGCGAAGCCCATTGGTCCCGGTTGGTGGCACCAACCGGGACTAAAGGGGGGCAATGGTCACGGTTGGTGCCACGAACCGTGACCAATGCACCCTTTAGTCCCGGTTGGTGCCACCAACCGGGACCAATGCCCTTGTGCGCCCCGCGCCCAAAAGTTTAGTCCCACATCGCTAGTTGACAGCGCCCAACACCAGTTTATAAGCTCTGCTGCCTCCTCCCTCTCGAACTCCTCTGAACTGCAGGCCTATGGGCCTAATTTGACACTGCTTTGCCTGTGGGCCTATTGGGCCTTCTGCGGGCCTGAATCCTGGCCCATGTAGGGTTTCTAGTCGTATTCAGGCCGTGGAGGCCCAGTAGGTGGCATTTTTTTGGATTTTTCTTTTTTATTTCTACATTTTTTTGGTTTTTTCTTTTTTTATTTCTACTTAAAACTAAATACTTACAGTTTTTTAGTGATTTCTTTTTGCTTTTAGGTCACAAAAATTATAAACTTTCTATTAGTGCCATTAGTTTTAAATTTTAAATAGTTTAAATTTGAATTTTAAAAAATTTGTATGAATCACTAGTTTATGAATAACTTTACTATAAAATTAGAATTTTTTTTCTATTTATTTTTTATTTCTACTTACAACTAAATACTTACAGTTTTTTAGTGATTTCTTTTTGCTTTTAGGTCAAAAAAATTATAAACTTTCTGTTAGTGCCATTAGTTTTAAATTTTAAATAGTTTAAATTTGAATTTTTAAAAATTTGTGTGAATCACTAGTTTATGAATAACTTTACTATAAAATTAGAATTTTTTTTCTTCTTTGCTATTTATTTTTTATTTTAGGTCACACAAATTATAGTTTGATTTTAGGTCACACAAATTATATTCTTTTTGCTATTGAAGAATATTATAGTTTTATTTTAGTTGATCATAACATAATATTTTAGTTGATTGTTTTTATTTTCATAAAAGTTTTGTAGTTCATTCTGTTTGCTATTAATTCATTCTTTGAGCTAAATGACTCTGAAATTGGAAAGCATTTCAAAATGAACTCGGAAAAGGTTGAAAGTTGGCATGGTTTCATCATTTCACCCACATAGCATGTTCCAAAAAGTAGAGAGGGTTACGACAAAAACTTGATGCACTTCGTGTACAAAATGGACAATCACTTTCGAAGTATCAAAGTTTCGAACCATAAGACATGAAAGCATTTCAAATGAACTCTGAAAAAGTTGAAAGTTGGGATGGTATCATAATTTCACCCACATAGCATTTGCTTATTGCGGGAGAAAGTCTTCACTTTTTCTTCGCTTGTGTCATTTGCTTATTGCGCCGTAACCATGGATAATCTTCATTGTTTATCAAGATGCTTGGGTCAGCCTTGACATCGAAGGGAGGAATTTCATGAAACTTTTCATAATCTTCAGACATGTCTGTCTTGCCGTCCACTCCCAGGATGTCCCTTTTTCCTGAAAGAACTATGTGGCGATTTGGCTCATCGTATGATGTATTCGCTTCCTTATCTTTTCTTTTTCTCGGTTTGATAGACATGTCCTTCACATAGATAACCTGTGCCACATCATTGGCTAGGACGAACGGTTCGTCAGTGTACCCAAGATTTTTCAGATCCACTATTGTCATTCCGTACTGTGGGTCTACCTATACCCCGCCGCCTAACAGATTGACCCATTTGCACTTAAACAAAGGGACCTTAAAATCAGGTCTGTAGTCAAGTTCCCATATGTCCACTATGTAACCATAATATGTGTCCTTTCCGCTCTCGGTTGCTGCATCAAAGCGGACACCGCTGTTTTGGTTGGTGCTCTTTTGATCTTGGGCGATCGTGTAAAATGTATTCCCATTTATCTCGTATCCTTTGTAAGTCAATACAGTCAAAGATGGTCCCCTGGACAACAAGTACAACTCATCACAAACAGTGTTGTCACCTCTGAGACGTGTTTCCAACCAACTGCTGAAAGTCCTAATGTGTTCACATGTAATCCAGTCGTCGCACTGCTCCGGGTGTTTGGAGCGCAGACTGTTCTTGTGTTCATCGACATACGGGGTCACCAAGGTAGAGTTCTGTAGAACTGTGTAGTGTGCTTGAGACCAAGAATATCCGTCCCTGCATATTATTGAGTCTCTTCCAAGAGTGCCTTTTCCAGTCAGTCTCCCCTCATACCGCGATTTAGGGAGACCTATCTTGTTAAGGCCAGGAATGAAGTCAACACAAAACCCGATAACATCCTCTGTTTGATGGCCCATGGAGATGCTTCCTTCTGGCCTAGCGCGGTTACAGACATATTTCTTTAGGACTTCCATGAACCTCTCAAAGGGGAACATATTGTGTAGAAATACGGGCCCCAGGATGACAATCTCGTCGACTAGATGAACTAGGACGTGCGTCATGATATTGAAGAAGGATGGTGGGAACACCAGCTCGAAACTGACAAGACATTGCGCCACATCACTCTTTAGCCTTGGTACGATTTCTGGATCGATCACCTTCTGAGAGATTGCATTGAGGAATGCACATAGCTTCACAATGGCTAATCGGACGTTTTCCGGTAGAATCCCCCTCAATGCAACCGGAAGCAGTTGCGTCATAATCACGTGGCAGTCATGAGACTTTAGGTTCTGAAAATTTTTCTCTGGCATATTTATTATTCCCTTTATATTCGACGAGAAGCCAGTCGTGACCTTCATACTGAGCAGGCATTCAAAGAAGATTTCTTTCTCTTCTTTTGTAAGAGCGTAGCTGGCAGGACCTTTATACTGCTTCGGAGGCATGCCGTCTTTTTCGTGCAAATGTTGCAGGTCCTCTCGTGCCTCAGGTGTATCTTTTGTCTTCCCATACACTCCCAAGAAGCCTAGCAGGTTCACGCAAAGGTTCTTCGTCACGTGCATCACGTCGATTGAGGAGCGGACCTCTAGGTCTTTCCAGTAGGGTAGGTCCCAAAATATAGATTTCTTCTTCCACATGGGTGCGTGTCCCTCAGCGTCATTCGGAACAGCTAGTCCACCGGGACCCTTTCCAAAGATTACGTAGTGTAAATCATTGACCATAGCAAGCACGTGATCACCGGTGCGCATGGCGGGCTTCTTCCGGTGATCTGCCTCGCCTTTGAAATGCTTTCCTTTCTTTCGACATTGATGGTTGGTCGGAAGAAATCGACGATGGCCCAGATACACATTCTTCCTACATTTGTCCAGGTATATACTTTCAGTGTCTTCTAAACAGTGCGTGCATGCGTGGTATCCTTTATTTGTCTGTCCTGAAAGGTTACTGAGAGCGGGCCAATCGTTGATGGTCACGAACAGCAACACCTTAAGGTTAAATTCCTCCTGTCTGTGCTCATCCCACGTACGTACACCGTTTCCATTCCACAGCTGTAAAAGTTCTTCAACTAATGGCCTTAGGTACACATCAATTTCGTTGCCGGGTTGCTTAGGGCCTTGGATGAGAACTTGCATCATAATGAACTTCCGCTTCATGCACATCCAAGGAGGAAGGTTATACATACATAGAGTCACGGGCCAGGTGCTGTGATTGCTGCTCTGCTCCCTGAAAGGATTAATGCCATCCGCGCTTAAAGCAAACCATACATTCCTTGGGTCCTTTGGAAACTCATCCCAGTACTTTCTCTCGATTTTTCTCCACTGCGACCCGTCAGCGGGTGCTCTCAACTTCCCATCTTTCTTTCGGTTCTCACTGTGCCATCGCATCAACTTGGCATGCTCTTCGTTTCTGAACAGACGTTTCAACCGTGGTATTATAGGAGCATACCAGATCACCTTCGCAGGAACCCTCTTCCTGAGGGGCTCACCGTCAACATCACCAGGGTCATCTCGTCTGATCTTATACCGCAACGCACCGCATACCGGGCATGCGTTCAGATCCTTGTATGCACCACGGTAGAGGATGCAGTCATTAGGGCATGCATGTATCTTCTCCACCTCCAATCCTAGAGGGCATATGACCTTCTTTGCTGCGTATGTACTGTCGGGCAATTCGTTATCCTTTGGAAGCTTCTTCAATATTTTCAGTAGCTTCTCAAATCCTTTGTCAGCCACAACATTCTCTGCCTTCCACTGCAGCAATTCCAGTACGGTACCGAGCTTTGTGTTGCCATCTTCGCAATTGGGGTATAATCCTTTTTTGTGATCCTCTAACATGCGATCGAACTTCAGCTTCTCCTTTTGACTAATGCATTGCGTCCTTGCATCGACAATGACCCGGCGGAGATCATCATCATCGGGCACATCGTCTGGTTCCTCTTGATCTTCAGCAGCTTCACCCGTGGCAACATCATTGGGCACATCGTCTGGTTCCTCTTAATCTTCACCAGCTCCCCCCGTTGCAGCATCACCATATTCAGGGGGCACATAGTTGTCATCGTACTCTTCTTCTTCGCCGTCTTCCATCATAACCCCTATTTCTCCGTGCCTCGTCCAAACATTATAGTGTGGCATGAAACCCTTGTAAAGCAGGTGGGAGTGAAGGATTTTCCGGTTAGAGTAAGACCTCGTATTCCCACATTCAGTGCATGGACAACACATAAAACCATTCTGCTTGTTTGCCTCAGCCGCATCGAGAAACTCATGCACGCCCTTAATGTACTCGCGGGTGTGTCTGTCACCGTACATCCATTGCCGGTTCATCTGTGCGTGCATTATATATAATTAAGTGTCCAAATTAATAGAAGTGTACAAATCTCGAGGAAAATGGAGCTTGAAGGTCGAGCTTCGAGAGGAGAAAGCTTAAGTAGTGTGGCTCGGGCATTCCATCGAACACCTCATGTGCATAGGAGGTGAGCTAGAGCACCACAAAGCCCTCTCCCCCTCGGCCAAAAAAAACAGAGCGCTGTGCTCTGCTCTTGCGCGAGGGGGTATATATAGGCACCTCATTGGTCCCGGTTGGTGGCTTGAACCGGGACCAAAGGAGCCTTTGGTCCCGGTTCAAGCCACCAACCGGGACCAATGGTGGTGGGCCAGGAGCGAGGCCCATTGGTCCCGGTTCGTCCCACCAACCGGGACCAAAAGGTCCAGACGAACCGGGACCAATGGCCCACGTGGCCCGGCCGGCCCCCTGGGCTCACGAACCGGGACCAATGCCCACATTGGTCCCGGTTCTACACTGAACCGGGACTAATGGGCTGAGCCGGCCTGGACCATAGCCCTGTTTTCTACTAGTGGTCGCTGCTTTGGCAACGCTAGTAGCCGGGTTGCAGCTCCGTGTCGTGCTCTCCACCGATGCTCGCTGTCGACCCTCGCAACAACAAAAAGTTGTCAAAAAAATAGCTCTGTATCGCCGCACCCTGTTGAATTATTGAAAACCTGGTTCCAGCAAATTGAAGCTATGGTTGTAGTAAAACCAAACTATGGTTGTAGCAAGAAATCGCTGTTATATAGAAAGAACGAAATCCGATGGAAGCATTTTTTGGTGCTGGTTCCAGCAAACCTGGTCGTGGTTGCAGCACTCCCCCGCCCCCTCTGTACAAACTCGCCGCGGTCACCCCCTGCAGCTCGTCGCGGTCACCGGTTCCTGCAAAAAAAAGGGGCACAGCTGTAGCTTCTGCGTCAACGGTTGTAGCATTCCCTTGTGCTCCGCCGTCGTTCCTGCCAGTCGAGGACTCGAGGTAGTAACAACTCCGTTGCCGATTGCAGCTTTTCGCCGGTGTGGTTCCAGCTTTTCACCAGCACGGTTCTAGCAGAAATGCCAGCTGGTTGCAGCACCGGAGCCCCGCCATCTCCATTGCCGGCGAACGCTGGTTACAGCTCCAGTGTAGCCGGTTCCAGCAAAATTGTTTGCCGCTTCCAGCAAAATCATTTGCCGGTTCCAGCATCCGCATCATCCGTCCTAGCTCTTGATAGTAGATGGTCCCAACAAAAATCTTCTGCGGCTGCAGCTTCGCCGGCAACGTTTTGACCATCCTGAATCGCCAGTTGCAGCTCGGGGGGTAGTAGCTGATTTGGGGAAGACATGGCCGCTAGAGGTAGGTGATGTTGTGGAGAGAGAGAGAGAGAGAGAGAGAGGAATTTGGTGCTCGCCGCGCTTGGGGAAGACGAGATCATCGGTGGCATATGGTGGCCAACGCACAAAAAGAGAGAGCACATGAAGGAGCTGAGCAGGTAGGCAGTCATGCAAGGGAGCAACAAGAAACACACACACAGAGAGAGAGAGGGGAAAAGAGAGAAAGGGATAAGGTCGGGGATGGATGTGTGGATGGTAGGAGCGGTATGAAAGGGATAAGGCACGAGATAGAATTTTTTTGCGTGGGGCCACTGTTCGCTAGTTTGCGCGTGGGAGACGACTGGCGCAAGCTTCGGCCGGTCCGCCGGCTCGAAACGTTTACCTAAAAATAAACTCGAATACGCACGAGTGTGAACTTGGACGGAGTATCTTATATTGCAGTTAAGTTAGGGTAAATGTGAAAAATAGAACATCAATCTATTCGTAATCTATGTCCACCGAGTTCAATCATAGAGCCCTGGCGAAGCTCCGGCGTAACTTCTCCCGCGCCGGTATTCAACATAAGCCCACTCCACCTGTTCTCCCGCCGCTGCCACCGCCAAGAGCTTCCTGCTGCGGCAGGACAGGAGCTGCCTGAAGTGGCTGGACGCACAGCAGGTGGCGGCGGTGTAGTACGCGAGCTCTTCACCTGCATGTCAACGCAAGACCTAGTAAAGACAGCTAGGGCATCACTTGCTGTGGCGTGTTCCTCCTCTGGGAGTTGCAGCCGGGCCCTGTCATTGCTGACGGTCTAACGCGCATGCCGGTCATGTTAGAGGCGGCGACGCACAGGCGCGGCATCATGGTTGAGTGTGTGTCTTAGGTGAATGTGCTCTGGCATGCGGTCGAGGCTGGGTTCTGAACGCACGGCGATGGAACTCGACGACGGAGACTGTGTGCGAGAGCGATCACCTGTGCATGGGCTCACCGGGATGGGACGGCGCGTAACTGCAGCTTCGCCTCCACACGGACGCACGCCATCGCTGATTCCTCTACCATGGCCTACGTGCCCCTATATCTGATGCGTGGTGCAGAGGGCTCCGTCGAGTCATGGGTCACAGACCAACCATGAGATCAAGATGTATGGGCGTAGGTAGATGTTGCCGGGACTTTGATTTGAAATGAGGAGAATTTATAGGAGGATGAGGCGGTAAAGCAGACCGAAGTTTTCTGGAAAGAAAGAGAAGGAAAGCGGCAGCGTCTAAAAAATGGAATCAACCCAGGTGTCAAGACAAACAAAGGATTAATGCCTGTAATAAAGTGATACAGAGCTTTTGCAAATTCTTGGACACGTCCGGCAAGAGGTTTTGCTCATGTGTATGTGATAATTGGATCTCTGATGTGTGCACGCTGGGGGTACATATAAAGTGCCAGCACATCGGAAAAGTTGTTGCGTATTTTTGCCAAAATCATTGTATGCCTTGAGAATTCACTCTGCTGAGTAGTTACTTGCTGGCAGGCCATGTTAAATTGCCATTGCTTGGTTTGTGCCGGCTCTTGTGCAGTAAATAGTTTTTTTATTGTGACTTCAAGTTCATAGTAGTTATAGTAATGTAGTTGTTGATGGAAATATTGTAATTTGCACAGACTAAAGCTGCGACAATTAGTATGGATCGGGGGGAGTACTTTTCATTAGGATATTGTTTCATTCTACGCTGATAAGTTATGGTGCTACTTCTCCCTGATTTCTTCATTGTGTATTCATGTTTTCAACTCGCAGGTGCAGAATAAAAAAAATGGTAGTAAGCCTTTTTTTTTGAATGTTGGCAAAGCTTGCCAAATTCATTGATCAGAAGGGGAGTAACAGAACACCTCCAACGGAGGAAAGCACAGCAAAAGGGCTGGTGCAGAAAGAAAAGAAAGAAAATGGACACCCGCCGACACCAACACAAACCCAAGATCCACCAGCAACCGTGCACATCATCGGAATCCATCGTCGAGGCCTCCAAGATGACGCCTCCAAGAAAGAAGTGGTATCTAGAACACTACCGTCATCCGATCTGGCTCCGCCAGATCTTAGGTTTTCACCCGGAGACCTCCGCCATGAGGCAAGAAGGGCAATGAGCTCCACGGCGGCACCTCCAAGGAAGAAGACGACATCCAAAAATGCCGTTACCGTCGGCACCGACGAGGTCGATGCAAGATTTTCATCCGGAGTCAAGCCTTCTGCCAACCATCCAGAATCCGAGACCAACCCAACACCACCGGGCAGAACAAGGCCAAGCACACCACCAGACACGGTATAGTCGCTACCGCACGCAGAACCTAGGCGAGCACATGCCAACCTGACCGGTCCGCACCGCCGCTCGCAGGACCTGGGCGAACCAAATCGACTCCGGCCATCCTCCGGCTCCGTGCGCAGATCTGGGCGAGAATTCACACCGCAGCGCACAGGAAATACCGAAGTAGAACCATAGTTGACCGGCCTGCACCGCAGCGCGCCGAACAGAGCAAAACCAAGCCAAGACTTAACGTGCTCGCGCCGCCGCGCGCAAGGACCGGACCTCTGTGCTGGATCTGGTCTGCCCGAGCTTCCTCTAGCACCAACAGGTTGGAAGGCGCCCCTGCTCCAGGAGCTGGACGTGCACACGCTTGCAAGGGGGAACCCACCAGCATCCACCGGGCCACCGCTCCCGCCTCCCCTATCCAGGCGCCACCGGCCATCGAGATCTGGGCGCAGGACCGTCCAAACTCAGATCAGGCTTGGAGCCCCTCACCGCCGTGTCGCCAACCCTCCTCATGTACCGACGCCGCCACCAAGCAGATCCTCGCTGGGGGCGCCGGCAGCGTTCATCCCGCGCCCGCGTCAGATCCACGCCACCCTGCAGCGCTCCTCCTCCACCACGCGCGCCGGTGGCCGCATCAGATCTGCACCACCCCGCTGCGCTCTCCCCTCCACCTCGCACGCCGGCGGCCGCGCCAGATCCGCGCCACCCTGCAGCGCTCCCCCCGCCACCTCGCGCGCCGCCAGAACCACGCCGCCCGCGCCAAGGCGCAGCAAGGACGCACCCTCCCAACGCGCACGTCGACGACCGCGTTGCCCGTCAGCCGCCAGGAACCCGACGGCGCCTCGTCGAGATCCACATTCCCGTGACGGAGCCGCCCCCGCGCAGCTCGTGCTCCTCACGAGATGGAGAAGACCCCGCCGCCGCCGCCGCCGCTCGGGCTTTGCCCGCCGGCGTACTCCGGCGGCGGCGAGGAGGGTAGGGCGAGGCGGGAAGTTGACTGGCGGCGGCGATTTAGGGTTCTTCCGGGCCGCTGCGGGGAGCGACACGGGAGTTTTCTATTTTGCCCTATGCCAATGGTAGTAAGCCTTGTAGCTGCCGATGTAGACAGTAAGACTGCCAATGTCGACTGTAAAACATTAAGTACAGTAGCTACATGCCTGTTCACGCATATAGTGTGGATTTGTGTGAATTCCCCAATGACGAATTAACAACTTGTGGGCCCCTATCTATTCGGTCGATACATAGTGTTTATAGGTGGTGTCTTTATTGTATGTAGTAAATTTCAAATTAAAGTTACAGTACTATGTGGATAAAGTTATATTCAGAAAAAAGAAAATAATGTATAGAAAAAAATTGAAAGGCGAATTGGAAAATGTGATTTTATTGGTCACATGGTCGACATATTTTACTGAATAGAAGAACCCATTGGCATTCTCACACTAAGATCAAATAAAATAGAGCCGGTCATAGCTTATATCATTCTAGTGCGACCTCCCGTGGGATTGGTGCAGGAGATGAAGTGGTATATATAGAGCTTTTGCAAATTCTAGATTGAGCAGGTACGATGAAGTGGTATAGAGCTTTTGCATGCGATGAAGATTGAGCAGGCCTGCCGTGTGTTGTTGGGCTTAATTAAAAGTGGCCCGCCCATTGGACCGATGGACACCACACTGATTTGAGCAGGCCTGAAAAGCCTGCATGCATGCGCGCGCAGCCCTGCGTCGCCCGCGCTCGCAGCGTTCGACGTTGCATGCATGCCAGAGAGCACACCCGACACCCCCGTTGCATTATGGCTATTCTAGATGGCCGACCGTGTCGCTGCATGCATGTTTTTATGACTGGTCATAGTGGGGAGTAACTTAGACTAGTAGACTCATTTTGTTTCGGGAAGCGCTATGTTATAGTAACATATTATGTTACCACAAGCATCTCTTTCCTTATTAAATAGTTGCCACATAAGCAAAATTGTTTTGGGATGTGTTAAGTTACTACCTAAGTTACTCCCACTATGGCTAGCCTCAAGCATGCAGAAGCTCATCTCTCAATGCGTTTTAATGGATAGTCTGCGACACATGCCGTTGGCATTACTACCACGATGCCACATTTGCCATGCACGTGTACACACAGGTTGGCTCGGGTGGATCGATGCCACATTGCCTGTTTCCCATGCCATTACTACCACGATGGAGGAGAGAGGAAAACAAAACGGTGCACCTCGGCTATTTAAGCACACCCAAGCCTACATCTTCCTTTCACTCTCCTTCATCTCCCATCTGCCCACTCAGTCCCTTCTTCGCCACAAGCTGTCCCAAGATCCACCCGATTGAAGCCAAGATGCAGTTCACCGGGGCTACCTCCCGTGCGCCGCCCACCGTCCCCGAGTGGCTCTACCCTGCCGGAGTCCGGGTGGAGAACAGTGTGGGCGATCTCGAGGTGGAGGGGGGCAACGGGGCTGACCGAGTACTTCCTCTTCGCCGGCTACCGCCACCTCCCGAGGGGCTCTCTGGTCATGTTCCGTGTCGAATAGGTCAGTAAAAACACCTATCCTATCGGGCTTATCGTGAGGTTCACCAACCCCTTCGACGCCTACTACCTCCTCGGTCGTGTTTTTTGGTGTGGATGCGAGTTCATCGCATTCACCATGTTCAACATCTTCACGGATTTCGACAGCGCCTTCCCCACTGATGAAGGCATGCACACCCTCCCGTACCGCACTGACAACGACGAGTGAAGGAGTTGGCCATGGAAGAGTTCGCCTTGGAGCAAGCAAGCAAGTCGGTGGTGTTAGGTGTCATGTGTTATCTTATCTAGAGTCCCGTTTTATTTATGTTGTGTTGGGTTGAACTATCTATATAAGTTCTAATGGTACTATCTATGTCGTGCTTGGGCTGATCTATCTAAGTTGTAATGGTACTATCTAGTTCATGCAATGCTACTACTTATGCTACTATATTGATGTGTTCTATCTAGTTGATATTGGCCAGTTGATATATATTGTGCTTGATGTTCTATGTAGTTGATCTATGTGTTACTAATAAAAGGAAGATTCCACTATGGACATGCAAGTGTACGGGTACCCAATTGTTTTGGAAGAAAAATCATATATTGGTGTGCTGCATGTAGGCATGCATGTTTCTAGGCCCTAGCTAATAGGGTCACCCTAGCTAGTAGGTGTATGTAGATGGATCCGCAACCATGGACATGCAACTAGGACATGTAACCATGGACATGCAACTAATTAGTTCATGCAAATAATTATTTTATTAACTCAAATGCCCAAAATAAATATTTCCGAGCTCCTAGAAATATTGGTTTGGATTTTACCTCTGGCCAATATTTTCAGAGCAAAATAGGAACATTTTATTGGACCTATTTGAAGCAAATTTTAATTTGATCATTTCCAAAAATGATTTCTGAGGCTTTCACATATCCCCATTTAATTTGGGTTTCATGGAACCGTAGACATGCATAAAAACAATCACAAAACAATAGTGGACAAGCAACAAATATGTAAAGCAAAACAAAAGAGTTACAATACATACATGTGTTCATGCAGCCATTTTATGAATTGCTACATTTAAGGAGGATCCATCTATCCTCCTTAAAATGATTCAATTTATTTAATGTATCACATAATGTTTTATCGATTTACATTTGTGTATCAAAAAATGACCCATCACAAAATTTAGTGCATCAAGCGGGTGGGCTTGTTTTCTATTTGGGCCTGCATTTTCTCACAGTACTCATCAGCCCACGACCCAATAACGTTTTTTTACCATGAACTCTACACATGCACTCTATTAACTAAAGAATTACTGCATTTTATGAATTGCTACATTTTATTCATCAATTGCTGCATTTTATTCATCAGGGGGAGCAAACAATCCATGGGCTAACTAGAACTGTAACTGAGAATATCATTGGGTCCGAATATCATTACCAGAATTCATACTTTGCTTCACACAAATTCAAATTCAGCTAACAAATGATCCCTGACTAACTGAAACTACTAGCTAGACACAATAATTGAAATTAGGGACCCCTGACTCTGAAACTAGCTTGACACACTAACTGAAACTCTAACAATTTCTAGTGATTCATGAACATCAATAAAAGAAACCCATAGCAATGACAACAATAAAATTCTCCAGCCATCATATTTGCTTGCTGCTTCAAATCGATCGGCTGCTTTAGTTGCTTGCCCATTTTCTTCAATTCACACTTCACTTCAGCACTGTCCAGCATTGGATCGGCTCTGTGCACCAAATGGGGGGTGTGTTCCACTCCAAGCTGCCCCCCAAAATTGAGCTCTTGGGTTGAAGCCTGCAATTTCAACCTCTCAACGTACTCATCAAGCCACTCGAAATGTCCACATTTCTTCAGAACCTGAAAATTAGGGGTCAACGACGCATGAACCCTAGATCAGATCCACCGCCCAAACTCGACGAAAAAATAAAGAAATCGGGGGAAATTAAACAAGTTGTTTGGTGCGGTACACGGATCTAACCTGCCCCGACCGTGGCCTGCTCAAGCATTTCACGAACTCGCGCCCACAGTTGCCATTTTCCTCCTTCACACGAGTCAAACGCTTCAGAGGCTCCATGCGCAGGCAATCGAGGCATCTTGTCAACGACACTGGACCATACTGCGTCCCTGATTGGCGGAAGGTCAAAGTCGAGCTAGACATCACTCGTCGGCGGCGCGCTTCGGTGCCAGAGAAGAGGAAGAACAAGGTGGGGGGGGGGGGAGGAAAGGGGAAGTGCGAGCAATGGGGGTGGGCTGGGTCGGGTCGGGGCACGTTGATGAGCACGGGCATACTTATGTGGATAAGTTGTGGGTCCCGTACACATGTGAGTAAGTGGTGGGTCCCACATTGATGGGTCCCGCGTGTCATAACTCAAACTACTAACCCCTCGTGTTTTGCATTTTATGGTTAAACAGGGCCACCATGTCGCATTGGAGCTATAGTTGGCTGCAAAGATATCGCGCTAGAGTTATTTTCGTCAACTACGTCACACTCCATCCAATTCACCTCAAAGGTGTCGCACACGAGCTATCGACCCAAAATCTGTACCATGTTCTCTCCAATCCGGCTTGTTTTTAACCTTGTTGTTTTTTAGGAATGGAATTGCTCACGTGGCAGGAGAGACCGGGATTGCAAACTTATTTAAAGAAAAAACGAAGTGAGTGCATGCATGCATGCGTACGCCGGCCGGGTTACAACAGCATGCATCGGGACTGCAATGGAGCGCCACCGCGGTCATCAGGCTGCAATGGAGCTCCACCGTTGATGCATTGGAGCATCGCCGTGGTCATCAGGCTGCAGTGGAGCTCCGCCGTTGATGCATTGGAGCACCGCCATGGTCATCAGGCTGCAATGGAGCTTCGCCGGTGCTGCGACGGCGACTGCAACGGGCCAGCCATGGCGGTTGCAACTCCGGCGCTGCAATGGAGCTCCGTCGGTACTGCTACGACTACCGCGCCGTGACGGCCATGGCGGATGCAACTCCGGCGCTGCAATGGAGCTCCGTCGGTGCTGCTACGACGACCGCAACGGGCCGGCCATGGCGGTTGCAACCCCGTCGATGCAATGGAGCTCCGTCGGTGCTGCGACTGGCCGGCCATGGCGGTTGCAACTCCGGCGCTGCAATGGACCTTCGTCGGTGCTGTGACGACGACCGCGACAGGCTGGCCATGACGTTGCAACTCCGGTGCTGCAATGAAGTTTCGCCGGGCTGCTACCTTGGAGCTTTTGCCGCACCGGCATTTTAATGGAGCTTTGCCGGGCATCCTTGGAGGTTGGAGCTTTTGCCGCACCCCCGCGCTGCATTGGAGCTTCGCCGGGGCTGCAATGGAGCACCACCGGGGCTATGGAAGCTGTGATGGTGATGCAATGGAGATTCGCGGGGCTGCAATGGAGCTTTGCTAGACGCCTACGGTGCTGTGTTGAAGCGTGCGGCGTTGCTGACTTGCTGTGATCGAACGGCCACTGGCGCATAGATCAAACGGCTAGCAAGGTGGATGATTTCCTAGAGAAATCATCCGATTAATTTGTAGCAGCCGCCTTAAAAAATACGTCTGCCCTATATCATTAAACTGTCATCATCAGAAGCTAATTGGCAATAGCAATGATATTAAGACATTCAAGCAATGATCAGTAAGAGAAGTGTAAAACCATTGCGCGTGTCACAAAGGTCCGAATATCATTGCGCATGTCACAGTAAGCTAGTATGAAATACCCCTGTCTTTCGCTAAATTAAGTTAGCTGGAGCTCTTCATCTTTTCAATGGTAGTAACACCCCTCTCACCACCTAGACAATAGATACTTAGTTTGAGCTTGTGTACTAGAGCACAGAATAACAATAACCAACAATTGCAGAAGAGAACCTATTGATCTACTGTGATCCAAATTCTAATCATAGGTAAGAAAAAAGCATAGTATATGTATCAAATATGTAAAGATTCATGCAGTTTGACATGTAGCCGTAGAGGAATATCCGCTCATCGCCTTCCTTGCAGTAAGCATGACATGGCGTATCCCTGAAAGCCAAAAAATGAGATTGGGTGGCCTTGTCACGGTAACATATACAGTTCAGAGCTTGAAGTGTTTGTCAGAATAAATATAGCATAGTCCTCGTCTGCACTGCAGAGGACGTTGCTCTTGTTCGTGAGCGCGCAAGGGACGCGGCCGGCGGAAAGCAGATGACGGCGCACACATTGGCACTATCATTGGGCACACCGGGCGAGCGAAGAGCGGACTAGAGCACCCGACACAAGCGCTCATACATACGCGCATACACTCATCTCTATGAACGCACACACACGTACACTCTATCCCTATGAGCATCCGCAGCTCATTAACCTTGGTAGCAGCAGCCTGGACTTCCTAAAAGCGGCCTGGCCGGGAGCACATGCATGGAAGGCTGACCATCCTTCCCAATGGGGGGCAAGATCTAGAAGGAGAAATATTGGGGTAAGATCAAAGCCAGATCCAATTTATTGAAACCCTAACTGCAAGCTACAACTATGGCTGTACAAGAGGTGGTACCCTCACCCAACTGAACTCTGATGGTCGCCGGGGCAGAAAGTGGAGAAGCCTGAGTCAGGAATTTGGGAGCGATCCTTGAAGACTCGTTTTTTCAAACTCGTTCTCGAAGACGCGTTTGTTTCGCGAGAGGAGGAGAAACCAGAGTGTTTGTGTTTTGTTTTGGAGGCCTTCTACAAATTTTACTGGATGCACGGGGTGTTTTCGCTAAAGTGCAAGTTAAGTAACTCGGGTCATTCTCATCCTTAGATTCCACATCGGATGGTCCAAATAGCACAAAGGCAAGCACACCATCACCACCAACTGGCTTTTTATAGAAGTAGACATAAAATATATAGACCTATGTCTATTAATTTTTTAACACTACTGATCGTTATCACGGGCGGTTGGCAGCTGCTGCAGCCAAGGCACTTGATCTCCGGTTCCAATCCGAAAACCATATATTTATCTTTGTTTTTTCTTTCTATCTTCTGCTGACAAATGGAACCCATCCACATGTGCTTCCGACCATCCGGACCTTTTTGTGCCACATAGGAAATCCCTGTTTGGATAGAACCGCGGGGGTTAAAAACAACCGGATTAGAGAGGACATGGTACAGATTTCTGGGATTCGGAGGTGAGGGTTCATTCTCGACGAGACTTATAACTTCAGGGTTTAAATCAGACTTTCACTCTGTTTGATTAGCTTTTGATCGAGCTAACTAGAAAAACATTCCACTGAAATAACGTATAAACGCGGTGAGGTGCGCGGGGAGGAGGGGGGCTATAGCCCCCCTGCACATTATGTATTAGTCCCGGTATTTTTTTTTCTACAAATCAGAACTTACCTTTCTTTTAATAATTGTTTTTTAGATAGCTCGTAATTGATGCCAAACGGTCAAATCTTGTCTTTCTTATCTATGTATATCCAAGAAGACACTGCCCGTATGTCATCCGGTTCCAGGTCAGCAGCAACGCATTGGCACAGCATAGTGATCCCGTGGCCAGCGCCAGGCCGCAGGCTACCTCGTGCCTCTGGCAGCTGGCCGCCTAGTGTTTGCCGACGCAGAACTTCCTGAAGGTGGGGTTGATGATGACACCCAACGCGGTAGGGGTGGGCATAAAAACCTACGAACTGAAGATCAAACCGATACCGAAACAAAAAAAACAAATTTTAGGTTTTTGTCGCTGCTACAGTAAATTTGGTTTTCTAGTATACTAACCGAATTTAATGTGGACTGTCTTGGCATGGTGATTGGGGATGGGGGTGGTGGCGGTAATATACTTGTGCGCGGTGAGGTTGGGGGAGGAGCCGTCGGTGGTCTTGTGTAGATCAGTACAGGGGCGGGACATCGGTCGACCTTCAGCTCAAGCTCGCTCCAGGAGGTGGAGGAGGAATTGGTGTTCTGGGATATAGGGTTGTGAGAATGGGAGGACTAAGAGCATGGGAGGCAAACTTGAGAGTGTAGGGGTGTGTGCTCGATCGGTGGGTGATTGCAGTGAAAGTCGGCGCCGTTCGTTCTTTGGAGATACGGGGGAAGATCTTCGACGAGGTGGCGGCAAGGGAATGGGTGGAGCACCTTGGACGAAGCACGGCAAGGCGGCGGCAGGAAAATGGGCAGAACACAAGGGAAGGGAGGAAGGATGGCTAGGCGACGGGTGTCGTTCTTCTTCCTCTTCTCCCATCTTCTGGTCGATGAGATTGAGCGAGAGCTTCAATATGATGAGCCAGTTTTGCCCTCTTGCCGCGCGCGAGAATATTTCCTCTGGTGGAGTAGCAGCCACATAGTGGAGGTGGCTGATGAGTTTCTGTTTTGGAGTATCATGCATGGGTGTGACCAAGAGACGTTGTGAGAAGGACCTAAAGTAGCGAAAGTGTTGTTCTAAGCCCGAGCTCATGTGAGCTCCGTGCAAAGTAAAATTCAAAATAATTGATTTTTTATAAAAACTCTGCTTTTTGTGTGTGAAAGATTGACAAGATGTTTGTTTGCTTGCAAAATTTCATCACCATATGACATTGGTGCAAATCATGGGAAAAAATCAAAGCCCCAAAATGTTATTTTCAAACGCATATTGAAGCATCGATTTTGTTATTTTCCTCGATTTTCATGAATGTCATATGGTGTTGAAATTCTGCAAGCCAACAAACATTTGTCAATGTTTCACACACCAAAAACTTCATAATTTTTTGAATTTCTTTTCATTTTTTTGATTTTACTGTGCTCGGAAGTAGAACATTCGCGTGGCCTTAAGTGGGGGAATGTACGTGTAGGGCGTATCCCATGGAGAAATTGAGGGAATGAGCTAGCTCTTGGGTATCCACTACATCGATCAATGATTGATTAATTTCCCACTGGACACAGCATGAGTATGAATGCACGGATGCTGGGCCGTCTCCAGAAATACGGGGCCTCGGCCGAAAACCAAAATAGTGAAGGAAATATGCCCTAGACGCAATAATAAAGTTATTATTTATTTCCTTATAATCATGATAAATGTTTATTATTCATGCTAGAATTGTATTAACCGGAAACATAATACATGTGTGAATACATAGACAAACAGAGAGTCACTAGTATGCCTCTACTTGACTAGCTCGTTAATCAAAGATGGTTATGTTTCCTAACCATGGACAAAGAGTTGTTATTTGATTAACGAGGTCACATCATTAGTTGAATGATCTGATTGACATGACCCATTCCATTAGCTTAGCACCTGATCGTTTAGTATGTTGCTATTGCCTTCTTCATGACTTATACATGTTCCTATGACTATGAGATTATGCAACTCCCATTTACCGGAGGAACACTTTGGGTGCTACCAAACGTCACAACGTAACTGGGTGATTATAAAGGAGCATTACAGGTGTCTCCAAAGGTAGATGTTGGGTTGGCGTATTTCGAGATTAGGATTTGTCACTCCGATTGTCGAAGAGGTATCTCTGGGCCCTCTCGGTAATACACATCACATAAGCCTTGCAAGCATTACAACTAATATGTTAGTTGTGAGATGATGTATTACGGAACGAGTAAAGAGACTTGCCGGTAACAAGATTGAACTAGGTATTGGATACCGACGATCGAATCTCGGGCAAGTAACATACCGATGACAAAGGGAACAACGTATGTTGTTATGCGGTCTGACCGATAAAAATCTTCGTAGAATATGTAGGAGCCAATATGGGCATCCAGGTCCCGCTATTGGTTATTGACCGGAGACGTGTCTCGGTCATGTCTACATTGTTCTCGAACCCGTAGGGTCCGCACGCTTAAGGTTACGATGACAGTTACATTATGAGTTTATGCATTTTGATGTACCGAAGGTTGTTCGGAGTCCCGGATGTGATCACGGACATGACGAGGAGTCTCGAAATGGTCGAGACATAAAGATTGATATATTGGAAGCCTGTGTTTGGAAACCGGAAGTGTTCCGGATGAAATCGGGATTTTACCGGGTTACCGGGAGGTTACCGGAACCCCCCGGGAACCATATGGGCCTTCATGGGCCTTAGTGGAAAGGAGAAAGGGGCAGCCCAAGGTGGCTGCGCCACTTCCCCCTCCCCTAGTCCTATTAGGACTAGGAGAAGGTGGCCGGCCCCCCTCTCTCTCTTTCCCCCCCTCGGGGAATCCTAGTTGGAATAGGATTGGGGGGGGAGTCCTACTCCCGGAAGGAGTAGGACTCCTCCTGCGCCCTCTCCCTTGGCCGGCGCCCCCCTCCCCCCTTGGCTCCTTTATATACTGAGGTAGAGGCACCCTAGAACACACAAGTTGATCCACGTGATCTATCCCTTAGCCGTGTGCGGTGCCCCCTGCCACCATATACCTCGATAATACTGTAGCGGAGTTTAGGCGAAGCCCTGCTGCTGTAGTTCATCAATATCGTCACCACGCCGTCGTGCTGACGGAACTCTTTCCCGACACTTTGCTGGATCGGAGTCCGGGGATCGTCATCGAGCTGAACGTGTGCTCGAACTCGGAGGTGCCGTAGTTTTGGTGCTTGATCGGTTGGATCGTGAAGACGTACGACTACTTCCTCTATGTCGTGTCATCGCTTCCGCAATCGGTCTGCGTTGGGTACGTAGGCAACACTCTCCCCCTCGTTGCTATGCATCACATGATCTTGCGTGTGCGTAGGAAATTTTTTGAAATTACTACGAAACCCAACAGTGGCATCCGAGCCTAGGTTATTTATGTTGATGTTATATGCACGAGTAGAACACAAGTGAGTTGTGGACGATACAAGTCATACTGCCTACCAGCATGTCATACTTTGGTTCGGCGGTATTGTTGGACGAGACGACCCGGACCAACCTTACGCGTACGCTTACGCGAGACCGGTTCCCTCGACGTGCTTTGCACAGAGATGGCTTGCGGGCGACTGTCTCTCCAACTTTAGTTGAACCAAGTATGGCTACGCCCGGTCCTTGCGAAGGTTAAAATGGAGTCTATTTGACAAACTATCGTTGTGGTTTTGATGCGTAGGTGAGATTGGTTCTTACTTAAGCCCGTAGCAGCCACGTAAAACTTGCAACAACAAAGTAGAGGACGTCTAACTTGTTTTTGCAGGGCATGTTGTGATGTGATATGGTCAAGGCATGATGCTGAATTTTATTGTATGAGATGATCATGTTTTGTAACCGAGTTATCAGCAACTGGCAGGAGCCATATGGCTGTCGCTTTATTGTATGCAATGCAATCGCGATGTAATGCTTTACTTTATTACTAAACGGTAGTGATAGTCGTGGAAGCATAAGATTGGCGAGACGACAACGATGCTACGATGGAGATCAAGGTGTCGCGCCGGTGACGATGGTGATCATGACGGTGCTTCGGAGATGGAGATCACAAGCACAAGATGATGATGGCCATATCATATCACTTATATTGATTGCATGTGATGTTTATCTTTTTATGCATCTTATCTTGCTTTGATTGACGGTAGCATTATAAGATGATCTCTCACAAAATTATCAAGAAGTGTTCTCCCTGAGTATGCACCGTTGCCAAAGTTCGTCGTGCCCAGACACCACGTGATGATCGGGTGTGATAAGCTCTACGTCCATCTACAACGGGTGCAAGCCAGTTTTGCACACGCAGAATACTCAGGTTAAACTTGACGAGCCTAGCATATGCAGATATGGCCTCGGAACATGGAGACCGAAAGGTCGAGCGTGAATCATATAGTAGATATGATCAACATAAACGATGTTCACCATTGAAAACTACTCCATCTCACGTGATGATCGGTTATGGTTTAGTCGATTTGGATCACGTAATCACTTAGAAGATTAGAGGGATGTCTATCTAAGTGGGAGTTCTTAAGTAATATGATTAATTGAACTTAAATTTATCATGAACTTAGTACCTGATAGTATCTTGCTTGTTTATGTTGATTGTAGATAGATGGCTCGTGCTGTTGTTCCGTTGAATTTTAATGCGTTTCTTGAGAAAGCAAAGTTGAAAGATGATGGTAGCAATTACACGGACTGGGTCCGTAACTTGAGGATTATCCTCATTGCTGCACAGAAGAATTACGTCCTGGAAGCACCGCTGGGTGCCAGGCCTGCTGCTGGAGCAACACCAGATGTTATGAACGTCTGGCAGAGCAAAGCTGATGACTACTCGATAGTTCAGTGTGCCATGCTTTACGGCTTAGAATCGGGACTTCAACGACGTTTTGAACATCATGGAGCATATGAGATGTTCCAGAAGTTGAAGTTAATATTTCAAGCAAATGCCCGAATTGAGAGATATGAAGTCTCCAATAAGTTCTATAGCTGCAAGATGGAGGAGAACAGTTCTGTTAGTGAGCATATACTCAAAATGTCTGGGTATAATAATCACTTGATTCAATTGGGAGTTAATCTTCCGGATGATTGCGTCATTGACAGAATTCTCCAATCACTGCCACCAAGCTACAAGAGCTTCGTGATGAACTATAATATGCAAGGGATGAACAATACTATTTCCGAGCTCTTCGCAATGCTGAAAGCTGCGGAGGTAGAAATCAAAAAGGAGCATCAAGTGTTGATGGTTAACAAAACCACTAGTTTCAAGAAAAAGGGCAAAGGGAAGAAGAAGGGGAACTTCAAGAAGAACGGCAAACAAGTTGCTGCTCAGGAGAAGAAACCCAAGTCTGGACCTAAGCCTGAAACTGAGTGCTTCTACTGCAAGCAGACTGGTCACTGGAAGCGGAACTGCCCCAAGTATTTGGCGGATAAGAAGGATGGCAAGGTGAACAAAGGTATATGTGATATACATGTTATTGATGTGTACCTTACTAGAGCTCGCAGTAGCACCTGGGTATTTGATACTGGTTCTGTTGCTAATATTTGCAACTCGAAACAGGGACTACGGAATAAGCGGGCACTGGCAAAGGACAAGGTGACAATGCGCGTGGGAAACGGTTCCAAAGTCGATGTGATCGCGGTCGGCACGCTACCTCTACATCTTCCTTCGGGATTAATATTAGACCTAAATAATTGTTATTTGGTGCCAGCGTTGAGCATGAACATTATATCTGGATCTTGTTTAATGCGAGACGGTTATTCATTTAAATCAGAGAATAATGGTTGTTCTATTTATATGAGTAATATCTTTTATGGTCATGCACCCTTGAAGAGTGGTCTATTCTTATTGAATCTCGATAGTAGTAATACACATATTCATAATGTTGAAGCCAAAAGATGCAGAGTTGATAATGAAAGTGCAACTTATTTGTGGCACTGTCGTTTAGGTCATATCGGTATAAAGCGCATGAAGAAACTCCATACTGATGGACTTTTGGAACCACTTGATTATGAATCACTTGGTATTTGCGAACCGTGCCTCATGGGCAAGATGACTAAAACACCGTTCTCCGGTACTATGGAGAGAGCAACAGATTTGTTGGAAATCATACATACCGATGTATGTGGTCCGATGAATATTGAGGCTCGTGGCGGATATCGTTATTTTCTCACCTTCACAGATGATTTAAGCAGATATGGGTATATCTACTTGATGAAACATAAATCTGAAACATTTGAAAAGTTCAAAGAATTTCAGAGTGAAGTTGAAAATCATCGTAACAAGAAAATAAAGTTTCTACGATCTGATCGTGGAGGAGAAAATTTGAGTTACGAGTTTGGTGTACATTTGAAAAATTGTGGAATAGTTTCGCAACTCACGCCACCTGGAACACCACAGCGTAATGGTGTGTCTGAACGTCGTAATCGTACTTTACTAGATATGGTGCGATCTATGATGTCTCTTACTGATTTACCGCTATCGTTTTGGGGTTATGCTTTAGAGACGGCCGCATTCACGTTAAATAGGGCACCATCAAAATCCGTTGAGACGACGCCTTATGAACTATGGTTTGGCAATAAACCAAAGTTGTCGTTTCTTAAAGTTTGGGGCTGCGATGCTTATGTGAAAAAGCTTCAACCTGATAAGCTCGAACCCAAATCGGAGAAATGTGTCTTCATAGGATACCCAAAGGAAACTGTTGGGTACACCTTCTATCACAGATCCGAAGGCAAGACATTCGTTGCCAAGAATGGATCCTTTCTAGAGAAGGAGTTTCTCTCGAAAGAAGTGAGTGGGAGGAAAGTAGAGCTTGATGAGGTAACTGTACCTGCTCCCTTACTGGAAAGTAGTACATCACAGAAAACTGTTTCAGTGACACCTACACCAGTTAGTGAGGGAGCCAATGATAATGATCATGAAACTTCAGATCAAGATACTACTGAACCTCGTAGATCAACCAGAGTAAGATCCGCACCAGAGTGGTACGGTAATCCTGTTCTGCAAGTCATGCTACTAGATCATGATGAACCTACGAACTATGAAGAAGCGATGGTGAGCCCAGATTCCGCAAAGTGGCTTGAAGCCATGAAATCTGAGATGGGATCCATGTATGAAAACAAAGTATGGACTTTGGTTGACTTGCCCGATGATCGGCAAGCAATTGAAAATAAATGGATCTTTAAGAAGAAGACTGACGCTGATGGTAATGTTACTGTCTACAAAGCTCGACTTGTCGCAAAAGGTTTTCGGCAAGTTCAAGGGATTGACTACGATGAGACCTTCTCACCCGTAGCGATGCTTAAGTCCGTCCGAATCATGTTAGCGATTGCCGCATTTTATGATTATGAAATTTGGCAGATGGATGTCAAAACTGCATTCCTGAATGGATTTCTGGAAGAAGAGTTGTATATGATGCAACCGGAAGGTTTTGTCGATCCAAAGGGAGCTAACAAAGTGTGCAAGCTCCAGCGATCCATTTATGGACTGGTGCAAGCCTCTCGGAGTTGGAATAAACGTTTTGATAGTGTGATCAAAGCATTTGGTTTTATACAGACTTTCGGAGAAGCCTGTATTTACAAGAAAGTGAGTGGGAGCTCTGTAGCATTTCTGATATTATATGTGGATGACATATTGCTGATTGGAAATGATATAGAATTTCTGGATAGCATAAAGGGATACTTGAATAAAAGTTTTTCAATGAAAGACCTCGGTAAAGCTGCTTACATATTAGGCATTAAGATCTATAGAGATAGATCAAGACGCTTAATTGGACTTTCACAAAGCACATACCTTGACAAAATTTTGAAAAAGTTCAAAATGGATCAAGCAAAGAAAGGGTTCTTGCCTGTGTTACAAGGTGTGAAGTTGAGTAAGACTCAATGCCCGACCACTGCAGAAGGTAGAGAGAATATGAAAGATGTTCCCTATGCATCAGCTATAGGATCTATCATGTATGCAATGCTGTGTACCAGACCTGATGTGTGCCTTGCTATAAGTTTAGCAGGGAGGTACCAAAGTAATCCAGGAATGGATCACTGGACAGCGGTCAAGAACATCCTGAAATACCTGAAAAGGACTAAGGATATGTTTCTCGTATATGGAGGTGACAAAGAGCTCATCGTAAAAGGTTACGTTGATGCAAGCTTTGACACTGATCCGGACGATTCTAAATCGCAAACCGGATACGTGTTTACATTAAATGGTGGAGCTGTCAGTTGGTGCAGTTCTAAACAAAGCGTCGTAGCGGGATCTACATGTGAAGCGGAGTACATAGCTGCTTCGGAAGCAGCGAACGAAGGAGTCTGGATGAAGGAGTTCATATCCGATCTAGGTGTCATACCTAATGCATCGGGTCCAATGAAAATCTTTTGTGACAATACTGGTGCAATTGCCTTGGCAAAGGAATCCAGATTTCACAAAAGGACCAAACACATCAAGAGACGCTTCAACTCCATCCGGGATCTAGTCCAGGTGGGAGACATAGAGATTTGCAAGATACATACGGATCTGAATGTTGCAGACCCGTTGACTAAGCCTCTTCCACGAGCAAAACATGATCAGCACCAAGGTTCCATGGGTGTTAGATTCATTACAGTGTAATCTAGATTATTGACTCTAGTGCAAGTGGGAGACTGAAGGAAATATGCCCTAGAGGCAATAATAAAGTTATTATTTATTTCCTTATAATCATGATAAATGTTTATTATTCATGCTAGAATTGTATTAACCGGAAACATAATACATGTGTGAATACATAGACAAATAGAGAGTCACTAGTATGCCTCTACTTGACTAGCTCGTTAATCAAAGATGGTTATGTTTCCTAACCATGGACAAAGAGTTGTTATTTGATTAACGAGGTCACATCATTAGTTGAATGATCTGATTGACATGACCCATTCTATTAGCTTAGCACCTGATCGTTTAGTATGTTGCTATTGCTTTCTTCATGACTTATACATGTTCCTATGACTATGAGATTATGCAACTCCCATTTACCGGAGGAACACTTTGGGTGCTACCAAACGTCACAACGTAACTGGGTGATTATAAAGGAGCATTACAGGTGTCTCCAAAGGTAGATGTTGGGTTGGCGTATTTCGAGATTAGGATTTGTCACTCCGATTGTCGGAGAGGTATCTCTGGGCCCTCTCGGTAATACACATCACATAAGCCTTGCAAGCATTACAACTAATATGTTAGTTGTGAGATGATGTATTACGGAACGAGTAAAGAGACTTGCCGGTAACAAGATTGAACTAGGTATTGGATACCGACGATCGAATCTCGGGCAAGTAACATACCGATGACAAAGGGAACAACGTATGTTGTTATGCGGTCTGACCGATAAAAATCTTCGTAGAATATGTAGGAGCCAATATGGGCATCCAGGTCCCGCTATTGGTTATTGACCGGAGACGTGTCTCGGTCATGTCTACATTGTTCTCGAACCCGTAGGGTCCGCACGCTTAAGGTTACGATGACAGTTACATTATGAGTTTATGCATTTTGATGTACCGAAGGTTGTTCGGAGTCCCGGATGTGATCACGGACATGACGAGGAGTCTCGAAATGGTTGAGACGTAAAGATTGATATATTGGAAGCCTGTGTTTGGAAATCGGAAGTGTTCCGGGTGAAATCGGGATTTTACCGGGTTACCGGGAGGTTACCGGAACCCCCCGGGAACCATATGGGCCTTCATGGGCCTTAGTGGAAAGGAGAAAGGGGCAGCCCAAGGTGGCTGCGCCACTTCCCCCTCCCCTAGTCCTATTAGGACTAGGAGAAGGTGGCCGGCCCCCCTCTCTCTCTTTCCCCCCCTCGGGGAATCCTAGTTGGAATAGGATTGGGGGGGAGTCCTACTCCCGGAAGGAGTAGGACTCCTCCTGCGCCCTCTCCCTTGGCCGGCGCCCCCCTCCCCCCTTGGCTCCTTTATATACTGAGGTAGAGGCACCCTAGAACACACAAGTTGATCCACGTGATCTATTCCTTAGCCGTGTGCGGTGCCCCCTGCCACCATATACCTCGATAATACTGTAGCGGAGTTTAGGCGAAGCCCTGCTGCTGTAGTTCATCAAGATCGTCACCACGCCGTCGTGCTGACGGAACTCTTCCCCGACACTTTGCTGGATCGGAGTCCGGGGATCGTCATCGAGCTGAACGTGTGCTCGAACTCGGAGGTGCCGTAGTTTCGGTGCTTGATCGGTTGGATCGTGAAGACGTACGACTACTTCCTCTACGTCGTGTCATCGCTTCCGAAGTCGGTCTGCGTTGGGTACGTAGACAACACTCTCCCCCTCGTTGCTATGCATCACATGATCTTGCGTGTGCGTAGGAAATTTTTTAAAATTACTACGAAACCCAACAAATAGGGCCCAAATTTTTGACGAATTCATATAACAGAAGAATTATTGTGTGTGGAGCACACTCTCACTTTCTTATATAATTTGAAGTCTCTTTTATTTTGTACAATATTTATGCAAATATCAAATACAAATGCTAAAAAGGGAATGGGGTAGTAAAGCAATAAACAAACCTCATGTTCAACCTCTACAGCATTATCATCACGAACATCATCGACATTTACATCTGCAGTTCGATTTTCAGAATCAAGTTGAGAGTCTCTCACAAAGTATCTATCAAGTACACCCGTTTGAGATTTAGCCTCAACTTTCGTCCTTTGTTTCTTCTTACGCTCTCCAGCACCAGAACTGTACTTCCTAATTCTAGTAGTCATGATGAAGATTCAGGAAGAAAACCTAAAATAATGCAAGTGATCAAATGAAATGTAATTAGTTTCAAATAGTAAGGATTACCAGATGACTAGATCATTCAAACACAAGAACATAAATTGAAAAAAAGAACCTTGCTCTTGGAGATTAAAACATAATCGGTAGTCCAAGCGTGTGGGTGTTCCTGAATCCTGATCGAAACAACGAGTGGCACCTCGGTCCGCAGCTGTTGCATCCTCGGGCAGCAATTTGATCAGCCGATGGGATCGGACCAGAGGCAACTATGGCGGCACCATTACGTAGAAGGAAAAAGTCCAAAACAAACCTTAAATTTGTACGTGAAAGCTAAATCAAACCCTGAATTCCCAATCCCTGAAATCAGCACACCAAACTCTCTAATCCCGGTCTATTTTAATCCTTGAGAGGATTGAGCTGGTATTTGTTGAACTGGGCCGGCCTAGTAGCGCAGTCGCTTGTGGCACACTACTCTGGTTTTTCCTTTTTATTCACACATGCCTAATTTTACTCAGCAGCCAATGTACATTTTTAACGCACACATGAAATATGTTTTGATAAACTATGGACATTTTCAAATAAATTACGTACATTTTTTAAAATACATGTTTTCAAAAAATTTCTGAATACATGGTAATATTATTCCAAATAGACATTTTACATTTTCTTAATGCCAATAAACATTTTATAAAACTACACGAACATTATTTTACATTGTTCAACATTCTAAAATTGTATACACTTTTTCAAACACATGTCACACATATATTCTGTTAAGGGTATGACACATTTTCTTACAACACGCAAAAACTTTTTTTACATTGTATACACTTTTTATAAATCGCATGAACACATTTTTGAAACTCGTGAACATTCTTGAACTGTTACATTTTTTTGAATCTACGAATTTGTTTTTGAACCACACGAATATTATTTTACATTGTATAAACCTTTGTTTGAAATCGCCCATACATTATTTAAAACCCGCGATATTTTTTATATGCCACATATTTTTTATCACACCTTTTTTCAGATTTCAAAATTTGTTCCTATTTTTAAAATATTCAAAAAAAATCGCACTTTAAAATTATGTTCAGTTTCAGATAATGTTTCGAAAATTGTTCTGACTTTAAATTTATGTTCAGGTTTCAAAAAATGTTTATGTTTCAAAAAGTGCTCACACTTTAAAATTTTGTTCAGGTTTAAAAAAATGTTTATGTTTCAAAAAGTGTTCACTTTTTCAAAAATTATTTTAAAAAAATTGTTGGTTCTTTAAAAGTAGTCGGAATTTTCAAAAAGTGTTACCACTTTATAAAATGTTCGGAGATTTCAGAAAAGGATATGTTTTCAATACTTCTTTGCCCCTGGAGAATGTTTCCAAAGTTAGAAAAGAATACGTTTTCAATACTTTTTTCCCCTGGAGAATGTTTCCAAAGTTAGAAAAGAATACGTTTTCAATACTTTTTTGCCCCTGAAGAATTTTTCCAAAGTTCGACGCTTTGGTTCTACTTAAGTATTTTGGGCTTCTGTTTAGGTCACTCATCGTTGTCTTGTGTAGTGGCTAGCAGAATGAGGTCAACCCTGCTAGGTCCTAAGTTCGACTGCACGGAAGTCATTTTTGATTTGGAATTATTACGTCGCGTGTTTAAGAAAAAGAAAGAATTCTTTACGTCGCGTGTTAAGAAAAAAAAATGCCAAGTGGACAATTCTTGTTTGAAAAAGCTCTCAAGGTTTAAAATAGACTGGAATCAAAGAATTCAGTGTGCTTCAGGGATTTGAAGTTTGGGGTTCAATTTAGCTTTCGTCTGCAAGTTCAGGTTTTTTTTGGCTTTTTCCTTCTGAAAAGGAAGAGCCTCAACAAGTCAACGAGTTTGAGTGATTTCCCCAGCAGATACAAAACAGCATGCAGTAGGTACACACCAATCAAGTACAACAAGTCATGGCTGGCGATTCCTCGGTAAATTCAAAGAGAAACCTGCATCCAGATTGCAATACACAAATAATTCAGCTACTACATTGTGAGGTTCACACGAACCAAGTATGCTAAGGCCTTTGACAACTTTAAAAAAAAAATAAAGATGACCCTCGGCCTCTGCATCTGGGAGATGCATGCGGCCATTTTATTGATTATTTTCGAGGACCTTACAAAGTATTACAACAATATGCCTGAATCCGCCATCTTGGCAACATTTGCCGCTACTCCTATCCAAATGATAAAGACGTGCTAGCTAGCCACTACCCAGACCACTCATCTAAGCCTAACATCAAAATGATGAAGGGGTGTTAGCTAGGCCACTACTCAGACCACTCACCTAAGCCTGCCTAACATCAAAAGCCGGAAGCCCCAGCCGAGCCACATACCGGGTCTGGGGTACAACCTCGGTCCGACGCACTCGTGTGTCGTCGCCGCCATCTTCCACAGGATCCGTCTTCAGAGCAAATATTGAGGCTTCTACCTTGTCTGACCACTCAGCCATCAACGTCACCACAACACCAGACAGCTTCGTCCTCCTGCGCGAGTCCATCGCCACACATCGGACGCCGAATCTCCACTGCGCCACGCCGCTGAGATACGCCGCCATCAATGAGTAAGACCAAGCACGGTGGAAGGACTCCGAGGCTGAGCACATAGGCGGCAGAGCGCCAACGCACCGCCACCAGACGAACTCTAACCACGCCACCAACCGCCGCCAAGCATCCACCCCAAGCTCACCACGAACGACACCCCCAAGAGGGTGACGACGCCCGGAGCGCCGCTGTCGCTCGATCCGGCAAGGATTTGGGCTTTCGCCCGGCATATAAGCTGGGTGGAAGGAAGAGGGGAAGGAGGCAACCTGGACGGCGCCTACAAGAAGGGTACGTCGCCCTCGGGCGTCGCCGCCGTCGTGGCCAGCACTGCTGGCCTCGGATTTCTTCGAAGCCACCTCCCACCTCCAGCCGCCAAACAGGTACAATTATGGCGACAAAGGCCACCCAAAGTAGGACCATCGAAGACAGCCCTGGTTGAAGTAGACGGAGGCCTTCAGATCTGGATCGTGCGCCGCCGAGACGCCCACACCACAGCCGCCACCGCCGCCGCCTCACCGCCGCCGCGGCCGAGGAAGAACGGCCAGCACCAACGAGCACCGGTCACCGCAGACCCGGTGTCGATCAACCAGCCTGAGGCCGCCGCCACGGGTCCAAAGCCCCCCCCCCCCCCCCCCCCCCCCCAAGAAGAACGGCGCGGTCAGATGAAGGCTGAGCGGCGAGCCGGTGGCGACCAGGGAGAGGTGAGGTCGGGGAGAGACCCGACGGCGGGCTAGGGTTACGCCGCCCGAGTCGCTCCGGGGCCTTACGGAGTTCTCGAGGTTTGTTACAACTGGAGTTAAAATTACGACTGAAGGTGTTTGCGGCTGCAAAGCCTGTGAGCGCTATGAGACCCATCATTCCTTCACCATATCTTTCAGCGCATTATTATCTCCACAGACCAGGAGGATTCATGGGTGAGTTCCTCCTTAACCCGACGTCTGCTTGCTTCATCCACCCGGGACTTTATTTCACAGTCGGTGCAGTCCTCGCATGGGGGTTCTCCAAGCAGCACGATTTTCTTCAACCCCACAGCTCGTTCCATGGCTAGTCTTATATAATTTGTGACCTTGCCTTCCTCCCCGCACCCTTGAATCTCCAGCCACTTCAAGTTGAAGTGCTTGAAATCCTTGGATGGTTCCCACACCACGTTGGTCTTCTCCGCACTGTCCTCGGACAATTTGGCGCATGGTCGAGCTCGAGATAACTTCAAGCAAGGGCATAGAAAATAAATAAGGCATGTTAATTAAACTTGACACCAACCCACACAGGACGATGTAATAACAATTGATATTAAATATATCAACCATTTAAAAAATAGAAACATACTCAATATTAGTATCTAAGTTTGGACGAACTTGCGTGAACTAAATCATATACTGAGTAAGATATAAGTGTTGGCGCCGCCTCTCCTTGCAGCGCCGCTTCTTCTTCTTCTACCTCTCGTTGCATCTGAAAACTCTCTCATCTCTCTTTTGTTTCTCTCAAGAACACACATGGGAAGAACTCAACACAGACACACACGCACCAAGAAAGAGCTCATAACGCGTAGAGGCTTTGCTCCTTGGTGTACACACAGTGGCTACATTTTCTGCACAGCCCTCACGGCCTTTTTTCACTCATTGACTGAAATGACTATTTATACACACGGCAAGCACCCATGCCATCTAAACTCACGCCACTACTTTGAACCACTAACTAACTACCTAGCTGCATGCACACACACGCACCACTTCTGCCATGCATGCACACACAACGGCCAGCCACACACACATTGGCTTGGTCCGGTTATTACTCACCTGACTAACAGCACACACACGTTCCAGCTTGAGTCGCTTCCAAGTTTCTGCAGGCCTCTGGCTGAATTGACGCATGCCACAACTAATGCGTCCGATTCTTGCTCCATCTCCACCTGCACGCAACTCAGTCATCGGACTCGCGGAGCTTTAACGCATGCATCTAACTACCATGCATAATTAGCTTTGCCTTGTGCACATGAACACAACCTGACGTGCACACACAGCCGCAGCTCAACTACAAGCATGATATAAACATATCTAATCGTACGCACTAATAACAAGATTAGTTCTAACAATAAGAATATGCTTCAGTTACACCCCCCGAAAACAAGAATAAGCTTCAGTTACTCTAACACAAGGTACGATCCAACATGATTATTTTCAGTCTTGCATGGACATTGTCCCTCTGCAGAATTTAAATGGAGCATCAGAATTCAGAACTTCCGTTGGCATTGCACTATAGTTCATATACACTAATATCCATGTGTTCCATATTATCCCAATTACTATGCGACCTGTATCTATATGCACTACTTGTAAGATTTAGATTAGAGTTGCTGAGTGTTTGAAAATCAGATTAGCTTGCTGGTGTATTGTTAAAGCTGGTTGTTCGAAAACCTATCATACTAGACAGATCATATCCGGTTAAATTACAAAAGAAGGTAGAGTAACAGACTTACATGAAACTTCTGCAGGGCAGGTGCAGCTTCAAGGATAAACAGGGTCCAGCTCAGATCACACTCAGGAAAGATACAGAAAAGCCCCAAATCCGTTAGGTTGCTGAATATAACAGCGAGCTGGTTCGGTTGTTCCGGCTGAATCCAAATCTGCAAGAAGAAAAGGAACACAGATAGACAACTGAAATTGGTAGAGAAGAACATATGAGATGTGTGCAGAAATTAGTTGTACCATTTGGTGGCAAAAATTGAGATGCAATTTCGACAGGTTCGTTGCACTCCTTGACAAACACTCGCTCAGCAGGAATGGCGCCTTCCACACCTTGGGCTGACGAGTGAGGCTGACTTTGCAAAGCTCGGGAACATAGCCGAAGCGAACCGGAGGGTTCTTCAAGGACCAGTGGCAGTCCACTTTACTGAGCTTGGGGACAGAGATGAGCTTGATCCTCCTGCACACAAAGTGGATGAACTCGAGCTCCTGGAGCCCAGAAAACGGTGTGTCAATCTTGAGCACGGAGTGGCGATGAACTAGTCTGCAGGATCTCAGGGTGAGGCACTTGAGCTTATGGCAAGCTCTAATGAGGTCGTTGACGTCAGAGTCCCCGAACGCAAGACCCTTGAGGGATAGCCTTGTGAGCCACCGGAAAACGGCCTGGTAGGCACCGGAGAATGACATCAATTCATGCCCGAACTCGGCGAGCTGCGAGGGCGTGTATTCCCCGGGCAGCAGGGATATCAGAAATTCGAGGGATTCGGTCCTGCCGCAGCTGACGACGTCCTCAACAGCGCGGCCAATGGAGCTCAGGTGAGGGGCCGAAGGGTAGAAGCAGAGGCGGAGGTCCTTGATGGCATA
Source organism: Triticum urartu (assembly GCF_056163025.1). Taxonomy (NCBI): domain Eukaryota; kingdom Viridiplantae; phylum Streptophyta; class Magnoliopsida; order Poales; family Poaceae; genus Triticum; species Triticum urartu. The sequence goes on from NC_141876.1 coordinate 594,236,732, forward strand.
GCTGCGCTGGCATTGGCAGTGGCGCTCGGCCGGAGGGCACACGGAGAGCAAGGCGGCCGCGAACGCGTCCATGGTCTCGGCCAGCGTGGCGCGGCGGAAGTGGCGGATGCCGAGCGCCACGAGCGAGAGCTGGTGTGGGAGGTGCCGCCACCGCGTGGAGACTGCGCCGGCGCGGACGGCGTCGCGCAGGGCGAGGCGCTCGAGGGTCCGGAGGAGGAGTTCGTCGGGGAGCGCGCTTATTCTGTCCTCGTCTCGGCCGACGTCGAGCTTGAGCGGCGGCGACTCCATGGTCGGGAACTCGGGATTGGGAGGCCGATGGATGGAGGCGGGCTCGAGGCGGCGGCCTCCTGCACTTTTCTTCTCACCTCCGGCGTGCGGTCCGTCGGTCTGGACGGGACGGGGAGCGGCCAGATCGATGGGTCCGACTCCCGCCTCCTCCTCTTCCTTCTCGTCGACTTCCCCTCCGGCGTGGTGCTGCTAGTGGCTCAGAAGCATGGTTAGCTTTGATGAGGTGGTTCCTTGGATTGAACTGGATTTGCGCGGTACTGCTGGATTCCTGTCGGCGGCTGGAGTGGGGTGAGAGAAGCGAGGAGCGCGGGAGGGGAGGAGACAGAAAACTTCGGAGGCAGTTGGGCGGGTGTCGTTTTTGCCGGTGGCGAGCATGGCTCAAGATGGCAACGGCCCCCCGAAACCCGCGTCCCCGTGGGTTTTTACCATATTAGGGAACCGGGATGGGCATCTTTTTATCCCCGCGGGGCTGTTGTTGGGCACATTATGCAATACGACATGTTTCGTGGGTTTACACCCGTTTTGCTCGTCCGCAAACCCGGAACCCGGCAGTACCCACGAAATGCAGTTGGGTTGAGGATGAAGAGGAGGATGGGGCTGAGGAAGGACATGCAGTTGGTTCCAAGAGAAAGCTCACATCAATTGTTTGGGTTGATTTCAAGAAAGTGAAGGTCCATGAGAGATGGAAGGCACAATGTCTTCATTGCAAGAAGAAACTTGGAGGGGAATCAAAGAATGGGACAAAGCATCTTCATGTTCATTTGGCGGCTTGTACTATGAAGAAGGTCCATAGCAATGGTAAAACATTGAGCCAATCTTCTTTGAGGTTCAGTTCTAGTAGCCATGAAACTGAAATCTGATCACCTTTGTTGCTGAAATCTGATAATCTTTGTTGCTCAAATGTGGTATTATGCTGCCGAAATACACTCTATATAGTTGTTGAACCATCTATTATATTTTTTTTGTTGAAATTTGATCAAGTTATGCTGCTGAAAATGTGCTTGTTTTGCTGCTGAAATGTTATTCTTTGTTGTCACTATGTTTGTTTAAACATTTTGATTTTTTTTGTGGGTTCCCTAAAACCCGATGGGTTTAAGGGACGTGCGGAAAACTAGCCCCGCACACGGTGATGGAGACGGGGACGGGTTTACGATTTTCTGGTGGAGATGGATTTGGGAAGGCAAAACCCGATGGGTTTCGTCCCCGTTGCCATCTTGAAGCATGGCCGATGCTCTCGGTGGTGGTCGGCAACGAGGTTCCTGGCCAGACGCGTGGTCGGCACTCTTTGTCGTCGTGGCAGTTCGACTCGAAGCTTTTGACGCGTGTTGATGTTGATCTACACGTGTATCTTCGGGACCTGATTGTTATTTTTTCCTTTATTTAAGGTCTGTGGTGTAATTCGAACTGTAATATCAAACCTTTTGGCTTCTGTTTTTTTTGGGTTAACCAAGTTTTATTGCTCAAAATCTACATGGCGTGAGATACATAACGGATCATGCAACAGACAACTAAACATGCCGGCCCTGATCCAATGAGTGAGAAAGCTTAGCTAACCTATCTGCATATGCAATGGCGTAGGCAGGATATCTCCATGCCTCGGGCCAGCCTCGTTCGCAGTACAGTGTATACTGCAGTTATAGTGCGCTAATGTGGCTACAATATACGAAGGATTTCCCCCACGCCCAGGGCAGCCCGGGGCGTGGCTACGTCCTTGTGCATATGTGTTCGAGGCTCTACCTTTAAAAATAAATTTACAATTAAAAGCTAAAGATCTAAGCTTAATCTAGCTAAAAATAGCTCCATAAGAACCACGACTACCTTTGTCAATGTCATTCGCCACCTGTTTTGAGTCCAAGGCCATGATAAAATTATGAAGCATAAGATCTTGCGCTAGGAATAAACCCTCCGACAAGCAATCGCTTCCACTGTCGTCACATTAGTTATGCCAATGATGACCAGGGCTAACCTACCCATGAAGTTACCCGTCTCATCTCGATACACCACCACCGCTACACTCCTTGCATGGGCTCTAGAAATACCTGCATCAACGTGGGTCTTTCCAAATCCCCGCGACGGAGCTTTAGGTCTAGCCACTATAACTCCGGCTTCTGTGATACAGCTCAAATAGCTTTGAGTCGATTTTATGAGGTGTCCCTGATCATTCACTCGCGCAAACAGCTAGAAGAAATAATTTTTGGGAGAAGAAGTGTACGTGCAGAAGAACTAGTAGCTAGACTAGATGGATGGATGGATTGTAGGGATCGGAAAGTAGTAGAAGATGTGTACGTGATAGTTGTAGTACTTGGATAGATGGAGGATTAAGCTAATGACGATTAGTGGCGGCAATGGCGACGGAGTAATCAACAGAGAAGATTAGAAGTAGATGGAGAAGCAAAAGAGAGATTGGATCGATCCTGGAAGACCAAGAACCGAACAAAACTAGTGTCCTGGCAATCTAGGTCGCCGGAACACATGCAATCATCGAACCAAAATTATGGAACGCAGGAACACAGATGCGGCGCATCCATCAGATGCTTTTCTGAGTATTTTCTTCGCGTATGCTAAAACCTAAACCTAGACAAAGCTGCACCCCTTGCTTATATAGGTGGTGCGTAACACCTGGGCTAAGCCCGACCTAGACTAGGATACGATGAGGACTGCTCATCAATTACAAGTTGTAAACTAGGAAATCTGAACAAACTAGGAAAAATAAATAAAAAGACACACGTACGTATACTTGCATGTATGGTTGCTAGGCCAAAACTAAAATGAACTTGATGGTGCAGCCTTCAAACTTTCATTCTGCTCGCTACGTTGAAGTATTGACAAGGTGTTTTGAATATGGGCTTCACTTCTTCCTGAGGCACGAGCGTATCATATGGAACATGCTTCACACTAAGACCCCCCTCTGTTCTGTAGCACACATGATCTTCTTATGACGTAGAGCGGGAACCACATACTTTTGCATCTTGCTTTCATAGCGAGCCTTTCGATTGTCTGATATTTTACTTGACAGTAACGGTGGAACGACAAGAGCACCTGTGTTGTCCATATCATTCTGCCTTTAAATGCAAAGCAAGGAAGGCATCCTTGGAGCGCTAGATTTTGCCAAAAAAAAGAACATTTTTCTCTTGTGGAATAAATCCCTCTCATTTTCACTAGACTAGTTATCGTGTAAGTGTGCATCTCTAGTTTAGCGAACCTGTGATTGAACGGTTAGGAGGATAGTGGTGTCTCTAGCCGACTAGGGTTCAAGTCCAAGACTTGACACCCGTGCTCGTAGTTTTTCTAGATTTATGTGAGGCATTCCGGTGATGTGTGTTCATTGGAAGGAGACACTCCCGTACGAAGGTGTCTGTGGCGACTTCGTCAATCTCAAGATGATGTGTCGGCTCAGTTTCACGAAGGTACTCATAGGGATAGCGTGTGCATGCATGCGTTGATAGAGATGAGTATACGTGCGTATGTATGAGCGTCTGCGACTGTGTTGTGTGCAAAACAAAGTTTGGTTGTAATTTTATTTACTACCTCCATATGGGTTTATTAGGCACCATTATATTTTAAGCCCAAATTTAATCATGTATTTGACTAAAAATGTATATAATATATAGTATAAAAAGTATATTATTGGATTTGTATTTCAAAGATGTTTTCTATGGTATAATTTTTGTGACATATAGTTTGTATTTTAATAGTTAAATTCATGGACAAGCTTTGGCTTAAAAGAAAAGGGGTCTAATAAGCCTGGACGGAGGTAGTAGAAAATTAACCATAATTAATGTTGATTCTGAAGTTAATTGCTTTTAGTGCAATTAGTGCCATTTCCAAACTACTATTAATAGAATTAACATATTACCAAATTACTGCATTCATGCAAAGTTGTATTTTAGCAACACTTATTTTGGGACAGAAGGAACATTTATTATGTGATGGATACATTATTGAAGCAGCATGAGACATTGGATATAGATGATTTGGATGGCTCGGATCATTTGGATCCGTTTCATGAAACACGCTTTCGTCTGTTTATCTACTATATCCCTAGATCCAAAACATCATCATATTCAGTTGAAAAAAACATCATCATATTCGTCTATATCCAGATGCATTGATAAACATGTTTGATCTAAAACATCTGTTCAACTATCTCCGTTGCGCCCCACTGATCAAAACTATCTTTCCCCAACATGTTTAGCCTCAACGCGGTGAACGTTGAGCTTGACTGGATTTGGATGCCGATGGATGGAGACGCGCTCAAGGCGGCGGCCTCCTACGCTTCGCTTCCCACCTCCGGTGTGCGGTCCGTCGACCTGGATGGACGGGGAGCTGCACCTCCACTGCACAGCCAGATCGATGGATCCGACTCCTGCTGCCTCCTCCCCCTCCTCATGGACTCCCCCTCTGGCGTGGTGCTGCTAGTGCCTCGGAAGCATGGTTAGCTTCGATTTGGTGGTTGCTTGGATTGTGGATGCATTGGATTGAACTGGATTTGTGTGGTGCTGGATTCCTCTCGGCTGCTGGACCAGGGTTAGAGACGTGAACATGAGGAGATCGGGAGGGGAGGAGACAGATAAAGCTCAGGGCGTGTTTGGTTTGTGCCCCAACTAGCCCAGCCAAAAAATTGGCATGACCAAAGTGAGAGCATGACCAAAATTTTGGTAAGTTATCATTGTTTGGATTATAGCCAATGTACTTACCAAAATTTTAGTAAAATCACTAAGACTTCATTTGGTTTGCCACTAGCTGAGCTGCCAAATGTCCCGTACGAGTAACTTGGATCGATTAGTGATTGGTTTGATTTTAATTTGGATGTACCTTGAGCCAACAAAGAAAGAGACAATTAAAAATAAGTTTTTTGTAACATAAAAAATAATTAAATATAATGTGCCAAAAAATAAACATGCAAGAGTATTAGTAGTGGTTTTGAGAACATTTGTCCAATAGTAAAAGTTGATCAAAAGAAGTCCGGCAGCCAAACTAAAGCAAAAACGAAACGAGACCCACATACAGAGCGGGCAAGAGCAGGCTACCAATTATTTGGCCGAAACTACTTCACAGCCGATACTTCATGAATGATTTATGCATGATTCACAATCAGATGGATGAGCTGCACTTCATTCTATGATCTGACGGCTGGATGTGAGGCATCGTGCAACAATCGTGCATGTAGTGTCGTCTGCATTGCGGCGTTTTTATTTGGCGAGCGTTTTCTGCGTCCTTGTTGTGCCCACGAATTGGTGAGATAACACGCAGGCATCCCGGGCAGGCGGGACGAGCCAATTTCTTGGTGCTAGTCCAAACTGCAGCCAAATCCCGTGGCCGAGCCAATTTTTTGGTAAGGCTGGTGTTGATGGTAAACCAAATCTTACCCTCAGTTCTTTTTTGTTTTTATTTTATGAGTTTTTTTACTGCCCTATAAACGTGATGTGTGTAATTGGGAGTAGTGCATGCTGTGGTCCGTATTCATATGGGTTCTAATCATGCGCCGTGTGATTGCCGCTTTTCTTTAGCCACGTGGCCTTTTTATGTTGGTTCTGTGGGCTCTTCGTCCGCTGTGTGTGTATGTTAGAGCATCTCTAGCAGATACCGTAAACCGTCGTCAGCAAATTTGCGGTATGGAGAACGCCAAGATAGAACGGATCAGCAAACATCACCGGAGTAGGTGCATGCTATTCAAACTAGCAGTTCATGCCACTAAACATCACCGCGGTTCATCCTTAATTCATACTGTGTCACATAACATAGTTCTAACATAGTTCATTCAGGCATAACAAAACGGAAATTAAACATAGTTCATACTGTGCCACATAAACATAGTTCATACTTAAAATCACCATCGCAAGACTTGCCGACACCAAGGTGGTGCTTCATCAGGGAGTCGGAGAACACGAAGGCAAGGTTGTACTCCTCTCTCAATGCTGGCAAGGGCGCCGCTGCAGCTTCGTCCCCGGTAGCGCCCGCCTCCTTCGCCTCGACCCAGGCACCCCTCGGCTGCCCGGGGGCATTGGATCTGTGAGAGGCGGTCAAAGTTGCTCCACTCATGCCGGTCGGAGCTGCGGGACAGCGCGCCGCGCCTGCTCCTGCGCCACTCCTCCACCGGCGGATGGAGGAAGGAGCTCCTGGCCTCCTCGTCGTGGCAGCGCTTGCGAGGCAGTTCGTCGCCACGGACACCGAGCCCCCCTCGACCATCGCGAGCGCCACCCACGCATGACATTGGCCCTTTGTTTAGGTGGCCACGCTCGCCGCAAAACTAAGCCGAAAGGAAGGCGATTTCTTGCCAGAGAAGTTGAAATGCGGAGGAGGAGGATAAGGGAAAAGGCGGACGCAAACCCTAAAACGTCGGTGCGCCGGTATATATTGCGGATACAAGAGGTGGTTTACGGGCCTCCCATAAATTTTTACGGGCTGGCCCATTTTTAGAGGATCTATAGAAAGGGCCGGCCCATTTTTTTTAACTCCGGTGTATTAGTATTTCTTTATAATTTACCGGAAACCCTCAAAAATCACTATCCCAAACGGAGGTAGTACCACCACTAGTTACTAATCAGCATATTCTTCATGAAGTGCAAACCATGTGTAGTAGTTATCACTTTTATGTTTCTATATTAAACTCATGGGCAGCTCACTAAGCGTTTGTTCTCCTTTGATGGGCACCCCACCCAAGCGGGGAAGGAAGTTTTGATAAAGTCTGTTGCTCAATCAATTCCCTCTTTTATTATGAGTGTTTTTAAGATTCCGCTGGGAGTTTGTGATGATCTAAATCGCATGGTGAGGAATTATTTTTGGGGTTCAGAAAAAGGTAAAAGGAAAACGCATTGGTATGCTTGGCATAAAATGACGAGGTCCAAAGCTCAAGGGGGGCTTGGTTTTAGAGATTTTCGTCTCCTTAATCGAGCTTTGTTGGCTAGGCAAGCTTGGCGATTGATTGTACATCCGAACAGCTTATGTGCAAGATTACTGAAAGCTAAGTACTATCCGAACGGGAGGCTTGATGATATTGTTTTCACTGGAAATCCATCACCAACTTGGCAAGCTGTTTGTCATGGTCTTAAACTCTTGAAAAAGGGTTTGGTTTGGAGGATTGCAAATGGGCAAAATGTAAGGATCTGGCGTGATCATTGGCTGGTTCGTGGTGCCACAGGTTCTTTGCTTTCTCAAAGGGGAAGATGTCGTTATAAATGGGTGTCAGAATTACTTGATCATAATGGTAATTGGGACTTGACCCGTTTTAATCAGTTTTTCTTGTCGGTGGATGTCCAAGCTATTTGTCGTATACGTCCATCTCCTCGGTTTGGGGAAGATTTCATTGCTTGGGAACCAGAGAAGAATGGCCAATTTACAGTACGGAGTGCGTACTGGCTAGCTGCGGGTGAGCTCTATGATCCTTCTTTAGCATCCACAAGCAACGCCCATGACGGGCATAGGGAGGTTTGGAGCCTAATTTGGTCATGCCCAGCCCCACCTAAAGTTCTTTCTTTTGCTTGGCGTGCTGCGACGAATTCTTTGGCAACATGGAAAAATAAACAACGGAGGACTTTGAAGACTCGGGGTACATGCCCAGTTTGTGGGAGAGAGGATGAGGACATTTTTCATGTCTTCTGTGCTTGTTATAATGCACGTCAGTTGTGGCGAGCTATGTCTCAAGTTTGGGCCCTTCCTGATGTTACCACAATTATGCGCCATGATGATTGGTTATTGCAGCTTATTTGTGATGTAGATAAGGCTATGCGAGTTCGCGTACTGATGTTTTTTTGGAGACTATGGCATATCAGAAATGAGTTAGTGCATGACAAGCCAGCACCACCTACTGATGTTTCAGTCAGATTTTTATCAAGTTATCTTGATTCACTAACTTCACTCAACATGGATCCGAATGCAGATTTTGTGAAAGGAAAGATGGTGGCCAACCCTTGTTACCCATTGGTGCAGCACGCATGCAATGATAATCTACTTGTGCCTAAAACATCATGGATCCCTCCGGTCCTTGGGCGTGTTAAGCTTAATACGGATGGTTCGGTCCTTAATGGAATTGCGGGACGGGTATGCTTCTTCGGGATCACCTTGGCGTTATTATTTTCAGCTCATGCAGATTTCTGGGAGGAAGTGAGGATGTTTTGGAAACAGAAATTCTTGCGCTGCGGGAAGGGATTTCATTGGCTTTGCAGTGGAGTAATTTACCCATTGATGTTGAATCAGACTGTTTGGAGGCGGTGGCTATGGTGAAGAGTAGTGACACAAATCTATCAAAGTATTCTTTTATTATCAGAGAGATCAAGCAAAGTATGAAGGAACGTGACTCTTCTATTACTCATATACGTCGTAGTGGCAATAGTGCCAGTCATTCCATGGCAAACTTTGGTAGGGCTAATGGCCGAACTATGGTTTGGCTAGGGTCCGGCCCAGAGGAAGTCCTTAATGTTGCTTTACGAGATTGTACTCCCTAATTTTTGAGTAATAAAGAGTTATTTCGCAAAAAAAATCCTCATGGGCAGCAATAATCAGAATTAACCCAGAAACATGATGTCAAGGTCAATTGAACATGACGAGTTGTATACCTTGGAAAGCAGTCAGGACATTCTGGTCGGTTCCATTGGTGAAGTTGTCTGATGTTCGGATATGTGCAGTCAACTTTAAACAACTCCCTTTTCAAAGATTGACATCCAAGCTTTGCTTGGAGCCTTGGAGGTTCTTCTATATTGTCTTGCATAGTCCAAATAAGGCGAACAACGCAAACAGTACTTGGCTCCTACCACGCAAACCAGATATCTGGAATATGACTGAGGTGTTGTAGCATCATTAGGTCCCAATTCTCCCTGGTTGGCATCGAATGAGTTTGATAACAGAGGCACAAAATTTGAGCTCATCTTTTTCTCTATCAGCCAAGGTGTTCCAACTTCCAAATTTTTGCAACGTCTCAAAATCATTAAACAAAGTTGGAAATATGTCACTTCTAATTAGATAAAATAGCCTCTATCTTTTGTCCCCGCCTGCCCTTCATGAGGGAATAAAACTAACTGAAAATGTGCCTTAGCACGCATCAGCCATATCAGGCAACCAGAATGGTAGCAGGCGTTTATTATATCCCTACATCATTTTCTATACCTACCTTTGATGTTTTCTTTGAATCTAAGAAGGTATGCAGTGTCTGTTTGACATAGATAGTTTTATCAACAAGATTTGACTGCATGCTACATCCAGGTCGTTCTTTGACGGATCATCGTGAGAGAGAGACTTTTTAGTTACAAATGGTAAGTAATGAAACTATGTGATAATTATCCAAGTTGTACAATCTTTCAAGAGTTCTTTTGTTTGTTCATACAATGGCCATGTAGTGTCCACTGGTTGGTGCAGAAAAGCATGTCACTCTTTGTCTTCTGAATGGACCGAATGCATATGGTAAAAACTGAATATGAATTTTCAGGGTGAATATGATGAAGTGTCTTGATTGTGATCCCTCTTTTTTCCCTGATGTGGAGTGTGTTCTTCAAGGAAATTGTTTTTCTAAACCATGCTGAACTTACAGGTCAAAAATAGTACTGGTTTTGCGTAGGAGCCAGACGTCCACGCACACAACATGGAACTGTGGCCACACCGCGGGAGGACTGCTGGAGGTGAATCTTCTCCTTCCCCCCAAGCTCCGACAGACAGATGCTACATTCTGTGAAGTTTTTCTCCTCCTCCCCGTCCTCCACGGAGCTGAGCCGCCGCGCGCCGCAACAGCCATCGCTATGGCTTCCTGGTACGTTAGCTTCGGCAACGCCATGAACGCCCTCTTCTTGAGCCCCTTGTCCGCCGCTACCGCATCAGAACAGGAACGTGGTGTAGCTGATACCTCAGACGTCACGCCAGGAGTGCGCATACCCGGTGACAACCGGAATCGTCGAGAGGGGGGGGGGGGGGGGGGGGGGGGGGGGGGCTCTGCGGTTGGGAACGTACGTGGTCAATACCCCATGACCAAACCAAGCCGACCCATTTAACACTATAGCTGTAGTTTAGTTTTCTCGGTTATTTTACTGGTCGGTCCCTTTTCTGTTTTGTTTCTGTCCGTTTTAGGCCAGTTTTGGTCCTTTTTGGTAGTTTCTAATCTCCTTTTCCTTTCCTTATTTCTTTTTCGTTAGTTCTTTCATTTTCATTTTATTTTTCATGATTTTTTTATCATGAACTTTTTTCTTAAATTCTTGAACTTTTCAAAGTCATTTTTTCTAACTTTGTGAACTTTTTTACAAATTCAATTCCTTTTTGAAATTGGTGAAGTTTCCCAAATTCTAAACCTTTTAAAATTTTGTGAAATTTTTTCTTAAATTATTGAACTTTGTTTAATAATTCATGAACTTTTTAAAATGCGCAAACTTCTCAAATGTGTGAACTTTTTTAAATTTTACAATTTTTTATTCATGATGTTTGTCTAATTCATGAACCTTTATCCCAAATCCATGAAGTTTTGCAAAACTATGACTTTTTTTGAACCACAAACTTTTTATCAAATGCACGAATATATTCAAATCCATGAACTTTTATCAAAATCCACAAATTTGGTTTTCAAAATCTATGAACTTTTTTCCAATTCATGAAATTTTATAATTTTTGAAAATTTCATATTCATGGATTTCTTTTGATATACTCAAATGTTTACAAATTCATAATTTTTTTATAATTTATGATATTTTTATTACATAGTAAAATTCTAAAACAGTTGAGAGCAGAAAAATAAAGAAATAAACTAGAGCGAGTAACCTGCCTACTGACAGATGAATTATGTAGTGGGCCAGGGCCCGAACAACCGCCAAGTTTTTTTAGTGGTTCAAACGACCGCTAACTAGGATGTCTCCTCAGTGTAGCCCAAACTCGCCCCGGATGTCCGCTTGGTGGGTCAGAAAACGTAGTCAATGCCCGATGGCAGCGATTGCAAAGCAAGAAGAAGCCGGTTTTTTCCTAGCTTTTTTGGAATTGGCAACTTCAAATATGTGACACAATCATACTTTTTTTTTCATGACAGTTGCCATGCTATGATCAGTAGAAACAGCATACTTGCAAAGACCACCTTTTGTGTCGAAATAGGCTTTCATTATGCTTTATAAATAAAGCAACCATCATGTCCATCACACAAGTACAAAATCATCGAGATAAAAAAAGTCTGATGGGGCATCAGCATAAGCGCGTCCGAAGAACTTAATTGAGTTTTTTTTTTTGACAACTAAAGTTCCTTCTTTATTCATTGGTGATAACACTTACATCTTTAAGTAAAAGAGGAAGAAGCTCATTAAGAGCCATTTCAATCCACTCACTGCATCCAAAAGTCTAAATATATATTTAGGAACGGGGGGAGTAGGAAGTTAGAAATGGTACCGTAAGAACAAGATCGAACATCTTTCTTAACTTTTTTTATTTTTCTTAATAGTTGATATATAACTGCAATTTCAAACAACAAAAGTTGAATTAAATCTGGTGGCCGGCGTCTGCATGGCATCCATTCTCAGGGGCGAAGTAGATCCTGCCATCTCTAACATCGTAGATAAAGCGCTTGTCCACTTGCTGCATGGCGCCGATGATGGTGATGTCGTTGCTCCGCACCACGGCGAGGCAGATGTCGTGCCCCACTGCGACGAACAGCCGTTGTGGCGGCAGCACGAGCCGCGCTTCAGGCTCGGCGAACTGCAGCGTCACCGTGGGCAGGTGCTGCCAGAGCTGCGATGTCGTGCGGAAGCAGAGGTGGTACTCGACGCGGGACACGGTTGGCACCCCGAGCGGCTTGAGGTGCTCCAACACGGCGTCCTTGAGCTTTTCGTAAGCGGGCGCTACCATCACCATTGCCGCAGTCCCAGCATCGAACGCGCATCCGCCGGTCCACCTGCCACCATGGATGTGGCGCTTGAACAGCTCCCCGATATGCTCCAGGTCCAGCTGCCGCCCGCCGACGCTGACGCCCGTGAGGGAGACGAAGTAGGCGCTGAAATCTCGGCTAGTGGTGAAGCTCGTGTACAAGATCTTGGTGCTCACCATGTGTTGGGTGTGTGGGATGTCGTCGCCGAACCGAAGAAAGGTGTGGTGGTCCGGCGAGCCGTGGCCAGGGAGGCAGTAAGAGAAGCGATGCACTAGCACGGCACCATGCCTGTGTTGGCCGAGCGTCCAGATGAGCGACGGGGCCTGCCTTCCCAGGCCGAGCACCCCGGCGAGCACTCCGTGGCTGTTGAAGTTGAAGCCGTCGCTGCTGTGCGTGCAGCCAATGACGACGCCAGCAACCTCCGCCTCCTGGCCGGCGGCCGCGAAGGCTAAGGTCTCGTTGCTCAGGACGCCTCTCGCATCGATGCCGTGAAGACCGAAGCTACGAAACTTGCATGGGTCTTGAACTGTGGGCCGATGCCCATGAGCGGGCGGCAAGCAAAACCTGCTGTTGCCCGGTACATGGCGGAACGACGGCGACTTGGCAGGCTCGAAGGGCGGCGGCTGCTGTGCGAAAGGCTTTTGGACCGGCTTGCACTGCATCCACAGTTCGCTGCTGGTCATATCCAGCGCGAGGACGTACGTGCGTCGTCCCGCTCCCGTCCCAACGGTGGTGACGACGCTGTACTTGCCCCCAATTTGTGTCTGCATGGGCGGCCGAAGCGCGGTGGTGGCGTGCTCATTCAGGTGCACAAAGCCGTCGTCGTCGACGTGGATGCTACGGTTCCAGCCGGGGCTGGGTACCAGCCGCAGGCTGAAGCCGCCGCCACCGCGGCCTGGTGTGCCATCACCTACAGCGACGACATCGGCAGGGTGGAGGAGCGCCGCAAGCACTAGAGGAAGGAGGAGAGCGCACGCGGCGAGCTTCATGGACATTTCCGTTGCAGCAATGCTTGTTGGCTCGTAAACCCAGATTTGACGTGTATATATATTGGAGGGGAGGGTTTGCTGCATTTACTACGAAGGGAGAATCCGTTTCTGAGATTTGCATGTCCCTTGCAGATATCTAGGGAGGAGATACACACACATTAATTCATGCCATTCTTGAATTAATGCTGCAAATCGGAAAGAGTGATAGATAGAGGCGAAACAAAAAAAAACTACATATCCCTTGCAGATACCTATGGAGGAAATACGCACAAATTAATTCATGCCATTCTTGAATTAATGGTGCAAATCAGAAAGAGTGATAGATAGTAGAGATGCTTCTGAGTGGCGGCAATTAAATTGAAGCTGCTGGTTTGCGAAAAAGCGATGGTGACAGCACATGCGTGACTTTGATGGTGGTTCTGCGAGCACCTGGTCTCGAGCTCCGGGGCAAACCAGGTCAGACCCGAGTGGTCATCCCTGGCAATGGTGATGTTTTTTATGTCGTTATTTTGTTGGAGGCATTGCTCAGATACGTTCAGTCTAGACCTGATCATTCCTCAGGCCGGGCCAGGTTGGGCCCGGGCACCTGGCCCGGCCCGAAGCACAGTGACATTTTTAATTAAAATAATAATATTTTGGGTATTAAAATAATAAACTATATCTATATTCCAAATAAAATCTAGATTTTATGGGCATTTGGGGCTTATTCTGGGCTTTTGGGCTGGGCTTTGGGCCAAAAAATGGAGCCCAGGCCTGGCCCGGATGCTGGGCTTTGGGGGTCAGGCCTCCGGGCCGGGCTATCCATGCACATGTTTAGTTCAAACTGTTTCATCAAAGTGAAAACTTTGATTCTGACCTTTGTGGTTGGATTCGGCGACGGCGGCACTTGAGTGTCGCTTTTTTCCTGAAGGCGGTGGTGTGGAAAATCCTCATCATCAATGTGGTGTCAACGGTTGGTGCCGATATGATCTTAAATATAGTTTGTCGATCGCTGATCTGATTGATTTGGGGTGTTTTCTTTTTTCTTTTTCTTTTTTCATGTCAAGGCATAACTTTTGCTCTTATGACTTTACTAGTGATGTGTTTTCGTGTGTGTGTGTTGGGTTGGCTGTATGCATTCTAATTATACAGAGACCGGGTGTATGCGTTCCATACCCGTATCCGGCCTACCCAATGGGTACATTTTTTCCATTCTACTTATGCAGAGGCTGGGTTTGTTACCCAGTAATATGATGAAACGCCGTCAAATAGGCAATTCCGTGTATCTATGACAAACTCAATATATATTGCTCGATAAATGTATCCCACTCTACATTATACTAGTAATATTTTCTTGCAGAATTTAACTATTTATGAGCAATTAGGCCAAAAACCTATAGTTCGAGGAAATCCATTTTACAAGTTGAGAAATGTTTGTGCTTTGCAGTAATCCATAGAAACTGTATAGGTGCAAAGATCACCTTTGGTTGTGCCGATGCTTAATTGAGTTTACTTGTAAATATAAATTAAAAATGCACGACCACAAAAACCACCCTACATGTCACGCCTGACATTGCTTCCTTCATTGCATCCACCCTACAATGCCCAGTCTCCTCTTTCCCATGGATCTACCTCGGACTCCCTCTAGCGCCTACTCACCTGCCCGCCAATGCATTTCTACCTATTATCGACAAATGCAAAAAAATTCTCTCCGATTGGCCGCTCGACTGCTCTCTAAAGAGATAGTCGACTAATCGTCCTATCACAGTAATTGAATCCACCCTGGTTTACTTTATGTCCGTCTTTCTCATCCCGAAAAGTGTACTCACAACTCTGGATTCGATCCGCCGCGCTTTCTTTTGGGCTGCTGAAGAAACATGCACGGGTACTGACTGTCTAGTTGGTTGAAAAGATGTTTGAAAACCTAAGAAATTTGGTGGTCTAGGACTGAAGAATCTGCCACAACAAAATCGCTCTCTCCTCATGAAATTTGCCGCCAAAGCTTTACTACCACAACGCACACCATGGCTTGACTGGCTTGCTCTCCAACACCCCAATGCTCTTATTAACCCACAAAGCAACCAGTCCTTTCTCTGCAGAACCATTAACCAACAACTCCCCTTCCTACATCCCATTTCCTTTGTTCTGACCAACTCTGGGACCAACACATATTTTTGGCTAGATACTTGGCTACATCATAGACCACTTGCAGAATTGTTTCCCTACCTATACTCACACGCCACTCTCCCACTTGCTTGCGTGGCTGCTGTTTTGAATCAAGGTTTAGAATCTTTCATGCGGACTCGCCTAACCTCTAATGTTGCGTCCAAGTTGTTGTCTTTGTTGCAAGACTTTCAGCCATCGCAAGAACCAGATGAGCACTTCCTCATTAGCGGCCTACCTTTCTCCACTAAAGCAGCATACGAGCTCACCCTGAGAGAGGACTTGGGGGACCTCCACTCCATGCCTATCTGGACATCACGAGCCCCCAATCGGGTCAAGATTTTCGCATGGCTCCTATTTCGTGGTCGGCTAAACTGTAAGGCCAATCTCTTGCGTAAGCATATTGTTTCTGACGCCCTATGCCCAAGATTCGGGTTCGACGGCGAAGACATCACACTCATTTTCATCAACTGCCCCCTAGCGAGGCGTGTATGGCTCAGACTTGGCATCACTCCCAACGGCTGCATCGACGATCTTTGGGATTGCCACATACCCGCGGACACTGATCACAGAATCTGGAACTCAATATTGCTCATCATTCTGTGGAAGATATGGGGTTCTAGGAATGCCATGACCTTCAGGCAGCAGAATGACCACAACATCACCACCCTCAAGAACATCCTGCAAGACCTTATGCTTTCGATCCACCGGATGAAGAAGCCAGAAGAAAAACAGGCTGCCTCCTCGTGGCGTTCTTACCTGTCCTCAAGTTTACATGTGCTTATGTAATTCACCTCTTTGTAATCAGTCATCATCGATGGGTTACAAAACTTAAGAAATACATTTAAGTGGGGAGCTCCCCCCCCCCCCCCCCCCCCCCCAAAGTGATTTTTCAAAAAAATAATGCACGACCACCGTTTGGCTACCAAGCTCGGTTACTCTTGAAATCTAGAGGTTGGGTAGGGATTTGGGTCACGACCATTTTTGCTATGCATACTATTAGCCAAAAATTGTTCAGTTCATATGCGGCCGTGTCATATGATGGGCCCATGAATGGTTGAATGTAACGGAGTTTTTTAGGGCAATCTCACGAAGCTTTATTAAGTGCATCTTCAAGATGGACCCGCAAACCTCTCACAACCGTTCAGGCCACGCTGTTCGGAAGTGATTTCTCACGCAAACCAGAGACAACCGGGGGGAGGGGGCAATTTGTCTATTTATATTTAATTATGTTTATTTCGACCGTGTGTTTTCCATATTCGTTTTTTACATGGTAAATATGAGTCTGTCTCCCGTTGGGTGCACCAGCTGACCCAAATCAAAAAACGGACGTGCCCATTCATGGCCTACCCAAACGGACAAAAGGAGGATATATAGAACGCATGCCCGTTTGTTTGTGTCGCCGGCGTCGGAGTTGTCCTTGGTTCCCCCACTCTAGCATCGCCCTGGGCGACCGGCCAGCCCGAGAAGCAAGGAACCGGACACATACTCCCTCCTTTCCGGTTTATATGACTCAATTCAAAAATCTCACCAACCAAGGTAAATGGTGAGTGGTGGAATACTTTTTGTAGTTTGCAAAAACACACAATTAATGCTGTTATTTTTCTCAAAAATTTATGTTTATCAATGCATTAATTGCAATGTATGCATGCATAAAGTACATGCATTGGTCAACTTTCTCTTAATACTTGCATGCAATGATTTAATGCACCTTGAAATCTGAACTTGTGATGGGGAATAACCAAATTGAGCCTTATAAAGTGGAAAAACTAAAATTTTGAGATAAGCCCAAATGCACGCTCGGGGTGTCGGCACGGAAGCAGAGGTAGTATCCGGCGTGGCGCACGCGCGACACCCCGAGCGGCTTGAGGTGCTCCAGCACAGCGTTCTCCAGCTTATGGTAAGCTGTGCTTATCAGCATCATCGATGGCGTCCCAACATCGAACACAACTCCGCCGGTCCACCCCAGGGGTACAAGTGGCGCTCGAACAGCTCCCTGATATGCTGCAGCGGCCGCCCGGCGACGCTGACGCCCACGAGGGTGACGAAGTAGGCGCTGAAATCTTGGCCGGGCGTGATCTGGGTGCTCACCATGTGTTGGGTGCTCGGGACGTCGTCGCCGAACCGGAGGAAGGTGCGGTGGTCCGGCGAGCCGCGCCTAGGAAGACAGTAGGAGAAGCGATGCACTTGCACGGCGCCATGCCTGTGTTGCCCGAGCGTCCAAATGAGCGATGGCTTGTGCCTTCCCAGGCCGAGTGCACCAGCGAGCACTTCATGGCTGTTGAACCCATAGCTGGTGTGCGCGCAGCCAAAGACGACTCCAGCAACCTCTGCCAACTCGCCGGAGGTTCCGAAGGCCAAGGTGTCATTGACGAGCACGCCGGTCACATCGACGGCGTCATGCCGGGTGGGACGAAGATGGAAGTTGCACGGGTCGTGCGCTCTGGGCAGATGGTCGGCGCGCAAGCATAATGGGTTTGTTGCCTGGTACGGGATGGAATGATGGCGACTTGGCAGGGTCGAAGGGCGGTGGGTGCTGCACGAACGGCCTTTGGACCGTATTGCACTGCATCCACAACAGGTTTCTGGTCATGTCCAGCGCGAGGACGTACGTGCGTCGGCCGGCCCCGGTTCCAACGCTGGTGACAACACTGTACATGCCTCCAACTTGTGTGTGCATGGGCGGCCGAAGAGCGGTGGTGGCATGCTCATTCAGGTGCACGAAGCGGTCGTTGTCGACGTGGATGTTTAGGGTTCGGGTGTTCGGTTCGCTACTGTTAAACTTAGGCAGACCAAGGGGAGGCCCCAGAAGTTGGATTAGTCCAAAAAAAAAACTGTTCAAACTGGGCCGAAAATTTTGGCCGGCACAGACATTTACCGGGCCCAGGCGAGATGGACGAAATTCGGCCGAAAATTGTTTTTTTCGGCCGAAAATCAAAACACAGTGTACAAGTCGACACGGCGTGCCCGCGTATGCAGTGGCGGAGCTACAGCAGGGCCAAACATGGCCATGGCCCGCCCAGCCAAACAAGAGTTCAGTGTAGAGTGGAGCTAATTTTGGCCCCTGGGTGCAAATTTTTAGGCGCATATCTTAATCTAGCCCTTCTTTGGCCCGCCCAGTGATGTGTGTGTAGCTCCGCCACTACGCGTATGTACGCCATCACGCACATGTACAAGGGCATGTACAAGTCCAAGGACGACGATGCGCAGTGGGGCTACTCGTGGGAGATGGACCAGCTGACGGCCGCGGTGCACGGCTTCACCACCTACGACGCCGTCGTGCAACGAGTCCACCATCTCCTCCCCACGATCTTGCTGCTCCACGCCTCCACCACACTCGCCGATTCCGGTTTGTCGCTGGCGTGGAGGCCCATCGTGCTCCTGCCTACACCACCGGCCGCCCTCCCCTCCCGTGGTCCAGCGCCGGCTCCGGTTCCGGCAAGAGGGCTGCATCTCTATCCGTCCGCTCCACAGACGTTTGAGGCAGGGTCGCCACTCCATCTTCTTAGATTCCTGCGCCGAAACCACTCCCTGTACCGCTACGCCCATGTTGGATGGCAACGAGGCAATGGCGTGCGTGGTAGTCGAGGCCGGCCTTGTTTGGTTTCAGCTAGGGCGTTCGTGCTCTCTGTTTTATTGCAATCATCTTTCCTCTGTATAGTAGACAATTTTGGTTCTCTTAGTAAAATTCGACGAACATTGTGTGGAAAGCAGCGTTTACATCTAATCTTATTATTGATATTGAATTGGACAGCTACTCTACGGAATTCCGAGTTTATAAATTGTTTTTACTAATCCGTCGGCAACTCCACTGAATTAGTTATCCAGATATCTCAATGGAATTGTATTGACACATCTGAAGCTTGTAAGAATTATGTACCAAGGTCCCCCCATGATTTCGTTCTTGGTTTCAGCAAGGTCTTTGAGAAGGAGCAGTGTGGAGATGGTGATGTGGTTACAGGGTGGAGGTCATGGACCCATGTTTTATGCTGGAGAAGGTGTGCTATGTCTGCATTGAGATGCATTGGGTGAAGTTGAAGAAGCCGAGAATTACCAGGGATGGATGCGATGCAACATCTATAAAGGACGCTGCAGGTTGCTTCTTTGGTGCTGGAGGCAAATGTTTGTGTGAGGGAACTTTAGAAGCAAAAGTTCATGGAAAATAGCGTCATTCTAGAAGGTATACATCTCTGTTCATTTTCAGGATTGCTACTCTTTTTGTGTTATACCTCTCTTTGATGATTTGATGTTCGTTTCACTAGCATGGAACTTAGAACGACCATATTGACCTCTGAATATTTTATATATGTTCATTTCCATCCTTTTCTCAGGGAGAGTAAAAATATAATGGTTCGTTTGTGTAGAACCAATTGCATCTCGGAGTAGGGTATGCTCAACATGCTTCACTTTTGGTTTTTGCATTCCCATGTCAAATCGGGAGAGTGATAGGAAAAAGATGCAATGATGTGTACAAAACAAATTAACACCGTGTATTTAGGTTGCCAATTTGTTAAAAAAAATTATAACACATCCAAATAGACATTTTTTATAAAGAACATTTCATTCAATTGATATACTGAGGTGATACAAGCGCATTGATATTATAGCTTCCATCTAATTGTTGACACTTCCTTCAAATAAGAACATAAGCATAACTTGCAAAAGGGAATATCTCAGAAATGACTGTGCGTATCCACTTTATGTAATTTGCTTACTAACTGATAGTTATGTCCATTTTTAACAAGCACAAACTGTTGGGGAACGTTGCAGAAAACAAAAATTTTCCTACGGTTTCACCAAGATCCATCTATGAGTTCATCTAGCAACGAGTGATCGGATGCATCTACATACCTTTATAGATCGCGAGCGGAAGCGTTCAAAGAACGCGGATGAGGTAGTCGTACACGACGTGATCCAAATCACCGGAGATCCTAGCGCCGAACGGACGGCACCTCCGCGTTCAACACACGTACGGTCAGCGTAACGTCTCCTTCTTCTTGATCCAGCAAGGGGGAAGGAGAGGTTGAGGAAGATGGCTCCAGCAGCAGCACGACGGCATGGTGGTGATGGAGCTGCAGTACTCCGGCAGGGCTTCGCTAAGCTCTATGGAGGAGGAGGAGGTGTTGGAGAGGGAGAGGGAGGCACCAAAGGCGTGGATCAAGAGGCCCTCCTTCCCTCACTATATATAGGGGGCCTAGGGGGGGCGCCGGCCCTAGGAGATCCAATCTCCTAGGGGGGCGGCGGCCAAGGGAGGATTCCCTCCCCCCCAAGGCACCTAGGGGGTGCCTTCCCCTTGTGGGACTCTTCCTCTTTGAAACCCTAGGCGCATGGGCCTCTTGGGGCTGGTGCCCTCACTACAAGGATACCTAGTATAAAGCAACACAAATTCTACAACATTTTGACCATACGTTGCAAAATTCACGATAGATACGGATATAAGCGGTGCAACATATACGTTGCGCATAATTGACCTATATGGTGGTTATTATGAGAAAAAAACAGATGAAAGGAGAGATAGACGCGCGAGAAACTGCCCCCGATTCCCCTTATCTCCCCCACCTCGCCGCCACCCACCGCCTCCCCTTCCTCCTTCGACCCACCTAACCGCCGGCCCTCCCCCTCCCCTTCTCGCACCTTGCAGCTCCGGTGGCTGGCGATCCACATCATCCACCACCCACCCATACCTCTCGCGCGTCCCATCTATCTCTTCAGGCGGCTCCTCGCTACGCCACCTACGGCGGCTGATTCAGGCGACGTCCGGCGAATCCCGCCACCGTGAAGCACAGCTCGAGGTCCCCTCGCCCGGCGGCGCCCTCACATCTGGCGCTCGAGGCCACCAAAGCCCACCCGCGACCCTCCCCATGGCTAGGGTTTCGGGCATCGGCTCGGGCGCCGGTGGCCACGTCATGATCCTCTTGTCCGGTGAGTGCGCCCCTCCCCTAGCTTCGTCCTCTCTCCCCTCATTCTCTAACCTCTGCTCTTCGCTTCTCCTGTAGACGTGCAGGGAGGAACGACCAGTGGAAAGTCTTGCTGCTGCTCGGGACGATGCAGCCATGTAGTTTCCTCCTCCTCTTTCTTTGGCTTCAGGTGAGTTGATCCACTCCTCTCTGCTCTGGTTCGTGGCACATCAAGAGCCATTGTTGTTCTGGTGGTCTTAGGATTTGCCACAGTTTGGGCCCAAGTGCCTTCTGCTTGAGGTCAATTTGATTTTGTTGTGCTGCTAAACTGTTAATTGATGCTTCGATTAAACTGCATGGTTAACCCCTCATGCTACCAGTCATAGATTCGAGGACATAGAGCAGAATGATTGCAGGTATCCAATGAGGTAATGAGCAAGAAGGCAGTAGGTTTTTGTTTTTGATAAAAAAATGTGTTCTACTCCTGCAATTTGAGACATAGGTTCTAATGAGAAAGTGCTGCCTACAGGTTCATTTTGGTGGATTTTGATTGCTGATGCTTTTGCTGTCTCTATCCTGATGATACCTTGACGCATGTTCTTTGGTCTCCACTTCTTACAACCAATTGTATGAATTAATCTTTGAGAATTGCAGGTTGATGCAACGTTATGAGGCTTGGATCGATGCGGTCCTGGAGGCATAAAATGCACATGATGTTCACAAGCGTGATGGCAGAAAGGTGCGGATGGATCTAACTAATGCTACCAAGTAATATACTGACCAGTTCTATGTTAATTTGTTTGATGGATATCCCTGATTTGATTGCAAATAATTGCATGAGCTTTGTGACTAATTTGTTTTCTCACACACGTAAGTAATTGTATTGCTGAAATTTAATTCACGCCTTAGCTTGCACTTAGATCTGTTGATCGGTCCCCAATGAGCTTAAAATAGAGAAGCGCCATGGTGTACCATAGCTTGACGAGATGCATATGTCATCATTTTTTTGGTGTATTGCTGGAACATGGTTCGCGAACCTGAGCATCATCCTGCTAGGCTACCTTCCTCTGTTTCTCATCGTTTGTTGTGACGATATAATGGAGAAGAACTTTTGTTGAGTAAACTAATACTACTGCTGTTGCTAATCCTTTCTGTATTGCTAGATGTAGTGTATAATGTGAAGGTGGACAGATCAGCATAATTACTAAGAGAATTTGATACCTTTCAAAGAGACGGTAGGTACTTTATGGTTTCTTCCTATTTTCTATAATTTAGTTATCTAACTATTCATTCCTTTTATTAGCTCACTAATTTACTAATTAAGATGTTATGGCCATAACACATGCTTGGAGATTTATAATAAATTTTCTTGCACATATCTTAGGTAAATATATAAATGTCGAAAATCCACACCATCATATATCTTCAAGTCGATGCTCTGTGTGTTTATTTGATATTCAAGGTACGTTATTTGCTAAGACTGCCATGTATTGTTCAAATAGTACAACTTTCCCAATCATTAAGTTTTGCTAACACAATGGATATATACATCAGGACAGTCCTCCATTTTGAATTTCATTCAGATGATAAAACCTTTCCATGAAATCTCAATGTAGAAACCTGAATAATATATTGTTACAGTTGCAATTGATGGTTCCAGAAAATACTACTAATGTAATCCACACCTTTAGAAATAGCCACTCGAAGGTTTCAACTATAATTGTTTTCTAGATACAATTATTAAGTTTTGCAAATTATGATGAATGTCGTGTAACTTCCAATATATGGGCGGAAGTGCCATACTTTTCTCATTTACACTGTTATGTTCAAGTTAACAGGCTAAACAACAAGACATCTAAGTGGGCAGTCTGTAGACACTTTGTAGCTACATAGAGATAACACGACTTATTACTATTTTAGAATTTGTTTCTCGTATCCATTATGCCTTTTGGATCTTTTTAGCTCCACCCTTTTATCTATGTTTTGCCTTTTCAAGCTATTGTGCTACACCCGAGGTGACAATTTCCTAGGTAAGAATTCTTATTGGTATCCTGGTTAAGATACATCAGTCCATTTTCCATATTGACATGATACTACATATTGAGAGTAAGTATTAGATTGACTATTTTGATAGAATACACATGTTGGCAAATTCCTTCCTTTGAAAGAGAGAAGGCCTGGCTTCTTCTAGGTTTTCTTCGTGTAAACAAGTTTTGTGGTACCGATCAACCAAATCAGTTTATCTTAGGTTAGCCCTTTATTGTGCCGATAAATTGTTCATTCTGCCTGAAGTTTCTCTCCTAGATTTTTATCTATGTTTTCTCTCATCATTCTTGATAATATTGGAATCTCGATGGATAACATGTAGCATCAGGAACATTAGTACTCTTGGTAATGCAGGAAAAACAAAGATTACATGGGCTTCAACCTTGTAAGTGTCTAATATCTTTGCCTCCAGCACTACTTGCATCATGTTAATGCATTGTGTGTTAACAGTTTATTTTGTTAATTTCTTTGTAGATTCGAAAGATATATGGATTTATATGGGTGCGTGACAAGTATACTGCAATGATGATGCTGATGTTCCTGTTCATGATGATGGTGATGGATGCTTTCAGTTTTAGTTAAGTTGTAGGGATGTTGTTCCTGTTGGATGATGTTCTTCGGTTAAGTTTAGTTAAGTTGTAGGGATGTTGATGGATGCTTTAAATATAAGTTTTGATGTCAAGAATACATTTGGATGATGTCCCTCCTGTAATATCCACTGTTGTAACCTAACTGTTTCATCCAATATATGATATACGATTTATTTCTGTCATGAGTATATTCTGTTCCTTTTCCTCACTTGATATACATACCATTATGTCGAGCATTAATTTAATTCTTGGCAATACATATATAATAATAATAACTATAATATGCACATTATATATGTACGAACATGTGAAACGTTGCAAATTCTCTGTTGTCAAGCAATGAGATTTGAATTCATGTACATTGCGCACCAACATATAGAAGTGTTCTAAAGTTAATTTTATGCGTTGTACTCCTGCAACGGTCACTTTTACCAACGACAGCATAAGTGTTGCATTATTCGCTAGCAACACTGGATAAGGCTACGCATCCCAAACCGTTGGTAAAGACACTAGCAACGCATATATGAACTTTTAGATACGAATAAGAGCGTTGCTGTAGGTGGGGTCATGTTGTAGTGCCTTGGCCCATGTAGGCCAAGGCGCACCCCCTACAGCCCATGTGGCCCCCCGGGGCAGGTGGCCCCACCCGGTGGACCCCCGGGACCCTTCCGGTGGTCCCGGTACAATACCGGTGACCCCGAAACTTGTCCCGATGGCCGAAATAGCACTTCCTATATATAATTCTTTACCTCCGGACCATTCCAGAACTCCTCGTGACGTCCGGGATCTCATCCGGGACTCCAAACAACATTCGGGTTACTGCATATACATATCCCTACAACCCTAGCGTCACCGAACCTTAAGTGTGTAGACCCTACGGGTTCGGGAGACATGTAGACATGACCGAGACGACTCTCCGGTCAATAACCAACAGCGGGATCTGGATACCCATGTTGGCTCCCACATACTCCACGATGATTTCATCGGATGAATCACGATGTCGAGGATTCAAGCAACCCCGTATACAATTCCCTTTGTCAATCGGTATGTTACTTGCCCAAGATTCGATCGTCGGTATCCCAATACCTTGTTCAATCTCGTTACCGGCAAGTCACTTTACTCATACCGTAATGCATGATCCCGTGACCAGACACTTGGTCACTTTGAGCTCATAATGATGATGCATTACCGAGTGGGCCCAGTGATACCTCTCCGTCATACGGAGTGACAAATCCCAGTCTTGATCCGTGTCAACCCAACAGACACTTTCGGAGATACCCGTAGTATACCTTTATAGTCACCCAGTTACGTTGTGACGTTTGGTACACCCAAAGCACTCCTACGGTATCCGGGAGTTACACGATCTCATGGTCTAAGGAAATGATACTTGACATTGGAAAACTCTAGCAAACGAACTATACGATCTTGTGCTATGTTTAGGATTGGGTCTTGTCCATCACATCATTCTCCTAATGATGTGATCTCGTTATCAATGACATCCAATGTCCATAGTCAGGAAACCATGACTATCTGTTGATCAACGAGCTAGTCAACTAGAGGCTTACTAGGGACATGTTGGTGTCTGTTATCCACACATGTATTACGATATCCGGATAACACAATTATAGCATGAATAAAGACAATTATCATGAACAAGGAAATATAATAATAATGCTTTTATTATTGCCTCTAGGGCATATTTCCAACAGTCTCCCACTTGCACTAGAGTCAATAATCTAGTTACATTGTGATGAATCGAACACCCATGGAATTCTGGTGTTGATCATGTTTTGCTCTAGGGAGAGGTTTAGTCAATGGATCTGCTACATTCAGGTCCGTATGTACTTTACAAATATCTATGTCTCCATCTTGAACATTTTCACGAATGGAGTTGAAGCGACGCTTGATGTGCCTTGTCTTCTTGTGAAACCTAGGCTCCTTGGCAAGTGCAATAGCTCCAGTGTTGTCACAGAAGAGCTTGATCGGCCCCGACGCATTGGGTATGACTCCTAGGTCGGTGATGAACTCCTTCACCCAAATTGCTTCATGCGCTGCCTCCGAGGCTGCCATGTACTCTGCTTCACATGTAGATCCCGCCACGACGCTCTGCTTGCAACTACACCAGCTTACTGCCCCACCATTCAAAATATACACGTATCCGGTTTGTGACTTTGAGTCATCTAGATCTGTGTCGAAGCTAGCATCGACGTAACCCTTTACGACGAGCTCTTCGTCACCTCCATAAACGAGAAACATTTCCTTAGTCCTTTTCAGGTACTTCAGGATATTCTTGACCGCTGTCCAGTGTTCCTTGCCGGGATTACTTTGGTACCTTCCTACCAAACTTACGGCAAGGTTTACATCAGGTCTGGTACACAACATGGCATACATAATAGAACCTATGGCTGAGGCATAGGGGATGACACTCATCTCTTCTATCTCTTCTGCCGTGGTCGGACATTGAGCTGAGCTCAATTTCATACCTTGTAACACAGGTAAGAACCCCTTCTTAGCCTGGTCCATATTGAACTTCTTCAATATCTTCTCAAGGTATGTGCTTTGTGAAAGACCTATGAGGCGTCTTGATCTATCTCTATGGATCTTGATGCCTAATATATAAGCAGCTTCTCCAAGGTCCTTCATTGAAAAACTCTTATTCAAGTAGGCCTTAATGTTGTCCAAGAGTTCTATATCATTTCTCATCAAAAGTATGTCATCTACATATAATATGAGAAATGCTACAGAGCTCCCACTCACTTTCTTGTAAACGCAGACTTCTCCATAAGTCTGCGTAAACCCAAACGCTTTGATCATCTCATCAAAGCGAATGTTCCAACTCCGAGATGCTTGCACCAGCCCATAAATCGAGCGTTGGAGCTTGCACACCTTGTCAGCATTCTTAGGATCGACAAAACCTTCCGGCTGCATCATATACAATTCTTCCTTAAGGAAACCATTAAGGAATGCCGTTTTGACGTCCATTTGCCATATCTCATAATCGTAGAATGCGGCAATTGCTAACATGATTCGGACGGACTTTAGCTTCGCTACCGGTGAGAAAGTCTCATCGTAGTCAACCCCTTGAACTTGTCGATAACCCTTAGCGACAAGCCGAGCTTTATAGATGGTCACATTACCATCCGCGTCTGTCTTCTTCTTAAAGTTCCATTTATTTTCTATGGCTCGCCGCTCAACGGGCAAGTCAGTCAAAGTCCATACTTCGTTTTCATACATGGATCCTATCTCGGATTTCATGGCTTCTAGCCATTTGTCGGAATCCGGGCCCGCCATCGCTTCTTCATAGTTTGAAGGTTCACCGTTGTCTAACAACATGATTTCCAAGACAGGGTTGCCGTACCACTCTGGTGCGGAACGTGTCCTTGTGGACCTTCGAATTTCAGTAGGAGCTTGATCAGAAGTATCTTGATCATCATCAATAACTTCCTCTCTAGTCGGTGCAGGCACCTCAGGAACATTTTCTTGAGTTGCGCCCTTTTTCGGTTCAAGAGGTAATACTTCATCAAGTTCTACTTTCCTCCCACTTACTTCTTTCGAGAGAAACTCCTTCTCTAGAAAGGATCCATTCTTGGCAATAAAGATCTTGCCTTCGAATCTGAGGTAGAAGGTATACCCAAGAGTTTCTTTAGGGTATCCTATGAAGACGCATTTTTCCGACTTGGGTTCGAGCTTTTCAGGTTGAAGTTTCTTGACATAAGCATCGCATCCCCAAACTTTTAGAAACGACAACTTAGGTTTCTTCCCAAACCATAATTCAAACGGTGTCGTCTCAATGGATTTCGACGGAGCCCTATTTAAAGTGAATGCGGCAGTCTCTAAAGCATAGCCCCAAAAAGATAGCGGTAAATCGGTAAGAGACATCATAGATCGCACCATATCTAATAGAGTGCGATTACGACGTTTGGACACACCATTACGCTGAGGTGTTCCAGGCGGCGTGAGTTGTGAAACTATTCCACATTTTCTTAAGTGTGTGCCAAATTCGTGACTCAAGTATTCTCCTCCACGATCTGATCGTAGAAACTTGATTTTCCTGTCACATTGATTCTCAACCTCACTCTGAAATTCCTTGAACTTTTCAAAGGTTTCAGACTTGTGTTTCATCAAATAGATATACCCATATCTACTCAAGTCATCAGTGAGGGTGAGAACATAACGATAGCCACCGCGAGCCTCAACACTCATTGGACCGCACACATCAGTATGTATGATTTCCAATAAGTTGGTTGCTCGCTCCATTGTTCCTGAGAACGGAGTCTTGGTCATTTTACCCATGAGGCATGGTTCGCACGTATCAAATGATTCATAATCAAGAGACTCTAAAAGTCCATCTGCATGGAGCTTCTTCATGCGTTTGACACCTATGTGACCAAGGCGGCAGTGCCACAAGTATGTGGGACTATCATTATCAACCTTACATCTTTTGGTACTCACACTATGAATATGTGTAGCATTACGCTCGAGATTCATTAAGAACAAACCATTCACCATCGGAGCATGACCATAAAACATATCTCTCATATAAATAGAACAACCATTATTCTCAGATTTTAATGAGTAGCCATCTCGAATTAAACGAGATCCCGATACAATGTTCATGCTCAAAGTTGGCACTAAATAACAATTATTGAGGTTTAAAACTAACCCCGTAGGTAAATGTAGAGGCAGCGTGCCGACGGCGATCACATCGACCTTGGAACCATTCCCGACGCGCATCGTCACCTCGTCCTTCGCCAGTCTCCGTTTATTCCGAAGCTCCTGCTTTGAGTTACAAATGTGAGCAACTGCACCGGTATCAAATACCCAAGAGCTACTACGAGTACTGGTAAGGTACACATCAATTACATGTATATCACATATACCTTTTGTTTTGCCGGCCTTCTTGTCCGCTAAGTATTTGGGGCAATTCCGCTTCCAGTGACCACTTTCCTTGCAATAAAAGCACTCAGTCTCGAGCTTGGGTCCATTCTTTGGCTTCTTCCCAGCAGCTTGCTTGCCGGGCACGGCAACTCCCTTGCCATCCTTCTTGAAGTTCTTTTTACCCTTGCCCTTCTTGAACTTAGTGGTTTTATTGACCATCAACACTTGATGTTCCTTCTTGACTTCTACCTCTGCTGATTTTAGCATAGCAAATACTTCAGGAATGGTCTTTTCCATCCCCAGCATATTGAAGTTCATCACAAAGCTCTTGTAGCTTGGTGGAAGCGACTGAAGGATTCTGTCAATGACCGCATCATCCGGGAGATTAACTCCCAGCTGAGTCAAGCGGTTATGTAACCCAGACATAGTGAGTATGTGCTCACTGACAGAACTATTTTCCTCCATCTTACAGCTGAAGAATTTGTCGGAGACTTCATATCTCTCGACCCGGGCATGAGCTTGAAAAACCATTTTCAGCTCTTCGAACATCTCATATGCTCCATGTCTCTCAAAACGCTTTTGGAGCCCCGGCTCTAAGCTGTAAAGAATGCCGCACTGAACGAGGGAGTAGTCATCGGTACGTGCCTGCCAAGCGTTCATAACGTCTTGTTCTGCAGGGATAATAGGTGCGTCACCCAGCGGTGCTTGTAGAACATAATCTTTCTTGGCAGCTATGAGGATGATCCTCAGGTTCCGGACCCAGTCCGTATAGTTGCTGCCATCGTCTTTCAGCTTGGTTTTCTCTAGGAACGCGTTGAAGTTGAGGACTACGTTGGCCATTTGATCTACAAGACATATTGTAATTATTTTAGACTAAGTTCATGATAATTAAGTTCATCTAATCAAATTATTCAATGAACTCCCACTTAGATAGACATCCCTCTTCTAGTCATCTAAGTATAACATGATCCGAGTCAACTAGGTCGTGTCCGATCATCACGTGAGACGGACCAGTCAACGTCGGTGAACATCTTCATGTTGATCGTATCTTCTATACGACTCATGCTCGACCTTTCGGTCTTCTGTGTTCCGAGGCCATGTCTGTACACATGCTAGGCTCGTCAAGTCAACCTAAGTGTTTGCATGTGTAAATCTGTCTTACACCCGTTGTATGTGAACGTTAGAATCTATCACACCCGATCATCACGTGGTGCTTCGAAACAACAAACTGTCGCAACGGTGCACAGTTAGGGGGAACACTTTCTTGAAATTATTATGAGTGATCATCTTATTTACTACCGTCGTTCTAAGTAAACAAGATGCAAAAACATGATAAACATCACATGCAATCAAATAATAATAGTGACATGATATGGCCAATATCACATAGCTCTTTTGATCTCCATCTTGGGGCTCCATGATCATCTTGTCACCGGCTTGACACCATGATCTCCATCATCATGATCTCCATCATCGTGTCTCCATGAAGTTGCTTGCCAACTATTACTTCTACTACTATGGCTAACGCATTTAGCAATAAAGTAAAGTAATTTACATGGCGTTTCTCAATGACACGCAGGTCATACAAAAATAAAGACAACTCCTATGGCTCCTGCCGGTTGTCATACTCATCGACATGCAAGTCGTGATTTCTATTACAATAGCATGAACATCTCATACATCACATATATATCATTCATCATTCATCACAACTTTGGCCATATCATATCACAAAGCACTTGCTGCAAAAATAAGTTAGACGTCCTCTAATTGTTGTTGCAAGTTTTACGTGGCTGAATTAGGGTTCTAGCAAGAATGTTTTCTTACCTACGTGAAAGCCACAACGTGATTTGTCAACTTCTATTTACCCTTCATAAGGACCCTTTTCATCGAATCCGCTCCAACTAAAGTGGGAGAGACAGACACCCGCCAGCCACCTTATGAAACTAGTGCATGTTAGTCGGTGGAACCGGTCTCACGTAAGCGTACGTGTAAGGTTGGTCCGGGCCGCTTCATCCCACAATACCGTTGAAGCAAGATAAGACTAGTAGCGGCAAGAAAGTTGACAACATCTACGCCCACAACCAATTGTGTTCTACTCGCGCAAGAAGAACTACGCATAGACCTAGCTCATGATGCCACTGTTGGGGAACGTTGCAGAAAACAAAAATTTTCCTACGGTTTCACCAAGATCCATCTATGAGTTCATCTAGCAACGAGTGATCGGATGCATCTACATACCTTTGTAGATCGCGAGCGGAAGCGTTCAAAGAACGGGGATGAGGTAGTCATACACGACGTGATCCAAATCACCGGAGATCCTAGCGCCGAACGGACGGCACCTCCGCGTTCAACACACGTACGGTCAGCGTAACGTCTCCTTCTTCTTGATCCAGCAATGGGGAAGGAGAGGTTGAGGAAGATGGCTCCAGCAGCAGCACGACGGCGTGGTGGTGATGGAGCTGCAGTACTCCGGCAGGGCTTCGCTAAGCTCTATGGAGGAGGAGGAGGTGTTGGAGAGGGAGAGGGAGGCACCAAAGGCGTGGATCAAGAGGCCCTCCTTCCCTCACTATATATAGGGGGCCTAGGGGGGGCGCCGGCCCTAGGAGATCCAATCTCCTAGGGGGGCGGCGGCCAAGGGAGGATTCCCTCCCCCCAAGGCACCTAGGGGGTGCCTTCCCCTTGTGGGACTCTTCCCCTTTGAAACCCTAGCCACATGGGCCTCTTGGGGCTGGTGCCCTTGGCCCATGTACGCCAAGGCGCACCCCCTACAGCCCATGTGGCCCCCCGGGGCAGGTGGCCCCACCCGGTGGACCCCCGGGACCCTTCCGGTGGTCCCGGTACAATACCGGTGACCCCGAAACTTGTCCTGACGGCCGAAATAGCACTTCCTATATATAATTCTTTACCTCCGGACCATTCCGGAACTCCTCGTGACGTCCGGGATCTCATCCGGGACTCCGAACAACATTCGGGTTACTGCATATACATATCCCTACAACCCTAGCGTCACCGAACCTTAAGTGTGTAGACCCTATGGGTTCGGGAGACATGTAGACATGACCGAGACGACTCTCCGGTCAATAACCAACAGCGGGATCTGGATACCCATGTTGGCTCCCACATACTCCACGATGATCTCATCGGATGAACCACGATGTCGAGGATTCAAGCAACCCCGTATACAATTCCCTTTGTCAATCGGTATGTTACTTGCCCGAGATTCGATCGTCGGTATCCCAATACCTCGTTCAATCTCGTTACCGGCAAGTCACTTTACTCGTACCGTAATGCATGATCCCGTGACCAGAAACTTGGTCACTTTGAGCTCATAATGATGATGCATTACCGAGTGGGCCCAGTGATACCTCTCCGTCATACGGAGTGACAAATCCCAGTCTTGATCCGTGTCAACCCAACAGACACTTTCGGAGATACCCGTAGTATACCTTTATAGTCACTCAGTTACGTTGTGACGTTTGGTACACCCCAAGCACTCGTACGGTATCCGGGAGTTACACGATCTCATGGTTTAAGGAAAGGATATTTGACATTGGAAAACTCTAGCAAACGAACTATACGATCTTGTGCTATGTTTAGGATTGGGTCTTGTCCATCACATCATTCTCCTAATGATGTGATCTCGTTATCAATGACATCCAATGTCCATAGTCAGGAAACCATGACTATCTGTTGATCAACGAGCTAGTCAACTAGAGGCTTACTAGGGACATGTTGGTGTCTGTTATCCACACATGTATTACGATATCCGGATAACACAATTATAGCATGAATAAAGACAATTATCATGAACAAGGAAATATAATAATAATGCTTTTATTATTGCCTCTAGGGCATATTTCCAACACAAACTACGTAAGGTTTAATGGTTGCCCTGTGTCATCAATTCACCCCTGCGTTATGTTTTTTTCCTGCTTTTGATCAGAGGCTCAGTTATGCAGTGTCCTCTGTCTCAGACACTGACGATGACCGATACACGTGAATTGCAAACTTGGTATTTTGTCAAACTCTGGCTTCATCCCCAGTCCTTGCAGCAGTAATGGCCGTCTCACCTCGCTCTTCACGGAAACCCCCTATACTATGCCATGTCCCCGAACCACAGTTGGATGCTTAACACCGTGTTTGGATGATGCCACATGATTCAAGCCAGCGACCCTGCCGCATAGGCCCAATAAGCAGATATTAATTTTCGTTTGGTAGAGCTGTCTGTTAGCTTCATGCCTTCATCTTAATGGTCCTTACTGATTTTGTGGGGATCTCTTGTTGCCAGTCTTTTCATCTGACGAAGGATTTATAATGGATGCACATCACTTTGGGAGGAATTACCAGACACACGACCAGCGAGCGGTGGCAGAAGCAACATTCCCTTGGACTACATGACAAGTGAGATTAAGATATTGATTCCTTACATCCATCTCTATTTAGAAAATAAATATTTTCTTGGCTGACCATCATTTTTTATTGCTAGAACCTGTGCTTAATAACATTTATACATATTTATTTATATGAAAAACTCGCGCCCTTTCTTAGCATTCGATTTGTTTGTTCTCACCTGTTATCTTTGTATATGGTGACTTGACCAACGATGGTCGATAACTAAGATACATATTCCTGAGAATTTCTCTTGTAGAGGTGAAAAGAAGTCTCTGATATTTTTTTCTTCCATTTCTGTCAAGCGCCTTACCAGGAACCGCGGTCTTTTTGGAGAAACCATGTGTTTTTCCTTTATCTTCTTCACGATTGTTTCTAATACATTTAACTTAAGAGGAAACATGGACATAAAGCTACATGGGAACACTCGGTCCTGAATAGAGTTTGTTTTACAGAGTGTATATGTCCTCAAATGGAGGGAATGAAAATTGTGATGAGATGAAATCTGGAGATCAGAGATGTATCGTCTGAAAAGAATGATGGGATGTGGTCTCGACTCCATGGGGTGGGAAGTGAGGCTTTGTTCCTTCCAGTTTCCAATTGCATTTGCATTCATAAAGACAAAGTAGACAGTGCAATTCGCTATCACATCTTTGTCGATTACTTTGTTACGAACAATCCTCCATAATTGTTAATTAATTTGATCTGGGAGGGAGCTAAAATATATAGCAATTGGTGATTATCGGTTTGATTTGAGTAAGGATTATGCATCTTGACCCCGGTTGTTTCTATTTTCGTCCTGAACTGAATTTAACACTACTTTCCCTTAGTGGTATTGGAAGAGTATTGATGTTGAGATGAAAGTGTCGCGGTTCGTCCTGGGCAGTGACTTTTACACCATGTTCTTCACAAACACTTGAATGTTTACATTAATACGTACAATGCACGTGCATGATTACTAGTTCATGTAAAAAATAATGTTACAAATAGGAAGGCGTGAAATGGTTCAAAGTGGCCGTATTCATTCATGTAAAGAATTAATGTTACAAATACGATGCCCGTTCTTCCGCTCCTCATAGACTACCAGGCTCAGCACATGGCGCTTCATTCATGTACATCTGGAAGCCCCCACAACCCGGGCAAGGCCCATGCGAGAATAAATTTCCTCTTACCTCGGATCTTCAAAATCTTTATATTCTTCGTCAACGTCTAGTGATTATCATAGTTTTGCGAGAAAAAAATGTTCTCTCGTCCTTTTGACGGTGCCATGAGGTTTGAGAGTTTTCTGTCCTCACAGATCCGGTTATTCGGATTTGATGAGTTTAAGTTGTTGTGTCAAGCTTTTTTTTGTTGGTATAATTATTTGTGAAGATGAAATCTTGTATCAACACCGTCGTGAAGATATAATGATTCGATGGCCTGCAGTTCTAGGGGGTCAGCCTCGACCCAAGTACATTCATCAATCAAAGCTTCTCATCTTTTTGGATAGGCGACTCAAGCGCTTTCAAAAAACATTATTAGTAATGTTCGTGAGGGTGAAAGAGTGACAACACCGTTGCTCCACTCCAATTGCAGCTTCTTTATCAAAGTCTTTGGAGTATTTTTTCGACCAGAGATTGATACCGCGAAAAAGGTGATTTCAAAAGATTTCATTGTAATTCATATTCATAAGAGTTACTTTGTATTTTCTTGGATCTTAGGTCCAAATAAGTGTATCTATAATTGTTATGAGTATGAATAAAGTTACAGGTGTTTCTAAAAAAAAGGCCCCTACGCCACACTGGGTGACCCAACAGCGAGCACCTTTTGTTAAAAAACAAATAGCTACCACCTAGCTGATCGATGATTTTTCTATCTTAAATAAAAAAACTAAACAATAGAAAGTCTAAAAAAACGCGCAAATAATCCATAGCTGATCGATTATTGCTCTCCTAGAAAGAAACTTGAGGGACTACGCGAGCGGCTGCTCTTCATAGGCGGCTACACCAACAATATTTTGCATACAAGTGAAGAAACAATATTTTGCATATTATTTATCTTCTTTTCTTCCCTTTACACAAGATATATACTACCTCATTTTTCAGAAATTATTTGACTGATGTAGTGAAATTGATTTGATAGTGCATATACTAATATAAATTTACACTCCCAATATTTACTTATACAAGGCCACAAACTCGAATTACAGATATTAGGGTAAAAATTAATATCTGATTTGCAAGCTAGCTTGTCTTCGTGTTTACCGGGTTAATTAATAGAGCACATGTAAATTAGATCAAGTTGAGGAGAGGAAGTACTCCTTCTATTTTTGAGAGAATTCCTTATTTGGCCCTTACATAAAATCTGGTTCCCTATTTGGCCCTAGAATTTTTTTCCCTTTTTGACACCACAAATTCATTTTATTCCTTCCATGACACTTTCGTCACTTTTTGCTGTTAACACCGTCAAATACAACTTGAAAAGTCTTATTTACCCCTGCTTTAGCATGCTGAAAAAAATATTTTGACGGAACCGTACACATCCTCTGCCGATTCATTGCTCCCGATTCCCCTTCCTTCTATCCGAGCTCTAACCCTACCGCACGACGCGAGGCACACAGCAACGGCGCGAGGCATGGAGGAGGGCACGGCGGACGCTGCTACGGATGGCGCGGTGGAGGGCGGCCATGGTGGGGAGGCGGAGGGCGCCAAGCAGTGAAGGACGGGCGAGGCGGCGCTGTGCAGGGCAAGTCGCAGCGCCCAAGGTCCGTTGGTGGCAGGGGCATAGCGGTGACCAGGAGCGGCTGTTGCTGGCCTTCTCCCGCTGCCGGCTGGACGACCACGTCGTGCGCGCCCGCCTTGCCCAATCAGCTTCCCCCGGCCGTGGTGCCCTGCCCAAGTGGTGCTTGACCAGCTTCCCACATGACGTGCGTTGTGTGCAAAGAGAGAAATTGAGTTGGATCTCTTCTGTGGGTGCGTGCTTTCCATGGTTGAGTGTGCTTGCTGTGTGTGCGTGATTTGGTGTGGGCGTTGTGTGCAAAGAGAGAAATTGGATGAATCTTTTCTGTGTGCTGTGAGTGAAGAGGGTAACCGTCAGATTGTTGTGCCTGTGTACTGCTCATACATGTTTGTGCACTGGTTCTTAGTAATACGAGTTTCTCTATACTGTTGCAACTGCAATGCGCTGACGCATTCTGTCCACGCGCTACTGTCACCATTGCTTCTGTCCACGCGCTACTGTCACCATTGCT
Source organism: Triticum urartu (assembly GCF_056163025.1). Lineage (NCBI taxonomy): Eukaryota > Viridiplantae > Streptophyta > Magnoliopsida > Poales > Poaceae > Triticum > Triticum urartu. The sequence continues at coordinate 594,273,004 of NC_141876.1, forward strand.
TTTGACTTCCGGTTCATAATTTTGGTCACTAAATAGATCAGAGGTAAAACGGACTTTTCATGTTGTATTTAACGGTGTCAGTTGTCAAAACTGACGGAAATGTCATAAAGAGAACAAAGTAAAGCTTGAGTGTCAAAATAGGAAGAATTTTTTTACTAGAGCCAAAAAGGGAACCAAATTTTAAGAAAGGGCCAAATAAGGAATTCTCTCTCTATTTTTATTCACTCCGCATATTAGGTTTGTTAAAGTCAAGGTTTATATAATTTCAATAAGTTTATAGAAAAATATATTAACATGTACACCTTCAAATATATCTCATTGGATTCATCATTGCATATATTTTCAGATCATATAAATTTGTTACTGTAAATGTTCATATTTTTTCAACAAACTTGGTCAAACTTTTTAGTCAAAGCTAATATGCGGAGTAAATGAAAACGGAGAGAGTAGTTGAGACTGTCATTAGCATCCACTGCATGCATGTGAGTAGTTAGGGCATTTTCAACGGCGACCCGCAAATTTCCTCCTGCACCTGTCCGTGCATAGGGACCAGTCCGCGGACACGGATGTAGGAGCTACCACCCAACACTGTCCGCATACATTTCAAACCCTTTATGAATCAACCAAATGAAATTCATGCAAACTTGGTCGGATTTCATACAAATCGAATGAAAAGTTTACATTTAGGACGTATTTTAACTCAAAAGGTAAAACTATATGTACGTACGGTCGCGTGAAGCTTCACTCTTACGACACAGATACACTGCACTAGTCTACAGCCGGCGCGATGGATCCCTTTGTCTTCCTCATGTTCGACAACCCACTCACCGGACTGTCGGGAGCCCTGGAGGTATATTCCCCTCTCGTATCATCCCTATGTCTGGCTGTACTTCTCATCGGAGTGACAAAGAGGGTGCTTCAGCCGGTGGGGGAGGGGGGCTCCTCCGGTTCTGTGGAGCCCAGATGGGGCCAAGGATGGTCTAAGATAAAGAACCGGACAAGTCACCAGCTATGCAAGCTAACGACGCGCTGGCGCTGGCCTTCCTGGGACCCAAGCGGCAGCTGCGTGGCCTCATGTGTTCTTTTTTCCCTTGATGCTGGCGGCAGACGCGCACACACTGACCACCGACTCGTCAATCTCCATGCAGATGGCTTCTTTCTCTGTCGGCAGGGCGCGGTTACGCATGCGTTAACGACGGATGGCGTGGTCACAGGCACGGGAGGAGCAGTACACGGCGTCGTCCACGGCAGTAACGATGCCCATGCCACAGTGCTCGACCCCCTCCCCCACTTCATGTCGGCTTGGAGCAACTCGCCACTCCTCCGCGAGCTGGCTTGGAGCGGCGAGCTGCTGAACCACACATCGACTTGGGGTAGCAACTTGCTCCATTGGGCTAGGCGGGGGAGGTGGAGCAGTGAGTTGTCTCGCTCGTATACGACGGGCCACACAGCCGGCTTTTATGCCGGAGAACTGCTCTTACTGCTAGTTGGATGCCATCGAAGTGTTGGAGAAAATGGTGTAATTAAAGAGGAGATGTGGAGCGGCGGAGTGGTCCATGTTTTGCCCAGAGTTTGTCTCTAGTTTGCAGAAGAAAGTATGTCTGGACCACGCCCCGGACCGATACAGGTCCGCGTTGGATGACTTTCACGGTCCGGACGGATGTGGGCTATTTGAGGCTCGTCGTTGGAGATGCGCTTGAATCATGAGTTGCTAGTACGAGACGGCATCGTCAATTTTTGTCTCGGTCAATGTTGGTGGCTTTTATAGATGCAAAATGTATTTTTCAAAGTGACTATATATTTAAAAATGGAGGAGTATATAAGGTCAAACTTCAAATAGTTTGAGAGAAAATGAAAATTCATAACCTAATAGATGAGAAGATTGAGTATTCCTTTTTTCGACAAAGGATGAATTTTATTGGCTTAGAATGAAGCATTATGAGAATACAAAACACAATAAGGACACACCCGACATCTGCATAGTTAGGATGCACACAACAAACACGCGCACAAAAAGCTAGCAAATAACAAAGTCATATAAGAACAAAGATATGAGTAGGCGATAAAAAAGAAAAACAGCCCAAAGCAATCGAATCCACGATTGACAAACTACAAACAATCATCATATCCGCACCACCATCTCATGATGGCCCACGAACGAGGAGGTTCTTCAACAACAACGCCTTCAGAAAGGACGCGACGCTCAAGCGCCGACGTCAGCGGATCCGAGCACCCAAGGCCAGACTCTGTGTTTTCACCTTGACAAACCAGTCTAAGCATATGCTAACAATGTCTAAAATCATTGCCATTGCAAGGTATAACCAATTCGGTTCAGACCTAGCTTTCACCCCGGAGCTCGAGCCCGGGTGCTGGAGTAGCACCATATTCAATGTAACTCATGTGTTGTCGCCACCATGTTTTTGTGACCCTAAGCAGTTACATGTGATGCGCGATCGCCATCGCTGCACAACCATCTTTCTGCGTCAAGCCTCATCCATAATTTGCATCTCATCGCTAAAGCTAACCACCGGATCCGGAGGTAGGAACCCTCAGAATGACCTTTCAGTGGCCACTACAATTCACGGTGAGGCTGCCGCCATTCCGTGCAGACCCTCCCCTGTTGGCGCAGCTCTCTCTCTCTTTCTCTCTCACGCCGGACGGAGGTGAAAGAAGAAGCACACTTTTTTTTGGAAGAAGGAGCATACTTTTTTTCCCGGCGACAAACGCCCCGGCACCCAAACGCCTTCTTTATATTCAGCACACAGGCTACATCACAGCTGGGAGCTACTCCCAGGATGAAGTGATTACATGGCTTTTTATACCCACGGCGCCTAGCAACTGCTTCCTGCGGCACTCACGACCACCACGCACGCACTCAACGGCCAGCCACACCAGCCACGAACCATGCACAGACGCATGACCCGGCCACTATTCCATCGTAGTGCTTATCCTCTAATACCGAGCCCAACTAGGTAACAAACTTGGACTCACCAAGCCAACTAATTCCGTGATCCACGCTCCTACATGCAGCTAACACTTTATGCACGTCAAGATTACTACTAACATCCACAACCACCGCCTCCTTCTGCAACCATAGTGGTCGCCGGTGAGATCAGAAAAATTCAACGTGTTGCCCGCCGCCACTCAACGCGAGGGCTTCGCCGAGCGGCACACAGGCAGCGGCGAGGAGAGGATGCATGGGAGAAGAGGGCACTGGTGGTGTCAGCCTCGAAGCGCCGCTCGAGTCGCCAGGAGGGACACAGGGCTGATCCGGTTTTTTGAGGTGCCAGATCGTAAAGTGCAAGGGGACAATGAGAGCTAGCCTCTAGGAAGCAATCGATCCATTACAGGACGTGTACTATAGAACTAGCACGGACGAATTCGCTGTTTTCACCAGTTCCCTTAACTTAAGCACGATTTTGACCCTATGTGCAAAAGGTTTTTGGATCTCACCTTTTTTCTACGAGAGAATTCCTTATTTGGCCTTTTCTTAAACTTTGGTTCCTTATTTGGCTCAAAATAAATTTTCCTTCTCTATTTAACACCTAAAGTAATTTTTGTTTCTTATATGACACTTCCGTCCATTTTAGACACTAAATGTGTTAAGCGTAAGGCGAAAAGATCGTTTTGCCCCTAGTGTATTGTTGTATTGTGTGACTATCCTGACTATAGTAAAAAGAAAAAGGCAATCAGTTTATCCATGTGTTTAGGGATGTATGCTCCAATATTTTGGTTAGTTCATCATTCACGAATGCGGGTACAGAGTGGATATGTTCCACGGCGCTGAGGCGGGCTCAGCCTTGGGCGTCCACCCGGACATGGCGCGTCTACATGAGTCGTGGACGGCGCCGGCATTGCCTGTGGTTCGTGGCAGTCACGATTAAAGATGCGCCTGCGGTAGTCAGACATAGCCAGATAGAACGCTGGGTGGCCCGCGGCGGAGCCATGATGCAGCGGCGGGGCCGGCCAGAGCGCGCGGCGGAGAGACCGACCAGCGCAGCCAGCGGCGCTTCTAGGCTGGTGCTGCATGCACGCTCCCTCGGGTAAGGGCTCCGGCTTGCTGATGTTGGCCAAACGTGTGCATGTGGCTTGCTAGCAGGGCTCCTGACGTGCTTGCTTGTTCGTGCGTATGGCCGGCGTGTGACTTACTGGGGTGCCGGCGGCTGCACGAACAGGGGTAGCGACTAATGCTGATCCTCTTCTCTCATGCGTGCTGCAATCTGGAGCTCGGAAGAGATGTCGGCGTGACTTTCCTCGCCGTGCCCAGAAACTGTTTGCGTAAATGCGTGAGTGCTGGCTTTGTTGGGTGCTATGTGCATGTGTGCATGCGTGCATGCTCTGTACCCCTTTGCATGCGTGAGTGCGTACCCTTGCCTTGGTCTGTAGCGTTGATGTGTAGCAACCTCTTCTTTGTATTGATGATGATCAGGGTACAAAAAAATTACAAGGGCAACATGGTCTTTTCATCTCACACTTAACACCGTTAGTGTTTAAATTATACGGAAGTGTCATATAAGAAACAAAAATTAATTTTGCTGTCAAATAGGGAAGAAAAATTTATTTGGGCTAAATAAGGAACCAAATTTTAAGAAAGGGCCAAATAAGGAATTCTCTCTTTTTCTACTGTCATTTGTTAGAATATCTGTTTAACTCTTGTAATCTAAACCTCCCTCCTATCTCTACCTCTCTCGTTTCCTTCTCGGACTCCTCATGTACCGATGAATCCTAGCGATCGTCGTAAACTTGTAAGCCACGACAGGGGCAATTCCTGTCCCCAATAAATAGACACAACGCGGCTCCCATCGGGAGTAGGAACGCTTCCACAAGATCAAATCTTACATGGTATACAGAGCTAGCCTCTTCCCTTCTATCTAGCAAACAGAAACCAAACCCTATCATCGCCATGGCCGCAAGCTCGAGCGCCGTCGTCCTCAACCTCGGCGCATCTCCAACAGAAAAGCTTGCAAGGGGTAATTACCTCCTGTGGAAGGCGCAAGTAATGCCGGCGCTGCGTGGAGCGCAGGTGACCGGCCTCCTTGACGGCAGCGACGTCGCACCACCGAAGACGGTGGAAACCACCAAGGCGGACAAGACCACGGCCATAGAGCCCAATCCTCTATAGCCCGTGGCTGTCGAAGGACCAGCAGGTCCTGAGCTATTTGCTCAATTCGCTGACCCCGGAGATCCTCGCACAAGTCATCGGTAAAGACAGTACTTATGGTCTTTGGATTGCTCTTACTACTTTATTCGCTGCGCAGTCTCAGTCCCGGATAACAAATCTGAGGATCGCAATCTCCAATACCAAGAAGGGCAACATGTCCAGCAATGCATTCATTGCCAAGATGAAAAGCCTCGGAGATGAACTCGCTGCAGCGGGTCGCCCAGTAACCGATGGAGAGATGGTTGATTACATCTTGGCTGGACTCGATCGAGACTATGATCCCATTGTAGCAGCAGTTGGCGCCATCAAGAACTCCATTACGGTCGATGATCTCTTCTCGCAGATCTCTGCTTTTGACCAGAGGATGGAGATGCTAGGAGATGGTCCAGGCGGGTTTCGCTCCTCTGCCAATGCCATCTACAGAGGGCGTGGGCAGTACAAACCAAGAGGAGGCCGTGGGCGAGGAAACAGGGGGCGTGGCCGTGGTGATCGCGGTGACCGCTCCTCCCCCTCTCCCGCTCGCGGCGGCGGCTACGGTGGTCATCAGCAACGCCCACGACAACAACCACAATAGCCACAACAGCAAGAACGGGATTATCCCGAGTGCCAGATCTGCTACAAGCATCACCCCGACGGCGCAAGGGCATGCTGGCATCGGTATGATGAGGATCATGAAGAAAAGAAGGCCAACATTGTCACAAACTCCTACGGGATTGACACAAACTGGTATGGAGACTCTGGCGCCACCGAGCACATTACAGGGGAGCTTGACAAGCTGACGATGAGAGAAAGATACCATGGAGGTGACCAGGTGCACACGGCAAGTGGTTCAGGTATGGAAGTTACACATGTTGGAAATTCAATTGTTAAAACCCCCTTAAAAGACTTGCATCTAAACAATGTCTTACATGTCCCTGATACATCCAAGAATCTTGTCTCTGTTCATCGCTTTACCCGCGATAATAATGTTCTCGTATTTTTTTACCCTTAATCTTTTGTGGTCAAGGACTTGACAATGAGGAGAATCATTATTAGAGGAAAGTGTGAGGGAGGCTTGTATCCACTCATATCATCATCTTCATCATGGTCGAATAAACAAGCCTGGAGTGTCACCAAACCATCTTCGGCAAAGTGGCATACTCGTTTGGGTCATCGTTCTTCAGTTATAGTTCAACATGTCCTTAGTAAAAATAAGCTCTCCTATGAGCCTAGTTTTGAGTTAGTTTGTGATGCTTGTCAACAAGCTAAGAGTCATCAGTTACCCTATCCTATTTCCACTAGTATTTCCACTGCTTCATTGCAACTTGTTTTCTCTGATGTGTGGGGACCAGCTCCTACCTCAGTTGGTAGATTTCCATACTATGTAAGCTTCATTGATGACTATAGTAAATTTACCTGGATTTATTTGCTAAAGAAATGATCCGATGTTTTCCAAGTTTTTAGCAACTTCCAAAACCTTGTTGAACGACAGTTGAACTCCAAAATTCTTGCCATGCAAACAGATTGGGGTGGTGAGTATGAGAAACTAAATTCCTTCTTCCAAAATATTGGAATTTCTCATCATGTTTCGTGTCCCCATGCTCACCAACAAAATGGGTCGGCTGAACGCAAACACCACCATATTGTTGAAGTAGGGCTAGCATTGCTAGCAAACGCTTCCATGCCGTTGAAATTTTGGGATGAAGCCTTTCTTACTGCCACATATCTTATAAACATTCGTCCTAGCAAAGTCATCAACTTTGAGAATCCCATCACTCGTCTTTTTGGTATTTCACCAGATTACAAGTCTCTTAGAGTTTTCGGATGTGCTTGTTGGCCCAATCTCAGGCCTTATAACACGCGCAAACTTGCGTTCCGTTCAAAAAAATGTGCCTTCATAGGCTATAGCCCCATGCACAAAGGAGTCAAGTGCCTTGACATCTCTACGGGACGAGTATATATCTCTAGAGACGTTGTGTTTGACGAGTCAGTATTTCCTTTTGCATCACTTCATCCCAACGCCGATGCCCTTCTTCGCCAAGAAATACTTCTCCTTCCATCCATGTCTCCTAGTTTTGATCAAGGGGGAGATAACAATTGTACTAACCAACGTGATAATGCTCCTAGAAGTGCTCCTTCTGTACGTGTGCAGGTCTCTGACGGAAACGGTGCAGCAAACGGTGCAGAAAATGGTGCAGAAATTGGTGTTCAAAATGATTAAAACAATCTGTTATTTCATGTGCATGAAGAAGAGGGAGCAGGCGCGGTCTTCGAGGACGATTTGGCGGCGCCTGCCACTCCTGTGCGGGAATCCTCCTCGGATCACGGGCGCGCAGCAGCCTCGGATCACGGGTGCGCAGCAACCTTAGAACGGGAGCCTGCCAGCCGGGAGCGATAGCGCGGGCACATGCAGCCAACCGCTGCGGCACGCTGCTCCCACATGTAGCCAAATACTGCATCAGGCTCCGGATCGGCTGCGGCGACTGGTTCTGTGGCCACACAAGAAACGGCCACCACACAGGAGGCTATTGGATCGTCTGCGGCTGATTCTGAAAATTCTCCTGGATCTTCTGCATCTAGCCGGTCTGTGCATATTCCTGCGCAGAGTTCAGCACGACCAGAACCTATTGCTACACGTGTCATGACTCGTCTTCAAAAAGGTATTAGAAATCCTAAATAAAGAACAGATGGCACAATACCATATGGCATGTTGTGTAGTTCAGGTGAACCAGCAAAACTAACTGATGCATTTAGAGATCCTAAATGGAAAAGAGCTATGGATGAAGAATATGGTGCACTCATGAAGAATAAAACATGGCACTTTGTACCAAGTCGGAGAGGTAAAAATATTATTGATTGCAAGTGGGTTTACAGAATAAAAAGAAAAGCAGATGGCTCCATTGATAGGTACAAGGCACGTCTAGTTGCGAAAGGGTTTAAGCAAAGATATGGTATTGATTATGAGGATACATTCAGTCCAGTTGTTAAAGCTGCTACTATAAGACTTGTGCTAGCCATTGCTGTTTCCAGGGGATGGAGTCTTAGACAGCTAGATGTTCAGAACGCGTTTCTGCATGGTGTTCTGGAAGAGGAGGTCTATATGAGGCAACCACCAGGGTATGAGAATAAACAAACACCTCATTATGTTTGCAAGCTTGATAAGGCTCTTTATGGTCTGAAGCATTCACCTAGAGCTTGGTTCTCAAGGTTAAGTTTGCAATTGAAGCATCTTGGGTTTGTTCCATCCAAAGCAGATACGTCTTTGTTTATTTATAATAAGGCACATACAGTGATTTTTGTGCTTATATATGTTGATGATATCATAGTAGCAAGCTCATCATCAAATGCAACTAATGCCCTCTTGTGTGACTTGAGTTCAGAGTTTGCATTGAAGGATCTAGGTGACTTACATTTTTTCTTGGGCATTGAAGTTAAGAAGACTCAAGATGGCATAATGTTAAATCAGGAAAAGTATGCTACTGAGCTTCTAGCTCGTATGGGAATGAAGGATTGCAAACCTTCACCTACGCCATTGTCTTCTTCAGAACAACTTTCAGCATATCAAGGAGAACCGCTTAATGAACAAGAAAGTACAAAATATAGAAGTGCTGTTGGAGCTCTACAGTATTTGACTTTGACATGGCCAGACATATCATTTGCTGTAAACAAGGTTTGTCAGTATTTGCATGCTCCTACCTCCACTCATTGGACATCTGTCAAAAGGATTATACGATATATCAAGCACACTGTGAGTTTGGGACTTCAGTTCAAACGATCAAGTTCTACACTTGTTAGTGCTTTTTCTGATGCTGACTAGGCAGGATGTAGTGATGACAGAAAGTCAACTGGAGGATTTGCAGTGTTCTTTGGATCAAACCTTATTTCTTGGAGTGCCAGGAAACAAGCCACAATATCAAGGTCAAGTACAGAGGCTGAGTATAAATCACTAGCAAATGCAACTGCTGAAATTATTTGGGTGGAATCATTGCTTCATGAGTTAGGAATCAAGCAACATCGTACATCTTGTCTGTGGTGTGACAATTTGGGTGCTACATATCTGTCTGCTAATCTAGTTTTTCATGCTAGAACCAAGCATATTGAGATAGATTTTCACTTTGAACGAGAAAGAGTTGCTGAAAAGAAGTTGGAGATACGATTTATTCCATCCAAGGATCAGTTAGCAGATGGGTTTACTAAAGCTCTTCCAGTAAGGCCGTTTGAGGAGTTCAAGAGAAATTTGAATATAGGATAGTTTAGATTAAGGGAGGGTGTTAGAATATCTGTTTAACTCTTGTAATCTAAACCTCCCTCCTATCTCTACCTCTATTGTTTCCTTCTCGGACTCCTCATGTATTGATGAATCCTAGCGATCGTCGTAAACTTGTAAGCCACGACAGGGGCAGTTCCTGTCCCCAATAAATAGACACAACGCGGCTCCCATTGGGAGTAGGAACACTTCCACAAGATCAAATCTTACATCATTGTCTTTGTTGATAGGGTAGCACATCCTACCGTTAAGGCCTTTGACGGTAGGACTTACTTACACCGTCACGTCCATTCGGTGTGAAAAAAATCATACTGCCATGGCCTTTGATGGTAGAGACATGCATGTAATTATAATAAGGGCATGCATGCAATAAAAGATCCACTTTTTGCGAAAAAGACCCTACCATCATAGGCTATGGCGGTACGGTAACACATCCTACCGTCATAGACTATGGTGGTAGGGACTTTTTTGCAAAAAGAACGGAGGTGACGGTATAGGTAAGTCCTATCGTCAAAGGCCTTAGCGGTAGGATGTGTTACTCTACCATCAAAGATAACGACGGTAGAAAAAGGGTCAAATTCGAAATAATTTTACACATAGGGCTAGATCGTGCTAAACTAGCACACCCACTAGAATAGCTGTGAGCCCGCCCCGGCTAGCCAAATCCAGCCAGCGCATGCCCCTGTGCACTCCACGGTCGTGTTTCCGGAGCGCGGGCACATCGCGCCCGGACGAGCAGCAACCGAGGATATCCGTACCTCAATGCCACCATCTCCTGCCGCCCAGGCAGCACGACACCCTGCATACTGTTACGCCGTGAACAACCATCGCCACCCATTCCCGCTGCGCCACGCCCAAGCGCCCAGCACCGCGCCGCCGATGAAGCAGTCAGCCAGAGCCGCCCATGTCGGATCCGAACATTAATGCCGTCATGCCGCTGCCGCTGTCCACGAGAAGCTCGCTGCCATGCCCAAGAGCCACCCCGCGCCGTGAGCAACGTCTCCGCCACCGCCGTCGGCCACATGCCTTCGCCTGCAGCAGAGAGGGAAAAAAGAATTTCTGTGACGGCGGCTATGGTTCGTGTTGCATCCCAAGTTGCCCACACGGGATCCACGCGGGGCTGTTCCAAAATTCTTACGCCCAGATCGAGTACTCCTATGGACTACCTAGTTTTCTCTTCGTCCAGGTTTATTAGACCTTCTCTTACTTTGAGCTAAAATTTGATCTATAAATTTAACTAGCAAAATGTAAACTATATGTCATAAAAAATATACTATCGAAAAGCTGCTTTAAATACAAATTCGACAGTATAATTTTTTATGGCATATAGTATATATTTTATTAGTCTATAGTTGGTCAATGTCTAGCTTAAAATACGAAGGGGCCCAATTTACCCGGACGGTGGTACTAGTTTTCAACCGGAAAAGTTAGGGCTAAAATTACCCATAGGAAGCGACATTTACCCAGCAAAATTCAGCCCTAGTACGTACGCAAGAACAAACTGATAAATCCTGATGAGAGGGCGGTGAAATCTAAGAGCATCTACAATCAGTAGCTAATTTCGATCCCTAGCGACTGCAGCTAGAACGCCCCGTTCTTTTTTCCTGAGAAATAAAGAAATGAGTCACATCCTTTTTGGAGGGCTGCCCGGACATATGCCCGGATATCACATGTCTTCCATATATTTCGTATGAATACGACGATAATTTTTTTTGAAACGCGGTTCCTTAGGGCCTGATTCATTAAAAAAGGTCGAAGAGAAGTGCCCAGTTAATTAACGGAAAACCGGGCGAATACCGTCAACATGCCCGCAAAAACAAGGCACACAGGGCGACCTGGCAACCCACACAAGAACGCACACACGCCGTCGAAGAGAAAACCACGAACAAGCGTCGAGGCCTGCGTCGGTCGATGCCAAACAGTCCACCGCAGACGCCGACGACCAGGCAGCTCCGACTCTGTCTACGAGCATTGTAGGGGGAAAGTGCTGGGCCTGCGTCGAGCCGGCACCGGAGCCGACCACCCGTCTCGTGTCATCGTCGCCGCGGAAGCACCTCCTCTACAGCTCCGACTTCAGGAAGACAAATGAGGCCCGACAACCCCTCGAACACGCCGGATGAGACCGACTACCAAAGCTCAGCAGCCGCCCAACTTCGCTCGAAGCCGCCATCGTTGCCACACTAGAAGTCGCGCAACATCCACATTGCCAGACAGATAGCCGCCGACCGCAATGCCGCAAGCGTCCAGCCCAAGGAAAGTGCAAACGGGATCCAATGCTCTTCAAGGCGACGCCCCAAAGGGGGAAGCGACGATGCCGACGCCGTCGCCCGACCCGACTGGGCCTTAGGCTTTCAACCGAAGAGCTGGAACCGACGATGTGCAGGGGGTGGACTCCACGGCGGCGCCTCCAAGGAGGTGACACGACATCCGCGGACGCCGACGCCGTCGGCCGGTAGAAACCTGGCAAGCCTTCGCCCGGAGCACCGCCCAACACCACATCCTCACGCACTGCACCTCCGCTGACCCGCACACCTCCCACGATGCCATCGCGCATTGACCAAGCAGAAGCCACCACCACACCACTGGTCTCACCGACCGAAGACACGAGCAGGGTAAACAACACACCTCGACGACTCCTTCAAGAAGAGCGCGGCACCCGAGTGCGTCGCCGTCGCCGGCCCCGGCCAGAAGCCCGAGGCAGAGCTTTCGCCCGGCGCTGCCACACCGTGTGCCGAGCCCAAGCCCGGCCGGACCACCAAACAGCATCTCGCCGCAACGAAGCAGCCAGATCCGGAGAACCCAGGGCCGGCCAGAGCCAGCCACGCACGCCCAGAGCTGCCGCCCCCCGCCATCCGCCGGATCCACAGCACCAGGAGCTGCTGGAGCACCACCAAGACGCCGCCGGGCCGAGCACCACCATCCCGCGGGGACCGTGGCGCCGCACATCGCCACAACAGGTCCGCGCTTGGCCACGCCCACCCACCGCCGGAGCGAGCCCGTCGAGCAGCACCCGACAGAGCACCAAGTCCAGCCGAGCCGAGCAGCATCACCGCCTGGAGCAGCGGAGCAGCGCCGCCCCCGCTGTCGAGAACGGCGACCGAGGGGTCCCGCCGCTGCCGCGCCGCCAGGGCTTTGCCCGGCGACGCCTCCAGCGGCGGCGAGAGGAGAGGGAGGCGCAGGGGGACCTGCTCGAGCCCACAGGGGCGCCCCCGGTGCGGCCCGGCACGGCCGCACGGGAGCGGGACAGGAAGAGGAGTAGGGCCGGACTCGAACTCCTCCGTGGGGAGAGGGCCGGCGAAGACGGCGCCGGGCTTCGGGATGGAGGGAGAGAGGACGCCGGGAGGGTCCCGGATCTGTGCTTGGCTGAGCCTGAGGTGGCCGGAGGGAGGAGATCAGCCGGCGCCGGCGGCGCCTGCACCTGCGCGAGCGCGAGCGCGAGACAAGAACTTGTAGGTAAGCTCGAATACGACGATTTGAGGACAGCCTAATCATATGAGCACAAAATGAGCTCCGGTTAAACGACTTTTTTTATCTTTTCTGTGCCCCATCGTAGACGACACGATGAGGTAGGACAAAACACAGTAAGTGGACGCAGCAAATCTACTGGAATGAACAGTGATGGCCGTACGTGATCACGCGACGACTCACCGTGCAAAAGAAGGCACGCGCCAGTGTACATATCTGTCCATCTACCTTCGCCACGAAGGATCGAGCCTGTTCATGGACCTGACCCACATGCCGGGAAGAAAGGCCAAGGCCGTATAACTAATGTCGTGACAGGTTAGAGCTGTAGCTCGACGTACAGCTCTCACGAGCGTCGAGAAACGGCAGAGGCGACGATCCGGCCATTTGCTACAGGTTTGGTGTATGCTGGTTGCATCGGAAACAACGCTAGCTTTGGTTACGGCTTTCTGCGTGCGTGTGCTTTGCCCGTCTTGTCTCCCTATGTGCGTGCGTACGCCTGGTACGCACGGCCAGCAGGCAGGAGAAGCAACCCTGTCCCCGTACATCGATGGCTCGATGCATACGGCGCCTACCGCCTGCGCCCTGGCCTCGTCCCTGCCCAATCTATTCAGAAACATGTAAATTATGTCTAGTGAAAATGTAACTTGATTTTTTCAAGCAATTACACTTTTCTAAAAAAAATAACTTTTCTAGAAGAGCGTAAATTGCTCTCTTTTTGCTGACTACCATCGAGCAAAAGCCTCATAGCCCTTTATTCCACTATAGAAACAAGTCAAAGAGCTGAGGATTTCTCCAACACCAACACTAATACTCCCTCCGTAAACTAATATAAAAATATTTAAAATACTAAGATAGTGATCTAAATGTTTTTATATTAGTTTACGGAGGGAGTACTACGAACCGTCTGCATTCATCTGAACCGGACGGTCTGGACATGTTTTGTCATCCAGCGCAGTAATATCACATCTGTTTGCTGATCGATCCGGATGCCTATTTTTCCATAAACTGGAAGCTAAGTGGGGGAGGGGGGCTTTGCGCTCGTCCGAACCGCTATCACGCACGCGTCCCACAACCCGGTCCCACCCAAAACCCTCTCCCTCGATCGCTGCCTTTCCCACACGATGCAGTTTCCGCGCTTTCATGCCGGTCAACGCCGCTCCAGAGCATCGGCACCGCATTCATATCGGACTAAACTGGAGGCAGCCTCTCACTGGAGATAGCATTGAAGTAGTGTTAGACTTTGTAACGTAGCCCAACTGTGTAATCTGTATATTGCGTAACCTTATAAATATATGTGATAGGCCACCCTAGAGGGTTGAGCCAGTTCCCCTCAGCCGTTGACGCCGCTGTGCCCCAAACCCTAGGGCCGCCGCCGCCACAGCTACCATGACCGCTTCCGCCTCCGGTTCCGCCAGCTCCGGGGCCATCCCCGCGACGCTGGCCGCCCTTCTCAACCTTCCCGCCCATGCTGGTGCGACGCTGCGGCCCCAAGTCTTCGGCACCACCGCCGTTGGTTCGTTGTTCTCGGCTCCGATCCCGCCGTCTCCCACGCCGTCGACGATGGCGTTCTCCACCACCGCGATGCTGGCGCCACCTGCGGCCACTGCTGACTCGTCCCCGACACTCGCCATCATGTCGGCGGCCTCGGGGGCCTCCCATGATCAGCCCGCGGGTGTGGCACCCGAAGCCCCTGCGGCTCCTGTTGTTGCTACCACCGACGCCGCCATGATCTCCGGCCCGTTCCACTTCGACAACCTCATAACGACTCGCCTCACGCCGGACAACTATTTGTTTTGGCGCGCCAAGGTTCTACCGCTGCTCCGCAGCCGCTCCCTCCTTGGCTACGTTGATGGCTCCTTGCCGTGTCCGCCGCAGGTTATTCCCACCGTCCATGGCCCGACCATCAACCCGGCGCACCGTGTGTGGGTGCAGCAAGACCAAGCGATCCTCTCCGCCATCCAGGGTTCCCTCGGCGACGGGGTTGTTGGTCTTTGCCTCTTTGTTGCCTCCTCCTTAGATGCGTGGACGACTTTGGAGCATGCGTTTGCACAGACCTCCACCGCCCACTCCATGGCTCTTCGCAGCAAGCTTGATGATATCAAGAAACTGGACTCATCTGCCACAACGTACTTTAACAAAATCAAGGTCTTGTCGGATACATTTACCTCTATCGGTCGACCGCTGAGTGATCAGGAGTTCGCCGGCTACGTTATTAAGGGTCTCGATGCCGACTACGACAACCTTGCCGAGGCCGTCCACAACGCCAAGCCGCCGCTTCCTCCGCATGAGCTCTTCTCTCGTTTGCTCTTCACCGAGCAACGCATCGAAGCTCGCCGCTCCGTTACCACCATCGCCGACCAGCCAGCGGCCTTTTGGGCGTCGCGTGGATAGCGCCCCCTGCGCCTTTGTCGCCTGCCCGGGTCGCCAACCCCCCTGCGCCATCCTCGGGTGGCGGCCCCGTGCGGTGCCAGCTCTGCGGGCGTGAGAGGCATCTCGCCTCCAAGTGCCACAAGCGTTTTCAGCGGAGCTTCCTGGGTATCAGCAATGATGGAAAAGGTAATGAGCATCAACTTGCTATGGCGGATCTTGGCCCTCCTGCTGCTCATGTTGCCGCCAAGGGCAAGGATACACGCGCTGAACATGGCGTTACACCATCATACCCAATTGATCCTGCGTGATATATGGACACTGGTGCCACGAATCATATGACGAACGAGCTCGCCAAGTTGTCCACCCACCAGCCATACTACGGTCACGACAAGGTTCACACCGCCAACGGTGTAGGTATGCCCATCTCTCACGTTGGTCAAGCATCTCTCTTAACTAGTCATCCATCTAGGCAGCTTCATGTTCGTAATATTTTACGGGTCCCCTCGGTGACTCTTAATCTGTTATCTGTTCCCAAGCTCACTCTTGATAACAATGTCTTATGTGAATTTCATCCGTTTGATCTTTTTGTTAAGGACCGAGCCACTCGGGAAATTCTGCTTAGTGGTCGCCTCAGCCATGGCCTATACTGCTTGGAGGTTCCATCCGCCCTGCGCGTCTTCAGTGGTGTTCGTGTGTCGCCATCCCAGTGGCACTCTCGCCTTGGTCACCCTGCCATTCCCATAGTTCGCCATATACTTCACCGCCATGAGCTGCCTATCGAGTCTAGCAATAAGGAGATATCCGTGTGTGATGCCTGTCAACAAGGCAAGAGTCATCAGTTACCATTTGTTTCTTCTACTCGTCAAGTAACGAGTCCTCTTGAACTTGTGTTTTCTGATGTATGGGGTCCTGCCCAAACGTCTATGAGTGGTCACAACTATTATGTTAGCTTTATTGATGCCTATAGTCGCTTTACCTGGCTTTATCTTCTTAAACGCAAAGCTGATGTGTTTGATGTCTTCATTCAGTTTCAAGTGCATGTAGAACGTCTTCTCAAGCATAAAATTATCCATGTTCAGTCGATTGGGGGGGGGGGGGCGAATATCACAACCTCAACACTTTCTTTAATAAGCTTGGGATCTCTCATCGTTTATCATGTCCTCATACACATCAGCAGAACGACGCTGTTGAGCGCAAGCATCGACATGTCATTGAGACCGGACTCACAGTCCTAGCCCACGCTTCTATACCCTTTCGTTTTTGGAGCGACGCTTTTGCTACATCATGTTTTCTTATTAACCGACTACCTACGCGTGTCCTTAATATGAAAACTCCTATTGAGCTCCTTTTCCATGAAACTCCTGACTATACCTTGAAATGTGTGTTTCTGAGTTATAGTTCTCTTCACAAAGGCTATAAGTGCCTTCATGTGCCGACAAATCGTGTCTACATATCCCGTGATGTTGTCTTTGATGAGAACGTTTTTCCTTTTTCCGCCATGCCGCAGCAACCCGCCACCCTCCATCTATGCATCCATCTCCTATTATGCTTGGCCAATTTGAATATGTTGCATATTCGCCTGTGTTGTTACCTAATCATGGTGCAGGTATTGGACGTGGTGCTCGCCTGGAACTACTTCCGGATGCAACTCCTATGACGCATGTTGATCGGTCGGTGCACGTGCCTGCACAAACTCCCGTCGTCGACCCCGTCTCTGGAGCCACGCCCACTCATGCCACTGGACCGGCGCTGGCCTCTGTACCTGGGTCGGTGTCGGCCGAGGTGCCTCCCACATCAGCCGAGGCGCGGCCCACCACACCAGCCGAGGCGTGGCCCCTGTCTGCGCCGGTCTCACCTGGGCGGCTCGAGCGGTCCTTGCCACCGTCTCCAGGCCCGGCCTCGCCTCCGTCATTGCCGCCGTCGCCTGGTCGTATGTCCCTGCCGCCCCTCTCACCTGGGTCAGCTGGGCCTACCATCGCCTCGCCTGGGTTTTTGTTTGGGCCCTCGTCGCTCGACCTACCGTCGTCATCTCCAGTATTGGCGCCGCCGGCTCCTGTTCCCATTGCCCCGCAACGTCCGCATACTCGCCGCCGCAGCGGTATTGTTCAACCCAAGAGCGTCATGATGGTACTGTCACATATTTGGCTGCATGTCTTGCTCATTCTGTTGCAGATCCCAATGATGAACCATGCAACTATGCGGCCGCTATGAGTATTCCTCACTGGCGGGCTGCTATGGAGCAAGAGTACCACGCTCTTATGCATAATGAGACATGGACACTGGTTCCTCCTCCGCCTCGTGTCAACATCATTGATTCGAAGTGGGTTTTTAAAGTCAAGAGACATGAGGACGGATCTATTGAGCGCTACAAGGCGCGTCTTGTGGCTAGAGCATTTAAACAGCGTCAGGGTTTGGACTATGAGGATACATTCAGCCCATTTGTTAAGCCTACTACTATTTGGCTTCTCCTGTCTCTTGAAGTATCTCGTGGTTGGTCTCTTCGACAGCTTGATGTTCAGAATGCTTTTCTCCATGGACTGCTTGAAGAGGAGGTTTACATGCGGCAGCCACCAGGGTTTATTGATCACGCTCAGCCTCATCATCTCTGTCGTCTGACGAAGGCTCTATATGGACTGAAACAGGCGCCTCGTGCCTGGCATGCTCGCCTAGCTTCGGCTCTTCGTACTCATGGCTTCGTTCCGTCGACAGCTGACAGCTCGCTGTTCTTGTTTCAACGCCCCAGTGTGACTGTGTATTTGCTTGTGTACGTCGATGACATTATTCTGGTCAGCTCCTCTGCAACGGCTGCTGATGCTCTTGTGACTGCACTTGGCAGAGATTTTGCGGTAAAAGATTTGGGGCAGCTACACTTCTTCCTGGGTATTGAAGTTGCACATCAGTCTCGTGGCAGCTTAGCTCTCACTCAGAAGAAGTACTCCCTTGACCTCTTGCGCCGTGCTGGTATGCTCAAGTGTAAGCCATCTCCCACGCCCATGTCCTTTACTGATAAGCTCTCGGCTACTGCTGGTACTATTTTGTCTCCTACGGATGCTACGGAGTATTAGAGTATTGTTGGTGGCTTGCAATATCTGACTATCACACGCCCTGATCTTTCCTTTGCGGTTAACAGGGTGTGTCAGTATCTTCATGCCCCTACTGATGTGCACTGGTCTGCTGTGAAGCGCATTCTTCGTTATGTGCGTCTCACTGTCTCCTATGGTCTTCATCTGCGACCTAGTTCCTCTGTTGTTCTATCTGCATTCTCAGATGCTGATTGGGCTGGGTGTCCGGATGACAGGCGATCCACGGGGGGATATGCTGTATTTTTGGGTCCTAATTTGATCGCCTGGAGTGCACGCAAGCAAGCCACTGTTTCTCGCAGCAGCACGGAAGCCGAGTACAAAGCTGTTGCCAATTCGACTACTGAGCTTATCTGGATTGAGTTTTTGCTTCGAGAGCTGGGAATCTCCCAGTCACATCCTCCAGTTCTTTGGTGTGACAACATCGGTGCTACATTTCTTTCGACAAACCCGGTGTTCCATGCACGAACCAAACATATTGATATTGACTATCATTTTGTGAGGGAACGTGTTGCACAGAAGCTATTACAAATCAAGTTTATGTCCTCGAAGGATCAACTTGCAGACATCTTCACCAAGCCTTTACCTTCTCCCATGTTCGAGGTCTGTAGGCGCAATCTCAACCTTCTAGATTCATCAGGAGTGAGTTGAGATTGAGGGAGGGTGTTAGACTTTGTAACGTTTGTAACGTAGCCTAACTGTGTAATCTGTATATTATGTAACCTTATAAATATATGTGATAGGCCACCCCTAGAGGGTTGAGCCAGTTCCCACAAATCCTACGTTTAACAAGCAGCATGCCGGCCGGGAGCACCGTCTACATCGTCTCCCGGTGTATGTGCCTTCTCTTCACATGCAAACACCATCCATCTGTTCGCCTCTATCAATAAACAAGCACGGTTGTCGAGAAACCCACTCCAACGCCCGCATGCTAACGCCTCCGGTGTTCAATCCTTTTTTTTCTTTGAAGTTGTGTTCAATCCTAACTACTCTTACTACAAGGAGTACCAGAAAAAGGAGCCCGACTCCGACCGGTAACTGAACACGGAACGGTCCGCATAAATAACTACGTGCTGCAATCGTACACCGATACACCGCGCCACGTCCACATAATCCACCACAGTTAGCAGCTGGATCCAATCAATCTCAACTAATACGACAGGCGATCAGATAGCACGCCGATCAAATTGGCGTCGATGGCCAGCTTCATGGAAGAACCGCCGTTCTGGTGCCATAGGTGCAGACGCCTCCACCAGACCCGCGCCGGCGGAGCCGTCCCGGCGTGCCCTGTCTGCGCACACGTCCCCGAAGCCTACGTCGAGAGCATAGTCGACGTCGTGGACGAAATAACCTTCCTCGAGGTCGGCCAGCCGAAGGACCCGCCCGCCAGCGCCCACGCCAAGCCGCTCCCCCTCGTCACCGTCCGCGAAGCGGGGCTGACATGCCCGATCTGCCTGGACGAGCTGGAGCCCGGCGCCCACGCGGCCGAGACGCCGTGCCAGCACGTGTACCATCCGGCCTGCCTCGCGACGTGGCTCGGGGCCAGAGGCACCTGCCCGGTCTGCCGCTGCAAGTTCGCCGCCGAGGACGACGCGGCCGGCTCCCCGGACGGCCTTATCCTGTTGGACCTGCAGAACGGACGCTTTCTCCTCGGCCGGCGTACCGCCGGGGATTGCTTGCGGATGGTCGGGATCCTGGACGAGGTCGGCATGCTCGTGCAGCATCCCAGCCCGCCGCTCAACCGCGGGTGTCGTGTCAGCTTGATGCGCTGGTTCAGGGCAATGCGCGCCAGGTAAGGCGGCCGCGCGAGAGCGCCGTTGCGCCGGGAGAACGTGCTAGCCTGATGATAATGCAACCTATAGTTTCGCAGTAGCCTTAGGCTGGAACTACAACACCAGCTACGAACACTCCTTGGAGGTGTTTTATGCTCAATTTGGTCAACTGTAATTAGGAGCTGTGTATATGTCATGTGACTGAAACTTTGTACATTTTCGATAGATAACCTTTTCATTTGCCTTCAGATTTGTTTTACGAGTAATTCCACATGTACAGGGAGGTTGCATATGGATTTGGCGGGCAGGCTGACTTTGGAACGAGTAATGCTAGACCCACTAAGGGTTACGTGCAGGCTGATTTAGCATTTTTGACTTGAAAGTGTAGTATTGGAAGATAGGGAGAGGGATGAGCTAAGTAATTATTGTAGGGCTTTGCTACACCTGCATAATTATTCTAGGTAAACCTATGTGAAAGCTGGTTTGAGGTGATTTGATTAGAAGAAAAAATGACCCAAGCCCCACCCCGTGAAATTAGGAGGGTTTTTTTTTTTTTGGGGGGGGGGGGGGGGGAAGTATATTAGGAAGTTTATAGTAAGTTTACGTAGATGGTTAAGTAAATGTAGGATTATTATGAAATTCAAGGCACAAATGCTACACCTACCAAAAGTCCCTATACGTAACCTACGTAAATCCCTCCCTCCACTAACTACGATAAACGACCATACATCTTGGATTATTGTTGTTTTATGACCTCTTATACACACTAATATCAACGTTGAGTATAAGGTTCGGTTCAACTCACATGAAATGTTGCCTTTTTCACCAACGAGAGGTTTGAGACAGGGGGATCCCCTCTCCCCATATTTGTTTCTGTTATGTGTTGAAGGATTGTCGGCCCTTATTTCTAATGAGGAGACTGGTAACTTGAATTGTGTGCAGCTATGTAGAGATTCGCCAATGTTTTTTCATTTATCTTTTGTTGACGATTCTCTTATTCTCTTGAGAGCAGACGCCCACAATGTAAACACCCTGCGTGGGATTTTAGATGAGTACTGTGTAGCCTCAGGTCAATTGGTGAGTGAATCAAAATGCTCTATATTTTTCAGTCCTAACACAAATGTGGAGGTGAAGGCAGAAGTATGTCAAATTCTGAATATTATGACGGGGTCTATTTCAGACAAATATTTGGGTCTACCATCCATGATAGGGGTGGACCATGTTGACTTCTTTAAACACATAATAGAAAGAATTCAAGCAATGGTGAATGGATGGAAAGAAAGAACTCTCTCATTCGGAGGCAAAGAGGCTTTGCTGAAAGCGGTGGCCCGAGCCATCCCAACTTATGCGATGGGCGTATTTAAATTCCCGAAGAAAATTTGCAAGGGAATCACTGATGCAATGTCGCAATATTGGCGGGGTGATGAGGAGGACCAACGAAGGATGCATTGGTTTGCATGATGGAATATGTGTATTCCGAAGGAGAGAGGAGGCATGGGATTCCGGGATATTCATAGCTTTAACTTGGCAATGTTGGCAAAGCAGTGTTGGAGACTAATTGAGAACTTTGGTTCATTATGTGCACGAGTTCTGAGAGCCAAGTACTACCCTACAGAAGATATTCTGAATTGTCAACTGAAGAAGTGGTCGTCCTATGTGTGGCAAAGCATTTGGTCTGGAATTCAAATGTTTAAGAAGGGTTACATTTGGAGAGTAGGCAATGGAGAAAAGATTAATGTATGGGATGACTGTTGGATCCCGAACAGTGCCTTGAAAAAAGTTTTAACAGTAAGGGGGAACCAAGTACTTACTAAAGTGAATGAGTTAATTGACCCAATCACAAGAGAATGGGATGCGATGAGATGTTAATCCGGGAGAATTTCTCGCACATTGATGCTGAATGGATACTGAAAATCCCATTATTCCATGTGGAGACAGAGGACTGTGTTGCATGGCATCTCACCAGGAGCAGAGTTTTTTCAGTATGTCTGCCTATTATAAGCAATGGGAAGTGAATTATGATATAGATGACAGCGGTCTGGCCCACTTCTCCATGGCGCCCCATCCAGTTTGGAAGAAGTTGTGGAGTTTGAGAGTGCCAGCGAAAATTAAAATTTATATCTGGAGATGCTTGCACAATGCCATCCCATGCCAGAGTACTCTTATGAATCGCCATGTTGGAAACTTGTCCCAGTGCCCATACTATACAGATGGTGCAGAGGACTTAGCACATATGTTGTTTAAGTGTGCAAGGGCGCAAGCAGTTTGGAAAGCTTTGGAAATCGCAGCAGATATTAACTTCTCTTCATTGACTGGTTGAGCAGGTTCGGCAGTCTTGGAGTTCATTTTATGTGATGATTCATATCGGCAACAATATTCTGGATTGGTCAAGCTATCCAGAATGATTCTTATCGGCAGTCTTAGCACATATCAACAGTTTGCCGGTTCTTATGGTGGCAAAGAAGACAGTTCGTGCGAGGGGAAGAAATATTGACTCCAGAACGAACATCGTTGGCGATGGTTGCCCTAGCGATTAATTATGTGTGCGGAGCACAAGCTAAATCTACACCCAAGACCAACATGTGGCCGACGTTCCTAGCAGGACAACTTGTCCTTAATGTCGATGCTTCATTCATAGAGGGCGATTATGCAGGGTCTTGTGGTGCTGTGTGATACGTCTCCAACGTATCTATAATTTTCGATCGCTCCATGCTATATTATCTACTGTTTTGGGCAATATTGGGCTTTATTATCCACTTTTATATTATTTTTGGGACTAACCTATTAACCGGAGGCCCAACCCAGATTTGCTGTTTTATGCCTATTTCGGTGTTTTGAAGAAAAGGAATATCAGACGGAGTCGAAACGGAACGAAATCAACTGGAGAAGTTATTTTTGGAAGGAAACACACCTGATGGACTTGGACCCCACGTCATGGAAGGAACGAGGTGCTCACGAGGGTGGGGGGCGCCCCCCTGTCTCGTCGGGCCCTCGTGGCTCCCCTGACGTACTTCTTCCGCCTATATAACTCCACGTACCCTAAAAACATCCGTGAACACAAGATAGATCGAGAGTTCCGCCGCCAGAGGCCTCCATAGCCACCGAAAACCAATCTAGACCCGTTCCGGCACCCTGCCGAAGGGGGCAATCCCTCTCCGGTGGCCATCTTCATCATCCCGGTGCTCTCCATGACGAGGAGGGAGTAGTTCTCCCTCGGGGCTGAGGGTATGTACCAGTAGCTATGTGTTTGATCTCTCTCTCTCTCTCTCTCTCTCTCTCTCTCTCGTGTTCTTGATTTGGCACGATCTTGATGTATCGCGAGCTTTGCTATTATAGTTGGATCTTATGTTTGTCCTCCCCCTCTTCTCTCTTGTAATGAATTGAGTTTCCCCTTTGAAGTAATCTTATCGGATTGAGTCTTTAAAGACTTGAGAACACTTGATGTATGTCTTGCCATGAATATTTGTGGTGACAATGGGATATCACGTGCCACTTGATGTATGTTTTGGTGACCAACTTGCGGGTTTCGTGACATTGGGAACCTATGCATAGGGGTTGGCACACGTTTTCGTCGTGATTCTCCGGTAGAACTTTGGGGCACTCTTTGAGGTCCTTTGTGTTGGTTGAATAGATGAATCTGAGATTGTGTGACGCATATCATATAATCATACCCACGGATACTTGAGGTGACAATGGAGTATCTAGGTGACATTAGGGTTTTGATTGATTTGTGTCTGAAGGTGTTATTCTAGTACGAACTCTAGGGCTGTTTGTGACACTTATAGGAATAACCCAACGGATTGATTGGAAAGAATAACTTTGAGGTGGTTTCGTACACTACCATAATCTCTTCGTTCGTTCTCCGCTATTAGTGACTTTGGAGTGACTCTTTGTTGCATGTTGAGGGATAGTTATGTGATTCAATTATGTTAGTATTGTTGAGGGAACTTACACTAGCGAAAGTATGAACCCTAGGCCTTGTTTCCTATCATTGCAATACCGTTTACGCTCACTTTTACCATTCGTTACCTTGCTGTTTTTATATTTTCAGATTACAAATACTATTATCTACTATCTATATACCACTTGTATCACCATCGCTTCGCCGAACTAGTGCACCTATACAATTTACCATTGTATTGGGTGTGTTGGGGACACAAGAGACTCTTTGTTATTTGGTTGCAGGGTTGCTTGAGAGAGACCATCTTCATCCTACGCCACCTACGGATTGATAAACATTAGGTCATCCACTTGAGGGAAATTTGCTACTGTCCTACAAACCTCTGCACTTGGAGGCCCAACAACGTCTACAAGAAGAAGGTTGTGTAGTAGACATCAAGCTCTTTTCTGGCGCTGTTGCCGGGGAGGTGAGTGCTTGAAGGTATATCTTTAGATCTTGCAATCGAGTCTTTTAGTTTCTTGTTTTATCACTAGTTTAGTTTATAAAAGAAAACTATAAAAAAATATGGAATTGAGTTTGTCTCATACGCTTCACCTTTTTAATATCTTTTGTGAGTATGATGGAAAGGATAATTGTGCTCAAGTGCTAGAAGAAGAGACCTATAAAATGTTTGGCACTAAATATTTGAATGATGAGCATGATTGTAATGTTTTTAGTATGAATTCCTTGAATATCCACGATGCTAATGATATGCAAAGCCACAAGCTTGGGGAAGCTATGTTTGATAAAGATGATATTTTTTGTCCCCCAAGTTTTGATGAGCAAATTTATTATGATGAAAGCATGCCTCCTATTTATGATGATTATATTGATGAAAGTGGATTTGGAGAGGTCATGACTTTATTTTGTGATGAATCCACTATTTCGGAAGAGGTTCCAATTGATTATGAGAACAAAGTTGCTATCTATGATGATTATTGTGACGACTTGTATGCTATAAAGAATAATGATATCCATAAAACTTGTCATCATGATTTTAGTTTTCAATTGGATTATGCCTCACATGATAGTTATTTTGTTGAGTTTGCTCCCACTACTATTCATGAGAAGAAGTCTGCTTATGTGGAGAGTAATAAAAATTCTATGCTTGCGGATCATGAAAAGAATGCTTTTGGTGCTGGTTATATTGTTGAATTCATTCATGATGCTATTGAAAATCATTATGAGGGAGGAATATATGCTTGTAGGAATTGCAATAATATCAAGTTTCCTCTCTATGTGCTTAAAATTTTGAAGTTATGCTTGTTTTACCTTCCTATGCAAGTTGATTATTGTTCCCACAAGTTGTTTGCTCACAAAATCCCTATGCATAGGAAGTGGGTTAGACTTAAATGTTCTAGTCATATTCTTCATGATGCTCTCTTTATGTTACAATTCTTATCCTTTATGTGAGCATCATTGAAATCATCATGCCTAGCTAGGGGCGTTAAACGATAGCGCTTGTTGGGAGGCAACCCAATTTTATTTTTGTCCCTTGCTTTTTGTTACTGTTTAATAATAAATAATTCATCTAGCCTCTGTTTAGATGTGGTTTTATACTTTTAATTAGTGTTTGTGCCAAGTAGAACCTTTGGGAAGACTTGAGGAAAGTCTTGTTGATCATGCTGTCAAAAACAGAAACTTTAGCGCTCACGAGAATTGCTGCCATTTTTATTTGGAGAGTTCTATTTAGTTAATTATTTTTGCAGATGATTAATAGATAAATTCCTCAGGTCCAGCAATTTATTTGAGAATTTTATGAGTTCCAGAAGTATACGTTTGATTCAGATTACTACAGACTGTTCTGTTTTTGACAGATTCTGTTTTTCATGTGTTGTTTACTTATTTTGATGAATCTATGGCTAGTAAAATAGTTTATAAACCATATAGAATTTGTAATACAGTATTTTAACACCAATATAAATAAATAATGAGTTCATTACAGTACCTTGAAGTGGTGATTTATTTTCTTATACTAACGGAGCTTACGAGTTTTCTGTTAAGTTTTGTGTTGTGAAGTTTTCAAGTTTTGGGTAAGGATTCGATGAGCTATGGAATAAGGAGTGGCAAGAGCCTAAGCTTGGGGATGCCCAAGGCACCCCAAGGTAATATTCAAGGATAGCCAAGAGCCTAAGCTCGGGGATGCCCCGGAAGGCATCCCCTTTTTCGTCTTCGTTCATCGGTAACTTTACTTGGAGCTATATTTTTATTTACCACATGATATGTGTTTTGCTTGGAGCGTCAATTTATTTTGTTAGTATTTGCTTTCTGTTATTTAGTACAATGTTTTGCATCTTTTTTTTCAATAAAAGTGGCATTGACAACCTTTACTATGCCTATGTTACAAGTATACATGTTGCTGTTTGAAAACAAAAAGTTTACCGCTGTTGCAATAATTCCCTAGAAAAGTCAGAATGTGATAAAATCTTGAAACCGTTTGCATATTAAGCTCTGATAAATTTACTACAGTGGGAATTTTCTTTCATAATTTTTGGAGCTAGGGAAGTATGGATGTTGCAGCATTCTTTACAGACTATCCTGTTTAGGCAGATTGCTGTTATGTTTGCATTGTTTGCATATGTTTGCTTCTTTAATGATTCTATTTGAGGATAGGACTATTAAATATGCAGGGGCATTTAGTATGCAATGTTGAATAATAATTATAGTGATTTGCTACAGTAGAGTATGATAAGGTTTTGGCAATGGTTTATACTAACTCATCTCACGAGTCCTTGTTGAGTTTTGTGTGGATGAAGCTTTTGAGATTTAGGGAGACCATGATATGAGAGGAATTAAGGAGACACAAAAGTTCAAGCTTGGGGATGCCCCAGTTGGCATCCCACCTTTCTTCTTCAACAACTATCGATTTGTATCGGTTGATCCTAAGTTTTTGCTTCTTCACATGATGCTTGCTATTCTTAGATGTCATTTTCTTTTGCTTTGCTTGCTGTTTGAATAAAATACCAAGATCTGAAATTATTAAATGTTAGAGAGTCTTCACATAGTTGCATAATTATTCGACTACTCATTGATCTTCACTTATATCTTTCGGAGTAGTTTGTCATTTGCTCTAGTGCTTCACTTATATCTTTTAGAGCATGGTGGTAGTTTTATTCTGAAGAAATAGATGAACTCTCATGCTTCACTTAGATTATTTTGAGTCTTAAATAGCATGGTAATTTTCTTAAAATCCTAATAAGCTAGGTATACAAGATTAATAATAAAATTCTCTTATGAGTGTGTTGAATACTAAGAGAAGTTTGATACTTGATGATTGTTTTGAGATATGAGGATGGTAATATTAGAGTCATGCTAGTTGAGTAGTTCTAAATTTGAGAAATACTTGTGTTGAAGATTGTGATTCCCGTAGCATGCACGTATGGTGAACCGTTATGTGACGAAATCGGAGCATCATTTATTTATTGATTATCTTCCTTATGAGTGGCAATCGGGGACAAGCGATGGTCTTTTCCTACCAATCTATCCCCCTAGGAGCATGCGCGTAATACTTTGCTTTGATAACTTGTAGATTTTTGCAATAAGTATATGAGTTCTTTATGACTAATGTTGGGTCCATGGATTATACGCACTCTCACCCTTCCACCTTTGCTAGCCTCTCTAGTACCGCGCAACTTTCGTCGGTACCATAAACCCACCATATACTTTCCTCAAAACAGCCACCATACCTACCTATTATGGCATTTCCATAGCCATTCCGAGATATATTGCCATGCAACTTTCCACCATCTAGTTCATCATGACACATTCATCATTGTCATATTGCTTAGCATGATCATGTAGTTTATATAATATTTGTGGCAAAGCCACCGTTCATACTTTCTTCATACTTGTCACTCTTGATTCATTGCACATCCCGGTACACCGTCGGAGGCATTCATATAGAGTCATCTTTGTTCTAGTATCGAGTTGTATCATTGAGTTGTAAATAAATAGAAGTGTGATGATCATCATTAATAGAGCATTGTCCCAAATAAAAAAAAGAGAAAGGCCATAAAAAAGAGAAAGGCCAAATAAAAAATAAAATAATAAAATAAAAGGAACAATGCTACTATCCTTTTACCACACTTGTGCTTCAAAGTAGTACCATGATCTTCATGATAGAGAGTCTCCTATGTTGTCACTTTCATATACTAGTGGGAATCTTTCATTATAGAACTTGGCTTGTATATTCCAATGATGGGCTTCCTCAAAATGCCCTAGGTCTTCATGAGCAAGCAAGTTGGATGCACACCCACTAGTTTCTTTTGTTGAGCTTTCATACATTTATAGCTCTAGTGCACCCGTTGCATGGCAATCCCTACTCACTCACATTGATATCTATTGATGGGCATCTCCATAGCCCGTTGATACGCCTAGTTGATGTGAGACTATCTTCCCCCTTTTTTGTCTTCTCCACAACCACCACTCTATTCCACCTATAGTGCTATATCCATGGCTCATGCTCATGTATTGCGTGAAGATTGAAAAAGTTTGAGAACATCAAAATTATGAAACAATTGCTTGGCTTGTCATCGGGGGTGTGCATGATTTAAATATTTGGTGTGGTGAAGATGGAGCATAACCAGACTATATGATTTTGTAGGGATAACTTTCTTTGGCCATGTTATTTTGAGAAGACATGATTGCTTAGTTAGTATGCTTGAAGTATTATTATTTCTATGTCAATATGAACTTTTGTCTTGAATCTTTCGGATCTGAATATTCATACCACAATTAAGAAGAATTACATTGAAATTATGCCAACTAGCATTCCACATCAAAAATTATCTTTTTTATCATTTACCTACTCCAGGACGAGCAGGAATTAAGCTTGGGGATGCTTGATACGTCTCCAATGTATCTATAATTTTCGATTGCTCCATGCTATATTATCTACTGTTTTGGGCAATATTGGGCTTTATTATCCACTTTTATATTATTTTTGGGACTAACCTATTAACCGGAGGCCCAGCCCAGATTTGCTGTTTTATGCCTATTTCAGTGTTTTGAAGAAAAGGAATATCAGACGGAGTCGAAACGGAACGAAATCAACTGGAGAAGTTATTTTTGGAAGGAAACACACCTGATGGACTTGGACCCCACGTCTAGGAAGGAACGAGGTGCTCACGAGGGTGGGGGGCGCCCCCCCTAGGGCGCGCCCCTGTCTCGTGGGGCCCTCGTGGCCCCCCTGACGTACTTCTTCCGCCTGTATAACTCCACGTACCCTAAAAACATCCGTGAATACAAGATAGATCGGGAGTTCCGCCGCCAGAAGCCTCCGTAGCCACCGAAAACCAATCTAGACCCGTTCCGGCACCCTGTCGGAGGGGGCAATCCCTCTCCGGTGGCCATCTTCATCATCCCGGTGCTCTCCATGACGAGGAGGGAGTAGTTCTCCCTCGGGGCTGAGGGTATGTACCAGTAGCTATGTGTTTGATCTCTCTCTCTGTCGTGTTCTTGATTTGGCATGATCTTGATGTATCGCGAGCTTTGCTATTATAGTTGGATCTTATGTTTCTCCTCCCCCTCTTCTCTCTTGTAATGAATTGAGTTTCCCCTTTGAAGTAATCTTATCGGATTGAGTCTTTAAAGACTTGAGAACACTTGATGTATGTCTTGCCGTGAATATCTGTGGTGACAATGGGATATCACGTGCCACTTGATGTATGTTTTGGTGACCAACTTGCGGGTTTCATGACATTGGGAACCTATGCATAGGGGTTGGCACACGTTTTCATCATGATTCTCCGGTAGAACTTTGGGGCACTCTTTGAGGTCCTTTGTATTGGTTGAATAGACGAATCTGAGATTGTGTGACGCATATCGTATAATCATACCCATGGATACTTGAGGTGACAATGGAGTATCTAGGTGACATTAGGGTTTTGATTGATTTGTGTCTTAAGGTGTTATTCTAGTACGAACTCTAGGGCTGTTTGTGACACTTATAGGAATAGCCCAATGGATTGATTGGAAAGAATAACTTTGAGGTGGTTCCGTACCCTACCATAATCTCTTCGTTCGTTCTCCGCTATTAGTGACTTTGGAGTGACTCTTTGTTGCATGTTGAGGGATAGTTATGTGATCCAATTATGTTAGTATTGTTGAGGGAACTTACACTAGTGAAAGTATGAACCCTAGGCCTTGTTTCCTATCATTGCAATACCGTTTATGCTCACTTTTATCATTCGTTACCTTGCTGTTTTTATATTTTCAGATTACAAATACTATTATATACTATCCATATACCACTTGTATCACCATCTCTTCGCCGAACTAGTGAACCTATACAATTTACCATTGTATTGGGTGTGTTGGGGACACAAGAGACTCTTTGTTATTTGGTTGCAGGGTTTCTTGAGAGAGACCATCTTCATCCTACGCCTCTTGCGGATTGATAAACCTTAGGTCATCCACTTGAGGGAAATTTCCTACTGTCCTACAAACCTCTGCACTTGGAGGCCCAACAACGTCTACAAGAAGAAGGTTGTGTAGTAGACATCATTGTGCTGACCCAGAAGTATAGGGGGTCAATTGTAGCTCTTTTCGATAAGTAAGAGTGTCGAACCCAACGAGGAGCAGAAGGAAATGACAAGTTGTTTTCAGTAAGGTAATGCCTGCAAGTGCTGAAATTGTAAGTAACTGAGTAGTTTGATAGCAAGATAATTTATAACAGGCAAGTAGCGATAGTAGTAACAGAAGTGCAGCAAGATAGCCCAATCCTTTTGAGGCAAAGGACAGGCCAAAACGGTCTCTTATGTTAAGCAAAGCGTTCTTGAGGGTACACAATATTTTCATCTAGTCACTTTCATCATGTTGGTTTAATTCGTGTTCGGTACTTTGATAATTTGATATGTGGTGCACCGGTGCTTAGGTGTTATTCTTACTTGAACAAACCTCCTACGTATGATTAACCCTCCCGCAAGCATCCTAAACTATGAGAAAAGTATTAAGGATAAATTCTAACTATATCATTAAACTTTTGGATCCAATCGGTCCCTTACGGAATAGCGCATAAACTGGGGTTTAAGCTTCTATCACTCTCGCAACCCATCATCTAATTTCTACTCCATAATGCATTCCCTTAGGCCCAAATATGGTGACGTGTCATGTAGTCGACGTTCACGTAACACCACCAAGGGAATCACAACATACATACTATCAAAATATCAAACACATAACAAGTTTACATGATTACTTGCAACATGATTTCTCCCATGACCTCAAGAACAAAAGTAAATACTCACAAATGATAATCATGCTCAAGATCAGAGGGGTATTAAATAGCATATTGGATTTGAATATATAATCTTCCACCAAATAAACCATATAGTAATCAACTCTAAGATGTAATCAACACTACTAGTCACCCACAAGCACCAATCTATAGTTCCGGTAACAAGATTGAACACAAGAGATAAACTAGGGTTTGAGATGAGATCGTGCTGTTGAAGATGTTGATGGAGATTGCCCTCCCCAAGATGGGAGAGTTGTCGGTGATGATGATGACGATGATTTCCCCCTCCGGGAGGGAAGTTCCCCAGGCGGAATCGCTCCGCCGGAGGGCAAAAGTGCTCCTGCCCAAGTTCCGCCTTGAGACGGCGGCGCTCCGTCCCGAAAGTCCTCTCCTTATTTTTTTTCTAGGTCAAAATGACTTATATACCAGAAGATGGGTGTCGGTGTCAAAACCGGCGGATCTCGGGTAGGGGGTCCTGAACTGTGCGTCTAGGCCGGATGGTAACAGGAGGCAAGGGACACGAAGTTTTACCCAGGTTCGGACCCTCTTGATGGAGGTAAAACCCTACGTCCTGCTTGATTAATATTGATGATATGGGTAGTACAAGAGTAGATCTACCACGAGACCGGAGAGGCTAAACCCTAGAAGCTAGCCTATGGTATGATTGTTGTTCTGAATGTTGTCCTATGGACTAAAACCCTCCGGTTTACATAGACACCGGTTGGTTAGGGTTAGACAAAGTCGGTTACAATGGTAGGAGATCTACATATCTGTATCGCCAAGCTTGCCTTCCACACCAAGGAAAGTCCCTTCCGGACATGGGACGAAGTCTTCAATCTTGTATCTTCATAGTCCAGGAGTCCGGCTGAAGGTATAGTCCGGCCATCCGGACACCCCCTAATCCAGGACTCCCTCAGTAGCTCCTGAACTAGGCTTCAATGACAACGAGTCTGGGGCGCAGATTGTCTTCGGCATTGCAAGGCGGGTTCCTCCTCCAAGTACTTCATAGAAGATTTTGAACACAAAGATAGTGTCCGGCTCTGCAAAATAAGTTTCCACATATTGCCATAGAGAGAATAATATTTACACAAATCTTATCTGCGGACGTATTCCGTAGTGTGACATCGCACCACGGCCAAGCCTTTCTTCGAATCATTTTATTATCCCACCTCAGCGCGTCATGCGAGGCGGTTTCCTTGGCACGTCTTGTTAAAGCAGAGATCGTGTCCCCTTATTCTGGAATTCTCATCAATACGGGCATGGGTAACCCAACCGCTTCTAGGACTCCTAGACTATAGGCATGTCCAAACGGCCACGGAGAGGACGCTTGATATTCACCCTCTTTATAAAGGGACAAGGCTTTTATTTTTTTCCCTCCCGTGCTCAATCGAATCCTTCCCCCACCTCAAGCTCAAACACCCAAACTTCAGGTCAGGTGCTCCGAACCTTCAATCATGTCCGGATCTAGCCTTCAAGGACGATGGGTGCCTTCCTCCGTCATGGAAGAAGACATCAAAAAGTTGAGGGAGGCCAGATATCTGACGCCGAGGTTTTGCATCAGCTGCCTGCCCGAGGGCAGGCCGTCCCCTCCCCCGAACCCAACGAGAAAGTCGTGTTCGTCTCCCACTTCCTCCGAGGTCTAGGCCTTGCTTTGGATCCTTTCGTCAGGGGTTTGATGTTTTATTACGGGCTAGATTTCCATGATCTAGCTCCGGACTCCTTTCTTCATATCACGACATTTATTGTCGTGTGTGAGGCCTTCCTTCAGGTTACCCCTCACTTTGGCCTGTGGCTCAAGACCTTTGAAGTAAAGCCGAAGATGATCGAGGGGCAACATGCAACGTGTGGACGTGCCTCAATATGCAAGATGACAGGAGCTCCATGACCCAAAGGTTCCATCCCAGAGGTGTCTGAATTGTGGCAACAGGAGTGGTTCTACATCACGGCTCCCAGAAGTGCCAAGTGGGCGGCCGCCCCTGCTTTCCGCTCGGGCCCTCCACTACAACTGATGTCATGGATCAGCAGAGGTCTGAGCTGGGGTCCAGCCAAGGACGTGCCTATACTGCAAAGCCGCATTCGAGATCTCTTCAATGGAGATTTTAGTTTGATTGCGGTAATACAAGTTATGCTGGTTCGTCAAGTCCAACCTTGCAAACGCCGGCCCCTTCGCTTGTGGGAGTTCAATCCCGAGGGACCGCGTGTTATTCAAAATTTCCTCGGCCTGACGCACGAGGAGATGTGCAAGTCATTCTTCGGACCTCAGGTAGAGTGTCCGGAAATCACCGAGGACGTGGGCGTGAGCAGTAACCTTGCCGCCGAACAGGTAAGGAATCTTCCGGCCGAACATACTATCTCTCATTTGTTACGAAGTTATTTTTGAGAGTTCGCTTTTTGACCAGGACTGGCTAACAAAGGCGAAGTTGATTCGATGTTCGGCCCCCCTCTCTAAGGGTTTGGACAATCCGGTATTGGAAAAGATGCTACAGGTCGCACCTTTCCCGGAGCCCTTGAAGGAAGATACTGGGGAGGATAATACAGGCGGACGCGGGCCCCCAACGCTGCCCATTCTAACCGAGGGAGCGAGCGTCTCCATGAAGGAAGACGACTGGAGGAGGAAAAGGACTGCGCCTGGGGATTCGGAAGCCGAAGCTTCCAAACGGGAGAAGAAGTCTCCCACAGAGGGTCCTACCTTGGGGGATGCTTGTGCCGCACAAAGTCCATGGGGGATCAATTCTCCAGCGAGTCGTAAGTGACCCGAAATACTTTAATAGTACAGGTATGCCATCTTTTTCTTCTGAGAAAATAACCACCGCATGTATCTTTGCAGTCCGGGCCTTAGCCCCTCTCAAATGAGCTCGTCTTCGGGGCATCTTCTTCCAGAGATGATAGAGAGCGAAACGCCTCCTGCGGACTCCTCTGCTCCGGAAGCGGGCGACCCCGAAGTGTCGTCGCGGAGGGCCTCTCCGAGTCTGGTGAGTCCAGAAGATAATCCCATTGACCCCCGAAGCTCCCAGTGTCCGGCTCCCGAAGAGAGAAGACAAAAGAGTCCGGCACCGTCTGGTGAGCGATCGGATGTTCTGAGGGAGTTGGTGGGGCGAGCGGCCATCTCAGATGAACACCGTATGCTGATGAATACGGTGATGGAGAGAATCTCGTCCGCCGAAAGCAGATTGCATGAAGCTTTTATGAGTCTACTGACAGGCTTTGAGGTACGTAAAATAATGTATGATAGTCCTGCACATGCTAGGTGTGCCCTGTGTAGATAGTAGCCCCTGAGACTCTGGTTGTCGTCAGAAACGATGACGAACAGAGGATCATGTTCCCAGGTAATAACCATACTTCCTCTATGTGCAGGTGATGGAAGCTCCGGTGGCTAGCCGGACTAGCGAGTTTGCCCATTTAAAACGGCAGTTGGATGCGGCGGACGCCGACATCGAGCTTGTTAACAAAAGGCTTGACGAGGCACAGGGTAAGTGTCATTGTCTGGTAAACACCACATAGTAAGAGCAGCATGATGCCAGTATCTTTAATATGTTGTTACTGCAGATGGAGCTGCCACTATTGAAGCCATGCGGGCAGAACTTGCCCGAGCCAAGGAACAAGCGAGGTTTGGTAATGCTGCTGCTTTGAAGGCGGCCGAAGAGTTGAAAGCCGAGAAGGCCGCGCATGGCGAGAACCGAGATAAGATGGCCAAGATGGCCATAGAATTAAAAGTCGCCGCCGACTGTTGCCGGGTTCTTGAAAAGAAAAACCTAGCGAAGGCATCGGACCTTGAGAAGGCTACTGCGATCAAAAAAGACATCCGCTCTGCTATGAGGGCGAAGAAGGAGGAGCTGCGGGAAGCCGGGGATATTGTAGCTGGGAAATCCTTTATGTTGCGGAGGAAGTTCGGAGATCCACGGTATGCCCCCCTGGATCGGCTGTGGAGTTCGGAGGATGTGTATATGGATTTGGCGGCGAGCGCTGCCGATGCGGCCAAGTACTTCCAGGGTCAGACTGACCGTGAAGTGGACCAGCTGTTTTGGAGACAATTCCATTCTCCCGAGCGTCCGCTTTCATTGACAGACCAATTAGCCGAATGGGCCGAACTGAATAGGTTGTCCGAACTCGCCATGAGGTCTGTTGTGGATCAGCTATGGCCGGAAAGGCCAAAACCGAACAGCTATTTCAGCTTGGTGCAGCAGCTCCTTGACGTGGTGCCACGTATTGATGCGATGAAGAGGTCGGCGTGCATAGAGGGCTCACGGATGGCCTTTGCCCGTGTTAAAGCATACTGGGCGGAGATGGATGCTACCACTGTTGCAGCGCGGGATTCGGCCATAGGCCGAATGGCTGCTGAGCACTACTTTGAAGAAGTTCTTGAGGGTACTCGTTTGATAGAGACCCCGTGCTCAAAAAATATTATGTTTGAGTGATATGTAATCTCATTGTAAGCGAAATGCTTTTATAAATTTTTATAAGGCTATTTTTATACTTTTGCCTGAAAGTAATATGATGCCTCCTGGGCGGCCGTTTATGTGTACATGTGTATAACCTGAAAGATTGCAGCCGTCGGCTTCAACCCCCACGCATATAATGCGGAGGTGCTCGCAAAAAACACGCGTTCACACTTAACCCAATGTCTTGGTCCTATTAAGGAGGTGATAGCGGAGCGAGCGAGGCAACCGGACTATAATGCTTTAGCACTTTCACTTAGCCATAGGAGTTTGACAGTGGGGCTACTAGATAGCCCCTGGTGGCTCCGCACTCTCCCGATCCCGGGGTGCGTACATGCCTGGCCGGAAAACGGCCCTTCGTTAAGGCGGAGGAATTCTAACATTCCATCAGGTCATCGAGTGGTTGACCAGTCTCACGCTATATCATGACAGTCAGTTTTCGGCTTTCTCTACTGAGGTGCTCGTCCGGATGAACCAGGGCACAATCGCAGTAGTTCTCCTGGTGCTACCTTAGCCGGTAAAGCGGAACGTAAGGCACCAAAACACAGGAGCCGGGCAAACCCAACATTTGACCAAAGACAATGATTCGGAGTTGATGCATATAGGGCCAAACTCGCGACGTCGAACACTCCCTAAGGTATTCGGTCTTTGTGGTATAAACTGGGCCTAAATAATGGCCTTTGTAAGAAGCCCCTTGTGTCCAGGTACGTGCATTGTTCTGGCGTGGCCACATGCCAAGACGTCAGCATCCTTCTCAATGATGGATATGTATCAACAAGAGACAGTAAAAAAGGTTTACGCAGGGTCTTAATCTAAAAAGAATCCTTGGAGCGGGTCCCTGCTGCACGTCTGCGCCTGTGTCTCCGTTGTGCCGTATCGTGGATGGGTGTAGCACGATGATCGTCTGTAAAAGAGAGGAATTTAGGTTAAAAAGTTGTCGTGCAAAAAGATAGTTTTTAAAGAAACCATGTATAATTCAAGATGAGAAAGAATTGCCACTTGTCTACGCGCGTTGAGCCCCTTGTATTGACAAATAGGGGTGTGACCGTTTATTTGGTATAAATAGCGGCGCCGGACTTGATCTGGTCCGGGTGCCTTTAGTGTGCGGCTGCCAAGGCAGCCGCACTCTCTTCGGCGCGCAGAGATCGCTTGATATTGCCGTTCACTGAAATGATGCCACGTGGACCGGGCATCTTGAGTGTGAGGGAGGCGTAGTGTGGTATTGCATTAAAGCGAGCGAAATCTTCGCGTCCGAGCAGTGCTTGATAGCCACTTTGGAACGGAGCGATGTGGAAGGTTAAATGCTCGCGACGGAAGTTATCGGGGGAGCCAAATATAACTTGTAGCAGGAGGGAGCCCGTACAACGAGCCCCTGGGCCTGGCGTTACTCCTTTAAAGGTAGTATTGCTATGGCGAATTTTTGTTGGGTCTAACCCCATCCCGCGGATTGTATCCTGATATATTAGGTTTAAATTGCTGCCACCGTCCATCAAGACTCGTGTGAAGTGATATCCGCCAATTACTGGGTCTAATACTAGGACAGCCCATCTTGCGCGTCGGATACTTGCTGAGTAATTGCGATGGTCGAAAGTGATCGGTTGAGACGACCAGTGGCAGGACTTCGCGGTGACAGGCACTTGGGTATGTTTTCCTGGGAGTGCCGCATTGTTTTTCCCTTGATCATGTGTAACACGTTGACTGTTTTGACTTCTGGTGGAAATTTCTTTTGTTCCCCAGTGTCTTGCTTGGGAGGCTCGTCCTCGTCTTCACTTGGTGTATCCTCCAGCTTGTGTACGGCGTTGAGCTTGCCGGACTGCTTGAAGACCCAACATTCTCTGTGGGTATGATTAGCAGGTTTACCAGGGGTACTATGGATCTGACATACTTGGTCCAGAATTTTGTTGAGGCTGGACATTTCGTCCCTGGTGCCTTTAGAGGGCGGCTTTTGCTGACCTGGCTGAGAGCTTTTGAATCCGGCGTTTACTGCCATGCCCTTCGTGATGTCTTCTTTATTCTGGCTTTTGTTATTGCTGTTGCGCCGTGATTTCCTGTTTCCATCTGTAACTTCAGATGTACTAGGGTCGCTGGTGCTGCATCTGGCTAACCAGCTGTCCTCACCTGCGCAAAAGCGGGTCATGAGGCTTGTTAATGCGGCCATCGTTCTCGGCTTATTTTGGCCTAGGTATCTGGCGAGCCATTCGTCACGGACGCTATGCTTAAAAGCTGCCAAGGCTTCGACGTCTGGACAGTCGACAATCTGGTTCTTTTTAGTAAGAAACATGTTCCAAAGCTTTCAGGCTGACTCTCCGGGCTGTTGAGTTATATGACTCAAATCGTCCGCATCCGGAGGTCGGACATAAGTCCCTTGAAAATTTGCCCGAAAGGCGTCTTCAAGCTCTTCCCAACTTCCAATGGAGCTTTCGGGGAGGCCTTTAAGCCAGTGACGAGCTGGCCCTTTGAGATTGAGGGGTAAGTACTTGATGGCGTGGAGATCATCTCCTCGAGCCATATGGATATGAAGGATGCAGTCCTCAATCCAGACCCCAGGGTCTGTTGTTCCGTCGTATGTCTCTATGTTTACGGGTTTGAATCCCTCTGGAAATTCATGGTTCAGCACCTCATCGGTGAAACATAGGGGTGTGCGGCACCCCTGTAGCTGGGTGTACCGCGTTGTTCGGATGTTTGTTGTGTTGCATTGTATGCTGGGGCGCGCTTGCGTGGTCCATAGATGGATCTTGTTGCACCGTCCTTTGGGTGCGAGCCCTCGCATGGGTCGCGTGTTGTATTGTGAGTGGCGTTGTATGCCGCTCTGTGTTGGCAGAAGGGTCGTCTATCTGGCCAGGTGGCTGCTTTGATATTTGGTTGTGGGGGGTCTGAGGCCTCCTCATCAAATTCAGGTAGCAGATTCCGCTTTGGGTAGCTCTTGGAGGGGCGATTGTCGCCGTACCTCGCTGCTGTGTTGAGTATTTTACTCCATCTGATTTGGAGTATGTCTTGAGCAGCCTTGAGCCTTTGCTTCTGCTTTTTAAGACTCCTCGCGGTGGCAACAAGCCTTTTACGGGCATTCTGCTGCTCCGGGTGCCTGTCCGGCGTTATGTCGTCCGGACTATTATCCTTGATAGAATTTGTTTGTTCGGTTTGATTATCCGGATTACCATTATCAGCAGTGGTTCGCCCTGATCCAGCACTGGGTCTGTGTGATCGTTATTTCTGTCGAGGCGGGATTTGGGGCGGCGCTTGCGTCGCCGCTTTGACTGCTTCTCGAGGGAACAAGCCTTCGGTGCGTCCTTCCGCTCCTCATCGTCATCTTTTGGTGCGTCCACCATGTATACGTCATATGACGAGGTGGCTTTCCAGGGCCCAATAGGCGCTGGTTCTTCATCGTCTCCTTCATCGGCGTCCATACCGTCGATGTCTTCGGAGTCGAAGTCGAGCATGTCGGTTAAATCGTTGACAGTGGCTACAAAGTGGGTGGTGGGTGGGCTTTGAATTTCTTCATCGTCCGTATCCCAACCTTGCTGACCATAGTCCGGCCAGGGCTCTCCTGATAAAGAGAGAGACTTTAGAGTCTTCAGAATATCGCCGAAAGGCGAGTGCTGAAAGATGTACGCGGCAGTAAACTCCATGATCGGCGCCCAATCGGATTCAATCGGCAGGGGCGCGGAGGGTTCGGAGTCCGGAGAGGACTCCGGCTCCTTGGAGTCACGAGTCTCGCGGAGTGCGGGGCTGGTGTTTGGCTCGATCGCTGTTGGGATCGCAGCCCCTGAGGCGGCGTCCAACCACCCATCCTCGATCGGCGCAATTGGCTCCGAATTAAGGGTCGAAGCCGATGCGGGTGCGGCCTCCAGGGAACTGTTCGGCGGTAGAGCTAGATCATGCTCGTCGTGACAGTGCGGCGCGCTCGGCAGTGGCTCGAATCCGTCGAAGATCAAGTCCCCGCGGATGTCAGCCGTGTAGTTTAAACTTCCAAATCTGACCTGACGGCCAGGGGCATAGCTTTTGATCTGCTCCAGATGGCCAAGTGAGTTGGCCCGCAGTGCAAAGCCGATGAAGACAGAGATCTGTCCGGGGAGACAAGTTTCACCCTGGACCGCATCACTATCGATGATAGTAGGAGCCATCAAGCCTGACGGCGACGACACAGAGGAACTCTCAATGAAAGCACCAATGTCGGTGTCAAAACCGGCGAATCTCGGGTAGGGGGTCCCGAACTGTGCGTCTAGGCCGGATGGTAACAGGAGGCAAGGGACACGAAGTTTTACCCAGGTTCGGGCCCTCTTGATGGAGGTAAAACCCTACGTCCTGCTTGATTAATATTGATGATATGGGTAGTACAAGAGTAGATCTACCACGAGACCGGAGAGGCTAAACCCTAGAAGCTAGCCTATGGTATGATTGTTGTTCTAAATGTTGTCCTACGGACTAAAACCCTCCGGTTTATATAGACACCGGAGAGGTTTAGGGTTACACAAAGTCGGTTACAATGGTAGGAGATCTACATATCCGTATCGCCAAGCTTGCCTTCCACGCCAAGGAAAGTCCCTTTCGGACACGGGACGAAGTCTTCAATCTTGTATCTTCATAGTCCAGGAGTCCGGCTGAAGGTATAGTCCGGCCATCTGGACACCCCCTAATCCAGGACTCCCTCAATGGGTGTCGGTGTCAAAACCGGCGGATCTCAGGTAAGGGGTCCCGAACTGTGCGTCTAGGCCGAATGGTAACAGGAGGCAGGGGACACGATGTTTTACCCAGGTTCGGGCCCTCTTGATGGAGGTAAAACCCTACGTCTTGCTTGATTAATATTGATGATATGGGTAGTACAAGAGTACATCTACCACGAGATCAGAGAGGCTAAACCCTAGAAGCTAGCCTATGGTATGATTGTTGTTCGTCCTATGGACTAAAACCCTCCGGTTTATATAGACATCGGAGAGGGCTAGGGTTACACAGAGTCGGTTACAATGGGGGGAGATCTACATATCCGTATTGCCAAGCTTGCCTTTGACGCCAAGGAAAGTCCCATCCGGACACGGGACGAAGTCTTCAATCTTGTATCTTCATAGTCCGAGAGTCCGGCCAAGGGTTATAGTCCGGTTATCCGGACACCCCCTAATCCAGGACTCCCTCAGTAGCCCCCGAACCAGGCTTCAATGACGACGAGTCCGGCGCGCAGATTGTCTTCGGCATTGCAAGGCGGGTTCCTCTCCAAATTCCGTGTACCTGTTTAAATAGTGTCCGGCTTCTTGTGAATGTTGCGCTCCTTGGCTTCCACACCCAATTATGGCCACTTTCCACGTGTCGAGCGAATGTGAAAAGCCAGGATGTTTTTACATTTACCCCCCTAGCTGTGTGAATGAGCTGCCTATTAAAGAGATGAGGATTCAGATCCAAATCACACCATCCTCCCTTGGCGAGCCTTCATCGGAGCACACCCGACAGAGATCCATTCCATCATGGCCGGTCGACGCAGCTCCTCCTCTCGCTCCCCTAGCCCCAAGCCTGGAGATTGCGAGAGATGTTCCGTCCCACACAGCAAATTAGTGATGCTTCAGACCAAGGGATTTCTTCCCCCAGCATACATGGTCCCGGTTCGAGCCGGGCTCGCCACCTATAATGGCGGAGAGCAAGCGGAGAGCCTTCCCAATCCCTCCAAGGGAGAGAGGATATGCCTTGTCCCTCATTTGGTAAGAGGGCTCAGATTTCCAATTCATCCATTTCTCCGGGGGCTCCTGGAGTTCTACGGCCTCCAGTTGCACAACCTTACGCCTGCCTCCATATTGCATATCGTGGGTTTCGTAGCCCTTTGCGAGCTGTTTTTGGGCTGTGAGGCTCATTTCGCGTTGTGGAAGAAGCTATTCTGCCTTGTGCCCCGTTCTAAGGAGGGGTCAATATATCAAGTGGGCGGAGCCGAAGTGTGGCGTATTGCCGGGACCGGATATCTATCCGGAATCCCAAAGAAGACGTCCGAAGACTGGCCTTCAGAATGGTTTTATATAGAAGACGTCCCCCTCCCGGACCCTATTCGAATCGGCCTCCCTGAGTTTGACAACGCTCCTTTGAAGAAGCACCGGTGCTGGCGTCCACGGAGCCCCCAGGAGGAAGATGACAGGGACGTTCTTCACCTGATGAGCCGGATAAGTTTGTTAGCTTGATCTAGTTTGACCACGATCGAGGTCATGGCCACATGCATTATGCGAGGGGTGCGGCCGCTTCAGTATAGAGGCCACCCCATGTGGGATTTCAACGGGGAGGATGACGTCACCCGCTGCGGCCGTAAAGGGCCGGAATCGGTTGCTGCTCTAATAAAGATCTTGTCCACTTTGTACAAGGGAGAAGAGGAGGAATTCCTCCGCGACAACCCGCAAGGCGGATTTTCTATGTACAATCCTCCGAGCTGGGTAAGCGGACACTCTTTCTTGCCCATCCGTTTCATATTCCCATAGTTAAGTATTCAGTCTAGCAATTTCAACGCAGGAGCTGCGCCAGGCTGTAAGGGAGATAAGCAGCCCTCCTCCACAACCCGAGGACCCGGAACGGTCCCTTGACCCGGCCTCCCAAGAGGAACCGGACATATCTGTGGAGCTGATCGATGGGGTATTTTACCAATCGAGCAGTGACAACGCCTTGGTGGCCATTACGGCCAATTATCCTGGGCTACTTCCAGCCTCACAGGTAACTGAGACCGAAGTCCCAACACCTTGAAAAGGGATCCGTCCTTGCGTGTTTTTGATTACCGTATAACAACCGTGTTTTGCAGGGGAGGTCCTCGAGGCGGAAGGCTGAGCCTGCAGCGACTAGCCAACAAGGGGCCGCGAGGCCAGGCAAGCTGAAAAGACACGCAGTCCGGATTGAGACACCGGCGCAGCGGTACGGCGCGTCATTTTATTCCAAGATATTATTCTCAGAGGCATACTAACGCCCATGCCTTCTTTTTAGGAAAAAGAGTGCTTGCCGGACTATATCCGGAGAGGCTACTAATCGTGCCTCCACCAGCCAGGCTCCAAGGCCGGATTCGGAGGTGGGAACGAATACGAGGCGTGCGCCGGGCGCTCCTCCGACAGAGGATGCGGACAGACTGTCCGCCACCAATTCCGAGGTGGAAAGTGCCAGGAACCACAGGCGTCTCCGGACTGTTCTTCGTGACGCTTGTTTCTACCAAGAGGCATTGGATGCCTTCAACTCGGGAGATGCGTACCTCCGTGCCGCTCAAAATGGTCTAGCCAGAGCCACGGAGCAGTATGTAAAAGACTTGAAATAGTTAGAATAAATGATTTAAGGATCATTTGTTATGCAGGTTCTTACAAAAAAGAATACCCAACTGTCCCAGGAGCTGGAAGAGTGCAAAGCCCAACTTCAGGCGCACTAGCCGCAGCAGGGGAGCCCAAAGAGACCCCCTCTGGTAATATATCCTTCAAATGATAAGTATCACATAAAGTGCGGCGTATATGCAGATCTGACGGTAAAATTGCAGATGACGCTGGAGTAAATCCGGATAAGCAACAGCTCCTACGCCAGCTAAAGGCCGGTGAGAGCATGCTTACGAGGGTGAGGCAGGAGAAGAATGATCTCCTAGATGCCAGCACCAAGCTGGGTGTGGAACTAAAGGATGTTCGTGCCCAACTGTCGGACTCCGTTAAGGAGAATCGGCGGCTTCGAAGCAGCATATTTAGTAAGTGCTTGAACGAACTTTGAAAAAGAGTTCAGCGAGGAAGTTGGCTGACAGAGTTATGTCTGTAG
The DNA here is from genome assembly GCF_056163025.1 of Triticum urartu. Taxonomy (NCBI): domain Eukaryota; kingdom Viridiplantae; phylum Streptophyta; class Magnoliopsida; order Poales; family Poaceae; genus Triticum; species Triticum urartu. The sequence continues at coordinate 594,316,448 of NC_141876.1, forward strand.
GTATGCTAACAGGTTGTCCTGCAGAGGAAATGCCCGGTTCTACGGGTAACCTTCTTCTCGAGCTCTCACAACTGCACGAACGAGTTCGGCAGGTGATGCAAGGCGTCGCCCAGGCCTTGTGGCCATCCGTCTCCATGCCCGAAGGCCTTGGAGAGCTTGCAGAGAAGCTGAAGGGAGCGCGGCGGCGCTTCCGATTATGGAAGATATCGGCCTACCGTGAGGGCGCCGGGGAAGCCTGGGCCATGGTGAAGACGCGGTACACGAAGGCTGACCCAAACCACATGGCCGAGGTCGGACTATGGGGCCCGATGGGAAGGAGATCCCTGTGAGCTTAGTGTACGGCCAAGTAGAATTGGCCGCAAAGTATTACCAACAGGATTGTAGACTAGACAGCCTACTGGATGGTATTGAAGAGGAATTCAACTAGTCAAATTGACTATGTAATTTAAAGTGACATGTATGATGCCTTCTAGCCGGATTGTAGATTGTTTGTCGTGGCGGACCTTTTCGCTTCAACCTCGGGACCCGACGGTCCGGAGTGTATCCGAATACCCTCTCGGTTATGTACGAACCGAGGCATGCATGGAGACCAGGTGTAGGGGTCATTAGTGCTTGAACAGATAAGTGCCAAACTAGTTATGTTATATTACATGGTTAGTAAGAAACATCTTCTAGGGAGAATAGTTCCGTTAGGGGTTCCTTTCCCTGGGAGGCATGCCCTAAAGTGCATGTCCGGACTGCGAGAAGAGACGCAGGAAAAACATCTGGGGCGCATAAGTAAATAAGTGAAAAATCATCTTTAGTTCACTGACCGAATATTCCCTTAAGAGCGCTAGCTTTCGGCTTCACCCAGTCTGAGGTACACATCTGGCTGACCCGGCAGTAACAATCGCAGAGGTGCTCCCCTTATGCCCTAGCCGAATTAATGGGAACGTAGGGCATAAATACAAGAGTCAGGCAACCCAGCTTGGCCAAAACTTAAGTCATATCGATGCATATAATGGTGAATAAAGGGTACATGTGGAAGGATAACACATGTGTTGGGCATAAAGCCCGTATGAATAAGCTTCTGTTAAAGAAGCCCCCAGGTATGATGAGCGCGGATAGCGCGTCAGTTGCGTGCAAACATGGCACAAATGGGCCTTTAAAGGTTGTGAGAGAAGAGAAGGGGAGAAGGAGAAAAATATAAGACAAATTGTGTATAAAAAATGGACAGAGGAAGGAGACGAACACAGAGTCCGGCGCTAGGCGTAGAATCTTCGGAGTTGGGCTGCGTTCCATGGGTTCGGCTCGAGTCGATTATCCGATGCATCCCGTAGACGGTACGCTCCACCAGTCAGGACTTGGTCAATAATGAAGGGACCATCCCACTTGGGCTTGAGTTTGTCCTTTTTCTTGTCCGGCAGGCGTAGAACTAACTCGCCAACATTGTAAGTTTTGGCCCGTACTTCTGTGCTTCGGTATCTTCGAGCCTGCTGTTGATAGAATGCGGAACGGGCTTTTGCCACGTCATGCTCCTCCTCCAAGGCATCCAAACTGTCCTGCCGATCGAGCTCGGCTTCTGTTTCTTCGTACATGCGCACTCGAGGTGAGTCATGTATTATGTCGCATGGCAGAACTGCCTCTGCGCCGTATAGCATGAAGAATGGTGTGTATCCGGTAGTGCGGTTCGGCGTGGTCCGCAGCCCCCAGAGTAAGAGTACGGAGTCGAGCTCCTCTACCCAGTGTGTGTTAGATTCCTTGAGGGGCCGCAATAACCTGGGTTTGATGCTGCTCATGATTAGATCATTTGCTCGCTCGACCTGACCGTTAGTTTGTGGGTGATATACTGAAGCATAGTCGAGCTTGATGCCCATGTTTTTGCACCAGAGTTTTACCTCGTCGGCCGTAAAGTTCGTGCCGTTATCAGTGATGATGTTGTGGGGGACGCCGTAACGGTGTACGACCCCGGATATGAAGTCTATCACCGGTCCGGATTCGGCCATTTTAACAGGCTTGGCCTCTATCCATTTGGTGAACTTATCCACCATGGCCACTAAGTATTTTTGCTTGTGGGTTCCTCCTTTAAGGGGTCCAACCATGTCAAGCCCCCAGACCGCGAAGGGCCAGGTGATGGGGATAGTTTGGAGGGTGGTGGGTGGCATATGGCTTTGGTTAGCAAAAAGCTAGCAACCAACGCATCATTGGACTAAGTCCTGAGCGTCTGCCCGGGCTGTTGGCCAATAGAAACTTGTACAGAAGGCCTTGCTTACAAGGGCCCGGGCTGCAGCGTGGTGACCGCCGGGTCCGGCATGAATTCCATCCAGAAGATTCCGCCCTTCTGCTTCAAAGATGCACCTTTGAAGGACTCCGGTGGTGCTTTTCTTATAAAGTTCTACCTCATGGACTTTATAGGCTTTAGATCGCCGCACTATGCAGCGTGCCTCGTTTTGGTCCTCGGGAAGTTCCTGCTTAGTTAGGTAGGCTAGGAATGGTTCTATCCACGGGGCGATGACTGTCATTATTACGTGGGCTGAAGATGTTATTTCGTTGGCAGAGCCTCCAATTATGTCAGAATGTTCGGTGTCGGGCAGTGCGGTTGGGTCCGGGCTGTTATTTCCGGGTTCCCCTTCCCATACTACGGATGGCTTGAACAGCCTCTCCAAGAAGATGTTGGGTGGGACGGCACCGCCTTTTGTGCCGATGCGTGCCAAAACGTCTGCTGCCTGATTGTTTTCCCGGGCTATATGGTGAAATTCGAGCCCCTCGAACCGAGCTGGCATTTTTAGGAAGGCGTTGCGATAAGCTGCCATTTTTGGATCCTTGGCATCAAAGTCTCCATTTATTTGGGATATCGCGAGGTTCGAATCCCCGTGCACCTCTAGGCGTTGAATGCCCATGGATACTGCCATCCGGAGACCATGTAGAAGGGCCTCATATTCGGCTTAGAGCCACCACGCATCCGGTCAATTTTTGTATTTGTTTGAGTTCCTTTGGGATGTCCAATTGTGACAGAGCTCGGATCTTGGCCGGATTTGCTTCAATTCCTCTACCGGATATAATGAAACCCAAGAGCTTTCCGGCTGGTACACCGAAAACGCATTTTTCTGGGTTGAGCTTGATGTCGTATAATCGGAGGTTATCGAATGTGAGCCTCAAGTCGTCTACTAGAGATTCGACATGCTTGGTTTTGACGACCACGTCATCTACCTATGCCTCCACTGTTTTGCCGATCTGGTTTGCCAGACATGTCTGAATCATGCGCTGATATGTTGCGCCGGCGTTTTTGTGCCCGAAGGGCATTGTGTTGAAGCAGAATGGGCCATATGGTGTGATGAATGCCGTTGCGGCTTGGTCTGGCTCTGCCATCTTAATTTGATGGTAGCCGGAGTATGCGTCGAGGAAACACAATGAATCGTGTCCTGCGGCAGCGTCGATGATTTGATCGATGCGGGGGAGGGGGAAGGGATCCTTTGGGCAAGCCTTGTTGAGGTCCTTAAAATCGACGCACAAGCGCCAGGATTTGTCCTTCTTTGGTACCATCACCAGGTTTGCTAGCCAGTCTGGATGTTTTATGTCTCTGATGAATCCGGCCTCCAATAGCTTGGCTAGTTCCTCTCCCATGGCTTGTCTCTTAGGTTCGGAGAAACGCCGAAGAGCCTGCTTGACTGGCTTGAATCCTTTTAGGATATTTAGGCTGTGCTCGGCCAGCCTGCGTGGGTTTCCTGGCATGTCTGAAGGGTGCCAGGCAAAAATGTCCCAGTTCTCGCGTAGGAACTCTCGTAGTGCGGCGTCTACATCAGGGTTTAATTGTGCCCCGATGGAAGCTGTTTTTGTAGGGTCCGTTTGATGCATTTGGAATTTGACTATTTCGTCCGCTGGTTTAAAGGAGGTGGACCTGGATCTTTTATCGAGTATCACGTCGTCCCTGTTCACCTTGGAGCGCAGCGCAGTCAGTTCCTCAGCCGCTAGGGCTTCGGATAGTGCCTTGAGGGCCAGTGCGGCTGTCTTATTTTTGGCGCGGAGTGCTATGTCCGGATCACTAGCAAGAGTGATGATGCCATTGGGCCTGGGCATTTTGAGCTTCGTGTACCCGTAATGGGGTATGGCTTGGAAGATTGTAAACGCCTCCTGCCCTAATAGAGCCTGATATCCGCTACTGAACGGGGCCACTTGGAACATGACCTCTTCGGACCTGTAATTATCCGGTGTGCCGAACACCACATCTAGTGTGATTTTTCCTGTACAGCGCGCTTCCCGACTGGGGATTATTCCTCTAAAGGTTGTGCTGCTTCGCTCAATGCGGTTCCAGTCTATTTCCATTTTTCGGAGGGTTTCCTCATAAATTAGGTTCAATCCGCTGCCACCGTCCATGAGTACCTTGGTGAGTCGAAAGCCGTCCACTATTGGACTGAGGACCAATGCGGCTGGTGCTCGGGCTGTTCAGAATTTAGGTTCGTCGCTGGCATTAAAAGTAATAGTCGTGTCACTCCATGGGTTTATTGTTGCCACGTGGTAGACTTCGGCAAGGCTGCAGAGTGTTCGTTTTCGCATATTATTTGATGCGAAAGTCTCGAAAATATCCCCGGGCTGGTGCTCTGTGGCTTTTGGAGTTAGAAGATCTTCGCCACTTTTGGCCAACTGCCGGAGTATCCAACATGCTCTAAGGCTATGAGTTGGTGTGGCGCCCTCTGCACTATGAATTTTACAGGGTCCATTGAGCCATCCCTCCAGTATGGTTCCATGCCCTGTAGAGGGTTTTTGCTTTTTGGTGTTTAACCCGGGTGTCTGGCGATAATGCACCCTTTTATTTCAGACTGGGTTTGTATTCAGGTCCGGATTGTCCCTAAATTTTATTTCGGTTTTCCAGGCGCTTTCCATCGCACAGTACTTTCGTACTATGGACGCCAAGTCGGCAAAGCGTGTAATTTCACGGTGACTTATGGCGTTGAGGATTCCCTTGTCCGTGAAATTATTGCAGAAGAATAAAATTGCGTCTTTCTCGCGACAGTCCTTTATCATATTCATGACCAGGAGGAATCTGGCCCAGTAATGGTGTACTGTTTCTTCGGGCTCTTGCCTAATTTGGGATAGATTGCTTATATTTGGGTGGGTGGATGGGTGGAATTGAATTCGAAACCTCAGCCAATCTGAAACTCAGGGGCCAAGGAGTTTCTGAACTCGAAAGTTTGGATTCTTGGATGTTTTCCACTGAATCTAGCCCACTGCCTGACTCTAGGTTCAGGTCTTGAGTGACGTCCTCCCCTCCGCGGGTATCCGGCTTGGAGGGATCGGGAATCCGGACATAGCTAGTCCTTAAGATAGATGAAGGGTCGCCGCATTGTTCCTCGACCACTGCAACGTAATGGGTGACCTGGGGAGAGTTGATCTCTCTCAGATCGGGTTTAGGCCCAATCTGATCGTAGTCTTTAGCGACTCCCAGCGCGGCAATGCGATCCAAGTGCTTGTTTAGGGAAGAGAGCTCCATTGGATCTAACAGCTCGGCGAGTTCCGAGTTGACGTGAAGATTGCTTTTGACGACCCGAGAAGTCATCGTCGGCGCAGCGGCCGAACAGGCGGTCATAAGAAAACCACCTAGCCGGAGAGTTTGGCCGACAACCAAAGCTCCCTTAGCAACAGTGCCGTCTTTAAACACAGGATCAGGCATCCTTCCTGATGGTGACGGCACAGCGGAACTCTCAATGAAAGCACCAATGTCGGTGTCAAAACCGGCGGATCTCGGGTAGGGAGTCCCGAACTGTGCGTCTAGGCCGGATGGTAACAGGAGGTAGGGGACACAATGTTTTACCCAGGTTCGGGCCCTCTTGATGGAGGTAAAACCCTACATCCTGCTTGATTAATATTGATGATATGGGTAGTACAAGAGTAGATCTACCATGAGATCAGAGAGGCTAAACCCTAGAAGCTAGCCTATGGTATGATTGTTGTTCGTCCTATGGACTAAAACCCTCCGGTTTATATAGACACCGGAGAGGGCTAGGGTTACACAGAGTCGGTTACAATGGGGGGAGATCTACATATCCGCATTGCCAAGCTTGCCTTCCACGCCAAGGAAAGTCCCATCCGGACACGGGACGAAGTCTTCAATCTTGTATCTTCATAGTCCGAGAGTCCGGCCAAGGCTTATAGTCCGGCTATCCGGACACCCCCTAATCCAGGACTCCCTCAATGGGCACCGAAGGTGAGCCTGGGTGAGCACAACCCACCAGGGCGCGCCTGGGCTCCATAGCGCACCCAGGTGGGTTGTGCCCACCTGGTGGGCCCCCTCTGGCAGTTATTTGCTCCAATATTCATCATATATTTGATAAAAAAATCTTCGTGAAGTTTCAGCTTGTTTGGAGTTGTGCAGAATAGGTGGCCTGATGTAGCTTTTCCAGGTCCAGATTTCCAGCTGCCGGAATTCTCCCTCTTTGTGTATACCTTGCATATTATGAGAGAAAAGGCATTAGAATTACTCCAAAAAGCATTATTATGGATAAAAACATCATAAATAACAGTAGGAAAATATGATGCAAAATGGACATATCAATTCCCCCAAGCTTAGACCTCGCTTTTCCTCAAGCGAAAAACTGAAACTGAAAAACATGTCCACATGAGAGAGAGGTGTCGATAAAAACAAAATGCGGACATAGAAGTATCATGTTCATTATTATAACAGCAACAAACTTAAACATAAGACTCTTGTCATAGAACTTTAGCATGTACTTCTCATGAATAAGTAACAATTCATCACACAATCGAATTATAAAGCAAAAACTCTATTAAAAACCAACAAACTATGTTCCCAGTCAACTTTGCAACTACAATTCATCATTTTTATAGGAAGGGTCACGTATCGGAGCCTTTAGGCAAGTCCACATACTCAACCATCATATAGTGTTCTATGATTGCCAACACTCACGGCGTACACATGAGCAAAACGTTTCAACCAGACACATAGAAAGATATGGGCTGATAGTTTTGCCTCCCAACGTATTCACCTCAAGGGCGATGTCAACAATAATAACTCAAGATATCAATATTCAACTGGACATATGTGCCTAGATCTTTCCTCACCACATGATGCTTGCCAAAGGAGAAAAATAAAAACAAATAGAATGAAAACTTTGACTCTTTGTATAAAAATAAATACATAAAAGTAAAAGATAGGCCCTTCGCAGAGGGAAGCAGAGGTTGCCATGCGCTTATTTTTTTGTATGCTCAACCCCTTAGTGCAAAAGAACATCATGTTGTATTGCCCCTTTTGATAGCAACCTTTATTATGCAGTATGTCGCTTTTATTCTTCACCATCACAAGTTCGTACAACGCTCAATTTTCTCTTACACTAAATGATCTCACACTTTTAGAAGCAATTTTTATTGCCTTTTTGCACCGATGACAACTTACTTGAGGGATCTTGCTCAATCCCTAGGTAGGTATGGTGGACTCTTGAAAATAAGATTTGGGTTTAAGGGTTTTTAGATGCACAAGTAGTATCTCTACTTAGTGCAAAATTTTTGGCTAGCAAAGATAGGAGCAAGCACCACATGTTAAAGGATCCATGACAATATGACTTCTATGTGAATATAAACAAACATAATCCATTAAGTTGTCTTCCTTGTCGAACGTCAACAATTTTGGCATATAATATTTTGATGAGTGCTCACAATCACAAAAGATTTCTAGGATAGTATATTTATATGTGAATCTTCTCTTCCCTTATTAATTCTTTCATGAGTTGCATCAGTGACTAATGCTATGCTTGTCAATCTCTAATAAAATTTTCTACTTATACTTTTCCTTATGTGGTGTCAGCACCTACCATAAGATTAGTATATGTTCTTTTTCGTAATTTCTTTCATTTTATTTATTTCCTTTCTCTTTTTCTTCCTTATTTCTTTTCTTTTAATTTGCAACATGAAAGTAAAGAAAGCAAAACTTAAACTAAACTTTATTATATATCTCGCACAATATTACAAGGATAGATCACTAAGCAAACTCTCGAAAAGAAAGGATCGAACTAAACTTTTATTCATCTAAAGCAAAAGATCGAACTAAAATAAGTAAAGGCAAAAGATAATGGGATGATACGATACCGGGGCACCTCCCCCAAGCTTGGCGGTAGCCAAGGAGAGTGCCCATACCCGATACTCAATTCTCCTTCGGTGGTGAAGAAGATGATGGTGGTGATGAAGAGATCCTATCCTTAAGGATCAAGAGATTCTCCAATCTATGGATGACGCTCCGGACATGGATGATATGCTCTTGATGCAGAATATTTTCGCGAGTGAGATACTTATGTTGCACGCGAACTATTTCAATGATGCGAAAGGCTTCACTCTCAGTAGGGGTAAGATGAGCAAGGTAAGGCTTAAGGATATCTTCTTCCTCCTCCTCGGCCGGCAGTGCTTGTTCTTCCACTGAGGGTGGATCTATGGTAGCCTCCTTGCCCTTGTCTCCCTTGACGGCATCCGTAGGATCCTCCCTCTTCAGCTCAATCTTCATCAACCAAGCATCTTCTTCCATGTTGTTGGAGGAGGAGGAAGACATGATGCCTGGCTTGATAGATTTGACCGAAAACAGCAAGAAAAGATAACACAGGATTTCTCCGTGATACGGTGATCAACAGGTTCGGGGAGTATATAAAGATTTTTTTTACCTTGGGGAACAAGCAAACTGTAGAAAAACGGGGTCCGAAAGGTGTCCCAGGTGGGCGCCTGGCGCGCCCTGGTTTCTTGTGCCCACCAGGGTACGCTTCCTGGAAGTTTCTTATTTTCCTATTTTTCTAATACTCCAAAACTGACAAAAAATATTTTTGCGGATTTTTCGGAGTCCGTTTAGTTACCATATCACGTACCTCCTTATTTTCACGGTTCTGGAGTGTTTCAGAAGGACTTTTTATGTGTTCTTCCGGTGTCAAAGTTTGAATAATATTACTTTCAACATTATTGGGCATACCTGAGATATAATGTTTTATTCGTTGCCCGTTAACCACCTTCGGGTTAGTACCTTTGGCATTATTTATTTTGATGGCTCCAGACTGATAAACCTTCTCGATAACATAGGGTCCTTCCCTTTTTGAGAGGAGTTTTCCTGCAAAGAATCTAAAACGAGAGTTGTACAAAAGAACATATTCTCTGACTTTAAACTCGCATTTTTGGATTCTTTTATCATGCCATCTTTTAACATTTTCTTTAAACAACTTAGCATTTTCATAAGCTTGGGTTCTCCATTCATCTAAAGAGCTAATATCAAATAATCTCTTTTCACCCGCAAGCTTGAAATCATAATTGAGTTCTTTGATGGCCCAATGTGCTTTATGCTCTAACTCAAGAGGCAAATGACAAGCTTTTCCAGAAACCATTTTATAAGGAGACATACCCATAGGATTTTTATATGCTGTTCTATAAGCCCAAAGTGCATCATCTAATTTCTTAGACCAATTCTTTCTGGACCTATTGACAGTCTTTTGCAAAATCAATTATATTTCTATATTGCTAAGTTCAACTTGACCACTAGACTGAGGATGATAAGGTGATGCAATTATATGGTTAACATCATACTTGGCAAGCATTTTATGGAAAGCACCATCAATAAAGTGTGAACCACCATCAGTCATTAAATATCTAGGGACTCCAAACCTTGGGAAAATAACTTCCTTAAGCAGTTTAATAGAGGTGTTGTAATCAGCACTACTGGATGGAATAGCTTCTATCCATTTAGTAACATAATCAACAGCAACCAAAATATGTGTATACCCATTAGAGGAAGGAAGAGGTCCTATGTAATCACATCCCCAAACATCAAATGGTTCAACAACAAGTGAATAGTTCATAGGCATTTCTTGACGCTTACTGATATTACCTATTCTTTGACATTCATCACAAGATAAATGAACTTACGGGCATCCTTGAAGAGAGTAGGCAAATAAAATCCAGATTGCAATACCTTGTGAGCAGTTCTATCTCAAGCATGATGCCCTCCATAAGCTTCGAACTGACATTTTCGTAGGATTTGTCCCTGATCATGCTCAGGTACACAACGTCTAATAATACCATCTACTCCTTTATAAAGATGTGGGTCATCCCAAAAGTAATGTCTTAAATCATAGAAGAATTTTTTTCTTTTGGTGGTATATAAAGCTAGGTGGTAAATATTGTTGGGGAACGCAGTATTTCAAAATTTCCTACGATCACGCAAGATCTATCTAGGAGATGCATAGCAATGAGAGGGGAGAGTGGTCTTGATGACCCACAAGTATAGGGGATCTATCATAGTCCTTTCGATAAGTAAGAGTGTCGAACCAAACGAGGAGCAAAAGGAAATGATAAGCGGTTTTCAGCAAGGTGTTCTCTGCAAGTACTGAAATAAGTGGTAACAGATAGTTTTGTGATAGGATAAATTGTAACGACCAACAAGTAACAAAAGTAAAATAAAGTGCAGCAAAGTGGCCCAATCCTTTTGTAGCAGAGGACAAGCCGGAACAAACTCTTATAATAGGAAAAGCGCTCCCGAGGACACATGGGAATATCGTCAAGCTAGTTTTCATCACGTTCATATGATTCGCGTTCGATACTTTGATAATTTGATATGTGGGTGGACCAGTGCTTGGGTGTTGTTCTTACTTGAACAAGCATCCCACTTATGATTAACCTCTATTGCAAGCATCCGCAACTACAACAAAAGTATTAAGGTAAACCTAACCATAGCATGAAACATATGGATCCAAATCAACCCCTTACGAAGCAACGCATAAACTAGGGTTTAAGCTTCTGTCACTCTAGCAACCCATCATCTACTTATTTCTTCCCAATGCCTTCCTCTAGGCCCAAATAATGGTGAAGTGTTATGTAGTCGACGTTCACATAACACCACTAGAGGCTAGACAACATACATCTTATCAAAATATCAAACGAATACCAAATTCACATGACTACTCATAGCAAGACTTCTCCCTTGTCCTCAGGAACGAACGTAATTACTCACAAAGCATATTCATGTTCATAATCAGAGGGGTAATAATATGCATATAGGATCTGAACATATGATCTTCCACCAAATAAACTAATTAGCATCAACTACAAGGAGTAATCAACACTACTAGCAACCTACTAGCACCAACCCCGGACTTTGAGACAAGAATTGGATACAAGAGCTGAACTAGGGTTTGGAGATGAGATGGTGCTGGTGAAGATGTTGATGGAGATTGCCCTCTCCCGATGAGAGGAGCGTTGGTGATGACGATGGTGATGATTTCCCCTCCTGGAGGGAAGTTTCCCCGATAGAACAGCTCTGCTGGAGCTCTAGATTGGATCCGCCAAGGTTCCGCCTCGTGGCGGTGGAGTCTCGTCCCGAAAAGTTCCTTCTTCTTTTTTTCTCATCGAAAGACTTCATATAGGAGAAGATGGACGTCGGAGAGCCACCAGGGGGGCCACAAGGTAGGGGGGCGCCCTAGGGGGGAGCCCCCCACCCTCGTGAGCAGGGTGTGGGCCCCCTAGCCTTCATCTTTGGAGAGGATTTTTCTTTATTTGTTTTAAGATGTTCTGTGGAGTTTCAGGACTTTTGGAGTTGCGCAGAATAGGTCTCTAATATTTTCTCCTTTTCCAGCCCAGAATTCCAGTTGCCAACATTCTCCCTCCTTATGTAAACCTTGTAAAATAAGAGAGAATAGCCATAAGTATTGTGACATAAAGTGAAATAACAGTCCATAATGCGATAAATATCAATATAAAAGCATGATGCAAAATGGACGTATCAACTCCCCCAAGCTTAGACCTCGCTTGTCCTCAAGCGAAAAGCTAATAACAATAAATATGTCCTCATGTTTAGAGGTAGAGGCATCGATAAAAATAAAATACGGACATGAAGGCATCATGATTATTCTCATAACAGCATCATATATAGATTTTGTCATATGATTACTTATGTTCAAGTGATGATCTATTCACAATGCAAAAGTATAAATCATAAACCTTATTGGGCTCCGACAAATTATAATCTCAGTCATTGAAGCAATTGCAATTTATCATAACATCGGAAAGAGTCTATGTCAGAGCTAAAAAAAGAAAGTCCACATACTCAACTATCATTTTGTCCTCCATAATTGCTAACACTCACGCGATATTTGTGGTTACGGAGTTTTAATCGGACACAGAGAAAAATAGGGGCTTATAGTTTTGCCCCACAACCTTTTACCTCAAGGGTAATGTCAACAATAATGGTTCATGCTCCCCTACATCCAATTAGATATATATATATATATATCATGTTCTTTCCAACATGCTGAGCTTGCCAAAGGATAAAATGAAAAAGAAAAGGTGAAGATCACCATGACTCTTGCAGAAGGTAGAAGATAATAATAAAGGATAGGCCCTTCGCAGAGGGAAGCAGAGGTTGCCATGCGCTTTTATGGTTGGATATATAAAATCTCAATGCAAAAGAACGTCACTTTATATTGCCCCTTGTGATATGGACCTTTATTATGTAGTCCGTCGCTTTTATTACTTCCACATCACAAGATCGTATAAAGCTTATTTCTCCCACACCAATCAATCATACATATTTAGAGCAATTTTTATTGCTTTGCACCGATGACAACTTACTTGAAGGATCTTACTCAATCCATAGGTAGATATGGTGGACTCTCATGGCAAAACTGGTTTAGGGATATTTGGAAGCACAAGTAGTATTTCTACTTAGTGCTGAGAATTTGGCTAGCATGAGGGGGAAAGGCAAGCTCAACAAGTTAGAGGGTCCATGACAACATACTTTATCTCAGATATAAGAAAGACATAACTCATTACGTTGTCTTCCTTGTCCAACATCAACTCTTTAGCATGTCATATTTTAATGAGTGCTCCCAGTCATAAAAGATGTCAATGATAATATATCTATATGTGAAACCTCTCTTTCCTTATTACTTCCTATTAATTGCAACAATGACGAAAGCTATGCTTGCCAACTCCCAACAACTTTTAATCATCATACTCTCTCTATGTGAAGTCATTACTCTCAATAAGATCAGTATGAACTTTTTTGTTTCTTTTTATTCTTTTTCTCTTTTCTTTTATTCACCCAAGATCATGGCAAAATAATCAAGCCCTTGACTCAACACTAATCTTTATTATATATAACTCACGGACTCGATTACATAGAGGGATCATAAAGCAAAACTCAAAACTAGATCATGCCATAAACTTTATTCTACTAGATCAAGATACTACTAACAGGATCGAACTAAGAAAAACGGTAAAGATAGGAGTTGTGATTGTGATACGATACCGGGGCATCTCCCCCAAGCTTGGCAGTTGCCAAGGGGAGTGCCCATACCCATGTGATTATATCTCCTTGGTTGGTGAAGAAGGTGGAGGTATTGTTGATGATGCGGGCTTTTCATCCATCTTCCAAGGCATAGGTGCACCATCATAGAAGGATGATCGAGTGTCCGGAATCCTCGAATCTGCAGCCAAACTCATTCTTTTGAATCTATATTCATACTCACAGTTTTGGTTTTGCAGGTCATAGATTTGGGCTTGGAGGTGCTTGATCTTCTCATATAGCTTGAAGATGGCCTCCTCGGTGTTCTTGGCATCCGGCTTGTAGTTGTTAGTGAACTCCGCGAGCATCGTGTGGCTAGCGTTGATTCCACACTCCACCATCCCCTGGCACTTGAAAATTTGTTGCTCCATTGCTTCGAGCCTCGTCTCCACGCTTCCGGTTCCCTTTGGTCCCTCAACATCGCGGATGTGCAACAACCCATCACGCATCTCAATGGTTTGAGGGTGTCGCAACACCTCCACGAGGTAAGGGTTGATGACCTTCTCGAAGAACTTGTCCTTGGAAGAACTTGGGGACGTCATGATAATCTAGATCTGTCAGAAAAACAGCTCGAAACAAAGACAGGAGATTTTTGCGTGATACGGGAGTCAAAACCCCGAGGAGATTATATAATGATTTTTTACCGACCAAAATACGTAACGTGCAAGAAAACAGAGTCCGGAAGGCACACGAGGTGCTCACGAGGTAGGGGGGCGCGCCCAGGGGGGTAGGGCGCGCCCACCACCCTCATGGGGCCCTCGTGTCCTTCCTGGACTGCTACTTATTTTTCTATTTTTCTAAATATTCCAAAACAGAGAAATATTGCCATAAAAATTGTTTTGGAGTCGGTTTACTTACCGTACCACATACCTATTCTTTTTCGGAGTCTGAAACATTCCGGAAAGTGTCCCTTATGTATTCCTCCGGGGTTACGGTTTCAATAATGTTGGTTTCAACATTTATGGGATTACCTGAGATATAATGTTGGATTCTTTGACCGTTTACCTCCTTCGGATTTGTGCCCTCGAAGTTGTTGATTTTTATGGCACCGGAACGATAGACCTCTTCGATAACATACGGGCCTTTCCCATTTAGAGAGAAGTTTTCCTGCAAAAAATCTTAAACGAGAGTTGTATAGCAATACATAATCACCTGCATTAAACTCACGCTTCTGTATCCTCTTGTCATGCCATCTTTTAACTTTTTCTTTAAACAACTTGGCATTTTCATAAGCTTGGGTTCTCCATTCATCAAGTGAGCTAATATCAAATAACCTCTTCTCACCGGCAAGTTTAAATTCATAGTTAAGCTCTTTAATAGCCCAATATGCCTTATGTTCTAGTTCGAGAGGTAAGTGACATGCTTTTCCATAAACCATTTTATACGGAGACATACCCATAGGATTTTTGCATGCAGTTCTATAAGCCCATAATGCATCATCAAGTTTCTTGGACCAATTCTTTCTAGACCTATTAACAGTCTTTTGCAAAATTAATTTGAGCTCTATATTGCACAACTCTACTTAACCACTAGACTATGGGTCATAAGGGGATGCAATTCTATGATTAACATCATATTTAGCAAGCATTTTACGGAAAGCACCATGAATAAAGTGTGAACCACCATCAGTCATTAAATATCTAGGGACTCCAAACCTCGGGAAAATAACTTCTTTAAGCATTTTAATAGAAGTGTTATGATCATCACTACTAGTTGGAATAGCTTCTACCCACTTAGTAACGTAATCAACAGCAACTAGAATATGTGTGTATCCATTAGAGGCAGGAAAAGGTCCCATATAATCAAAGCCCCAAACATCAAATGGTTCAATAACAAGTGAATAGTTCATAGGCATTTCTTGACGTCTACTAATATTACCAATTCTTTGACATTCATCACAAGACAAGACAAACGTACGGGCATCCTTGAAGAGAGTAGGCCAATAAAAACCAGAATGCAATACCTTATGTGCAGTTCTATCTCCAGCGTGGTGTCCTCCATAAGACTCGGAATGACACTTGCATAGGATCTGTTCCTGTTCATGCTCAGGTACACAACGTCTAATAACACCATCTACTCCTTCTTTATAAAGATGTGGGTCATCCCAAAAGTAATGTCTTAAATCATAGAAAAACTTTTTCTTTTGTTGGTATGTGAAGCTAGGTGGTATAAATTTAGCAACAATATAATTAGCATAATCAGCATACCATGGAGTACTACGAGAAGTACTTATAACATTTAATTGTTTATCAGGAAGGCTATTATTAATAGGTAGTGGGTGAGGGAGTCCTGGATTAGGGGGTGTCCGGATGGCCGGACTATACCTTCAGCCGGACTCCTGGACTATGAAGATACAAGATTGAAGACTTCGTCCCGTGTCCGGAAGGGACTTTTCCTTGGCGTGGAAGGCAAGCTTGGCGATACGGATATGCAGCTCTCCTACCATTGTAACCGACTCTAAGTAACCCTAACCCTATCCGGTGTCTATATAAACCGGAGGGTTTTAGTCCGTAGGACAACATACACATCAACAATCATACCATAGGCTAGCTTCTAGGGTTTAGCCTCCTCGATCTCGTAGTAGATCTACTCTTGTACTACCCATATCATCAATATTAATCAAGCAGGACGTAGGGTTTTACCTCCATCGAGAGGGCCCGAACCTGGGTAAAACTTCGTGTTCCTTGTCTCCTGTTACCATCCGGCCTAGACGCACAGTTCGGGACCCCCTCCCCGAGATCCGCCGGTTTTGACACCGACATTGGTGCTTTCATTGAGAGTTCCTCTGTGTCGTCGCCGTCAGGCTCGATGGCTCCTACGATCATCGATAGCGATGCAGTCCAGGGTGAGACCTTCCTCCCCGGACATATCTTCGTCTGCAGTGGCTTCGCACTGCGGGCCAATTCGCTTGGCCGTCTGGAGCAGATCAAAAGCTACGCCCCTGGCCGTCAGGTCAGATTTGGAAATTTAAACTACACGGCTAACATCCGCGGGGACTTGATCTTCGACGGATTCGAGCCACTGCCGAGCGTGCCGCACTGTCACAACGAGCATGATCTAGCTCTGCCGCCGAACAGTGCCCTGGAGGCCGCATCCGCATCGGCTCCGACCCTTAATTCGGAGCCAACCGCGCCGATCGAGGATGGGCGGTTGGACGCCACCTCGGGGGCTGCAACCCCAACGGCGATTGAGCCAAGCACCAGCCCCGTACTCTGCGAGACCCGTGACTCCAAGGAGCCGGACTCCCCTCCGGACTCCGAGCCCCCCGCGCCCCTGCCGATCGAATCTGATTGGGCGCCGATCATGGAGTTCACTGCCACGGACATCTTTCAGCACTCGCCTTTTGGCGATATCTTGACGTCAATGAAGTCTCTCTCTTTATCACGAGAGCCCTGGCCGGACTACGGTCAGCAAGGTTGGGGTACGGACGATGAAGAAATTCAAAGCCCACCCACCACCCACTTTGTAGCCACTGTCGACGACTTAACTGACATGCTCGACTTCGACTCCGAAGATATCGACGGTATGGACACCGATGAAGGAGATGATGAAGAATCAGCGCCTACTAGGCCCTGGAAAGCCACCTCGTCATATGACATATACATGGTGGACACCCCAAAAGAGGGAGATGGCGATGGAACAGCGGAGGGTGACCCCTCCAAGAAACAGCCTAAGCACCGGCGTCATCGGCGCCGCTCAAAATCCCGCCAAAACAAACACGGTGATTCCAGCACAGGAGATAATAATACTCCGGAAAGCACCGAAGAAAACCCCCTCTAGCAAGATTTAGCACAGGAGGATGGTTAAACCAGCCCTCACAAGAGAGCGGCAGACAGAGAGGTCGAGGACGATAATTATATACCTCCCTCCGAAGACGAGGCAAGCCTCGACAACGACGAATTCGTCGTGCTAGAGGATCCCGTCGAGCAAAAGCGTTTTCAACGCAGGCTTATGGCCATGGAAAGAAGCCTCAAGAAAAAAGAGCAACAGCTTAGGGCTGATCAAAATTTGCTAGTCGACAGATGGACTGAAGTCCTTGCGGCCAAAGAGCATAAACTCGAACGCCCCTCCAAAAGCTACCCAAAGCGCAGGTTGCTACCCCGATTAGAGGAGGAAGCACTTGATGCGGCCGACCAGCCACCTCGTGGTCGCGACAGAGAGGCCTCTCGGCCCTCCACTCAAGACGCACCCCGTACCAAGGCACGGGAATATGCGCCGGACTTACGAGACATGTTGGAGGACAACGCAAGGCAAACAAGATCGATCTACAGATCACGTGGGCGCCCCACGGCTCGAGACGGTAACCGTCACGCCGGCCACAAATTCGGCGGGGCCGAACACAGTAGACAAGGCTCATTGGAGCTACGTCATGATATAGCCCAATACAGAGGCTCTGCACACCCACTCTGCTTTACAGACGAAATAATGGATCATTAAATCCCCGAGGGTTTCAAACCCGTAAACATCGAATCATATGATGGCACAATAGATCCTGCGGTATGTATCGAGGATTATCTCCTTCATATCCACATGGCCTGCGGCGATGATTTCCACGCCATCAAATACCTCCCACTCAAGCTTAAAGGACCAGCTCGGCATTGGCTTAACAGCTTGCCAACAGGATCAATCACTTGTTGGGAGGACCTGGAAGCCGCATTCCTCGACAATTTCCAGGGCACTTACATGCGACCCCCAGACGCCGATGACCTAAGTCACGTAATTCAGCAGCCAGAGGAATCGGCAAGGCAATTCTGGACACGGTTCCTAACAAAGAAAAAATCAAATAGTCGACTGTCCGGACGCTGAGGCCCTAGCAGCCTTCAAACACAATATCCATGACGAGTGGCTCGCCCGGCACCTTGGACAGGAAAAGCCGAAATCTATGGCAGCACTCACCACACTCATGACCCGCTTTTGCGCGGTAGAAGAGAGCTCGCTTGCTCATAGCAACAATATGACCAAGAACCCTGGTAATTCGGACACCAGGGACAGTAGTGGCAGGTCGCGTCGCAACAAGCAGAAGCGCCGCATTAACGGCGACAATGCTGAGGATACGGCAGTTAATGCCGGATTCAGAGGCTCTAAATCTGGTCAGCGGAAAAAGCCATTCAAAAGGAATCCTAGGGGCCCGTCCAGTTTGGACCGAATACTCGACCGCTCATGCGAGATACATGGCACCCCCAAAAAGCCAGCCAAGCACACCAACATGGATTGTTGGGTGTTCAAGCAAGCAGGCAAGATAAACACCGAAAATGAAGACAAGGGGCTGCTTAGCGATGACGACGAGGAGCCCCGGCCGCCGAACAACAATGGACAGAAGGGTTTTCTCCCACAAGTGCGGACGGTGAACATGATATACGCAACCCATGTCCCCAAAAGGGAACGAAAGCGTGCGTTAAGGGACGTATACGCGGTAGAGCCTATCGCCCCAAAGTTCAGCCCATGGTCCTCCTGCCCGATCACCTTTGATCCAAGGGACCATCCCACTAGCATCCGTCATGGAGGATTGGCCGCATTGGTTTTAGACCCAATTATTGACGGATTTCATCTCACTAGAGTCCTTATGGACGGCGGCAGCAGCCTGAACCTGCTTTACCAGGATACAGTGCGGAAAATGGGCATAGATCCCTCGAGGATTAAGCCCACCAAAACGACCTTTAAAGGCGTAATACCAGGTGTAGAGGCCAACTGTACAGGCTCAGTCACACTTGAAGTGGTCTTCGGATCTCCGTATAATTTCCGAAGCGAGGAGTTAATCTTCGACATAGTCCCGTTTCACAGTGGCTATCACGCACTGCTCGGGCGAACCGCATTCGCTAAGTTCAATGCGGTACCGCATTACGCATACCTTAAGCTCAAGATGCTAGGCCCTTGAGGAGTAATTACGGTCAATGGAAACACCGAACGCTCCCTCCGAACGGAGGAGCACATGGCGGAAGTTCAAAGCAGCCTCTCCAGGCAATTCTCCAGTACGTCCACTAAACGACCGGACACCGTCAAGCGCGCCCGGGGTAACCTACAACAAGACCGCCTGGCACGATCCGAGCAGGCGTAGCAATGCGGCCCCAACCCCAACCCTCGCAAAAAGGCGACGCCAGTACTTCACGTACATAACTACGCTCTAGAGATACCATGGGCACAGGGGGAGGGGCACCATCACGGCACGCCCAATACATGGCTTAAACCGCACCAGGGGCTGCCGATTTTTTAATTTTCTCTTAGTTTCAGGACTTCATCCTTCGGAAGGCCTGTTCGGCAGTTCAATTGCCACACAAATGATGCAGGAACCAGGGAAGCAGACAAGCCATGCCGCACTACGGAACTCCCAGGTGGTCTCTATCACGAGCAGTATACCCGTTCCGCATACTATTCTGCAGCTTGCCCCTGGAACGGACATGTTAACTAGTCCAACCTTCCACTTATCACATTATCTGTATCGTTCTGCTTTGATCGCAGCCCTTTTTAATAAACAATGCATAGCTTTCGTCTATTTTTGCATTACCATTTTTTTCTTTTTTATATATGTTTCTTAACGACATGTTGCACCCGTACACGTTGGTACGGCCAAAATACGCCAGGGGCTTTAGTACCCCTCAATATGGTGTGAGAAGTCCGAACACTTTAACAAGTGCGGCACCCCGAACTTATAGCATTATATGCATCGGCTCCGAATCATGTCTTGGGTCAATAGTTGGGTTTGCCCGGCTCCTATGTTTTGGTGCCTTACGTTCCGCTATATCGGCTAAGGTAGCACTAGGAGAACCACTGCGATTGTGCCCCGGTTGAGCTGGGTCGAGCACCTTAGTGGAGAAAGCTAAAATTGACTGTCATGATGAAGCGAGAGCTATTCGCTATTCGAGAGGTTTTTTTCGAGTCCCTAAAGACTTATGCCGATTAGGGCGAGGAGCTGGCTCTGTCCGGCCAAGGCGTGGATAGCGCCCCGAACTCAGTCTTCCGAATACCAGGGGCTTCGTCGAAATTGAAAATTATAGAATTCTATGGCTAAGTGAGAGTGTTCACGCATTATAGTCCGATTGCCTTGTTCGTTGGGCTGAGCGCCTCCCTCGAAGGACCCAAACATGGGAAAAAGAGCGCTCAGGTCTATCCCCGAACACCCCAGCACTAGCGGCACGGGGGCAGAAGCCGACGACTCGCCATCTCTCAGAATTGATAAACAGCCGCACAGAAAGTAATATTTTAAATTCCAACAGCATTGCTTAGTGCATATAAACAAGTTTTCAGCGCACAAGACAAAACAAGCAAGTTTCACTCAAAAATTACATCCCTAGAACATTCATCCGCCACAAGGCGGGCACCCTTCAGAACATCCTTATAGTAATTCTCAGGCTTGCGATGCTCTTTCCCCGGCGGTGGCCCGTCCTTCACCAGCTTCTCAGCATCCAGCTTCCCCCAGTGCACCTTAGCACGGGCAAGGGCTCTATGGGCACCTTCAATGCAGACGGAGCGCTTGATGACTTCAAGCCTTGGACAGGCCTCCACCAACCGCCGCACCATCCCGAAATAGCTCCCAGGCAGAGCCCCTCCAGGCCACAGCCGAACAATAAGGCCCTTCATGGCCTGTTCGGCCGCCTTGTGGAGCTCGACCAGTTGCTTCAGCTGGTCGCTCAGGGGCACGGGGTGTCCGGCCTCTATGTACTGAGACCAGAACACCTTCTCCGTCGAGCTGCCCTCCTCGGCTCGATAGAATGCGGCGGCATCGGACACACTCCGGGGAAGATCTGTGAACGCTCCTGGAGAACTCCGGATTTGGGTAAGTAACAAGTAACTCACGTTTATGTGTTTGCTTTGCATAAAGAATGCCTTACCCGCCGCTATCTTCTTCACCTCATCCAACTCCTGGAGGGTCTTCTGGGATTCAGCCTTGGCAGATTTGGCATTTTCAATAGCCACCGCGAGCTCGGACGCTTGCGTCTTCGAGTCAAGCTCCAAACTCTCATGTTTTTCCATGAGAGCCTGGAGCTCTTGCCGCACCTTGCCAACCTCGGCCTCATATTTCTCCCGCTCGGTGCGCTCCGAGGCTGCCCTCTTCTCGGCCTCGCCCAGCGCTTGCTTAAGGGTCGCCACTTCAGACATGGCCCCTATAATAGCCACGATAATCCTGTCATTTTTTGCAATTGCACCTTTTTATATGTATTTAAACAAGGTATTTCTTACCTTCATTATCCTCGAGCTGCTTCTTGGCACGACCGAGCTCTTGCTCGGACCGCTTGAGGTTCTGCTTTAGCGTGTCCACTTCCGCAGTCAGTGCGGCGGACGCAAGCAGAGAAGCCTGCATACGCATATTGACTCCTTTTGTCAGACTCCTACGAATTTTATTTGATCCTCTATTCGGCTTTTCTTCCTGAACACCAAACAGAGCATCAGGGGCTACTGTCTATGCGGTACTATTATTTACACTTTCTTTACTTACCTCAAAGCCTGTCAAAAGGCTAGTATCAGCTTTAGTCAGTCCGCTCTTGGCGGACTGAACCTTCTGGACCACCGCACTCATAATAGCGTGGTGCTCCTCGTCGATGGAGGCGCCTTGGAGCGCCTCCAACATATTGTCCGGCGCCTCCGGTTGGACGGGGGCCGTCGGCACGGTGGACTTGCTCCTCTTGGAAGGAGGTCCCCCGCCGGACTCTGGAACCTTTGAAGGTTCCGGAGCGGTGTCCCGCCTAGAGCCGGACTTGGAACCCTGAGGGGTTCCATCCCCTTTACTCCTGGAGTCCGGGAGGTCGCCTTGCGGCACCTCCAGGACCACCTCCTCCCGGCTTGGAACCTGTGGAGACAACACTTCGGTGTCGTCCGTAGGGCGTGGGGAGGAAGCCATCGGAAGCGAGTTCACATCCGACAAGTCCAGTGAGCCGCTCGATGACGCGTCGAGCCGGTCTTTGGGTGGGCTGCATAAACATATTCGACGTTAGGGAAAGCTGTGCAATAAACGGATGCTATGAATTACTCCGGTATCCGGGTACTTACGATTTTGCCAGGGGCTTGGCCCTAGGCGCCCACTCCTCTCCGCTACCGTCGGCGTCGGTGGAGCAGTCCAGAGGAAGGGTTTTCCCCTTCTTGGACCCTTCGGCCTCCCCAGTTGGGGCGGCCTTCCTTTTCTTCCCTTCCCCCGCTGGAGGGGGAGGGTCTCTTCTTCCTCCTCCTCGTCTTCACGGGAGGAGTGCGTCTTGGATTCGTCGGATGACGAATCCGACACCTCCGGGCGTCGGGCACTCTTTCGAGTCCCTGTGGCCTTCTTCTTGACCTTCTTCTTCGACACCACATAGGGTGCCGGAACTAGCAGCTTCGCCAAGCGAGCATCCGCTGGGCCTTCGGGCAAAGGAGCCGGACAGTTGATCTGTCCGGAGGTCACCTGCCAATCCTGTCAAAGGTAAGGGAGTTTAGATCCCGCATGGAGTCAAACCATGAAAAACTGATACCCTGTAAAAGGAAAAAACAGCTTACCGCGAGAGCGTGAATCTGCGCACTGAATCCGCGATCCTCAGTAGCTGATGCGGGAGCCTTGGCGCCCTTGAAAAGCACCTTCCAGCCATCTTCGTACATCATGTCGAAGAGCCTGCTCAGAGTTTGGTGCCGCGCCGGATCGAACTCCCACAGGTTGAAAGCCCGTTGTTGGCACGGGAGGATCAAGCGGATTAGCATAACCTGGACTACATTGACAAGTTTGAGCTTCTTGTCCACCAGGGTTTTGACGCATGTTTGGATTCAGGTTAGCTCTCCTTTTTTACCCCACGACAGGCCCGTCTCTTTCCAGGACGTGAGCCACGTTGGGCGTCCGGACCGGAACTCAGGGGGCGCGACCCATTCGGCGTCGCGCGGCTCGGTGATGTAAAACCACCCCGATTGCCACCCCTACAGGGTCTCCACAAAGGAGCCCTCAAGCCAGAGGACGTTGGCCATCTTGCCCACCATGGCGCCTCCGCACTCAGTCTGGCTGCCGCGCACCACCTTCGGCTTGACGTTGAAAGTCTTGAGCCAGAGCCTGAAATGGGGGCGGATGCGGAGGAAGGCCTCGCACACAACGATAAACGCCGAGATGTTGAGGACGAAGTTCGGGGCCAGATCCTGGAAATCCAGGCCGTAGTAGAACATGAGCCCCGGACAAATGGGTGGAGAGGGAAGCCCAGTCCGCGGAGGAAATGGGGCAGGAACACCACCCTCTCATGGGGCCTAGGGGTGGGGATGAGCTGCCCCTTTTCGGGGAGCCGGTACGCGATGTCGTTAGACAGGTATCCGGCCTTCCTCAGCTTTTTGATATGTCCCTCCGTGACGGAGGAGACCATCCACTTGCCTCTCGCTCCGGACATGGTTGGAGAAGGTTGAGGTTGGGAGTGCGGACTTGGGCGCTGGAGCTCGAGTGTGCAAGAATGGATAGGCGAAGGAGTGGGAGGAAGAAGACGTAGCTACATGTCCCCACCAGCCTGATAAAACTCACTTATATCCAAGCGCCGTAATCGATGGCGCGGTTGGGTTACCCACGCCCGTATTGATGAGAATCCCGGAATAAGGGGACACGATCTCTGCTTTAACAAGACGTGCCAAGGAAACCGCCTCGCATAACGCGCTGAGATGGGACAGTAAAACGGTTTGAATAAAAGCTTGGCCGTGGTGTGATGTCGCACTACGAAATATGTCAGCAGATTAGATTTGTGTAAATATTATTCTCTCTATGGCAATATGTGGAAACTTATTTTGCAAAGTCGGACACTATCTTTGTGTTCAAAATCTTCTATGAAGTACTTGGAGGAGGAACCCGTCTTGCAATGCCGAAGACAATATGCGCGCCGGACTCGTCGTCATTGAAGCCTGGTTCAGGGGCTACTGAGGGAGTCCTGGATTAGGGGGTGTCCGGATGGCCGGACTATACCTTCAGCCGGACTCCTGGACTATGAAGATACAAGATTGAAGACTTCGTCCCGTGTCCGGAAGGGACTTTTCCTTGGCGTGGAAGGCAAGCTTGACGATACGGATATGCAGATCTCCTACCATTGTAACCGACTCTATGTAACCCTAACCCTATCCGGTGTCTATATAAACCGGAGGGTTTTAGTCCGTAGGACAACATACACATCAACAATCATACCATAGGCTAGCTTCTAGGGTTTAGCCTCCTCAATCTCGTGGTAGATCTACTCTTGTACTACCCATATCATCAATATTAATCAAGCAGGATGTAAGGTTTTACCTCTATCGAGAGGGCCCGAACCTGGGTAAAACTTCGTGTCCCTTGTCTCCTGTTACCATCCGGCCTAGACGCACAGTTCGGGACCCCCTACCCGAGATCCACCGGTTTTGACACCGACAGTGGGTCATCAAGAATATTTTCTAACCTAGACAAGTGGTCTACAATGGGGTTCTCAGCTCCCTTTCTATCGACAATATGCAAATCAAATTCTTGTAGCAAGAAAACCCATCTAATAAGTCTAGGTTTAGCATCTTTCTTTTCCATAAGATATTTAATAGCAGCATGATCAGTTTGGATAGTTACTTTAGAATCAACAATATAAGATCTGAACTTATCACAAGCAAATACAACTGCTAAAAGCTCTTTTTCAGTAGTAGCATAATTTCTTTGAGCATTATCTAGAGTCTTACTAGCATAATGAATAACATTTAATTTCTTATCAACTCTTTGGCCTAGAATAGCACCTACAGCATAATCACTAGCATCACACATAATTTCAAAGGGTAGGTTCCAATCAGGTGGCTGAACAACAGGTGCAGTGACTAATGCTTTCTTAAGTATTTCAAATGCTTCTACACAATCATCATCAAAGACAAATGGTATATCTTTTTGCAATAAATTAGTCAGAGGCCGAGAAATTTTTGAGATGTCCTTAATGAACCTCCTGTAAAATCCAGCGTGACCAAGGAAACTTCGTATACCTTTGATGTCCTTGGGACATGGCATCTTTTCAATAGCATCAACCTTGGCTTTATCAACTTCAATACCTCTTTCAGAAACTTTGTGCCCCAAAACAATACCTTCATTCACCATAAAGTGGCACTTTTCCCAATTCAAGACAAGATTAGTTTCTTCATATCTCTGCAAAACTCGATCAAGATTGCTCAAGCAATCATCAAAAGAGGAACCATAGACGGAAAAATCGTCCATGGAAACCTCAGAAATCTTTTCACAAAAGTCAAAGAATATAGCCATCATGCATCTTTGAAAGGTAGCAGGTGCATTACAGAAACCAAAAGGCATACGTCTATAAGAAAAAGTACCAAAAGGGCATGTAAAAGTAGTCTTTGATTGATCTCTAGCCGACACAGGTATTTGATAGAAACCAGAATAACCATCTAGAAAGCAATAGTGTGTATGTTTGCATAATCTTTCTAGCATTTGATCAATAAAAGGTAAGGCGTAATGATCTTTCTTAGTAGCTTTATTTAATTTGCGGAAATCAATTACCATCCTATAACCTATGATAATTCTTTGTGGAATCAATTCATCTTTATCATTAGGAACAACAGTAATACCTCCCTTCTTAGGGACACAATGGACAGGACTTACCCACTCACTATCAGCAACGGGATAGATTATACCTGCCTCTAGAAGCTTTAGTATTTCTTTTCTTACCACTTCTTTCATTTTAGGATTCATACGTCGTTGAGGATCACGAACTGGTTTGGCATCTGCTTCCAAATTTATTTTATGTTGACATAGAGTGGGAGTAATGCCCTTAAGATCATCAAGAGTATATCCAATAGTAGCACGGTGCTTCTTCAGAGTTTTCAATAATCTTTCTTCTTCATGCTCTGAAAGGTTAGCACTAATAATAACAGGATACATCTTATTTTCATCAAGATAAGCATATTTAAGATTATCAGGCAAAGGTTTAAGCTCAAACACGGGATCACCCTTGGGTGGAGGAGGATCCCCTAAAATTTCAACAGGCAGATTATGTTGCAGAATAGGTTCCTGTTTAAAGAATACTTCATCTATTTCCCTTCTTTCATTCATGAACATATCATTTTCATGGTCTAGCAAATAATGTTCTATAGGATCACTAGGAGGTACGACAATAGAAGCAAGACCAATAATTTCATCCTTACTAGGTAATTCTTCCTCACGATGTTGTTTACTGAATTTAGAGAAATTAAACTCATGAACCATATCATCCAATCCAATAGTAACAACATTCTTTGTGCAGTCTATGGTAGCATTTCAGTATTTAAGAAGGGTCTACCAAATATAATGGGACAAAAGCTATCTTGTGGGGAACCAAGAACAAGAAAATCAGCAGGATATTTAGTCTTCCCACACAAGACTTCAACATCTCTAACAATTCCAATTGGTGCAATAGTATCTCTATTAGCAAGTTTAATAGTAACATCAATATCTTCTAACTCAACAGGTGCAATTTCATTCTTAATTTCTTCGTATAAGTCAATAGGTATTACACTAGCACTAGCACCCATATCACATAAAGCCATGATAACAATGATCTCCTATTTTAACAGAAATAACATGCACGCCTACCACAGGTGTATGTTTATCTTTAGCACAAGGTTTAGCAATTCTAGCAGTTTCACCTTCGAACTGAATAACATGCCCATCAATATTATCAGACAAGAGATCTTTAACAATAGAAATATTAGGTTCTACTTTAACTTGCTCAGAAGGTGTATAAGTTCTAATATTGCTTTTACGAACAACAGTTGAAGCTTTAGCATGATCCTTTATTCTAACAAGGAAAGGTGGTTTCTCAATATAAGAAGTAGGAACAATAGGATCATTATAAGTGACAGTCTTTTCTTCAACTTTAATAGGTGCAGCTACTTTTACTTCTATGGGAGGATGATATTTAAACCACTTCTCCTTAGGGAGATCAACATAAGTAGCAAAATATTCACAGAAAGAAGCTACTATCTCAGAGTCAAGTCCATATTTAGTGCTAAACTTACGGAAAATATCGGTGTCCATAAAATATTTAACAAAATCAAACTTAGGGGTCATACCTGACTCCTTACCTTCGTCGAGGTCCCAATCTTCAGAGTTGTATTTAATTCTATCCAATAAATTCCATCTGAATTCAATAGTCTTCATCATAAAAGAGCCAGCACAAGAAGTATCGAGCATGGTGCGATTGTTATCAGAAAGCCAAGCATATAAATTTTGAATAATTATTTCTCTCGGGAGCTCATGATTGGGGCATGAATATAACATTGATTTAAGCCTCCCCCAAGCTTGAGCGATGCTTTCTCCTTCGCGAGGCCAGAAATTATATATATAATTGCGATCACGATGAACAAGATGCATAGGGTAATAATTTTGATGAAATTCCAACTTCAATCTTTTATAGTCCCATGATCTCATATCATCACATAGCCTATACCATATCAATGCGTCTCCCTTCAAAGATAAAGGGATGACCTTCTTCTTAGAAACATCATCGGGTATACCTGCAAGCTTAAATAATCCACAAACTTCATCCACATATATTAAGTGCTCATCAGGATGCTTTGTTCCATCTCCTGTAAAAGGGTTAGCTAGCAGTTTTTCCATCATACCCGAAGGAAATTTAAAAGGAGTTTCATTTTCAATAGGTTCAGTAGGTTGAGGAGCAACTCTTTGCTCTATTGGATGGGGTGAAGATACCCCGAACAATCCCCTCAGAGAATTACTTTCCATAGTAACAAGTGACAGTAAATTTCAGCACAGTATATAAATTTTGCCTTACCAAATTCCACCTACCAAAGGCGCTACACTCCCCGGCAACGGCGCCAGAAAAGAGTCTTGATGACCCACAAGTATAGGGGATCTATCGTAGTCCTTTCGATAAGTAAGAGTGTCGAATCCAACGAGGAGCGGAAGGAAATGATAAGCGGTTTTCAGCAAGGTGTTCTCTGCAAGTACTAAAATAAGTGGTAACAGATAGTTTTGTGATAGGATAAATTGTAACTAGCAACAAGCAACAAAAGTAAATAAAGTGCAGCAAGGTGGCCCAATCCTTTTGTAGCAAAGGACAAGCCGGAACAAACTCTTATAATAGGAAAAGAGCTCCCGAGGACACATGGGAATATCGTCAAGCTAGTTTTCATCACGTTCATATGATTCACGTTCGATACTTTGATAATTTGATATGTGGGTGGACCGGTGCTTGCGTGCTGTTCTTACTTGAACAAGCATCCCATTTATGATTAACCTCTATTGTAAGCATCCGCAACTACAACAAAAGTATTAAGGTAAACCTAACCATAGCATGAAACATATGGATCCAAATCAACCCCTTACGAAGCAACGCATAAACTAGGGTTTAAGCTTCTGTCACTCTAGCAACCCATCATCTACTTATTACTTCCTGATACGTCTCCAACGTATCTATAATTTTTGATTGCTCCATGCTAAATTATCTACTGTTTTGGGCAATATTGGGCTTTATTTTCCACTTTTATATTATTTTTGAGACTAACCTATTAACCGGAGGCCCAGCCCAGATTTGTTGTTTTATGCCTATTTCAGTGTTTTGAAGAAAAGGAATATCAGACGGAGTCGAAACGGAACGAAATCAATTGGAGAAGTTATTTTTGAAAGGAAACACACCTGATGGACTTGGACCCCACATTAGAAGATATGGGAGCTACCCACGAGGGTGGGGGGCGCGCCCACCCCCCTAGGGCGCGCCCCCCTGCCTCGTGGGGGCCCCGTGGCTCCCCCGACGTGCTTCTTCTGCCTATATAACTCCATATACCCTAAAACTTCGAGAACGAAAGATAGATCAGGAGTTCCGCCGCTAGAAGCCTCCGTAGCCTCCAAAAGTCAATCGGGACCCTGTTCCGGCACCCTGCTGGAGGGGGGAACCCTCACCGGTGGCCATCTTCATCATCCCGGTGCTCTCCATGACGAGGAGGGAGTAGTTCTCCCTCGGGGCTGAGGGTATGTACCAGTAGCTATGTGTTTGATCTCTCTCTCTTGTGTTCTTGAGATGATTCGATCTTGATGTATCACGAGCTTTGCTATTATAGTTGGATCATATGTTTCTCCTCCCCCTCTTCTCTCTTGTAATGAATTGAGTTTCCCCTTTGGAGTTATCTTAACGGATTGAGTCTTTAAAGACTTGAGAACACTTGGTGTATGTCTTGCTGTGGATATCTGTGGTGATAATGGGATACCACGTGCCACTTGATGTATGTTAAGGTGATCAACTTGCGGGTTTCATGACATTGGGAATCTATGCATAGGGGTTGGCACACGTTTTCGTTGTGATTCTCCGGTAGGAACTTTGGGGCACTCTTCGAGGTCCTTTGTGTTGGTTGAATAGATGAATCTGAGATTGTGTGATGCATATCGTATAATCATACCCACGGATACTTGAGGTGACATTGGAGTATCTAGGTGACATTAGGGTTTTGGTTGATTTGTGTCTTAAGGTGTTATTCTAGTATGAACTCTAGGGCTGTTTGTGACACTTATAGGAATAGCCCAACGGATTGATTAGAAAGAATAACTTTGAGGTGGTTTCGTACCCTACCATAATCTCTTCGTTCGTTCTCCGCTATTAGTGACTTTGGTGTGACTCTTTATTGCATGTTGAGGGATAGTTATGTGATCCAATTATGTTAGTATTGTTGAGGGAACTTACACTAGCGAAAGTATGAACCCTAGGCCTTGTTTACCATCATTGAAATACCGTTTACGCTCACTTTTATCACTTGCTACCTTGCTGTTTTTATTATTTCAGATTACAAAAATTATTATCTACTATCCATATTGCACTTGTATCACCATTTCTTCCCGAACTAGTGCACCTATACAACTTACCATTGTATTGGGTGTGTTGGGGACACAAGAGACTCTTTGTTAATTGGTTGCAGGGTTGCTTGAGAGAGACCATCTTCATCCTACGCCTCCTACGGATTGATAAACCTTAGGTCATCCACTTGAGGGAAATTTGCTACTGTCCTACAAACCTCTGCACTTGGAGGCCCAACAATGTCTACAAGAAGAAGGTTGTGTAGTAGACATCAAGCTCTTTTCTGGCGCCGTTGCCGGGGAGGTGAGTGCTTGAAGGTATATCTTTAGATCTTGCAATCGAGTCTTTTAGTTTCTTGTTTTATCACTAGTTTAGTATATAAAAGAAAACTATAAAAATGGAATTGAGTTTGTCTCATACGCTTCACCTTTTTAATATCTTTCGTGAGTATGATGGAAAGGATAATTGTGCTCAAGTGCTAGAAGAAGAAATCTATAAAATGTTTGGCACTAAATATTTGAATGATGAGCATGATTGCAATGTTGTTAGTATGAATTCCTTGAATATACATGATTCTAATGATATGCAAAGCCACAAGCTTGGGGACGCTATGTTTGATGAAGATGATATTTTTTGTCCCCCAAGCTTTGATGAGCAAATTTATTATGATGAAAGCATGCCTCCTATCTATGATGATTATTGTGATGACATGTATGCTTTAAAGAATAATGATAACCATGAACCTTGTCATCTTGATCTTAATTTTCAATCACATCATAGTTATTTTCTTGAGTTTGCTCCCACTATTATTCATGAGAAGAATTTTGCTTATGTGGAGA
Organism: Triticum urartu; assembly: GCF_056163025.1. Lineage (NCBI taxonomy): Eukaryota > Viridiplantae > Streptophyta > Magnoliopsida > Poales > Poaceae > Triticum > Triticum urartu. Next base: position 594,347,299 of record NC_141876.1, read on the forward strand.
GTACTAAATTTTCTATGTTTGTAGATCATGAAAAGAATGCTTTAAGTGCTGGTTATATTGTTGAATTCATTCATGATGCTACTGAAAATTATTATGAGGGAGGAACTTATGCTTGTAGGAATTGCAATAATATCAAGTTTCCTCTCTATGTGCTTAAAATTTTGAAGTTATGCTTGTTTTGCTCTCCTATGCTAGTTGATTATTGTTCCCATAAATTGTTTGCTCACAAAATCCCTATGAATAGGAAGTGGGTTAGACTTAAATGTGCTAGTCATATTCTTCATGATGCTCTCTTTATGTTTCAATTCTTATCATTTATGTGAGCATCGTTGGAATCATCATGCCTAGCTAGGGGCATTAAACGATAGCGCTTGTTGGGAGGCAAACCAATTTTATTTTAGTTCCTTGATTTTAGTTCCTGTTTAGTAATAAATAATTCATCTAGCCTCTGCTTAGATGTGGTTTTATGCTTTTAATTAGTGTTTGTGCCAAGTAGAACCTTTGGGAAGACTTGGGAAAAGTCTTGTTGATCATGCTGTCAAAAACAGAAACTTTAGCGCTCACGAGAATTGCTGCCATTTTTATTTGGAGAGTGATATTTAGTTAATTATTTTTTCAGATGATTAATAGATAAATTCCTCAGTTCAAGAAATTTATTTAAGAATTTATGAGTTCAAGAAGTATACGTTTGATTCAGATTACTACAGACTGTTCTGTTTTTGACAGATTCTGTTTTCGATGTGTTGTTTACTTATTTGATGAATCTATGGCTAGTAAAATAGTTTATAAACCATAGAGAATTTGGAATACAGTAGTTTTAACTCCAATATAAATAAAGAATGAGTTCATTACAGTACCTTGAAGTGGTGATTTATTTTCTTATACTAACGGAGCTTACGAGTTTTCTGTTATGTTTTGTGTTGTGAAGTTTTCAAGTTTTGGGTAAGGATTCGATGGACTATGGAATAAGGAGTGGAAAGAGCCTAAGCTTGGGGATGCCCGAGGCACCCCAAGGTAATATTCAAGGATAGCCAAGACCCTAAGCTTGGGGATGGCCCGGAAGGCATCCCCTATTTCGTCTTCATTTATCGGTAACTTTACTTGGAGCTATATTTTTATTCACCACATGATATGTGTTTTGCTTAGAGCGTCAATTTATTTTGTTAGGATTTTCTTTCTGTTATCTAGAACAATGTTTTGCATCTTTGATTCCAATAAAAGTGGCATTGATAGCCTTTACTATGCCTATGTTACAAGTATACATGTTGCTGTTTGAAAACAGAAAGTTTACCGCTGTTGCAATAATTCCCTAGAACAGTCAGAATGTGATAAAATGTTTAAACCTTTTGCATATTAAGATCTGATAAATTTAATACAGTGGGAATTTTATTTCATAATTTTTGCAGTTAGGGAAGTATGGATGTTGCAGCATTCTTTACAGACTATCCTGTTTAGGCAGATTGCTGTTATGTTTGCATTGTTTGCATATGTTTGCTTCTTTAATGATTCTATTTGAGGATAGGACTATTAAATATGAAGAGGCATTTAGTATGCAATGTTTAATAATAATTTTAGTGATTTTCTACAGTAGAGTATGATAAGGTTTTGCAATGGTTTATACTAACTTATCTCACGAGTTCTTGTTGAAGTTTTGTGTGGATGAAGCTTTTGAGATTTAGGGAGACCATGATATGAGAGGAATTAAGGAGACACAAAAGCTCAAGCTTGGGGATGCCCAAGGCACCCCAAGATAATATTTCAATAAGTCTCAAGCATCCAAGCTTGGGGATGCCCCGGTTGGCATCCCACCTTTCTTCTTCAACAAACTATCGGTTAGTATCGGTTGATCCTAAGTTTTTGCTTCTTCACATGATGTTTTCCATTCTTAGAATCTCATTTTCTTTTGCTTTGCTTGCTGTTTGAATATAATACCAAGATCTGAAATTATTAAATGTTAGAGAGTCTTCACATAGTTTCATAATTATTCAACTACTCATTGATCTTCACTTATATCTTTCAGAGTAGTTGGTCATTTGCTCTAGTGTTTCACTTATATCCTTTTAGAGCATGGTGGTAGTTTTATTTTGAAGAAATAGATGAACTCCCATGCTTCACTTATATTATTTTGAGAGTCTTAAATATCATGGTAATTTGCTTAAAATCCTAATATGCTAGGTATTCAAGAATAATAAAATTCTCTTATGAGTGTGTTGAATACTAAGAGAAGTTTGATACTTGATAATTGTTTTGAGATATGAAGATGGTGATATTAGAGTCATTCTAGTTGAGTAGTTGTGAATTTGAGAAATACTTGTGTTGAAGTTTGTGATTCCCGTAGCATGCACGTATGGTGAACCGTTATGTGACGAAGTCGGAGCATGATTTATTTATTGATTGTCTTCCTTATGAGTGGCGGTCGGGGACGAGCGATGGTCTTTTCCTACCAATCTATCCCCCTAGGAGCATGTGCGTAATACTTTGATTTGATAACCTATAGATTTTTGCAATAAGTATATGAGTTCTTTATGACTAATGTTGAGTCCATGGATCATATGCACTCTCACCCTTCCACCTTTGCTAGCCTCTCTAATACCGCGCACCTTTCGCCGGTATCATACACCCACCATATACCTCCCTCAAAACCGCCACCATACCTAACTATTATGGCATTTCCATAGCCATTCCGAGATATATTGCCATGCAACTTTCCACCGTTCCGTTTATTATGACACGCTTCATCATTGTCATATTGCTTAGCATGATCATGTAGTTGACATAGTATTTGCGGCAAAGCCACCGTTCATAATTCTTTCATACTTGTCACTCATGCATCATTGCACATACCGGTACACCGCCGGAGGCATTCATATAGAGTCATACTTTGTTCTAGTACCAAGTTGTAATCATCGAGTTGTAAATAAATAGAAGTGTCATGATCATCATTAATAGAGCATTGTCCCAAAAAAAGGCCAAATAAAAAAAGGGAAGGCCAAATAAAAAAAGGAGAAAAGCCGTAAAAAAGGAAAGGCCAAATAAAAAATATAAAAAATATATATAAAGGGGCAATGCTACTATCCTTTTTCCACACTTGTGCTTCAAAGTAGCACCATGTTCTTCATATAGATAGTCTCATATGTTGTCACTTTCATATACTAGTGGGAATTTTACATTATAGAACTTGGCTTGTATATTCCAATGATGGGCCTCCTCAAGTGCCCTAGGTCTTCGTAAGCAAGCAAGTTGGATGCACACCCACTAGTTTCTTTTGTTGAGATTTCATACATTTATAGCTCTAGTGCATTCGTTGCATGGCAATCCCTACTCACTCACATTGATATCTATTGATGGGCATCTCCATAGCCCATTGATACGCCTAGTTGATGTGAGACTATCTTCTCCCTTCTTGTCTTCTCCACAACCACCATTCTATTCCACCTATAGTGCTATGTCCATGGCTCACGCTCATGTATTGCGTGAAGATTGAAAAAGTTTGAGAACATCAAAAGTATGAAACAATTGCTTAGCTTGTCATCGGGGTTGTGCATGATTTAAATATGTTGTGTGGTGAAGATGGAACATAGCCAGACTATATGATTTTGTAGGGATAGCTTTCTTTGGCCATGTTATTTTGAGAAGACATGATTGCTTAGTTAGTATGCTTGAAGTATTAATGTTTTTATGTCAATAGTAAACTTTTGTCTTGAATCTTATGGATCTGAATATTCATGCCACAATTAAGAAGAATTACATTGAAATTATTCCAACTAGCATTCCACATCAAAAATTATCTTTTTTATCATTTACCTACTCGAGGACGAGCAGGAATTAAGCTTGGGGATGCTTGATACGTCTCCAACGTATCTATAATTTTTGATTGCTCCATGATATATTATCTACTGTTTTGGGCAATATTGGGACTAACCTATTAACCGGAGGCCCAGCCGAGATTTGTTGCTTTATGCCTATTTCAGTGTTTTGAAGAAAAAGGAATATCAGACGGAGTCAAAACGGAACGAAATCAACTTGAGAAGTTATTTTTGGAAGGAAACACACCTGATGGACTTGGACCCCATGTCAGAAGATACGGGAGCTGCCCACGAGGGTGGGGGGCGCGCCCACCCCCCTAGGGCGCGTCCCCTGCCTCGTGGGGCCCCCGTGGCTCCCCCGATGTGCTTCTTCCGAAAGATAGATCGGGAGTTCCGCTGCCAGAAGCCTCCATAGCCTCCAAAAGTCAATCGGGACCCTGTTCCGGCACCCTGCCGGAGGGGGGAATCCTCACCGGTGGCCATCTTCATCATCCCAGTGCTCTCCATGACGAGGAGGGAGTAGTTCTCCCTCGGGGCTAAGGGTGTGTACCAGTAGCTATGTGTTTGATCTCTCTCTCTCTCTCGTGTTCTTGAGATGATACGATCTTGATGTATCGCGAGCTTTTCTACTATAGTTGGATCCTATGTTTCTCCTCCCCCTCTTCTCTCTTGTAATGAATTGAGTTTCCCCTTTGGAGTTATCTTATCGGATTGAGTCTTTAAAGACTTGAGAACACTTGATGTATGTCTTGCCATGGATATCTGTGGTGACAATGGGATACCACGTGCCACTTGATGTATGTTAAGGTGATCAACTTGCAGGTTTCGTGACATTGGGAACCTATGCATAGGGGTTGGCACACGTTTTCGTCGTGATTCTCCGGTAGGAACTTTGGGGCACTCTTCGAGGTCCTTTGTGTTGGTTGAATAGATGAATCTGAGATTGTGTGATGCATATCGTATAATCATACCCACGGATACTTGAGGTGACATTGGAGTATCTAGGTGACATTAGGGTTTTGGTTGATTAGTGTCTTAAGGTGTTATTCTAGTACGAACTCTAGGGCTGTTTGTGACACTTATAGGAATAGCCCAACGGATTGATTGGAAAGAATAACCTTGAGGTGGTTTCGAACCCTACCATAATCTCTTCGTTCGTTCTCCGCTATTAGTGACTTTGAAGTGACTCTTTGTTGCATGTTGAGGGATAGTTATGTGATCCAATTATGTTAGTATTGTTGAGGGAACTTACACTAGCAAAAGTATGAACCCTAGGCCTTGTTTACCATCATTGCAATACCGTTTACGCTCACTTTTATCACTTGCTACCTTGCTGTTTTTATTATTTCAGATTACAAAAACTATTATCTACTATCGATATTGCACTTGTATCACCATCTCTTCGCTGAACTAGTGCACCTATACAACTTACCATTGTATTGGGTGTGTTGGGGACACAAGAGACTCTTTGTTATTTGGGTGCAGGGTTGCTTGAGAGAGACCATATTCATCCTACGCCTCCTACGGATTGATAAACCTTAGGTCATCCACTTGAGGGAAATTTGCTACTGTCCTACAAACCTCTGCACTTGGAGGCCCAACAACATCTACAAGAAGAAGGTTGTGTAGTAGATATCAGTTCCCAATGCCTTCCTCTAGGTCCAAATAATGGTGAAGTGTTATGTAGTCAACGTTCACATAACACCACTAGAGGCTAGACAACATACATCTTATCAAAATATCAAACGAATACCAAATTCACATGACTACTCATAGCAAGACTTCTCCCTTGTCCTCAGGAATGAACGTAATTACTCACAAAGCATATTCATGTTCATAATCAGAGGGGTAATAATATGCATATAGGATCTGAACATATGATCTTCCACCAAATAAACCAATTAGCATCAACTACAAGGAGTAATCAACACTACTAGTAACCTACTAGCACCAATCCCGGACTTTGAGACAAGAATTGGATACAAGAGATGAACTTGGGTTTGGAGATGAGATGGTGCTGGTGAAGATGTTGATGGAGATTGCCCTCTCCCGATGAGAGGAGCGTTGGTGATGACGATGGTGATGATTTCCCCCTCCCGGAGGGAAGTTTCCCCGGCAGAATAGCTCTGCCGGAGCTCTAGATTGGATCCGCCAAGGTTCCGCCTCATGGCGGCGGAGTCTCGTCCCGAAAAGTTCCTTCTTCTTTTTTTCTCATCGAAAGACTTCATATAGGAGAAGATGTATGTCGGAGAGCCACCAGGGGCCCACGAGGTAGGGGGCGCGCCCTAGGGGGGGCGCCCCCCACCCTTGTGAGCAGGGTGTGGGCCCCCTGGCCTTCATCTTTGGCGAGGATTTTTCTTTATTTGTTTTAAGATGTTCCGTGGAGTTTCAGGACTTTTGGAGTTGCGCAGAATAGGTCTCTAATATTTGCTCCTTTTCTAGCCCAGAATTCCAGCTGCCGGCATTCTCCCTCCTTATTTAAACCTTGTAAAATAAGAGAGAATAGCCATAAATATTGTGACATAAAGTGAAATAACAGTCTATAATGCAATAAATATCGATATAAAAGCATGATGCAAAATGGACGTATCAGGTCTACGTACCCTTGTAGACCGAAAGCGGAAGCGTTTAGTAATGTGGTTGATGTAGTCAAACGTCTTCGCGATCCAACCGATCAAGTACCGAACGCATGGCACCTCCACGATTTGCACACATTCTGCTTGGTGATGTACATCATACTCTTGATCTAGCTGAGGCCGAGGGTGAGTTGCATCAGCACGACGGCGTTTTGACAGTGATGATGAAGTTACCGACGCAGGGCTTCGCCTAAGCACTACGACAATATGACCGAGGTGGAAAACTGTGGAGGGGGACACCGCACATGGCTAAAGATCAACTTGCGTGTGTATGGGGTGCCCCTCCCCTGTATATAAAGGAGAGAGAGGAGGGGAGGGCCGGCCGGCCCCTAGGGCGCGCGCCAAGAGGGGAATCCTACTCCTAGTAGGAGTAGGTTCCCCCCTTTCCTAGTCCAACTAGGAGAAGAAGGAAGGAGAGGGAGAGGGAGAGGGAAAGAGGGGCCGTGCCCCCTTCCCCTTGTCCTATTCGGACTCCCCTTGGTTGGGGGGGCTCCACCTCCTGGCTGCGGCCCTCTCTCTCCCTTAAGGCCCACTAAGGCCCATAACTTCCCGAGGGGGATTCCGGTAACCCTCCGGCACTCCGGTTTTATCCGAAACTATCCGGAACACTTCCGGTGTCCGAATAACATGGTCCAATATATCAATCTTTATGTCTCGACCATTTTGAGGCTCCTCGTCATGTTCGTGATCACATCCGGGACTCCGAACAACCTTCGGTACATCAAAACACATAACTCACAATACATATCGTCAACGAACGTTAGGCGTGCGGACCCTACGGGTTCGAGAACTATGTAGACATGACCAAGACACATCTCCGGTCAATAACCAATAGCAGAACCTGGATGCTCATATTGGTTCCTACATATTCTATGAAGATCTTTATCAGTCAAACCGCATAACAGCATACGTTGTTCCCTTTGTCATCGATATGTTACTTGCCGGAGATTCGATCTTCGGTATCATCATACCTAGTTCAATCTCGTTACCAGCAAGTCTCTTTACACGTTCCGTAATGCATCATATCATGACTAACTCATTAGTCACATTGCTTGCAAGGCTCATAGTGATGTGCATTACCAAGAGGTCCTAGAGATACCTCTCCGATACACGGAGTGATAAATCCTAATCTTGATATATGCCAACTCAACAAACACCATCGGAGACACCTGTAGAGAATCTTTATAATCATCCTAGTTATGTTGTGACGTTTGATAGCACACAAGGTGTTCCTCTGGTATTCGGGAGTTGCATAATCTCATAGTCATAGGAACATGTATAGGTCATGAAGAAAGCAATAGCAATAAACTAAATTATCATAGTCCTAAGCTAACAGATGGGTCCAGTCCATCACATCATTCTCTAATGATGTGATCTCGTTCATCAAATGGTAACACATGTCTATGGCTAGGAAACTTAGCCATCTTTGATTAATGAGCTATTCAAGTAGACGCATACTAGGGACACTCTGTTTGTCTATGTATTCACACATGTACTAAGTTTCCGGATAATACAATTCTAGCTTGAATAATAAACATTTATCATGATATAAGGAAATATAAATAACAACTTTATTATTGTCTCTAGGGCATATTTCCTTCAAATATTTAGCAACAATGTAATTAGCATAGTCAACATACCAAGGAGTATTATGAGCAACATTTATTGCAGCTAACTGCTCATTAGGAAAACTATCATCAATAGCTACTGGGTCATCAGGCACATTTTCAAGCCTAGATAAATTATCAGCTGCGGGGTTCTCAGCTCCTGTTCTTTCAATGATATGTAAATCAAATTCTTGTAACAAGAGAACCCATCGAATAAGTCTAGGTTTAGCATCTTTCTTTTCCATAAGATATTTAATAGCAGCATGATCGGTGTGAACAATTACTTTGGAATCAACAATATAAGGTCTAAATTTGTCACAAGCAAACACCATTGCTAAGAATTCTTTTTCAGTAGTAGCATAGTTTTGTTGAGCACTGTCTAGAGTTTTACTAGCATAATGAATAACGTTCAATTTCTTATCAACTCTTTGTCCTAGAATAGCACCAACAACATAATCACTAGCATCACACATAATTTCAAAAGGCAAGTTCCAATCAGGTGGTTGAATAATAGGTGCCAAAATTAAGGCTTTCTTGAGTGTTTCAAAGGCTTCTAAACGATCATCATCAAAAACAAAAGGAATATCCTTTTGCAAAAGATTCGTAAGAGGCCTAGAAATTTTAGAAAAGTCTTTGATAAATCTCCTATAGAAACCAGCATGACCTAAGAAACTACAGATACCTTTTATATCTTTAGGACATGGCATTTTCTCAATTGCATCAACCTTAGCTTTGTCCCCTCCAATACCTCTTTAAGAAATTTTATGACCCAAGACAATGCCTTCATTAACCATAAAGTGGCACTTCTCCCAATTGAAGACAAGATTTTTTTATTCACATCTCTGCAAAACTCGATCAAGATTGCTTAAACAATCATCAAAAGACTTCCCATAAACAGAGAAGTTGTCCATGAAAACCTCAACAATCTTTTCACAAAAGTCAGAGAATATAGCAATCATACATATTAGAAAGATAGCAGGTGCATTACATAAACCGAAAGGCATACGACTATAAGCATAGGTTCCAAAGGGACAAGTAAAAGTGGTCTTTTCTTGATCAGGTTGAGAGACAGGTATTTGTGAAAAACTAGAATATCCATCAAGGAAGCAAAAATGTGTGTTCTTAGATAATCTTTCAAGCATTTGATCAATAAAAGGCACAGAGTAATGATCTTTCCGAGTTGCTTTGTTTAATTTTCTAAAATCAATTACCATTAATTATATGGCCTTAACAATTCTTTGTGGAATAAGTTCATTCTTATTATTAGGAACAACCGGTATACCTCCTTTTTTAGGGACACAATGAAAAGGACTTACCCATCTACTATCAGCTATGGGATAGATTATACCTGCTTCCAGAAGTTTTAAGATTTCTGTTCTAACCACTTCCTTCATTTTCGTATTTAACCGACGTTGGTGATCAACAACGGGTTTAGCATCAGGTTCCATATTAATATTGTGTTGATCAATACGTCTCCAATGTATCTATAATTTTTGATTGTTCCATGCTATTATATTATCTGTTTTGGATGTTTAATGGGCTTTATTATGCACTTTTATATTATTTTTGGGACTAACCTATTAACCGAAGGCCCAATGCAAATTGCTGTTTTTTTGCCTATTTCAGTGTTTCGCAGAAAAGGAATATCAAACAGAATCCTAACGGAATGAAACCATCGCGAGGATCTTTTTTGGAACAAACGCAATCCAGGAGACTTAGAGTGGAGGTCAAGGAAGCAACGAGGCAGCCATGAGGTAGGGCGGCATGCCCCCCACCCTCGTGGGCCCCTCGTAGCTCCACTGACCTACTTCTTTTGCCTATATATACTATTATACCCTGAAAACATCCAGGGGAGCCACGAAACCACTTTTCCACCGCCGCAACCTTATGTACGCATGAGATCCCATCTAGGGACCTTTTCCGGCGATCTGCTGGAGGGGGATTCGATCACGGAGGGCTTCTACATCAACATCATAGCCTCTCCAATGATGTGTGAGTAGTTTACCACAGACCTTCGGGTCCATAGTTATTAGCTAGATGGCTTCTTCTCTCTCTTTGATCTTTAATACAAAGTTCTCCTCAATGTTCTTGGAGATCTATTCGATGTAATACTTTTTGCGGTGTGTTTGCCGAGATCCGGTGAATTGTGGGTTTATGATCAAGTTTATCTATGAAAAATATTTGATTCTTCTTTGAATTCTTATATGCATGATTTGATATCTTTGCAAGTCTCTTTGAATTATCAGTTTGGTTTGGCCTAATAGATTGATCTTTCTTGCAATGGGAGAAGTGCTTAGCTTTGGGTTCAATCTTGCGGTGTCCATTCCCGATGACAGCAGGGGCAGCAAGGCATGTATTGTATTGTTGCCATCGAGTATAAAAAGATGGGGTTTATATCATATTGCTTGAGTTTATCCCTCTACATCATGTCATCTTGCCTAATGCGTTACTCTGTTCTTATGAACTTAATACTCTAGATGCAAGCTGGACAGCGGTCGATGTGTGGAGTAATAGTAGTAGATGCAGAATTGTTTCGGTCTACTTGACACGGACGTGATGCCTATGTTCATGATCATGCCTAGATATTCTCATAACTATGCACTTTTCTATCACTTGCTCGCCAATAATTTGTTCACCCACCGTAAGATATGCTATCTTGAGAGAAGCCACTAGTGAAACCTATGGCCCCGGGGTCTACTTTACATCATATTTTTTTCTTGTCAACTAGCTATTTTTGTCGCTGTTTATTTTGCAATCTTTATTTTCCAATCTAGACAACAAAAATACCAAAAATATTTATCTTATTATCTTTATCATATCTCACTTTTGCAAGTGGTCGTGAAGGGATTGACAACCCCTTTATCGTGTTGGCTGCAAGGTTCTTATTTGTTTGTGCGGGTACTAGGCGATTTGCGTGTAGTCTCCTACTGGATTGATACCTTAGTTCTCACAAACTGAGGGAAATACTTACGCTACTTTGCTGCATCACCCTTTCCTCTTCAAGGGAAAACAAACGCATGCTCAAGAGGTAACAAGAAGGATTTCTGGCACCGTTGCCGGGGAGATCTATGCCAAGTCAATACATACCAAGTACCCATCACAAACTCTTATCCCTCGCATTACATTATTTGCCATTTGCCTCTCGTTTTCCTCTCCCGCACTTCACCTTTGCCGTTTTATTCACCCTTTTACGTTTGCTTCTTTTCGCTTGCCTCTTGTTTGCTTGTGTGTTGGATTGATTGTTTGTCACAATGGCTCAAGATAACACCAAATTGTGTGACTTTTCCAATACCAACAATAATGATTTTATTAGCACTCCGATTGCTCCTGCTACCGATGCTGAATCTTGTGAAATAAATACCGCTTTGTTGAATCTTGTTATGAAAGATCAATTTTCTAGCCTTCCTAGTGAAGATGCCGCTACCCATCTAAAAAGCTTCATTGATTTGTGTGATATGCAAAAGAAGAAAGATGTGGACAATAATATTGTTAAATTGAAGCTATTTCCGTTTCGCTTAGAGATCGTGCTAAAACTTGGTTCTCTTCTTTGCCTAAAAATAGTATTGATTCATGGAATAAGTGCAAAGATGCTTTTATCTCTAAGTATTTTCCTCCCGCTAAGATCATCTCTCTTAGCAACGATATTATGAATTTTACGCAACTTGAGCATGAGCATGTTGCACAAGATTGGGAGAGGATGAAATTAATGATACGTAATTGCCCTACACATGGATTGAATTTATGGATGATTATACAGAATTTTTATGCTGGATTGAATTTTCTTCTAGAAATCTTTTAGATTCGGCCTCGGTAGGCACTTTTATGGAAATCACTTTAGGAGAAGCTACTAAACTCCTAGATAATATTATGGTTAATTATTCTCAATGGCACACCGAAAGATCCACTAGCAAAAATGTTCATGCTATTGAAGAGATTAATGTTTTGAGTGGAAAGATGGATGAACTTATGATTTTTTTGCTAATAAGAGTGCTTCTTCTGATCCTAATGATATGCCTTTGTCCACTTTGATTGAGAATAATAATGAATCTGTGGATGTGAATTTTGTTGGTAGGAACAATTTTGGTAACAACGCGTATAGAGGAAATTTTAATTCTAGGCCGTTCCCTAGTAATTCCTCTAATAATTATGGTAATTCCTACAACAACTCTTATGGAAATTTTATTAAGATGCCCTCTGATTGTGAGACTAGTGTTAAAGAATTTATGAATTCGCAAAAGAATTTCAATGCTTTCCTTGAAGAAAAATTGCTTAAGATTGATGAGTTGGCTAGGAACGTGGATAGAATTTCTCTTGATGTTGATTCTTTGAAACTTAGATCTATTCCACCTAAGGATGATATCAATGAGTCTGTCAAAGCCATGAGAATTTCCATTGATGAGTGCAAAGAAAGAACCGCTAGGATGCGTGCTAAAAAAGATTGTTTTGTGAAAGCGTGTTCTTCTAGTCTTCATGATAATAATGATGAAGATCTACAAGTGATTGGTGTGTCTCCTATTAAGTCTTTGTTTGCCAATATGAATCTTAATAAATATGGGACTGGAGATGAGTCAACTTTAGTTAGAAGGCGTCCCAATGATTCGGAGTTTTTAGATCTTGATGCAAAAATTGGTAAAAGTGGGATTGAAGAGGTCAAAACTTTACATAGCAATGAACAACTATTTTGGATTTCAAGGAATTTAATTATGATAATTTCTCTTTGAAAGATTGTATTTCCTTGTTGCAATCCGTGTTAAATTCTCCTCATTCTTATGATCAAAACAAAGCTTTTACTAAGCATATCATTGATGCTTTAATGCAATCTTATGAAGAAAAACTTGAATTGAAAGTTTCTATCCCTAGAAAACTTTATGATGAGTGGGAACCTACTATATATTAAAATTAAGATCAAAGGTCATGAATGCTATGCTTTATGTGATTTGGGTGCTAGTGTTTCCACGATTCCAAAACTTTGTGTGATGTGTTAGGTTTCCGTAAATTTGATGATTGCTCTTTAAATTTGCATCTTGCGGATTCCACCATTAAGAAACCTATGGGAATAATTAATGATGTTCTTATTGTTGCAAATAGGAATTATGTACCCATAGATTTCATTGTTCTTGATATAGGTTGCAATCCTACATGTCCTATTATTCTTGGTAGACCTTTCCTTAGAACGATTGGTGCAATTATTGACATGAAAGAATGAAATATTAGATTACAATTTCCATTAAGGAAAAGCATGAAACACTTTCCTAGAAATAAAATTAAATTACCTTATAAATTTACTATGACATCCACATATGGATTGCATACCAAATATGACAATACCTAAATCTATTCTTGTTTTTATGCCTAGCTAAGGGCGTTAAACGATAGCGCTTGTTGGGAGGCAACCCAATTTTATTTTTGTTCCTTGATTTTTGTGCCAGTTTGGTAATAAATAAATCATCTATCCTCTATTATTATTGTGTTTTTTATGTTTTAATTAGTGTTTGTTCCATGTAAAGCCTTTAGGATCTTCTTGGATAATTGTTGTTTGATCTTGCTGAAAAGAACAGAAAGTATGCACTCACGAGAATAATTTTACTTTTTTACCAGAGAGCGATAAAATACCAATTCCAACTGCATTAGATAAATATACAAATTATTTAGGGTGTCCTAATGTCTCAGGATTGTTTGAGTTACATAAGTATTCGAAACCTACATATTACTACAGACTGTTCTATTTTTGACAGATTCTGTTTTTCGTGTGTTGTTTGCTTATTTTGATGAATCTATGGCTAGTATAGGGGGGTATGAACAATGGAGAAGTTGGAATACAGTAGGTTTAGCACCAATATAAATAAAGAATGAGTTCATTACAGTACCTTAAAGTGGTGGTTTGTTTTCTTATACTAATGGAGCTCATGAGATTTTCTGTTGAGTTTTGTGTTGTGAAGTTTTCAAGTTTTTGGGTAAAGATTTGATGGATTTTGGAACAAGGAGTGGAAAGAGCCTAAGCTTGTGGATGCCCAAGGCACACCAAGGTAAACTTCAAGGACAACCAAAAGCCTAAGCTTGGGGATGCCCCGGAAGGCATCCCCTCTTTCGTCTTCATCTATCGGTAACTTTACTTGAGGCTATATTTTTATTCACCACATGATATGTGTTTTGCTTGGAGCATCTTGTATGATTTGAGTCTTTGCTTTTTAGTTTACCACAATCATCCTTTCTGTACACACCTTTTGGAAAGACACACATGAATCAGAATTTATTAGAATACTCTATGTGCTTCACTTATATATTTTGAGCTAGATAATTTTGCTCTAGTACTTCACTTATATATTTTTAGAGCACGGCGGTGGTTTTATTTTATAGAAATTATTGATCTCTCATGCTTCACTTATATTATTTTGATAGTCTTCTAGAACAGCATGGTAATTTTCTTTGGCTAAGAAATTGGTCCTAATATGATAGGCATCCAAGATGGGTATAATAAAAACTTTCATATAGAGTGCATTGAATACTATGAGAAGTTTGATACTTGATGATTGTTTTGAGATATGAAGGTGGTAATATTAGAGTTGTTCTAGTTGATTAATTATGGAATTGAGAAATACTTGTGTTGAAGTTGGCATGTCCCGTAGCATGCACGTATGGTAAACATTGTGTGAAAAATTTCAAGCATGAGGAGTTCTTTGATTGCTTTCCTTATGAGTGGCGGTCGGGGACGAGCGATGGTCTTTCCTTACCAATCTACCCCCCTAGGAGCATGCGCGTAGTGCTTGGTTTTGATGACTTGTAGATTTTTGCAATAAGTATGTGAGTTCTTTATGACTAATGTTGAGTCCATGGATTATACGCACTCTCACCCTTCCATCATTGCTAGCCTCTTCAGTATCATGCATTGCCCTTTCTCACCTCGAGAGTTGGTGCAAACTACGGCAGTGCATCCAAACCCCGCGATATGATACGCTCTATCACACACAAACCTCCTTATATCTTCCTCAAAACAGCCACCCTACCTACCTATTATGGCATTTCCATAGCCATTCCGAGATATATTGCGATGCAACTTTTCATCGTTCCATTTACACTACAAGAAAGTTCTTAATACATGACGGACCTAGTCCGTCACAGATCAACCAAAAACTATCATGCGTGCCCACCCATGACGGATTTGAAATCCGTCATGTATATCGCGTCATAATTTCACATATAACCTTCCATGACGATCCTTGGCAGTCATGGATCTGCCCCAGGCCCGCCCGGCCCAAACTAGGATATGACGGAACAAGCCGTCACCGATTTTCATGATGTGGAAGCAACATGAACCTAACTTGGCGTCTACGTGGATCTGACATGGAGGCGAGCATGGCCCCTGTAGTAAAGCCCAATTAGGGTTTTGGCCTAATAATTTCATTGCAATCCGCCCCATTAGCCCCCTTTTTTAGTCCAGCTTGTTTTCTCAATGCATCACAATTTACAACAAGACAACCAATTATATTCATTCAAAAAATAGCATTTGTTCACAAGACAATACAAGTCTGATTCAAAAAACAAAATTAATATCAAAACATCACAAGCATATCTAGAAGGCGCTATAAGCATTTAAAAAATCGAGTAACATGACTTCGTTGAAAATGCACCACTAGGTGATTTTAATCTCCAACACTACATAGCCAATTCCACACAGCTATTTGGACCCAAGTAATCCTACTGAAAAACTTCAATCTCCAGACTAACTGCAAAACCTGCAAAGAATCCAAAACATATATAAAATTATAATAAGTTATAACAGCCAGCTCCCAAATGAATACAAAGAGCAATAATTAGATGATTTTCCAAGCAATCATCCGATGCACACACCACTACTATACTAAGGTAGCATAAGAAATGTGGGCAACGCACGCTAAGGAAAAGCATAATACTAATATTGGAGGCATACTTTGTTCATCAATTAAAAGTAATTATGTCAATAAACTTGCCTTTTGCATGCAATTGTAAAATAAAACCACTCAAAGGCAATACCATTTTAGCCAATTAAATGATCCACTTAGTACGATAACCTTCACATCTAGATTAACCACACCTGGGAATTGTGAAGAACAGTAACATATGTTGGAATAAAAAAACATGCATTCTCCAATTTACTGATTAGCCTCATGGCATACAATGTATAATTATCTCTGCCCACACTTCAATATGAGATGGGATAAAGAATTGAGACAGAACATATGTTGAAATTGTATACCTGCCACTTCCTGATTATTATCTTTACAACAAAATGAATACAAGGGAAAGTATAATAAAAAAGGATTACTAGCATATTCTCTATTCCTGATTATTATTTCAGTTGCTTTCTATAAACAGCCCTCACATGAAAATGTATGTAGTAAATAATTCAAGGGAATATACCTAGATCTCATTTTTTTTGTATGTAGCAGATCGAACACTCTTAAATCTGAAGCAAAAGTAATATATCATCTATTAGATATCTTAAAGAAAAAGCACACAATTAGATTATCTTAAAGAAAAAGCATGCAATTAGATTATCTTCAAGAAAAAGCACGCAGCCTTCACTTCCATCGCTCCTTCAGATTGCAATTTAGTGTACACGCATTTCCAGAAATACAATAGTATAAAATCCATCACTGCATTTCTAGAAATACAATAGTATAAAATCCATCACCCCTGCTGTAATAAGCAAAAAAACTTAGCATCATTTAAACTGTTGCTTGCAAACACAAAAAAGAAGGGAAAACAGAAGGATTATTCATCCAAGTATATTGAGAAGTTAGGTAATAATTGAACAAGACATCAAGGCGGTAATGAAGAAGTCAGGTAATCAATTCTTCTTTCTTTCATTGTTACTTACAATTTTCCTGTCTTTCTGGAGCAGAAGTGTAGACAGACAAAGTATACTCCAGAGACAAAAGAAGGTAAACAAACTACAAAAGTTAATTATTGTTTCCAAGTAACCGATGTCGGCGCCTTTTTCGCCATTTTGACTTTTGACCCATACTCTATGCTGAGAAGAAAACATTCGTGGACATTAAAGAGGTACAACCAGGTAGTGGTGAAAGTGAACTGTTGCTAAAGAAAGCTGAGCATGGTTTTCTCGCATTTTTAATTGTAGTTCTGAACATATCCTACTCTACTTTTGATGTGATTTCTTTAATTTACTTTTGCTGCAGGATAGTGCCCTTTTTTGTACATGAAGCTTTAACTTCCCATTTTGTTGGGGCTCATTGATCCACAATCTTCTGATGTGTAGTTTCTCCATGAAGCTATAACTTACCATATCTTCGTTTGCAGCAGGGTTCAGTGAGTACCACCCAACAATGTTCTCCTCATATTGACTTCCTTTTGCCTTGCTACTGTTATAGTTCCAAATTCATGACCACTCTATATTCTGTTTGTTTTGTTGACATGGAATTTACCTAGAAAAAACACTTCTGATCTACAATGTTTTACTATCTAGGATTTTCCTGAATATTGTGAATGAATACGTACTGGTACAGCAGCCCACTTGGATGAGAATACTGTTCATGCTTTAAAAGATATGCAACTAACCATCTCTGTATTCTTTCTCCTTGATTAATATCCACATGGTCACCACAGTTCATCCATGTGTCTACCTCAAATCATGTTTTGTTTACCATGCGACAAGATCGACATACATTTTCCATTATTGATAGTTCATTCTACTGCTGCTGATGTTTTACATTTTACTTTGTACGTAACGAATTACCTCCTTAACTATGATATTATTTACTCACACGTGGGGCAACATCATGGAAGGAATAGTTCTTCAGAGAATTCAGGGGCCGGCAAAGTGAAGGGCTGATCTACTACATTGAGCCATTCAATCTCATTGAGCATGAAAATACCTTCAGATCAGTAGTATTTGGTTTGTAAATAGGAAACTTTTAGGCATGCATCGAACTGCCCATGATCTCTACCTGTTAATTGGAGCATGCTAGTTGTAACTAAGATATCTAGACATCTCTTCTACCTGCGACCTTTTTGTATCTAATTTAGTATGTTTGAGTCAGAGCAAGTGTATGTTCAGGACCTGCAACACTCATGGTTGTGAGCTATATGTATAATCTCAGCATATGTATACAGCTGCATGCTGAACACTTATTATGTGTAGTTAGAGCAATTGATTTCTTTATGTAAAAGGATACAGTGTCATTTTTCTTAAGAGTAAATGAGTAGTTTGTGACAATACCACTAGACTCCTGTGGAACTATGACTTTGCCATTGATTATTTCTATTTATAAAAATACCATTGGTATGTTAGTTTATTTCCATGTAGAACTGTTACTATGATGTCAAAGTACTCTGACTGAGTTGGCTATGTTTTGGTCAGAAACAGCTGTGGTCTGACTCTGTTTCCGTATTCTCATGGACCAATGTTTGTACAGGGTAAGCTTATTCCTCTTGCCTAGAATTCATGGATGAACTAATGGTCCTGGATATATGGTTTATTCAGATATAGGGTAAATATTGTTCCTGACATCTTTATGTATTGGGTGAAAATTAGATGGCAGAACCTATAACAATTGGGTGAAAATTTGATGTTCAAAAACTTTCAGGAACCTATAAATATTTAGGCTGAATCATTGCCTCTTTATTTAGACAGATGAGCACATTCGGTCAGTCAAAGCCCATCCTAACAAAAAAATAAGATGGCAAGGGGAGAGGAAGATGGGGATTGAGGTGCTCACATGGGCAAGGGATGCCTCCAGTGGTCCAAATGCTGCAGAGGAGAGGAGGTCAGGGTCGCCGCCGTGCAGCCCAACGCGGGCGAACACACTGAGCTGGAAGACGCCATCCAGAAGGTGGAGAGGGCGCGAGGCCGCGCGGTGTGCAATGGAGCGAAGCTGCTGGAGACGTGCCGACGATGGACGCGACGCTGCAGTCGAAACCCTAGCCACAGGCTAGGCGTCGTGGGCGAGCGCCGGAGAACGGGAGCGGCGGATCCAGCTGCCTGGAGGACGGAGGGGTCGGAGACCAGCTCATGTGTGTGTTAGGCGGTGGTGGAGTCACCGGAACCGGCGGGCGTTGGCTGCGATGCGTGTGGGATGCGGCGGATCTAGTAGCTGCTGGTGCTGCAAGGTGAGAGGAGAGAAGGGGGAGGGCCAGCGGTGAGCAATGATAGGAGGAAGGCGAGGAAATGGTTGGTGGCGGCGATGTGGGAGGGACGATGGGGAATCAGAAGGGGCTCCGGGGGAGGGAGAGAATGAGGGTTAGGGTTAGAATTTTATATGGGTGAAGTCTACACGGGCTTTGGCAAGCTTCGGCGGGCTTGCGGGGCTCTACCAGGCCGTCCATGACAGTTTCTGAAAATGTCACCAGAAATCCGTCATGGATTAACAGGTTTCTTGTAGTGTTATTATGACACGCTCCATCATTGTCATATTGCTTTGCATGATCATGTAGTTGACATCGTATTTGTGGCAAAGCCACCTTAATAATTCTTTCATACATGTCACTCTTGATTCATCGCATATCCCGATACACCGCCGGAGGCATTCATATAGACTCATAATTTGTTCTAAGTATCAAGTTGTAATTCTTGAGTTGTAAGTAAATAAAAGTGTGATGACTTTCATTAT
The DNA here is from genome assembly GCF_056163025.1 of Triticum urartu. Classification (NCBI taxonomy): domain Eukaryota; kingdom Viridiplantae; phylum Streptophyta; class Magnoliopsida; order Poales; family Poaceae; genus Triticum; species Triticum urartu. Next base: position 594,366,954 of record NC_141876.1, read on the forward strand.
TAGAGCATTGTCCCATGTGAGGAAAGGATGATGGAGACTATGATTCCCCCACAAGTCGGGATGAGACTCTGGACGAAAAAAAAGAGAAAAAAAGAGAGGCCATAAAAAAGGAAGAGGCCATAAAAATGAGAGAAAAAGAGAGAAGGGGCAATGTTACTATCCTTTTTCCACACTTGTGCTTCAAAGTAGCACCATGATCTTCATGATAGAGAGTCTCCTATTTTGTCACTTTTATATACTAGTGGGAATTTTTCATTATAGAACTTGGCTTGTATATTCCAATGATGGGCTTCCTCAAAATGCCCTAGGTCTTCGTGAGCAAGCAAGTTGGATGCACACCCACTTAGTTTCTTTTGTTGAGCTTTCATATATTTATAGCTCTAGTGCATCCATTGCATGGCAATCCCTACTCCTTGCATTGACATCAATTGATGGGCATCTCCATAGCCCGTTGATTAGCCACGTCAATGTGAGACTTTCTCCTTTTTTGTCTTCTCACACAATCTCCATCATCATATTCTATTCCACCCATAGTGCTATGTCCATGGCTCGCGCTCATATATTGCATGCAAATTGAAATTTTTTTGAAAAGGCTAAGTACGAAACAATTGCTTGGCTTGTCATCAGGGTTGTGAATGATGGGAGCATTTTGTGTGACGAAAATGAAGCATGGACAAACTATATGATTTGTAGGGATAAGCTTTCTTTGGCTATGTTATTTTGATAAGACATAATTGCTTGGTTAGCATGCTTGAAGTATTATTATTTTTGTATCAATATTAAACTTTTGTCTTGAATCTTTCGGATCTGAACATTCATGCCACAATAAACAAATTACATTGAAAATTATGTTAGGTGGCATTTCACATCAAAAATTCTGTTTTTATCATTTACCTACTCGAGGACGAGCAGGAATTAAGCTTGGGGATGCTTGATGCGTCTCCAACATATCTATAATTTTTTATTGTTCCATGCTATTATATTATCTGTTTTGGATGTTTAATGGGCTTTATTATGCACTTTTATATTATTTTTGGGACTAACCTATTAACTGAAGGCCCAGTGCAAATTGTTGTTTTTGCCTATATCAGTGTTTCACAGAAAAGGAATATCAAACAGAATCCAAGCGGAATGAAACCTTCGCGGGGATCTTTTTTTGAAACAAACGCAATCCAGGAGACTTGGAGTGGAGGTCAAGGAAGTAACGAGGTGGCCACGAGGTAGGGCGGCACGCCCCCCCACCCTCATGGGCCCCTCGTAGCTCCACTAACCTACTTCTTCCGCCTATATATACTCTTATACCCTGAAAACATCCAGGGGAGCCACGAAACCACTTTTCCACCGCCGCAACCTTCTGTACCCATGAGATCCCATCTAGGAACCTTTTCCGGCGATCTGCCGGAGGGGGATTCGATCACGGAGGGCTTCTACATCAACATCATAGCCTCTTTGATGATGTGTGAGTAGTTTACCACAAACCTTTGGGTCCATAGTTATTAGCTAGATGGCTTCTTCTCTCTCTTTGATCTTCAATACGAAGCTCCTCGATGTTCTTGGAGATCTATTCGATCTAATACTTTTTGCGGTGTGTTTGCTGAGATCCGGTGAATGTGGGTTTATGATCAAGTTTATCTATGAACAGTATTTGATTCTTCTATGAATTCTTGTATGCATGATTTGATATCTTTGCAAGTCTCTTCGAATTATTAGTTTGGTTTGGCCTACTAGATTGATCTTTCTTACAATGGGAGAAGTGCTTAGATTTGGGTTCAATCTTGCGTTGTCCTTTCCCAGTGACAGCAGGGGCAGCAAGGCACGTATTGTATTGTTGCCATCGACTATAGAAAGATGGGGTTTATATCATATTGCTTGAGTTTATCCCTCTACATCATGTCATCTTGCCTAATGCGTTACTCTGTTCTTATGAAATTAATACTCTAGATGCATGCTAGATAGCGGTCGATGTGTGGAGTAATAGTAGTAGATGCAGAATCGTTTCGGTCTACTTGACACGGACGTGATGCCTATGTTTATGATCAAGACTAGATATTCTCATAACTATGCACTTTTCTATCAATTGCTCGACAGTAATTTGTTCACCCACCGTAAGATATGCTATCTTGAGAGAAGCCACTAGTGAAACCTATGGCCCCAGGTCTACTTTACATCGTATTATTTTCCCGTCAACTAGCTATTTCTGTCGCTGTTTATTTTGCATTCTTTATTTTCCGATCTATACAACAAAAATACCAAAAATATTTCTCTTATTATCTTTATCAGATCTCACTTTTGCAAGTGGTCGTGAAGGGATTGATAACCCTTTTATCGCGTTGGTTGCAAGGTTCTTATTTGTTTGTGCAAGTACTAGGCGATTTGCGTGTAGTTCCCTTCTGGATTGATACCTTGGTTCTCAAAAACTGAGGGAAACACTTACGCTACTTTGCTGCATCACCCTTTCCTCTTCAAGGGAAAACCAACGCATGCTCAAGAGGTAGCACTGACATAGAGTGGGATTAATGCCCATTAAATCATCAAGAGTATATCCAATAGCAGCTTGGTGCTTCCTTAGAACTTTCAATAATCTATCTTCTTCATGTTCTGAAAGGTTAGCACTAATAATAACATGATGTATCTTCTTTTCATCGAGAGAGGCATATTTCAAAGTGGCTGGCGATTGTTTTAATTCAAACACATGATCACCTTTAGGTAGAGAAGGGCCTCCTGGAATTTCAATAGGCAAATTGTGTTTAAGCAGAGGACGTTGTTTAAAGAAAATCTTATCTATTTCATTTCTTTCATGCATATGTAAATCATTTTCAGGGTCTAGCAAATATTGTTCTAAAGGATCAGTAGGTGGTACAGCAATAGAAGAAAGACCAATTATTTCGTCCTTACTAGGCAATTCTTTTTCATGAAGCTTTCTACTAAACTTGGAAAAATTAAACTCATGAGACTCATCACCAAAACTAACACCGACAGTTTGTTTCTCACAGTCTATTCTGGCAATAACGGTGTTCAAGAAAGGTCTACCAAAGATAATGGGACAAAAGTCATCTTGTGGGGAACCAAGAACAAGAAAATCAGTAGGGTATTTTATTTCCCACACAAGACTTCAACATCTCTAACAATCCCCATTGGTGATATAATGTCTCTATTAGAAAGTTTAATAGTAACATTTATGTCTTCTATCTCTGCAGGTGCTATGTAATTCATAATTTCTTGATATAAGGTGTAAGGAATAGCACTCACGCTAGCACCTATGTCACATAAACCATGATAATAGTGATCTCCTATTTTAACTGAGACAACAGGCACGCCAACAATAGGTCTATGTTTATCCATTTTATCAGGTTTGGCAATTCTAGCAGCTTCTTCGCAGATGTAAATAACATGCCCATCCATATCCTCTCCCAAGAGATCTTTAACCATAGCAATACTAGGTTCTACTTTGATTTTTTTTCATCAGGTTTAGGTGTTCTAATATAGCTTTTGTTAACCACAGTTGAAACTTTAGCATGTTCCTTTATCCTAACAGGGAAACGTGGTTTCTCAATATAAGCAGAAGGAACAACTGGATCAACATTATAAATTATGGTTTCTTCCTTAATTGGTACCGGTTCTTTAATTTCTTCTTTAATAGGTGGGTGATATTTAAACCACTTCTCTTTAGAGAGATCAACATGAATAGCAAAAGATTCACAGAAGGAAGCTACTATCTCAGAACCAAGTCCATATTTAGTGTTAAACTTTTGAAAAGCATCGGTATTCGTAAAAGATTTAACACAATCATATTTAAGCTTAATACCTGACTCTTTACCTTCATTGAGTTCCCAATCTTCATAGTTGCGTTTAATTATTTCCAAAAGATCCCATCGGAATTCAATAGTCTTCTTCATAAAAGAACCATCACAAGAAGTATCGAGCATGGTTTGATCATTACGAGAAAGTCGAGCATAAAAGTTCTAGATAATAATTTCTTTTGGGAGCTCATGATTGGGGCATGAATATAACATTGACTTAAGCCTCCCCCAAGCTAGAGCGATACTTTCTCCTTCACGAGGCCAAAAATTATATATATAATTCCGATCACGATGAACTAGATGCATAGGATAATTTTTTTGGTGGAACTCCAATTTTGAACGATTCCAATTCCAAGATCCAATATCATCGCATAGCCTATACCATGCCAATGCTTTTCTCTTCAAAGATAAAGGAAAACCTTTTTCATAACTTCATCCCCGGGTAAACCTGCAAGCTTGAACAATACACAAATTTGTTCTACATATATCAAGTGCATATCCTCTCAAAGGATTGTTTTCCATAGTAACAAGTGACAATAAATTTCAGCACACTATATAAATGTTTTCTTACCAAATTCCCCTTACCAAAGGTGCTTGACTCCCCGGCAACGGCGCCAGAAAAATAGCCTTGATGACCCACAAGTATAGGGGATCAATTGTAGGTCTTTTCGATAAGTAAGAGTGTCAAACACAAAGAGGAGCAAAAGGAAATGACAAGTAGTTTTCAGTAAGGTAATGCCTGCAAGTGCTGAAATTGTAAGTAACTGAATAGTTTGATAGCAAGATAATTTGTAACGGGCAAGTAGCGATAGTAGTAACAAAAGTGCAGCAAGATAGCCCAATCCTTTCGAGGCAAAGGACAGGACAAAATGGTCTCTTATGATAAGCAAAGCGTTCTTGAGGGTACATGAGATTTTCATCTAGTCACTTTCATCATGTTGGTTTAATTCGTGTTCGGTACTTTGATAATTTGATATGTGGGTGGACTGGTGCTTAGGTGTTGTTCTTACTTGAACAAACCTCCTACTTATGATTAACCCTCCTGCAAGCATCCGCAACTACGAGAAAAGTATTAAAAATAAATTCTAACCGTAGCATTAAACTTTTGGATCGAATCGGTCCTTTACGGAATAGCGCATAAACTGGGGTTTAAGCTTCTATCACTCTCGCAACCCATCATCTAATTGCTACTCCACAATGCATTCCCTTAGGCCCAAATATGGTGAAGTGTCATGTAGTCGACGTTCACATGACCCCACTAAGGGAATCACAACATACATACTATCAAAATATCGAACACATATCAAGTTCACATTATTACTTGCAACATGATTTCTCCCGTGACCTCAAGAACAAAAGTAACTACTCACAAATGATAATCATGCTCAAAATCATAGGGGTATTAAATAGCATATTGGATCTGAACATATAATCTTCCACCAAATAAACCATATAGTAATCAATTACAAGATGTAATCAACACTACTAGTCACCCACAAGCACCAATCTATAGTTCCGGTAACAAGATTGAACACAAGAGCTGAACTAGAGTTTGAGATGAGATGGTGCTATTGAAGATGTTGATGAAGATTGCCCTCCCCAAGATGGGAGAGTTGTTGGTGATGATGATGACGATGATTTCCCTCTCCGGGAGGGAAGTTCCCCTGGCGGAATCGCTCCGCCGGAGGGCCAAAGTGCTCCTGCCCAGGTTCCGCCGCGAGACGGCAGCGCTCTGTCCCAAAAGTCCTCTCCTTATTTTTTTTCTAGGTCAAAATGACTTATATACCAGGAGATGGGCACCGGAGGTCTTTCATTGAAAAACTTTTGTTCAATTATCCTTTTATGCTTTCCAGAAATTCTACATCATTTTCAATCAACAATATGTCATACACATATAATATTAGAAATGCTACAGAGCTCACACTCACTTTCTTGTAAATACAGACTTCTTCGAAAGTCTGTATAAAACTATATGCTTTGATCACATTATCGAAGCGTATATTCCAACTCTGAGATGCTTGCACCAGTTCATAAATGGATCGCTGGAGATTGCACACTTTGTTAGCGCATTTAGGATCGACAAAACCTTCTGTGAAAGGAATCCTTTTTTTCTAAGAGCCCATTCGCAAAAAACTCCAAAGCTAAGCATGCTTGGCTTGAAGCGATTTGAGGATGAGAGTTGGACTAGGAAGTTGATGCCGGATGCGCATGAGTGAGGGGAAATGCACAAAAAAGGCTAGTGCCAGTCTGCGGTTTCAGTCTAGATCTAGCCAGGCGTAACGGCCAGAAACAGTGGCCGGGGTATTACAAATATTTTTTTGTTTTGAATTTTTTTTCCGAGTTCATGATTTTTTGAAGCCATGAACTTTATTTAAACGTTTGGGACATCTAGTGCAATTTACGAATATTTTTTAAAATCTTGTAATTTTTTTCTAAAATTCCTGAACATTTTTTGAATTCTTGAACATTTTATGTTTTACTGAACAGTATTAAAAATGATGAATTTTTTTGAATTCATGAATATTTTTAAGATTTCGCATTTTTTGGGAAGTCAAAACTTTTTTGAAATCCTGAATTATTATAAAACCATATCTGAAAAATAAAAATAAAGGAAAAAAGGAAAAGGTTATAAACAAACGAAACAACAAACCACACATAAGATAAAGAAGAAGAAAACGAAACGAAAAAAAAAAGCCGAAGGAAAGCAGTTCTGCCAAATGGGCTGGCCAGTTTTGCTGCGGCTTCGCCTATTTGCCGCCTGCGGGCGGCGAATAGGATTGGCCGGGCGTACGATTGCAGGGAAGCAATCCGTTGCTGAGTTGTTCAAAAGTTGCACGCACTTTCAATCTATTTATTTTCAATCATGGCAATGCAACGAACACCAGAAATAATAAAAATTACATTCAGATTCGTAGAACCTAGCGACAAATACAAGCATTCAAGCGTGCCGAAGGCGTGCCGCCGTCATCGCTCCTCCCTCGTTGGAGTTGGGCAAAACTTATTGTAGTAGACAGTCGGGAAGTCGTCGTGCTAAGACCCCGTAGGACCAGCGCAACAGCACAACAACCGCCGCCGATGAAGAGTAGCGTAGATCAGAAGGATTCAACCTGAAAACACATGAACGTAGACGAATTACGACCAGATCCGAGCAAATCCACCAAGGACAGATCCACCGAAGACACATCTCCACACGCCCACCGACGATGCTAGACACACCATCGGGACGGGGGCTAGACGGGGAGAACCTTATTTTATCTTCAAGGAGCCGCCATCGTCTCGTCTTTCTGAATAGGACACAAATCCTAACAAAACATGAAAAACAACTGAAAACAAAGTTCTTTCGCCGACAAGGGCCGAGATCCATCGGGCCGCCATGGACCTAAGGGCATCGGAGACAAGGCGGACCGACTCGAGCTTGGAGATGAGATTAGACGCCCCTGCTTCAGTTCAGCATGACCAAAATCACTATACGCGATGGCGGCGGTACACAAAAGTTGCTGGGCCGTGCAGTACGTTATGAAGTCCAGTCATGAAGAAGAGACGGCACGAATCAAGCAACGAGAGTGGATTCTCAAAACAAAAAAGCAACGAGAGAGATCTATCGATGGCCGTGCTGCAACAGCGGTCTCCTCAACAGTGCAGCCAGTGGTTGCGACTAATTAACGCGCATGGTAGAGGCGAAACCGAGGTCACCAGCAGGAGAGGCCGAGCAGCCCCCGCGTGTGTCCCAACGGCCAACCGAGAGAGGCGTGTGGCTCTCTCCGTCCGTCCGTGCGCGCGCTTAGCCTGTCCTGTCTCCTGCGTACGTGCGCACGTACGCACGGGCAGCATGCATGCATGCAGGAGAAGCGAGCGAAGCAACCGTGTCGATCGATCGGCCCACACGCCGCCGATGCTACCGGCCGGGCCGGCACACAACGGCACGGTATGGCCACCGGGTGCTGTCGTCCTACGTCATGCTCTTACGTGCTCTTGCTCGTCTATCTCAAACAGACCTGCAAATTGGCTAGACAAAGCACGCGGTGGGTGCACTGCACGTACCGGCTGCTCCGACGATGGTTAGGAGCCACATGCGTTGCAAACCTAGCATAAGGGCATCTCCAACCGCACCTGTAAAAAACCTCCAGCATCCGTCTACCGGATAGAGGATCAGTCCGCAGACATGAATGCAGGAGGTCGACATCCAACCGTAGTCGTATACATACGGTATTTTGTTTTTTTTTCCAGTTTGCACGATCAAGTAGCCGCATGCAAAGGGCAGAAAAGTTCAAATAGCCACATGCATGCACCACTAGTTTAAATTTTAAAAAGTTCAAATATTTATGTCCCAATATTGTTATCCCCTTTCACCGCCCGCTGATTCTCAATCAAATCTTCCTTGAGCTGCTCGTGAGTTGGTCGATGCCGAATTTGTTGATGCATTTGAATAAACTCCTCAAATGTGGCCAGATTCTAGTCCGGAAGTTGGATAAGATCACCCATGTTTTCAAATTCCAGGGCTGCAGCAGCATCGTCAACCTCATCCTCAACGATAATGTTGTGAATAATCACACAACATGTTATCACCTCCCACAAGGTCTCCGGATACCATTGTTTTACAGGTCCACAAATAATTGCAAAACGGGCCTGAAGAACAATGTCCTCTTGACATCCTTTCTTGCTGCTTGTCTTTGGATAAAGTGAGCCCTTTTTTTTGCCAAGTGAGTTCGAGATGGTGCTGACAAAGGTAGCCCATGGAGGATAGATACCATCAACCAGATAGTAGTCCATGTTGTACTCATGTCCATTGACAATATAGTGGCAAGGAGGAGCTTTTCCTTCAGTCAGCCTCACAAACAACGGCGATCGTTGCAACACATTGATGTCATTGTGAGACCCAGACATGCCAAAGAAGGCGTGCCAAATCCAAAAATCTTGTAATGCAACCACTTCAAAAAGTGGGTTTCTTAACATGACTCTGATATTGCCCTTGTAAAGCCTTCGGCCAATTCTTCCATTTCCAATGCATGCAGTCAAGAGATCCAAGCAAATCTGGCCACCCTCTTGCTTCTGAGATTGCCAGGAGCCTCTCGATATCTGCCACAATTGGTTCTTTCAGGTACTGAGGTCTGAACACCTCGACCACGGCAGCAAACCTGACCATGGCATCTCCGCATGTGCTCTCAGTCATCCGTAGGTACTCGTCTCACGAATCAGCGCCCGTGCCATATCCAAGTATCCGGAGTGCGGTCATGCACTTCTGGTAAATAGAGAAGCCAATCGTTCCTATGACGTCCTTCTTCAGGATGAAGTAGTCATGTAGGACCGGACGCCATGGTACAAACAATTGAAGACAGTCTTGCGCATCCAAAAACGCCGGCAAAAATGGTAAGCGAATAGTGCATCGGGGGCAAAGTAGTCGGCCATCAGTGTCAAATGCCCGCGCGCCCTGTTGCGGTTAAGCACTTAACCCTTATCGAGCCCTTGAAATTGAGAACATGCTCCTCCGCACGCTCCACGTCTTCAAGGGCGCCTACATCATCGCCGTCTCATCGGAGTACTCCTCCTCGTCCGACGAGCCGTGGGAGGACTCAACATACTGCTCGTATGTGTACTCCAAATCAGAATACATTGGTAGGGAAGAAGGGACAACTGTTTTTAGCTTCGGCGATTCGTCGAACAGTTGTGGGGCATGGTAGAGGGTGATACCTAGCGGGACGGTCGGGGGACATGGGGTTGAACGGAGACGGAGGAGAAGCGGCGGGGAGCCCTACTGGATCGCGGAGGTGACGGAGACGCAGATTTCTGGCAGGGGTGTGGCGTGGTGGCTAGGGTGGTGGAGCGGCGGCGACGACAAGAGAGAAATTAAGAAGGAAGGAGAGAAAATGGGGAGAATGGAGTCACGGGGTCCGGGATGGTTTTGGGTCGGCCTGGGGTGTCAGGTTCGTAGGTTTCACGTGTCCGGACTCCGGCAATACTCCGTCACTTTTGTATCTGTTTTGCGGGAGAAATCACGCCAGGACCACCCCGCAGACCGATACAAGACCACGTTGGATGGCTTTCGAGGTCCAGGCAACACGGTCCGGATGGTTGCGGGAGATGTATAGGTCCGCCTTGGAGATGCCCTAACCGGACTATCCTCCACAACTTAAGCATCAAATCGAAATGAACCTACAAATATAGAGTTACACAACTCAGTTAACGTGAACCAGATTTTAACCACCGTCAAGCAATTGTTTTTTCTTATCTCTGTAGATTTCTACTCCCTCCATCCCATAATATAAGATGTTTTTGTAAGTTAACATTGCTTGCAAAAAGTCCCTTACAAGAACTCATGTGCACACCTTGATGACGGCTCGCAAATTTGTCGTCTCCACCTTGCTCCCTCCAATGATGATCTCGATGATTTCCTTGACGTGTACAACTTCGGCACCTCCATAACCATCAACGATCACCAACGCCTTATCTATGACTGCCTGTCGCCCTTCTTCGGGTAGTTCTGTCGAACGACGATTGCCCATCCTCCTTGTCGCCGCTCCTCCAAACGACAACTGTCCGATCCTCCTTGTCGCTGCATCCCAGCAACTATATCGCCCGCCCCGGGGCGCTAGCAAGGTCGCCACCCCGGGGCAAGTGCAGCTTCATTCGAACCTTGCTCTAGATACCAATTGTTGAAAATTCACTCTTAGAATCGATCACATCAAATATCATGGACACATGTGATAAACACTTTTAGCCAAGAGTACATCTCGTACCCTCTAAATTCATCTTTATTGCTTTTCTATTTTCGCGGTATTTTCTCGTCACCGGTGTTACAAAACTCACGCACACTACCCGTCTATATATAGATGCAAAAGCTGACTCCACGGCACCGACACGGACACACACTAAGAAACCTAAGCTAAGCATGCACGTCGTATCCAGAGCCGGCGCCGTTCCCGATGCAAAGCGTAGAGACCAAAGCTGTAGCTAATGGCCGAATCGTCTCCTCTGCTGTTTCTGGCCGTTCGTACGGCCTTGAGCTGTACGTCCAGCTACAGCTGCCTGACACGACATTAGCTGTACGGCCCTGGCCTTTCTGGCATGCACGTCAAGGATGATGAACAGGCTCGATCCTTCGGGCCAAAGATACTAGACAGACAGATACGTCTACTGGTGCGCGCCTTCTTTTGCACGCTGGGTCGCCGTGGTCACATCCTGCTGCGCTGTCTATTCTTTTTCTTATTTCCTAGTAGTTCTGTAGATGAGAAATAACTAGAGAGAATATCACATGAAAACCAACTTTTGATGGAAACCGATAAAAACTATGTGTAGACAATGTTTTAAAGTTTTCCAGAAATCTTTAAACAATACGCAATGTTAAGAGTGGGATGTTCTATTAGCATGTCAAATTTCAAAGTTCATACACATTACCATTTAACAGGTACGGAAAAACCAGAATTAACATTGAAAATTGTCAAACAGTAAACGCCACTATTCGTTGCTATATTTGTTCTTTTCATAGCTCGCAAATGGTAATGTACTTGAACTTGTAATTTGCCATGGCAAGAGATCATCACTATCTTAACCTCCCGTATTTTTCTAGATTTCTATTGAAACGTTCAAATGTGGTTTTCACAAACTTTTCTTTGAAACTTGGTTTCCGTGTGATACTCTATGTCATGTCTAAACCTCTCACCACCTCTCACAACAGTATTATGATGTTTCATAATTCGTGCAGACTGTCGAGATCTCTTGCTCGCGCTATGTCTGTGTTTTTTGCGTCGTGTGCTTTGTTTTTCTCTTGGGCCATCTTTTGCGATATGATGCGCCTGGACACATGTAGTTTATATATCTGTGCTTGGGTTATATGGGTCCTCTGTGTTTTAAGTGTGTTGTGATTTTTATTATATTTTTCAGGTATGTGCATATCATTTGTGTGTGGGGGTTATAAGAGCTTCTTTAGCAGACCCCGCATTCCGTTGAACTGTAAACTGTGTTTACAGTTCGCACGGGGGCGTTTATGCGGGCTTAAAATTGCCACGGCAAAACAGAAACTGTATCAAATCCGTAAAATTTTAAAAAACTTGTTTCGCGCAAGAAATTTAAGTGATAGATAGTTCTTCTTCGCATAGTTAGTTCTTCTTCACATAAGTTCGTACACGGCATGCATATATTACATATAAGTTCGCCGGAGCTAGACCGAGCCTACGCTACCGTACCACTACAAAAAATTGAGCTCACCGGAGTTCGTGTTGTAGCTGCCCAGCGGCGGCGCTCAATCGGAGTCGGAGGAGTCGAGGTCGATGCAGAACTTCGCCTGCTCCGCCTTCATTAGTCGCAGGTCAACCTCCTTGGACGCGTGCGCCTGAGACGCGGCGACACCCGTCTGGAGGAAGAGCCGCTCGTACTCGAGCTCGCGCCGGATGCACTCTTCCATCTCCTCATGCTCCCTCGCCGACCGCTCGAGGACGATGCACTCGAGGAGCTCCTCCTGCCCCGGGGGAGGTTGTCCACGGGCCCGATGACGCCTCGGCGTGGCCGTGCATCGGGCTCTACGGCGCGAGGCGAGAGCTCCTCCCCCGGCTCCCTCTTCACCAGAATGAGCCACGAGCTCGATGCACCCGCGGATGAGCTCCCCGCAGACACAGTAGCCAGAGGAGGCGCGCGCGGCGGCGGGCGAGATCGCGATCGAAGTCGTCCAGCTTGCGGCGGTCGAACGCCGGCGGCGGCCGGCTATCGCGGTTGAGCCACCGACGCGCCTCCTGCTTGCGCGCGGCGTTAGATCTGGCGCGCTGGCGGTGCTCCGCCTCATCCCCGGAGCCGTCCATGGCTTTCGCAGGTTTGCCGGCGGCGAGAAATCGAGCGGCGTGATGGGGAATTGGGGGGAAACGCGGCTGCGGGGGGATTGGGTTTCGATCCACATCTGCTCCGCAAACCCGTAGTTATACCACTTCAGGGGTAATGTTTGCAGGCTGCGACAAAAATATATACAGGCCGGACGAATATACAGCCTCTATTCTGGTCAGAAAATTGGGCCGAACCCGTATACTCGCCGAAATTATGCGGGTTCGCGCGATATGCGGGGTCTGCTAGGGTTGCTCTAACAAAGTACATCAGCGCAACCCGTCTAATCTATGCTCCAAGACTTGTTTTGTTTTCGGGACCGGGCATGCAGATTTGCGTTAGGCCGCTGTCCTTGTTCTGGCAACATTTTTCGCTGGACCGTTGTCAGTGTGTGAGGTTTTTTTAGTTCATGTGTTGTTGTCTATGAGCAGATAGGTTCTCTCATTGGCGTGTCAATTTTTTTGGACCTTAATATCTAGCGTCCGTCAGCCAGGGGAGGGACTCGGGAGAGCAGCTCCCAGCGAACGATTAAGCCATCCTCGATTAATCGCCAGGAGGAGACCCGGGGTGAACTCCCCATTGGGCCAGAGGCCCAACTTAACTATTTTTGTCCCGCAAAAAAAACTTAACTATTTTTTTAAATGCAATCAACAAAAGACCCTAAATTTGCATGATCTAACCTATGAAAAAAATGCCATGCTACTTTATAAAAACTACCATCTCTCTAATTTTATATGATATACAAATGAGCATGATTGAGAAAAAATTGTGTGAACTACAAAAATTAAAAATGCCATGCTAAATTTTAAAACTGCCATTCTTGGGATGAAAATGCATGAACAAAAATGTGCCATGTGGACACAAAGAAAGAAAGAAAATGCTATGATGCAAAAAGTGACATCTCTTAATAAACAAAAAACGCCATCTAAAAGCCAAAATGTCATATCTTAATATAAAAATGCCATCTCTTAATAAAAAAATGTCATCTCTTATTAATAAAATTGCCATCTCTTAATAATAAAAAATAACATCTCTTAATATAAAATGCCGTCTTTTAGTGTGATACACATTGTACCTTTCTAATGAATGAGAGTTATATGGCCACCTTTAACACGCAACTCATGTGATCCAGTTGCACGTTTACTCTCTATATGTAATTTTGTCTTGTTTTAACTCAGTTGGATGTCCAACAACATGCAACCTACCTCACAATCGATTCAAATGCATGTCTACCCAAGACACACAACGTGTTCAACCCTCACCCAGTTGCATGTCCATGCTAGATATGTAACTTGTCCAACCTGAACCAATTACATGTCCACACTAGATACACAACTTGCCTAACACCGACCTATTTGTATGCTTATCCTCGACATGCAACTCGTCCGACTCAGTTACATGTCCACCCTCAACACGCAACTTGCCCAAACGACACAGATCACCAGTTGCATGTCCATTCTCGACACACAACTTAGCTCACCCAACACACTTGCATGCACACCTTTTGACACAGAACTCATCCGACCTAGTTGCATGTCCACCTCTGGATGCAACTTGCCAAATCTGGGTCCAATTGCATGTCCATCCTGGATACAAAATTTGCTCGACTCAGTTGCTGATACGTCTCCAACGTATCTATAATTTTTGATTATTCCATGCTATTATATTATCTGTTTTGGATGTTTTATATGCATTAATATGTTACTCCCTCCGTTCCTGTATGTAGTGCGCCTTATTTTTCTAGCAAAGTTCCACAATGTAGTGCGCAGTTGGAGTTTTGGACAAAAATACCCTTGGCTGGGCTGAGAGTGTGTGGCTGGGAAGTGTCCATTGTTGGGCACATGCATGTGAGCAGACTGAGTGGAGGGCATCAGGGTCCACCGTACACACGCCAGCACACTCCTTGGTATTGCAGCCCAGACCAAACACGCACTATATAAAGGAACAGAGGGAGTATTTTATATAATTTTTGGGACTAACCTATTGACCTAGAGCCCAGTGTCAGCTTTTGTTTTTTTTTTCTTGTTTTAGAGTTTCGCAGAAAAGGAATACCAAACAGAGTTCAAACGGAATAAAACTTTCGCGATGATCTTTCTTGGACCAGAAGACACCCAGGAGACTTGAAGTGCAAGTCGGAAGAGCCACGAGGCGGCCACAAGGGTGGAGGGCGCGCCCAGGGGGTAGGGCATGCCCCCCAACCTTGTGGGCCCCTCGTAGACCTCCTGACCTAGATCTTCCTCCTATATATACTCTTATCCCCCAAAAACTTCCAAGGGAGCCACAAAACCATTTTTTCACTGCCGCAACCTTCTGTACCCGTGAGATCCCATCTAGAGGCCTTTTCCGGCATCCTGCGGGAGGGGGATTTGATCACGGAGGGCTTCTACATCAACACCATTGCCTCTCTGATAAAGCGTGAGTAGTTTACCTCAGATCTACGGGTCCATAGCTAGTAGCTAGATGGCTTCTTCTCTCTCTTTGATTCTCACTACCTTGTTCTCCTCGATGTTCTTGGAGATCTATTCGATGTAATACTCTTTTGCGGTGTGTTTGCCAAGATCCGATGAATTGTGGATTTATGATCAGCTTATCTATGAATATTATTTGAATCTCCTCTGAATTCTTTTATGCATGATTTGATATCTTTGCATGTCTATTCAAACTATCGATTTGGTTTGGCGTACTAGATTGGTTTTTCTTGCAATGCGAGAAGTGCTTAGCTTTGAGTTCAATCTTGCGGTCCTCGATCCTAGTGACAGAAGGGGAACCGACACGTATTGTATTGTTGCCATCGAGGATAGCAAGATGGGGTTTTCATCATATTGCTTGAGTTAATTCGTCTACATCATGTCATCTTGCTCAAGGCGTTACTTCGTTCTTTATGAACTTAAATACTCTAGATGCATGCTGGATAGCGGTCGATGTGTGGGGTAATAGTAGTAGATGCAGAATCGTTTCGGTCTACTTGATACGGACATGATGCCTATATTCATGATCATTGCCTTAGATATCGTCATAACTCTGCACTTTTCTATCAATTGCTCGGCAGTAATTTGTTCACCCATCGTAATAATTCCTTTCTTTTGGGAGAAGCCACTAGTGAAACCTATGGCCCCCGGGTCTATTTTACTACATATTAGTTTACCATCAACTTGCCAATTTTGTAGATGTTTCCTTACTTTGCAATCTTTTACTTTCTGTTCCATAAATCAAAAATACCAAAAATATTACTTTACCGTTTATCCATCTCTATCAGATCTCACTTTGCGAATAACCGTGAAGGGATTGACAACCCCTTTGTCGCGTTGGATGCAAGTTGGTGTTTGTTTGTGCAGGTATTCAGTGGCTTGTCGCGTTGTCTCATACTGGATTGATACCTTAGTTCTCAAAATTGAGAGAAATACTTACAGTACTTTGGTGCATTACCCTTTCCTCTTCAAGGGAAAAACCAATGCAAACTCAAGAGGTAGCAGTTGCATGTCAGCCATCGACACGCAACCAGGGCTGGTCCTAAGAGGGGAGGCGGGTGGACTCCTTAGGCTCCCAAAGTGGAGTGGGGCCATATGCGTATAGCTCTACATTAGACCTCCATTGTATAACATAGTATATCGGATGGCCCAACTAGTATCCATTGCCTATAGTTGGAGCAATACATCCCATAACACACGCGTCGTAAGAAAGGGAGGAACTTGAGCGAGGCATCATGCACGCATCACGTTGCCTTTTAGTCTCGTGACCAAACCGCGACAGATGAATCAGGAAGCCCGGCTCGCAAGGGATGCAGCTGCATTGTGGAGCTTGATGGCAAACCGGTGTTGTGTTTGTCTATGGAAGCGTGAGTGTTTCAGGTAGGTCAACATCCTTCCATTGTTGGTATTTGTATTAGCCTTCAGTTTCCGCGGTTTATGAGTGAAGTACTTGTGGTGTAGATGTCAAACATATCGAGACGAAGAGCAAGGCTCTGGATGATGATCATGGCATCTAGTTTTGACATAAACTGAGACTACAGAAATGAGGTATAACTCTAGATTTATTCAATTGAACAACTAGGGTAGAATAAATTTGCAGTATCATGGTGCTGTTGATTTAATTTTGGAAGACGTGAAGGAAATATTGTTCTCCTCACTCATATGGATTTGCTCATCCATCCTAATTTCTATTTGGTGTAACACATTCCAAGAACAGAAAAATGAGCATTCCAATTCTTCATTTGGGATGCAAACTTCTTTTACAACGTGTTTGGCAACTGAAGGGAGAGGGAATGGGAGTTTGTCGATGGATTAGTCAGGGGAAATTGATTTTAAGTCCCATTCCCTTGTTTGGCAAGTGACGGCAATTAAAAGTGGGAATTGAAGAGAAAATTAACTTCCCTTGTTTGGTTGATGGGATTGGGCAAGAGAATAAAATGTTTGCAATGGCACCTTCTCATGCCGACGCACACAACTAACATATCGTTATCTATTTTCTGTCAATTCCCAATCCTCCATTCAATTACTTGGGGTCCCCCAGGGAAGAGATCTGAGGGACTTGGGCCTCTTAATTCCTCTTCCCCTTCTATACTTAACTATCATATACCCGAGCCAATCAAAGGATTTAAAGTCCCGTCTACCTTAAACTCCCATTCCCAATCTTCAACTCCCCCAAACAAACGCGCTGTTAGGACTATTCATGAACTCACATGTCTCTCTGAACCTTTTGATACATCAGACATATAATGTGATCCTATAGTTGTAGTACAAGCCTCACATTTAACATGGATTCCCATTTCCAGGAATAACTTGTAATAGGCAACAGACATTTGTCTACTTCCTCCATAGGCCATTATTTCATTCTTTATATTAAGGGCCCCAGATTATAGTTCCGCCCCGGGCCCCCAAATTCTTAGGACCGTCCCTGTATGCAACTCGTGCCAACCTTACGCAGTTGCATGTCCACCGTGACACACAACTTGCCCCAACCTCAGACCCGGTTGCATGACGACCACTAGACTCACAACTGCAAGTATTGCCCCCGACTATAATTGCATGCCCCCAACATGATTGCAGGGGGAGTTGTTTGGCTGCGGGGATTGGGGAAGTTGCATTTTGTCACTCAAACCCTACCTATTCACCTTCGTTGTTCACCAATCCTCACTTCCGCCTGTACCTGTCAGTGCATGGAATCTGTCGAGACACACCGATGGATGTATGGTGTCTCTGTTTTGTTTGGCAATCTATCTTGTTAAATAAACATGTACAAAATAGATGTCTCTCTGGGACTAAGCCAAAAGGGGGATTCTCATGTTTGGTCTAGCTTGATGAAAATAAAAAAAAATATTTTTTACAAACACTGTAAAAAATAGGTGGCAAATGGTCCCCTACAGTGTAATTGGTGCAACAAACCCAACTTGCAAGTATCATGCCTTGAACCTGGGTGGGTGGGAAGGCATCAAACCCTTCCCACCACTAGGCTATGCCTTAGTCTGCGAGTGACAAGCCTTTACAAGATGCTTAGGTGAGACTTTATAACTTGAGCTTTGATCATGAGATAACAGTGACTGAACCTACTAGTAATTAAAAAGGTTGGTGGGTTTCAAGTTTAGAAGAACTTCGTGGAGGGAGACTCTTGAGTTATTTGAAATTAAATTATGAAAAGGTTGAAATGTCAAACATGCATGAAAGATACCATCAGGCGGATGTTGACCTCTTATGGTGTTTCCATTGTTAAACCTCTTTATAGACAACTAGTTATTGTGGATAGTTGTTTCCCACATAATTCCTGTGGAAAATTACGGCTCCTCCAATTATCAAAGTGTTTTTATGGTTCATGGTTAGGAAAAGCATCTTAACCAAAGAAAAATTTCTGGGGAGAGGCTGGATAGGTAAAAAAATGTTGTGCCTTTTGTGCTCAAGATTAGGGCACTCATGATCTTTTTCTCAAATGCTCAAAGTACTAAATTGGTTTGGAGTTTGTTCCAATGTGCGTTTCATTTTCGAAATGTCCGTGACAGCTTAAGCATATCCAATGGATTGTGGCGTTATTATATTAAATAATTGTTGTACGCAATTGACGTGGGTCACCTTGCCAGTCAAGTAAGAAACACGTACTTTTGGGCATGAACTTCTAATACACTCAGACCTTGTAACAAGAAAGGTCCTTAATTAGCAGAGGTGCTTAGAGAAATAAACCAGTTTTTCTTCCAGTACCGGTGCTTCATTGTAGAGGATAGACGCTTAGTTAGGCGGCTCTTCTTTAGAGATGAGCACTGGTGCTTACAAGAAACTTAATTTATTTTACTAAGCACCTCCCTAAACACATTGCATTGTACCAGGCCACAGGAACATAGTCTTTATTAAGAAATATCAATAACATGTCGCCTGGCTTGCTTACAGCGGCTGGTGGCGTGGTGTTTTAGCTGCGCTTTGCTGTGATGGCCGTGGCAGCATGTTCTCTTAATCCACCCGCTCTGCCGTTGCAGAAACTAATCTATGGTCTCTGATTTAGAAATAACATTTTTACCGACAGACAAATAGGCACTCTCCCTTCAAGCAAGCCACCATCAATGCCCAGTCTGCTGTCGGTGCCGTCGAGTTCCTGCGTTGTGTTAACCGTGTAGGACCGGAAACGAAGCTCGGATCCAAACCCCAGTCAACTTTTCATGTTTTTCCCGTCGAAGCCAAACTTTGGATACTGAGTTGCTGTATGTATACTATATCCAAACAGGAGCCCATCAATCTAGAACAATTTAAGCAGACGAGCGTACGCCTCACCGGGCGGGTCTTCTGGAATTTGTCTGTACGTACTAAACTATCCTTAATAACTTGTAGTACGTGTTTTGACCTAATTGACTATAGAGTGGGGTACGGTTATGGATAAGTAAAAGTGAAGACTATAGTTGATGAAGTATCTTCAAATGAACCGAAGCTCCGAATCTTGCCAGCCTGATCCATATATACGGGCTTTCGGCCGGTTCCATTATTCATTTCATTTTCAGCATCCCGACAGAAATAGGACTAGCTAGTACGTACGCACTACTACCCCACTGGCCACTCCTGCTGTTCTTTTTCCCTATCCAGTACGTACGCCCAGATTCGAATGCTCGAAGGATCCCTGAATTCCTTCGTCTCCGTATCAGTTCCCCTGTCTCCGTGCTCCCGTCCTACGGGACCGGCCATGTACGACGAGGTTTATACTAGTGTGCTCCGTGGAAAATTTGCTGGACACATGCGAGCACAAAAGGCCGTCCATGGAGTTGGAGGTAGCTGTTTCGTTTCAGTATCTTTCTTGTCGCTTCCGCCAATAGCTTAGCTCAGGCACGTTGCTAGTGACATAGTGCTAGCTGGTAGGCACCGTATGTCCTAGTCAGAATCCGCATAGCCCGTTCTTTACGCTTAATTTGACAGCACTAGTATATCTGTAGTAGAGTAGGGATGGGCCTCGGTGGTTTTCAGTCTGCTTGGTGAGGTGGTGGACAGTTTTTTCTTTTTGAACTTAGGTGGTGGACAGTTTTTGTTTTGTTTTTTGACACTCAAAGACATAAAAATATGATTAACAGAGTGTAATATTTTTCACATATAAACTTGAAAAGCAATAACAAGCACGGTGGTGCATAAGTCACACGGTAGTATTAGGGCATCTCCAGCCGGGCCCCCAACAGGGCCCACCAGGCCACTTTTTCGGCGCCGGCGCCGAAAAAACGGCCCAGTCGCGCCCCCAGGACGCCGAAAATCGCCGGTTCGGACCTTTTTTCCGCCCGGCGGTCACAGGCCAAACCCGGCGCGCTGGGGAGCAGTTGGGGGCTCCGGCGCTAGGGTAAAGCACGCCTGGCCCACACCGACAGGGGAAAAGTCAAGGTTTTCTTCCCCCGGCTCGCCTCGCACCCCCCGCGCCCTCGGCCACCACTAGCTATATCCTGGCGACGGCCGCCGCCCTACTCCGTCAGATAGCCATTCCCCGCCGGAAAATAGCAGCGCTTCGCCGCGGCAGCCCCTCCCACAGCAGCTGGGCGTTTCCGGCCGCCGTTTCCGGCCGCGGAGGCGCGGTTTAACGGCGGGTACACGCCCACCGAGCGCAAGGTGTTCGGCGTTTTGCCTGCCTCGGCGATGGACTCGGATGAGGAGGAAGAGCTCGCCGCGCTGCTGGAGGAGGAAGCCGCGGCCGACGTCCAGGAAGAAGAGCATCTCATGGTGCTCGCCGCCCTCGCCCAGCTGCTGGCGAGCAATGAAAAGCCGCGGCGAGGTGGCTCGGCACCGGGGCAGATGAAAGCAAAGAACTGGCATCGTCTCGAAGGCTACTGCATGCTCTACTCCGACTACTTCGCCGATGCTCCACTTCATGGCGAGAGAACATTTCGGCGCCGTTATCGGATGAGCCGAAAGCTCTTCCTCAGGATTGTGAATTCCATCCGGGAGTTCGACAACTACTTCAAGTGCAAGATGGATTGCACTGGCGCTCTTGGATTCACCTCCATCCAGAAGTGCACGACAGCGATGAGGATGCTTGCATATGGAGCTCCCAGTGATTCACTCGACGACTATGGGCGCATGGCCGAGTCCACCAGCATAGAGTGTTTCTACAAGTTCTGTCAGGCAGTGGTGGCAGTGTTTGGGCCACAATACTTGAGAACACCCAATGCGGAAGACACTGCTCGGATCCTAGCCCAGAATGCAGCAAGAGGATTTCCTGGGATGCTTGGAAGCATCGACTGCATGCATTGTGTTGGGGATATTACTACTGGGCATAAACCGGCCTGTCTGGGCCGGATTAACTTCATCAGTAGTTAAGTATGTTAAAGCCCAAGAAGGCAGATGAGGGCTCAAGAACCATGGTCGGTTCAAGGCCTGTAGCCGTAAACCAGCGTTAGTAGTTAACTTGTATTGTAAGTTAGGAATAAGTAGAGATCAAACCGGACAGATCTATGAGCCGGTATTAGGACTCTGTGAACCGACGGGCGTCACCCGTGTATATAAGGGGACGGCCTGACGGCGGTTCCAGGACAATAGACAACAACTCGAGACATAGGCGAAGCTTGTTTGCTCCCTAGTCATCGAAACCCCATCAATTCCATCACAACTAGACGTAGGCTTTTTACCTTCATCGAAGGGGCCGAACTAGTATAAACTCTCTTGCGTCCCTATGTCCGCTTAAACCCCTTCAAGCTAACCCGTCGCGATGGCTCCACGACTAAGTCCTTTCTCTAGGACATCTGCCGTGACAAAACCACGACAGTTGGCGCCCACCGTGGGGCTATCGCACGATGGTTTCAAGTTCTTGGAGGGCCGCTTTGAAGGACTCGAGGGCTATGCCGTAGGCCGGATGACTAAGAGTCGTCGCGGCAAGCTCTACATCGACGATGCAGGCTGGGGCCCCGAGGCCGGCTCAGTTGAGTACGGGTACCGGGCCCCCTTTGGTGGCATTCACGTTTTCATTGGCAAGATCGGTGAACCGGGCCCTGAGCCGGACATCTGCACCGACCTCATCGAGACGGCTCAACGTGCGCGATCCGCCCGGGTTAAACCGGCCATGAAGCGTGCCTTCGTGGGGGTCATCCATGGAGGAAGTTATGAGGATGGATCGGAATCTCGCGGTGAGACCGTCGTTTGTTCCGATGACGAGTCATCGACCGGGGAAACCGAATCTCTTTATTAGCTACAAGATGGCCGGATTGGGGGCTGTTCCGATGGCGACAGTATTCCGGACTCCTCTGATCTGCCCAACCGAGTTGGAATATTCATGGCCGGCACACAAGCAGCGCTTCATTCTTCGACCGCTGCGGCAACAACCTCTGGTTCAGCAGGGGCGACGGCTGCCGGGGCAGGAGGCCCTGTGCGCCCGCCGGCTCAAGTTCTATCAGAGCTATTTGATGCATTGGCTGTGCTTATGGCGGAAGCTAATCTGGCGGATCAGGACGTCCACAACGCGGAGATTGCAAAGATAAAGGAACAGATCACCCAGGCCAAGGCGGATCTGGCAGCTGAGGACACCAGGATGGCCATAGAGCGGGCCGCTTTAGACACACAAGCCTACAGGCTCATGTTGGATCAGAGCGCGTCGCAAGAAGTCATGAGGAGGAAGTACCGATCCCGTTTGCCTCCGGTTTTCGAGGCCAGAGACCTTTTCAACACCCCAGGAGCAGGAACCAGCAATCCGCTGGAGGGAAACCGGGCGGAAGCTCCTGGGACTGGTGCACCGGTTCAACCTCGTCAGATGGACCCGCCTCGTCAAAACGCCGTTATACCTCAGGCTGTTTTAACACCTCCGGGTCACTACTCCAACCCAATGGACAATCTCGCCGCCGCTGCTGCACGGCTGGAGGCCATTCCAATTGAAGGTGACTCGCCGCATGCAGTAGAAACGCGACGGGTCAAGGAGCTTCTGAGGACAGCTTTGGTCCAACAGGAAGCATACTCGTACAGCCGCGACCGGATCCACTCGACCCCCCGTCCAAGCCGGAGCTATAGCAGACATATGGATGAACCGGCAGTTTCGAGTAATGAACGACGTGGAGCACCCTGCGGCAACAACCCGGCGGGTGGTGCTAATAACGCTCAGGAAGTGGTGGACCGGGCCCGAGCGCGCAGGGAGGCCGAGTTAGTCGCACAGCATCAGGCTCGGCAGCTCACGCCGGTTCGTCCAACTATCTCGATCGAACCTGGTGTTCCTTCTAGTTCTTTGGGGGTGCCTTGCCTTATCCCCGCTTTACGCAATGTGCGCCTGCCCAAGGATTTCAAAGGCCCGCGCAAAGTACCAAATTACACGGCGGATCAACCTCCAGAGACATGGGTGGAGAGCTATGAGATGGCCATGGAGATGCTTGATGTGGATGACGCGGCGTGTGCGAAATACTTCACCATGATGCTTGAAGAAACGGCCCGTACTTGGTTAAAAAGCTTGCCGGCTAATTCTATCAGTTCATGGGCCCAATTATGAGCCCGGTTTATCAGCAATTTCAAGGATACATGTAAACAGCCTATGTCGATAGTGGACTTAGCTGCCTGTGTCCAGGAGGAAGGAGAATCGACGACTCATTGGGTGCGCCGGGTTTCACAAGTGTTGCATTCATCAGACCGCATCAACGCTGATACCGCTGTATTAACCCTAGAAGGCAACTGCCGGTTTGGGCCCCTAAAGCTGAAGTTGGGACGGATGAAGCATCATTGCACTGACATGGGAACCCTCATGGCTGCTTTGGTAAAGTATGCTGATTCTGATAGTACCAAGGATCCCGAATCTGATGATGACAAGGCAGGGAAGGGAAAGAGGAATAGCAACTCCAAAGGTCAGCAGCATCACTGGGCAGGCAATGGTGGTGGAGGGAAGCGTAAAGCGGATGGTAACATGTACTTTGTGGCTAATACCAACACGCAGGACAATGGCCAGCGACGCAAGGGTAAATGAAAAATCGCAATGGGGCGCCCAACCCTAACCCGGACCGCCTAAACTATCTACTGAGCCAGCCCTGTCCAAGACATGGGACGAAGGAGGCGCCAGCAAACCACCTTTGGAAGGATTGCTTCATTATGCAGGAGTTCAAGAATTCTAATGCTTTTCGGTATGATCACGGCTCCGGCAGTGGCTCAGGGTCCTGGCCGGGTTACGGTGGAGGAAATTCCGGTTCAGGATTTAATGGTAATCCGGGCGGACATAATAATCAAAATAGTCAGAACAACCAGGGTGGTTACAACCAACAGCAGCAACAGTCAGGTTACTAGAGCAACCCAAAGCAGGTGAGCAGTGGGCAGTACCATGTCTTCACCACTATCTTGGACAAGCGAGACCGGAAGGTTCAGAGGCGGGCGGTCAACTCTGTTGAACCGGCCATACCCTGTTATATACGCTGGTCTGAACAGCCAATCATATGGAGCAGAGAGGATCACCCTCCCCAGGTTGATAATCCGGGTCAGTTGGCTCTGGTGGTGGCGCCTCAGGTAGGAGGTTACAAGTTCACCAAGGTGCTCATGGATGGAGGGAGCAGCATTAATATCTTATACTATGAGACCTTCCGTCGTATGGGACTAACAGATAAAAATCTCAAACCATCCAATACGGTGTTCCACGCTGTAGTACCTGGCAAATCAGCATATCCTGTTGGTAAGATAGCTTTGGAAGTGGCCTTTGGGGATGATCATGATTCCAGGTCGGAGACATTGACGTTTGAAGTGGTGAAAATCCAAAGTCCATATCACGCCCTGTTTGGGCGACTGGCCTACGCCAAGTTTATGGCACGACCCTGTTATGTGTATTTGCAGCTCAAGATGCCGGGTCACAAGGGGACAATAATGGTTCACGGAAGCCGCAAAATCGCTTTGGAGTGCGAGGAAGGAGATGCGGCCTATGCAGAGTCGGTTTGTGCCACCGAGGAGCTGAAGTATTATAAGGACCATGTTGATCCGGCAGACATGACTCCATTAAAGAAGCCAACTACGGAGCATGATCCGGCCCTGAAGTTCAAATCGGCAGCAGAAACTAAGCTTGTTGACATCGTACCTGGCGATTCGTCCAAGCAGTTCAGCATCAGTGCCAACTTGGATCCGAAATAGGAAATCGCGCTCATCGAGTTCATCCATGAGAATCGGGACATTTTTGCATGGAAGCCCTCTGACATGCCAGGTGTACCGAGGCAACTCTCTGAGCACACCCTTAATGTGGATCCTAAGTACAAACCGGTGAAACAGTTCCTCCGCCGATTTAACGAAGAAAGACGCAAGGCGATTGGAGAAGAGGTAGCCAGGCTCTTAGCAGCTGGCTTTATTGTTGAAGTTTTTCACC
Source organism: Triticum urartu (assembly GCF_056163025.1). Classification (NCBI taxonomy): domain Eukaryota; kingdom Viridiplantae; phylum Streptophyta; class Magnoliopsida; order Poales; family Poaceae; genus Triticum; species Triticum urartu. The sequence continues at coordinate 594,392,306 of NC_141876.1, forward strand.
CTGAGTGGCTTGCCAATCCGATGCCGGTCCTTCAGAAAAACAGCACCTGGCGCATGTGTGTGGATTACACAGATCTTAATAAAGCTTGTCCAGCAGATCCTTTTGCCCTCCCCCGTATTGATCAAATTATTGATGCTACGGCGGGTTGTGAGCGTTTGAGTTTTTTGGATGCATATTCTGGCTATCATCAGATCAAAATGGCAGTTAAGGACCAGGAGAAGACGGCGTTCATAACTCCCTTTGGAGCCTTCTGCTATGTGTCTATGCCCTTTGGGCTCAAGAGTGCCCAGGAAACTTATCAATGGTGTGTGCGCTATTGTCTTCACAAACAGATTGGCCGTAATGTACATGCTTACGTGGATGATATCGTGGTTAAGTCCAGGGAGAAGGAGACTCTGATTGATGATTTGAAGGAAACCTTTGATAACCTGAGGACATACAAGATGATGCTTAATCCGGACAAGTGCATCTTTGGTGTACCGGCGGGCAAGTTACTGGGTTTTCTGGTGTCCAATAGAGGAATTGAGGCTAATCCGGAGAAGATCACAGCCATCACCTCCCTGGCTAAACCGAAGTGTATCAATGATGTTCAACGCCTGGCAGGCCGGATTGCCGCGTTAAGCCGGTTTATCAGTCGTCTTGGTGAGAAGGCAATCCCTTTGTATCAGATGTTGAAGAAGACGGATCAGTTTGTCTGGAGTTCTGCTGCTGATGAAGCATTTGAGGACTTAAAGCGGCAATTGGCCAATCTACCTGTGCTTGCTGCTCCCATTGATAAGGAGCCGTTACTGCTATATGTTGCTGCTAATGCTCGGGCGGTCAGCGTGGCTATTGTGGTGGAGCGAAAGGAGGCATGTAAGGAGTATCCGGTTCAACGTCCAGTCTATTATATCAGCGAGGTACTCATTGAGTCCAAGAAAAGGTATCCGCATTGGCAGAAGCTGGTGTATGGAGTTTTTATGGCAAGCCGGAAGCTTAAACAATACTTCCAAGGGCACCCAATTACGGTGGTCAGTTCTGCTCCTTTGGGGGATATCATCCAGAACTGGGAAGCAACTTGTCGGATTGCCAAGTGGGCTATAGAGCTTGGGCCGCACGGTTTGAAGTATGTGCCTCGGACGGCGGTTAAGTCTCAAGCACTTGTTGATTTCATCAATGATTGGACGGAAATGCAAGCACCTGAAGAAAAGCCGGATCACACATATTGGACCATCTATTTTGACTGATCCAGGCAATTGGAAGGCTCGGGGGCTGGAGTCGTATTAACTTCCCCACGAGGTGATAAGTTTTGTTACGTTCTTCGCTTAATGTTCCCTTGTACTAACAATGCAGCTGAGTATGAAGCCTTGCTCCACGGTCTCCGGATGGCTAAGGAGATGAATCTAAGTCGAGTTAAGTGCTTCGGTGACTCAAACCTTGTGGCTCAGCAAGTATCTGGCACTTGGGATTCCAAGGACCCACTCATGGCAGCATATCGTCGTGAGGTGGATATTGTTGCAGGTCACTTTAAGGGCTATCAGGTGGACCACGTGGACCGACGGAAGAATGAAGCGGCGGATGCTTTAAGCCGGCTAGGCTCTCAGCGCAAACCGGTCCCACCCAATATTTTTCTGGATGTACTGCACAACCCGTCGGTCAAGATCCCTGGTGAAGTGGATTTGGCTATTCCTGATCCGGAGGCTCAATTGGTGGCAACTCTTCATGTTATTCTGGATTGGACGCTTCCTTACCTGGCGTACAAGAACCGGGGTGAGTTACCAGAGGATGAGACTCTGGCCCGACAGATAATCTGGCGATCCAAGTCCATGACTATTATCAATGGTGAGTTGCATCATTGCAGTGTGTCAGGGGCGTTTCAACGCTGTGTGTCTCCTGAAGAAGGCCGTGAAATTTTGCGTGAGATCCACGAAGGAGATTGTGGTCACCACGCCGGTTCAAAATCTCTGTTGGCTAAAGCGTTTCGCCATGGCTTCTATTGGTTAACTGCCCATGCTGATGCGGAGGATCTGGCAGACGATGTGATGGTTGCCAAAAGTTTTCAAGGCGTGCTCATGTACCGGCTCAAGAATTGAGAATGATTCCAATTACTTGGCCGTTTGCGGCTTGGGGGCTGGATATGGTTGGGCCTTTCAAAAGGTCCAAAGATAAGAAGACCCACCTCCTGGTGGTGGTTGACAAGTTTACAAAGTGCGTGGAGGCAGAACCTGTTAGCAAGTGTGATGCGGCCACGGCGGTTCAGTTCATCAAAAAAGTGATTTTCCGGTTTGGCTTTCCACACAGTATCATCACAGATAATGGTACCAATTTCTCCAAAGGTGCCATGAAGGAGTTCTGCAAACGGGAGCACATCCGGCTCGACGTTTCATCGGTGGCACATCCACAGTCCAATGGTCAAGCAGAAAGGGCTAATCAAGAGATCTTGAAAGGCATCAAGCCCCGGCTTATGGTTCCTTTGCAGAGAACACCGGGTTGTTGGGTAGAAGAATTACCATCTATGTTATGGAGCATCAATACTACACCCAACAGATCAACAGGATACACACCGTTCTTCATGGTTTACGGAGCGGAGGCGGTTCTCCCTAGTGATATCGGTCATGATTCACCCCGTGTGGCGGCTTATGTTGAAGAGGACAATGACACAGCACGGCAAGACGCTTTGGACCTGTTGGATGAAGAACGTGACATAGCAGCTGCCCACTCAGCGATTTACCAACAGGATCTTCGTCGTTATCACAGTCGCCGAGTCAGAACCAGAACCTTTCAGGAAGGAGATTTGGTGCTTCGGCTCATCCAAGATCAGACTGATATGCATAAGCTATCCCCACCTTGGGAGGGGCCTTTCGTGGTCAGCAAGAATCTGCACAACGGGTCATACTATCTGATCGATATTCGAGAGCATAAGGATTCACGTACATCAGAGGAGGAGACCAACAGGCTATGGGACATAGCTCATCTTCGGCCTTACTATACCTAAGCCATTGGCTCTACTTATGTACATATTACGACGATGTATATATTATGATTAAATATAATAAACCGGAACCTCAGCTAAAGCGGGGTATCTGTTCTTTTACATCATGTGTGGTTACACGGAGTTGTTCTAAAGCGGCCTCCGGTTTACCCTTAAGTTGGCTTTTTTTTAAAAGGCATCATGTTATATCACTTGGGGGTTTGGTCGTGTCCGAACCAATACAATACCTCTTGATAGGCGAGAGCCACCAGATCACTTGGGGACTTGGTCACGTCTGAACCAGTCATGCCTCTTGATCGGCCTAAGGCCACAGAATCACTTGGGGGCTTGGTCGAACCCGAACCATTGCCATGCCACTTGATTGGCATAAATGCCAAGGTTTCATTTGGGGACCTGGCTGACTAGAACCATAGTTACACCTATCGGGAGCTTGGTCGTGTTCGGCCATGGTAACGCCATCTGATCAGCTTAAATAAGCCTTTTTTTGCAAACGGTTTTGTCATTGCCTTTGCTTCATACTTTTCTTTGAAAGATATTTCTTTCTTTTTATTGCGTTTTTTAAACGGACAAAGTTTTCAACCGGTTCAGACTGTCAATTGACAGAACACGGTTCATTTCAATCCGGAGACTATTTGCTCGGTTTGATCTTTTTTGTTATCATCCTCTTATGGAGTAACACGGTGTTTATTATAACCCGGCACAGTTTACATAGTAAACCGGCGTCATATATATATGGGAGCTGCTATCTCCTCCAACAGTGTGGGTTTATAAAACTCCGCTTCAAGATTGGCCAAGCCAACTTCACGTTCAACGATGGCAGGTATTATGTATCTCAAAATTTTGGTCATATACTTAAAAATTTCGGATGTTTTGATTTCATGAATGCAGACATCATATTCCGCCTGACTGTACAACTGCGGTGGCACTTGAAGATTTTTTATTGCAGAAAGTACTTTGGAAAATTCATCACCCAAAGGAAGAGCAAGTGGCAGCGATTATGCACGAAGGCATATCAACATCAAAAGTATCAGCTAGCTTATTGCAAGGCAACACGGTGCCCACAATAAGATCATTGTTTTTCGCAAAGGAGAAGCAGTTTTAAACCGGCCTCCGGTTAAAGCTTGGTCACCAGCCTGGCCTGATGGTTGTGGGTCATCCTGCGCCGCTTTAGCTTCAGATTCTCTACCCAGCGGCTGGAAATCAACAGTTGTCCAGTCGATTCTCATTAATGATTGAAAAACAACTTCATCATGGATCAACAACGACGGGTCAATATCGGGAGCGTAAGTATTCTTACGGATTGGAGGAATAAGATTTTCCGCTTCATGAATTGGTGCAGCTATTCGCTTGTTTTGATTGTCATATTGGGCTTGATAATGAGACAAGTCTGCTTCTTCAGCCAATTGACAAGCTAGCGGACGAACCTCCCGGTTTATTGCTCGCAGATCCGCTTCACCAAACTCTGACCCGTCTTCCTTCAAGCTGGGATAGCCCTGAGCCGCTTCAATAGGATCAAAATCCGGCACCCAAGCTTTTGCCCGGATTAAGGCATTGATTGCACCGGTTCGAGCAGCAGATTTCTTCAGCTCTTCAACCTGGGCACGAAGCATCGACAGTTTCATCAGAGTGTCCTGAATCAAGGTGGGCGCTGGCTTGTTGTGGGATGCAGTACAGATGATCCGCTATGCACCAGTGTACAGTTGTTCGACCAACGTATAGGTGGCTTTCAATTTCTTTCGCACATCTGACCCCAAGTGACCAATGCGTGTCCCTAAACTATCATAAAGGTTTAACAAACCGGCATCTCTGTAAGACGGCAGAATCAGTTCAGAAGTCAAACCGGCTTACCAAAGATAGCAGTGGTCATGGCATGCACGTGCCGCTTTATGCTGGTCAGTTCATCCGCCACCGGTTTGAGTGCAGCCTCGGCATCTTCTGCTCATTTGATTAAAGCGGATTTTTCAATGGCCCAATCCGCCCGCTTCTTCTTGAAGCTCTCCTTCAGCTGTTCCATGGCGCTTAAAGCGCTGGTTAATTCTTCTTTTGCTTTGGAGGTTTCAGCTTGTTGGGATTTCAGATTATCTTGGAGGTCGGCGACTTGGCTTTCTTTTGTCTTCAGCTCAGCCTGCATGCAGACAGTTATATGATTCAGCAAAACGGTACAAGGATTGAAGTACCAACCACATAACAAGTGATGCACTTGGCACTTGGGGGCTAATGCATATTCGATCTTCATCTTTCAATTGCTTGCAAAGTCCCAAGATCAATACAAGTATTCAACTTGGCACTTGGGGGCTAATGGCTATTTGCTCGTATATATTCTAATGCGGCGATCTCAATTACTTAAAGTCACGGTTTAACTACACTAAGTTGAACCGGCCCTTGGGGACTACACCAGCGAATTTCAAAGCATTAAGATTTGTATTAGTAAGTCCTGGTTTGAAAGAAGATTGCAAACCGGTCCTTGGGGGCTAGGAGCGTCAACAAGAATTGAGATATACAAACAGGAAAGAGCATATGGAAGTTACCTCATATTTATCCTTCATCATATTTATCAGACCGGCTTCATAGTCACGACTGGTATACAGCCGGTTCAGGTAGCCGGAATGGATTTCTTGGGCGTTCAAAGCAGGGTAAGTCGCCAGATCAGCATTCCACTTGCCTTTGCCAAAGGCAGCAAATTCTTCCTTGGCAGAATGTTTAGACAAAGCGACAGGATTGCTTGGCTCTGTATGGCCAATGCCAGTAATGACAACCTCATCATCCTTGGTATCGCCGGTTTGCACTGGGGCTGTTGGTTTGTCAGTAGGCTTTGTTGGACCGGTGGATTTCTCAATCCGGATAGAGCTTGTGGGCTGATTGACAGGACTTGAGGTATCAATAGGACTCTCTTCAGCAATAAGATCGTCGTCTTGTTGCGGCGGATCATTGGGTATATCCTCAGGAATAGCCGCTTCAAGATCTGGTGTTTTGCCCGGTTCAAGGACGGCATCTTCTTCGGCCGCTTTGTCCAGACGAGCCTTATTGCTTGGCCTAGGCTTGGCCCTGAAAGGAATAACAAAATCAAATACAGCATATGTTCCAAGGCGATGTGCTGCAAATATTATGATAAGTATAGCTTACCCAAGCACCATTCTGAGCGGTGACAGCTGAGTAGCCGATGACTCGCCAGAAGATGAGTGGGAAGTAACCTAATAATCGGAGTCAGATGGATTAAGAGGTTGACGAAAGCAGCCCGCTTTAGGACAAGCACTGACAAGCAAATTAGAGACCTCTGAACGGCGTTTCCGAACCGGACTGTTCGGTAAACCGGCGGAGGTAACTACCTGGCCGCTGTGCCGGGTTGTGCGACGAGCTTCGTGCTGTTGGGTCTTCATAAGAAATTTGGGATCCAAATAAGCAAGAAGATGAGAAAATTTAACTTTCCGGTTTGCCTAACGGATTTTTAGGGAAGGCAAAGGTTCTGAATCGGAAGAGAGAATAATTACCTCTGCAGCATCAGCATGGCTGGCTTCGGCATCATCCTGACAAATATCATCATCAATAAGACGCATGAAGAATAAGCCAAGTGAGTCAAGCACTACCTCAAGGTCCGGATTATACACATCATCATCAGGAGCCGGGTTAGAGGATGTAGTGGTTCTTTTCCTGTGGGCAGTCTTCTTCACAGCTTTAGTCTTTAGCCGGGTTGCTCTTTCCGGTTTGTCTGGTTTTTCTAGTTTCTCCTGCGGCAGTTTCTTGCTCCAAAACGGATCATTGCCCTGGTTACACAGACACTGATATTAAACAATGACTAGATATATCAATAGCAGATTTAGCAAAAAGAAAAATCAAACTCTTACAGCTGGCGGTTTGTTGGTGGCACAGAAGGGAAGCAGGCTGGTTTTAGCACAGATATGTTCCGGTTCATTCAGCATCTTATTCACAGCCTTTGTGATTTCTTCATCGGTGAGCTGGATTTTGGAATGTCGCAGTGGGTCATCAACACTGCCAGTATACTCACACATCAAACCGAAGTGCTGACTAAGGGGCAGTATGCTCCATGATATCCAACAGCTGGCGAGATCAACCCCTGTTAAACTGTTGGCCATAAAGGCTCTGAGCTTCGACAGTTGAGGAGCATATTTGCTTCCCTCCTGGGCAGTCAACCTTTGCGGAAAGGGATGTGTATTGTTGAGCCGCTCCGGACGAAAGCCAGGCAAGGGATTTTCACCAGCAGGGGAGGTGTCTTTGCAATAGAACCATGTTTGATTCCACTCTTTGGGGTGGCTGTGCAGTTTGGCGTGAGGGTATGTGACCTCTTTCCTTTTTTTAATCGCCACGCCACCCAACTCCGTATTGGAGCCGTCAGTAAACTCAGTACGGCGGTTTAGATGGAAACAGTCTCTGAACAATTCCACTGTGGGCTCCTCTTGAAAGAACGCCTCATAGAGCACTTGGAAGTGACACATGTTTGTAACAGAGTTGGGGCCAGTATCTTGTGGATGGAGTTGAAAATCGGCTAACACGTCCCGGTAAAATTTAGAACCGGGCGGCTTAAAGCCCCGAGCTAAGTGATCTATGAAAACGACGACCTCTCCTTCTTGAGGTGTGGGAGGGCATTCTTTGCCAGGAGCCCTCCAATGGATGGTATCTTTGCTGCCTAAGGCGCTAATCAGGACTAAATCGTCTAGTTGAGCCTCTGTGACGCGAGAAGGAACCCAGTTGCACTCATATACTTGCTTGGCCATGATGAAACCTACAAGGTAGATGATCCCGGTTCAAAAATGCATTGATTAAGGTATAGTGGTATGTGCAATGTTAAACCGGAGACTGATCTATCTAAACCGGAGTTTTATGAGGCAACAACAACTGGCGGTTCAACAAGGGGACTAATGGTATATACCGGTTTGGCAATTTTTTCTACAAAGTTAAACCACCTGGTCTAAGCATTGAAATAGCTGAGACTGCGGATGGATAAGTATGCAGAAACAGATTTCACAAGATTTCTCTACAGCGTTGGATCTGAAGTAAGTTCAGAAAATAAGAAAAATATTCAAAATCTCAAAGCAGAACAGTATTGAATCAATGGGCAGAAATATATGTGAGATCTATGGTCTTGGGCATGAAACTAAAGGCGGATACTAAAAGCTACCGCTACACAGAACAGGGGTTCACAGATGCATCCAGGAGCTAGTATATGAACACGAACAGGTGATGACCACTGCAAGAACACGAATCCCTAGAACAAATCTGTGTTGAGAAGAGCAGAAGGCTTACCAGAGTTGAGGAAGACGCGGAAGGTTGCCGCGGTGCTCTGGTGCGTTCAGGTTGATGCAGCGGCCAAGGTTGGTGCAGAAGTTGACGGCGGCGGCGGAGCTCCGAGGCTGGCGACGCGAGGAAGACGAAGAAGAAAGGCACGAAGGGGAGAAAAGAAATGACCCTTCGGTCCTATTTATAAGGCAAAAGGACATGTGTCAGGCGCGACAATCAAGGGGCCAAGAAACGGAGCTGTCACCTCGATTTCCGCAGATCTATTAAACAAGGAAGCATAAAGGATAAGCTTCGTTATGACAGGTGACGTCACTCCGGTTTATAGCAATCAGAGAAGATGACATCATGGCGGTTTACCAATTTATGAGAAGATGTTGAAGATGAAGATTTTTGCTAAAGGATTGACATGAACATGTTCAAATCAATCTGGGCCTAATGTTGGGGATATTACTACTGGGCGTAAACCGGCCTGTCTGGGCCGGATTAACTTCATCAGTAGTTAAGTATGTTAAAGCCCAAGAAGGCAGATGAGGGCTCAAGGCCCATGGTCGGTTCAAGGCCTGTAGCCGTAAACCGGCGTTAGTAGTTAACACTGGTAGAAAAAGGGCCTATAGTCCCGGTTCGTAAGGGCCTTTAGTCCCGGTTCCGGAACCGGGACTAAAGTGTCGGTACTAATACCTCCCCCCTTTAGTCCCGGTTCAATCCAGAACCGGGACTAAAGGCCCTCCACGTGGGCAGTGCGCAGAGCCCAGTCAGGAGACCCTTTGGTCCCGGTTGGTGGCACCAACCGGGACCAATAGGCATCCACGCGTCAGCATTTCTGTGGCTGGGTTTTTTGTTTTTTGTTTTGAAGGGGGGGTTGGGGGTTTTGGGGGGTTAATTTAGGTGTTTCATATATTGTGTTAGCTAGCTATAATTAATAGAGAGAAGTGTCCTCTCTTATGTCCGTGCTTGGTCGACGTTACGTACTATACATACGTATAGAGAGGACTAGACACGCTGGCTAGCTAGTAAGCAAACGAAGGAAACAGAAGATCGTCATGAACACATATGCATACAGAGAGAAGTGATATCGACCACCTCTCCTTCTCCGAGAGATTGGTCGAACAACAAGTTCTCGTATATCTATCTGACACTACCGGCTACATATATACAATAATTATCTCTTACAAATATAATCATATGGACTCAGGGTCCACTCAGGGTCCAAATATAATCTCTTACATATATACAAGAAAGAATGCCGCCAATTCCTCTTGAATTGCTCGCATGCGAGCTGGTGCTAGGAGTTCATCCCGCTTCCGAAACATCTAATTTGAAGAAGGGGGTCAATACATATATATATATATATATATATATATATATATGAATGAATGAAACTCAACACAAATTATGGTAATAAAATAAAATTGTGAATGTTGTTATTTACGTACTTCATATTGTTCGTTAGAGTACCCGCCCCGCTCACAGGTCATGTGGCGGATGGACTCGCAGATGTAGTATCCACAGAAATCATTCCCTTGTTCCTGCCACAACCACTTTACAAGAAATAGAGGTCAATCAAACTGATAAGCAAGAATGCTAAATGGTATTGATGAAACTAGCGCTTGTATCACTAGGAGATGCACGGAACGTGCTACTATAGTACTTACTTTCGGGTGTCTAAATTCCAGCTCCTTCGGCAGTCCCGGAACTGTTTTGGTGAATTTTCTCCAAACCCTGCCGGACAAAGAAAACAATTACTTGATATCAGGAAATGAACAAAGTTACTGATATGGTGGATAATGATCGATTTAACTTACTTCTGGAGTATTTGAATCATGTCTGCATAGTCTTGGGGATCTTTTCGTTTAGAGTCTAAGACGGTTACTACTCCCTGCTCAAGCTTAATCTCTAGGAGAATATAGTGGAAACTGCACACACATGCATAACTCATCAATTAAATTACTATAACCTTGACTAATATATAAGGGAAACCGAATACGCACAAGACAGTAACACTCACCTGAAGTTGTAAGGAAAGAGTATTATATCTTTATTTTGATTTATTACGAACGATCGTAGCAAGTTGGCCTCGGTAGCTGTGGCATGAAGTTTAACCTCAGTTGCATCTATGAGATATGTGTTAATGAACCCAATATCACCGACTTGTCTTTTCTTCAATTCGGCGATCTTCAATCTGCATAATATAGTGAGGATGATTATAAATACATGCAATGAAAGAGCTAAGCTATATAGAGAAACTTAATGACAGAAGTAGTACTACTTACAGACAGTAGCAGGCGACCGTTGTTTTATCGAGGGCCAATTGATTGAAAAACTGATAGAACTCCTCAAATGGAACAGGCAACAGATCAATTCCAACGAGGTCATGCTCCTTTTTAACTTTCACATACAAAGTACTCCTCCCCCCAGAGTCTCTGCAGATTTTCAATTACCAATCATGCAATCTTCGCATCATCGTTGATAGAGATCTTTCATCTTTGACGAGAGGCTTCCCGTACTCGTATCTTTGTATCTGCACGTCCATGGGTTCATAATGTACTTCGTCGGGCAGGTAATCTGCAAGATTTCTATAACCGGGCACCATCCTCGGATCATTAGCGACGTTGTGGCTAGGCACCTTGAGCGGGGGGCACGATTGCTTCGCTTGTTCACCGAGCTGGGCAATTTGTTTCCCAGCTCGTCGTTCTTTCAGCCTTTGATCACTGACAGTACTTCCCGACCGCTCCGCTTCGGCAAATTCCTTTCCAATAATGCGGTCATAGTTTCCTTTCGGCGGATCAGACTTCGGTGGTTTTGTCAGGGCAGCCAGAGTGCGCTTCACTTTCACCCGATCTACCTTCTCCTCCGGAGGTGGATGTTTCTTTGCTTTCACCCCTTCAAAGAATTTCTTCACTTCTTCTCGCGCGATCTCGGCGTTCTCCTCCTGGGTCCTCTCGTATGGTAACTTCTCTAGAGTCTTCAGAGAAGGACCGAATCTGTATGTCCTCCCGCCTCTGGTTGTACTGCTAGACGCCGACCGAGCAGACGTAGCGGTTGTCTTCTTTACTTGCTTAAGAGGCGGAGGAGAAGGACTACGACGCACCGGAGCAGCTGGAGCGGCGGCAGGTCTCTTCTGCCCTTGCTGACGAGGCGGAGAAGGAGGAGGCTGGCTGCTCGGGCGCGTCGGCGCAGGCGGAGAAGGAGGCGGAGTGCCGCCATGCGCCGGAGAAGGAGCCGGCCGAGGGACCTGATCGTCACTCACCGGAGGAGGAGGCGGTGGAGGCGGAGTGCCCTGACTCGCCGGAGGAGGAGGAGGAGGCGGTGGCGTCCAGTTCGGAAGGTTGATGAGCTCCTTCCACCATAGGCATGGAGTCTTCAAAGCAGACCCCAGCCGAGTCTCCCCTTCACTAGTAGGGTGGTCAAGCTGGAGGTCCTCAAATCCCTCCGTTATCTCATCCACCATCACCCTAGCATATCCTTCTGGAATCGGCCGGCAGTGAAAAGTTGCGCCGGGTTCAGTAGGATAAACAGAGCCAACAGCCGCCTTGACCTTCAAATTCATCCATTGCGTCATAAGGTGGCAATTTTGAGACTCCGTTATAGCATCCACAGGATAGCTGGCAGGAGCCGTCAAGGCATGCTCCGGCTGAAGCAGCTCGGTGGAAACCACGCTGCTTCTGCGCTGAGATGGCGGGGTAGCTTCGGGGGAGGCTTCGGCAGTACGTTTGCTGCGATTTGGTTCTCGTTCCTCTATCGCTTGTACCCTTTCTTGCAGCGCCTGCATTTGGGTTTGCTGCACTTTTTTCCTCCTCTCATGGGGTTTGTAACCGCCTGCGTCCGGAAACCCAACCTTCCACGGAATGGAGCCTAGCGTGCCTCGTGTCCGTCCAGGGTGCTCAGGATTCCCGAGGGCCATTGTGAGCTCGTCGTTCTCTCTGTCTGGAAAGAACGTCCCTTCCTGCGCTGCTTCGATATACTGCTTAAGCTTACTGACTGGTATGTCCATTTGATCGTTCGTCCAAATGCACTTCCCTGTTACAGGGTCCAGGGTTCCGCCAGCCCTGAAGAACCAAGTCCGGCAACGGTCTGGCCAGTTAATTGTCTCTGGTTCGATCCCTTTATGAACCAGATCATTCTCAGTCTTGGACAACTTAGGCCGGGCTACGAGGTAGCCACCTGACCCCGTGCGATGGTGAAGCTTCTTCTTCGCAGCATTTTGCTTGCTTGTCGCCGACATCTTCTGACTCTTTTCCGATGTCTTGTGGGCCACAAATGCGGGCCAGTGATCTCTGATCTTCTCATATCTACCCTTGAATTCTGGTGTCTCATTATTTTCGATAAACTTATTCAGCTCTTTCTTGCACCTCCTGAATAGTTCTGCCATCCTCTTCAGAGCAAAAGACTTGATTAATTTCTCTTTAACTGGGTTCTCTGGATTATCCTCAGGCGGTAGGGTGAAATTTGACTTCAGCTCAGTCCAAAGATCATTTTTCTGCATATCATTGACATAAGAGACCTCAGGGTCTTCTGTAGCCGGCTTAAACCATTGCTGGATGCTTATCGGGATCTTGTCCCTAACCAGAACCCCGCACTGAGCAACAAATGCGCTCTTTGTCCGGAGGGGTTCAATAGGTTGGCCGTCAGGCACGATTGCTATGATCTCAAACTTTTCATCCGAGCTCAACTTTTTCTTTGGGCCTCGTCTCTTTACCGAAGTTGTGCTCGATCCGGAGGGCTAGAAAAAAGAACAAAGACTTAATTAATATGTGTACATACCAAAACAATGAATGCATCAATCAGCTAGTCAGCATAGGCTTAACTAATATATATACCTGGCCGGACTCGGTTCGGTCACCGGAGCCATCATCACAGTCTCCTTCTTGCACCGGCATTGGGTCACCGGAGCCGTCCTCATGTTCTTCTTCTTGCACCGGCATTAGGTCACCATAGCCATCTTGTTCACCCTCTCCTTCCAGACCATCGGTTTTGTTGAGAAACAACGAGATGGCATCACTTCCTTCTGCGATTATGTCCCTCAACAACGCTTCTTTTGTTGCTTCGTCTAGGGCCGTGTCCATAGTTTCTACAAATATTTACAACATGGCAATTATTATTCAAACATGACAGATGGATATATTAGTGCCAAACGTAGAACTAGCTACCTAATCATAGTAAGCTATCGGGAGGGGGTATATATCGACAACGATGACACTACATCTATGTCCCTCGACGACCCTTGTTCCTGATAAAAAAAAGAGGAAGAAGAAGAAAAAAAGAGGAGAAGAAAGAATAGAGGAGAAGAACCCTCGAACCCTCGACCCCTAGACGACCCTCTTCTTCCTCTCATGTTCGAGAGGATCGCCGAGGGGTCGGGAGGTTGCCTAGTGTCAAAGGATTCAACAAAACCATGTCTTCATCATTAGGCGAAAGTAACATGTGCATGATGGTACGAAGCTCTTCAAAGTTGTTCTGGAATGGAGTCCCAGATAGGATAATTCGCTTTTTGGTACAAAGTTCAGAAAGAGCCTTCCGAATATCGCTATTTGGAAGGCCTTTGCTGAATTCGTACCAAAAGGCGGATTATTCTATCCGGGACTCCATTCCAGAACAACTTTGTAGAACTTCGTACCAACATGCCCTGGTTACTTCCGGCTAATGATGAAGGCATGGATTTCTTCAATACTTTGACACTAGGAAACCTCTCTCGACCCCTCGGCGATCCTCGACCCCTCGAACCCTCGACCCCTAGACGACCCTCTTCTTCCTCTCATGTTAGAGAGGATCACCGAGGGGTCGGGAGGTTGCCTAGTGTCAAAGGATTCAACAAAACCATGTCTTCATCATTAGGCGAAAGTAACATGTGCATGATGGTACGAAGCTCTTCAAAATTGTTCTGGAACGGAGTCCCAGATAGGATAATTCGCTTTTTGGTACAAAGTTTAGAAAGAGCCTTCCGAATATCGCTATTTGGAAGGCCTTTGCTGAATTCGTACCAAAAAGCGGATTATTCTATCCGGGACTCCATTCCAGAACAACTTTGTAGAACTTCGTACCAACATGCCCTGATTACTTCCGGCTAATGATGAAGGCATGGATTTCTTCAATACTTTGACACTAGGAAACCTTTCTCGACCCCTCGGCGATCCTCGACCCCTCGAACCCTCGACGACCCTCGAACCCTCGACCCCTAGACGACCCTGCTGGAACCCTCGACCCTCGACCCTATAGAACCCTCGAACCCTCGACCCTGAAACCCTCGACCCTTGACCCCTTAACGACCCTCGACCCTCTACCCTAGTTCCCGACCCTCGACCCCTCGGCGATCCTCGAGACCCTCGTTCCCGATAAAAATTAAGAAGAAGAAGAAGAAGAAGAAGAAGAAGAAAATAGAGGAGAAGAATAAAGGAATAGCTAGAGGAGAAGATCGAAGAAAAAAAAGAAGAAAAAAAAGAGGAGAAGAAGAAAGGAATAGTGGAGAAGAAGAGAAAATAGAATATATTCTATTTTCTCTTCTTCTCCACTATTCCTTTCTTTTTCTCCTCTTCTTTTTCTTCTTTTTCTTCTTCTTATTTATTTCTCCTCTTCTTTTCCTCTCCTCTTCTTCATTCTTTCCTCTTCTTATTTTCTTCTTTCCTATCCTTCTATTTCTAAAATTGTAACTTTTGCATATATAAAACTTTTCTAAAATTGTAACTTTCTATATAAAACATTCCTATCGGGAGGGGGAGAAGATCGAAGAAAAAAAAGAGGAGAAGAAGAAAGGAATAGAGGAGAAGAAGAATTAATAGAATTTTTTTTCAATTTTTTCTTCTTCTCCTCTATTCCTTTCTTCTTCTCCTCTTCCTTTTCTTCCTCTCCTCGTCTTCTCCTTCTTCTTCTCCTTCTTTCTCTACTTATTTTCCTTTTCCTTATTTTACTTTTTCCTCTCCACTAACATAAAATGCACTAAATCGATCAACTAACCTAAAATCAGTGATAAAATGCACTAACCTAAAATCGATATCTACTAACAACTTAAAAAAATTAGTACATATATGAAAAAATGCATATATGAAAAAAAACATCATCATATCATCAACAGAAAAAAAACATCAGCATATCATCAACAGAAAAAAAAACATCATCATATCATCAACCTAAAATCAATGATAAAAAGGGCGCCGGCGGCCGGACCGAAAGTGGCGGCGTGTGGTCGGGGTGACGGCGACGGGGTTGGGGAAGGGGTGGCGCGCGCGCCGACGGCGACGGGGTCAGGTAAGGGGCGGCGCGCGGTGGGGCGGGCTCGGGGACGGGGCGGGGCGACGACGGGCTCGCGGACGGGGCGGGGCGACGGCGCGGGGACGGGGCGGCGCGACGGCGCGGGGACGGGGCGGGCGCGGGGACGGGGCAGGGCGGGCTCGGGGACGGGGCGGGGCGACGACGGGCTCGACGACGGGCTCGGGGACGGCGCGGGGCGACGACGGGCTCGGGGACGGGGCGGGGCGACGGCGGCGGGCGCGGGGCGACGGTGACGGCGACGGGGTCAGGGAAGGGGCGGCGCGGGGCGACGACGGGCTCGGGGCGGCGCGCGGCGAGCGCGGGGCGACGACGGGCTTGGGGCGGCGACGACGACGACGAACGGCCTAGGGGCGAATGGGAGCGGTTGGCCAAAATTTCACAAGTGGTGGCTTATATAGCCAAAGCAATGGTCCCGGTTCGTGAAACCAACCGGGACTAATGCCCCTCTTTGGTCCCGGTTGGTGCCACGAACCGGGACCAAAGGCCAATTTTCAGCAGCCGAAAGGGCGGGAAGCGGCGGCCTTTGGTCCCGGTTGGTGGCACCAACCGGGACTAAAGGGGGGCATTGGTCATGGTTGGTTCCACGAACCGGGACCAATGCCGCCTTTAGTCCCGGTTGGTGCTACCAACCGGGACCAATGGCCTTTGCTGCCCCGCGCCCAAAAGTTTAGTCCCACATCGCTAGCTGAAGGGCGCCGACACTAGTTTATAAGCGCTGGTGTGCCTCCCCATTCGAGCTCCTCTCTAATGCAGGCTTTCGGGCCTAAACTTGCTACTGCCTGTGGGCCTATTGGGCATTCTGCGGGTCTGAATCCTGGCCCATGTAGGGTTTCTAATCATATTCAGGCCGTGGAGGCCCAGTAGGAGGCATATTTTTTGGGCTTTTCTTTTTTATTTCTACATTTTTTGGTTTTTTATTTTTTTATTTCTACTTACAACTAAATACTTACACTTTTTTAGTGAGTTCCTTTTGCTTTTAGGTCACAAAAATTACAAACTTTCTGTTAGTGCCATTAGTTTTAAATTTTGAATAGTTTAAATTTGAATTTTTAAAAATTTGTGTGAATCACTAGTTTATGAATAACTTTACTATAAAAATAGAATTTTTTCTATTTATTTTTTATTTATACTTACAACTAAATACTTATAGTTTTTAGTGATTTCTTTTTGATTTTAGGTCACAAAAATTATAAACTTTTTGTTAGTGCCATTAGTTTTAAATTTTGAATAGTTTAAATTTGAATTTTTAAAAATTTGTGTGAATCACTAGTTTATAAATAACTTTACTATAAAAATAGATTTTTTTTTCTTCTTTGCTATTTATTTTTTATTTATACTTACAATTAAATACTTATAGTTTGATTTTAGGTCACAAAAATTATATTCTTTTTGCTATTGAAGAATATTATAGTTTTATTTTAGTTGATCATAACATAATATTTTAATTGATTGTTTTTATTTTCATAAAAGTTCTGTAGTTCATTCTGTTTGCTATTAATTTATTCTTTGAGCTAAATGACTCTGAAATTGGAAAGCATTTCAAAATGAACTCTGAAAAGGTTGAAAGTTGGCATGGTATCATCATTTCACCCACATAGCATGTTCCAAAAAGTAGAGAGGGTTATGACAAAAACTTGATGCACTTCGTGTACAAAATGGACAATCACTTTCGAAGTATCAAAGTTTCGAACCATAAGACATGAAAGCATTTCGAACCATAGTTGCGGGAGAAAGTCTTCACTTTTTCTTCGCTTGTGTCATTTGCTTATTGTGCCGTAACCATGGATAATCTTCATTGTTTATCAGGATGCTTGGGTCAGCCTTGACATTGAAGGGAGGAATTTCATGAAACTTTTCACAATCTTCAGACATGTCTGTCTTGCCGTCCACTCCCAGGATGTCCCTTTTTCCTGAAAGAACTATGTTGCGCTTTGGCTCATCGTATGATGTATTCGCTTCCTTATCTTTTCTTTTTCTCGGTTTGGTAGACATGTCCTTCACATAGATAACCTGTGCCACATCATTGGCTAGGACAAACGGTTCGTCAGTGTACCCAAGATTTTTCAGATCCACTGTTGCTATTCCGTACTGTGGGTCTACCTGTACCCCGCCGCCTAACAGATTGACCCATTTGCACTTAAACAAAGGGACCTTAAAATCAGGTCCGTAGTCAAGTTCCCATATGTCCACTATGTAACCATAATATGTGTCCTTTCCGCTCTCGGTTGCTGCATCAAAGCGGACACCGCTGTTTTGGTTGGTGCTCTTTTGATCTTGGGCGATCGTGTAAAATGTATTCCCATTTATCTCGTATCCTTTGTAAGTCAATACAGTCAAAGATGGTCCCCTGGACAACAAGTACAACTCATCACAAATAGTGTTGTCACCTCTGAGACGTGTTTCCAACCAACTGCTGAAAGTCCTGATGTGTTCACATGTAATCCAGTCGTCGCACTGCTCCGGGTGTTTGGAGCGCAGACTGTTCTTGTGTTCATCGACATACGGGGTCACCAAGGTAGAGTTCTGTAGAACTGTGTAGTGTGCTTGAGACCAGGAATATCCGTCCCTGCATATTATTGAGTCTCTTCCAAGAGTGCCTTTTCCAGTAAGTCTCCCCTCATACCGCGATTTAGGGAGACCTATCTTGTTAAGGCCAGGAATGAAGTCAACACAAAACCCGATAACATCCTCTGTTTGATGGCCCATGGAGATGCTTCCTTCTGGCCTAGCGCGGTTACGGACATATTTCTTTAAGACTCCCATGAACCTCTCAAAGGGGAACATATTGTGTAGAAATACGGGCCCCAGGATGACAATCTCATTGACTAGATGAACTAGGACGTGCGTCATGATATTGAAGAAGGATGGTGGGAACACCAGCTCGAAACTGACAAGACATTGCGCCACATCACTCCTTAGCCTTGGTACGATTTCTGGATCGATCACCTTCTGAGAGATTGCATTGAGGAATGCACATAGCTTCACAACGGCTAATCGGACGTTTTCCGGTAGAAGCCCCCTCAATGCAACCGGAAGCAGTTGCGTCATAATCACGTGGCAGTCATGAGACTTTAGGTTCTAAAACTTTTTCTCTGGCATATTTGTTATTCCCTTTATATTCGACGAGAAGCCAGTTGTGACCTTCATACTGAGCAGGCATTCAAAGAAGATTTCTTTCTCTTCTTTCGTAAGAGCTTAGCTGGCAGGACCTTTATACTGCTTCGGAGGCATGCCGTCTTTTTCGTGCAAATGTTGCAGGTCCTCTCGTGCCTCAGGTGTATCTTTTGTCTTCCCATACACGCCCAAGAAGCCTAGCAGGTTCACGCAAAGGTTCTTTGTCACATGCATCACGTCGATTGAGGAGCAGACCTCTAGGTCTTTCCAGTAGGGTAGGTCCCAAAATATAGATTTCTTCTTCCACATGGGTGCATGTCCCTCAGCGTCATTCGGAACAGCTAGTCCACCGGGACCCTTTCCAAAGATTACGTAGTGTAAATCATTGACCATAGCAAGCACGTGATCACCGGTGCGCATGGCGGGCTTCTTCCGGTGATCTGCCTCGCCTTTGAAATGCTTGCCTTTCTTTCGACATTGATGGTTGATCGGAAGAAATCGACGATGGCCCAGGTACACATTCTTCCTGCATTTGTCCAGGTATATACTTTCAGTGTCATCTAAACAGTGCGTGCATGCGTGGTATCCTTTGTTTGTCTGTCCTGAAAGGTTACTGAGAGCGGGCCAATCGTTGATGGTCACGAACAGCAACGCCTTAAGGTTAAATTCCTCCTGTCTGTGCTCATCCCACGTACGTACACCGTTTCCATTCCACAGCTGTAAAAGTTCTTCAACGAATGGCCTTAGGTACACATCAATTTCGTTGCCGGGTTGCTTAGGGCCTTGGATGAGAACTGGCATCATAATGAACTTCCGCTTCATGCACATCCAAGGAGGAAGGTTATACATACATAGAGTCACGTGCCAGGTGCTGTGATTGCTGCTCTGCTCCCCGAAAGGATTAATGCCATCCGCGCTCAAAGCAAACCATACATTCCTTGGGTCCTTTGCAAACTCATCCCAGTACTTTCTCTCGATTTTTCTCCACTGCGACCCGTCAGCGGGTGCTCTCAACTTCCCATCTTTCTTTCGGTTCTCACTGTGCCATCGCATCAACTTGGCATGCTCTTCGTTTCTGAACGGACGTTTCAACCGTGGTATTATAGGAGCATACCACATCACCTTCGCAGGAACCCTCTTCCTGAGGGGCTCGCCGTCAACATCACCAGGGTCATCTCGTCTGATCTTATACCGCAACGCACCGCATACCGGGCATGCGTTCAGATCCTTGTATGCACCGCGGTAGAGGATGCAGTCATTAGGGCTTGCATGTATCTTCTCCACCTCCAATCCTAGAGGGCATACGACCTTCTTTGTTGCGTATGTACTGTCGGGCAATTCGTTATCCTTTGGAAGCTTCTTCTTCAATATTTTCAGTAGCTTCTCAAATCCTTTGTCAGCCACAGCATTCTCTGCCTTCCACTGCAGCAATTCCAGTACGGTACCGAGCTTTATGTTGCCATGTTCGCAATTGGGGTATAACCCTTTTTTGTGATCCTCTAACATGCGATCGAACTTCAGCTTCTCCTTTTGACTAATGCATTGCGTCCTTGCATCGACAATGACTCGGCGGAGATCATCATCATCGGGCACATCTTCTGGTTCCTCTTGATCTTTAGCAGCTTCACCCGTGGCAGCATCATTGGGCACATCGTCTGGTTCCTCTTGATCTTCACTAGCTCCCCCCGTTGCAGCATCACCCTATTCAGGGGGCACATAGTTGTCATCGTACTCTTCTTCTTCGCCGTCTTCCATCATAACCCCTATTTCTCCGTGCCTCGTCCAAACATTATAGTGTGGCATGAAACCCTTGTAAAGCAGGTGGGAGTGAAGGATTTTCCGGTTAGAGTAAGACCTCGTATTCCCACATTCAGTGCATGGACAACACATAAAATCATCGACGACATCCGCAACATGCAACTCCAATATCATCTTCTCCTCCTCAATTTTTTTTATTTTTTCCTTCAACAAATTGTTTTCTTCTTCAACAAATTAAACCTCTCGACAATAGGGTCGGTTGGCATTTCCGATTCACATACATCCTAGATAAATAAAATCTATGTCACGTTGGTCGGCATAATTTTCATAAACAATAAATGAACCAATAGTTATAAAGATAATATACATACCAAATCCGAATCATAGACAGGACGAGGGCCGACGGGGGCGGATACCAAAACCATCGCACTATATAAGATGCAATAATAAATGTAAGAAAATGATACAAGTATCTATATAAACATACAAGTAAGAATATTTTTCCTTTCAGAAAGAAGATAAGAACAAGAGGCTCACCACGGTGGTGTCGGTGATGAGATCGGCGCGGGTGATCGACGGCGGTGAAGACGGGGACGGGGCGTGACGGACCGCTAAATCTAGACAAATCTCGAGGAAAATGGAGCTTGGAGGTCGAGCTTCGAGAGGAGAAAGCTTAAGTAGTGTGGCTCGGGCATTCCATCGAACACCTCATGTGCATAGGAGGTGAGCTAGAGCACCACAAAGCCCTCTCCCCCTCGGCCAGAA
This sequence comes from Triticum urartu, assembly GCF_056163025.1. NCBI lineage: Eukaryota > Viridiplantae > Streptophyta > Magnoliopsida > Poales > Poaceae > Triticum > Triticum urartu. The sequence goes on from NC_141876.1 coordinate 594,413,430, forward strand.
AAAACAGAGCACTGAGCTCTGCTCTTGCGCGAGGGGGTATATATAGGCACCTCATTGGTCCCGGTTGATGACATGAACCGGGACTAAAGGGAAGCCTTTGGTCCCGGTTCAAGCCACCAACCGGGACCAATGGTGGTGGGCCAGGAGCGAGGCCCATTGGTCCCGGTTCGTCCCACCAACCGGGACCAAAAGGTCCAGACGAACCGGGACCAATGGCCCACGTGGCCCGGCCGGCCCCCTGGGCTCACCAACCGGGACCAATGCCCACATTGGTCCCGGTTCTAGACTGAACCGGGACTAATGGGCTGAGCCGGCCTGGACCATAGCCCTGTTTTCTACTAGTGTAACTTGTATTGTAAGTTAGGAATAAGTAGAGATCAAACCGGACAGATCTATGAGCCGGTATTAGGACTCTGTGAATCGACGGGCGTCACCCGTGTATATAAGGGGACGACCCGGCGGCGGTTCAAGGACAACAGACAACAACTCGAGACATAGGCGAAGCTTGTTTGCTCCCTAGTCATCGAAACCCCATCAATTCCATCACAACTAGACTTAGGCTTTTTACCTTCATCGAAGGGGCCGAACTAGTATAAACTCTCTTGCGTCCCTATGTCCGCTTTAACGCCTTCAAGCTAACCCGTCGCGACGACTCCACGACTAAGTCCTTTCTCTAGGACATCTGCCGTGACAAAACCACGACACATTGGAAATGGAAGAATTGCCCATTTGGTTGGCAGGGGATGTACAAAGGCGCCAAAGGCGGTTGCAGTGTGGTGCTTGAGGCGGTAGCCACACAGGACCTCTAGATTTGGCACTCCTTCTTTGGTATGCCAGGAACTCACAATGACATCAACGTGCTGCAGTGCTCTCCTGTTTTTGCCAAGCTCGTTGAGGGCCATTCTCCTCCAGTGAACTTCGAGATCAATGGGCACCAATACAATAAGGGGTACTATCTAGCTGACGGCATCTATCCGAGATGGTCGACATTTGTGAAGACGATCTCAAACCCTGTGGCAGGAGGCAAGAACGCCTGGTTTGCGAAGGTTCAGGAGGCTTGCAGGAAGGATGTCGAGCGGGCATTTGGTGTGCTCCAATCTCGATTTGCTGTTGTTCGGTACCCCGCTCAGACCTGGTCCAAAGATCAAATGTGGGAGATTATGACTTGCTGTGTCATCTTGCACAACATGATCATCAAGAGCGAGCAAGAAGACCCAGTGTTTGACACTGAACCATACTACAGGAAGGGTCCTCTAGCCGAAGTTGATCACCAGCTACCGGCAACTTGGACTGCCTATCTCAGTACGCGTCAGGAGATCCGAGACCCACAGGTGCATCATCAACTGCAGAAAGATCTGATTGAGCATCTATGGAGGCTCAAGGGGGACGCCATGTGATGAAATACAAGTTTTTATTTGTTGAACTATATAATTTGTATTGAACTATTTGTTGTTGTACTATTTTGTTGAAGTATTTGATTTTTCTGTGATGAAATATGTGATAAGAAATAATTGTGTTGATAAGTGAACGCCGAGACACGGGGAAACCACGCCGAATATGGGCCTATTCTCGGCCATATGGGCTCTTTATTCGCCGAAATTGGGCTGCAAAGTGGGCCAATTTCGGCGCCTGGGGATGAGCTGGGGGCGACGACTGGGCGCAAAACAGTCCCCAGCGCCGATTGTATCGCCGGCTCGCCCCCAGGGGACGATTTTTATGCGTCCTGGGGGGCCAACGGCTGGAGATGCCCTTAGGGCACATGCACCCCATCTTCTTCTTTTTGTCAGTTTTCACCTCTTCGTAACATGATCGCTCTACCGTTTCCTGGTTCTAATCTCTCCCTATGAAACTCCTCGTCAATCTCTCGCGTCCCTATCGCTACCTCCTTTTCATTGGAGAGTGGATTTTCTACTCTCGGGTGTACTACACCCGAGTTGTCCAAAAGCTGAAAAAAATGTTATGACGCAGAATCCAAAAAAATCAGAAATTTTGCTACATCAAAATCGATCAAATTTTAGAGGTTTATGCAAATTTTCATCCAAAAATAACATCCGAGGAGCTCCAGCAAAAAAATCTGCTGCTGAAAAAGTGCGTACAACTTTGAGCAGCATTTTTTTTGTGAGAGCACCTAGAATGTTATTTTTTGATGAAATTTTTGCAACAACCTCAAACATTTGATAGAGTTTGATGTCGCAAAATTTCAGAATTCTTCGATTTTGTTTGATAATGTTTTGTCATATTTTTGACAAACTTGGGTGTAGTACACCCGAGAGTAGCCACTACTTTCCGCTTGATCTAATGACTCGTGAGGTCCAATACAGCCACCACCGTAGGTGATGTAAAGTCTTCTTCTAAGATTCGCGGGAAGCTCATTACCTGTTGGGCACCTTGTCGACCTCACCATTGTTGGGCAGCCTTGCTCGCCATACCACATTCTCATCCCCACCATTACTCCTCTTCCGCCGTTCCTCCAACTTTGTGTCCAACTATGAATCAAGCATCTGGACAATACTTCAAATTATAGAGCCTATTTGAAAATCTCTCACTTAGATATTTATTTTGCGCCAAAAACACTTAAAATATTTCTACATATTGTAGTTCTAATGTGTTACTGATCTGATCTTTTAAAGTGTATATGTTGTGTCGTTTGGGAGAAATACAAAAGATAAATGTCTATGCATGGAGTGTGCCTACACTGGGGTTTAAGTACTACTTTCCTCGAACATTAGTTTTGAAGATTATGACGTAAGAAATAAAGGCATATGCAGAACTTATTTACTAATTATGGGCATGCACAACCTTGTCTTCTCACAATATGCTAAAGTAGTAAAATCCATAACATTTAATATTTTGTGAGTAAGACATTAATTTGATATTCATTGGTTGTTATTATAAGTGATAGTTTTCAATATAAGTACATAGCAACATTTTCACTTGATTATTGAACCCTCTGGAACATATATATATAAGATATATTTTACCATAAAACATAAACAAAAAGGAATACATCAACAACTCGGTTATAAGCTCTTTAGAACACTTTATTAGATATGATTATATAAAGGGTACAAGTGTCTTTGCATATCACGTGCCATTAATGCTAGATGCAAAAATTGGGAAAATATTCAATGTTTTGAAGGAAGGAAACTTATGAAAGTTTATACCGCCATTAAATCCCTCATTTTCACACATTTTGGTAGCATACAAAAGTTGTAAGATGCGCATGGAATATTGTTTTTGTTATTTGAGCAAATTTGCAAATTAAATTTTAACATAGTTATAAAATATAGGCATTGTGAAGTTCGAAAACTTGCTTTTGGATTAAATAGATGACTACATACTCTTACTAATGCTTAATTTTAGACATTGTATTTTGTTTTCCTGAGTATAAACATTTGAATCAGAAAAACTGTAATATAATTTGTTTCTTTTCTTTTAATAATGATGATTATTTTGACCAAGTAACATAGTATGTAATTTGATCATCATACGTGTAGACATAATTTTGTATAAGGCAGCAGTCACGTAAATGAACTAATGAACTATCTTGGTTTGGATTTCTGCAAGGATTGAACGGATTGCTACTTTCAATTTCGTGTGCAGCTTAATCAAAGGGTGGGTACTTTCCTTTAATAGATTTATTTAGTTTGCCCAAAAGTAACCATCATCAACGGATGGCTAAGATTTAAGGTTTCTCTTACCTCAACGAGGGACCATCTTAAAAGTGATCATTTTTAACATCATGACATGCTTACTTTAGTGGAGATTTAGGGACAATCTGCCGATAAGATGTTGCATATGAGCGGCGAAAGTAGAATGATATATTGCTATTAAAGAATACCTTATCCATGAAATGACGATGAAGAGCTGGAAGAAGGAGGGGTAGAGCACCAAGAGGCGCCCAGACATGGTGTAGATGCCGGACATGATGAATAGGCCATACATGTTGGCGGCAATGGTGCAGAACCCTAATATTCATAGTGTTGATTTTGAAATAGACGACTAATTAAAGGGTTGTTCGTAGAGGCCACTAAGTTGGCAAAACTGGAGGAAGACTCAAAAACTCCATCGTATGATGGTTTTGATCCCTAGCACACCACCTCAATATCACCCTTAAACTTTTATACATCAAGGAAAAATACAAAAGAACGGACACAAGCCTTGATGAGACATTGAGGTTTCTACACAAAGTGTTTTCCGCGGCGGCCTTGTTGCCTAGTAGTATTGATGAAGCAAAGAAGGTTGTGTGCCTCACGATTTTTTGCATAAAAGATATCACTAGTAACGTTAACGAGTGGCATGCCACCCACACGCCACTAATGGGGGTTCCACACTAGGGCATACTGATATTTCTCCATGTATTGTTGTCGACAACAATATAATACCAAGTATGCATAGACTAAACTAATTACCCCATAGGTTTTGAAGAGATGCATGAGTTATGACAACTCAATAAGTGCGAACCTAATATCACTAAATATGTGGCAGTCGAGGGCAATACCATTTGCAATGCAATGTATGAAACCACGAGTCCATCACTGAATTAATGAGGAACAAGAGCAATAGCACAAAGAGATGAGTCGCAAGAACCATGGGCACCATGGGGTAGGCCGTGATAGCAACAACGGGACGAGGATGAAGTAATAAGAAATTTATTCCGCATGACGTTGCCTCCACCACCAAGGACCCACAAACCTTACTAAAAAGGTACCAACAAATCATCTCGCTTGATGTGATCCATGTATTTCCCCACATCTTGATGCTAGAGTGGCTACTATCAAGGAGAACCAGCGGAGATTGAAAATGTGGGTGGTCCTCCTATTGATGTCTAGGGTATTTATTGCCTCCTTTATCTCATTGTGGTAGACAACTAACATGTACTCAATTCACATGGACAACTATAACTGATCTTACTCATATGGAAATTATTTTTAAGATCCCCCTTAACAAATTCTTCGTACTATCGTCGATGTATTGATGCTTCTATGAAGTAGGGTTTTGTTGAGGAGAGGCAGAGATTCCATAGGCGATCTTCGAACTAGCTGATGTATATAGGTTCAAACCCCCTCTTCGGTAACTGCACTAGGCATGCATTTCACTTCATCTTTAGGAGGAAAATAATGGAGTGGGTAGCTAAACTAAGTGGGATATATGACTAGCCAGAGGATGTGGAGAATCTCCTCAACATGGCTCCTCAGAAGATCTAAAGTTTGTGCGTCTTGTGGATTCTTTAAGGCTGTGAGAATTAAGTCACTTCTCTCTCTATAGAGGCCTCTAGGCCTTCTATGTAGTCACAGTGTCTTGACGAGCAAGGTTTGGACTCATCTTTGTGTAGGGCTTGTAGATGGCACTCACCTAAGGGCAAATAAGCTTGGTTGGCATGTACTCCGTGTAGAATTGGGCATACTCCGGGCCGGGCTTGCAAGAGCCCAATCTAAAAATGTGAAATCCTGCATCGGCCGACCTGATAGCACAGAAAATAGTTGTTTTTGTATTTAACAACAATAAATTATCATTTTCAAGATTAAAGATGAATTATTATATCTATTTTGTCAGCAAACCCTCGAAAACAATTTCTCCTTTGCTTTTTGGGCTTATGATATGGGCCATGTGCTGAAAACTAAGGCCCGCGCCAGTTTGGACCCTAGCTTTCGGGTCAGGCTGCCTGTGCTAAGGTTTAGCTCCAGGTACCTTCAGGGGAACTACTATCCCAAGGGCTCACTAAGGGCATCAACAACGCAAACCCGCAAAATAGCTCCGGTAAATGTCCCTTTTTATGTCTGGACGTGGTCCGTGAATATGATGCGGAAGAGAGCCATCCAATGTCATTCATAAAGTATCTGTTTGGGAGGAGACAGGGGTGGAGCTGGGCCCCGGGCACCCAGGGCCCAGGCCTGGGGCGTGGAAATTCAAACAGGCTATTATACATATGTTTTTCAGCAGGCCCAGGGCGTGGAAATGAAGTTGGCTCAAAGCCTGATGGGTTGTCTCACGTGAAAGGCTGAAACGGACGCATGAGGCAACACCTCCACTCTCCATGAGGCCACGATCTAACTCGTAGCGTACGTAGTTGTGTACGCACAGGAAACGTTCGGCGATGGTGGCCGCCGCCGACCTAACTCGCTTCACGCACCATCAAGCTCGACAGTTCAGACTCTAGCGCTCGTGGCGCCGCCGTCCGCCGCCGCGGCGTCGTCCACTGGCGGCCTCCGCCCCTCACATTTTCAACCTACTGCCAGGGCTCCTGGACACCGCCCTCCTGTGCGTGGTTCATCCGCGTGGAGCGTCATCCTCTGCTGACTGCTTGATTGCTGCATCTTGGTATTTTTTTGTGATGATTTCCTGATTTCCCCTGATGCTTTCCACTTGTAGTCCTGTACCATGTTCTACAATGTTAATGTGAACTGAAATTTAATTGAAATAATGTATGTGTCAATGTCTGTGTGTGTGTCAGTGTACGTATACAGTCATATATTTACGGTGTTGTTGAACTCATCCCGATGTAATCGCCAATCTCATTTCATATATATATTGTAGAAAAAGGAAGAAGAGATATTTTTCACCGGTGTCTGCAATGGGGTGTCTAAACCTATCATTTCAGATGGAGGGAATTAAGCTTTCAATCATATAGGTCTTGCAAAGGGCTTTAATCAAGGAAGTGGTAAGTTTGTAGATTTGTATAAATAATAATTGTTTCACTTGATTTTTATGACTTCTCTTATGAAATTTTGCTTTTGATGTCTTGAAGGTGTTGATTCTTCTTCCACCGTTGATGAGGTTATGTGAGGCATTGATGAAGAAAAACATTTATTTGGTACTTTTTTTATCACGTACTTTTCTTTGTAGTTTTTATCATGTTTTTTTGTATCGCTAAGTATTGAGTTCAAATTTTGAAATTTTCGTACAATTCACTATATTTTGTATGGGGTATCTTTGGTGGTAGCTAAAACCCTTATGGGCATTAAGTCTTTCCCTCGTGGCGAACACTTTTTTTGGGCCCGGGGCTTGCTCCAATTCTGGCTCCGCCACTAGGAGGAGAGAAAGTAGGTGGTGACCATGCATGTGGTAGGATATTGTGGTGTGGTCTCCGGTCGGGAGGAGAGAGAGGAGAGGGAGGCCATGCATGTGCGGAGAGAGTGAAGACAGGAGAACCACACGGAGGATTTTGGTTGGTCAAGTGGATGTCTGGTCTCTGGTATAGCTTTTTTCGAAAAGGGGGAATTCCCCGGCCTCTGCATCAGAATGATGCATACTGCCATCTTATTAAATCAAAAAAATATAAGTTCCAACAAGGTCTCCAAGTCTCCAACTAAAAAATCGAACAAAGCTCACACAGAGCCAAAATGGGCTAGAACCACAAACTAGCCAAATAAAGAACGCCACACCCGGCTGGCACAAGAAAAGATAGGTAAACTAATTGCCTATCCTATTACATGATCGTCATCCAAACCGGTTGAAGATATCCCGAGCTACCATCTCCGAGCGGATATATCCAGTAACCAAACGCTCCCTGGCCTCCGTCGGAGTGAGTAGCGACCACGAACGGATCAACGTCGTGGCTCTGAAAATAACCTGCAAAAAATGAATGTTTGCTGTCCTGTTAAAAACCAAGTCATTTCTGCAATTCCAGAGCGCCCACAGGAAGGCACAGACTCCTACACGAATATGTCTTGCTAACTCGGGCTGCACCCCGTTAAGCCACGTTCCAAATAACGTGTTGACGGAACTCGGTGGAGTAATATTAAAAGCAATATGGATCGTCCTCCATAAAACTTTAGCTAGCAGGCAATGAAGAAAGAGGTGTTTGATCGTCTCATCCCGATCACAGAAACTACACCTAGTAGGTCCTGTCCAATTACGCTTTGTCAAGTTGTCCTTGGTTAAAATAACTTGTTTATGGAGGAACCACATAAACACTTTCATTTTCAAAGGTACTTTGACAGCCCAAACATGTTTGGAACTAGGGATCGAGTTTGAATTGATAACATCAATATACATTGATTTAACAGTAAAAACTCCAGACCTAGTGAGCTTCCAGTGTATTTCATCTGGTTGTTGGGAAAGTTGAATGTCCATTAGTCTCCTAACTAGATGTAGCCATTCTTCCCAACTATTACCCACTAATGCCCTCCTGAACTGAATATTCAGGGGGATCGATTGTAATACTGTTGCAACAAAAATCTCACGTCTTTGAACTATACGATACAAAGACGGGTATTGGATGGCTAAAGGTGCCTCTCCAAGCCAAGTATCCTCCCAGAATCTCGTATTGGCACCGTCACCAACAATGAACTTTGTCCTATTAAACAAGGAGAGCTTTACTTTCATAAGCCCTTTCCAGAAGGGTGAATCAGTCGGTCTTATTGTCACCTGAGACAAAGTTTTGGTTTGAAGATACTTGCTACGGAGGATTTGCGCCCAAGTGGCGTCAGTCCCACTTGATAACTTCCACAACCACATGCTGAGAAGACATTTGTTCTTAACTTCAAGATTCTCAATACCAAGACCCCCTTGGTCTTTCGGTCTAGAGATGATATCCCATTTGGCTAACCTGTATTTTCTTTTTAGCTCATCACCTTGCCAAAAGAAACGCGACCTATAGAAGTCCAGTCTTTTCCTAACTCCAACTGGGACTTCGAAGAAAGACAACAGAAACATAGGCATACTGGTGAGAACCGAATTAATCAGAATTAATTGGCTTCCGTATGACATAAGCTTGCCCTTCCAGCAACTCAGCTTCTTTTCAAAACGATCTGCGATACACTTCCACTCTCTGTTTGTCAGCTTACGATGGTGTATGGGTATTCCTAAGTAAGTGAAAGGTAAATCCCCCAAATCACACCTAAACAATTGCCTATAAGCCTCTTGTTCATCATTGGCCCTACCAAAGCAAAACAATTCGCTTTTGTGAAAGTTAATTTTTAACCCGGTCAATTGTTCAAATAAGCATAACACCAACTTCATATTTCTCACTTTTGCCAAGTCATGCTCCATAAAGATGATTGTATCATCAGCGTACTGGAGGATGGATACACCACCATCAACGAGATGAGGTACCAGGCCACCCACTTGACCAGCCTCCTTTGCCCTTCCTATCAGAATTGCCAACATATCCACTACAATGTTGAACAATATAGGGGACATCGGATCCCCTTGCCGCATGCCCTTTTGTGTCTGGAAATAATGACCGATCTCGTCATTCACTTTGATTCCAACACTCCCTTTTTGCGTATACGACTCCAGGTGGCGTCGCCAGATTTCATCAAAGCCTTTCATACGCACACCTGTTGTAGGAATGGCCATTTTACTTTATCGTACGCTTTCTCGAAATCCACCTTAAAGATGACTCCATCCAACTTTTTCGAGTGGATTTCATGGAGCGTTTCATGCAGGACCACCACCCCTTCTAGGATGTTTCTGTCTGGCATGAAAGCAGTTTGGGAATGCTGCACCACAGAATGAGCAATCTGCGTGAGCCGATTAGTCCCTACCTTGGTGAAAATTTTGAAACTAACATTCAGAAGGCAGATCGGCCTAAACTGCTCGATTCTCACAGCATCCGTTTTCTTAGGAAGCAATATTATTGTTCCAAAATTTAAATGAAATAACTGAAGCTGCCAAGAGAACAGATCGTGGAACATTGGAATTAAATCCCCCTTAATAATGTGCCAACATCTTTTGTAAAACTCCGCCGGGAATCCATCAGGCCCGGGAGCTTTATTGTTTTTCATCTGCGCTATAGCATCAAACACCTCCTTCTCCGAGAAAGGGGCAACCAGAACATCATTATCCTAAGCAGTTAGTTGAGGCACATCCCCAATCCTGGACTCATCGAGGGAGACACAACTATCCTCCGGAGGTCCAAATAACTGCTTGTAATATTCGGTGATGTACATTTTCAGGTTGTCCTGCCCTACAATCGTTCCTTCATCTTGCTCAAGCTGAAAGATTCTTTTCTTTCTGTGCTTGCCATTAGCAATCAAGTGAAAGAATTGAGTGTTTGCGTCCCCCTGGACCACTCTGCGAACCTTAGCCCGCAATGCCCACTTCAATTCTTCTTCGCGGAGAAGTTCTTTCAGCCTCATCTCCGCATCTATTTTAATCTGTAGCTCTGCAGATTGCAAAATCATGGATTTGGCTTTTATATCTAGGGCCTGAATCGGAGAATGGAGTCTTTCCTTTTCAACTTTATAAACACCACTAAGGTGTTTAGCCCATCCCCGTAGGAAACTTCTCAAATGCCTAATCTTGTTCTGCCACCGCTGGACAGAATTCGTACCTCCTGCATCTTTAGCCCATTCCCTGGCAACTAGATCCAAGAAACCTTCTCGTTCAAACCACGCAAGTTCGAACGAAAAGGTGTTTTTGTTTCCCACGTGGTTTGGCTCACCTGAGTCCACGAATAAAGGAGTGTGATCCGATATTCCGCACGAGAGAGCCTGGACCGTGACGAGAGGAAACTTCTGTTCCCACTCAACACTCGCTAGAACTCGATCTAGCTTCTCATACGTCGGATTTGGCAAAGCGTTAGCCCAGGTAAACTTTCTACCAGAAAGCTCTATCTCTCTCAGATCCAAGCTTTCAATAATGGTATTGAACATAAACGACCATCTGCCGTCAAAATTATCATTATTCTTTTCCTCTCTCCTCCTTATGATGTTGAAGTCCCCTCCAACCAAAATTGGTAGCTGCTCGGATCCGCAGATTCGAACCAGGTCCGCCAAAAACTCCGGTTTAAGCTCGGGTTGTGCGGCACCATACACCGCCACTAAAGCCCAGTTAAACCCATCAGCTTTGGACCTGACCCGAAATTTAACCGCGAAGTCACCCATCACCACACTTCGGACTTCCAGCGAATCGCATCTCACTCCATGCAAGATCCCACCCGATCTTCCTCTCGGAGGAAGGCAATGCCAATCAAAATCGACACCACCCGATAAAGTGTTGAGAAACTGGGGCGCAAAATTATCCCTACCAGTTTCAGACAGAGCAATGAAATCTAATCGATGCTCAAGAGACGCCTCAGCAAGAAACCTTCTTTTAGCCAAGTCCTTCAGACCTCTGCTATTCCAAAAGATTCCTTCCATAAGTCATCATAAAATTTTTTGGCCTTTCGGATCCTAGCACTACTACGAACCGCGGAAGCAGGATAAACCTTCCGCTTCGACTTGTGCTTAGGTTTACTATAGTCCTCCTCCCGGTCCTCATAACCTGGGTCAGTTGGTCTTGCTACTACCTCCTCTAGAACTACATCCTCTTCCTCAGATTCAAGAGTGGATGGTGCAAGATCCGCACAAAAATTATCTAGCACTCTTACCCCTAACGCATCAATCTCTGCATCATTCATAGGTTTTACGGCTGCTAGGTTTCGAATTGTTTCTAAAGCGCGTTCCGCTTCCAAATCTAGAATATCATTAACCGAGTTAGAAATTTCACTATTAGTACTCCCTAGCGAAACTCCTAATTGGTTGGCATTATTAATAATCTCATCTTTAGAAAAATGCAATATAGAATTGGATATGTTGACTAACATACCAGGTTTGTCTCCACTTTGCTGGAAACGAACGTCCGGACCACTTCGTGTACTGATGCAGGACAACGTTGGATAGCGAAAGTGAACAAAAGTGTCCGGTCAGACATATACCGGAATTTTGAGGGTCCCCTTGGATATGCCTAACACGTCTTCAAGGCCCTAGGGTCTTGTACAATATGACCATCCTATATACTAATTGTGAATAGGGTACAATGTGTAGTAGTTTTCCATTACACGTCAGTCACAAGTTTATCATTTGTCCTTGAGTTGTAGTTGTCACTTGTTAGTGCTCTCTCACTGTGTCATTCATCCACACGCTCGATGAACTTTTCTTTAGAAACTATCTAGAAGAGTAGAGAACCTGAACTCGAGTGCAGCAAAGACTGTTCATGTTGCTCACGCTAATTGGCGGCACAGACATGGGCGTCAAGTCTTGGTACATGCATAGGTACACACCCTGCCACATCAATGTCAGCATCACATTAACTGTACCATTACCGGCCCATTTGCTTCAGCACCAGAGATCACTTCCGAGATCACACCCCAACAACCGTGCATACATATTCAGCAGTGGCTAGGCTAGTGTAGATGCTACAACTAGGTTTTAGCGCCATATCCCACATTCTCTTTGTTTCTACGTATATTGTCACTTCAGTGCTAGCAATGTTCGCGTAGCTCATCCACGATTAGCTAGATTTTCTTTTCAAGCACTTTAATTGGGGTAAGCTTTTAATCTGAAAACCATTTAATTAGTGAAGTTGCTGATACACATTTTGCTTGTTCCTTCTCTTATCTGTCTGGATATCCATAGTGGGGTGTATGGTAGATCACCATCGTGATTAGTAGTTTGCATCACATATAGCTATAAAATACTATAAATTAGCCTAATGACCCCCACGCATTATCATCCCCACAACCCTTCAAAACCAAAGCACACGATGAGGCACTTCCTTTAGTTAGTTGGGTTGTTGCTGATGCAGTCTAATTAGTTGGTCCCTTTCTGCTCTGTCGTCTACCAGGTATTATTGTTGCGGTGTGTCTTGATTTTCACTATCTTAAGTTGACAACCCATGACTAATGATGAGGTCAAAAGGAAACCAAGATCTCGTGTCCAAAGAGAGATCACCTGCACAAGATTGTAATCGATGATCGTGCGTGCTGTTCTTAATTGTTTGGCACCCGTGGAAAGGGCCGGAGCAGCGAGCACTCGTGCTCTCTCTTTTCTTATTTGTTTCCCATTTGTTTTTCAGGTACGCTAGGCTACCTATTGGCTATATGTAGTGGATGGTTCCTGCTTTACACGCGCACTGCATTGCACTCAAACTACACCAACTGCACGGTGTGATGCATATTGAGCGTGTTTGGTTGTCCGCATCGAGTCCAAACAGGCCAGCGCGGGAAGGAAGAGACCTTTTTGGTTGTGTGGTTTCACGGTTAGGACTGCATCACATGCTTCTTAAAGCACCTCTGGGCCTGACTTGCTGGACACGCTCAGATCGGCAGTTTCTTGCGAGCTAGGCCGAGGCGAGCGCAAGCGAGCGGGCCCTTGCACAAGTGGAGATGGGGGAGGGATGGGAGGTGTTTAGGTGGTGTCTTCTTCAACCTCCAGTAAACTCCTCTCTTCCATGTCCCTCTAATCTACACAATGGTGCTTCGATTCGAGGTAATCTCTACACGAAAAAGATGCACATCGAAGCTACGGTTTCATTCAGGCGATCGATTTGTAGTTTTGTCGACCGTACATGCTCAATTTCTTGTTCCCGTTTGGAGCTGTTTTGGACGAATTTTGTCAGATTCATCGTGCACAATCGATTGTTTGAAATTTTCTTTGACCAGCAGCCTAATCTCGTACTTCTGCACAATATTTGTGTTGCAAATTTCCAGTTTCGACGATCGTAGACAAGAAGATCTACATATTTCTCATGGTTGTACATATGGATATGTGTGTTGTGAATTAAGACACTGCTTAATTATTCCTCTAGCCGGCGTGGTTTCCCTCGATCTCCTTTCTCACATCTTGCCGTGGTAGCATTATCGTTGCCGTCGGTCATCTCGGCCTTCTCTCCATGATCCTACTTTAGTTAAGCCGCCATGGCGCGCACACTGACGGGGTTTTTCTCCTCTGTTCTCTACCACCAACGGGGTCGATCATCTTGGCCTCCTCCCGGCCTCCTCTTTCTCGTCCTACTACACTGGAGTCATTTCCGGCGTCGATCATCCCAGCTGCTCTCTCTCATCCTACTATCCTGACAATGCCATGGCATGAGCACTGCATTTCTCCTCCTCTGTCCACTGTCTTTGCGCAAGCACTCCAACTAGTTCGACCACGGTTGGTCGCCCATGACTTCGTGCTCGTCATGTCAAACATGGCGCCATGGTCACTGTCCACCGTAGTCGCCATGGTCCGACACACACTGCATTTCTTCTCCCCCTTCCTCTGCTAGCTCTTAACACTGTGTGCTAAGTGCAAGTGCTAGCTCTTAATCATACCCCCATGCGGGCAACCAAACAGTGTGTAGTTGTTGAAGGAAATATGCCCTAGAGGCAATAATAAAGTTATTATATATTTCCTTATATCATGATAAATGTTTATTATTCATGCTAGAATTGTATTAACCGGGAACATAATACATGTGTGAATACATAGACAAACAGAGTGTCACTAGTATGCCTCTACTTGACTAGCTCGTTAATCGAAGATGGTTATGTTTCCTAACCATAGACATGAGTTGTCATTTGATTAACGAGATCACATCATTAGGAGAATGATGTGATTGACATGACCCATTCCATTAGCTTAGCACCCGATCGTTTAGTATGTTGCTATTGCTTTCTTCATGACTTATACATGTTCCTATGACTATGAGATTATGCAACTCCCGTTTACCGGAGAAACATTTTGTGTGCTACCAAACGTCACAACGTAATTGGGTGATTATAAAGGTGCTCCATAGGTGTCTCCAAAGGTACATGTTGGGTTGGCATATTTCGAGATTAGGATTTGTCACTCCGATTGTCGGAGAGGTATCTCTAGGCCCTCTCGGTAATGCACATCACTTAAGCCTTGCAAGCAATACAACTAATAAGTTAGTTGCAAGATGATGTATTATAGAACGAGTAAAGAGACTTGCCGGTAAGGAGATTGAACTAGGTATTGAGATACCGACGATCGAATCTCGGGCAAGTAACATACCGATGACAAAGGGAACAAACGTATGTTGTTATGCGATCTGACCGATAAAGATCTTCGTAGAATATGTAGGAGCCAATATGAGCATCCAGGTTCCGCTATTGGTTATTGATCGGGGACGTGTCTCGGTCATGTCTACATTATTCTCGAATCCGTAGGGTCCGCACGCTTAACGTTACGATGACAGTTTCATTATGAGTTTATATATTTTTATGTACCGAAGGTTGTTCGGAGTCCCGGATATGATCACGGACTTCACGAGGAGTCTCGAAATGGTCGAGACATAAAGATCGATATATTGGACGACTATATTTGGACACCGGAAAGGTTCCGGGTGAGATTGGGACAACACTGGATCACCGGGAGGTTATCGGAACCCCCCGGGAGGTATATGGGCCTTATTGGGCCTTAGTGGAAAGGAGGGGAAAGGAGCAAGGGAGGGCCCTCCCCAAGCCCAATCCGAATTGGAAGGGGGATGGCCCCCCTTTCCTTCCTCCCTCCTTCCTCTTCCTTCCCTCTCCTACTCCTAATAAGTAAAAAGGGGAGTCCTACTCCCTGTGGGAGTTGGACTCCCCCTTAGGGCGCGCCACCCTCCTTGGCCGGCCCCCTCCTCCACTCCTTTATATACGGGGGCCTAGGTTTTATGCGTTGATGTTATGCACGAGTAGAACACAAGTGAGTTGTGGGCGATATAAGTCATACTGCTTACCAGCATGTCCTACTTTGGTTCGGCGGTATTGTTGGATGAAGCGGCCCGGACCGACATTACGCGTACGCTTACGCGAGAATGGTTCTATCGACGTGCTTTGCACACAGGTGGCTAGCGGGTGTCAGTTTCTCCAACTTTAGTTGAACCGAGTGTGGCCACGCCCGGTCCTTGCGAAGGTTAAAACAGCACCAACTTGACAAACTATCGTTGTGGTTTTGATGCGTAGGTAAGAACGGTTCTTGCTAAGCCCGTATCAGCCACGTAAAACTTGCAACAACAAAGTAGAGGACGTCTAACTTGTTTTTGTAGGGCATGTTGTGATGTGATATGGTCAAGACATGATGCTAAATTTTATTGTATGAGATGATCATGTTTTGTAACCGAGTTATCGGCAACTGGCAGGAGCCATATGGTTGTCGCTTTATTGTGTGCAATGCAATCGCGCTGTAATGCTTTACTTTATCACTAAGTGGTAGCGATAGTCGTGGAAGCATAAGATTGGCGAGACGACAACGATGCTACGATGGAGATCAAGGTGTCGCGCCCGTGACGATGGTGATCATGACGATGCTTCGGAGATGGAGATCACAAGCACAAGATGATGATGGCCATATCATATCACTTATATTGATTGCATGTGATGTTTATCTTTTATGCATCTTATCTTGATTTGATTGACGGTAGCATTATAAGATGATATCTCACTAAATTTCAAGATAAAAGTGTTCTCCCTGAGTATGCACGGTTGCCAAAGTTCGTCGTGCCCAGACACCACGTGATGATCGGGTGTGATAAGCTCTACATCCATCTACAACGGGTGCAAGCCAGTTTTGCACACGCAGAATACTCAGGTTAAACTTGACGAGCCTAGCATATGCAGATATGGCCTCGGAACACTAATACCGAAAGGTCGAGCGTGAATCATATAGTAGATATGATCAACATAGTGATGTTCACCATTGAAAACTACTTCATTTCACGTGATGATCGGTTATGGTTTAGTTGATTTGGATCACGTGATCACTTAGAAGATTAGAGGGATGTCTTTCTAAGTGGGAGTTCTTAAGTAATATGATTAATTGAACTTTAATTTATCATGAACTTAGTCCTGGTAGTATTAGCATATCTATGTTATAGATCAATAGCTCGCGATGTTGCTCCCCGTTTAATTTTTATATGTTCCTAGAGAAAACTAAGTTGAAAAATGTTAGTAGCAATGATGCGGATTGGATCCGTGATCTGAGGTTTATCCTCATTGCTGCACAGAAGAATTATGTCTTTGATGCACCGCTAGGTGACAAACCTATTGCAGGAGCAGATGCAGATGTTATGAACATTTGGCTAGCTCAATATGATGACTACTAGATAGTTTAGTGCACCATGCTTAAACGGCTTAGAATCGGGACTTCAAAGACGTTTTGAACGTCATGGACCATATGAGATGTTCCAGGAGTTGAAGTTAATATTTCAAGAAAATACCCGAGTTGAGAGATATGAAGTCTCCAGCAAGTTCTATAGCTAAAATATGGAGGAGAATAGCTCAATCAGTGAGCATGTGCTCAGATTGTTTGGGTACTACAATCGCTTGAATCAAGTGGGAGTTAATCTTCCAGATAAAATAGTGATTGACAGAATTCTCTAGTCACCATCACCAAGTTAGTAGAACTTCGTGATGAACTATAATATGCAAGGGATAACAGAAACGATTCCCAAGCTCTTCGTGATGCTGAAATCGACGAAGGTAGAAATCAAGAAAAGCATCAAGTGTTGATGGTAAACAAAACCACTAGTTTCAAGTAAAGGGACAAAGGGCAAAAAGGGGAACTTCAAGAAGAATGGCAAGCATGTTGCTGCTCAAGTGAAAAACCCAAGTCTGGACCTAAGCCTGAAACTGAGTGCTTCTACTGCAAAGGGATTGGTCACTGGAAGCAGAACTACCCCAAGTAATCGGCGGATAAGAAGGATGGCAAAGTGAACAAAGGTATATTTGATATACAGATTATTGATGTGTATTTTACTAGTGTTCGTAAGCAACCCCTCGGTATTTGATACTGGTTCAGTTGCTAAGAGTAGTAACTCAAAGCGGGAGTTGCAGAATGAACAGAGACTAGTTAAGGGTGAAGTGACGATGTGTGTTGGAAGTGGTTCCAAGATTGATATGATCATCATCGCACACTCCCTATACTTTCAGGATTAGTATTGAACCTAAATAAGTGTTATTTGGTGTTTGCGTTGAGCATGAATATGATTTGATCATGTTTATTGCAATACGGTTATTCATTTAAGTAAGAGAATAAATTGTTGTTCTGTTTACATATATGGTTACACACCCAATGAAAATGGTTCGTTGGATCTCGATCGTAGTGATACACATATTCATAATATTGAAACCAAAAAGATGCAAAGTTAATAATGATAGTGCAACTTGTTTGTGGCACTGCCATTTAGGTCATATTGGTGTGAAGCGCATGAAGAAACTCCATGCTGATGGACTTTTGGAATCACTTGATTATGAATCAGTTGATGCTTGCGAACCATGCCTCATGGGCAAGATGACTAAGACTCTGTTCTCCGGAACAATGGAGCGAGCAAAAGATTTGTTGGAAATCATACATACTGATGTATGTCGTCCGATGAATATTGAGGCTCACGGCAGGTATCATTATTTTCTAATCTTCACAGATGATTTGAGCAGATATGAGTATATCTACTTGATGAAACACAAGTCTGAAACATTTGAAAAGTTCAAAAAATTTCAGAGTGAAGTGGAGAATCATCATAACAAAAATAAAAGTTTCTACGATATGATCGCAGAAGTAAAATATTTGAGTTACAAGTTTGGCCTTCAGTTAAAACAATGTGAAATATTTTCACTACTCACGCCACCTGGAACAGCACAGTGTAATGGTGTGTCCGAACGTCGTAACCGTACTTTATTAGATACGGTGTGATCTATGATGTCTCTTACCGATTACCACTATCGTTTTGGGGTTATGCATTAGAGACAACTACATTCACGTTAAATAGGGAACCATCTAAATCCGTTGAGATGACACCGTATGAACTGTGGTTTGGCGAGAAACCTAAGTTGTCGTTTCTTAAAGTTTGGGATTACGATGCTTATGTGAAAAAGTTTCAACATGATGAGCTCGAATCCAAATCGGAGAAGTAAATCTTCATAGGATACCCAAAAGAAAATATTGGGTACACCTTCTATCACAGATCCGAAGGCAAGTTGTTCATTGCTGAGAATGGATCCTTTCTAAAGAAGGAGTTTCTCTCGAAAGAAGTGAGTGGGAGAAAAGTAGAACTTGATGAGGTAACTGTACCTGCTCCCTTATTGGAAAGTAGTTCATCACAGAAATCTGTTTCTGTGACTACTACACCAATTAGTGAGGAAGCTAATGATGATGATCATGTAACTTCAGATCAAGTTACTACCGAACCTCGTAGGTAAACCAGAGTGAGATCCGCACCAGAGTGGTACGGTAATCCTGTTCTGGAGGTCATGTTACTTGACCATGATGAACCTACGAACTATGAGGAAGCGATGATGAGCCCAGATTCCGCGAAATGGCTTGAGGCCATGAAATCTGAGATGAGATCCATGCATAAGAACAAAGTATGGACTTTGATTGACTTGCCCATTGGTCGGCGAGCCATTGAGATTAAATGGATCTTCAAGAGGAAGACGAACGCTGATAGTAGTGTTACTATCTACAAAGCTAGAATTGTCGCAAAAGGTTTTTGACAAGTTCAAGGTGTTGACTACGATGAGAGTTTCTCACTCGTATCTATGCTTAAGTCTGTCTGATTCATGTTAGCAATTGCCGCATTTTATGAAATCTGGCAAATGGATAAACAAAACTGCATTCCTTAATGGATTTATTAAAAAAGAGTTGTATATGATGCAACCAGAAGGTTTTGTCAATCCTAAAGGTACTAACAAAATATGCAAGCTCCAGCGATCCATCTATGGACTGGTGCAAGCATCTCGGAGTTGGAATATATGCTTTGATAAGTTGATCAAAGCATATAGTTTTATACAGACTTGCGGTGAAGTCTGTATTTACAAGAAAGTGAGTGGGAGCACTACAACATTTCTGATAAGTATATGTATGACATATTGTTGATCGAAGATGATATAGAATTATTCTGCAAAGCATAAAGGAATGTTTGAAAGGAGTTTTTTCAAAGAAATACCTCGGTGAAGCTGCTTACATATTGAGCATCAAGATCTATAGAGATAGATCAAGACGCTTGATAAGTTTTTCAATGAGTACATACCTTGACAAGATTTTGAAGTAGTTCAAAATGGAACAGTCAAAGAAGGAGTTCTTGCCTGTGTTACAAGGTGTGAAGTTGAGTAAGACTCAAAACCCGACTACGGCAGAAGATAGAGAGAGAATGAAAGTCATTCCCTATGCCTTGGCCATAGGTTCTATAAAATATGCCATGCCGTGTACTAGATCTATTGTATACCCTACACTATTTTTGGCAAGGGAGTACAATAGTGATCTAGGAGTAGATCACTGGACAACGGTCAAATTGTCCTTAGTGGAATAAGGATATGTTTCTCGATTATGGAGGTGACAAAAAGGTTCGTCGTAAAGGGTTACGTCGATGCAAATTTTGACACTGGTCCAGATAACTCTAAATCTCAATCTGGATACATATTGAAAGTGGGAGCAATTAGCTAGAGTAGCTCCATGTAGAGCATTGTTGACATAGAAATTTGCAAAATACTTACGGATCTGAATGTGGCAGACTCGTGACTAAACTTCTCTCACAAGCAAAACATGATCACACCTCAGTACTCTTTGGGTGTTAATCACATAGCGATGTGAACTAGATTATTGACTCTAGTAAACCATTTGGGTGATGGTCACATGTCGATGTGAACTATGGGTGTTAATCACATGGTGATGTGAACTATTGATGTTAAATCACATGGCAATGTGAACTAGATTATTGACTCTAGTGCAAGTGGGAGACTGAAGGAAATATGCCCTAGAGGCAATAATAAAGTTATTATATATTTCCTTATATCATGATAAATGTTTATTATTCATGCTAGAATTGTATTAACCGAAAACATAATACATGTGTGAATACATAGACAAACAGAGTGTCACTAGTATGCCTCTACTTGACTAGCTCGTTAATCGAAGATGGTTATGTTTCCTAACCATAGACATGAGTTGTCATTTGATTAACGAGATCACATCATTAGGAGAATGATGTGATTGACATGGCCCATTCCATTAGCTTAGCACCGATCATTTAGTATGTTGCTATTGCTTTCTTCATGACTTATACATGTTCCTATGACTATGAGATTATGCAACTCCCGTTTACCGGAGGAACACTTTGTGTGCTACCAAACGTCACAACGTAACTGGGTGATTATAAAGGTGCTCTACAGGTGTCTCCAAAGGTACATGTTGGGTTGGCATATTTCGAGATTAGGATTTGTCACTCTGATTGTCGGAGAGGTATCTCTGGGCCCTCGCGGTAATGCACATCACTTAAGCCTTGCAAGCAATACAACTAATAAGTTAGTTGTAAGATGATGTATTATAGAACAAGTAAACAGACTTGCCGGTAACGAGATTGAACTAGGTATTGAGATACCGATGATCGAATCTCGGGCAAGTAACATACCGATGACAAAGGAAACAAACGTATGTTGTTATGCGGTCTGACCGATAAAGATCTTCGTAGAATATGTAGGAGCCAATATGAGCATCCAGGTTCCGCTATTGGTTATTGACCGGAGACGTGTCTCGGTCATGTCTACATTGTTCTCAAACCCGTAGGGTCCGCACGCTTAACATTACGATGACAGTTTCATTATGAGTTTATATATTTTGATGTAGCATATGAGGCTGTTTTTCCAGAGCCGGGCTGGGTTGAGATGTGTATGCATTGCAGCTACTATTCACTACTACAACCAAACACGCCCATTGTGAGTCGACCGAGTGCATCGTAACCGATCGAACGTAGTGACTCTCGGATCAGGCTTTGGAGAAAGGGCCGGGCGAGAGAGTTCATACTGCCCAGGCCCGCTTACTCGCCTTCATTTCTTTCGAAAGAAGGTTGACCTAGGGCTCTGCAACATTGTGATTCTTTTTCCAGAAAGGTTTTGCAACATTGTGATGCACATATCCATTTTAATCAATAAGTATTAAATATTCAAGCAAAGCAAAAACAACATTTAACGATTAAAACCCCACCCGATCAGTAATAAGATTACATGATGAGACCGAGAACACAATACACATATAAGGTCCAAACAGGTCCAATAGAGCATGCCACAATGATTTTCCCTAAAAGAAGAGAGAGAGAGAGAGAGAGAGAGAGAGAGAGGGGGGGGGAGAGAGAGAGAGCGCTATTTGTTGGTCACATCCGGGTTTTAATATGATGGACAAAAAGTTCAAGGTATTGATAGTTATGGAAAAGGTTACATAAAAAGGCAAGTAACTGAGAATTAAACAACCTAATAAGTTGTGAGACGAAATTTGCACTCACCTAACTTGACTAACACAGACCCTTTTAGCTATATTGTCGTTGTTGGGTGTTGCTATTGAAAGTTAAATTGACATATGTACTAAACCAAGTACTGAAAGCATAATTTTCTTGGAACATCGTATTCTTCCTACTGGGTGTTGAAGAAAGCAAAACCAAAATAAACTATAAACATACCATAAGGATATTCCAAATAGTTGCTGCCCACCCTATGTTGAGAATATGTTTCTGAAAGGTGTACTTGAGGAGGCAAAATCCCACCTTAACAACTTTTTATTATGCTGAAAGGCAAACCAATAGTAACAAATAATAAGGGGAAGGTGTCGTGGCTACAAACCGTTGATGGTGCACGGAGACGTGCATAAAAACCAACCTCAAAGGAGGACATCGGTGGTAATGTTGCAAGGGACAGCTACATGGAACAACACGAACGCATGGCAGAACAGTCTGGCATTCCGACACTTCCCGACTTCCACACTACCTAGAGTTCCACGATCATTGTGGTGGCAGACAGGCGAGGCAAATCAAGGAGGCTATATAACGACGAGCGGCAAAGGAATTCGACGACATATGTATCTCATTGTTTTCCTTTTTCGGGTGTATGTATCTCAAGTTAAGAAAGAAGTAAATATACATGGAGATGTGGATGCTTGGGTCCTTTGTGCCTCAGGTATTTGCGTGCATATACGTACTCCCCCAAAAGAAATACACATACAAAGCCGAAGGGACCTTTTTCATCACGTTTTTTCCCAGAAACCCTAAACTCCTCCTGGGCGATTAGGGCGGCGGTGAACTAGCGGCGCCTGCAGATCTGATCGGTGGTGTGCGACGGTGATCGACGGAGGATGGCAGCATCCACCGGTCGAGAGGGACAAGGAAAAGGCGGTGCCTCTTCCTCGTTCAGCCAGGGTGCAGATGGAGGAAGCGCTAGGAAAACTTGATATCTCTGAAGAGGAGGCAACTCCATTGGTGGTCAACGATTTGGAAGAGGATGGTGACCCGAAGTGGCTGCTAGCGGGCAAAGTTTTGCACCGGACGCTGCTTCACATCCAGACTATCTCCAACGCGACGCGTCCGGCCTGGAGCAATCCTAGAGGTCTGTCGATTCGGCTACTGGGAGAAAATATGTTTCTGGCTGAGTTCGAAACCAAGCGGGATCGGGACCGTGTTTGGGAGGGCTCGCCATGGCACATCAGCAAGAACGCTGTGATACTGGAGGATTTCGAGTCGCATATGCAACCATCTGAACTCAAGTTTGACAAGCTGCAGATCTGGGCTAGGGTTGTGAACTTGCCCTACAATATGTGGAACGACACATGGGGGCTTGCTATTGCACAGAAGATCGACAAGAAAGCTACTGTTATTCAGATTGATCCAGTGGGAGGTTTCCTGATAGCCAGAGTCACCATAGATGTTGTGAAGCCTCTACGCTGGTGGATCTTGATTGAATCGGCAAAAAGGAAGAAGCAGGACTGGTATGACATAGAAGATGAACCAGTGCCCCACTTTTGTTTTTCCTGTGGCCGCCTGGGGCATGCTGACCCGCTTTGCCCAACACCGGGGAAAAGGGATGAGAACGGGGATTTTCCGTTCAAATCTAGTCTAAGGGCACCGGAGGACCGAAAGAGAGCTAGTTCGGGAGACGGCTCAATGAGGGACAAGCAAGAACCTGCAAATAGCACCAAGGAATCCTGTGCGTCGAGTGTTCAAAAGAACAAAGGCTCAGAGGCAACCTCTCCTCTGAAGAAGAATACACAATATAAACGCGAGGAAGGGCCTCAACAGAACCAAGTGTATCGCCAGGTGATACCAAATGCTCCTCTTGCCATCACAGTGGGCGAGGATAATAGGAACATTACAACATCTGAAACAGCAATGGACACCGGCGAAACTGAATGCGTTGAGGGGGATGGTACTCAGCATGAGCCCAAGAAGAAGAAATCGACACCAACCTCCTCAGAAAATTCGGCAGCATCTGCAAGCCAGCGTTGTCTGGGACAATAAATATGCTGAGTTGGAACTACCGAGGGCTTGGGAACCCTTGGTCAGTTCAAGAGCTTCGCAAGGTTGTGAAGCAGGAAGGCCCCGTTCTGCTTTTTGTCATGGAAACCAAGATAAAAGGCAAGAGAGTGGAAGCTCTGAAGTTTACTTTAGGTTTTTCAAATTGTTTTCCCGTCGATAGCGACAGGCTTAGTGGAGGGATAGGACTTTTTTGGTCCAAAGATGTTGATGTTGCTCTACAAAATTATAGTAATTCACACATTGATGTAATAGTCAACAGAGATAATAAAAAGTGGAGGTTTACTGGTTTATATGGAGAGCCACGAGTGCAAAACAGGCACCACATATGGTGTTTCATGAAAACCTTGTCTTCTCTGCAGCATGATGCTTGGATGTGTATGGGCGACTTCAATGAAATACTTCATGCAGAGGAACAGTTTGGAGCCAATGCTAGACCGGAACACCAAATGAGATCGTTCCGGGAAGCAGTGGAAGATTGCTCACATCAAGATTTGGGGTGGAGAGGTGTCCCTTTCACTTGGGATAATAGACAAGATGGTGCGGCAAATGTTAAATCTAGGCTAGACAGAGCCCTGGTGAATCAATAGTTCCTTCAGATGTTTGAATTTGCAACAGTGAAACGTATCAGTAGCGCCGAGTCTGACCATTGCTATGTTTTGGCGCAATTAAAGACCATGGTGGCTACCATTGGGTCTCGGGCGGCGCGGCTGTTCCGGTATGAAAATGTTTGGCAATCCCATGCACAGTATGATGATTACGTCCGCAGCTTATGGCAAACGGGATCTGGCCAGCAGGGCTTACAAGGCATTGTGGATGCGCTTGGTGCAGTTCAGCAGAGTCTGGGAGCATGGGACGGAAAATAATTTGGTAATTGAACTAAGAATTTCCGGAAGCTCCGACAACATTTAGATCGCTTGCGTTCTCAATCTACCTGTCGTGGTCCGACACATGAGGAGAAGGTGGTGGCAGTGCAACTCTGGGAAGCGTTGCGACAAGAAGAGGTGTGGCTTAAGCAGAGATCGAGAGTTTTATGGCTCCGTGAAGGTGACCGAAATACAGGTTACTTCCAAGCACAATGTGATCAACGTCAACGGATTAACCGGATTAACTCATTAGAAAAAACAAATGGGCAGATTTGTGTGGAACCAGCAGAGGTCAAGGAGGAGATCAGCAGTTTCTATGAAAATATGTACACTTCCCAGGGATACAGACCTATGAACGAACTGTTGGATTGTGTCACCCCCCGTGTCACGGAGCCGATGAACGAATTTTTGGAAAAAAGACTGTGGCTGCGGAGGTTAAGCAAGCACTATTTGATATGGCACCGTCGAAGGCCCCTGGTCTCGATGGTTTTATCGCGGGTTTTTACCAACGGCACTAGGACATTCTTGGACCAGATATTACTCATGCAGTGCTAGAGTTCTTGAACGGGGGAGAGTTACCTCTGGGTTTGAATGACACGGCGATTACTCTGATTCCTAAGGTACAGAACCCGCATAAAATTTCACAGTATAGACCCATAGCTCTATGTCCTGTTTTATACAAGATCACGGTCAAAGCTGTTGCAAACAGGATACGACGTATCCTGGATGAGGTTATAGGAGAGGAACAAAGCGCATTTGTGTCGGGGCGTTTAATCACAGATAATGTTCTTGTGGCCTATGAAAGTTTCCATGCTATCAAGAGGCGGAAAAAGGGTAAGAATTGTTGTTGTGTAGTTAAACTGGACATGCTCAAAGCCTATGACAGAGTAGAATGGCAATATCTGGAAGCTATCATGTATAAGTTGGGCTTCACTGATCGCTTCGCTAGACTTGTTATGAAATGTGTGACATCGGTAAGATTTACTATCAAGCTGAATGGTGAGCTTTTGCCCTTTTTCAATCCATCCAGGAGACTTCGGCAAGGGTGTCCCATGTCACCATATCTTTTTTTGTTATGTGCTCAAGGTATAACTTCCTTGCTGAACAACTATGGTAGAGCTCGCATTGACAGAGGCATACGTGTGAGCGTTCACACCCCCTGGGTAAACCATTTGCTCTTTGCTGACGACTACTTGATTTTCCTAAGTGCAAATATACAAAGTGCAGAGAGGTTGAATGATATTCTCTGGGTCTATGCGGACTGTTCTGGTCAAGCAGTAAACCGGGAGAAGAGTTCCATATTTTTTAGTGGAAATACACTGCAACCACGTCGCCTCGCCCTGAAGAATACTTTAGGCATTGCTGTGGAAGCGTTCTCTGAACGCTATCTTGGGCTACCGACCGCGGTTGGCAGGATCACAAGTGGCATGTTTGACCACATTGGTGAACGGAGCATAAGCAAAATGGGCGGATGGTCAGAAAGAAACCTTGCATGCGCAGCAAGGGAAGTGCTATTAAAATCTAATATCCAGGCCATCCTAACCTTCAGCATGAGCTGTTTTCTTTTGACAAAGGAGGCCTGCAAGGGCTTCACATCAAGTATGGGAAAATATTGGTGGGGAAGCTCTCTCGAAAAACGATCTTTGCATTGGCTATTGTGGGAGAAGCTTACT
The DNA here is from genome assembly GCF_056163025.1 of Triticum urartu. Taxonomy (NCBI): domain Eukaryota; kingdom Viridiplantae; phylum Streptophyta; class Magnoliopsida; order Poales; family Poaceae; genus Triticum; species Triticum urartu. Next base: position 594,439,948 of record NC_141876.1, read on the forward strand.
GTACCTAAGATCAAGGGAGGGATGGGTTTCAGAGACTTCCAATGTTTTAACGTAGCCATGTTGGGGAAACATGAATGGCGCTTACTCACTCATCCTACCTCCCTGTGCGCACGAGTCCTGAAGGGGAAATATTTCCCACACACTGATTTCCTTCATGCTACGGCTCCTTCTCGGTCTTCTGCGACATGGAGGGCGATAGTAGCAGGCAAGGAAGCTCTACATATGGGTTTGATCCACCGAGTTAGAGATGGCACATCAATATCAACATGGACAAATCCATGGATCCCAGGTACCAATTACATGAAACCAAGGGGGCGCATTGGTTCTGCCCAGTTGGACAAGGTCTCGGACCTCATTGATGACTATACTGGAAGTTGGAATGTGGATCTTATTCGACAAAATTTTTTGCAGCCGGACGTGGAGGCAATTCTTAACATTCCCTTAAACCCAGCTGGCGGAGAAGACATTTTAGCATGGTCTTTGGAAAAGTCTGGCAACTATACTGTAAAGTTTGCATATCGGCCTCTCGTGACTCGCAACGAGCTCGGCTCTCTAGAGGAAGGGGCGAATACATAAACCTCATCGTCAAACAAACAGTTGTGGTCAGCGCTTTGGAAACACCATGTCATTCCAAAGGTTCGAGTGTTTTGGGGGAGAGTACTTCGTGGTATTTTACCAGATTCAGTAAGACTCAACTATAGGCATATCAAGTCCATTGGCAGGTGTGATATTTGTCGGGCTATGAATGAAGATCTGATGCATGCTTTGGTTCACTGTACACATGCAAAGAGCTTCTGGGTAGCGGCCAGAGACCGTTTTGATCTTCGTTTACCAACCTTGCATTCGGATACATGGGCTAGAGACATCTTGCTGAACTTTGTTTTCTCTGATGATGATAGATGCAAGATAATCACCATCATGCACTCCATCTGGTCCTCCCGAAACAGATGGACACACGAAGAGGAGGGTTACAATCCTGTGTAGGCAATAAAGTGGGTCCATGAGACTCTATCTTTGCTGGAACTCCGGGCGAAAGGGAGAAGGGGCCTGACGGGCCAATGCTGGAGGCCGCCAGAGCCAGGCTGGGTGACCATCAATACTGATGGTGCGCTAGCTATGGATGTTCCAAGCGGTGGGGCGGGCGGGGTTGCTCGGTCTCATCTTGCTTTTCTGGGAGCTTGGAGCAAGCCCCTTACAGGGCTCTCGGATGCTTTCACGGCTGAATTGCTTTCTTTTAGAGAAGGCGTGATCTTTGCCCAGCTACGGGGCTTTTCACATGTCATGATTGAGGTAGACTGCATGGAGCTTGTCGACCTTTGGAATTCGCGCTGCAACACGCGATCGGTTGCCGCGCCTATCTTGAAGAATTTGCAGGAGTTAGTAGCTAGTTTTGTTTCGTTTTCGGTTATACATGTTGGGAGAGCCTGTAATATTCCCGCTGATCGGTGTGCTAAGCTAGCGTGTACACTAGATGAGACTGATAGTTGGATCTCTGCGAGTCCAGATTTCCTAGTAGACTGCCTTCGAGCAGATTGTAACCGCTTGATTCTGAAGTAATAAACTCCCTAGTTCAATGCAAAAAAAGGTATTTGCGTGCATGCTTTGATTGTTATGCCTCACATGTTTGCATGATTTAATTCTTTTTCCAAAAAAGGCTTATAGATGGCCTCAAATTAATGACAGGCATGGCAAGAAATCTGCCACTGCTCTGCCCAACTAGTGGCGGGCACATGGACACACCCGCCACACGTAACGTCTTCCAAATTCACCCGAAGGGGTGGAAATAGCAGTGGCGGGCACACAGTAGGTGACTGCCACTAGCGTGGCATGTACCAGTGGTGGGCAGCTAAATACGCCTGCCACAACAACATTTCAGAAAACCACGCCATAAATATGCAAAATTTTAGAAGTGTACATGTTTAGATTGTTGTGGCGGGCAGTACGGGACACAAACAATAGGTTCCCCCAAAACATAGTCTGTTTCATTTTCCTCAAATCTCAAAATCATTCTCGCTTCCATACGAGAGCCGCCGCCACCGTACCTTCCTACGAGGCGCCGTCGCGACCGTCGGAGCCACCTTCCACGACATCCGCCGCCTCGACCACCGGACCCGCCTTTCGGACCGTCTGCCGCCTCGAACGCCGGAATCATCTTCCATAACGCTTGTTGCCTCGGCCGTTGGATCCGCCTTCCGCACCATCCGCCGCCTCGACCACCGTCCCTTGTGCCTTCCATCTGCCATTGTGTTCACCGCTGGAGCCGCCACCCAAGGTAACAAGGAAATATCCGCCGCACACTCTAGATGTAACTGTAAGTGTAATTTCTAAATTCAATGCCAATGTTTCAGGAAGACGACTTGTGCCAACTTTTATTATAGGAAATCATATACTAATTGTCAATGTTTTGGCGAAACATTGATTAAATTCTATTTCGCCAAATTTCTCACAGTTAATATGTCCATTATTAAGCAAAGCTCATGCCAAATTTTGCACATGTATAGATTGAATGGTATGCATTCCGTTTGGCAACATTTACTGATGCACAATAGTTAGTTCCAGTGGGTGCTTTATATAGACTTAGTTTTTAGATAGTTGTAAGTAGCTATTTTTTTGGCACAATTCATATTTACTACCAGCCATATTAGTTGTAAGTAGTTGTTGACTTTTAGTCAGATGGGGCTCACTTTGTGATAGATTGATGTTTTTGGAGGAAAGCCCACCATATGTACCACCACTTGAGAGATTCTCCTCCTATGAGACAATGGTAAAGCGGGAGGGGAATTACACCAATGACCATCACCGAACAGTCGAAACCCTGTGAGGGAAAGCCAACCATATATATACACCACCACCTGCGGGAGCCTCGATGGACCAAAAGTCAACTCACATGCCTAATAATTAATTGATTAATTACTGTCAATCCAATGGCAATTCTTGTGAAGCCAGATTATGAAGTTTGCACTCATAAGGTAACTATTTACAGGGATTCCATGGCTCCGACGTGTCCTCGTAAGGCCTCATGTACGTGCCGCACCTTCATCCTCCAGTCCAACTCCACCCTCGCACCCTCGGCGTGTGAACTGGAGTTGCAGCGAGGAAGGATGTCGGTGGCGCAGGAAAAAGGATTGATCATGCAGTGTTTGCATGGAGAGATTGCATGCGGGAGTTGAAGGAGGTGGAGAATATCGAACACGAGACTGGTGGCAAGGAACACAAAGTCAATATGTGAAAGAGTTATGCCCAAACAGAATTAAAGAATGCGACAGACGTGATTTTCTTGCAGGCCAACGCCGGGGAGCGCCCTTAGATTCCGCCTCGGAGTAGTCTCGTATTGATAATCGAATGGGAACTGCAACAAGTGACATCTCCGAGCTCGGCTCAGAGAGCCCGACGGGGAAGTGTCGTGGGGATAATTCCACCCAGGATCCCCTCACCACCACTAGATTCTGTTCATTAATACTACTGTAGTAAGATTAAGCTCTAGTTTGATCTGCTTGCTCATATATATGTTGTTAGTTATCATTATTAGACTCGATCTAGCAGTTCAGTCTAGACTTGTAAGATTATGCAATCTAGTCATTTGTTCGTACTCAATCTGTTATCAGTAATGATATATATACACACACGCGCGCGTGCGTGTGCGCTTGTCTATGCTGATGTGTATCAACAATGACTAATTTCCAACTTGTTCTTTTAATCCATGTGAATGGATTAGTGGTGGGCAATATACAGGGCCCGCCACTGTAGCTTGTACTACAAGTGGCGGGCGCGCACCCTTCCACTCACGTGGTGTTAGTGGTGGCGGGAGGTCAGTGGTGGGCGCCCCTGAGAGCCTAGCCCGCCGCCGCTAGGCATTCCTGCAGAAGTGTTATCACGTAGGAACATGTGCACCTATGGAAGTCATGCAAAAAGATGATCTATAATTCCTAATAGAATCTCTATGTACTTCTTGTTGTCTAACTTGGGGGGAGGGGGAGACAAGCAACTTGTTTTGTACAATCCAGAAGTGTTCGTATCCCATACTTAATTATATATTGCAACAACATGAACCATGTACCAACAAACTTGTATTGGCAAATTCAACAATGAATAATGTCTGGTGTGAGTTGGGCTTTATATTTAGCCCATTGTTGCCATTAACACCAAATTTGTCATTTTTGTTTTCGGAACTATTTTAGTGCAAATTTTCTTCAATTTTCTTTTTCTTTTGATAGATAGCCACCCGATAAAGGAAGACCAAAACAATTGATGTAACCTTGCTCCAACCTACGAAGATTACCATGCTTTTTTCCTTCACCCTGCAGTAATTCTATGGGTCATCCTCCATCCAAGCGTAGCTCTGAAGACTTCACCAACAATCATCTCAACCTTTTTTACGACCCATTTAATCGTTTCTTGTTTTCTCGGATTTATCTACAAAATAAGGAACCATGAAGCATTTTAACAATGAAATTCACATGAACACAAGGACCAACAAGCTTGTTTTATCAAAACAACTCAATTTCTCAATTTCAAGATTGTCAAAACTATAGCAGATATACCAACAACTGCCAAGTTTATTTCATTTTTATTAAAGCATTTCAACCACACATTAAACATGTCATGAACATTATCGAGCATATTCTGTAAATCAAAAGCACATATCCTTATATTTCACAGAAGCTTAGCCACAGAACAACTAATGAATAAACGGTTAATACTTTCCTCCTTTCCACAAAAAGGGACAATTCTTATCTCCACTCCACCCCCTTCTAAGTAAATTGTCTTTAATCAAGATACAATTTCAATGTACCAGCCAGAGGAACACTTTCACAAGGGGAGGCATCTTGATTTTCCACATGAAGTTATATCTTCCTGCTATGTCAATACCACACCAGCACAAACATCTTTAATGTGGTTCTAAAGCTCTAAAGAAACATCATACAAGAGTTCTTCTAAACTGAACACAGTCCGACCCTTTTTCTAATAGTTCACTCAAAACACATATTATAAGCTCTTTGTAATCAAGGCTTTATCAACAACTACATTGTGATATTTACCCCATGTATGGGAATCAGTAGAAGGGAAATAGGGCCTGTTGGAACCAGAAGTTCTCAAATTGCACCCATCCCTTTTGTGAATTTCCACATTTTTAAGAAGTAAGCTATTCACATAATCTTCCATTTCTTTTTTATTGTTGATTAATTCGTCTGATTCGATGAAGTTTTCGATTATTGCATTCATTCATTCTCACATCAATATGTGCAGTAGAATCAAGATAACGGGAGATGTGAGCAAACTTATAGAATCTGAGTCTTCGGGCATCCCATCGTCGGTCGAATACTCTCTGGCTAGCACCCAAAGCGGTTGCTAGCCGAAGCGACTTCTATTTTTTTGCTGAGCGAGGCGCGCCGAGTTGAGCTCCTTGGGCGCGAGTCGCGATGAGCAGCGTCGAGCCACCCTCCACCTAGACCAGTTGTTGCCCCTTTCCTCTGCTTCATCACACTTGGAGTCGCCGCCTGGCCCTGGATCATAATCGGGGCGCATGAATCGAGACTGGAGCTGGCAGTGCAAGTACCACCTCCCTTGGACCCCTCACTGGAGCTAGCGGCGTGGTGGTGAGCTACGTAAACGCCGCCCACTTTAGTGCTTCGCTGGAATCTTCGAATTCGCCTAGTCCATGGCCCAGAGCATAATCTCCAGCACATAGCTCAGCTCCTCCCATCAGGACAACATTTCTTCCTCCATACATCGTCTGGGCCTCCAACTTCATTGCCTTACTATCCACGAACCAGGAGTAGATCTCGCGCAGGCACGCAAACTTGCGAGCATCACTACCCGCAAACCTCCTCATCTTCTCCTCCCCCATCCCCACCATCGTCATAGAAGACCTCGCTGCTCGAATTGAAGAGAAGTGGATCTCACAGAGCGATGTGATAGGGGAACTCGGAGTGCAAATGCGGGGGGATTTGCTCACTAGCCAACCGAGGGGGCTTAATCATCCCCTCTCTCTCACATCGTCGCCGTGCTCGACGATCGAGGATGACTCCACCGAGCGCATGATGACCTTCCCAAGTTGTGCCACGGAAAATGTACCATGGTGCACAGTACAAAAACCTCACCCACTCAACATGCACAGGAGTCGACCACTTGATGGACGTCATCAACGAGAACCACTCGCGTTTCCCTTGCTTGCCGGATCACCTCTCCTCGCCCGTAAATGAGCTTACGAGCAGACTCGCCACCCATAGATCCGAAACAAACCACGATTCACGTGCATCGCATGTCGCCATACTCAAATCGCCTATCATTTCCACAATCAGCTCATCATTTACCCGCGTGCGTTATTGCAGGTATGTACATCTTGAACTTCTATGACATCTTTAGATTCATTTGTGTCTACATACTAATTGTTTTTCAATTTTTTGAATACTCCTATGTCAATTAGTAGAACGCACGTGCGTTGCAACTGGCTTCTAAAAAAAACATGACGCTACTCGCGGAGCAAAAATAACCAAGAACGATGCCGTCTCAGCTAACCCAGATCTTTTTTTTTTGACAATCAGATAACACACATCGTATTATCAAACATAATAATGTTAGTGACAACTCAAATAAAATATGTATCTTAGTTGGAGTGGATTGTGTATTATTCGGTCATCTCGGCATGATCCAAGTCCAGAACACACGAATACAATCCGGCGGGTATCTGACCAAAAAATTACATAACTTATTCGCACAACCCTCCACACTCGAATCCATTAATCCCCGCCTCTCCTCTGCCAGCGACGACCCATCTCTGCTATTGTTCTTCTTCTTCCTCTCCTCCTGCCTCTGCCTTTTTATTCATCGACCATGTCACCATCCCTCTAAACCATGCCGCCATCTCTGGCGCCTGCAACCCCTCACATCCTGCACTCGAGTTCGTTAACCCGTTGCCTCTCGTTCGTCGATGATGACCAACTACTACTACTATTCATCTTCTTCCTTCCGTCATTACTTTTATCTCCGTCCACCCTATCAACCAGCCCACCTCTCCTTGCCTAACCACCTGCCACCTCTATCAATGTTTAGCAAGTGTTGTCGTATGCTGCCTCATCGCCCCCTGCCTGAGTCTCCATCGTTGTCGACCATCCCTCAAAATACTGCCACCATCTCAGGCGCCCGCAACCTCCGCACTCCACACTTGAGTTCGTTACCCCCTGCTTCTCCTTTAATCTTGATGAAGTGGTAAGCCACATCATCTTCATCTAGCAAGGACTTGATGAGTCGTCTGCGGCCTCTCCTGCACTGGGTCATGTATTCATTTAGCTTCACAAATGTAATGTATATATGCGTCCTTCCCATGCAGTCAGAAACTACATATTGTCAAACGGGTTGTTCTTGTACTTATCTTCAACTACAGAATGATAAATTAGAACTTCGACTACTATATCTCACAATACCTCCACTATAATAAACCATCCTCCATCACTTCTAAATAAATGAAACTGGAGGTAGATCAAAAAAAGGGAAAATGATAATTTTGCACCATCATTAAGCAACAACACCGCGAAAAATAACAAATTAATAAAAGGCAAAAAGAAAGAATAGCATGGTACATACAAAATTATTCTCACCCCTTGCACCCCTCGCGTCGCCTCCCGCAGGCGACGCCAGGGGCCCCAACCCTAGCGCCGCCAGCACCTCTCCGTCCACCCCCTCCTGCCGCCGCTGCCGCCGGCGTGGGCCGCGGTGGCGGCGGGCCCGGTGCCAAAGGTCCTGGTCGTGGGGAGGCGGCGGATCCCATCTGAGGCGGCGGGGGCGGCCCTTCTCATGAGATCCAACGGCGGCGGCTAGGACGGAGTATCCGGGCTGTGCGGCGGGGGCCCGAGCACCATCGCCGGCGGAGCGGCGGCCCTGCATGGACGGCTGCGGTGACAGTGCCCCATCCAGCAAGGTGGGCTGTCCTGCTCGTGATGGTGACGACGGCTACTACGGATCCAACGCCCCGTTTGGATCCGTCGCGGGGAGGCCTTTCGCCGACCGGCGGCGCGTGGAGGGACCGGTGAGGAGATGCCGGATCTCCGCCGGAGTACCGACGGCAACATACGTCTTCGTGGCGAGGTTCCGTTCGGTTCCAGCCAGCCACGAGGTCGGGAAGACGTGGCTTCCGATGAAAATCACGCTAGACTGTGGTCTTGGCGGACGATGGCGGCGTCTCAGACGTCGTTTCCTTTTGGAGGCATCGTCGTTGCAGGTCTCATCAACCTGATCGGGAAGTTCCGGGGGAAACCCTAGATCTGGGTCTACCGGATCGGATGATGACGGTGCTATCGGTATCGTTCTCCCTCATGGGGGCATCGTTTTGGCGTGAGTGCTTGTTGGAGGGGACAAGAGGAGGAGCGGTGTTTCATCTGCTTCATTGATGACGGCGGATCTCGGCGGCGTGGCGCAGTGGAGACTCGGCGCCTGATGAGCGGAGATGGACTTGCGTAGGAGGGTGACGCTGCCTGGCGTCATGGTGGCGTTGGCGGCAGTTGGACCGGCCAAGGTTGATGCAGCAGTACAGCTCTGAAGATGAATTCGTGGCAGGTGGCTGCGGCGGCCTCATACCCGGCAGGGGGCCTGGTTGAGAAGCACGCCGGACTGGTGGGTGCCCATACCCGGCAGGCGTCCTGGGTGGGACCTCAAGTCTTTAGATGTTTAGGTTTGGCTGCGTGGTCTGTTTGGTATTAGACCCAGACTTTCAGCGCCCCTACATCAACTGGATAGGGATAGCGACAGTTGTTGCTTAGTTTGGTGGTTTTAGTCTTATTGTTGTATGACTCTGTACGGTCTTGTGTCAATAATTAATAAAGTGGCCGTATGCATCGTCCAGATGCAGAGGCCGGGGGTCGTCCTCCTTTTCTAAAAAAAACATACAAAATTATTCTAAGAAAACAAATGCATATCCATCTGTTGTTATTGAGCTTTACAAGTTTAAACTATAAAATGCTGATACCAAATTTCAGACTTGCTTTGTGAGAAGTGATACGGCCATATGGGATATAATTCTTTACATTTTGATCTAGACATTGTTGTCTGCACATGCTTAGTTGCTTTGTGAGAAGTGATCAGACCATTTGGGATAGAATTATTTTTACATCCAGAAACCATGTATCTTTCTACATAATAAAAGTCAATAGGCAAATACATACGGTTGCTACTATGCATACGCTTCATTCACTAATGATTAGTTACTTTATCATGCTCTACTGGAGACTATAGTTTTCTGAAAATAGACTTATGGGGATACGGAGAGGATACGTATAAATGCATGCAAAAGTTCAATGGTGCATTGCACATTAAATAAAGATAATGTGGAAGTATAAAATGAATAAGTTGACAGGCGAGGCGTCAAGTTTGGTTTAGACGCAAGTTGTTGTGCACAAGTGCAAGCTACGAAAAAGAATATGTTCTTCAATTCAATATTCCTTGCGAAGTTAGCCCAAGAAAAATTGACTGAAACTTACCTGATGGACAAATGGCGAAGACCCAAAGAATATAGACAAGCGGCGAGGCGCCGTTGGCAGCGCCAAGAGGGAGCTTCCAGATTCTCTGAAACTTCTGAGTCGCGATATGGCAACTGCCAGGTGACCGCGAGAGGATTCTTGCGATTAGGTTTTATCATCCATCCAATGGCCAAGATCATATCCGGATTCTTTCACTTGGGAGAGAGTTGCTGCATTTGAGTGAATGAGGACAGAGTCTGGAGCCGTACGATTTAGAGGGAAAAATAAAATCGAAGAACAAACAATGAATGTGGAAGGTGGAGGGGTAAAACGAACATGGAACGGGAGGAACCAAAACCAATGTGGAGGGGTGGTGGTGGGAGATGGGACAAAACTAAATCGGTGAGGTAAAAATGAATCGTGGATACCGGCCTACCAACACTAGTAGAAAAACCCCATTCGTCCCGGTTGATAAGGGCCTTTTGTCCCGGTTTGTGAACCGGAACTAAAGGGTCGTTATTAATGCCCTAACCCTTTAGTCCCGGTTCTTACACGAACCGGGACAGATGGGCCTTCATGTGGCTGGTGCGCTGAGCCCAGGTAGGAGGGCCTTTGGTCCTGGTTGGTGGCACCAACCGGGACTAATAGGCATCCACGCGTCAGCATTTCAGGGGCTGGGGGTTTTGTTTTTTTTAAGGGGAGGAGGGGGCGGGGTTGGGGGTTTTGGGGTTTAATTTAGGTGTTTCATATATTGTGTTAGCTAGCTAATTAATAGAGAGAAATGTCCTCTCTTATGTTCGTACTTGATCGACGCTATATATATGTATATTTAGAGAGGACTAGACACGCTAGTTAGTAAGAAAATGAAGGAAACAGAAGATCGTCATGAACATATGCATACAGAGAGAAGTGATATCGACCACCTCTCCTTCTCCGAGAGATTGGTCGAACAACAAGTTCTCGTATATCTATCCGACACTACCGGCTACATATATACAATTATTATCTCTTACAGTATAATCTCTTAATTATATATGAACACAGGGTCCACATAGTATTCTCCATCTTCAGTGATCACGTGGTCAAGGAAGAATGCCGCCAATTCCTCTTGAATTGCTCGCATACGGTCTGGTGCTAGGAGTTCATCCCGCATCCGAAACATCTAATTTGAACAAGGGGGTCAATATATATATATATATATATATATATATATATATATATATATATATATGAAACTCAACACAAATAATGGTAATAAAATAAAATTGTGAATATTATTGGTTACGCACTTCATACTGTTCGTCAGAGTACCCCCATTCACAGGTCGTGTGGCGGATGGACTTGCAAACGTAGTATCCACAAAAAATATTCCCTTGTTCCTGCCACAACCACTTTACAAGAAATAGAGGTCAATCAAACTAATAAACAAGCATGCCAACTGGTATTGATGAAACTAGCGCTTGAATCACTAGGAGATGCGCGGAACATGTTACTATAGTACTTACTTTCTGGTGTCTAAATTGCAGCTTCTTCGGCAGTCCCGGAGCTTTTTTGGTGAATTTTCTCCAAACCCTGCCAGACAAAGAAAACAATTACTTGATATCAGGAAATTAACAAAGTTGCTGATAAGGTGGATAATGATCGATTTAACTTACTTCTCGAGCATTTGAGTCATGTCTGCATCGTTCTGGGTATCTTTTCGTCTCGAGTCTAAGACGGTTAGTAGTCCCTACTCAAGCTTAATCTCTAGGAGAATATAGTGGAAGCTGCGCACGCATGCATAACTCATCAATTACATTACTATAACCTGGACTAATAAGGGAAACCGAATATGCACAAGACAGTAACACTCACTTGAAATTGTAAGGAAAGAGTATTATATCTGTGTTTTCATTTATTACCAACGATCGTAGCAAGTTGGTCTCGGTATCTTCGGCACGATATTTAACCTCAGTTGCATCTATGAGATTTGTGTTAATGAACCCAATATCACCGATTTGTTATAAATACATGCAATGAAAGAGCTGACCTATATATATAGAGAGAGAGAGACTTAATGACAGAAGTAGTACTACTAATAGACAGTAGCAAGTGATCCTTGCTTTATCGAGGGCCTTTTGATTGAAAAACTGGAGGAACTCCTCAAATGGAACATTCAACAGTTCAATTCCAACGAGGTCATGCTCCTCTCTAACTCTCGGCGTCAAAGTATTCCTCCCCCCAGACTCTCTGCAGGTTTTCATGTACCAATCATGGGATCTTCGCATCATCGTTGTTAGAGATCTTTCATCTTTGATGAGAGGCTTCCCGTACTCGTATTTGTGTTCCTCCACCTTCAAGAAATCATAATGTACATCGTCGGGCAGGTAATCTCCAAGATTGCTATAACCGGGCACCATCCTCGAATCATTAGCGACGATGTTGCTAGACACCTTGAGCGGGGGGCACGATTGGTTCGCTTGTTCGCCGAGCTGGGCAATTTTTTTCCCAGCTCGTTGTTCTTTTATCCTTTAATCACTGACGGTACTTCCCGACCACTCCGCTTCGACAAATTTCTTTGCAATAATGCGATCATAGTTGCCTTTCGGCAGAGACTTTGCTGGTTTTTTCAGGGAAGCCAGAGTGCGCTCCGCTTTCACCGAATCTACCTTCTCCTCCGGAGGTGAATGTTTCTTTGCTTTCACCCCTTCAAAGAAGTTCGTCACTTCGGCTCGCGCGATCTTCGCATTCTCCTCCGGGGTCCTCTCGTATTGTAACTTCTCTGGAGTCTTCAGAGAAGGACCGAATCTGTATTGCCTCCCGCCTCTGGCTGGACTGCTAGACGCCGGCAGAGCAGACGGAGCGGCTGCGGCTGTCTTCTTTCCTTACTTACGAGGCGGAGGAGAAGGACTACGATGCGCCGGAGCAGCCGGAGCGGCGGCGGGTCTCTTCCGCCCTTGCTGACGAGGCAGAGAAGGAGGAGGCTGGCTACTCGGGCACGCCGGCGCAGGCGGAGAAGGAGGCGGAGTGCCGCCACGCGCCGGAGAAGGAGGCTGAGTGCCCTGATCACTCGCCGGAGGACGAGGCGGAGGAGGAGGCGGAGTGCCCTAACTCGCCGGAGGAGGAGGAGGCGGAGGCATCCAGTTCAGAAGCTTGATGAGCTCCTTCCGCCATAGGCATGGAGTCAATAGACAAGAACCCAGCCGAGTCTCCCCTTCACCGGTAGGGTAGTCAAGCTGGAGGTCCCCAAATCCCTCCATTATTTCGTCCACCGTCACCCTGGCATATCCTTCTGGAATCGGACTACAGCAAAAAGTTGCGCCGGGTTCAGGAGGTCGAACAGAGCCGACAGCCGCCTTGACTTTGAAGTTCTGCCATTGCATCATAAGGTGGCAATGTTGAGACTCCGTGATAGCATCCACGGGGTAGCTAGCAGGAGCCATCAAGACATGCTCCGGCTGAAGCAGCTCGGTGGAAGCCACGCTGCTTCTCCGCTGAGATGGCGGGGTAGTTTCAGAAGGTCGCTTGCTGCGAGCTACTTCTCGTTCCTCTAGCGCTTGAACCCTTTCGTGCAGCGTCTGAATTTGGGCATGCTCCAATTTTTTCCTCCTCTCCTGGCATTTGTAACCGCCTGCGTCCAGAAAACCAGTCTTCCACGGAACGGAGCCTGGCGTGCCTCGTGTCCGTCCAGGGTGCTCAGGATTCCCAAGGGCCATTGTGAGCTCGTCGTTCTCTCTGTCTGGAACGAACGTCCCTTGTTGCGCTGCATCGATATAGTGATTAAGCCTCTTGACTGGTATGTTCATTTGCTCGTCCGTCCAATCGCATTTCCCTAACACAGGGTCCAAGGTTCCGCCAACCCCGAAGAACCAAGTCCGGCAACGGTCTGGCCAGTTCATTGTCTCTGGTTCGATCCCTTTATCAAGCAGATCATTCTCAGCCTTGGCCCACTTAGGCCGGGCTTTGAGGTAGCCACCTGACCCCGTGCGATGGTGAAGCTTCTTCTTTGCAACATTTTTCTTGTTTGTCGCCGACATCTTCTTACTCTTTTCCGATGTCTTGTAGGCCACAAATGCAGGCCAGTGATCTCTGATCTTCTCATATCTGCCGATGAATTCTAGTGTCTCTTCTTTGTCGACAAACGTTTTCAGCTCATTCTTCCACCTCTTGAATAGGTCTGCCATCTTCTTAAGAGCGTGAGACTTGATTAATTGCTCTTTAACTGTCTTCTCCGGATCCTCCTCTGGCGGTAGGGTGAAATTTGCCTTCAGCTCAGTCCAAAGATCATCTTTCTGCATATCATTGACATAAGACACCTCAAGGTCTTCATTCTTAGGCTTATACCATTGTTGGATGCTGATCGGGATCTTGTCCCTAACAAGAACCCCGCACTGAGCAGCAAATGCTTCCTTTGTCCGGATGGGTTCAATCGGCATGCCATCACGCGTGATTGCTGTAATCTCAAACCTTTCATCCGAGTGCAACTTTTTCTTCGGGCCTCGTCTCTTTACCGAAGTTGTGATCGATCCGGAGGGCTAGAAAAAAGAAGAATTAGACGAGAGTTAATTAATATGTGTACATACCAAAACAATGAATGCATCAATTAGCTAGTCATCACAGGCTTAACTAATATATTTACCTGGCCAGACTCTGTTCGGTCACCGGAGCCATCACCACGGGCTCCTTCTTCCACCAGCATTGGGTCACCGGAGCCATCATAATCATGTCTTTCCTCCTCCATTCTTCGATCACCGTAGCCTGCTTCTTCTTCACCCTGTTCTGCTTCCAGACCATCATTGTCGTTAAGATACGACATGACATCACGTTCGGCTAAGATTATGTCCCCCAACACATGTTCTTGTTCCTCGTCTCGTCTGAACTCTATTATTTCTGCAAATATTACAACATGGCAATTATTACACAAACATGACAGTAGGTGGATCTATTAGTGGCAAACGTAGACCTAGCTTATTCCGGCTTTGGGGTGGCCTCGGCAACGCTTCAAGGGTAGGGCGCGGCGGGAGGGGGTAGGAGACCGACATCGTTTTTTGTAGGGTTTGGGTGTCCTCGAGAGTTTTGGTTGAGCAAGAGGGCCGGGGGGTGCTCCCGTGGTATAAGTTATCACGGTCGAAGTTATCCGGGAGGGGGTTATATCGACAACGACGACATACATACATGGGAAAAAAATGTTATCGGAGAGGGGGTAGGTCGACCCCCCCCCTCGTGTTGAAGTTATCGGGACACGGGGTATATCGACAACGACATATCCGATAAAAATAAGAAGACGAAGAAGAAATAAAAAGAGGAGAAGAAGATATTAATAGAGGAGAAGATTGAAGAAAAAAAGAAGAAAAAAATAGGAGAAGAAGAAAGGAATAGAGGAGAAGAAGAGAAAATAGAATATTCTAATATTCTATTTTCTCTTCTTCTCCTCTATTCCTTTCTTCTTCTCCTCTTCTTTTTCTTCTTTTTTATTCTTCTTATTTATTTCTTCTCTTGTTCCTCTCCTCTTCTTCTCCTTTCTTCCTCTTCTTATTTCCCTTTTTCCTCTCATTCTTTTTCTTCTTCTTCCTTTCCTAGCTAGTGATGTCTACTACACAACCTTCTTCTTGTAGACATTGTTGGGCCTCCAAATGCAGAGGTTTGTAGGACAGTAGCAAATTTCCCTCAAGTGGATGACCTAAGGTTTATCAATCCGTAGGAGGCGTAGGATGAAGATGGTCTCTCTCAAGCAACCCTGCAACCAAATAACAAAGAGTCTCTTCTGTCCCCAACACACCCAATACAATGGTAAATTGTATAGGTGCACTAGTTCGGCGAAGAGATGGTGATACAGGTGGTATATGGATAGTAGATAATGGTTTTTGTAATCTGAAAATATAAAAACAGCAAGCTAAGTAATGATAAAAGTGAGCGTAAACAGTATTGCAATGCTGGTAAACAAGGCCTAGGGTTCATACTTTCACTAGTGCAAGTTCCCTCAACAATAATAACATAATTGGATCATATAGCTATCCCTCAACATGCAACAAAGAGTCACTCCAAAGTCACTAATAGCGGAGAACAAACGAAGAGATTATGATAGGGTATGAAACCACCTCAAAGTTATTGTCAGTGTCCTGGACTAGGGGGTACTCACCACGTCGTCTCCCGATCTATTAGATTGGGCCGAGGCCCCCCATGGCCGTATACTCATAGGCCAGTTCGGACAGCTGCCGCATACAAGGAAGATTCCACAAAGACTTGGCAATCAAGACAAGGACTTCTCCTCTATCAAATGGTGACCGCATTAACAACGGTCGCGTGGTGGTTCAATTAGTTTCCGTACATAGTCCGGCGAACGCCGCATCCGGAGCTCGGACCGACCTGTGAATTCAGGCTTTGCCACGCCTTTACTACATCACGCCGATGCCCTGCATCGACATTGACTTCGGCGCCAGGCCATATTTCTTCTATTCCTCACTTTGCATAAATTATTTATTATGCAACATTTTTTAATTATTATTATCATTATTACTATTATCTCCGGTTTGCACTATTTTTGTGCATAGGAAAATAATCCGGGGACTTCAGCGTCACTCTGCCGGTCCGCATTGACCGTGCTATGTCACCACTTCGGCGTGTCGAGCTCTCCGCTCCGCCACCTCGGGACCAGCTTGGGGGATGGAACCTTACCCCGCATCTAGCTCGGACCGCGTCATCAATACCAAACACATTAACCAGCTAAGTCGCTTTCATGCTCAAAGCTTTAATTTCTAACTTGTGTTCGGTTCGACCAAGCATTATACTTTTTTGGAAAAAAGTTGCTTGTAAAAAGTTTCCTTGTCCAAACTTTGTTTGTGACGCATAAATTCAAATACCCAATTCATTTGGGGGCTTCCTTCATGAAGCTTTTCCACTTGCATATGATTATACTTGTACGGCTTCGTTCCTTGTTCGTGTATTACGCCACAATATGCACCATATTGACTTAACCGATTTGCAAGCTGGGTTGCCTCGCTCCTGTGTTTACCCCTACGTTCCCGATTGTTCGGCTAGGGAGTAAAGGGAGCACCTCTGCGATTGTCACGGTCGGGTCGCCCAAGCCGGACCTCAGACTGGGTGAAGCCGAAAGCTAGCGCTCTTATAGTTTTCAATGATGGTCGACACACAATGGAACTCATGAGTACAAAAAATATATTGCGCAAGTCTCATAATAACAATGAGCACCGAATAAAGGTATCGGTGGGGGAACTATTTTCTTCGAAGATGCTTCTTACACTTCACGGTAATATAGCATTAGTTCCCTGAGCGCGCTTTGTCTGTTACAGCCTTATGGCCTGATTGCCTGGTTATTGGAAACACCATCGATATTCTCGACCGATGGAGTACATAATACTTTTTCGGTCCTTGACCGAAGAGGGAGAAGCTGACGGTCGGTTAAGACGCGTTTAAAGTTCGGTTGAACATAGATATGATATAAGTACTTCGGTACATGCAATCATTCTTCTACCCAAGTCACTTGGGGGCTCTTAAGTTTATTTGAGCCGTTTTATAATAAGTGTTCTTCTTCTTAGTCGTTACAAAGTTTTATTATTATTATTTGTCACTCCTTTTTTCGAGACGAGTGTGCGGTCACTAGCCGGGGAGCCTAACTTCTCTCTCAAAGCCGCTAGAGTTTAGTTTGCTAAACTGGCCTGATGAGAAGTACTCCGCCCTCGGGATAGGAGGTTGAAGCCGTAGGCTGACCCGCTCGAAGTCTTGAGATAGGATGTATCATGTTAAAGCACGACAGAAGCACTTCTTTTTTCTAAGACCAACTTTCGGATTGGCACCGAACACTTGATATTGTTCGGACGTCATGTTTTACTAATGTTTCTTGGTTTTCCAAACTTTTTGGCACTTTTGAACTATTTGTGCTTTTCCAGCATTAGTCTCGCAGTGCAACGTCGGACACCTTTAGGGATTCGGCAAAAACATTCTCAGATATTGCTATATATGCATCGGTTTCGAATTGTGTCTTCGGTCAATAGTTGGGTTACCCGGCTCCTGCACTTGCTTCCTACGTTCCGTTTTGTTCGGCTAGGCGTGCAAAGGGAGAATCACTGCGATTGTGCTTCCAGCTCACATGTTTAAGCACCTCAGTGGAGAAAGCCGAAAACTGACTTTCACAATAAGCGTAAACTGGTCAGTGATCCGATGACTATGTTAAATGATGGGCCGTTCATAACATTGGTCGAAGTGTTTATGGCTTGACCCCGACTGTCGCCGAACACTACCGGGGGCTATTAACTGGCCTCCCAAAGTAAATCCTCAATATTTTGCTCTTACATTAGAGCCAAGGTTTAATGATCATGCTTAGCATGACAACCCAAAGAAAGGAACCGATAGCGGGACTATTTTCTTTGGAAGACATTTCTTTTGTTAAACAGTAATATAACTCTCTGCGTACCTTTGTTTATAAAACCGTATGGCCAGATTGCCTTGTTTGTTGTAAATCTTTGCCCTCATGAAGCCTTTATAAAGTAGGACAAACACTCCTCGGCTACTGGCCGAGGAGGTGGAAGCCGATGGTCGGTCAACAAAGTTTTGTACAATGCGGATCCGAGCATTAATGACGTAAAGTACTTGGATACATAGAGTCATTACACATAATTTGTGATTTTACTATGGATATCAATCCTTAATTCGGCCACCCGTGCCCGCATTAAGGCTCGGGGGCTACTGGGCTTCGGGCTTATTATTTATAAATATTAAAGGGGCACATCGATCCCCTAATCTGGTGTTGCCACCCGACCAGTGTCTCGGGGGCTACTGCATTGCCTGTCCAATGCAGAAAATTTTAAGTGTAATACAGTTTCCGAGGAGATTTTGATCCTCAGATTGGTCGGCCGCACCCAACCCGAGTCTCAAAGACTGAGCACGCCGCTTTTTGTGTCCCGAAGTATTCTGCCGAGCTAGGACTTGATCCTCAGACCGATTTTGCAAATCAACCTGAGTCTCAGCGGCTACTGGGATCAGTGGTCTTATGTCATCCTTCATGTGCATCTCGGGTTTTAGACCGATACCCACCTTGAGAGCTACTGGCTATATATCTCGCAGAGAATAAATTGCACCAATCAAAAATATTGACAAAAATCGGCCCACATTCGGGGTGGTGCACCACCTCGGAAGCAGTCCGGCATAAAGCTCGGGCGCTAGTGGCTGGCTCCATAGAGGGCATTTCCGGCATTAAGCTCGGCTAAACTCCTTCAAACTTCTTTGAACCAAGGTGATTTATGACACCTCGGATATAGTCCGGCGTTGGAGCTCGGATACAGTCCGGCGTTGCAGCTCGGATACATTCTAGCGTTAGAGCTGGGAAGCGGTCCGGCGTTGGTGCTCGGCTGCAAAAGATACCTCGAATGCAGTCCGGCGTTGGAGCTCGGACGCAAGAGGATGCTGCCACCCGGGAACAACTTCAAACCCGAGGTGTGGCATAAAAATAACAAGGCATTGGTAAAGGCCGGAAACTTAAAGGGGCTCCTCGGATACCCGATGTGTAAACTCGTCGAATGCATTTCGGCGATCCTCAAGATCGAAGATAAAGAAGATTTGTTGAACCAGTTTTCAAGACCGACGTCCAAAGATGAAGAACAGTTCGGAAGAATCGAGGAGCGTCCCTAACTTGAAGACCGGTTCAAGGGGCTACTGTCGGTGTCCTGGACTAGGGGGTACTCACCACGTCGTCTCCCGATCTATTAGATTGGGCCGAGGCCCCCCATGGCCGTATACTCATGGGCCAGTTCGGACAGCTGCCGCATACAAGAAAGATTCCACAAAGACTTGGCGATCAAGACAAGGACTTCTCCCCACCGGCGTATTCGGCTAGGACTCTTGTTAACCTAGGCCTCTGGTGCATTATATAAACCAGGGCTAGGCTAGTCGATACAAGACACAATCATACCATAGGCTAGCTTCTAGGGTTTAGCCTCTCTCATCTCGTGGTAGATCTACTCTTGTACTACCCATATCATCAATATTAATCAAGCAGGACGTAGGGTTTTACCTCCATCGAGAGGGCCCGAACCTGGGTAAAACTTCGTGTCCCTTGCCTCCTGTTACCATCCGGCCTAGACTCACTGTTCGGGACCCCCTACCCGAGATCCGCCGGTTTTGACATCGACAGTTATTCTTTCCAATCAATCCGTTGGGCTATTCCTATAAGTGTCACAAACAGCCCTATAGTTCGTACTAGAATAACACCTTAAGACACAAATCAACCAACACTAGAAGAAACCTGTTAATCTGTGACGGATTTCTGATGACGTTGTGAGAATCCGTCATAGTCGATGACGGTTTTCCCCAGTCTGTCATGGAAACCGTCAACGACCGGCAAGATGCAAACGTGTGCAGAAACTTCATGAAGCCCTATGGCCTATCTATTTTCCTGGACAATGAAGATTTTAATTTTTAATAAAAAAATGCAGTCGGGACTCAATCCCCAAGTCCTATTGGGTTAAAATACTAGCGTGTGACAACAACTCTACCGGCCTGAATAAAGGAGCATTCAGATGTTTCCTTTCGGTAATACACGGACAATATAAGTTTTATGAATAAAGTAGTGCGCCATGGATCCGATATCATGCACGTCTCGCGTATTTGAATAGTTCAATTCTTATTGGTCATGTGGTGTGATAGACATAAAGCTTTGCACTCGCTCTAAACAACTATATACATAATATGTGACTCCACAAACTAATTGATATTTACTTGAAAAAATATGAATATAATTTGTTAATTTCATCCGGATGGAATCAAAAGAGGAACTTCTTCTCTCTTTTTTAACTATAGTATAATTTATTCTCTAAACCATCATGATCCGCCAGGAGAAGATGATATAACGAGTTGTCGGGCTTAGCTTTGTTTTTTAGCGTTGTCCAAAAATGTCATGGCCTGGTGTTGCTCTTTTTCTCTCAAGGAAATAGAAATGCTCCAGCTGATGTGGCAATCCAGTGTGAGGGCAAACTCGCGTTTTGATTGGCTGACCAAGTCATCCCATGGATCGCAGATCCAAACCGTCTTCTCCTCTGAGATCCGACGGCTAGCCAAGCTCCCACCTCTTTCTCGTGTCTTCTTCTAGAGAGCACCAGCGCCCCCACACCTCCCGAACCCAAACATCCCCACTTCCCCAGTACCCACCTCCACCAGCCCCCGCCCGCTGGTGCCTCTCCTTCCCTCCTGGATCCTCGCCGTCGTGCACACATCATCCCCTCCCGACGCCTCCACGCCGTGCCCAGCTAGTCCTCAACCGGCCATGCCGCCCGCACTGCCGCGGCGCCACCGTGCTGTCTCCCACGGCCGGATCCCATTGAGATCCGCGAGGCCACCGTAATGGTGGATCATGGCGCGGCCACGGGCTTCCTTCGTCCCTACACAACGTCCACGGGTGCTCCCACCTGGCCCATCTCCTTCCTCAGATCCAGCGTACAGCGGTTGGGTTGGAGCATCGTCAGTGTACGCTCAGGGGAGATTGACTTCCTCAGATCCGTTCCCTACAACAAGCGCCACCAACCCTCCTCTGCCCCTGTCCCTCCCAATCAGTCTGATCCAATCCGTGAAGGCTGACCTAGTGCACGCGCGTTAGTGCCCTTGATGCAGGTCGTGCCTCCTCTGGATTGCCCTTGATGCAGGTCGCTGCATCACGCAAGCGGGTTTGTTCGTGGGGTTGCCAAACCGCGACGACGAGATCCGCAATGGGTACAGATGCTCGAGGTGCGAGGGCAATATGGGTGCCTCCATGTTCTCGTGATCCCCATCCAACGCCTCACATCCAATGTACAGAAGCGGCACCGAATCGAGCTAAAAACAGTGAGGAGCACCACCCACCAGAGTCGTGTCGTCCACCATGAAGAGATAGGATGTGGAGAATCTCCAGCGAGGGATGGGCTGAGATGGAGTGGGAGTTGTGGCCTTAGTTGCAAATGTCCTTGTAATTTTAGTTTTTAATTTGAGTTTGTTTTTCATTCATTCTTGGTTGTAATGTTTTTTGAGATAATGTTGTAATTTGCTTTTATTTAATGATATGGGCAGAAATCTATATAAAGTTATGGACTCAAAAAACAAATAATGTATGAGCCCAAAATATGTATAGACCCCAAATTAGTTGGTAGCTGACTTGGACAAAAACTAGTGAGCTAAACAGAATTAGTGGGTCAAAATCCTATTTGGACTTATTATTACATGGGCCAAAATTCTATTTAGCCCATTTACCACACAGGTCATACTAAAATTAGTTGGCCAAAATTCTACTTGGGCTGATAAACATATGGGCTGCCATGTGAGATTCATGTTGGCCGCCATGTCAGATGATGACATGGAATGTATGGTGAACGTTGTTATCTAACAATAATATGTAACGGCCGAGAACCGTCATGGATCCATGACGGATCTGGTGATCCGTCAAGGAGTGCATGGTGATCAAATTATGACGCGATATACATGACGGATTTTCAGTCCGTCATGGCCGTCCAATCATGACGATTATGGACTCATATGTGATAGCTTCAATCTGTCATGGATTAACACATTTCTTGTAGTGCAAAGCCCTAATGTCACCTAGATACTCCAATGTCACCTCAAGTATCCATGGCTATGATTATACGATATGCATCACACAATCTCAGATTCATCTATTCAACCAACACATAGAACCTCAAAGAGTGCCCCAAAGTTTCTACCGAAGAATCACGACGAAAATCTGTGCCAACCCCTATGCATAGGTTCATTGGCGGAACCCACAAGTTGATCACCAAAACATACATCAAGTGAATCACGTGGTATCCCATTGTCACCACAGATGCGCACGGCAAGACATACATCAAGTTTTCTCAAATCTTTAAAGACTCAATCCGATAAGATAACCTCAAAGGGGAAACTCAATCCATTACAAGATAGTAGAGGGGGGAGAAAACATCATAAGATCCAACTATAATAGCAAAGCTCGCGATACATCAAGATCGTATCACCTCAAGAACATGGGAGAGAGAGAGAGAGAGAGATCAAACACATAGCTACTGGTACATACCCTCAGCCCCGAGGGAGAACTACTCCCTCCTCATCATGGAGAGTACCGGGATGATGAAGATGGCCACCGGAGAAGGATTCCCCTCCGGCAGGGTGCCGGAACGTGTCTAGATTGGCTTTCGGTGGCTACGGAGGCTTCTGGCGGCGGAACTCCCGATCTATTGTGCCCCCGATGTTTTTAGGATATATGGAGATATATAGGCGGAAGAAGTACGTCAGGGGGGCACGAGGGGCCCACGAGGGTGGATGGCGCGCCCCCCTACCTCGTGGCCTCCTCGAAGCTTCCCTTACGTGCACTTCAAGTCTTATGGGCTTCTTTCTTTCCAAAAATGAGTTCCGTGAAGTTTCAGGTCAATTGGACTCCGTTTGATTTTCCTTTTCTTCAAAACCCTAAAACAAGGTAAAAACAGAAACTGGCACTGGGCTCTGGGTTAATAGGTTAGTCCCAAAAATGATATAAAAGTGTATGATAAAGCCCATAAACATCCCAAACAGTAGATAATATAGCATGAAGCAATCAAAAATTATAGATACGTTGGAGACGTATCGGCTAGATATATAAAACTTTTCTAAAAATGTAACTTTTGCATATATACATGGAAACAAATGTTATCGGGGAGGGGGTATATCGACCCCCCCCCCCTCGACCCTCTTTTCCTTCTTCTTCCTTCTTCCTTCTTCCTCTTTTCTTCTCCAACACAAAACGCATCTCATCTCATCTCATTTCATCCAAAAATAATTCTTTGCATATGAACATACATACATTTACTTTTATTCTTAAATGCTACATATGAACATTTTCTTGAATGAGCATATGAATTTTTTCTTAAATATTGATGAGCATATGAACATACATATCACCAAAAAATAGACCTTTTTCTTGGTAACAAAAAAATGCAAAAACGAGCATTATACAGCATATACAGAGCATTATACAGTGAACATACATACATGCATACATACATACATACATACGTTCATAAATACATACATACATACATACAGTGAGCATATATAGAGCATTATATGGCGACGACGATGATGGTTGGCGGTGGTGCGCGCTTACGGATGGCGTGCGGGGACGGCAATGAGAAGGAAAGGGGAGGAGGCAGGGGCTCATAGCGCGGGGAGGGGTCGAGGTCACCGGCCGGAATCGGTGCGGCGGCAGACGAACTGCCTCGGGGATGACCGGGCCGCGGGAGCCGGCGTGGTGATTCCCCGCAGCGACGGCGACGACGGGCGCGGGCGACGACGACGGCGTCGGCGGGGGCGGCGGGCGGCGTCGGGGCAGCCTGGCGGCGAAGGGGCAGGGGCGACGACGGGGGCGCGCGGACGGCGTCTGGGCGGCGTCGGGGCGGGGCAACTGATGTAGAGATGAATCTGAAAAAATGCTAAGTGGTTTCTTATATACTGAGAGCATTGGTCCCGGTTTGTGACACACGAACCGGGACCAATGCACCCCTTTAGTCCCGGTTGGTGGCACCAACCGGGTAACGCCTCGTGACCGTTGCGCCAGGTGTCGTCCACTTATTCGCTGTTGTTGCCATGTCATTCTCTTGCGTGTTGCATCTTGTCATGTCATCATGTGCATTGCATCATCATGTTTTCGAAACCTGCATCCGTCCGGGTTCTCCCAGTTCCTTCCGTTGTTCGTTCTGAGCCCAGACACACTTGCACGCGCCCGCGGCATGTCCGAAATAGTATTTTATAAGTGACTGG
Organism: Triticum urartu; assembly: GCF_056163025.1. Classification (NCBI taxonomy): domain Eukaryota; kingdom Viridiplantae; phylum Streptophyta; class Magnoliopsida; order Poales; family Poaceae; genus Triticum; species Triticum urartu. The sequence goes on from NC_141876.1 coordinate 594,464,142, forward strand.
AAAATGTTCTCGGAATGGGATGAGAGTTGGCGTGTGGTCTTATTTTAGTGTAGATAGACCGCCTGTCAAGTTTCATCGCATTCGGAGATCGTTTGATGCCCCAACGGATAACTATAGCGGCAGTATAGCCGGTCTAACGTCGGACGTTTTCGGTCTCCGGAAACAGTCGCCGGGCCTCTCCTCTTCTCTCTTCTCAGACCTTTGCTGCACTACCTCTCACCGCCAGGCCCTACCTAACCCTCTCTGCTCAGTGCATCAAACCCCCCTCGCGCGCGTGTCCGAAAAGTTGTCCCGAACCCGACCCGGACTGTCGTCATCGTTGTGTCCGAATCATCCCCAAACATCTACAAAACATCTCCGTTTTGTTAATTGGACTTCCAAACCTATTTTTTTCTCGACCGTCCAATTCCGATCGAAGGGTCCAAACCTACTCCTTTTGTCCCTATAAATAGACCACCTCTTTCCAAATCAGACCAAAACCTAATTTCTAGGGATCCACCCCTGCCCAATCCCCGCCGCCGCCAGTCAACCACCCCTCTTCTTCCTCGGGATCCCTCCCGATCCACTCACCCGCCTTCTCGAATCCCCATCCATCCGGTCCAAATTCTTCGAGCAACCCACTCCCTCCATCGATCCACCGTAGGAGGGCGATTGCTCCCCTGCCTCCCGCGATCCCTGCTCATCCCGAGCACACCTGCGAGTGCCGGTCCGAACCCCGCCGTCCTTGTCTGTCCGTCGTGCCGCCGAGGCCCTGCTTCTCTGTCTCCCTCCAGCCACAGTCGCGCAAGCGCCCCTGCTCCACCCATGCAAGCTGCAGCTCATCGGAGTCAGCAGATGAGGGTTGCTTTCCCTTTACTCTTTCTTTTCTTCCGATTGCTCCCTCCTTCCTCCTCTAATCTCCCTCCCTTTCCTGTTCGTTTTCTTCTCTGTCAGGAAACGGTCGAAGCTCGCCCTCTGCTGCCATGGCCGCACCAACCGCAAGCCGTCGCCGGATCCGCCTCCATCGGCCTGTGTTCGAAGCGGCACCGCCGGGATCCGCTCGCCACCTTGTCGACCTGCAGCTTCCCGTGCCTGCCGGCCCCGCCGCAAGTCCCCAGCGCTGCCTCCTTCTGTTCGAGCGAGGGAGACGAGCGGCGACTCTTCTGCATCGAGCCGCTCTGACTCGAGCGCTCGCGTTGACCCAGCGCTCGCTGACCGTGCCCAGCTCCACCTCAGCCCGCGACCAGCAGCGCGCGTCGACCGGCCCAGCTTTGCCTCTGCCAGGCTCTCCTCCAGCAAGGCCCCTCGAAGCCCAGCCGTCTGCCTCGTCCAGCCCAGCACCAACCGGGCCAAGCCCAATGTGAGAAGCACCCCTCCAGCCCCTGTGCACTGTCAGGCCAGCAAGATTCGGCCCAGTAGTTGTTTTTCTTGGTTCTGTGAATTTGATTTTTAACCAGGGATTTACATATTTGTTGAAAAAACCTTGCACTTCATGCATATAAAAACTCGTCAACCGTGCATCGGATTAAAATGTTTTATATATGAAATATGCTTAGTTTTTCATCTAGTTTCGTGATATGACACTTTCATGCGTGTTTGCAATGTTTAAAATGTTGTTTGCTTAAATTTGCTCCTATGCCATGTTAAAATGATTTAATCCATAACTAATTAACCATAGCTCGGAATTTATTAAACTTTATATGTAAATGGGGTGGAGAAATGCCTAGTTTAACATGGTGCAATTTTCTTGCATGTTTAATAACTCTAAAATTATGTTTAGGACTGAACAGTACCAAATCTAATTTATGCACATGAGGAGTTTCCGGATTTGTTGTTCGTTGCTTCCGGCCTCATTTAACCTTGACTAGATAGGTAGTTTTACTTTGCTTCACCCTCTTGCCATGTTTAACAACATTTAATATTGTTGGGTACATAAACGAGATCGAACTAAATAACTTGATGTGGTGTTCCGTCAATATGCAACCCGTTGCATATTGAGCTCCACTTAACTTGTAGTGTTGTTTGTGAACTTTGCCATGCCACGTATATTTAAACTGGACATGCATCATTCTTGTTTGCGCATCATGCCATGTCTATGTGGTGGTTGTTTACTAGGTTGTTTTCTCTTTTTCGGTGTTGCTTCTTTGGGTTGGTTCTGATAACGTCGTGTGTGAGGATCCGTTCGACTACGCCCGTTTGTCTTCTTCATGGACCCGTTCTTCTTCCTTGCTGGATTTCAGGCAAGATGACCATACCCTCGAAATCACTTCTATATTTGCTTGCTAGTTGCTCGCTCTTTTGCTATGCCTATGCTGCGATCCCTACCACTTGCTTATCATGCCTCCCATATTGTTGAACCAAGCCTCTAACCCACCTTGTCCTAGCAAACCGTTGTTTGGCTATGTTACCGCATTGCTCAGCCCCTCTTATAGCGTTGTTAGTTGCAGGTGAAGTTTGAAGTTTGTTCCTTGTTGGAACATGGAGATGTTGTTCCTTGTTGGAACATGTTTACTTGTTGGGATATCACAATAACTCTTATTTAATTAATGCATCTATATACTTGGTAAAGGGTGGAAGGCTCGGCCTTATGCCTGGCGTTTTGTTCCACTCTTGCCGCCCTAGTTTCCGTCATATCGGTGTTATGTTCCCGGTTTTTGCGTTCCTTACGCGGTTGGGTAATAATGGGAACCCCTTGACAGTTCGCCTTGAATAAAACTCCTCCAGCAATGCCCAACCTTGGTTTTACCATTTGCCTCACCACCACCTACTTTTCCCTTGGGAGTCGCTCTCTCGAGGGCAATCATTATTTTAACCCCCCCCCCCCCGGGCCAGTGCTCCTCTGAGTGGTGGTCCGACCAAGTAGACTGCGAGGCCACCTCGGGGAAACTTGAGGGTTGGTTTTACTCGTAGGATGTCTCATCTGAGTGTGCCCTGAGAACGAGATATGTGCAGCTCCTATCGGGATTTGTCGGCACATTCAGGCGGTGTTGCTGGATTTGTATTACCTTGTCGAAGTTGTCTTGTAGAACCGGGATGCCGAGTCTGATCGGAATGTCTTGGGAGAAGGTTTATCCTTCGTTGACCGTGAGAGCTTATGATGGGCTAAGTTGGGACACCCCTGCAGGGATTTGAACTTTAGAAATCCGTGTCCGCGGTTATGGGCAGATGGGAATTTGTTAATGTCCGGTTGTAGAAAACCTGAAGTTGACCTTAATTAAAATACATCAACTGCGTGTGTAACCGTGATGGTCTCTTTCCGGCGGAGTCCGGGAAGTGAACACGGTGTTGGAGTTATGCTTGACGTAGGTTGCTCTAGGATCACTTATTGATCATAGTTTCTCGATCGTGCCTTGCCTTCTCTTCTCGCTCTCATTTGCGTATGTTAGCCACCATATATGCTAGTCGCTTGTTGCAGCTCCACCTCATACCTTTTACCTTACCCATGAGCTTAAATAGTCTTGATCGCGAGGGTGTGAGATTGCTGAGTCCCCGTGACTCACAGATACTTCCAAAACCAGTTTGCAGGTGCCGATGTTACCGAGCAGGTGACGCAATCAAGCTCAAGGAGGAGCTCGATGAAGATCTTGTTCTTTGTGTTATTTCATTCTAGTTGATCAGTAGTGGAGCCTAGTCGGGACGATCGGGGATCTGTGTAGCTTCTGGGGTAGTCTTCTTTTATTTTGGGTTCCGTAGTCGGACCTTGTGTGTATCTGATTGATGTAAAGCTTTATTCATGTATTTGTGTGAAGTGGCGATTGTAAGCCAACTATGTTTACTTTTCCCCTTATTGTATTACATGGGTTGTTGTGAAGATTACCTCACTTGCGACATTGCTTTCAATGCGGTTATGCCTCTAAGTCGTGCTTCGACACGTGGGAGATATAGCCGCATCGAGGGCGTTACACGTTGGTAATCAGAGCCTTCCCCGACCTTAGGAGCCCCCACTGCTTGATTGAATTAGCAGCCGTTGTTGAGTCTAGAAAAAAATGTTTTGAGTCATTTAGGAATTATATATCGGAGAGTTAGGATTTCTTTTTACTCCTCGGTCCCTTCATCGCTCTTGTAAGGCATCCTGACATAGAGTTTTGACTCTTCTCTTCTCAAATTTCACCAAATTTTATTTTTTTAGGATCACGCGGGTATCTTGAAATCGTTCCGATCGATTTGTGACGAGAACATTGTTCTTGGTGCCTCCTGCCATTTAGGGGTTGTGGCAGTGTCCCGGGGAGTTGAGCTCCAAGGTGTTGTCGTCACAATTTTATCGTTGCAGTTCTGGAATACCCGAGTTTAGTTTCGCCGACATCGAAAATCTCATTTATGCAGTTGTTGGTGAGATAACCTCGACGCCACCCAGTACTGGGGCGGGAGTTCGGGAGTATTGCCATAACTCGTATAACGGATGCTTTTTGAAGGTTGAGGTAGACGATTTCCGAAAGTTTCTTGGTTATGTGTTGAAGGATGGATACAGCTGGATGTAGGATTTGCTAGTTTGGGTGAGATATTATGCTTCCCCCGTATCCCCAACACCTGATTGCATAACCGGAAAATTTCAGGAGTTTATAAGTGGGAATTCAAGTAGCTCTTAGGATATCGTTCTGATGGATGTATGATATGAAATTGGGGTTGGACGTCTAGTGGTCCGCCTATCCACAGTTGGTTTTACAGTGGTCTCGTTGTGTCTTAAAGAGTCCTTGGCTATGCCGACTCGGGGACGCTTCGTATGTCATGTGCACTGCCTTGTACATGATGGTGTTGTACGATCGAGCCCGTGTGGGCCCCACCACGAAAACTTCGGACGAAATCTCTATCATATGTTTGTTCCGGATTATTCTGCAAGCCAATCCTTTGTTTTGTTTTTGAATTGTGGTATTCGAGTTGCTTCGAAGTCAAGTGTGAGTCCATACCTTTTCGAACCGGTGTTCTCATACTCCTATGTGAATACCAAGCCTTCTTGATAATCGAGGTTGTCATGCCAATCCTTTTCACCGGTGTATTTCTCTTCAAGTGGATCCGATCATTTGAACATCCGCAAAATCTAGTATCAGTTCTTCTCAACGGTGTTTGTTTCATCCGTCTCCTAGTTGCCTTTGTTTTTCCCGCCCACCCACCCTTTTTCTTCAAGGACTAAGATTTCTTAATCAAGTATCCATCTTATTGATGTGAAGTCTCTCCATTCCTTTCCGTCAATGTTCTTACCCGGTGATGCTCATGAAGATTCTAACTGAGCCTCAAGTTTATCATTCTTTGTTCTTTTATCTTCCCCGGTGTGTTCAATGCAATCTTTCTATGGTGATCACATCCTTTTTCCTTGTTTCAAATGTGTTCTTATGCCGTTGCACCTCATAATCATTCCCTGCTTGCTATTCAGTTATTCCGGAGTGCTGAAGAAATCTCAGAAGGCTCGTTTTGTCATTCAAGATCCGTTCAACTTATTTCGAGGTTGTTATCTCATTCAAGCCATTTTTTTACTAACCGGTGTATTCTCCCTTTCAAGTAATCCTTCTAAGGTGTTTCTTCTCAGTGGGCCCTAACCCACAGGTCTTTTTCCAGGATCTTACCTGACTCTTCTTATTTTCCCGGAGCGATTATCAAATCTTTTAAGTTTGACGTAAGAATGAATTATCATCAGTCAAATGTCTTTCTCCAAGATCGGTTTAAATCTTTTTCATCGTTGGCTCAATATCTTCGCTTTTGATTCTTCCGTAGTGCCTCCACAACTTTTGTTGGTTTTTCTCGTTGCCATTCTTAGGTCTTGAAGACCGAAGAAGAGTTTTACATCCATATTTTATCCGTTCTCTCAGAGATTCGTGGTTCTAGTTCGAGACCATCCTCTCATAATTGTTTTCGATTTTCAGAATTCTTTTCATCCTTCCGGAGCAATTCAAGAGTGTTCTCAGTTTGTTATCCGGAGTCGATCAGTTCAGGTTTATTCATTCTCAGCTTTCAGTTATCATTCTGCAATCTTACCGGTGCTTCGTTCAAGTGATCTCTAATCGGCTCATGATCTCTTTGTTCTCATGTATCTAAGTCCCCTCAAGTATCATCATTCGTTCTCTAATTCTTCCCGGTGTTTCTTTATCTTTTCTTCAATCATTTTCAATTCTTACGGTGGTTCGTTCAAGATTTATATTCCTTCATTATCATATCAATGTATTCGTTGGTTAAATCCTACCGGTGGTCCATTGAGTTTGTGCGATATCTCTCTTAATTTTTCTACGAGAATAAGTAATATGCCAAATCCATTGTTTGTCATCAATTTAATTGATGAAGGATAAGCATAATGTAAATCTTATTCTTGTTTCATCGAGTTTATTTTTTTCCTGCTTTCCGGAGTGGTTCATCATTTCACATTCTCGGTTCGAGATGCGTGATCTTTTCTTTCCTAGAGTTCCAAGCTCTAATTATCACGGAGATCCATCTAAATCATTGCAAGGATTCACCTTGTGTTTTCAATTTCTCTTTCTTTTCATTCCTTTGTTTACCGAAGTTCTTCATGGAGGTTCTACATGATGGTTCATCAAGGATCTAATTCCTTCTCGAAGTGTTCATCAAGATTCTTTTCAGAGGAGCTCAAGCATTCTTCATCTTGCAATCCGGAGTGCAATTTCTTTCTACCGTATCTTTGGAGGTGGTATTATGTCATTCTTGATAATTTGAGTTCATGTTTCATGATTCACATGTTATTAAGAATGAGGTATTTTAAATCCATCAATCTCGTCATTGGAGTTACCTTGGGTTATATTTCACCTAAAGCTTTCCCTAAGGATTGTTGCTATTAATGGTGATAATATATGATCCTAGTGCTTCATCTATCCTCCCGGTGAAATAACTTTCTCGTCTCCTTGTCCATATCAATTCAATTCTTCTTCCCGTGAGTGGCAGGTTGTCACCTCATAATCTGAGATGTATTCCATAAGACCATATCAAGATTATTCTTTTCGTTGTTGGTTTTCCAACAATTCCGTTCGACCCTTCTCCTAAAGATGACTTTTCAAGCTCTTTTGTGGCAGAAGTTGGCTTCTTCTTCTCCATTCTCCTATTTCAATTATCTATCTTCTATTCTTTTGTTCCGGGGGCATTGTCATGTTTCTCTTTTCAATCCATCATCTCGTTTTGTCAAAGATCATGTTCTTTTCGTGCTTATCCATTTAACCGGAGTGTTGTGCCCTTTTGCTCAAGTTCTTTTCGCCTTATCGAGCCTTGCATCTCTTTTCAACCGGTGTGCTGTCTGAGATCTTTCTTACCCCTTTGTGCCACTCTTTCAATAATTCCGGAGGTAGTGTGTTGTTGATTTCATCAAGTATCCTCTCATCTTGTCAAGTTCTTGTTAATTCCTTCCATTTTCAGTCAGAGTGTTGTCCAAATTATATCATTCTTAATCCTTCTCTATCTTGACTTAACCGGAGTGGTTTCAATATATATCTTGCCCTTCAACCTCAAGGTTTTTCGCAATGTTCTTTGTCCCTCTTTTCTAACGGAGTGTTTTCGACTTTGTTCACCTTCGTTGTATTTTTTTCTCGAATTTGTTCAACCTCGCAAGGTTCTTTGGTTTCACTCGTTTGTCAAAGAAGCAACTTAGTTTTACCTCTTCTCTTTCTCTTCCGTTTTTCCCTCCGGTGTCATTCTAGATCTCGGGACGAGATCCTCTCGTAGTGGTGGAGTGTTGTAACGCCCCGAGACCATTGCGCCAGGTGTCGTCCAGTTATTCGCTGTTGTTGCCATGTCATTCTCTTGCGTGTTGCATCTTGTCATGTCATCATGTGCATTGCATCATCATGTTTTCAAAACCTGCATCCGTCCGGGTTCTCCCAGTTCCTTGTGAATTGCATCATGTGCATTGCATCATGTGCATTGCATCATCATCATGTGAATTTGTTGATGGATCTCCGTGCATTGCATCATCATCATGTGAATTTGATTTTTAACCAGGGATTTACATATTTGTTGAAAAAACCTTGCACTTCATGCATATAAAAACTCGTCAACCGTGCATCGGATTAAAATGTTTTATATATGAAATATGCTTAGTTTTTCATCTAGTTTCGTGATATGACACTTTCATGCGTGTTTGCAATGTTTAAAATGTTGTTTGCTTAAATTTGCTCCTATGCCATGTTAAAATGATTTAATCCATAACTAATTAACCATAGCTCGGAATTTATTAAACTTTATATGTAAATGGGGTGGAGAAATGCCTAGTTTAACATGGTGCAATTTTCTTGCATGTTTAATAACTCTAAAATTATGTTTAGGACTGAACAGTACCAAATCTAATTTATGCACATGAGGAGTTTCCGGATTTGTTGTTCGTTGCTTCCGGCCTCATTTAACCTTGACTAGATAGGTAGTTTTACTTTGCTTCACCCTCTTGCCATGTTTAACAACATTTAATATTGTTGGGTACATAAACGAGATCGAACTAAATAACTTGATGTGGTGTTCCGTCAATATGCAACCCGTTGCATATTGAGCTCCACTTAAATTGTAGCGTTGTTTGTGCACTTTGCCATGCCACCTATATTTAAACCGGACATGCATCATTCTTGTTTGCGCATCATGCCATGTCTATGTGGTGGTTGTTTACTAGGTTGTTTGCTCTTTTTCGGTGTTGCTTCTTTGGGTTGGTACTGATAACGTCGTGTGTGAGGATCCGTTCGACTACGCCCGTTTGTCTTCTTCATGGACTCGTTCTTCTTCCTTGCTGGATTTCAGGTAAGATGACCATACCCTCGAAATCACTTCTATATTTGCTTGCTAGTTGCTCGCTCTTTTGCTATGCCTATGCTGCGATCCCTACCACTTGCTTATCATGCCTCCCATATTGCTGAACCAAGCCTCTAACCCACCTTGTCCTAGCAAACCGTTGTTTGGCTATGTTACCGCTTTGCTCAGCCCCTCTTATAGCGTTGTTAGTTGCAGGTGAAGTTTGAAGTTTGTTCCTTGTTGGAACATGGAGAAGTTGTTCCTTGTTGGAACATGTTTACTTGTTGGGATATCACAATAACTCTTATTTAATTAATGCATCTATATATTTGGTAAAGGGTGGAAGGCTCGGCCTTATGCCTGGCGTTTTGTTCCACTCTTGCCGCCCTAGTTTCCGTCATATCGGTGTTATGTTCCTGGATTTTGCGTTCCTTACGCGGTTGGGTAATAATGGGAACCCCTTGACAGTTCGCCTTGAATAAAACTCCTCCAGCAATGCCCAACCTTGGTTTTACCATTTGCCTCACCACCACCTACTTCTCCCTTGGGAGTCGCTCTCTCGAGGGTCATCATTATTTTAAACCCCCCCCCCCTCCCGGGCCAGTGCTCCTCTGAGTGTTGGTCCGACCGAGTAGACTGCGGGGCCACCTCGGGGCAACTTGAGGGTTGGTTTTACTCGTAGGATGTTTCATCTGAGTGTGCCCTAAGAACGAGATATGTGCAGCTCCTATCGGGATTTGTCGGCACATTCGGGCGGTGTTGCTGGATTTGTATTACCTTGTCGAAGTTGTCTTGTAGAACCGGGATGCCGAGTCTGATCGGAATGTCTTGGGAGAAGGTTTATCCTTCGTTGACCGTGAGAGCTTGTGATGGGCTAAGTTGGAACACCCCTGCAGGGATTTGAACTTTCGAAAGCCGTGTTCGCGGTTATGGGCAGATGGGAATTTGTTAATGTCCGGTTGTAGAAAACCTGAAGTTGGCCTTAATTAAAATACATCAACCGCGTGTGTAACCGTGATGGTCTCTTTCTGGCGGAGTCCGGGAAGTGAACACGGTGTTGGAGTTATGCTTGACGTAGGTTGCTCTAGGATCACTTATTGATCATAGTTTCTCGATCGTGCCTTGCCTTCTCTTCTCGCTCTCATTTGCGTATGTTAGCCACCATATATGCTAGTCGCTTGTTGCAGCTCCACCTCATACCTTTTACCTTACCCATGAGCTTAAATAGTCTTGATCACGAGGGTGTGAGATTGCTGAGTCCCCGTGACTCACAGATACTTCCAAAACCAGTTTGCAGGTGCCGATGTTACCGAGCAGGTGACGCAATCAAGCTCAAGGAGGAGCTCGATGAAGATCTTGTTCTTTGTGTTATTTCATTCTAGTTGATCAGTAGTGGAGCCCAGTCGAGACGATCGGGGATCTGTGTAGCTTCTGGGGTAGTCTTCTTTTATTTTGGGTTCCGTAGTCGGACCTTGTGTGTATCTCGTTGATGTAATGCTTTATTCATGTATTTGTGTGAAGTGGCGATTGTAAGCCAACTATGTTTCATTTTCCCCTTATTGTATTACATGGGTTGTTGTCAAGATTACCTCACTTGCGACATTGCTTTCAATGCGGTTATGCCTCTAAGTCATGCTTCGACACGTGGGAGATATAGCCGCATCGAGGGCGTTACACCAAAGGCCTTGTGCTACCCCGCATCAAAAGTTTAGTACCACCTCGCTAGCTGAGAGAGCTCGAGGGTGGTTTATAAGCACTGCTGCGCCCACCCTCTCGAGCTCCTCTCAATTGTCGACTTTCGGACCTAACCGTACGCTGTGTGCCTGTGGGCCTACTGGGCCTCCAGCGGGCCTAAATCCTAGCCCATGGTAGGGTTTCTAATCGTATTCAGGCCGTGGGGGCCCGGTAAGTGGCACTTTTTTGTTTTCTTTGTTGCTTTATTTATTTTATTTTGTTTCTACTTACAACAAAATGCTTATTGTTGCTTTTTTATTTATTTTATTAAAGTTTATATTTAATTATTTTTCTTTTAGGTCACAAAAATTATATACTTTCTGTTAGTGCCATTAGTTTGCAAATTTGTTTTTTGTTTTCTTTGTTGCTTTATTTATTTTATTTTGTTTCTACTTAAAACAAAATACTTATTGTTGTTTTTTATTTATTTTATTAAAGTTTATTTTTAACTATTTTTCTTTTAGGTCACAAAAATGATAAACTTTCTGTTAGTGCCATTAGTTTTCAAATTAGTTTTTTTGTTTTCTTTGTTGCTTTATTTATTTTATTTTGTTTCTACTTACAAAAAAATATTTATTTTTTCTATTTTTATTTATTTTATTAAAGTTCATTTTTAATTCTTTTTGCTTTAGGTCAGAAAAATTATAAACTTTCTGTTAGTGCCATTAGTTTTCAAATTTGAATAGTTAAAATTTGAATTCTTTGAAATTTGAGTGAATCACAAGTTTGTGATTAACTTTACTATAAAAATAGTTTTTTCCATTTTTTTGTTTTGTTTTTTGCATTATTTATTTTCTTTTATTTTTTGCTTTATTTTTTAATTCTTTTTGCTTTTAGGTCAGAAAAATTATAAACTTTCTGTTAGTGCCATTAGTTTTAGAAAAATTATAAACTCTCTGTTAGTGCCATTAGTTTTCAAATTTGAATAGTTAAAATTTGAATTCTTTAAAATTTGTGTGAATCACAAGTTTGTGATTAACTTTACTAAAATAAATAAATGAGCATAGATGCGCTTATAGAGAAAATTCAACCTAAATTCATAGTAAATTTCTATGAATTTCAGAGAAATTCACTCTGAATTTAGGTCAAATTTCCTGTATAAGGGCATCTATTTTCACTTTGAGAGGAGCTCAACAAGGCAGAGAGGGAAGGGCTTATAAACCGGTGTGAGCGCCCTTCGGTTGGTGAGGTGGGACTAAACTCTGACCGCAACGAGGACCAACCCTTTAGTCCCGGTTTGTGGCACAAACCGGGACTAATGGTCATGGGCCAGGGGCGAGGTGCATTGGTCTCGGTTCGTGCCACGAACCGGGACCAATGCCCCCTTTAGTCCCGGTTGGTGGTACCAACCAGGACCAAAGGCCTTGTGCTGCCCGCGTCAAAAGTTTAGTAGCACCTCGCTAGCTGAGAGAGCTCGAGAGTGGTTTATAAGTGCTGCTGCGCCCACCCTCTCGAGCTCCTCTCAATTGTAGGCTTTCGGCCTAACCATACGATGTGTGCCTGTAGGCCTCCTGGGCCCCCTACGGGCCTGAATCCTGGCCCATGGTAGGGTTTCTAGTCGTATTCAGGCCGTGGGGGCCTAGTAGGTGGCACTTTTTTTGTTGCTTTATTTATTTTATTTTGTTTCTACTTACAACAAAATACTTATTGTTTCTATTTTTATTTATTTTATTAAAGTTTATTTTAAATTATTTTTATTTTAGGTCACAAAAATTATAAACTTTCTGTTAGTGCCATTAGTTTTGAAATTTCAATTCTTTGTTATTTGCGTGAATCACAAGTTTGTGATTAAATTTACTATAAAAATAGTTTTTCCTAGTTTTTTGTTTTTGTTTTTTGCATTATTTATTTTCTTTTATTTTTTGCTTTATTTTTTAATCCTTTTTGCTTTTAGGTCAGAAAAATTATAAACTTTCTGTTAGTGCCATTAGTTTTAGAAAAATTATAAACTTTGTGTTAGTGCCATTAGTTTTCAAATTTGAGTAGTTAAAATTTGAATTCTTTGAAATTTGTGTGAATCACAAGTTTGTGATTAACTTTACTATAAAACTATTTTTCCAGTTTTTTTGTTTTGTTTTTTGCATTATTTAATTTCTTTTATTTTATTTTTTAATTTTTTTTGCTTTTAGGTCAGAAAAATTATAAACTTTCTGTTAGTGCCATTAGTTTTAGAAAAATTATAAACTTTCTGTTAGTGCCATTAGTTTTCAAATTTGAATAATGGTATGACGAGGGCCGAACCATAAGACATTAAAGCATTTCAAATGAACTCTAAAAAAGTTGAAAGTTGGCATGATATCATAATTTTACCCACATAGCATGTCATGTACGAAACGGACAATGGTATCATAGTCGTCTGTTACAAAGTTGGCATGGTATCATCATAATAGTTGCGGGAGAAAGTCTTCACTTTTTCTTCGCTTGTTTCATTTGCTTATTGCGCCGTAACCATGGATAATCTTCATTGTTTATCAGGATGCTTGGGTCAGCCTTGACTTTGAAGGGAGGAATTTCATGAAACATTTCATAATCTTCAGACATGTCTGTCTTGCCCTCCACTCCCACGATGTCCCTTTTTCCTGAAAGAACTATGTGGCGCTTTGGCTCATCGTATGATGTATTCGCTTCCTTATCTTTTCTTTTTCTCGGTTTGGTAGACATGTCATTCACATAGATAACCTGTGCCACATCATTGGCTAGGACGAACGGTTCGTCAGTGTACCCAAGATTTTTCAGATCCACTGTTGTCATTCCGTACTGTGGGTCTACCTGTACCCCGCCTCCTGACAGATTGACCCATTTGCACTCAAACAAAGGGACCTTAAAATCATGTCCGTAGTCAAGTTCCCATATGTCCACTATGTAACCATAATATGTGTCCTTTCCCCTCTCGGTTGCTGCATCAAAGCGGACATCGCTGTTTTGGTTGGTGCTCTTTTGATCTTGGGCAATCGTGTAAAATGTATTCCCATTTATCTCGTATCCTTTGTAAGTCAATACAGTCAAAGATGGTCCCCTGGACAACAAGTATAGCTCATCACAAACAGTGTTGTCACCTCTGAGACGTGTTTCCAACCAACTTCTGAAAGTCCTGATGTGTTCACATGTAATCCAGTCATCGCACTGCTCCGGGTGTTCGGAGCGCAGACTGTTCTTGTGTTCATCGACATACGGGGTCACCAAGGTAGAGTTCTGTAGAACTGTGTAGTGTGCTTGAGACCAAGAATATCCGTCCTTGCATATTATTGAGTCCCCTCCCAACGTGCCTTTTCCAGTCAGTCTCCCCTCATACCGCGATTTAGGGAGACCTATCTTCTTAAGGCCAGGAATGAAGTCAACACAAAACCCAATGACATTCTCTATTTGATGGCCCATGGAGATGCTTCCTTCTGGCCTAACACGATTACGGACATATTTCATTAGGACTCCCATGAACCTCTCAAAGGGGGGCATATTGTGTAGAAATACGGGCCCCGGAATGACAATCTCGTCGACTAGATGAACTAGGACGTGCGTCATGATATTGAAGAAGGATGGTGGGAACACCAGCTCGAAACTGACAAGACATTGCGCCACATCACTCCTTAGCCTTGGTATGATTTCTGGATCGATCACCTTCTGAGAGATTGCATTGAGGAATGCACATAGCTTCACAATGGCTAATCGGACGTTTTCCGGTAGAAGCCCCCTCAATGCAACCGGAAGCAGTTGCATCATAATCACGTGGCAGTCATGAGACTTTAGTTCTGGAACTTTTTCTCTGGCATATTTATTATTCCCTTTATATTCGACGAGAAGCCAGTCGTGACCTTCATAGTGAGTAGGCATTCAAAGAAGATTTCTTTCTCTTCTTTCGTAAGAGCGTAGCTGGCAGGACCTTCATACGGCTTCGAAGGCATGCCGTCTTTTTCGTGCAAACGTTGCAGGTCCTCCCGTGACTCAGGTGTATCTTTTGTCTTCCCATACACGCCCAAGAAGCCTAGCAGGTTCACGCAAAGGTTCTTCGTCACGTGCATCACGTCGATTGACGAGCGGACCTCTAGGTCTTTCTAGTAGGGTAGGTCCCAAAATATAGATTTCTTCTTCCACATGGGTGCGTGTCCCTCAGCGTCATTCAGAACAGCTAGTCCGTCGGGACCCTTTCCAAAGATTACGTGTAAATCATTGACCATAGCAAGTACGTGATCACCGGTATGCATGGCGGGATTCTTCCGGTGATCTGCCTCGCCTTTGAAATGCTTGCCTTTCTGTCGACATTGATGGAGGGTCGGAAGAAATCGACGATGGCCCAGATACACATCCTTTCTGCATTTGTCCAGGTATATACTTTCAGTTTCATCTAAACAGTGCGTGCATGCGTGGTATCCCTTGTTTGTCTGTCCTGAAAGGTTACCGAGAGCGGGCCAATCGTTGATGGTTACAAACAGCAACGCGTGCAATTTAAATTCCTCATGTTTGTGCTCATCCCACGTACGTACACCGTTTTCATTTCACAGCTGTAAACGTTCTTCAACTAATGGCCTTAGGAACACATCAATGTCGTTGCCGGGTTGCTTAGGGCCTTGGATGAGAACTGGAATCATAATGAACTTCCGCTTCATGCACATCCAAGGAGGAAGGTTATACATATATAGAGTCACGAGTCAGGTGTTGTGATTGCTGCTCTGCTCCCCGAAAGGATTAATGCCATCCGTGCTTAAACCAAACCATATGTTCCTTAGGTCACTTGCAAACTCAGGCCAGTACTTTCTCTCGAATTTTCTCCACTGCGACCCGTCAGCGGGTGCTCTCAACTTCCCGTCTTTCTTACGGTCCTCACTGTGCCATCGCATCAACTTGGAATGCTCTTCGTTTCTGAACAGACGTTTCAACCGTGGTATTATAGGAGCATACCGCATCACCTTCGCAGGAACCCTCTTCCTGGGGGGCTCGCCGTCAACATCACCAGGGTCATCTCGTCTGATCTTATACCGCAATGCACCGCATACCGGACATGCGTTCAGATCCTTGTACACACTGCGGTAGAGGATGCAGTCATTAGGGCATGCATGTATCTTCTGCATCTCCAATCCTAGAGGGCATACTTCCTTCTTTGTTCCGTATGTACTGTCGGGCAATTCGTTATCCTTTGGAAGCTTCTTCTTTAATATTTTCAGTAGCTTCTCAAATCCTTTGTCAGCCACAGCATTCTCTGCCTTCCACTGCAGCAATTCCAGTACGGTACCGAGCTTTGTGTTGCCATCTTCGCAATTGGGGTACAGCCCTTTTTTGTGATCCTCTAACATGCGATCGAACTTCAGCTTCTCCTTTTGACTTTCGCATTGCGTCCTTGCATCGACAATGACCCGGCGGAGATCATCATCATCGGGCACATCGTCTGGTTCTTCTTGATCTTCAGCAGCTTCCCCTGTTGCAACATCATTGGGCACATCGTCTGGTTCCTCTTGATCTTCAGCAGCTTCCCCCGTTGCAGCATCACCGTATTCAGGGGCACATAGTTGTCATCGTCCTCTTCTTCTTCACCGTCTTCCATCATAACCCCTATTTCTCCGTGCCTCGTCCAAACATTATAGTGTGGCATGAAACCCTTGTAAAGCAGGTGGGAGTGAAGGATTTTCCGGTTAGAGTAAGACCTCGTATTCCCACATTCGGTGCATGGACAACACATAAAACCATTCTGCTTGTTTGCCTCAGCCGCATCGAGAAACTCATGCACGCCCTTAATGTACTCGCGGGTGTGTCTGTCACCGTACATCCATTGCCGGTTCATCTGCGTGCATTATATATAATTAAGTGTGTCAAAAACCATTACAGAACATCATGAATAGATAATTAAGTGACCAAATTAATAGAAGTCCATCATCACATTAAAACCAAAGTACATACATAGTTCTCATCTAACAACATATAGCTCTCCAGAGCATCTAATTAATTAAACCATACATTGAAACTATGTAAAACATTTCAATGCGAAAACAAATGCGATCATAATCGCAACCAAGGTAACAATTGATCCAACAGCATAATGATACCAAGCCTCGGTATAAATGGCATATTTTCTAATCATTCTCATCTTCAACCGCATTGCATCCATCTTGATCTTGTGATCATCGACGACATCCGCAACATGCAACTCCAATATCATCTTCTCCTCCTCAATTTTTTTTATTTTTTCCTTCAAGTAATTGTTTTCTTCTTCAACTAAATTTAACCTCTCGACAATAGGGTCGGTTGGAATTTCCGGTTCAACTACCTCCTACATAAATAAAATCTATGTCACGTTGGTCGGCATAATTGTCATAAACAATAAATGAACCAAATAGTTATAAAAAGATAATATATACCACATCTGAATCATAGCCAGGACGAGGGCCGACGGGGGTGGATACCAAAACCATCGCATTATATAATAACAAGCAATAATAAAAGTAAGAAAATTAGACAAGTATCTATCTAAAGTAAGAATTTTGAAAGAAGATAAGAACAAGAGGCTCACCATGGTGGTGCCGGCGACGAGATTGGCGCGGGCGATCGACGGCGGTGAAGACGGGAATGAGACGTGACGGGCCGCTAAACCTAGACAAATCTCGAGGAAAATGAAGCTTTGAGGTTGAGCTTCGAGAGAAAGTTTAACTAGTGTGGCTCGGGCATTTCATCGAACATCTCATGTGCATAGGAGGTGAGCTAGAGCACCACAAAGCCCTCCCTCGCCGGCCAGAGAAAAACAGAGCACTAGAGTGCTCTGCTCGCGGGCGAGGGGTATATATAGGCACCTCATTGGTCCCGGTTCATAGCATGAACTGGGACTAAAGGGAAACCTGTTGTCCCGGTTCAAGCCACCAACCGGGACCAATGGTGGTGGGCCAGGAGCGAGGCCCATTGGTCCCGGTTCGTCCCACCAAGCGGGACCAAAGGGGCCAGACGAACCGGGACCAATGCCCCCACGAGGCCCGGCAGGCCCCTGGCCTCACGAACCGGGACCAATGCCCCCATGGGTCCCGGTTCTGGACTGAACCGGGACTAATGGGCTGACCCGGCCTGAACCAAAGCCTTCTTTTCTACTAGTGCAACTCCTTCTTTAGGAGTAGAGATAAAACAGAAAAAAGAAACCAAAAAAGAAAACATAGAATAAAAAAGGAAACTAAAAACACGCGCACACGTCAAATGAGCCGAACAACTTTGATTATAGTTAATGTTTTTGGTAAGATTTGACTTGATTTGGGTAGAAGTAATGAAAGGCATGAAAAGTTTGGATTTAGTTGAGATTTTCTTAAGATTTGATTTAGTGAGATTTGACTTGATTTCCAATGCCGACAGCAAATTCCTTCGATATATGTCTGTTTTTGTGTAGGGACGTGGTCCGCCGACATGATACGGGAGAGCGCGATCCAACGCTAATTGCAAATTATCCAGCTGGGAGAAGAAAAGGTACGTCGACCATGCATGTGGTGGAATATTTGTGTGCTGGAAGGAGAGAGAAGAGGGGAACCATGCATATGCTAATGGAAGGAGAGAGAGAAGAGAGGAACTATGCATGTGATTGGTCAATTGCATGTCCGACTCTGATAAAACTCCCACACGTTTGTTTCTAAAATACCGGAATTTGGATGTCCGGACAACGCAGACTTATACAGGTCTCATTGAATTGCAAAAGGAACCAATGTGTTTCGCGCGCTCAGTGCACCAGTAACGCCACACTGCCCACAGGTTCATATCTGCGTTTGCGGCGGCAGTGGTATACGTAGAGATACAATAACGAGGACTCTGGAAACTGCAGCGTCTTTCATGGCAGACCGGTAACGCGTTCGTTCCTACTGAGTACACCGCACGTCTGCGCGGTCACATTTACAGCCAAATCCCAAGAGTCGTTCGTATACATACAGATACAGGGGAGGGAAGCGAGCCCTGCCGGAAACGAAACACCATTCGTCGCTCCCTCGCCTCCCATCAGCGCGCACTAGTCCTTCCCTGCCTCCTCCTCTTCTCGGGCGCGCGCCGCCTCTGCCTCGGCAACGACAGCAAACACCGGCTAGCCAGCCAAGAAAGAGGCGCCGACATGGCCATCCCGCTCCAGGCGAAGAAGCAGCAGGAGAACGGAAGCAAGGGCGGCCAAGGCAGCGACGTGGACGGCGGCGACGACAACCCTTCGGCGGCGGAGGAGCTGCGGGAGCTGTGGCGCATGGCGGCGCCAATCACAGCGCTCAACTGCGTGGTGTACCTGCGCGCCATGGTGTCCGTGCTCTGCCTGGGCCGCCTCGGCCCGCTTGACCTCGCCGGCGGCGCGCTCGCGATCGGGCTCACCAACATCACTGGCCACAGTGTGCTCTTCGGCCTCGCGTCCGGGTTGGAGCCGCTCTGCGCGCAGGCCTACGGCTCCCGCAACTACGACCTGCTCACGCTCTCCCTCCACCGCGCCGTGCTGCTGCTCGCCATCGCCGCCGTCCCCATCGCGCTGCTCTGGCTCAACGTCGGCCCCATCCTGGTCGCGCTCGGCCAGGACCCGGCCATCTCCGCCTCCGCCGCCGCATACGCCGCGTGGGCGCTCCCGGACCTCGCCGCGCTGGCCGTGCTCCAGCCGCTCCGCGTCTACCTTAGGTCCCAGGGCATCACCAAGCCCATGGCCGCCTGCTCCGCCGCCGCCGTCGCGCTGCACATCCCGCTCAACTTTCTCCTCGTCTTCCGCATGGGCTTCGGCGTGCGCGGCGTCGCGGCAGCGCAGGCGCTCACAAACACAAACATGGTGCTCTTCCTGCTCGCCTACGTCCGCTGGGCGGGTGCGTGCGACGACACGTGGAGGGGCTTCGCGCGGCCCGCCGCCGTAGCCAGCGGGCTCGGCGGCCTCGTCCGCCTCGCCGTGCCCAGCTGCATCGGCGTCTGCCTCGAGTGGTGGTGGTACGAGGTCGTCACCGTGCTCGCCGGCTATCTTGCCAACCCCACCGCCGCCGTCGGCGCCGCGGGAGTCCTCATCCAGACAACCAGCCTGATGTACACCGTGCCCATGGCGCTCGCCGCCTGCGTCTCCACCCGGGTAAGAATAAGATTAGGAAAGGACACTAGCCCGCCATTGGTGTCAACTTTCCAAAAGGAAAAAAAATCTTTGATTCGTGAAATGAACACTTGCCCGCCATTGTCATCAACTTTCCACAAAGAATTATTATTATTTTGATTCGTGTCGATCACCCAACTGCAAAATTCCTTTTGGGGTTTCAATCACATCGCATCGCATCGATCGACCGATCCGTTAGTGATGTGGGCGAGAGGTTGTTATATTGCTGGTGATGATGAGTTTGTTGTGAGCATGCATCATCATCCGACGTATCATACGTAGGTTGTGCCGGCACATCCCTCTTGCTCACACATTTTCTGGTGCTCTCTTTCCTTTTTTTTTGCACCTTCTGTTTTGCATGATACGCGACCGATATTCACTTCCGTTTTTGGTCCCATGCATGATTTACGAGACCAAGCTTAATTTTTTCCTCCATTTTTTACGCCATATTTTGGGGTCACTTTGTACCATCTGTTTTCGGAAATGAAGATTTCTTTGCCCTGCATGCATGCTTTTTAAAAAGAAAATCCGATTTTCTTGAGCTAAACTCTGTCAAAACATCCTGTATATTGGGTTCTTTAACACTTCGAAGATGTGAGCTTGTTTTTGGGAGACACCCAAGTCTGTCTAGCTGCTTTGAGCTACTCTTGTCAAAACATAGTTTCATTCAATATCAGTCAGAACAAAAGTTGGATGCACCGCACACACTTGCTTAGCTAGGCTAGCTCCACACATTTGCCCTAGACCTACTTCCAAAACGGCAAAATAAATGTTGCCATGCTTCCGTTGAACCACAAAATATCTTGCAACTATATAGCTGCTAGACGTATAGTACGTAGTTGAGCTTGGGCGTGCTGCCTACATATTTTCCTCTCTTTTCAGTTGAAAAAAAATGTTTAGTTTGTCTACATACTTCAATTTGGGTACATACTGCATACTCTAGTATTTAGAGCATAACATTGAAAAAATTACCTAAAAAACGCACCTGATCGGGTAGACGGAATATTTGGACAGAATTAACTGCCATATATTCCCCTAAGAAAAAGGAAAAACTGACATATATTCCGAGTCCCAAAAGACACACTCCCACGTTCCTTTCTTAGGTAGATTCCCAGGTAGCTAGACTAGACAGCTGCTGTTTTTACCCCAGGTAAAATAGTGCGGGTGAAAAGTTTAGTTTTACTAGTTACAGCGACGAGACACAGAAACGACAAGGTTCGTAGTGGTAGTAAAAGCTTTGCTTGCTTTCTTCTTCTTCCACTGGTCCATGGCATGGCCTCGTCTGGTCTCTTCGTGGCAGAACGCACACAATTGCACCACTGTGCACACATAGCAGCTGAGTTGACCAATCAATGGCCGCTGCAGTAGCTAGCCGCCGGGCCACATGCGGCAGCAGTGCTCCCACTGCTCAGTTGCCGGAAAAGACAAGACCAGCTCCTCACTCCACTGTGGGCACTGTTTGTTTCTGCAGTGCACACCATTTCTGTGTTTGTGTTAATCGATCGAGCTTGTTGAGCTTGAGCAGGGCATGCATGGTGGTTTTTCTGACTTGCATGGTGGGTGGGTGGATGCATGCAGGTGGGCAACGAGCTCGGCGCCGGGAAGCCGCGGCGTGCGCGGATGGCGGCGACGGTGGCGCTGTGGTGCGCAGCGGGCGTGGGCCTCGCGCACGTGGCGTGGACGGCGGCCTTCAGCGCGCAGTGGGTGTCGCTCTTCACCCGGGAGCCGTCGGTGGTGCTGCTGGCGTCGGCGGCGATGCCGCTGCTGGGGCTGTGCGAGCTGGGCAACTGCCCGCAGACCACGGGGTGCGGCGTGCTGCGCGGCACGGCCAGGCCCGCCGTGGGCGCCCGCATCAACCTGCTCTCCTTCTACCTCGTCGGCACGCCCGTGGCGGTGCTGCTGGCGTTCGGGCACGGGCCGCTGTCCGGGTTCCGCGGGCTGTGGTACGGGCTGCTGTCCGCGCAGGCCGCCTGCGTGGCTCTGGTGCTGGTCGCCGTCGTGTGGCGCACCGACTGGCGCGTCGAGGCCATGCGCGCGCGGAAGCTGACCGGCACCGGCGCGGACACGACGGCGACGGCCACCGAGGGGGAGGAGCAGGAGGAGATGAGGCGCCTCGTGGCGGGCAACGGCCTGGAGGCGGACGTCGACGTGTAGCGAGCCGTTCCTTTCGGTGGAACCACCTAGTTTAGCTCTACGTGCGGTGCATCGCGGTGACATGCTAAAATTAAGCCAGACTAGCCATTCCACTCGTAGGGCAGGCATAGCATATTGCAGCACCGAGTAGCTGGCTAGCTTTAGTTATTGTGGTGAGCCACACAGCTCACAGATTTGCTGCTGCATGCATGCTTGCAGCTGGGCCTAAGCGGTGGTGTGTTCGCATTGAAGTAGTACGGTTGCTGCTTGGAGAAATGGGCTAGCTAGCTAGCAAGCTAATCAAGCTAGAGATCTTGATCGAGCTAAGCAAGTTCATTCCAAGTTACACGCACTTCATTTTCTGTATGGGCTAAACAAGTTCATTAGCGCTTGATTTTGGGATTAATGGGGATGCATGCATGCCTTGAAAAAGAAGCATGGAACCTTTGCATTTGCCATTGCTTTGTGCCGCATACAAGAAAGTTGGGTAATATTGTACTTGGATAGGATGCTAACCTGCACTGAATGTGAAGGATCGAGGAGCTTGCTGTGTGATGATCATATCGGTGTCTCGATCTGATCCTGTTTTATTCCTTTCTCGTGTAAGTGTATCAACTAGCATGGCTTTATGGGAAAGTGGTAGCGGCTTTGCTCGTCATATTCGCCTCCCCTTTGCCGAGGACAACGTATCGCTACGTCTCGCTTTCGCCTTTCTCTCTACCTAGAGCGGGGCCGGCTGAAGCCTTAGCTTGAGCCCGTCTGTCTCACCGTCTTTAGAGCATGGTTAAGGGCCTCTTTGATTCGCACGATTTTGAAAGTGTAAAAATAGGAAAAGTAAGGATTGGAGTGTCATGCCTACTTGAATCCTATAGAATTAGTAAGGAGTGTTTGATTTCACATGAAAAGTAAACGAATTGTAAAAAAAGGTTGGAGTGGATGTTAGATTTACTATAAAATGTAGTACAAAAAATTTCAAAGGAAAAATTCCTATGAGATTTAATCCTATGAATCAAAGGACAAACATAGAGAAAATTCCAAAGAATTTCAATCCTTCGAAAATCCTATTGAATTCCTTTGAATCAAAGGAGCCCTAAGGATGCGTTGGTTACCTGAACTTATATATCTTTCATATTTGCATCTGTGGCTCATAGGAGTCTGGCTGAAATAATGTAGGCTGAAAACCATAGTTCGATTGTTTGGTGCTTGCATTTGTCATTTCTTATCAAAGAGGGGTTTCCCCTTCGAATTCCATTTGGGAAACCAAAAGCGAGCTACAAGCACGAGTCTTAAAAGAGAACCAACAACAGCTACCAGACTACTACTAGATGCAACATGAACCGAAACAGGCATAACTACTTCCCAGCTTGGCGCACCCCAACATAGGGAAATGTCACCACCACGTCCAAGCCAAGATAAACGGGAAAGGTCCTGTCGATTACAAGTTTAGCAGAGAACATCAAAAGCACCCGCAAAAAAAAAAGCTAAAATCCATAGCAGAGGCAAGCCTGAACTAATCAGCGGCTGCATTCGAAGTGAAGATGCATCCATGCCCAGCCTGACTCCTCAAGCTTCATGTAACCTAGGCATGTTATATCTCCACCCCTGCGCTGACTTGTAGACTTCACTTGTTACTCGTTTGTGAAGCTTTGAGCCCAGCTCCAGCTCCTTTTTTTTTTTGCTTCGGTCCTTTACCTGCAAAATAGGCCATGCCACACTCCAGTATGTCATCATTTGGATAAGTGTCATAGGATCAGTATAACTTTTGTTTTCGAAGATAATTGCATTATGACTTTTCCAAATAGCCCAGAGCATAGCCGACAACCTTACCAGAACTAATTTATGTTCTGTTTTCCTAAAAGTTTTGATCCAAATCCCAAAGCATTCCTCAGCTGAAGTGGGAGTGGTTCTTAGTCCAAAAGCACATTTTAATAAGCTCGATAACAATGTCGCCGCCGAACAAGTAAAGCACAGGTGATCTATCTTTTCCTCTCTACCACGAAGTACACATTCCTTAGATCCTCTCCACCCTCTTCTAATCAAAGAATCTTTAGTTAAAATGCTTTTCCTATTCATCAGCCAAAGAAACACTTTGATTTTTGCAGGAACCTTCACCTTCCACAAATTTTTGTGTCGATAGTGTTAGGATGATCTCCACTGCGTGGGCCCAACGGCCCACCGGGCCCTTAGATCCGTGCCCTGATCGGGGGCGCTCAACCCACTATGGGTGACGGGCCCCTGTCACCTGCATTATATAAAGAGGTGGGGGCCGGCGGCTCACATCATGAGATTCGTTGCAGCGCCGTACACCCCACCTACATCCCTACCGATCTAGGGTTAGTGCAGTGCTGATGGGAAGCACCGCCACCGCTACTCTCTACCATCACCGGTAGCCATCCACCATGGCCACTTCGGTGGGTTCATCCACCTATGGAGAAGGTAAACCACAGCAAACCACCGATCTAATCTAGCCTAGTGATCCACAGCATCTATCAATGATATCAGCCATATTGGGTTAGATTTTTTCGGTTGAAAAGAAACAGAGAAATCAAAGCAAAAGAAATTTCATCCCACCAGGAACCCTAGACAGGGCAAAGTACATCACCGGAGAAGGGCCTCGGGCCTCACCGGAAAAGTTGCGCCGCCGTTATGGCCGCGCCGTTCCTCTCGATCCGGACGCGCATCAGCAAGCCGAGGCATCGGACAAAGAACTACCGGAGCCAACTCAACGGTATGCCGGCAAAGAAAAGAAAAAAGACCAAAAAAAGCGAGAAGGGGGGAGCACCGCGGCTCAACCGCTCGACGGCGGCGCGCTCACCCCAAGGGGAACGCACCACCAGCGAAGGGATCGGCAACGGCGCCGCCACTCCATGTCGCCGGGCGCTGCAAGGGAGCAGAGGTGGCCTCGGCCTCGCATCTTTCTCTCTGTCTAAGAAAAAAAGGGGGAAGGGGAAAGTGGAGAATGGTTGCTCGCGCGCCGCCGTGGCGACACTGTCGCCGGCGGCCGACGAGGCCCTTGGCGTCTCTCTCTTTTTCTCTGTCGCAGGAGGCGGAGGAAGAAAGAGATGGAGAAAGGAAAGGAAAGGAAAGGAAAAGGAGAGAGAGAGAGAGAGAGAGGCTGACGCGGCATCCGCCGCCGTCGCCGGCGACCGGGGTGGTCGGCCGGGGCACAGCCCTTTTTGCGTCGCCGTCACGAGAGAGAGACCGAGAGGGGCGTGGGAAACAGAATGGGCTAGGGTTGCGGTCGAGGCTTTCTCTCCCCACAATTTTGTTCAAGCGAAAATAGCTTTGGACCGTCCGATCTATATCGACGGCCAGAAAGAAACCCCTAGCTCCGCCCTGGGCTTTTGGGCCGAAAGCATTTTTGGGCCAGTGGACTGCGGACCATGCCAGAGTGGCTGGCGCCCGCGCCGGTCCTTTTCGGGCCAAAAGAGGAGACGAGCGCTGCCGCGCGCTGGGCTGTGGCCGGCTCGCACGGCGCGGCAGGCCATGGGCCGGTTTTTAGCCCCACTGCGCTGAAAGTTTTTCATTTTTTTTTGTTATTTGTCTAGTTTTGGGCAAATTTCAAATAGTATTTTCTATTCAAATTTAATCCAAAGAAAGTTTGTTTAGTAAATAGCAAAGTAACCATGAAAAGCTTCTGAGAACGAAAATTTTCAGAAAAAGAAAAGTTCATGAATTTTATAAAGAAAAATAATAAAGTCCATGAATTTTTATTAGTCAAAGAAAAGTTTCTGTAAACAGTAAAAGGTTCATGAATTTTTTATTCATGTTTTTCCGCTGCATAAATAATTAATAGTACTCTTTTAGAAAGAAAGAAAAAGTATTATCCTTCAATTAAATTGGAACCAACGGGAAAATTTAATTGGATGAACAGGTTTTTTGAGAGAAGTTTTTTCACTTATGGGTGAAATCAGATTCAGATAGCTTCTGCTATGACAGTACAAAGATATTTGATTAAAGTTTAATTATGGTATTGTTATTTTCTGACCAACGTTGATGATGACAATATTATAATTCAATGAGTCTTATAGTTAAAAGTTCAAATCTCTGATAAATTTTGTATCAAAGTGACCTTTTTTTCCAGAGAATTTGATAAAGACTGAGAAATGTATATTGCTAGTTTCCTGCTGCAATAAAGTTGATGATGATTATTGTTTCTGAGCAAAGTTATTTAATAGAAATACTATC
This sequence comes from Triticum urartu, assembly GCF_056163025.1. Taxonomy (NCBI): domain Eukaryota; kingdom Viridiplantae; phylum Streptophyta; class Magnoliopsida; order Poales; family Poaceae; genus Triticum; species Triticum urartu. The sequence goes on from NC_141876.1 coordinate 594,489,925, forward strand.
ATCACATTGTTCATGAGTTATATGCATTATTTCCATTTCCGCCCAACGGTGATATGAAATTAATGTAGAAGAATGAGTTTTATTCTAATTCTACCACAACGGTGATTTAGAGTATAAAAAGGAAGTTTTAAAAAAGTTTAATGTGCATATTTTTTAACCAGACCAACGTAGGGTTATTATTATGCTCATTATTGTTGATTATTGGCTATGTTTTCTCAGACTAAAAGTTCTTCATGCTTTCATTCGTGAAAGCGAATGGCTGGGTACTTGTGACCCGAAAGATGACCACGAAAGGTCATAACATGAGGGAGTATGTTCTCTCTAAAGAATGGCTTCAAAAGAAAAGAATTCTTGGATATTAATCCAAGAGCAGAAAACAGATAGATCATTGAGAGTCTTGGTTGACGAATGTCTTTCATGTATTCTATATGAAGAAGATTTTTCAGTCAACATGATTTGAGATGAAACAAGCAACATGCGTGTTTAATTTGACCAACGTTGGATTAAGAATGTGTGTCAAAGAGCGTTCGGATTTATTTCTGAATTTGATGATTCCATATGCGGTCAAAAGAGCCAATTCTGGCATTCATGTTCCTTACAGGGAATTACCTGCATAGCGGGAAAGAGGATTATGATAAAACCCGCATGGCGGGGAAAGTCTGGGAAAATACATGCGTAACTGGGTAAAGTTGACATAGTATTATGTCAAAAATCCTATATGTCAGGAGAAATTCTGGTAAAGGACTTATCCTGTATGACAGGAGAAAGATATGATGACTCATGTGCTTAATGTGTCTCACTCTAGGAGAAAAGTATGGAGTAGCTATTATGCTTTCCTAGTATCGACCGTACACCTTATCTGTAATGGTCATTAAGCACTCAATAAATCCAAAGAGATTAAAAGTTACAGATGAACCTAAAGATAAGAATGATATGCAAGTGTGACTTGCAAAAGTACTAATGATAAAGAACTCTGTTGAGTTTCTGAAATGAAATGAGGAAAAAGTACTCCCATACTAGTTAAAAGATAACTTCATTTTGTATGAAGAGATAACTTCATTTCGTGAAGTAATCTGATGAATGAAGTAGATAATCGAAGTTTCCTCAATTCACAAGAGTTATCAATGATTTTCGAAATTGTGGCAGAAAAGTTCTTGCCACATTTCGAGGGGGAGAAAGAAATATGAGATAAATTAAGATTGATGAAACTCCCCTATACTTTAGATAACGTGATGAAGAATGTGATCGTTTGGGGGAGTACGACGGTCATAATCATACCCCTAAAGAAAAGAAATAGTTGTATTTCTGGATCTTTTACAGTTCCGAAAGCAGAGTAAGGAATACTAAGACGGTGCTTGAAGTGCCATAAAGAAGAAAGTTTTAACAGAATAAACCCAAATTATAAAGTTTAAAGATACGCCATTTTGTAGTGAAGATGGAGTAATCTGGGGGAGCATGTTGTATGACCTATACAACACCTGATGTTAGCTCTATAAAGGATGAATGAGTACACATGGATCTTGTGAAACAGGTCCCTGTAGAATTTGTTGCCTCTTGGAAATGAAATACTATATAATTAATTTGCCTCTTGGCAATGACAGAGCAACAACATCACCATATGAAAGAAGTGCCAGTACCTGAGACACTGATGGTCTTAAGGAATGAGAAAATCAGATACTTCTGATTACTATAAAGTCTATGTTAGTGAAATTCAAATGGAGGTTGATCCCACCTCATTTAAAGTGCTCATTCGAGTTTTGAGAAGTGTCTGTTTGTCTAAATGACAAGAGAATATATGAGATGAAATAAGATTTGTGAATCCCAACGATGTTTGGGACTCATAAGTAATTTCCAATGGAGCATAAACAGTAGGCTGTAAAGGGTCTACAAGGTCAATGTGACTCCAAAGGAAATATGTAAAGGTGTAAAACACGACTTAAATCGAAAGGTTTTTGCGCGTTTTGCACTGAATAAATTACAATAAGTGTTGGTAGCACATCATGATCTGAGTTATATCAGATGAAAGCAAAGAACACAGGGGATACTGCCTGAAGAAGTCTTTTATGGACTAAAGCAATCAAATGTTGTTTTGGGTTAAAGAAAATGATAGGACAATTGTATTCGTGCAAAGTTATAGAATGGGAAATTCATTTCCTAATCCTGTGCATGTGGATGACATCCTACTTGCTAGTGGTGATGTCAACCTACTGCAGGGGGAGAAAAGAAGTTCTTGTCCTCAAAGTTCAAAAGAATGTTCTCGGTAGAGTGTCTCTCGTTATAAGTATCGAGATTCACGAAGAAAAGAATAAAAGTGGGTATTAGGGATGTCGAATGGACATGCAAAGAAAGGTCTCTAAAGTATGCATGCAAGAAAACCTACGCCTGTTCTTATAGTCAAGGGTAATAGAACTGGAAACTATGGTGTTCCAAAAGTTGATGAGAAAAGATTGAAAATGGATATGGTACCGTATGCTTTAGTTGTTGGAAGCTCAATACATTACCCTGACACAGTTCACATATCCGGGTTGTTTTGGCAATGTCCAGTCCATATATAGATCACTGGAATGGAGTCAAAGATATCGGCCTCAAGCTGAAAGAAATAAGTGCTCTCAAAAGATTGTGAGTACAAAGACATGACTTGTGAAATTTATAGCGAAATCCAAAATTGTCGCTAACTTTCATACTTGGAGGTTTTTGTGTGGAAAAGCTCCAAAGAATGAAACAATTATCATCAATGTGATGCAAAGATATGTTGTAGCTTGATATGAGGCTGAGGGACAGGCAAAATGGTTAAGGAGACCTGTACCCGGAGTTGATAATGGTTGACAACAGCGATAACCATGTTAAGTAATTCACTCCTATGACAACGAGTCAAGTGTGGTGCCAAACACATTGACACAAAGTTGTACGTTGTTAAGGAGAAAGTCCGGAATTATGTTGAAATGCTTGGAGCATAAAAGCAATAGACAAGTGTTTGCAGATCTGCTTATTAAAGGCTTATCGCCCAGTGTGTTCGGAGAACACACAGTCGACATGGGTTTTATGGTATAGTCTAAAATTTTCAGACAATAAAAGGGCTCAAGGTTAAAGAATTTGTTTCAAAACAGAGAGGTACGTTGTGGCTGTCTGATTCTATCGGCAATTGAGCTGTGACGATGAAACATGTTCTATGTATTGATCTGTTATGAAACGAGTAAAGTAAAAGTATAAGGTCAAAAGTAAAAGTTGAGATCAAGGGGGAGAATGTTAGGATGATCTCCACCGCGTGGGCCCAACGGCCCACCGGGCCCTTAGATCCGCGTCCTGATCGGGGGCGCTCAACCCACTATGGGTGACGGGCCCCTGTCACCTGCACTATATAAAGAGGTGGGGGCCGGCGGCTCACATCATGAGATTCGTCGCAGCGCCGTACACCCCACCTACATCCCTACCGATCTAGGGTTAGTGCAGTGCTGATGGGAAGCACCGCCACCGCTACTCTCTGCCATCACCGGTAGCCATCCACCATGGCCTCTTCGGTGGGTTCATCCACCTATGGAGAAGGTAAACCACAGCAAACCACCGATCTAATCTAGCCTAGCGATCCACAACATCTATCAGATAGTTGCAATTTTCAGTGACCATTTACCTATATAAGGACTTCACTGAGAATTTTTTTATCTCCAGTAAGAGTCCATTAAACTCTATCTCTACCCTCACCCATTTCAACCTCTTCACACCTATTTTTTAAAGCTATTTCATAGTTTCGAAGTTTCTCCATACAAAGCTCTCCTAGATCTAAACACATGCCATCCTTTTGATCTGGGGCAATCATCTTTTAAAGCATGATCATCCACCCAAATATCTTTCCAGAACCTAGTACCTTTCCCGTCCCCTAACTTTTTCTTAGCATACTTGTAAAATATGTCCTTAACTTTTAGGAAACTAGTCCAGAACTGGGAGTCTCCCTGCTTTTTCTTAACTCTGGATATACACTCATCAGGTATGTATTTGCCAAACAAAACAGTTTGCCATAACCCTTCGTCATTTTCCATTTTTTAAAACCATTTTACAAGCAAAGCTATGTTCATAATTTCCATGTTTAAAATTCCCAATCCCCCACAATCTTTAGGGAGACAACATTCTCTCCAATTCACCAAATGGTATTTCTTTTTGTCCTCATCCTCTTGCCATACTAGTCTTGCTTTATAGAAGTCAGCTGTTTTCCTTACACCTACTGGCAAGGGATAAAAGGACATCATAAACAAGGGCATATTAGTCGGACAGGCATGTACTAGAGATATCCTACCAGCTATAGATCACAATAGTCAGCCTGCATATTGCCTCCCTTACATCAAGGCAATAATTTCTGCCCTTTATTTGGTTGCCTGCGTATGGGTGTTTCGATGCAAAAAACACTACTCCCTCCGTCCCGAAATTCTTGTCCTAAATAGTTTAGATATTGGTGTATCTAATATTAAAATATGACTTGATACATTCGTATTTAGACAAATTTAAGACAAGAATTTTAGGATAGAGGGAGTACTTGGTTACACACATAAATTGGTTCCAGTAACTTTAAGTAACCTATGTGATGAGCTTATCATCTACCACCCTAGCAAGTGCTCACTTCATTACATACGATCACAGCAATCACATGAGTAAAACAGACTAGAATCATGACGAAATGGAGAAAGATGATAAAATTCTTCAGCCCACACAGCCTACTATCTTGTCTTAAAACCCCCTCCAAGGAAGCAACCTTGGGAACTTCATCATTTATGTTTTGTTCTTCGAGCAAGCATCGATGCTAGCCATCCTCTGCCTATTGTTTACTCTTAAAACCTCCTAGAAAGGAACTTTTTGGGTAAGGGCATCTCCAACACCAACCAGTAAACCGCCCGGATACGTCCAGACCGCGCTGTCCTGACCGTGGAAGCCATCCAACGCGGTTCTGTATCGGTCCGCGACGCGGTCCGGATGTACTTTCTCCCACAAACCGGGGACAAACGTGGAGGGGCTTTGCGGGAGTCCGGACCGCTGCCAAGCCTTGGCCTACCCAAACCGCCTCCTCCCTCTCGTGTGCACGTTCCCGCCCTCTGCCAGCTGCCTGCATTCATGCTGTTGTAGAGCGCGCTGGTCCACATTGAAGACGGCTCAGGACGGACGCGACCTCTCACTGTCTTCGCCATTGAAGCGGCAAGCCGGCGAGGGCGCCGCCCGCGATGCATCTCCGGTGTCTGCGCCTGTTCAATGTCGGAGACGCGTGACTGGACGGGAGAAGACGGATATCTACCACACTCGTTGAAAGCCCCATCCGTCCGTATGTCGCCATTAAGCAGGCTCACCGCCCGAGAAACTCACTCTGGCACCGCGCACTGACGCGCTTGGACACCTGGCCTCACCGGAATCCGCTATTTAAACGCGGCCATGCCCGACTAACTCCACTGCACAACACAAGCCGCTCCCCGTTCTCCTCACTTGCACTGCATCTGCAATGACTGCAGGCGGCGAAGCTCTGTCGGAGAGACTTTTCACTTAGATGAAGCACGCGGTAGCCGCCCTAGTGGCAGCCTGGCAGAGCCGCCATGCCAGGCGGATCGAGGCTGACTTGCCAGCCAGCTCGCCCAAGGTCTCCGACAACAAGGACGACCCCACGATGGAGACATGCTCTGACAACACCGCCACGGCTCCCACGCCTCTTGTGTATGCCGGCTTCACCATGGAGCAGGAGCAAGCGCACTACAACGTCTCCATGGAGGAGGTGCAGCCTGCGCCAGCACCTTAATTTGTCGGTGTTCCAGTAGGCGCAATAGGAACAGTGCTACAACCTATTTCTCCTGAAGCTTTGTCAGCTTGTCTTTTCCTTTCTTCATCACGATGTCAATCGTCGCTCCGGCCGCTCGGAATTCTTCTTCTCGTCGCCGATGCGTGCGGCAACCTGGTGCTGGCAACCCTGCGGCGGGGTCCAAGTCAAACTCTAGTCCGCAATAGCGGCAAGGTGCTGCCAGAATATTTTTTTCCATATTTAACATGTCAAACTCCAGTTCCCAATCACGGCAAGGCCATCACCGTCGATACCACGGCAGAAGCCGTGGAGGAGAAGCTAGTAGGATCATCTTCAGGCAATGGTAGTGATTGCCCCGGCTCCATTTTATTGAGTCATGTGAATTTGTATGGATTTTGAGATTTATTCCCTTCCTTGCTTCATGTGGAAAAAATATAGTCCGTTCATTGTAGAAAATCCCAACTTGAACAAAGTGGATAGAAAATGATATTTTTGTATCTGTGGATTATATCAAGTAATACTGAATCTTCGGGTCGACGGGTTTCTCATATTGCTTATGACATTTAACCCATTATCCATGTTATTTCTAGGACTTAGAAGATGGTTCCAATGCTTCATCAAAGAGCAAAAAATCTTATCAAGAATGGCATATACAAGGAGCCACCGGATGTATTGATAATGATTAAGATATGCTTTCTTGTTGTATTTGCTTTTCCCTACTCTAAGAATTATGTGCATCATTTAAATTACTACAAATATGTATTAACACAAACAATGTGAGGTTTTTAAATGTTCCAAGAGAGGTTAGGTTTGACAAATTTACACATCGAGAAAAAAATGTTAAATATGATTGATATTGATATCATTATTAGCGTCTTTGCATCTAGGAAGTTAAAGAAAATTTTACAGTAAAATATAAGGGCTCGGGGTTCTCGCTTCGCCCCGGCCCCAGAATCTGGGGACCGGCCATGAGAAACAACATAGGCATGCATGATCACATAAGACAACACATGTTCGTCCTGATTACTATGGTGTCATCCTACCACTGAAAGTTCGACATCAGCGTGAGGGGTTAGTATACACTACAAAGGAAAACCTTATACACAGAAATTTAGCAGTAGCGCGTGTCTAAAATGGGCGCTAGTGCTAAATAGCAGTAGCGCGCGTTCGTAAACCGCGCTACAGATACAATAGTAGCAGTAGCGCGTGCGCATGAAAAAGCGCTACCACTAATATTCCCATTGCTAAAACGATAGGCTACGCATAGCAGTAGCGGCCTTGAGGGAAGCGTGCTACCACTAGGACATAAGTAGCAGCGCGTTTCGCGCGGAGAGCGCTACTGCTAATGGAAATAAAATAAAATGAAAAACAAATGGAAAAGTAAATGAAAAAGAAAGAAATAGAAAAAGGAGAAAAAAAATGTAGAGCAAAATAAATGAGAAAGCGAAAAAAAGGAGAAAGGCGTAGCAGTAGCGTTTGTTCGTAAGAGGCGCTATAGCAAACGTAGCTGCAGCGCGTTTCCTAGACCCCCGCTGTAGAAATAGAAAAGGAAATACGAAAGATGGAGGAAATTACATAGCTATAGCAGTAGGGCGTTTTGTGAAAATCGCTATAGCTAACTTAGCTATAGCACGTTTCGCGAAAAGCGCTACCGTTAAGTTTGACTTAACCAAAAAACCGTTTCCCCCCGGCCACCACTTCTCTCCCAAATCCCTCGACCCACCCCGCCGCCATCTGCCCGATTCGCCGTCGCCCCACTTCACCGACGTCGACGCCCCCGGAGCCACCAGAGTCGCGCGTTGTCGACGCCACCGGAGCCGCCCCAACGCCACCGGAGCCGCGCGACCTCATCAACGCCATCGGAGCCGCAGTCGACGCCATCGGATCATCCCTCGCCACAACTGCCTCCCTCGCCGTCACCGGAGACGCCCCTGCCTCCCTCGCCACCACTGCCTCCCGCGCCACCACCGGAGCCATCCTTTGTAAGCCCCCATGTAACACCCACAATGCGGCTATATCTCCCACGTGTCGGGGCACGACTTAGAGGCATAGCCGCATGGTAGGCATGTCGCAAGAGGGGTAATCTTTACACATCCCATGTACTGAATAAGAAAGGGATAAAGAGTTGGCTTACAATCTCCACTTCACACAAATACAAGTTAAACATACATCATCCAGAGTACAATCAAGGTCCGACTACAGAACCAAAATAAAAGAATACAACCCCAATTGCTAGACCCCCAATCGTCCCAACTGGACTCCACTACTTATCTACCGGAAAAGACACAAGACAACGATCAAGATCTTCATCGAGCTCCCACTTGAGCTCGGTAGCATCACCTGCACTGGTATCATTGGCACCTGCAACTGTTTGGAAGTACCTGTGAGCCACGAGGACTCAGCAATCTCACACCTGCGAGATCAAGACTATTTAAGCTTATGGGTAGGAAAGGGGTAGTGAGGTGGAGCTGCAGCATGCACTAGCATATATGGCGGCTAACATACGCAAATAAGAGCGAGAAGAGAAGCAAAGCAACGGTCGTGAAGCTAGAAGTGGTCAAGAAGTGATCCTGAAACTACTTACGTTCAAGCATAACACAAGAACCATGTTCACTTCCGGACTCCGCCAGAAAGACACCATCACGGCTACACACGCGGTTGATTCATTTTAATTAAGTTAAGTGCCAAGTTCTCTACAACCGGACATTAACAAATTCCCATCTGCCCATAACCGCGGGCACGGCTTTCGAAAGTTCAAACCCTGCAGGGGTGTCCCAACTTAGCCCATCACAAGCTCTCACGGTCAACGAATGATATTCCTTCTAGCGAGAAGACCCGATCAGACTCGGAATCTCAGTTACAAGACATTTCGACAATGGTAAAACAAGACCAGCAAAGCCACCCGATGCGCCGACATCTCGATAGGAGCTACACATATCTCGTTCTCAGAGCACCACCGGATGAGACATCCTACGAGTAAAACCAAACCTTAAGTTTCCCCGAGGTGGCCCCGCAGTCTACTCGGTTCGGACCGACACTTAGACAAGCACTGGCCCGGGGGGGCTTAAAATAAATATGACCCACGGGAGCGCGACTCCCAAGGGAGAAGTAGGTGGTGGTGAGGCAAATGGTAAAACCAAGGTTGGGCCTTGCTGGAGGAGTTTTATTTAAAGCGAACTGTCAAAGGGTTCCCATAACACCCAACCGTGTAAGGAACGCAAAATCAAGGAACATAACACTGGTATGATGGAAACTAGGGCGGCAAGAATGGAACAAAATACCAGGGATAAGGCCGAGCCTTCCACCCTTTACCAAGTATATAGATGCATTAAAGTAAATAAGATATAGTAATGATATCTCAACATATCCATGTTCCAAACATGGACAAACTTCAACTTCACCTGCAACTAGCAATGCTATAAGATGGGCTGAGCAAACCGGTAACATAGCCAAAGAACGGTTTGCTAGGAAAGGTGGGTTAGAGGCTTCACATGGCAATATGGGAGGCATGATAAAGCAAGTGTTAGGTAACGCGGCATAGCAATAGAGCGAGCAACTAGCAAGCAAAGATAGAAGTGATTTCGAGGGTATGGTCATCTTGTCTGAGATCCCGCAAGGAAGAAGAACGAGTCCACGAAGAAGACAAGCGGACGAAGTCGAACGAATCCTCACAAACGCGACGTTATCGGAACTAACCCGAAGAAGCAACACCGGAAAGAGACAAACAAACATGGTAAACAACCCTCACATAATCATGGCATGATGCACAACCAAGTATGATGCATGTCCGGTTTAAAGAGGCATGGTATGGCAAAATGCACAAACCATCCTACAAATTAAGTAGAGCTCAATATGCAACTCCGTTGCATATTGACGAAACACCACGTGACTTATTTAGTTCTCTCTCGTTTAGGTACCCATCAATATTTAATGTTCTTAAACATGGCAAGGGGTGGAGCAAATGAAAACTACCTATCTAGGAAAGTTTAAATGAGGCCGGAACAACAACCAACAATTCTGAAAAATCCCCATATGCAATTTATGGATTTGGTACTGTTCTGCCCTAAACCATATTTTAGAGTTTTTAAACATGCAAGATGAGTGCACCATGATAAACTAGGCATTTTTCTACCCCATTTACATATAAAGTTTGTTAAGTTTGGAGCTACGGTTATTTAGTTATGAAATAAATCATTTTAACATGTCATTAAGCAAATTTAAACAAACAGAATTCTAAACATTTTAAACATGCATGAAAGTTGGATATTATAAAACTAGACGAAATTCTAGTCATATTTCATATATAAAACATTTTAATCCGATGCACGGTTTATTAGTTATGATATGCATGATGTTTGAGGGCTTTTCTGCAAATCTGTTTTTACTGAATAAAAGTGAAAATCGCAGCAGTAGGAAAAAAACACTATGGGACAAATCTGAATGGCCCGATAGCAGCAGTGGGCGCTGGATCTGAAGCTCACCAGGCCTCATGGGCCGGCTGGACGCGAGCTGGGCCGAATTTGGAGGCAAGGATGCGGTCATCAGGCGCTGCGGGACTTGGCGCTGGTGTTGGGCCGGCCTTGCTGCCAAGTGTTTGGGAACGTAGTAATTTCAAAAAATTTCCTACGCACACGCAAGATCATGGTGATGCATAGCAACGAGAGGGGAGACTGTCATCTACGTACCCTTGTAGACCGACAGCGGAAGTGTTAGCACAACGCGGTTGATGTAGTCGTACGTCTTCACGGCCCAACCGATCAAGCACGGAAACTGCAGCACCTCCGAGTTTTAGCACACGTTCAGCTCGATGACGATCCCCGGACTCCGATCCAGCAAAGTGTCGGGGAAGAGTTCCGTCAGCACGACGGCGTGGTGACGATCTTGATGTTCTACCGTCGCAGGGCTTCGCCTAAGCACCGCTACAATATTATCGAGGATTATGGTGGAAGGGGGCACCGCACACGGCTAAGAAAACGATCACGTGGATCAACTTGCGTGTCTAGGGGTGCCCCCTGCCCCCGTATATAAAGGAGCAAGGGGAGGAGGCCGGCCGGCCCTATAGGCGCGCCAAGGAGGAGTCCTCCTCCTAGTAGGAGTAGGACTCCCACTAGGAGGGGGAAGGAAGTGGGGAGGGAGAAGGAAAGGGGGGCGCCGCCCCCCCTCTCCTAGTCCAATTTGGACCAGCGGGGGAGGAGGTGCGCGGCCCACCCTGGCTGCCCTTCTCTCTCTCCACTAAGGCCCATATGGCCCATTACTTCTCCCGGGGGGTTCCGGTAACCCTCCGGTACTCCGGTTTTCTCCGAAATCACCCGGAACACTTCCGATGTCTGAATATAGCTGTCCAATATATCAATCTATATGTCTCGACCATTTCGAGACTCCTCGTTATGTCCGTGATCACATCCGGGACTCCGAACTAACTTCTGTACATCAAAACTCATAAACTCATAATATAATTGCCATCGAAACCTTAAGCGTGCGGACCCTACGGGTTCGAGAACAATGTAGACATGACGGAGACATGTCTCCGGTCAATAACCAATAGCGGAACCTGGATGCTCATATTGGCTCCCACATATTCTACGAAGATCTTTATCGGTCAGACCGCATAACAACATACGTTGTTCCCTTTGTCATCGGTATGTTACTTGCCCGAGATTCGATCGTCGGTATCTCAATACCTAGTTCAATCTCGTTACCGGCAAGGCTCTTTACTCGTTTTGTAATACATCATCTCGCAACTAACTCATTAGTTGCAATGCTTGCAAGGCTTATGTGATGTTCATTACCGAGAGGGCCCAGAGATACCTCTCCGACAATCGGAGTGACAAATCCTAATCTCGAAATACGCCAACCCAACATCTACCTTTGGAGACACCTGTAATGCTCCTTTATAATCACCCAGTTACATTGTGACGTTTGGTAGCACCCAAAGTGTTCCTCCGGCAAACGGGAGTTGCATAATCTCATAGTCATAGGAACATGTATAAGTCATGAAGAAAGCAATAGCAACATACTAAACGATCGGGTGCTAAGCTAATGGAATGGGTCATGTCAATCACATCATTCTCCTAATAATGTGATCCCGTTAATCAAATGACAACACATGTCTGTGGTTAGGAAACATAACCATCTTTGATTAACGAGCTAGTCAAGTAGAGGCATACTAGTGACACTCTGTTTGTCTATGTATTCACACATGTATTATGTTTTCGCTTAATACAATTCTAGCATGAATAATAAACATTTATCATGATATAAGGAAATAAAATAATAACATTATTATTGCCTCTAGGGCATATTTCCTTCAGTCTCCCACTTGCACTAGAGTCAATAATCTAGATTACACAGTAATGATTCTAACACCCATGGAGCTTTGGTGTTGATCATGTTTTGCTCGTGGAAGAGTCTTAGTCAATGGGTCTACAACATTCAGATCCGTATGTATCTTGCAAATCTCTATGTCTCCCACCTGGACTAAATCCTGGATGGAATTGAAGCATCTCTTGATGTGCTTGGTTCTCTTGTGAAATCTGGATTCCTTTGCCAAGGCAATTGCACCAGTATTGTCACAAAAGATTTTCATTGGACCCGATGCACTAGGTATGACACCTAGATCGGATATGAACTCCTTCATCCAGACTCCTTCGTTTGCTGCTTCCGAAGCAGCTATGTACTCCGCTTCACATGTAGATCCCGCCACAACGCTTTGTTTAGAACTGCACCAACTTACAGCTCCACCGTTTAATGTAAACACGTATCCGGTTTGCGATTTAGAATCGTCCGAATCAGTGTCAAAGCTTGCATCAACGTAACCATTTACGATGAGCTCTTTGTCACCTCTATATATGAGAAACATATCCTTAGTCCTTTTCAGGTATTTCAGGATGTTCTTGACCGCTGCCCAGTGATCCACTCCTGGATTACTTTGGTACCTCCCTGCTAGACTTATAGCAAGACACACATCAAGTCTGGTACACAGCATTGCATACATGATAGAGCCTATGGCTGAAGCATAGGGAACATCTTTCATTTTCTCTCTATCTTCTGCATTGATCGGGCATTGAGTCTTACTCAATTTCACACCTTGTAACACAGGCAAGAATCCTTTCTTTGCTTGATCCATTTTGAACTTCTTCAAAATTTTGTCAAGGTATGTGCTTTGTGAAAGTCCAATTAAACGTCTTGATCTGTCTCTATAGATCTTAATGCCCAATATGTAAGCAGCTTCACCGAGGTCTTTCATTGAAAAACTCTTATTCAAGTATCCCTTTATGCTATCCAGAAATTCTATATCATTTCCTATTAGTAATATGTCATCTACATATAATATCAGAAATGCTACAGAGCTCCCACTCACTTTCTTGTAAATACAGGCTTCTCCAAAAGTCTGTACAAAACCAAATGCTTTGATCACACTATCAAAGCGTTTATTCCAACTCCGAGAAGCTTGCACCAGTCCATAAATGGATCGCTGGAGCTTGCATACTTTGTTAGCTCCCTTTGGATCGACAAAACCTTCCTGTTGCATCATATACAACTCTTCTTCCAGAAATCCATTCAGGAGTGCAGTTTTGACATCCATTTTCCAAATTTCATAATTATAAAATGCGGCAATTGCTAACATGATTCGGACAGACTTAAGAATCGCTACGGGTGAGAAGGTCTCATCGTAGTGAATCCCTTGAACTTGTCGAAAACCTTTTGCGACAAGTCGAGCTTTGTAGACAGTAATATTACCATCAGCGTCAGTCTTCTTCTTGAAGATCCATTTATTCTCAATTGCTTGTCGATCATTGGGCAAGTCAACCAAAGTCCATACTTTGTTCTCATACATGGATACCATCTCAGATTTCATGGCTTCAAGCCATTTTGCAGAATCTGGGCTCACCATTGCTTCTTCATAGTTCGTAGGTTCATCATGATCTAGTAGCATGACTTCCAGAACAGGATTACCATACCACTCTGGTGCGGATCTTACTCTGGTTGATCTACGAGGTTCAGTAGTATCTTGTTCTGAAGTTTCATGATCATCATCATTAGCTTCCTCACTAATTGGTGTAGGTGTCACTGAAACTGGTTTCTGTGATGTGCTACTTTCCAATGAGGGAGCAGGTACAGTTACCTCATCAAGTTCTACTTTCCTCCCACTCACTTCTTTCAAGAGAAACTCCTTCTCTAGAAAGTTTTCGAATTTGGCAACAAAAGTCTTGCCTTCGGATCTATGATAGAAGGTGTATCCAATAGTTTCCTTTGGATATCCTATGAAGACACATTTCTCCGATTTGGGTTCGAGCTTATCAGGTTGAAGCTTTTTCACATAAGCATCGTAGCCCCAAACTTTCAGAAACGACAACTTTGGTTTCTTGCCAAACCACAGTTCATAAGGCGTCGTCTCAACGGATTTTGATGGTGCCCTATTTAACGTGAATGTGGCTGTCTCTAGAGCATATCCCCAAAACGATAGCGGTAAATCAGTAAGAGACATCATAGATCGCACCATATCTAGTAAAGTACGATTACGATGTTCGGACACACCATTATGCTATGGTGTTCCGGGTGGCGTGAGTTGCGAAACTATTCCGCATTGTTTCAAATGTACACCAAACTCGTAACTCAAATATTCTCCTCCACGATCAGATTGTAGGAATTTTATTTTCTTGTTACGATGATTTTCAACTTCACTCTGAAATTCTTTGAACTTTTCAAACGTTTCAGACTTATGTTTCATTAAGTAGATATACCCATATCTGCTTAAGTCATCTGTGAAGGTGAGAAAATAACGTTATCCGCCACGAGCCTCAACATTCATTGGACCACATACATATGTATGTATGATTTCCAACAAATCTGTTGCTCTCTCCATAGTACCGGAGAACGGTGTTTTTGTCATCTTGCCCATGAGGCACGGTTCGCAAGTACCAAGTGATTCATAATCAAGTGGTTCCAAAAGTCCATCTGTATGGAGTTTCTTCATGCGCTTTACACCGACATGACCCAAATGGCAGTGCCACAAATAATTTACACTATCATTATCAACTCTGCATCTTTTGGCTTCAACATTATGAATATGTGTGTCACTACTATCGAGATTTAATAAGAACAGACCACTCTTTAAGGGTGCATGACCATAAAATATATTACTCATATAAATAGAACAACCATTATTCTCTGATTTAAATGAATAACCGTCTCGCATCAAACAAGATCCAGATATAATGTTCATGCTTAACGCTGGCACCAAATAACAATTATTTAGGTCTAATACTAATCCCGAAGGTAGATGTAGAGGTAGCGTGCCGACCGCGATCACATCGACTTTGGAACCATTTCCCACGTGCATCGTCACCTCGTCCTTAGACAATCTTCGCTTAATCTGTAGTCCCTGTTTCGAGTTGCAAATGTTAGCAATATAACCAGTATCAAATACCCAGGTGCTACTGCGAGCATTAGTAAGGTACACATCAATAACATGTATATCACATATACCTTTGTTCACCTTGCCATCCTTCTTATCCGCCAAATACTTGGGGCAGTTCCGCTTCCAGTGACCAGTCTACTTGCAGCAGAAGCACTCAGTTTCAGGCTTAGGTCCAGGTTTGGGTTTCTTCTCTTGAGTAGCAACTTGCTTGCTGTTCTTTTTGAAGTTCCCCTTCTTCTTTCCTTTGCCCTTTTTCTTGAAACTAGTGGTCTTGTTGACCATCAACACTTGATGCTCCTTCTTGATTTCTACCTCCGCAGCTTTCAGCATTGCGAAGAGCTCGGGAATAGTCTTATTCATCCCTTGCATATTATAGTTCATCACGAAGCTCTTATAGCTTGGTGGTAGTGATTGGAGAATTCTGTCAATGACGCAATCATCCGGAAGATTAACTCCCAATTGAATCAAGTGATTATTATACCCAGACATTTTGAGTATATGCTCACTGACAGAACTGTTCTCCTCCATCTTGCAGCTATAGAACTTATTGGAGACTTCATATCTCTCAATCCAGGCATTTGCTTGAAATATTAACTTCAACTCCTGGAACATCTCATATGCTCCATGACGTTCAAAACGTCGTTGAAGTCCCGATTCTAAGCCGTAAAGCATGGCACACTGAACTATCGAGTAGTCATCAGCTTTGCTCTGCCAGACGTTCATAACATCTGGTGTTGCTCCAGCAGCAGGCCTGGCACCCAGCGGTGCTTCCAGGACAAAATTCTTCTGTGCAGCAATGAGGGTAATCCTCAAGTTATGGACCCAGTCCGTGTAATTGCTACCATCATCTTTCAACTTTGCTTTCTCAAGGAATGCATTAAAATTCAACGGAACAACAGCACGGGCCATCTATCTACAATCAAACATAAACAAGCAAGATACTATCAGGTACTAAGTTCATGATAAATTTAGGTTCAATTAATCATATTACTAAAGAACTCCCACTTAGACAGACATCCCTCTAATCCTCTAAGTGATTACGTGATCCAAATCAACTAAACCATGTCCGATCATCACGTGAGATGGAGTAGTTTCATTGGTCAACATCACTATGTTGATCATATCTACTATATGATTCATGCTCGACCTTTCGGTCTCTGTGTTCCGAGGCCATATCTGTATATGCTTGGCTCGTCAAGTATAACCTGAGTATTCCGCGTGTGCAACTGTTTTGCACCCGTTGTATTTGAACGTAGAGCCTATCACACCCGATCATCACGTGGTGTCTCAGCACGAAGAACTTTCGCAACGGTGCATACTCAGGGAGAACACTTCTTGATAATTAGTGAGAGATCATCTTAAAATGCTACCGTCAATCAAAGCAAGATAAGATGCATAAAAGATAAACATCACATGCAATCAATATAAGTGATATGATATGGCCATCATCATCTTGTGCTTGTGATCTCCATCTTTGAAGCATCGTCGTGATCACCATCGTCACCAGCGCGACACCTTGATCACCATTGTAGCATCGTTGTCGTCTCGCCAATCTTATGCTTCCACGACTATCGCTACCGCTTAGTGATAAAGTAAAGCATTACAGCGCAATTGCATTGCATACAATAAAGCGACAACCATATGGCTCCTGCCAGTTGCCGATAACTTGGTTACAAAACATGATCATCTCATACAATAAAATTTAGCATCATGTCTTGACCATATCACATCACAACATGCCCTGCAAAAACAAGTTAGACGTCCTCTACTTTGTTGTTGCAAGTTTTACGTGGCTGCTACGGGCTTAAGCAAGAACCAATCTTACCTACGCATCAAAACCACAACGATAGTTTGTCAATTTGGTGCTGTTTTAACCTTCGCAAGGACCGGGCGTAGCCACACTCGGTTCAACTAAAGTTGGAGAAACTGACACCCGCTAGCCACCTTTGTGCAAAGCACGTCGGGAGAACCGGTCTCGCGTAAGCGTACGCGTAATGTCGGTCCGGGCCGCTTCGTCCAACAATACCGCCGAACCAAAGTATGACATGCTGGTAAGCAGTATGACTTATATCGCCCACAACTCACTTGTGTTCTACTCGTGCATATAACATCAACACATAAAACCTAGGCTCGGATGCCACTGTTGGGGAACGTAGTAATTTCAAAAAAAATCCTACGCACACGCAAGATCATGGTGATGCATAGCAATCTATATGTCTCGACCATTTCGAGACTCCTCGTTATGTCCGTGATCACATCCGGGACTCCGAACTAACTTCTGTACATCAAAACTCATAAACTCATAATATAATTGCCATCGAAACCTTAAGCGTGCGGACCCTACGGGTTCGAGAACAATGTAGACATGACGGAGACATGTCTCCGGTCAATAACCAATAGCGGAACCTGGATGCTCATATTGGCTCCCACATATTCTACGAAGATCTTTATCGGTCAGACCGCATAACAACATACGTTGTTCCCTTTGTCATCGGTATGTTACTTGCCCGAGATTCGATCGTCGGTATCTCAATACCTAGTTCAATCTCGTTACCGGCAAGGCTCTTTACTCGTTTTGTAATACATCATCTCGCAACTAACTCATTAGTTGCAATGCTTGCAAGGCTTATGTGATGTGCATTACCGAGAGGGCCCAGAGATACCTCTCCGACAATCGGAGTGACAAACCCTAATCTCAAAATACGCCAACCCAACATTTACCTTTGGAGACACCTGTAAAGCTCCTTTATAATCACCCAGTTACGTTGTGACGTTTGGAGCACACAAAGTGTTCCTCCGGAAAATGGGAGTTGCATAATCTCATAGTCATAGGAACATGTATAAGTCATGAAGAAAGCAATAGCAACATACTAAACGATCGGGTGCTAAGCTAATGGAATGGGTCATGTCAATCACATCATTCTCCTAATAATGTGATCCCATTAATCAAATGACAACACATGTCTGTGGTTAGGAAACATAACCATCTTTGATTAACGAGCTAGTCAAGTAGAGGCATACTAGTGACACTCTGTTTGTCTATGTATTCACACATGTATTATGTTTTCGCTTAATACAATTCTAGCATGAATAATAAACATTTATCATGATATAAGGAAATAAAATAATAACATTATTATTGCCTCTAGGGCATATTTCCTTCACCAAGGAGGCAGCGGGCGTTGGAGCGGCGCGGCTCAAAGCAGAGGAGGCGCACCCTCTGCTTGACAGGAAGCGACGGCGGCAGCGAAACTGGTAGCGGGCTTCGGCAACAGCGAAGCACGGAGGTGCCGGGAGCGGGCGGATTCGGCAAGGACCGACCTTGGCGAATGGGGCGGATCCAGGAGGACGGGCGCGAGTTCGGGCTGTAGCCCCCCATGTGTTGGGTTTCGTAGTAATTTCAAAAAAATTCCTACGCACACGCAAGATCATGTGATGCATAGCAACGAGAGGGGAGAGTGTTGTCTACGTACCCAACGCAGACCGACTGTGGAAGCGCTGACACAACGTAGAGGAAGTAGTCGTACGTCTTCACGATCCAACCGATCAAGCACCGAAACTACGGCACCTCTGAGTTCGAGCACACGTTCAGCTCGATGACGATCCCCGAACTCTGATCCAGCAAAGTGTCGGGGAAGAGTTCCGTCAGCACGACGGCGT
Source organism: Triticum urartu (assembly GCF_056163025.1). Classification (NCBI taxonomy): domain Eukaryota; kingdom Viridiplantae; phylum Streptophyta; class Magnoliopsida; order Poales; family Poaceae; genus Triticum; species Triticum urartu. The sequence goes on from NC_141876.1 coordinate 594,508,773, forward strand.
GGTGACGATCTTGATGCACTATAGCAGCAGGGCTTCGCCTAAACTCCGCTACAGTATTATCGAGGACTATGGTGGCAGGGGGCACCGCACACGGCTAAGGAATAGATCACGTGGATAAACTTGTGTGTTTCTGGGGTGCCTCTGCCTCAGTATATAAAGGACTAGAGGGAGGGAGGCTGGCCGGCCATAGGAGGCGCGCCAGGAGAGTCCTACTCCCTCTGGGAGTAGGATTCCCCCCCAATCCTAGTTGGAATAGGACTCCTTGAGGGGGAAAGAGAGAGAGGGGGGCCGGCCACCTCTCCTAGTCCTAATAGGACTAGGGGAAGGGGGGAGGCGCGCGGCCACCTTGGGCTGCCCCTTTCTCCTTTCCACTAAGGCCCATCAAGGCCCATATGGTTCCCGGGGGGTTCCGGTAACCTCCCGGTACTCCGGTAAAATCCCGATTTCATCCGGAACACTTCCGATATCCAAACATAGGCTTCCAATATATCAATCTTTATGTCTCGACCATTTCGAGACTCCTCGTCATGTCCGTGATCACATCCGGAACTCCGAACAACCTTCGGTACATCAAAATGCATAAACTCATAATATAACTATCATCGTAACCTTAAGCGTGCGGACCCTACGGGTTCGAGAACAATGTAGACATGACCGAGACACATCCCCAGTCAATAACCAATAGCGGGACCTGGATGCCCATATTGGCTCCTACATATTCTACGAAGATCTTTATCGGTCAGACCGCATAACAACATACGTTGTTCCCTTTGTCATCGGTATGTTACTTGCCCGAGATTTGATCGTCGGTATTCCAATACCTAGTTCAATCTCGTTACCGACAAGTCTCTTTACTCGTTCTATAATACATCATCCCGCAACTAACTCATTTAGTTGCAATGCTTGCAAGGCTTAAGTGATGTGCATTACCGAGAGGGCCCAGAGATACCTCTCCGACAATCGGAGTGACAAATCCTAATCTCGAAAATACGCCAACCCAACATCTACCTTTGGAGACACCTGTAATGCTCCTTTATAATCACCCAGTTACGTTGTGACGTTTGGTAGCACCCAAAGTGTTCCTCCGGCAAACGGGAGTTGCATAATCTCATAGTCATAGGAACATGTATAAGTCATGAAGAAAGCAATAGCAACATACTAAACGATCGGGTGCTAAGCTAATGGAATGGGTCATGTCAATCAGATCATTCAACTAATGATGTGACCTTGTTAATCAAATAACAACTCTTTGTCTATGGTTAGGAAACATAACCATCTTTGATTAACGAGCTAGTCAAGTAGAGGCATACTAGTGACACTCTGTTTGTCTATGTATTCACACATGTATTATGTTTCCGGTTAATAAAATTCTAGCATGAATAATAAACATTTATCATGAAATAAGGAAATAAATAATAACTTTATTATTGCCTCTAGGGCATATTTCCTTCAGTCTCCCACTTGCACTAGAGTCAATAATCTAGTTCACATCGCCATGTGACTTAACAGCAATAGTTCACATCACCATGTGATTAACACCCATAGTTCACATCGATATGTGATCAACACCCAAAAGGGTTTACTAGAGTCAATAATCTAGTTCACATCGCTATGTGATTAACACCTAAAGAGTACTAAGGTGTGATCATGTTTTGCTTGTGAGATAATTTTAGTCAACGGGTCTACCACATTCAGATCCGTAAGTATTTTGCGAATTTCTATGTCAACAATGCTCTGCACGGAGCTACTCTAGCTTATTGCTCCCACTTTCAATATGTATCTAGATCGAGACTTAGAGTCATCCAGATCTGTGTCAAAACTTGCATCGACGTAACTTTTTACGACGAACCTTTTTGTCACCTCCATAATTGAGAAATATTTCCTTATTTCACTAAGGATAATTTTGACCGCTCTCCAGTGATCTAATCCTAGATCACTATTGTACTCCCTTGCCAAATCAGTGCAGTGTATACAATAGATCTGGTATACAGCATGACATACTTTATAGAACCTATGGCCAAGGCATAGGGAATGACTTTCATTCTCTTTCTATCTTCTGTCGTGGTCGGGCTTTGAGTCTTACTCAACTTCACACCTAGTAACACAGGCAAGAAACTTTTTCTTTGACTGTTCCATTTTGAACTACTTCAAAATCTTGTCAAGGTATGTACTCATTGAAAAAACTTATCAAGCGTCTTGATCTATCTCTATAGATCTTGAAGCTCAATATGTAAGCAGCTTCACCGAAGTATTTCTTTGAAAAACTCCTTTCAAACACTCCTTTATGCTTTACAGAATAATTCTACATTATTTCCGATCAACAATATGTCATTCACATATACTTATCAGAAATGCTGTAGTGCTCCCACTCACTTTCTCGTAAATACAGGCTTCACCGCAAGTCTGCATAAAACTATATGCTTTGATCAACTCATCAAAGTGTATATTCCAACTCCGAGATGCTTGCACCAGTCCACAGATGGATCGCTGGAGTTTGCACATTTTGTTAGCACCTTTCGGATTGACAAAACCTTCTGGTTGCATCATATACAACTCTTCTTTAATAAATCCATTAAGGAATGCAGTTTTGTTTATCCATTTGCCAGATTTCATAAAATGCGGCAATTACTAACATGATTCGGACAGACTCAAGCATAGATACGAGTGAGAAACTCTCATCATAGTCAACACCTTGAACTTGTCGAAAACCTTTTGCGACAATTCTAGCTTTGTAGATAGTAACACTACTATCAGCGTCCGTCTTCCTCTTGAAGATCCATTTATTTTCTATGGCTTGCCGATCATCGGGCAAATCCATCAAAGTCCATACTTTGTTCTCATACATGGATCATATCTCAGATTTCATGGCCTCAAACCATTTCGCGGAATCTGGGCTCATCATCGCTTCCTCATAGTTCGCAAGTTCGTCATGGTCTAGTAACATGACTTCCAGAACAGGATTACCGTACCACTCTGGTGCGGATCTCACTCTGGTTTACCTACGAGATTCAGTAGTAACTTGATCAGAAGTTACATGATCATCATCATTAGCTTCCTCACTAATTGGTGTAGTAGTCACAAGAACAGATTTCTGTGATGAACTACTTTCCAATAAGGGAGAAGTTACAATTACCTTATCAAGTTTTCTACTTTCCTCCTACTCACTTCTATCGAGAGAAACTCCTTCTCCAGAAAGTTTCCGAATTTAGCAACAAAAGTCTTGCCTTCGGATCTGTGATAGAAGGTGTATCCAATAGTTTCCTTTGGATATCCTATGAAGACACATTTCTCCGATTTGGGTTCGTGCTTATCAGGTTGAAGCTTTTTCACATAAGCATCGCAGCCCCAAACTTTCAGAAACGACAACTTTGGTTTCTTGCCAAACCACAGTTCATAAGGCGTCGTCTCAACGGATTTTGATGGTGCCCTTTTAACGTGAATGCAGCTGTATTTAATGCATAACCCCAAAACGATAGTGGTAGATCGGTAAGAGACATCATAGATCGCACCATATCTAATAAAGTATGGTTATGACGTTCGGACACACCATTACATTGTGGTGTTCCAGGTGGCATGAGTAGTGAAACTATTTCACATTGTTTTTAACTGAAGGCCAAACTCGTAACTCAAATACTCTTCTCTACGATCAGATCGTAGAAACTTTATTTTCTTGTTACGATGATTTTTCACTTCACTCTGAAATTCTTTGAACTGTTCAAATGTTTCAGACTTATGTTTCATCAAGTAGATATACTCATATCTGCTCAAATCATCTGTGAAGATCAGAAAATAATGATACCTGTCGCGAGCCTCAATATTCATCGGACCACATACATCAGTATGTATGATTTCCAACAAATCTGTTGCTCGCTCCATTGTTCCGAAGAACAGAGTCTTAGTCATCTTGCCCATGAGGCATGGTTCGCAATCATCAAGTGATTCATAATCAAGTGATTCCAGAATCCCATCAGCATGGAGTTTCTTCATGCGCTTTACACCAATATGACCTAAACGGCAGTGCCACAAATAAGTTGTACTATCATTATTAACTTTGCATCTTTTGGTTTCAATATTATGATTATGTGTATCACTACGATCGAGATCCAACGAACTATTTTCATTGGGTGTGTAACCATATAAGGTTTTATTCATGTAAACAGAACAACAATTTATTCTCTTACTTAAATGAATAACCGTATTACAATAAACATGATCAAATCATATTCATGCTCAACGCAAACACCAAATAACACTTATTCAGGTTCAACACTAATCCCGAAAGTATAGGGAGTGTGCGATGATGATCATATCAATCTTGGAACCACTTCCAACACACATCGTCACTTCACCCTTAACTAGTCTCTGTTTATTTTGCAACTCCCGTTTCGAGTTACTAATCTTAGCAACTGAACTAGTATCAAATACTGAGGGGTTGCTATAAACACTAGTAAAGTACACATCAATAACATGTATATCAAATATACTTATGTTCACTTTGCCATCCTTCTTATCTGCCAATCACTTGGGGTAGTTCCGCTTCCAGTGACCAGTCCCTTTGCAGTAGAAACACTTAGTCTCAGGCTTAGGAGCAGACTTGGGCTTCTTCACTTGAGCAGCAACTTGCTTGCTGTTCTTCTTGAAGTTCCCCTTCTTCCCTCTGCCCTTTTCTTGAAACTAGTGGTCTTGTCTACCATCAACACTTGATGACTCGATTTCTACCTTCGTCAATTTCCGCATTACGAAGAGCTTGAAAATTGTTTCCGTTATCCCTTGCATATCATAGTTCATCACGAAGTTCTACTAACTTGGTGATGGTGACTAGAGAATTCTGTCAATCACTATCTTATCTGGAAGATTAACTCCCACTTGATTCAAGCGACTGTAGTACTCAGACAATCTGAGCACATGCTCACTAGTTGAGCGATTCTCCTCCATCTTTTAGCTATAGAACTTGTGAGACTTCATATCTCTCAACTCGGGTATTTGCATGAAATATTAACTTCAACTCCTGGAACATCTCATATGCTCCATGACGTTCAAAAACGTCTTTGAAGTCCCGATTCTAAGCCATTAAGCATGGTGCACTAAACTATCAAGTAGTCATCATATTGAGCTAGCCAAACATTCATAACGTCTGCATCTACTCCTGCAATAGGTCTGTCACCTAGCGGTGCATCAAGGACATAATTCTTCTATGCAGCAATGAGGATAAACCTCAGATCACGGATCCAATCTGCATCATTGCTACTAACATCTTTCAACACAATTTTCTCTAGGAACATATCAAAATAAACACAGGGAAGCTACAACGCGAGCTATTGATCTACAACATAATTTGCAAAATACTACCAGGACTAAGTTCATGATAAATTTAAGTTCAGTTAATCAAGTTAATTAAAGAACTCCCACTTAGATAGACATCCCTCTAATCCTCTAAGTGATTACGTGATCCAAATCAACTAAACCATTACCGATCATCACGTGAGATGGAGTAGTTTTCAATGGTGAACATCGTTATGTTGATCATATCTACTATATGATTCACGCTCGACCTTTCAGTCTCCGTGTTCCGAGGCCATATTTGTATATGCTTGGCTCGTCAAGTATAACCTGAGTATTCTGCGTGTGCAACTGTTTTGCACCCGTTGTATTTGAACGTAGAACCTATCACACCCGATCATCACGTGGTGTCTCAGCACGAAGAACTTTCGCAACGGTGCATACTCAGGGAGAACACTTCTTGATAATTTAGTGAGAGATCATCTTACAATGCTACCGTCAATCAAAGCAAGATAAGATGCATAAAAGGATAAACATCACATGCAATCAATATAAGTGATATGATATGGCCATCATCATCTTGTGCTTGTGATCTCCATCTCCGAAGCACCGTCGTGACCACCATCGTTACCGGCGTGACACCTTGATCTCCATCGTAGCATCGTTGTCGTCTCGCCAAGCTTGCGCTTCCATGACTATCACTACCGCTTAGTAATAAAGTAAAGCATTACATCGCGATTTCATTGCATACAATAAAACGACAACCATAAGGCTCCTGCCAGTTGCCGATAACTCGGTTACAAAACATGATCATCTCATACAATAAAATTCAGCATCATGTCTTTGACCATATCACACCACAACATGCCCTGCAAAAAACAAGTTAGACGTCCTCTACTTTGTTGTTGCAAGTTTTACGTGGCTGCTACGGGCTTAAGCAAGAACCAATCTCACCTACGCATCAAAACCACAACGATAGTTTGTCAAATAGACTCCGTTTTAACCTTCGCAAGGACCGGGCGTAGCCATACTCGGTTCAACTAAAGTTGGAGAGACAGTCGCCCGCAAGCCACCTATGTGCAAAGCACGTCGGGGGAACCAGTCTCGCGTAAGCGTACGCGTAATGTTGGTCCGGGTCGTCTCGTCCAACAATGCCACCGAACCAAAGTATGACATGCTGGTAGGTAGTATGACTTATATCGCCCACAACTAACTTGTGTTCTACTCGTGCAAATAACATCAACATAAATAACCTAGGCTCTGATACCACTGTTGGGTTTCGTAGTAATTTCAAAAAAATTCCTACGCACACGCAAGATCATGTGATGCATAGCAACGAGAGGGGAGAGTGTTGTCTACGTACCCAACGCAGACCGACTGCGGAAGCGCTGACACAATGTAGAGGAAGTAGTCGTACGTCTTCACGATCCAACCGATCAAGCACCGAAACTATGGCACCTCCGAGTTCGAGCACACGTTCAGCTCGATGACGATCCCCGGACTCCGATCCAGCAAAGTGTCAGGGAAGAGTTTCGTCAGCACGACGGCGTGGTGACGATCTTGATGCACTACAGCAGCAGGGCTTCGCCTAAACTCCGCTACAGTATTATCGAGGACTATGGTGGCAGGGGCACCGTACACGGCTAAGGAATAGATCACGTGGATCAACTTGTGTGTTTCTGGGGTGCCTCTGCCTCAGTATATAAAGGACTAGAGGGGGGAGGCTGGCCGGCCATAGGAGGCGCGCCAGGAGAGTCCTACTCCCTCTGGGAGTAGGATTCCCCCCCCCCAATCCTAGTTGGAATAGGACTCCTTGAGGGGGGAAAGAGAGAGAGGGGGGTCGGCCACCTCTCCTAGTCCTAATAGGACTAGGGGAAGGGGGGAGGCGCGCGGCCACCTTGGGCTGCCCCTTTCTCCTTTCCACTAAGGCCCATCAAGGCCCATATGGTTCCCGGGGGGTTCCGGTAACCTCCCGGTACTCCGGTAAAATCCTGATTTCACCCGGAACACTTCCGATATCCAAACATAGGCTTCCAATATATCAATCTTTATGTCTCGACCATTTCGAGACTCCTCGTCATGTCCGTGATCACATCCGGGACTCCAAACAACCTTCGGTACATCAAAATTCATAAACTCATAATATAACTGTCATCGTAACCTTAAGCGTGCGGACCTTACGGGTTCGAGAACAATGTAGACATGACCGAGACACGTCTCCGGTCAATAACCAATAGCGGGACCTGGATGCCCATATTGGCTCCTACATATTCTACGAAGATCTTTATCGGTCAGACCGCATAACAACATACGTTGTTCCCTTTGTCATCGGTATGTTACTTGCCCGAGATTCGATCGTCGGTATTCCAATACCTAGTTCAATCTCGTTACTGGCAAGTCTCTTTACTCGTCCTGTAATACATCATCCCGCAACTAACTCATTTAGTTGCAATGCTTGCAAGGCTTAAGTGATGTGCATTACCGAGAGGGCCTAGAGATACCTCTCCGACAATCGCAGTGACAAATCCTAATCTCGAAAATACGCCAACCCAACATCTACCTTTGGAGACACCTGTAATGCTCCTTTATAATCACTCAGTTACGTTGTGACGTTTGGTAGCACCCAAAGTGTTCCTCCAGCAAACGGGAGTTGCATAATCTCATAGTCATAGGAACATGTATAAGTCATGAAGAAAGCAATAGCAACATACTAAACGATCGGGTGCTAAGCTAATGGAATGGGTCATGTCAATCAGATCATTTAACTAATGATGTGACCTCGTTAATCAAATGACAACTCTTTGTCTATGGTTAGGAAACATAACCATCTTTGATTAACGAGCTAGTCAAGTAGAGGCATACTAGTGACACTCTGTTTGTCTATGTATTCACACATGTATTATGTTTCCGGTTAATACAATTCTAGCATGAATAGTAAACATTTATCATGAAATAAGGAAATAAATAATAACTTTATTATTGCCTCTAGGGCATATTTCCTTCACCATGGTGCTGCAACAGGAGGTAGACAGAGAGGTGTGAGACAGGGAAGGTGCAGGGAAAATGCAGGAGCAGCAGAAGGGCATCCCATCGACGGCACAGGTGCGGCGGCGCGAAGGAGGTTCGGGGATCCTATTCGGTTCATGTCGGCAGGGGTGAAGAAGAGCTTCATGGACGGCAGCGGGGTCGGGCGTCCATGGCGGCGGTCTCCTGCAGAGATAGATGTGAGAGAGAGGAAACGGTAGAGGAAGAAAGAGAGAGGAACGGGGCCAGTCCTGGACCTGTTGGCTCGAGGGGAGGGCAGAGGAGGCCGCGGGATCCTGCTGGTGCTCACCGACGGCAAGGTTTGGTGGGGACGGCGGGATATCGAGGTTGAGGTGCGCTCAGCGCTGCGGCCTTTTGGCGTGGGGCGCTGGGCATCTTCAGCACGGGTGCTCGGGTAGAGGATATCATGCTCTCGGACGAGGGGAGGCGCAGGAGATCGGGCGGCTCGATCGGGAGACGTCCGGGACGGGTGTTGCTCGGGGAAGGAGGAGTTCGGGCAGAGGAGGGCTGCGGGTTGGATCAAGGAAGATCGGGCGAGGGGATTTGGCTAGGTGGGATCTGGATCGATACCGAGGAAGGAGGAGACTTGTTCGAGTGCTCCGGTTGGGCTGGATCTGGCTGGTGGTGTGCGGTGGAAACTGAACAAGGAAGAAGGTGGGTGGCTGTGGTTGGCTCGATGTGGACTCCGAGGAGGATTTGGAGAGAGGGTGGCGGCGGATGAAGTGGATGGATGGGACATGAGGCCTAGAAACTCGGGTTGCCCACGATATATAGCAAGCAGGTTAGGTTTACGGGCTACTCGAGCCCTCCGATCGCAATCGGGCGGACGAGAAATAAATAGGTAGGGAGCCTAAAAAAGAAAATAGAGATGTTTTGAAGATGTTTGGGGATGACCCGAATCCAACGGTGACGACTGCCCGGGGTCGGGTCCGGGACAGCTTTCGGACGCGCGCGCGAGGAGGGCCGCGGGCTGACGAGAGAGGTTAGGTTGGGCCTGGCGGTAGGTAGTGGACTATGTAGACGGTCTCAAGATGAGAGAAGAGAAGAGAGAGAGGCCCGGCAACTGTTTCCGGAGACCGAAAATGTGCGACGTTTTGACCGACTATATTTGTCGCTATAGTTTAACGGTTGGGCTAACAAACGAAGTCCGAATGCGATGAAATTTGGCAGGCGGCCTATCTACACCATAACAACACCGCATGCCTATTTTCAACCCATTCCGAGAACATTTACCGGCCACTAAAAAAATACTATTTCGGACGTGCCGCGGGCGCGTGCAAGTGTGTCTGGGCTCAGAACGGACAACGGATGGAACTGGGGAACCCGGATGGATGCAAGTTTCGGAAACATGCAGATGCAATGCGGATGATGACATGGCAAGATGCAACACGCAAGCGAATGGCAAGGCAACGACAGCGAAATAACTGGAAGACACCTGGCGCATCGGTCTCGGGGCATTACAACACTCCACCAGTACGAGAGGATCTCGTCCCGAGATCTAGGATGGCACCAGAGGGAAAACGAAAGAGGAAGAAGAGAGGTAAAACTAAGTTGCTTCTTCGACAAACGAGTGAAACCATGAACCTCGAGAGGTTAAACCATTTTGAGAAAAGAATACAACGGAGATGATCGAAGTTGAAAACACTCCGTTAGAAAATGAAACAAGGAACATTACTAGAACCTTGTAGGTTGAAAGGCATAAGAAAAGTGTCACAAAGGACAAGAAGTACATGCAAGCACTCCGGATGAAATGAGATGTACAAGGAACGATAAAGATCAATTACGACAACACTCCGGTTGGAAATGGAAGGTAAAGAATATGAGCTTGGTAAAATGAAAGCACTTGAATGAGACTCCGGTTAGAAGAGGAATGTTGGACACAACACTCTGGTTAAAACAAGATAGAGAAGGAATAAGAATGATATAATTTGGGCAGCACTCCGACTGAAAATGGAAGGAATTGAATATGAACTAGACAAGATGAGAGGATACTTGAATAGAGGACATGACACTCCGGTTGAAATGATAAGCACGAAAAGAACACGATCCTTGCAATTCGAGATGATGAGTGAAAAGAGCAACATCACAATGCCTCCAGAAGAAAGAATAGAAGATAGCTCATTGGAATAAAAGAATGTAGAAGAAAATGCCAACTTCTGCCACAAATGAGCTTGGAAGGCACCCTTCCAAGAAGGTTATAACGGAGTTGTTGGAAACCAACAACGAAAAGAGTAAGCTTGATGTGGGCTTATGGAGAACTTCTCAAAACTATGAGGTGAAATTATGCCACTAACGGAAAAAATAGATTGGATTGATGTGAACAAGGAGACGAGAAGCTTATCTCACCGGGAGGATAAATGAAGAACTAGGGTCATTTATAAGCACCATAAATAGCAACAATCCTTAGGGAAAGCTTGAGGTGAAATATAACCCAAGATAACTCCAATGAAGGGATTGATGGGTTGAAAAAATGTCCAGAATGAACTGAAAATGATGGATTTAAGATATGTCATTTCGAACAACTTGTCGTTCATTAACCATGAAGGAAACTGTCAAAATGACATAACACCACCTCAAAAGATAAGGGAGAAGGGATTGAACTGCACTTAGAAATGCAAGATTAAGAAAGCTTGAACTCCTCAAAACAAGACATCCCGAGCTGATTAGAGAATATTTGAATGATCCACCGGAAGAATTCAAGAACGAGAGCTGAAAGCTGAGAATGAATAAATCCTCTGAAATGATGGCCTCCGGAGAATCAAACTGAAAAGACTCCTGAAATGCTCCGGATGGGTGAAAACAATTCTCACAATCGAAAACAATTATGAGAGGATGGCATCAAGCTAGAACCATGAATCTTCGAGAGAATGGAGCAAGATTTAAGAGAAAATCTTCTTCGGTCTTCACAATTCGAGAATGATGACGAGAAACACCACCATGAATTGTTTAGACACTCCGGGAGAATAAAAAACGAAGAGGTTGAGCCAATGATGAAAATAATTTGACCGATCTTGGAGAAATACATATGACTGATGACAATTCATTCTTACGTCAAACTTGGAGAAGAATCTGAGAGTACTCCGTAAAAATAGAAGAGTCGGGTAAGATCCTGGGAAAAGACATGTGGGTTAGGGCCCACTCAAAAGATACACCATTGAACGATTTAAAAGGAAGATTGCACCGGTTTATTTAAATGGCTAGAATGAGATAACGACCCCGAATTAGCTTGAGCAGATTGATAATGGAGCACAAGTCTTCTGAGATATCTTCGGCACTTCGGATAAACATGAATAGCAAGAGGTGGATGATTAAGGAGTGCACCGGCATGATAAAATATTAGAAACAAGGAAAGTATATGATCGATAAAGCTTGAATTGAATCCACCGGAGAAGAAAAGAGAATGAAGAATGATGAACTTGAAGCTCCATTAGTATCTTCCTGAGAATCACCAGATAAGAACATTGACGGAAAAGAACGGAGAGGCTTCACATCCATAAGAGGATACTTGATTAAGACATCTGATTCCTTGAAGGAAAAAGGGTGGGAGGGCAGGAAAACAAAGGCAACTTGGGACATATGAAACAAACACCGTTGAGAAAAACTTGAGTTGAGTCTTGCAGATGTTGAAAATGATCGGATCCACTTGAAGAGGAACACACCGGTTGAAAAAGAAATTGAGATGGAAAACTCGAAGATAAAAAAGGATTTGTATTCTCATAGGAATATGAGAACACTGCTTAGGAAGGGTACGGAATCAACACTTGACATTGAAGCAACTAGAATACCACAACTGAAAACAAAACAAAGGATTGGCTTACAGAATAAGCCGGAACAAACATATGATAGACCCCATATCGTCTCATGTGTATGTTGGAAAGATATCCAATGTGATACTTGAATTCCCACTTATAAACTCCCGAAACTTTCTGGTTATGCAATCAGGTGTTGGGGATACAGGGGAAGCATAATATCTCACCCAAAACTAGCAAATCCTACATCTAGCTGTATCCATCCTTCAACACATAACCAAGAAACCTTCGGAAATCGTTTACCTCAACCTTCGAAAAGCATTTGTTATACGTGTTATGGCAATACTCCCGAACTCCCTCCCCTGTACTGGTTGGCGTCGAGGTTATCTCACCAACAACTGCATAAAAGAGATTTTCGATGTCGGTGAACTCAGGTATTCCAAAACTGCAACGATAAAATTGTGACGACAACACCTCGGAGCTCAACTCCCCGGGACACTGCCACAACCCCTAAATATCAGGAGGCACCAAGAACAATGTTCTCGTCACAAAACCATCGAAACGATTCCAAGATACCCGCGTGATCCTAAATTTTTTTTCGTGAAATTTGAGGAGAGAAGAGTCAAAACTCTACGTCAGGAGGCCTCACCAGAGCGACGAAGGGACTGAGGAGTAAAAAGAATCATACTCTCCGATATATATAATCCTAAGACTCAAAACATTTTGTTCTAGACTCAACAACGTCAGCGATTCGATCAAGCAGGGGGCTCCTAAGTCGGGGATAGCTTTGATTACCAACTTGTAACACCCACAATGTGGCTATATCTCCCACGTGTTGGGGCATGACTTAGAGGCATAGCCGCATGGTAGGCATGTGGCAAGAGGGGTAATCTTTACACATCCCATGTACTGAATAAGAAAGGGATAAAGAGTTGGCTTACAATCACCACTTCACACAAATACAAGTTAAACATACATCATCCAGAGTACAATCAAGGTCCGACTACGGAACCAAAATAAAAGAAGACAACCCTAATTGCTAGACCCCCGATCGTCCCAACTGGGCTCAACTACTGATCAACCGGAAAAGACACAACACAATGATCAAGATCTTCATCGAGCTCCCACTTGATCTCGGTAGCATCACCTGCACTGGTATCATCGACACCTGCAACTGTTTGGAAGTACCTGTGAGCCACGAGGACTCAGCAATCTCACACCCGCGAGATCAAGACTACTTAAGCTTATGGGTAGGAAAGGGGTAGTGGGGTGGAGCGGCAGCAAGCACTAGCATATATGGTGGCTAACATACGCAAATAAGAGAGAGAAGGGAAGCAAAGCAATGGTCGTGAAGCTAGAAGTGATCCTGAAACTACTTACATTCAAGCATAACACAAGAACCGAGTTCACTTCCCGGACTCCGCCGGAAATAGACCATCACGGCTACACACGCGGTTGATTCATTTTAATTAAGTTAAGTGCCAAGTTCTCTACAACCGGATATTAACAAATTCACATCTACCCATAACCACGGGCACGGTTTTCGAAAGTTCAAACCCTGCAGGGGTGTCCCAACTTAGCCCATCCCAAGCTCTCATGGTCAACGAAGGATATTCCTTCTAGCGGGAAGACCCGATCAGACTCGGAATCCCGGTTACAAAACATTTCGACAATGGTAAAACAAGACTAGCAAAGCCGCCCGATGCGCCGACATCCCGATTGGAGCTGCACATATCTCGTTCTCAGGGCAACACCGGATGAGACATCCTACGAGTAAAACCAAACCTCAAGTTTCCCCGAGGTGGCCTCGCAGTCTACTCGGTTCGGACCAACACTTAGACAAGCACTGGCCCGGGGGGGCTTAAAATAAATATGACCCTCGGGAGCGTAACTCCCAAGGGAAAAGTAGGCGGTGGTGAGGAAAATGGTAAAACCAAGGTTGGGCCTTGCTGGAGGAGTTTTATTCAAAGCGAACTGTCAAGGGGTTCCCATAACACCCAACCGTGCAAGGAACGCAAAATCAAGGAACATAACACCGGTATGACGGAAACTAGGGCGGAAAGAGTGGAACAAAACACCAGGCATAAGGCCAAGCCTTCCACCCATTACCAAGTATATAGATGCATTAAAGTAAATAAGATACAGTAATGATATCCCAACATATCCATGTTCCAAACATGGACAAACTTCAACTTCACCTGCAACTAGCAACGCTATAAGATGGGCTGAGCAAAGCGGTAACATAGCCAAACAACGGCTTGCTAGGAAAGGTGGGTTAGAGGCTTGACATGGCAATATGGGATGCATGATAAAGCAAGTGGTAGGTAACGCGGCATAGCAATAGAGCGAGCAACTAGCAAGCAAAGATAGAAGTGATTTCGAGGGTATGGTCATCTTGCCTGAGATCCCGCAAGGAAGAAAAACAAGTCCACGAAGAAGACAAGTGGATGAAGTCGAATGAATCCTCACAAACGCGACGTTATCGGAACTAACCCGAAGAAGCAACACTGGAAAGAAACAAACAATCATGGTAAACAACCATCACATAATCATGGCATGATGCACAACCAAGTATGATGCATGTCCGGTTTAAAGAGGCATGGCATGGCATGGCAAAATGCACAAACAATCCTACAAATTAAGTGGAGCTCAATATGCAACTCCGTTGCATATTGACGAAACACCATGTGACTTATTTAGTTCGCTCTCATTTAGGTACCCATCAATATTAAATTTTCTTAAACATGGCAAGGGGTGGAGCAAATGAAAACTACCTATCTAGGCAAGTTTAAATGAGGCTGGAACAACAAACAACAATTCCGGAAAATCCCCATATGCAATTTATGGATTTGGTACTGTTCTTCCCTAAACCATATTTTAGAGTTGTTAAACATGCAAGATGAGTGCACCATGTTAAACTATGCATTTTTCTACCCCATTTACATATAAAGTTTGTTAAGTTTGGAGCTACGGTTATTTAGTTATGAAATAAATCATTTTAACATGTCATTAAGCAAATTTAAACAAACCGCATTTTAAACATTTTAAACATGCATGAAAGTTGGATATTATGAAACTACACGAAATTCTAGTCATATTTCATATATAAAACATGTTAATCCGATGCACGGTTTATTAGTTATGATATGCATGATGTTTGAGGGCTTTTCTGCAAATCTGTTTTTTACTGGATAAAAGTGAAAATCGCAGCAGTAGGAAAAAACACTATGGGCTGAATCTGACTGGCCTGAAAGCAGCAATGGGTGCTGGATCTGAAGCTCACCGGGCCTCATGGGCCGGCTGGACGCGAGCTGGGCCGGATCTGGAGGCAAGGACGCTGTCATCAGGCGCTGCAGGACTTGGTGCTGGTGCTGGGCCGACCTTGCTGCCGAGGAGGCAGTGGGCTTTGGAGCGGCGTGGCTCGAAGCAGAGGAGGCGCGCCCTCTGCTCGACGGGAAGCGACGGCGGTAGCAAAACTGGCAGCGGGCTTCGGCGACGGCGAAGCACGGAGGTGCCGAGAGCGGGCGGATTCGGCAGGGACCGACCTTGGCGAATGGGGCGGATCCAGGAGGACGGGCGCGAGCTCGGGCTGTAGCCACCCGTGGCGCTGCAACAGGAGGTAGACAGAGAGGTGTGAGACAGGGAAGGTGTAGGGAAAATGCAGGAGCAGCAGCAGGGCATCACATCGACGGCACAGGTGCGGTGGCGCGAAGGAGGTCCGGGGATCCTATTTGGTTCAAGTCAGCAGGGGTGAAGCAGAGCTTCATGGACGGCAGCGGGGTCGGGCGTCCATGGCGGCGGTCTCCTGCAGAGAGAGACGTGAGAGAGAGGAAATGGTAGATGAAGAAAGCGAGAGGAACGGGGCCGGTCCTGGACCTGTTGGCTCGAGGGGAGGGCAGAGGAGGCCGCGGGATCCTGCTGGTGCTAGCCGGCGGCAAGGTTCGGAGGGGACGGCGGGATAGCAAGGTTGAGGCGCACTCGGCGCTGCAGCCTTTTGGCGTGGGGCGCTAGGCATCTTCAGCACAGGTGCTCGGGTAGAGGATCTCATGCTCTCGGACGAGGGGAGGTGCAGGAGATCGGGCGGCTCGATTGGGAGACGTCCGGGACGGGTGTTGCTCCGGGAAGGAGGATCTCGGGCAGAGGAGGGCTGCGGTTTGGATCGACGAAGATCAGGCGAGGGGATTTGGCCAGGTGGGATCTGGATCGATCCCGAGGAAGGAGGAGACTTGTTCGAGCGCTCCGGTTGGGCTGGATCTGGCTGGTGGTGTGTGGTGGAAACTGAACGAGGAAGAAGGTGGGTGGCTGTAGTTGGCTCAATGTGGACTCCGAGGAGGGTTTGGAGAGAGGGTGGCGGCGGATGAAGTGGATGGATGGGACATGAGGCCTAGAAACTAGGGTTGCCCACGATTTATAGCAAGCCGGTTAGGTTTACGGGCTACTCGAGCCCTCCGATCGCAATCGGACGGACGAGAAATAAATAGGTAGGGAGCCTAAAAAAGAAAACAGAGATTTTTTGAAGATGTTTGGGGATGATCCGAATCCAACGGTGGCGACTGCCCGGGGTCGGGTCCGGGACAGCTTTCGGACGCGCGCGCAAGGAGGGCCGCGGGCTGACGAGAGAGGTTAGATTGGGCCTGGTGGTAGGTAGTGGACTGTGTAGACGGTCTCAAGCTGAGAGAAGAGAAGAGAGAGATGCCCGACAACTGTTTCCAGAGACCGAAAACGTCCGACGTTTTGACCGACTATATTGTCGCTATAGTTTAACGGTTGGGATAACAAACAAACTCCGAATGCGATGAAATTTGGCAGGCGGCCTATCTACACCATAACAACACCGCATGCCAACTTTCAACCCATTCCGAGAACATTTCCCGGGCACTAAAAAAATACTATTTCGGACGTGCCGCGGGCGCGTGCAAGTGTGTCTGGGCTCAGAACGGACAACGGACGGAACTGGGGGAACTCGGACGGATGCAAGTTTCGAAAACATGCAGATGCAATGCGGATGATGACATGGCAAGATGCAACACGCAAGCGAATGACAAGGCAACGACAGTGAAATAACTGGAAGACACCTGGCGCATCGGTCTCGGGGCATTACACCCCACCCCTCCTCTCTCTCTCTCTAAATTAGTTAGGCTAATTTAGTTAGGAAAAGCATTTAGTTAGGTTAATTTGACGGAGACGCCCCTGCCTCCCTCGCCGTAGGAAAAAATTGTATATGCTTAACTAGGGCAGTAGGGTTAGGGTTGTAGTGTTTAATTACAAATGTTAGGAAAGTAAGGTTTAACTAGATGTTAACTAGGGTGCTAGGATTTAGTTTAGAGAAAAAAATCAATATAAAAATATAAATTTCTATTAGTGTTGCAGGTCTAGTAGGTTCTTAATTTTTAGTGAATTTTTATTAGGGCAAAAATTTAGGGCATAATTTGAGTTCTAGGTTCATAATTTGAGTTCTAGGGTTCATCCATCTATATTTAGTTTTTGAATTGAGTTTCAGAGAGCATGAGATTTGTGTAGATTTTCTTGAAGTGTCAAACACTAGGAGATGCAAATTTGAAGTGGTCATGATATATGAAAAATCCTCAATTGTGTTTGCTCATTGATCATAATCAACATTGAAGTGGTTCGATTGTGCCCAAGTGGCCTTTTGTTGTTTCCAGGGAACGAAGCCGAGTGTCCTATCTTTTGCCGAAATGTTGATTCATTTCCGTTCCGGCAAAATTCAGGTTCTCGATTTGTCCACTTTTAGCAAAGCTCATGCCGAAATTTTCTGTGAATTTCGGCATGACTTGTGCTATAAACTAGGACATATCGAGTGCCCGAGATTTGCCGCACCGGGAATGAGTCAACGTTCCTACAAAACAATAGGCCTTTTTTATGTAATTATTCATTTTATTAGGTCTAGAATTAATTGACTAGATTTAATCGTAGGAAACATGGCTAGCAACGATGAAGGATAGGGTTCTGGTGATTGCGACGACGTCTACCGGGCGGCAGACGAATTTTTGAGCCTTTCCGACGAGACTGGGACCGGCGCTGAGACTGAGACCGGTGCTGAGACTCAGACCGGCATCGAGACCGGCGCTGAGACTGAGACCGGCGCTGCCTCAGGGAGCAGAGCTGGTATAGAAGCGAAAGCAAAGAGGCGATGGCTTCCTAACAAGCTCTGGACTACTAGACTGGTGGTCACAGAGGTGGACGACGGCAATTTTGAGCCAAACGCGCCCGAGGAAGCTCGCGCGTGCTACGACAATCAAATTGGCTGGATCATATGGACAACCACCACCATCAACGATGAGAAACTAAACAAGTTAGATAATATGAGGCCCGCCCTCCTAAAGAAGTTGCACCAGATATTCTTGTTCCCGGGCCGGAATGAAAAGGATTATAAAGATCTAGATAAGGACCCGACAATGAAGAAGATAAACAAACACGCCATGAGCAAGTTTAGCGATGAGTTGGCCGCTTGGAGAGAAAGGAAAGACGGAGGTTAACTGAAGAAAACATCGACAAGAAGGTTGAGATTGCGGTTGAAAAGGAATCATCTGAGACAGTCGCAACAGCAGTAGCTGCCGCAAAACAGGTGCTTGTAGATATGTCTACTACCTTGGTTCCAGCCGTTTTCAATTGGAGCAGGCAAAATCCAGAAAAAAATGCAACGGACTTTCCCCTTGCTGACTTCCTCAGGAGCAGCTCGACTAGCGTTGCACCAGCACCTGCACCTGCTCCCGCACCGGCTCCTGCACTTGCTCCGACACTGGCTCCTGCACCTGCTCCCACACCTGCTCCCGCACCGGCTTCCACACCTGCTCCGGCACTAGCTCCGGCACCGGACGTGCTCGGCGGTGCTTCATCTTTGGCTGAGCTCGACGCCCTCACGGTATCTGTCACACTGGCCCCTTCAATAAATGTATAATCTCCCGTTTTCGTTGCCTTTCAGATGCCTCACGTCGCAGACTTTTCTTTGCAGGCCGACGAAACCCCGTGCACCATATTGTACACCATCGGCGACCAGAAGGTGGACATGGGGAAGGCGACGATAATGGAGCCGAAGGAACCATTATTCCACAGCCGGCCAATCCCCTCGGAAGTCTTCAAGGTTTCTGTGGCCAGTGTCAAACCGGGCCATGAGAATTTGGCTCCTCCAGTGCTAGTGGGGAATGACGACGAGACCCCGCGGCAGCTTGGTGATTGTTGCAATGGGTGGGTCCTGTTGTGGCCAAAGAGTCTTCTTCGTCTGGAGGCGGCCGGGAGCACATCCACGAGCATGCAGTTAGGTATGAACATCAACACATCGCCTACTCCATTAGTCGCTGGTGACATCGCCATAGATGAGGATGACTATGACGATGACACTCAACAGTATGTCAATATTGGCACCTACTTAGGGTTTGAGCCTCATGAGTCGGTGCCTGAATTGCCGCCTCCGGAGTCTGAACGTATTATGGACAACCTTCCGGTAGTAAAGAAGTCTAGGAAGAGACCAAGGAAAGGCAAAAAAGCTTCTTCTATGATCCAGCCGTCTCACCATCCTCAGGTTCAAGACCGTATAGATATCCCCAGTGCGGCAAAATGGCATATCCCCGGTCAACCAATCCTACCTGAAGCAGCGCTGCGGGCCAGATTCGACGATTTAAGGAGACTTCATGACGATGTGCTGTGAATAGAAAAAGGCCTCATCGCCTCAAAAAATCCAGGATACCCACTCTACGTGGTTAACGTGCCGCGGGGATTGTCGTACATCGACACATTCCCCGCGGAGAAGTTCTTCCTTTGATTAGATTACATCTTCGACATGTTTCACTTGAGAAGCTGGATTTTGCGTTTGTCCGCCTTTATGCTTTGCACATGAACTACCTCATCAGGGTTGAGCAGATACCTTATATCGGTGTCGTTGACCCATACTTCATGCACGAGGCCTTCTTGGGAGTCTGCGCAAAGCACTATGAATATGCGAGGGAATACATCGTCAATTTCATGCTCGCCAATAAGGACAAGGAGGCGATTCTCGTGCCTTATCATCCCATGTAAGTCATCCGCGCGGATATCCTTCCTTTGATTTCAATCATTCATTTGCATGGTGGAGGCTAATTAATTTGAGGTGTACTTATTTTGCGCAGCGGCGGGCGCGCCGTCCTCATCATCCTCTACTCCCGATACTCCCACGCTCTTTACTTGGACTCGTCGAAGAACATTAACAAAAGGGATTACACCCACATCAAGTCTGTTCTCGACAGTGCTATGTTTTACTTGAAGGAAATATGCCCTAGAGGCAATAATAAAGTTATTATTTATTTCCTTATTTCATGATAAATTTTTATTATTCATGCTAGAATTGTATTAACCGGAAACATAATACATGTGTGAATACATAGACAAACAGAGTGTCACTAGTATGCCTCTACTTGACTAGCTCGTTAATCAAAGATGGTTATGTTTCCTAACCATAGACAAAGAGTTGTTATTTGATTAACGAGGTCACATCATTAGTTGAATGATCTGATTGACATGACCCATTCCATTAGCTTAGCACCCGATCGTTTAGTATGTTGCTATTGCTTTCTTCGTGACTTATACATGTTCCTATGACTATGAGATTATGCAACTCCCGTTTGCCGGAGGAACACTTTGGGTGCTACCAAACGTCACAACGTAACTGGGTGATTATAAAGGAGCATTACAGGTGTCTCCAAAGGTAGATGTTGGGTTGGCGTATTTTCGAGATTAGGATTTGTCACTCCGATTGTCGGAGAGGTATCTCTGGGCCCTCTCGGTAATGCACATCACTTAAGCCTTGCAAGCATTGCAACTAAATGAGTTAGTTGCGGGATGATGTATTACAGAACGAGTAAAGAGACTTGACAGTAACGAGATTGAACTAGGTATTGGAATACCGACGATCGAATCTCGGGCAAGTAACATACCGATGACAAAGGTAACAACGTATGTTGTTATGCGGTCTGAACGATAAAGATCTTCGTAGAATATGTAGGAGCCAATATGGGCATCTAGGTCCCGCTATTGGTTATTGACCGGAGACGTGTCTCGGTCATGTCTACATTGTTCTCGAACCCGTAGGGTCCGCACGCTTAAGGTTACGATGACAGTTATATTATGAGTTTATGCATTTTGATGTACCGAAGGTTGTTCGGAGTCCTGGATGTGATCACGGACATGACGAGGAGTCTCGAAATGGTCAAGACATAAAGATTGATATATTGGAAGCCTATGTTTGGATATCGGAAGTGTTCCGGGTGAAATCGGGATTTTACCGGAGTACCGGGAGGTTACCGGAACCCCCCGGGAACCATATGGGCCTTGATGGGCCTTAGTGGAAAGGAGAAAGGGGCAGCCCAAGGTGGCCGCGCGCCTCCCCCCTTCCCCTAGTCCTATTAGGAATAGGAGAGGTGGCCGCCCCCCCCCCTCTCTCTTTCCCCCCTCAAGGAGTCCTATTCCAACTAGGATTGGGGGGAATCCTACTCCCAGAGGGAGTAGGACTCTCCTGGCGCGCCTCCTATGGCCGGCCAGCCTCCCCCCCTCTAGTCCTTTATATACGGAGGCACCCCAGAAATACACAAGTTGATCCACGTGATCTATTCCTTAGCCGTGTGCGGTGCCCCCTGCCACCATAGCCCTCGATAATACTGTAGCGGAGTTTAGGCGAAGCCCTGCTGCTGTAGTGCATCAAGATCGTCACCACGCCGTCGTGCTGATGGAACTCTTCCTCGACACTTTGCTGGATCGGAGTCCCGGGATGTCATCGAGCTGAACGTGTGCTCGAACTCGGAGGTGCCATAGTTTCGGTGCTTGATCGGTTGGATCGTGAAGACGTACGACTACTTCCTCTATGTTGTGTCAGCGCTTCCGCAGTCGGTCTGCATTGGGTACGTAGACAACACTCTCCCCTCTCGTTGCTATGCATCACATGATCTTGCGTGTGCGTAGGAAAATTTTTGAAATTACTACGAAACCCAACATTACTACGACGCACAGGGTGGAGAGGTCAAGGACAAGAAGAAAAAGGACGGCAGGCCCGCCTTCGGCCATAAGACCGACTTCTGTTGCATCCAGCAACCGAGTGATTCTCTTAATGATGGATTATATGTCCTACACCAGATGCTGGAGTACAGACGGGATCACCAGAACCTTCGCATGTCACCTACATCCAGCGATGCCCATATTCTGCAATGGGCAAAGAACTTAGGAGATACCGAGGATCATCGACTTCGAGCTGAGTTTTATCACATCCAGCGCGAACTTGCCCAAATGATCATGAAGGAGGTCGTCGAAAAAATAGGGATGTTCTACGAAGAAGGACAAATGTCGCGGGAAGACGTCTGGACACGCGTAGCCGCTCAGCTTCTCGACCTGAAGCCTTTCACTAAGCTCGGGGACTATCTCCCTAACTTGGATGGATGGCACGACATGGAGTGATTGTCGATATATGACAATGTGTCCATTTAGTCCATACTATCTGTATGACGAAACTTTGAATTATGCATGACGAAAATTTATTTGTGATGTAATTAAACCGTCCTCCTCGACTAGCGAAGATCCCTCTAGTTAGGGCATTTTGGGTACGATGAACTTTTTTATTTATGCTTATGATATGTTGCATGTGACGATGCAGGTGTATAGATCATCGATGATGAAGAAGTGCTACGCCAGGAGTATACGACGAGTGGCCGGAATGTCAGGCCCAGGTGTACCGGTTTCCGGTTTCCGAGCGACAGCCAGTAGTTAGTTTAGGTTCACGCAAAGTGATAACTCTTCTCGCGTATATCATTGTTTAGATGGATGACGATGTAGTTGCAAGTAATCGAGATTTGTATCGCTATTTTCGAGATGATGACGAGAGACCACTTTGTGTTGGATGATGATTATGATGATGACATGATTTGATGAGACTATTTGTATGTATATGCTATGATTACATTTGTATGTGTATCATATGCTAAAGATTATTGTATAAATCCTATTCAAATACAAAACAACTATGCAGAAAAAAAAACTACTAAAATTAGCAGTAGCGAGTGGAGAAAAGTTAGCAGCAGCGCCACAGTAGCAGTAGCGCGTCCAGGCAAAGCGCGCTAGAGCTATTAGCAGTAGCGAGCTTCCACGAAGCGTGCTGCTGCTAAACTTGTATAGCAATAGCAAGGGTGTGCAAGTGCTACTGCTACGGGTTAGCTGTAGCGCCTTATTAGTAGCGCCGGTCCCCGCGCTACTGATATACCTAGAACCTGCGCTGCTGCTAGCCTTTTCCCTAGTAGTGATATGCCATCCCATCAAAATATACATGCCAACACCAAGAGTTTTTCAAGCCCTAGCTACTACAAATATACATCATCATCGTCGTCGCCTTCGTCGATCATCATGCAGGCCGTCACCACCACCAAAACAACTCTAGAAGTAGTGCTTGCCCAGTCAGGTCCTCAGCCAGAGCACTCTATGGGCTTCTGCCATGGTAAGAAACCCAACACCCTGAACCTTGTTGTCTAGAATGTGGCTAAGAGCAACCATCAGAGTCTCCGGACTGAGGCCACCTTGCCCCATGATGGCAATATACAACTCAGGGTGGAGGTGCTCTCCCTAATGGGAGCTGTCACCTCCTTCACAGCCTCGGTCATGCTGCTAAACACAGTCAGCTCGTCTTCCATCAACCCAGCCCTCTTCTCTTCCTATTGAGCACAGGAACGTCATCATCAACCTTCTTAGGAACATCAACGTTGATGGTGTCTGACTCCTGGGTGTCTGGCCACTCTAGCATATGCAAATCAAGTGACTGACCAGAGCACATGGCATGCTTGCCTATAGCCAGCACATATGAGAAGATCTGCTGCATTTGCGTGTAGTTCTGGATGGGAGTGTTGAGGAACTCAGCATCCTTGGGGTGGTCCTAACATGGAAATAAAGCGATAGTAGTGATGTTAGTTGTGTTGGACACGATCAAGATGGTAAACTAGTGTATAAAGATGTGGGGCTTTGCCTCACAGTAAATATTCAAAATAAACTAGTGTATTAAGTGGTATATGTGATCTAACCGTGGTGTGTCTTGGTAGTGCTCGGACTCCAACAAGATTGTAAAGGTGTCTTGATCCCACTGTGCGCCACTAAGGTATCTAAGCTTGGTCACTCAGATCCACCTGGCTCTCCACTTCCTGAGGTGGTTGTAGACCTAGGACGAGGTCACCTCCTGGCCATAGATGTCAAAGGTCTACTTCGAACATTGCTTGGGTGCACCTCCTTGAAGCCCTTGTAGTCCTCACTGTCGTGGAATTAACACGTCAAATGTCCTTAGTGTGAGGACTTAGTCGCGAGGCCAACGCATCTATGTGGTAGCTTGAGAGGGGTTGAGCGGGACGAGAGACGCGATGTTTTACCCAGGTTCGGCCCCTCACGGTGGAGGTAAAAACCTACATCCTGCTTCATTGATATTGATGATGATGATCACGGTTACAAGAGTGCTCTATCTCGAGAGCTATTGTCTAAACCTAACTTGTCCAACTTGTGGAACTTGTCCCTCTCTTCCCTCTTGGGGTGCCCTACCCCTCCTTATATATGTTGAAGGGGCGGTTTACATGACTAGTCCTATTAGGATTAGGATTACTCTATTACAAGTGGAGTCCTAGTCTTGCTTCCTTTGTAAGGGAATATTCTTTGTGCTTTCCTCATAAACCGGCCCACCATTAAACGTGAACCGGCCTTCTGGGCCATGGGCCTCATCATCCATCTGACCCGCCCGCCGGGTTACTAATGAACCGCCAAGACCGGACGGGTAGCCCATGAACCGCCAAGCTCCGGGCGGGTTACCAGTGAGTCATCCAGTCCGGCCGGTTTATACTTCCGGCCGGTTTACGCCATGGGGTATATCCCCGACATTAGCCCCCATTTTAATTTGGATTTATCCATGTTAAACCGATCTGCAACATAAACTCAAGAGCAAATTTGACAGGTTATGCTCCAGGTTAAGAATTTTTGTAAAGGAGAACAGTTGAATGTTGCAGACCCGTTGACTAAGCCTCTTCCACGAGCAAAACATGATCAGCACCAAAGCTCCATGGGTGTTAGATTCATTACAGTGTAATCTAGATTATTGACTCTAGTGCAAGTGGGAGACTGAAGGAAATATGCCCTAGAGGCAATAATAAAGTTATTATTTATTTCCTTATAATCATGATAAATGTTTATTATTCATGCTAGAATTGTATTAACCGGAAACATAATACATGTGTGAATACATAGACAAATAGAGAGTCACTAGTATGCCTCTACTTGACTAGCTCGTTAATCAAAGATGGTTATGTTTCCTAACCATGGACAAAGAGTTGTTATTTGATTAACGAGGTCACATCATTAGTTGAATGATCTGATTGACATGACCCATTCCATTAGCTTAGCACCTGATCGTTTAGTATGTTGCTATTGCTTTCTTCATGACTTATACATGTTCCTATGACTATGAGATTATGCAACTCCCGTTTACCGGAGGAACACTTTGGGTGCTACCAAACGTCACAACGTAACTGGGTGATTATAAAGGAGCATTACAGGTGTCTCCAAAGGTAGATGTTGGGTTGGCGTATTTCAAGATTAGGATTTTTCACTCCGATTGTCGGAGAGGTATCTCTGGGCCCTCTCGGTAATACACATCACATAAGCCTTGCAAGCATTACAACTAATATGTTAGTTGTGAGATGATGTATTACGGAACGAGTAAAGAGACTTGCCGGTAACGAGATTGAACTAGGTATTGGATACCGACGATCGAATCTCGGGCAAGTAACATACCGATGACAAAGGGAACAACGTATGTTGTTATGCGGTCTGACCGATAAAGATCTTCGTAGAATATGTAGGAGCCAATATGGGCATCCAGGTCCCGCTATTGGTTATTGACTGGAGACATGTCTCAGTCATGTCTACATTGTTCTCGAACCCGTAGGGTCCGCACGCTTAAGGTTACGATGACAGTTATATTATGAGTTTATACATTTTGATGTACCGAAGGTTGTTTGGAGTCCCGGATGTGATCACGGACATGACGAGGAGTCTCGAAATGGTCGAGACGTAAAGATTGATATATTGGAAGCCTATGTTTGGACATCGGAAGTGTTCCGGGTGAAATCGGGATTTTACCGGAGTACCGAGAGGGTTACCGGAACCCCCCGGGAGCTATATGGGCCATAGTGGGCCTTAGTGGAAAAGAGAAGGGGCTGCCCTAGATGGGCTGTGCGCCTCCCCCTTCTCCTAGTCCTATTAGGACTAGGAGAGGTGGCCGGCCCCCTCTTCCTCTTTTCCCCCTCCGCGAATCCTATTCCAACTAGGATTGGGGGGGGGGGGGAATCCTACTCCCAGAGGGAGTAGGACTCTCCTGGCGCCTCCTCCTTGGCCGGCCAGCCTCCCCCCTCTACTCCTTTATATACGGAGGCAGGGGACACCTCTAGACACACAAGTTGATCCACGTGATCTATTCCTTAGCCGTGTGCGGTGCCCCCTGCCACCATATACCTCGATAATACTGTAGCGGAGTTTAGGCGAAGCCCTGCTGCTGTAGTTCATCAAGATCGTCACCACGCCATCGTGCTGACGGAACTCTTCCCCGACACTTTGCTGGATCGGAGTCCGGGGATCGTCATCGAGCTAAACGTGTGCTCGAACTCGGAGGTGCCGTAGTTTCGGTGCTTGATCGGTTGGATCGTGAAGACGTACGACTACTTCCTCTACGTCGTGTCATCGCTTTCGCAGTCGGTCTGCGTTGGGTACGTAGACAACACTCTCCCCCTCGTTGCTATGCATCACATGATCTTGCGTGTGCGTAGGAAAATTTTTGAAATTACTACGAAACCCAACAGTGGTATCCGAGCCTAGGTTATTTATGTTGATGTTATATGCACGAGTAGAACATAAGTGAGTTGTGGACGATACAAGTAATACTGCCTACCAGCATGTCATACTTTGGTTCGGCGGTATTGTTGGACGAGACGACCCGGACCAACCTTACGCGTACGCTTACGCGAGACCGGTTCCCTCGACGTGCTTTGCACAGAGATGGCTTACGGGCGACTGTCTCCCCAACTTTAGTTGAACCAAGTATGGCTACGCCCGGTCCTTGCGAAGGTTAAAACGGAGTCTATTTGACAAACTATCGTTGTGGTTTTGATGCGTAGGTGAGATTGGTTCTTACTTAAGCCCGTAGCAGCCACGTAAAACTTGCAACAACAAAGTAGAGGACGTCTAACTTGTTTTTGCAGGGCATGTTGTGATGTGATATGGTCAAGGCATGATGCTGAATTTTATTGTATGAGATGATCATGTTTTGTAACCGAGTTATCGGCAACTGGCAGGAGCCATATGGTTGTCGCTTTATTGTATGCAATGCAAATCGCGATGTAATGCTTTACTTTATTACTAAACGGTAGTGATAGTCGTGGAAGCATAAGATTGGTGAGACGACAACGATGCTACGATGGAGATCAAGGTGTCGCGCCGGTGACGATGGTGATCATGACGGTGCTTCGGAGATGGAGATCACAAGCACAAGATGATGATGGCCATATCATATCACTTATATTGATTGCATGTGATGTTTATCTTTTTATGCATCTTATCTTGCTTTGATTGACGGTAGCATTATAAGATGATCTCTCACTAAATTATCAAGAAGTGTTCTCCCTGAGTATGCACCGTTGCCAAAGTTCGTCGTGCCCAGACACCACGTGATGATCGGGTGTGATAAGCTCTACGTCCATCTACAACGGGTGCAAGCCAGTTTTGCACACGCAGAATACTCAGGTTAAACTTGACGAGCCTAGCATATGCAGATATGGCCTCGGAACACGGAGACCGAAAGGTCGAGCGTGAATCATATAGTAGATATGATCAACATAAACGATGTTCACCATTGAAAGCTACCACATCTCACGTGATGATCGGTTATGGTTTAGTTGATTTGGATCACGTAATCACTTAGAAGATTAGAGGGATGTCTATCTAAGTGGGAGTTCTTAAGTAATATGATTAATTGAACTTAAATTTATCATGAACTTAGTACCTGATAGTATCTTGCTTGTTTATGTTTATTGTAGATAGATGGCTCGTGCTGTTGTTCCGTTGAATTTTAATGCGTTCCTTGAGAAAGCAAAGTTGAAAGATGATGGTAGCAATTACACGGACTGGGTCCGTAACTTGAGGATTATCCTCATTGCTGCACAGAAGAATTACGTCCTGGAAGCACCGCTGGGTGCCAGGCCTGCTGCTGGAGCAACACCAGATGTTATGAACGTCTGGCAGAGCAAAGCTGATGACTACTCGATAGTTCAGTGTGCCATGCTTTACGGCTTAGAATCGGGACTTCAACGACGTTTTGAACGTCATGGAGCATATGAGATGTTCCAGGAGTTGAAGTTAATATTTCAAGCAAATGCCCGAATTGAGAGATATGAAGTCTCCAATAAGTTCTATAGCTGCAAGATGGAGGAGAACAGTTCTGTTAGTGAGCATATACTCAAAATGTCTGGGTATAATAATCACTTGATTCAATTGGGAGTTAATCTTCCGGATGATTGCGTCATTGACAGAATTCTCCAATCACTGCCACCAAGCTACAAGAGCTTCGTGATGAACTATAATATGCAAGGGATGAACAAGACTATTCCCGAGCTCTTCGCAATGCTGAAAGCTGCGGAGGTAGAAATCAAAAAGGAGCATCAAGTGTTGATGGTTAACAAAACCACTAGTTTCAAGAAAAAGGGCAAAGGGAAGAAGAAGGGGAACTTCAAGAAGAACGGCAAACAAGTTGCTGCTCAAGAGAAGAAACCCAAGTCTGGACCTAAGCCTGAAACTGAGTGCTTCTACTGCAAGCAGACTGGTCACTGGAAGCGGAACTGCCCCAAGTATTTGGCGGATAAGAAGGATGGCAAGGTGAACAAAGGTATATGTGATATACATGTTATTGATGTGTACCTTACTAGATCTCGCAGTAGCACCTGGGTATTTGATACTGGTTCTGTTGCTAATATTTGCAACTCGAAACAGGGACTACAGAATAAGCGGGCACTGGCAAAGGACGAGGTGACGATGCGCGTGGGAAACGGTTCCAAAGTCGATGTGATCGCGGTCGGCACGCTACCTCTACATCTACCTTCGGGATTAATATTAGACCTAAATAATTGTTATTTGGTGCCAGCGTTGAGCATGAACATTATATCTGGATCTTGTTTAATGCGAGACGGTTATTCATTTAAATCAGAGAATAATGGTTGTTCTATTTATATGAGTAATATCTTTTATGGTCATGCACCTTTGAAGAGTGGTCTATTCTTATTGAATCTCGATAGTAGTAATACACATATTCATAATGCTGAAGCCAAAAGATGCAGAGTTGATAATGAAAGTGCAACTTATTTGTGGCACTGTCGTTTAGGTCATATCGGTATAAAGCGCATGAAGAAACTCCATACTGATGGACTTTTGGAACCACTTGATTATGAATCACTTGGTACTTGCGAACCGTGCCTCATGGGCAAGATGACTAAAACACCGTTCTCCGGTACTATGGAGAGAGCAACAGATTTGTTGGAAATCATACATACCGATGTATGTGGTCCGATGAATATTGAGGCTCGTGGCGGATATCATTATTTTCTCACCTTCACAGATGATTTAAGCAGATATGGGTATATCTACTTAATGAAACATAAGTCTGAAACATTTGAAAAGTTCAAAGAATTTCAGAGTGAAGTCGAAAATCATCGTAACAAGAAAATAAAGTTTCTACGATCTGATCGTGGAGGAGAATATTTGAGTTACGAGTTTGGTGTACATTTGAAAAATTGTGGAATAGTTTCGCAACTCACGCCACCTGGAACACCACAGCCTAATGGTGTGTCCAAACGTCGTAATCGTACTTTACTGGATATGGTGCGATCTATGATGTCTCTTACTGATTTACCGCTATCGTTTTGGGGTTATGCTTTAGAGACGGCCGCATTGACGTTAAATAGGGCACCATCAAAATCCGTTGAGACGACACCTTATGAACTGTGGTTTGGCAAGAAACCAAAGTTGTCGTTTCTTAAAGTTTGGGGCTGCGATGCTTATGTGAAAAAGCTTCAACCTGATAAGCTCGAACCCAAATCGGAGAAATGTGTCTTCATAGGATACCCAAAGGAAACTGTTGGGTACACCTTCTATCACAGATCCGAAGGCAAGACATTCGTTGCCAAGAATGGATCCTTTCTAGAGAAGGAGTTTCTCTCGAAAGAAGTGAGTGGGAGGAAAGTAGAACTTGACGAGGTAACTGTACCTACTCCCTTACTGGAAAGTAGTTGATCACAGAAAACTGTTTCAGTGACACCTACACCAGTTAGTGAGGAAGAGAATGATAATGATCATGAAACTTCAGATCAAGATACTACTGAACCTCGTAGATCAACCAGAGTAAGATCCGCACCAGAGTGGTACGGTAATCCTGTTCTGGAAGTCATGATACTAGATCATGATGAACCTACGAACTATGAAGAAGCGATGGTGAGCCCAGTTTCCGCAAAGTGGCTTGAAGCCATGAAATCTGAGATGGGATCCATGTATGAAAACAAAGTATGGACTTTGGTTGACTTGCCCGATGATCGGCAAGCAATTGAAAATAAATGGATCTTCAAGAAGAAGACTGACGCTGATGGTAATGTTACTGTCTACAAAGCTCGACTTGTCGCAAAAGGTTTTCGGCAAGTTCAAGGGATTGACTACGATGAGACATTCTCACCCGTAGCGATGCTTAAGTCCGTCCGAATCATGTTAGCGATTGCCGCATTTTATGATTATGAAATTTGGCAGATGGATGTCAAAACTGCATTCCTGAATGGATTTCTGGAAGAAGAGTTGTATATGATGCAGCCGGAAGGTTTTGTCGATCCAAAGGGAGCTAACAAAGTGTGCAAGCTCCAGCGATCCATTTACGGACTGGTGCAAGCCTCTCGGAGTTGGAATAAACGTTTTGATAGTGTGATCAAAGCATTTGGTTTTATACAGACTTTCGGAGAAGCCTGTATTTACAAGAAAGTGAGTGGGAGCTCTGTAGCATTTCTGATATTATATGTAGATGACATATTGCTAATTGGAAATGATATAGAATTTCTGGATAGCATAAAGGGATACTTGAATAAAAGTTTTTCAATGAAAGACCTCGGTGAAGCTGCTTACATATTAGGCATTAAGATCTATAGAGATAGATCAAGACGCTTAATTGGACTTTCACAAAGCACATACCTTGACAAAATTTTGAAGAAGTTCAAAATGGATCAAGCAAAGAAAGGGTTCTTGCCTGTGTTACAAGGTGTGAAGTTGAGTAAGACTCAATGCCCGACCACTGCAGAAGGTAGAGAGAATATGAAAGATGTTCCCTATGCATCAGCCATAGGATCTATCATGTATGCAATGCTGTGTACCAGACCTGATGTGTGCCTTGCTATAAGTTTAGCAGGGAGGTACCAAAGTAATCCAGGAATGGATCACTGGACAGCGGTCAAGAACATCCTGAAATACCTGAAAAGGACTAAGGATATGTTTCTCGTATATGGAGGTGACAAAGAGCTCAACGTAAAAGGTTACGTTGATGCAAGCTTTGACACTGATCCGGACGATTCTAAATCGCAAACCGGATACGTGTTTACATTAAACGGTGGAGCTGTCAGTTGGTGCAGTTCTAAACAAAGCGCCGTAGCGGGATCTACATGTGAAGCGGAGTACATAGCTGCTTCGGAAGCAGCAAACGAAGGAGTCTGGATGAAGGAGTTCATATCCGATCTAGGTGTCATACCTAGTGCATCGGGTCCAATGAAAATCTTTTGTGACAATACTGGTGCAATTGCCTTGGCAAAGGAATCCAGATTTCACAAAAGGACCAAACACATCAAGAGACGCTTCAATTCCATCCGGGATCTAGTCCAGGTGGGAGACATAGAGATTTGCAAGATACATACGGATCTGAATGTTGCAGACCCGTTGACTAAGCCTCTTCCACGAGCAAAACATGATCAGCACCAAAGCTCCATGGGTGTTAGATTCATTACAGTGTAATCTAGATTATTGACTCTAGTGCAAGTGGGAGACTGAAGGAAATATGCCCTAGAGGCAATAATAAAGTTATTATTTATTTCCTTATAATCATGATAAATGTTTATTATTCATGCTAGAATTGTATTAACCCGAAACATAATACATGTGTGAATACATAGACAAACAAAGTGTCACTAGTATGCCTCTACTAGACTAGCTCGTTAATCAAAGATGGTTATGTTTCCTGACCATGAACAATAAGTTGTTATTTGATTAACGAGGTCACATCATTAGTTGAATGATCTGATTGACATGACCCATTCCATTAGCTTAGCACCCGATCGTTTAGTATGTTGCTATTGCTTTCTTCATGACTTATACATGTTCCTATGACTATGAGATTATGCAACTCCCGTTTGCCGGAGGAACACTTTGGGTGCTACCAAACGTCACAATGTAACTGGGTGATTATAAAGGAGCATTACAGGTGTCTCCAAAGGTAGATGTTGGGTTGGCGTATTTCGAGATTAGGATTTGTCACTCCGATTGTCGGAGAGGTATCTCTGGGCCCTCTCGGTAATACACATCACATAAGCCTTGCAAGCATTACAACTAATATGTTAGTTGTGATATGATGTATTACGGAACGAGTAAAGAGACTTGCCGGTAACGAGATTGAACTAGGTATTGGATACCGACGATCGAATCTCGGGCAAGTAACATACCGATGACAAAGGGAACAACGTATATTGTTATGCGGTCTGACCGATAAAGATCTTCGTAGAATATGTAGGAGCCAATATGGGCATCCAGGTCCCGCTATTGGTTATTGACCGGAGACATGTCTCGGTCATGTCTACATTGTTCTCGAACCCGTAGGGTCCGCACGCTTAAGGTTACGATGACAGTTATATTATGAGTTTATACATTTTGATGTACCGAAGGTTGTTCGGAGTCCCGGATGTGATCACGGACATGACGAGGAGTCTCAAAATGGTCGAGACGTAAAGATTGATATATTGGAAGCCTATGTTTGGACATCGGAAGTGTTCCGGGTGAAATCGGGATTTTACCGGAGTACCGAGAGGGTTACCGGAACCCCCCGGGAGCTATATGGGCCATAGTGGGCCTTAGTGGAAAAGAGAAGGGGCTGCCCTAGATGGGCTGTGCGCCTCCCCCCTTCCCCTAGTCCTATTAGGACTAGGAGAGGTGGCCGGCCCCCTCTTCCTCTTTTCCCCCTCCGCGAATCCTATTCCAACTAGGATTGGGGGGAGGGGGAATCCTACTCCCAGAGGGAGTAGGACTCTCCTGGCGCCTCCTCCTTGGCCGGCCAGCCTCCCCCCTCTACTCCTTTATATACGGAGGCAGGGGACACCTCTAGACACACAAGTTTATCCACGTGATCTATTCCTTAGCCGTGTGCGGTGCCCCCTGCCACCATATACCTCGATAATACTGTAGCGGAGTTTAGGCGAAGCCCTGCTGCTGTAGTTCATCAAGATCGTCACCACGCCGTCACGCTGACGAAACTCTTCCCCGACACTTTGCTGGATCGGAGTCCGGGGATCGTCATCGAGCTGAACGTGTGCTCGAACTCGGAGGTGCCGTAGTTTCGGTGCTTGATCGGTTGGATCGTGAAGACGTACGACTACTTCCTCTGCGTCGTGTCATCGCTTCCGCAGTCGGTCTGCGTTGGGTACGTAGACAACACTCTCCTCCTCGTTGCTATGCATCACATGATCTTGCGTGTGCATAGGAAAATTTTTGAAATTACTACGAAACCCAACAACTCCCATCATGGGGCTTGAACCCACGTCCACAAGGTTAAGAGCTTTGTGCTTTACCAACTGAGGAGTGGACCCTTCAATATAATGGATAAAAACTTGTGTACCTTGAATTGTTGATAGGAGCAATTGGTAGCCCCCAAGGGCCGGCTCATTATAATATGATGAGTCGGGTCTTCAATAAGACTAAAAATGACTTGGCATTAGCCCCCAAGTATCATGATGCATGCTTGCAGCGACATGAGACTTGCATGTAATCTCGATTTGAATAATGTAGCCCCCAAGTGTCGGGTTGTAAGCCTGCAGCGACTCGGGACTATTCCTTTCATTATAGAATAAACCATATCCTTTGATAAAATAGTAGACACTGCGCTATAGCGACTTTGAAAACTCAATAATACCGGTTATTAATAACCATAAAAATCCAGCCATGTTGGCTATTCAAGATAATATAATCCGGTGAAAACCTTATTCATTCAATATCATAATGAAAATTCAGCCAAGTTTGGCTATTTGAATAATATAACCCAATGATTTATAAGCGCATAATTCCGATGGCGCAATCCAAATATATATATACTGGCGACTTATAGTCCAAAAACCAGGCCGGTTTAACAAACACCGGATAATTTCTCATCATACTGGCGACTTATAGTCAAAAGCCAGGCCGTTTTAACAAACCTGTTTCTGCATACAACAAGTTTAAAATGTCCTGGTGGTTTACCGCCGGACGGGTCATAATGCCCAACATATAACCCGGGTTTATAACCAAGGCTGCACTTAATAATAATCAAATATGAAATAGATCATACCTGTGACATTGAGTCACATCATTGGCTTACCAACTTTTTGTAGTAAGAGTGATAATCCCAATCTTGAGTACTGATAACTCTTTCCATATTGTGCCGGTTTATAATAAAACTGTACCGGGTTATGATAGACACCAGATTATCCATATATAATACTGGCGACTTGTAGTCGAATCGGACCGGGCTAATAGTCTCCGGATTATAACTTGATCGTGTACTGACAACTTGTAGTTGAAAACCGAGCCAGGTTGATAAACACCGGTTTACTCCATAATAGGATGGTAACAGAAGATCAGACCGGGCAGATAGCCTCCGGATTAAGATTTGACCGTGTTCCGTCAATTTGTAATTGTCAGTCGAACCGGTTTAAGAATTTGTCGGTTTAAAAACGCAACAAAAGAAATATTTATCAAAACAAAATTTCAAGCAAAGGCAATGATAAAACCGTTTGCAAAAGGAGGCTTATTTGAGCTGATCAGATGGCGTTACCATGGTCGGACACGACCAAGCTCCCGATAGGTGTAGCTATGGTTCAAGTCAGCCAGGTCCCCAAATGAAACCGTGGCATTTATGCCGATCAAGTGGCATGGCAATGGTTCGGGTTCGACCAAGCCCCTAATTGATTCTGTGGCCTTAGGCCGATCAAGAGGCATGACTGGTTCAGACATGACCAAGTCCCCAAGTGATCTGGTGGCTCTCGCCTATCAAGAGGCGTGACCATGGTTCAGACGTGACCACAAGTCCCCAAGTGATGATGTGGCTTTTTCGCCGATCAAGAGGTGTAGCGATGGTTCGGACACGACCAAGCCCCCAAGTGATGTTTATAAAATTTTCAAGGGGTAAACCGGAGGCCGCTTAAGACAGAACAGCTCCGTGTAACCACGCATGATGTAAAAGAACAGAGACCCCGCTTTATGAAGCAGAAGCCCCCATGTGATCAATAATTTGTCAGGCCAGTAAGGCGGGATACCCATGTTTGAACCGCGCATCCTGGCAGCAGGTCCTCTTCCGCAATTTTTAATTTTTTGCAAAAGATAAATTCTTCTTGAACCGGGATCTTGAACCGGATATTGAGAGCTTCAAAGCTTTGTGGGAGACATCTTTCCCTTGAATCGGATTTTAAACCGAAATCTTCATTTTTAGCCGGAAATTTTCTGACGGCCTTTAAACTCGAATTTGCGAGAAGTTAACTCCCTTTTGAACCGGACATTGTTAAACCGGATTTGAGCGCTTCAGAGCTTTGTAGGAGAATAGATTTTTCCTTGGACCGGACTGTAAACCGGATATTTGAGAGCTTCAGTGAGACTGACTTCCCTTGAGCCGGATTTTAAACCGGAATCCTTTCTGATGACCCGGATCTTCTTCATTGAGCCGGGATTTTGTAACTGTCATATACTTTCTAAGCCGGAAATTTTCTGACGGCCTTTAAATTTTCATCAATATAACAGTAGCCTCCGGGACCGGGTTATCTTTCTCTCCATCGTCCTGGGTTTCTTAAATTTGCTGAAACCTGCAATATTTGCTGATTCGTGTCATCGTAGCCCCCGAGTCTCAAAGGTGACTCGAGGAGTTGGCTTGAGACTCTCCATATTTGACCGTGATATAAACCGGCATAACTTGTATATCATTGGCGTTGATAGCACGATGTAAATCCATAGAAGGTTGAGGTGACTGCGGCGGGTTGTAAATGATCCCATATGAGCCGTGTCAGCAACTCGGCCAATGGTTCCTTCCAACTGGCGATTTGAAGCTAACCAAACTATAGTGGCGGCGATTTGTGCGCCTGCCCATTGAACCACCCAGTGCAGATGGCGGTTGATAGTATATGATGATTTGCCTCCATTTTGTTGAAAGAAAAACCGGGCTACGCAAGCAGTGACTTGCTCATACTCAATAAACAGCTCATGCAGACAGGTGCGGTCCGGTATGTTGATGTAGACCGGGCCACGAGAGACGGACAGCAAAGATGACCGCAGCATCAGAGGTAGTTCCGACAGATGAGTCGGCCGCGGTACTGTAAGCTGGTGCGGACGGAGAAGATCAGCACCAATGTCGTAAACCGTCACGGACGGGCGAGTTAACCGCGGGCGCGGTCCCGGCAAGCTGATGTAAACCGGACCATCGGGACAGTAACTTGCGCACGTTCATTCACCGGGTGGTTGATACAGACGAAACGCCAGTGCAGAGCATTGCTAGCGCGTGCTACGTGCCCGTAATATAACGCCTCATTTGTAATGAACAATTGTCCTGCGTCAAAAAATATCACATGCCAAAGTAATTGTTTCTTGGCAAAAATAATATGCGCTAATAAAATAGGCTTTAGATGGATATCACCTGATTTACTCGGATGATGGATGATACTTTCAACGCGACGAAATCGGCTTAGGCAGACCGGTGACTCAATATGGTGCCAGCAGTTCAACGCAACAGAGGCGGCTCAACACAACCCGACAGTTCATGGTATGGAGGTGACTCAACTGGTCGGAAGGTGAAGGCTGCGTTGGGGGTAACGGCTGACCCCTCAGTCGGTTCAGCGGCAGTTTCCAATCTGCCAATTGGGTGCAGCTCTGTAGAGGCCAGTATGTCAAACTTCTACAACTGAACATAATTCCATAGCAGGCACAGGTTCGTTTGACTGTGATGGTGGCCTATTCAGCACCGTAGGAGCAGTTCTTCAGCAAAATCAAGGGAACTGGAAGCTCATTGTCAACCCGACCCGTCGTCCTGGAGCTACTGTGTCAGGGAATTTTCTCCAACGAGTATTAGAGAGCAGGCGGTGCGCTCCACGACGGACTGACGAAGGAGTCATCTCGCAGCAGAAGGAGAGGCAAGCTGCTTTTATGGGGCGGCTCTGAACAACAGAGCAGCAAGGCGGCTTGTGGCAGCGGGGCCGCTCCAGCGACTCGGACGAGGCCGGTGGCTTGCAAACGAGGCCACGGCGGCGTGGGCAGGTCAGCACCAGGCGGTTTGAAAGGCGTTGTGGCAGAGTCGGGCGCGGCGACTCGCCATTGACGACGGCTCGACGACCGTGTCGCAGTAGAGGCGACGATGAACTGACGCCGGTTTGCAAGCATCGGCTCAGCAGCATGAAGACGAGGCCGAGTACTCCGGTGACTTGAAAGGCGTTGTTGGTGGTGACTCGGAGCGGCCGTTGAGGCGAGGCGGTCGGCGGCAGCGAAGTGCGGCAACGAACCGACGCTGGGGTGGCGGCCGAGGCAAGGAGCTGAGGCCGTAGAGGCGTCCGAGTTCACGCCCACGAGCCCTTCTCCGAGTTCGAGTCCTTCTTCGGGTCCTACAGGCGAGGCGCACCCGTGACTTGCAGGCAGAACGGGCGGAGTCGAGACCTGGTGGAGGTGAAGCGAGGCGGCCGGCGGCAGCGGCACGAGGCCGAACGGGGGCGGCTCGGAGGCGTAAGGCCGCGGCGGAGGCGAAGACCGTTGCGGTGGCTTGGTCCCTGCAGAAACGAAGCGCGATCAAGGCGGCTCGAGGCCTGCATAGGCGGCTCATTGGCGGAGACGGAGGCGGTTTTCCAGCAGATCTCTTTCCCCCTTTTTTTTAACAGTTCGGATAAAACATCTCGCAACCGGCCCTTGGGCGTACTACTACTTGAAGTAGTATTTTTCTTCAATCTTCACTGCTGCATTAATCCATCAACTCGCCGGGTCACCAATGGCACAATGCGTATGCATAATCATCCAGGTGCTCGTACGTATATTGATGTGAATCTTCCACGCCGGCTTTAGTTGAACCGAAAAATTGCGAACTTCTCAAACCCTAGAAAAGATCCCTTCAAGAACTCAATATCATCGTGCGTCTGGCCCCACAGTGGGCGCCAACTGTCGTGGAATTAACACGTCAGATGTTCTTAGTGTGAGGACTTAGTCGCGAGGCCAACGCATCTATGTGGTAGCTTGAAAGGGGTTGAGCGAAACGAGAGACGCGATGTTTTACCCAGGTTCGGCCCCTCACGGTGGAGGTAAAAGCCTACATCCTGCTTCATTGATATTGTCTAAACCTAACTTGTCCAACTTGTGGAACTTGTCCCTCTCTTCCCTCTTGGGGTGCTCTACCCCTCCTTATATATGTTGAAGGAGCGGTTTACATGACTAGTCCTATTAAGATTAGGATTACTCTATTACAAGTGAAGTCCTAGTCTTGCTTTCTTTGTAAGGGAATATTCTTTGTGCTTTCCTCATAAACCGGCCCACCACTAAATGTGAACCGGCCTTCTGGGCCATGGGCCTCGTCGTTCATCTGACCCGCCCGCCGGGTTACTAATGAACCGCCATGAACTTGCCAGACAAAACAATGGTCTGACAGAAGTCTTGGGTGTTCGTGTCCTACAATGGTTAGGAACAGTATTAGTATGACACAACACTACACATTGATTAGAGATGTCCATGTCGATGTGGTATGATCAACACTAGCCAAGTTTAAAGCACGGTTCATACCACAGGCATACAAGAGTGCTACAAATGGGTTTCAAGCATTAAACTCGACCACCAGAACTACATATCGACCATGATAGCATCCTACAATACTGCACATGCTCAGATTTACACGGCATAACAGGATCTACTTTAGTATCATCGGAGCCGAACTAAAAAAACATCATGAGCATCATGAAATCGGACTACCAAACCCTACTGTTCTAGCAATCCATCACCAGTATCTACCACAACATTACATGGTCACGGATCGACACTCTGCAATGCTACGAGTGCTCATAGATCTATCCCTACCACATGCTCACATATTGAAGTGGCAATGAGTAGGGATGATAGAACTTACAACCATCAGGGAGTAGGAAGTTGACGGGGAAGGCGTCGGGGAAGTGGGGGATGACGAAGGTTGCCGTCATTCCTTGTCGACCAGAGAAGATGTGCCGCTTACATGTTGGTCGTCGACGAAATCGCGCGGGGGACTAAATAGGGTGTCCGATTGGGCGGGGAGGTGACCCAATTCTTCCTGTCGCTTTTTTCGCGCATGAGCGCGAGCTCGCGCCATCCCCTCCTCGCATCATCTCGGCGCGGTGTTCCTCTTGTCTGCACACCGCTATCCTGGCTAGGAGAAAACAGCCGATTCAACCTTTCCCGTTGGGCCTGATTGAGCGGTGCTTTATGGTCCATGCGATGAGGGCTGAACGGTGAAAACAGGCAACCAAATGAGCAAATTTGCAACCAGTGGGCCTGGTTGAGGCTAGTGCATGTAACCAAATGCATCCTAATAGTATAATAATTGCTGGCTATATGGTTTTGTCATGTCATTTATAGTCAAGCTTATAGTCGGCAAGTGTAATAGTTATATATAAATATGCGCTACTTCTCTCTCAAAAAAATATGCACTACTTTATTGTTACATGATCCACCTCACTCTCTCACAAAGTTTTTAGAAGCACGTGTTGCGGCTGGCTGTCAGTCTATAGTCCGTTTCTCTTTTTTCTACTTCAAGTCGGCAAAAATATATTATTTAAAGTCTTATAGCATATCTACATCATCTTATTGTACTTGCTTTTAAAAGAAACGGTTTACATAAAGCTAAGCTCCAGAATAAATTGGGGTGACATTACCTTGTAGCTGCATCGATAAAGTTTCTGTTGCAGGCCTAGTTGGAGCTCACTGTGGGGCAAGTTTGGAAAATCGTTTCACGCTAAATGGAAGTGTTCAACAGCACCCGGGCGTTGGTAACGTCAACCCTTTTCAAGCTGCCAATTCCTTTTTAACGCT
Source organism: Triticum urartu (assembly GCF_056163025.1). Taxonomy (NCBI): domain Eukaryota; kingdom Viridiplantae; phylum Streptophyta; class Magnoliopsida; order Poales; family Poaceae; genus Triticum; species Triticum urartu. The sequence goes on from NC_141876.1 coordinate 594,549,224, forward strand.
CTGTGCACCGCTCAGTCGGCCGAAGGCACAGAGAACTCGGCTTCTTCTCTTTTTTTTTGCGGGGTAAAACTTGGCTTCTTCTTCTTCTATCTGCTTTACCTTTTCTTTCCTTTTGGTTTTCATTTTTTATCCATTTTTTTATTTTGTTTATTTATTTTATATTTTTAATCCATAAACTTGTAAAAAAACATGAACATATTTTTATTTAATAACCTTTTTCAATAATGAATATTTTACAATATATATGAATTTCTGGAACATTTTACAAAATCTGTGCATTTCTGGAACAAAATCCATGGACAATTATTAAATTCATGCACATTTTGAAATTTCTGAAACATTCTGAATATTCAGTGAATATCTTTAAAAATCACACAATTGTTTTTAATTCATGTCATTTATAAAACATTTTAATATAAAATAAATATGGAAAACTTAAGAGAACTGACTATAAACTTGAAAACCGAAGAAGAAAATTGTTGAAAGACCAAACCAATCGCTTGGTAACGCGCAAAGAGCAACACACTCGACAGGGTGGACTCATAAGGAGTGCCCTTGTGCGCTTGCCCCCTAATTTGACACCCAACGCATCGAATAGGCAGTCTTTAGCTTACACTCTAGCTAGTTCCCTCTTCCCTTCAGCCATATCCACACCGACATCGTTGAGACCTCCCAACCCCCAACGCACAAAATATCATCGTTGCTCATGTCACAAGATTGCAACGAGAGACGGAAAGTGTCCCAGGACCTGGTGACGGTCATGCTATGATACCCGACCCCACCACTGTGTTATATCGCTGTTGTTGATATTTCTACTATCCCGCCAATTCAAAACCATTCTTCAATAATCTGTAAGACTCCAAATGTGGTGTTGCTTTTGCCGCCACGGGAGAGCTAGAATCCCAACATGCGGGGTCTAGGCGATAATAGTAGTGGAAGGCTAACTTGTGAGGTCGGCCTGGCGGGAGAGATAGAAATCTGATAGGTAGGTTTAGAGAATTAAAGATGAGGTGGGTTGGCTTACACGTTGCATCAGGACAACGTGAGAGGTGTAATGACAGTGGGATCAGGGGTGTGTATACTGACATGTGAGGCTAGATTGTAAAAAAATCGAGTGAGATCGGTGACATGGAAAGATTCAACTAAGAGAACAATATTCGAAGTTTGATCTATTGTGTCTCCTCTAACTTGAACTTAATTTCCTTTTTTACCCATACATTGTGTTGCATATCTTGGCTTCTTCTTGTTATCTTATCTTCCTTCGATGTTCGCCGATCATGATGAAACCCTCCAAGTAGTTTCTCTTCCATGTCGTTGCCTCTCCCTGTGGTCCTTCCTCTTTTTAATATTTGTTCTTGTCTACCGTGTGTGGCTATTACACAGGACTAACTCTGCACAATTGACTTGTTGGTTTGCCTCATCCTGATCGTGCTAGTTGATTATAGTGCATTAGTTTCAAGCAGTAGTGTCTATGTATGAGCATAGGTGGGAGTGCCTAGTACTTCGAGTGTGACATGGCCATGCATCACAGCAGTGTATACATATGTGCCTATGCCAACTGTTTCTAACAAGGTCTTGTAACACTATATCTTCTTAAGAAAATCAAAGAGACATATGAGGTATGAGATAAGTTTTGTGTGTGCGCGTTTTAGGTGATTGTTCCCTCGGAGAAACCGGAAATTGGTATGATAGCGAGGCCCAAGATTTCAAGTCACATTTGTCTTGGGGAGGTAGGGGGTGATCTTTGTTGGATGCAACAACATGGAGATTAATGTGGGCGCCGTCGTAGTTAAGGCCATGGAGGATCATTCATGATGTTGCAGTGCAGAGGTGCAGTACTGTGAAATCTCACAAAGATCGTCGTTAGTGGAGAATGGTCAATAAAGGAGTTCTATCTATGCGAGTTAGCAACGTTTTCATGTCGATGGAGCAACTCGACGTGCTTGTGCTCATTTAGGGAGGAGGGATAACAATCCATGTTTGTTTAGTGCCTGTTATAATGAAATGCTTCCAAAAATTTGTACCAAGTTCTTTATTTCTAGTAACTCATTTTCATTGTTTTTAGAAATATGTTTGCATTGCTACATGCTCAATTAATTTTAACTTGTGTCACACATTTTCATCCATAACTAACTATCTAAATAATTTAATGGTGCTACTAAACATCAAGACACCATGTTATTTGTCGGAGAGTTCTTATATGCGTATCATTCCAAAAAATCCTAATAGTAAAATGCATTTGATCATTGTATTTTTCAAGTTTTTCTCTAGAATGCTTATGTTTAGAAAACTGTTTTTTTATTGAATTCCACTTTGACTTGAAGAAAAGTCAAAGAAACACACTTCTATAGAAAAATATCTATGTCGTATAATGAATAATGATGTGTTATATATGTTCATACCATATTATCCAAAAATATCTTGGCCTCCTTTGATTTGAAGGAATTGTGTAGGAATTCCATAGGATAGGATTTGTATAGGAAAAATTTTCTTTAGAGCCTTTTGGTTTGTAGGAATAGAATCATGTTCCCATGGAGGAATTCTTCATATCCTCCGAATTTCGTAGGAAAATAAACATTAGCCTAGACTCAATGGAAAACATTCTATGATGTGAACGAAATGGCATCTCCTTTCCTATTCGTATTCATAAGATTTGAGATACAAGTAATCTCATTTCCTATTATTTTCCTACCCTGTGAACCAAAGGAGGCCTTAATATGTTGGTAGGGTGTTTATGAATACATGTTTTTACCAAATATCAAATATCCGATACAGAATTATAGAGTACAAAACTCAAACTTTGGTGTCACAAACTAAAAATTGAGTCCTATCGTGCATGGATTGTCAACAAGGTTGTCCTTTCGCCCTCCCACATTTCTCATGCTTTCTGGTCAAAACGAATTTAGAAAAATCTTGTTTGAGAGACAAAAAAATATTTTCTCTTCGGTGCAAAAGCGAGAAAATTTCGCCCCTTCTCTTTTGACATCCATATACCGCCATACCGGAGGAGGCATGGGGACTTAAATAACGGATCCTATCACAGTCAACTAATTTGTTTCGGCCTAGCCTTACTTGTTTTAAATAGGTGACCCGTGTATCCTTCCTCTAAGCCACACCCTGTACCCACCAGATGTCTCCTCCAGGAAAAGGAGGGACCAAATAGTAGAACCATCAATTCCTCCAATTCGGTGGAGCTATGACATGCTCCTTGCTGGTATGCCTCATCCAATCGAAGTGCTCACGGAAGGATTCAGACCCTTGCTTCATGCTCTTAACTTGGAGAAGTAGACAGTTCCAATGCTTGGTTTGCACAAACTCATGTCGCATGTACTACCTCATGTTGAACCAATCGGGGTCTGTTGCTTCTTCATCAATTTGGAGGAGCATTGTAATATTATATTACAAATGATTGTTTGTTTAATGATTTAGATTATTGTGTTGGAGCAACTCTGGCAGAATCGCCATTTTGGGACAATGGGCATAAAAGACGCCATTATGGCAATTTTGGTCCAAAAACGCACTCTGGCATAGTCGATATACCGGCCTCGATCGCCATAATTTCTTGAGCGCGCTCCAAATCTAGCCTCCGGGCCTTCATATTTCGAGTTTGGAGACATTGAAAGAGTGTGTCATGCGCTAACTGCTCGCGTGGAAGGGTTACCTGAGCATGATCCTCCTACGCACAGCCCAACCAATGGTGCGATCATCCGTATGACTTACGCTCTCACAGATGTCAATGCCGCAGGCACATATCCATCGGGAAGAACACAAATTAATGGTTGCCGCCGCGTTCCACACACGAACATGGTAATTCCCACCCCCATTTTCTTGGAAAGCATGCCTGTTCTTGTGTATAACAACCCCACCGCCCTACTTCGCGAGGCCACCACATTCACCCTCTTCCCCATTCCATGGCTAGCACACTCACGCCCCAAGCCTCATTGCCCCCTTTGCCTACCACCACCATCTCTTCCCCCATTACCATTTTTGTGCGGTCGCGCCCTCCCCATGGACCTTTCCCTAGCAAGACGGAAGAGGACTACGCCGAGAGAGAGTTCTATAAGAGTGCATGGCGGTGTATAGCATCTCCTGTAGCCTCTAAGATGGGACCCACTCAACAAGTAAACATGTAATCTTTCCATGCCTTTAGAACTTTTTACATGCGTGAGACAACCCAGCCATGAAAATACATAATTCTTTCGAATTTTTAAGTGATTGGAGGCAGTCTCTTACCTCAGAGGCAACGCCAATGTTTTCTTTTGGTTAGAGGTACTACAGTGTATAGTGTCCGCCTCTAAGGCCTTAGAGGCAGGCTTAGAGGCGCAAAAAGACCACAATGTGGATGCTCTCAAGTTCTCGAACCTTCAACTACCAATATCTATAAAAAAAATTGGACTGGATACCGCTTGGAAATCCAACCTCTAGATGTAAGAGTGTGCATACATTTTTACCATGAAAAGCACTTTCATAATACTCTTAAATCTAGAGCTCCTTGTCCAACCTCTAGCAGTGATAGTTGATAGGACAAGCGAATTGACCCATTGTTCGACCAATGTCCATGCTCTACCGGCTTGCGGCTAAATTTCGTGTTTTGACTCTTTTCTGAAACCTATTCGAGATTTGACCCTAGTTTAAAAAAAATTCAAGATCTGACCATTTTGCCACCGCCAGGACCATGGTGGTAGGGTATAACAGCCTACCACCAAGGTCCCTGGCGGTAGGGTTGCATGTCCTACCGCCGAAAACCTCCTAAGTATTGAACATAGTGCGTGCTCGTGCCTACCGCCAAGCACCTTGGCGGTAGGGTTGTGCAGGCTACCGCCAGCCCGGTTGGCGGTAGCGATGTTTCCTACTGCCAAAGTCCCTGGCGGTAGGCTGTTAGACCCTACCGCCATGGACTCTGGCGATAGCAAAAGGGTCAGATTTCAAAAAAATTCAAACTAAGGTCAAATCTTAAATAGGTTTCAGAAAAGGGTCAAAACACGAATATTTGCCCCGGCTTGCAGATGCATAGACATGAATGCATTCGTATATAAAAGACTCACGCGACTACTAACCAGCTAGCACTAGAAAAGGCATGTAGGTAGCTCACGGCCATGCTACATGACCAATGCTGTGACGGGGCAATATTAATTGCTCAATGGCTGCGTAGACTACTAGTGGATGGATCAGTTACATCATTTGTTTTCAAAGTGATCAAGACTGCAACTTTTTGACCGTGATGACACATAGGTCAATGACCCAGTTGCTAACTGGCTAACAGAATACCATATAAAAAGGGTCACCAAAAGAAAGGTGAATTAAAAGATAGTATGTGTTGGGTCCCTAGCCCATATAATTTCTGAAAAGTCTTAAAGGCCAAGCTGAATTGTATAGCACTTGTAGTATACAGAGTTACTAGTGCAGAACCCTGCTATGAGTACAAATGGTACATCATTGGACCAAACTGTGTGCGATGCAGACATAGCAAACCGTAGGAAAAATAACCGTTTGACAGAGAAAAAATAAGTGCTAACCGTTTGACAGAAAAAGATATGTGTGTGATGGAAGACCCATCGGATACGATATAGAAATGAGATGTGTGTGCCATACAGGGCACGCAGTTGAGTAGGAAGAACTCTTTAGGATAAGTGAAATAATACATATGATTTGCCTGCTCAAGCCATGTGCACTGCCTGGCGAACGGTTGCCAGGAATCAATTGACTGCAATGGTCGTAGCCATAGCACAAGTGTTCTTTACGTGAATTGTTTGTGAAGCGCCCTGCTATGTCTGCACAAGAACAACATGATTTGTCTGTGCACAACATCAAAACTTATAAAACATCATTGCATAACTAAACTAAACATCCATCATATAAGTAACTTAACATCTCACATTGTACATCTCAATGCATAATCACATAAAGTAGGAAACTATCATCGATCATCTACCACTTCATTGCACGCATGCCACCACTGCTGCTGTTGTTGCATGATGCTTCGGTGGCAAGGGAGGGACCGAAGGAGGCACGTCCTCATGCCAATGATACGCATGTACATGTTGTAACTTGTGTAGGCGTCCTTGGCCGCGTAAGTGAGGTGGTCGCATCCAGTCTGTCCTTCCAAACCGAGTTTCCGACACGCTTGTTCTTGATGTCATTCTTCATGCTGGCGACACGAAATGATGTTAGCAACGACAGATATCACACTAGTGCAGAACACTCCTAAGAAGACACGGGTTACTAACATCTCTAGATCTTATCAGTGCGCCTATGCTTCTCAACCTGGATATTTCTCAAAACTTTATTGTACACTATCTTTACCAGGCAGACGCCTTTCGAGAATCATATAAACCATCTTGCTCGATACTATTCCTTCTAAGCCATGAATCAATAATTATGTTTGTTAGTACTTGTTAGTCTTGCACAGCAAAATAAGCACCCATTAAATGTTTGACACTCTAAAAAGAGGTGTGGTAGCTCCATTTTCGTGAACCCCTCCATTGCTCGCTCAGGCTAGGCTAGGATAGTTTAATTTTTTATTTTGAAGTTTCTTAACTAGATTATTCATCACTTAATCAGGTGTGGAAGTCAGTCGGTGACCAGGTCGTTAGTTGAGTTTGGGACATTTCATGTTAGATTACGTATCTTCTGCGAACAGTTATGCCGCTGAAATGGTCACATTCAATTATTCATGATGCACGGTTCTTGAGCATTGATTCTATTCTTGCAGCTTGTATCTAATATAAAATGACCCGAAAAGAGGTGGGTTGAACTAATCTCGGCCATCAAATTAGGTCAATTCAATGACTTAGATTACTTCAGTGGTGAGTGCTCAACATATTAAACATACAATTAATATTATATCAAATATCAACATTAGCACTAATCATGCAAATAGTATCCTATAAATATTTGCGTGCATTTAATATACTGTTAATATCAATGTGCATTTGCACCATACTTATCTACTAGTTTGCCCAAGGACTAGTAGCTTTTCGATAAAGAATGGATTTTATTAGCTCAAAATGGAGCATCAAGGAGATACAAACACAATGAGCACACACCCGGCCTCTGCATAATTAGGATGCACACAGCCAACATCAACACACACAAAAAAACACGCCAGCAAATAGCAAAGTCATCTAATGCCAAAGCTATGCTTAGGCAATGGAAAAAATAAATAAAAAAACCTCGAACCGATCAGATCCGCGATCGACAAACTACAACATTGACCATATCCGCATCAATCATCTCATGACAACACACATACGACGAGATTCTTCAACAGCAACGCCTTCAGGAAGGGAGCGACGCTAAACCGCCGCCGTCGCCAGATCCAACCACGCAAGGCCAGAATGTAGGTTTTCACCCTGAAGAAACAGTCCGAGCATATCCGAGCAATGCCTTCAACAAGGTAACGACATAAAAATATCGCCATTGCCAGGTAAAACCAATGTAGTTCAAACCTAGGTTTTCACCCCAGAGCTCGAGACCGGGTGCTCGAGTAGCACCACCATCAAGTTTGTTATGGTTTGCCTCCACCACTTTTCCACGATCCCAGCAGCTACATGTGGTGTGGACCACTGCCACTGCACAAACATTCCTTTGCGTCAAGCCGTTGTCTATAATTTGTAACTGGCCGTCAAAGTCAACCATCAGATCTGAAAGAAGAAACCCTCACAGAGATCTTTCCATGGCCACCTCATGGAGCTTCATCAGGATGAAGCCTGGCTGTGAGGTCGCCCAAAGCCCGGAAGCCGACACTCCTAAAGTGTTTTCATGGCCATGCAACGGACTAGCAACACCTCAAGGCAGAACCATCCGTAAGCTACGCCTCCACACCATCATTGAGGAGAACATGGTGTCACCCAACCAGATGAGGAGGCACGAGGCGCTGCCCATATGCCAGATCGACCGGATCAAAGACACCAGATCGGAGCCGGCCAGGGCAAAAGACTCAACACGAGGCAAAGAATCACACGACCAACTCGCCCTGGCTGCCGCAGACTCTCAGCTTCGATGTGTGCTAGGGCCGCACGCGTCTCATGATCAAGGGGAGCAGGCCCCACCGCCACCATGCTCGCCGGCAGCGGCGGCGGCGAGGAGGAGTTGCGGACGTGCGGAGACCGGCGGCTACGGCTGGGGACGCCCCGGTGTCGCCCACGAGCGACACGAGAGCGAGATCCAGTTTTTTCCAAGGACTAGTAGCTAGCAAAGATCTCAGCATCGTCTAGCAAAAGATCTGCCATGCATGGCGCCGGACACACACACACACGTGGGAGCATGCTTGGCTGCTCGCAGACACGGGAGACGAAGGAATTCAGGGATTCTCCCGGGGAATCAGGATCTGGACTTGACCATGGATCATGCCGGCAAGATTCGGAGCATGAGCTTCAATTCCCTTGAGGTTGCTTTCATGCTCACGTATCCGTACCACCGTATGCAATTACCCCAGCATCACTGATGACAGATTCCAGGAGACCCGCACGCATGTCCGCTTAATTGGTCATTCCGACCGTGACACCCACAGATTGCATGCATGTTTCAACGCAAAAACACCACCTTGCTGTTTAGTTTGGAACCGACAAGGCAAGGGGACGTCTTGGGTCGGTGTCTCACGGGTAGAGTACAAGAGCGTTGTTGCTGTTGATTTGAACAAGGGTGCAAGCATCGGGCACACCGGCAGCATCGGCGGTGCGTGGGCTTGTCTATCGTGGCGTGCATGGACATGAACGCACAGGCACCTTGTTGGTTCTGTTTCACGTGGCCATTTTACGCATGTTACTCGTAACCAGATCGAGCTACGTACGCTGCTTCCGTTGCAACAGAGTACTCGTACGTACTCCCTGCGACGTCACTCAAAATCAAAAGAGCTGCTAGTACAGTGGATGTCCGTAGCACTAGCTGCGCGTAGTACTCTGCCATTTCTCGACGACCGGACGACATGGACCTATATATATAGCCTGACACGAGATTAGCTAGCTAGCCCTGGGCTTTTTTTGGCACGCAGTTCGATGAACAGGCTCCGTATCAGGCCGTCAAAGATGTACCTGCGTGCTTTCTTTTGCACGTTGGGTGGCTGGCTGCCTACACCTCCTTTTTTTCGAACATGGACCTCACTGACTCAACCCAGTCCCAAAACCAGAATCGGCAAAAGTATGCGTTTTTATGGAAGCAATCAATTTGAGGAGGATAAACCAGGACTAATCTAGTGCTCAAAATAAACGACCTTTTTCCTTCTGTTCTTGCTGTTCATCTCTGCCTCTGCTCTGCTGGGAACTGGCAACATGTGCGTGGATCGACACTTGCTTATCACGGTGCCGCCTTCCCTTCTCCACTTCTCTCGATGGCGAACCGATGGACAGATCAGATCGCAGTAGCTAGAGATTAACGATATGTGCGTGCGTAGTCAGGTCGTGGCTGCGTGCCGCAATTAACAGGCCTCTTTGCATTCCACGATGGTCTGCTAGGCAATTTTCTTTATAATGAATTTGTTGATGTTATGCTGCAATGGGCTGTACATAGGCTGAAGCTTTCACGTTACGTGAGGAAGGCAAAATCACTAATTGAGGAGTACTCCTTTCAGAGATCACTTTCCCTTTCCTAGGTTGCGACAAATGGCGTGTTGCATGTGCGTCACTTGTCGCAATCTATAAATTTCCCTTTTTTTCATAGATCCATTTATTTAAAATGTTTTATCTCTGAAATCGTGCGTCCAAATCTTGAACCGTTTCACTGTTGCATTCCTCGCGTCGAGATTTTCAAAATTAGATCCCATGTTGATAGGTTTTGACAAAAAAATCCATGAAAAAACCGTACCGGGAGCACTTTTTTCCCTTTTCGAAAGCCGTTTCCCGAGAAGCACGATGATGCCTCTCGCGGAAGAAAAACCGTGCCTCTCGCAAAAGGAAAAAAGAAGAGAACACACGTTTTTTTCGTTTTCGAGAGGCACGGTCGTGGCTCTCGCAAAAGGAAAAAGTAGAGAACACGCGTTTTTTTTTCGTTTTTGAGAGGCACGGCCGTGGCTCTCGCAAAAGAAAAACTTTGCCTCTCGCGGAAGGAGAACAAAAAGAGAAAACACGTTTTTTTTCATTTCCGAGAGACACGACTCTCGTAAAGGCAAAACTGTACCTCTTACGGAAGGAAAAAAAAGAGGGGAAACATATTTTTTTAGAGCCACGGCCATGCATCTCACGGAAGAAAAAAACTCGTATTTGTGCGCAATATTTTTTGAAAAAAAATTGTCCAAAAGATAAACGAAGACCGGTGAGAAACCAAAAGGCCAAAAAAAATCATCTAAAAAGTCAAAAACGCGTGCGGAAAAATAAAAAAATAAAATAATGAGGGAGCGAGCTAGAACTGAGACTTGAACCCGAGACTACGTTGTGGTACGCGCGCTGTGCTAGCCCCAAGAATGACAAGCTCCTCTGCTAGATATGCAATGTGGTTGTTAAAGAAACAAACGACATCGGCAAAATCTAAATGACTTGACGCTGGTGAACTAAAATCGCTAGCCACTGTAACTCCTAGGAATTTATAACTAAAATAGCAGCCCGATGCATATGAACTATAAGTCGCAACAAACTTATTTTTTTTAGAAATTTCGAACATTATTTTATTTTCAACAAATGTAAATACTTTTTGAAACGTGAATATTTTCAATTTTATGAACAAAATTTTTAAGCACTCAAACATTTCCTGAAAACGTGAACACTTTTGGGTTTCTCAACCATTTCTTGATAAAGCCAACAAATATGAAAATGATTTTTTTTAAAATTCCAAAAAATATTTTAACATACAAATATATTTTCTGGAAAATAGGAACCAAATTTGAAAACGCGATTTCTTTTTTGTAAATTCCCCATACATTTTTTGAATTTGTGAACAAATTTTGAAAACATGATCATTTCTTGAATATGTGGACAAATTTGTAAAGGCTGGAACTAGTTTTGAAATTAATGAATATTTTCTGAAGTTTTGACAAAAAATTGAAAATGCGAACATGTTTTGAAATTATGAACATTTTTTTGAAAACACGAACATTTTTTGAAATTACAAACAATTTGTTCAATAAGCATTTTTTGCGAATATTCAAAATATGTGACATTTTTTAATATGAAAACATTTTAAAATTAGAGAACATATTTCGAATTTATAAAAAAAATAAGCACATTTTTTCAAATTCCTCGAACATGTTTTGAGTTTGTGACCAAATTTTCCAAAATATGTTTTTTGCCAAATTTGTGAACACATTTTGAAAGTGAGAACAATTTTTTGAATTCCATATCATTTTGTAAAGAAAAACTTAAAATGTGAACCTTTTAAAACCTGAAATTATTTTATTTTTTCTTGAATTGTCCAACATTTCTTGTAAAAGAAGCGAACAAATTTGAAAATCTGAACTTTTTGGATTTTCTGAGAAAACTTTCAACAGGAACATTTCGAAAAAATGAACCAAATTTAAAAACTTCAAACATTTTGTAAATTCCTGAGCATTTGATAAAAAGGAAATAATAAATAAAAGGAAAGAAAAAAGGGGAAACAGAACAAAATGAAAAAGGGAAGAAAAAGATAAAAGAAACAGAAAATCGAGAAAGAAGAAAAACACGAAATAAGAAAGAAAAACGAAAAAGAAACAGAAAAAAAAACAGTTCAAGAACCTTGTAGAAGGTTCGCAGCACCAGAAAAACCGACTGGAAAGTTTCCAGAACGTTCCCAAAACCGGGATTGGTGGATGCGCGTCTCACTGCTAAATCGGCTGGCCTGTGTCAATCGAATGTGTGCGGTGAGCCAACAATTTGACGTAGAATGTGTCAAATAGGAGATTGCGGTGAAGCCAGCACGGGACAAGCGGGGAAGCCAAAAATTTGTAGCAACCCAAGTGCTAAAATTTGCTTACTCTGAGATGGTTGTCGTGCTTGCTTACGGATGGATGAAAGTGGGCTTACCCAATAAGTAGCAACACACGGTTTTTAGGAAGTTGCTAACCTGATCTAAAAAAAAAACTGCTAACCACCAATTCGCGGAACCTTCCATCCAGTTTCGGGAAAGTACTATGTGTTTTTTTCCTTTTTCTTTTCTATCTTTTCTCTATCGTTATCTGTTGTTTTTTCATTTAAATTTTGTATATGGTTTTTTCCTTCTATTTTGTTTTCTCTATAGTTTTTCATTGTTTAGAAGAAATGTCAGTATTTTTACAATACACACTAAAAATTTCCTATACTTTGGAAAAGAAGTTAGATACAATTTGAACATTTTTAGATATATGTGAAGTGTTACTTTTAAAAAAACAATTACGGACATTTTTATATGGTATGAACATTTTTTTGAAAAGGCAAGAATAAATATTTAATTTCATGCATGTTTTGAAAATGTTACAAAACATGTTTTAAAATGCGTGAACAGGTTTTTTAAATGATGTGAATTTTTTTTGACTGGTAAGAATTTTTTTTATGAAATTCGTGAATGACTTTTAATATTTTCATGGCCCTTTTTCCGAAAATAACATGATGTTTTCAAATGGGTCAGCGCAAATTTATTTTATATAGTGGACGAATATTTGTAATTGGGCGGTGAACATTTATGAAATTTTATTTAAGTTAATTTTATAAACATATATATATATATATATATTTAGAAGTATAAAAAACAAAAAAATTACGTCAGTGCATCGTATCCGGACTTTCGCTGGAGCACTATGCGATCACGCCGGAGGCGACGACCTTCTCCATAGTGCTTACTCCTCGCTTTAGCTTGCTTTACGCAGGTTATAGAGGGCTCTCCTAAGCAAACAGCAGTATTGGCCGGCCCACCGTGAGAGACCACAGGCCACAGACTCATTTGTATTCTGATTTTTTTCACATTCTTTGTTACCTTTTTTTATACTTCCAGTTATTCTAAATGTGTGTATTATAAAAATAAATAGACGTGCAGCTAAATTGATCATATATTTGGAAAAAATATTCATCAAACATTTGAGAAAATGCTGGTCATGTATTTGAAAAATGTTAATCAAGTATTTTGAAAATGTAAAATGTGTATAGAAAGAACGTTCCTCATGTATTCAAAAAGTGTATACAAAAAAATATAAAAAAAATGGTTCAAGCAAGCATTTTAAAAAGTGTTGATAAGGCATAATGTTAATAAAAGATTTCCAAAATAAATGTGTATAGAAAAAATGTTTCTTATGTATACGAAAATTATACAGTGTGTATGAAAAATGTAGATCAAGTACTGAAAATTGTTAAATGTGTATAGACAAATGTTCATGATGTATACGAATATTGTACAAATGAGTGCGGAAAAAATAGACATCAAAATATATGTTCAAAACAAATGTGAATTATGTATTTTAAAAATGTATGTACAATTAAAACAAATGCTCAGCATGTATTTGAAAGTATGCTGACCATGTATTCCACAAAGTTATCATAAAATGTTTTTAAGAAAAACGTGTATGTCATGTATTTGAGAAATGTACAATATGTATTAAGAAATGTTTCACGTGTACACTGATAATGTACACTGTGCACTGAAAGAAAATAGACATGTGTTGAAGAAGACCAAAATATAAAGAAAGCAAAGAAAACCGAAGCATAATGAAGAAGTAAAAGAAAAACCAGTATGAAAAAAAGAAACCACAGGAAAAAAATGAAACAAGAAAGCCAAAGAAAACCAGTGTAAAAAACAAAGGAAACAATGAAAATAAGAAAAATAGAAAACCAAGAAAGAAACAAAAAAACTGAAGAAAAAATAAAGAAAAGAAAAACACTAGTAAAACCGGGAGCGAGCGTGCGCTAAAAGCGGGCAGGACAGTACTATATAACACTTCAAAAAACTTCAGGCAAGACCGAAGATACTCTTGCTGTACTAGTTTCTGACTGGGTCGGCCCGCTGATTTTTAATCGCTTTTTCGTGTTCATTCCTGAACTTCTTGTATTTTTCCTATTTGTTTTGCTATAGTTCGCTCCGGCTGTCCCACATGACCGGAACAATAAACAAGTTTTGTCCTTAGATAACTACCCTGGTATATTGTTGTTCCTTTTCTTTATTTGTTTTGAAATTTTCATGCGTTACACTAACACATTTATCAGACTAGTGAACAGTTCAAAAAAACATGAATACATATTCAACATTTATGTATGTAAGTTTAGTTTTTATATATAAGACGTAAAAAATAATATTTACATTTTAAAAAGTGTAAACGTTTTCTAAATTTCATGAGCAAAGTATTAAAATATATGAATATTTCTTAAATATGCAATAAACCTTTTTAAACTACACAACGAACAATTTTGAAAAACACTATGACCGTTTTTTTTTGAAACAATGCATTTTTTTAAAAGAACACTGTTAGTACAAGATCAATATTTGTAGATATACGGCTAGATGTTTTTAAATAAATGATTAACAGTTTTGAAAAAAATTATATAAATGATGGACTATTTTGAAAAAAGGATGAACATCTTTAGATATATGATGAACAATTTCTTGATACATGGAAACAATTGTCAATCCACGAAGAACATTTTTGAAGAAAAGTATGAACTATCATAAATACGTTATCAACATTTTTGAAGTGTATGATGACTATTTTTTTAAAACAGTATGGACATTTTTTAAACCATGGAAGCGTTTAAAAAATGAAGAATTGTTTAGCACACGATAAACAATTTCTAAATAGTAAATACACGGGAATTGCAAAAAAAAATAGTAAATACATGGAGAACGATTATTAATAGATGATGAATTTTAAATATATGATGAATTTTTTTCATATATGCGCTGAACGGTTTCTCAAAATATACGATGAGCCTTTTAGACTACATGACAATTTTTTTTTTTGAAAAAACACTTAATAATTTGCAAACATGATGAAAATACTGTCAAGCGGTGTGCTTAGTGCTTAACCTCAAGCGCAGAAGGTAGCCTAGAGTAAACATGGTGTTGGCTACCGCCTAATAGCAAACATAGAGGTAGGAATGGAACAGGATAGAGCAAAAAAGGTGAGTGGAGACAAATTTAACGTTTGGATTTTAAGTGTGGCTACCCGAACATTTCTTATGGCAACTTTAGTTGATGTGAGGTTGGCGAACATGGCAATTTTCTAAAAAAAAAGAAATGGGACAAAATTGCCATGTTTTACCAATTAAACTGGTCACCTCATGTCAATTAAAGTTGCCATAAAAAAACGTTCATGCTGACATGCTTAAAATCCGAACGTTCGGATTTATCGGGGTCCAATTTTTTTTTCTGCTCATCGACTCTGGTACCTGGTAGGCTTGAGAAACATCAGCAACTCAGGGATCACTTGTCCATTTGTTCCTCACTGATAACAATCACGAAAGATGATACTACAAAATATTGGAGTAAGACTCGGCGAGCCTCCATTATTTTGCTTCCGGTTCAACCAATCTACGTACTAATCAACGGATTTGGTCCTCACTGAATTAACAATCATGAAAGATGATACAAATTTTCGCTGCAAGAGATACAATCAGTATGAATCAGTGGTGGTTGCACCCATGAACTCCTCGTCGGTGACGAGCCTGGCGAGCGCCTCCGGAACGAGGCACACCTCCAGCGCAATGCTCCCTCCGCCACCTCGACCCTCGTACACGGTCGCCTTCCCATCAAACTTGTTCCCGGCGCCGCTCCGAACGGTCACCGGCGCGCCCCACCCGAAGTCGTTCCCATACACGTCGAACCGCGGCGAGCTCCCTGTCAGCGTCCCCGTGGGAGCGGCAGCCACGAGCGCGGGCAGGCGCGTGAAGCTAGGCTCCCGAGGCCAGGACGCGAGCTTGTTGCTCGCGTATGCCATGTCGAACGACGCCACGGCCCTGTTCAGGAGCCATGCCGCCCGGCCAAGGCCCCTGTCCAGGATGTCGCCGGCGGTGGACTTGGCGGTGGCGTGCTCCACCGCGTTGCCCGCGTAGGCTGCCGGTATGCCGACGACGCGGCCACGGCATCCCACAAGGACAGTGTACGTCGTTTTCTGGTGCGATGCGAGTCGCCGGGCTCGGCACACGGCACGCCACAGGTGCGCGAGCAGCGCCTGCAGCGAGGAGATTGTGCCAAGGGTGCCGCCGGAGCCGGACATCTCGGCGTTCGCCTGCGCCTTGAGATTCTTTACGCTCGCCGCGGAGAAATTGAGGAAGCATTCCTGCACGGGCGGGAACACATGTCGAATGCCGACGACATCCTCCAGGTTGCCGAAGGGCAGAGGGATGGGGACGGTGCAGCTGCCCAGGAAACTCCTGTCGAACACCGGCAACGGCGAGGAGATCATAACATCGTTGCCAGCGACGGCGGCACGACTTAGCTCGGACCAGGTATTGAAGAATTGCCAGAATGTCGTACCGTCGGCGACGCCGTGGTTCATTGACATGGCGATGAAGACGCCGTCGGCGAGCTCGGTGACCTGCGCAACCAGGAGCGGGCGCGAGCCCTCAATGGCGTCCGAACCCAGCAGCATGTCGAGCGGGAAGAAGGACCAGACCACCCGAGGAACGACGAGCGAGGCGGTGATGTCCGAGACGGTGACGCCGGGAGCCACGGCGTGGACGAACTCGGCGCCCTCGCCGCCGCAGCGGAGCGAAATGGTGAGGCTCTGGTTCTGAGGCGACGATGCTCCGCCGTTGCTAGCCGGCGGGACGGCCACGGCGAGGCGTCCGGCATAAGGGTAGAAGTGGCCAAGGGCTCGCTGAAAGGACGAAGCTAGACACTCCACGTCGACGTCGTTGAGTCCCTTGCCTCCGGTGGTGGGAGGCTTGGGCAGGAGGATGCCCTTCTGGATGTTCTCCACGGTGATAGACTTGAGATCCCACGGCGTCAGGTGGATGGTCTCCACCGGCGGCGAGGCCGTTGGTTCCGGCCGTACCATGCGCCGTGACACGATTCGGACGTCGCCCATCGATCTTGGTTCAGTTTACTATGTGCCACGGCCGGAGTGAGCAGACCAGTGGTCTGGTTAATAAGCTAAGTTGCGCAGACCAGAGCACATCACATATGGCATGGCTCCATATGGCTGTCGTGGGCATCTTTTAACTAGTGTATATATCTTTTCAGGCTTTAGTTTTTTTTCAAGATAACATGTGTCTCGTATCTATCATAAGCATTGTGGTACAAGTAACGTACATACCAACATGACAAAACTAGACAACATAACACTAGTCCTTGTAAAAAAAAAATCAGACAAGAAGAAAAATTACAATAAGGACTAAAGAATCCTCTGAGCTTGACATCAATGCCTGCCACCTGTCTCTGGCACCACCATAATAACCACCAAAGGAGAAACTGACGGGTCAACTCCTCACCCGAACTCGACGCAGCTTCATCGCTAATATGTACTTTGCGGACCTCCAAGATGACTCGCCAAAGACGAAGTCATTACCGTTGAACTAATCAGACCGAGGCAACACTCTGGACACGTCATCGAACTTCAGATCTGGCACCCTCGCACTAATAAGACGTTGGAGGAGTAAACCATACCTGCTAGCCACAATCCAGCACACGATCTGCATTCTCCTAGATGCTCCCGATGCGGACAACATTCTGCATCCGCACCTGGACTACCTCACAAGCTCCACGCCGACGCTGGAGCAAACGCCGTCACCATTGCAGATCCTGACGACACAAGTCCACCACGAGAAAGCCGCCGCCGCCACTCCATCCTTACTTGAACAAACTGGTTTCCAAATCCATCCCCAGCCATAAAACCAATCACCTCGTTAGGGAAGGATCTCAAGTTTCTTTATTCATCGTCGTCCTCGCAGCTGTCGAAGCTAAGATGATTAACGACCCAAAAACCTAAGCTATTAGGGCCCTAAAGCTAAAACAATCCCCATGCGTCGGATCTGGCAACCCCCCTCATCACCGACTATAGAGAGATCATCAGCAGAGGGGAGCCGCCGGATGGCTCGGCTCTTCTGGCGGCGGAAGGGTTTCTAGTCGCTCGTCTTGAGGAAAAAATCGTGTCTAAAAGAAGTAGCACTCCATATAATTTTTGAGAAATAGTACTATGCTTTAGCTTGGTGGCTCCATGATAGCAGGATATACATTTGTATCCTTGTTTCTAAAAGAAATGGTATTTTCTACTCTTTCCGTCCGAAAAAATTTGTCCTTCAAATAGATATATCTAACACCAAGTTAGTGCTAGATACATCCA
Organism: Triticum urartu; assembly: GCF_056163025.1. NCBI lineage: Eukaryota > Viridiplantae > Streptophyta > Magnoliopsida > Poales > Poaceae > Triticum > Triticum urartu. The sequence continues at coordinate 594,567,372 of NC_141876.1, forward strand.
TTTAAAGGACAAGCTTGTGGCAAGCTTTTTCGGACGGAGGAGTACAATCTTTTAGAAACACAATACAAACATAGAAGCTTACATACGCGTACACACATTCAGCCCTATAAGCACTATTGAACCCTTAGTTATGAGCAACTCTGAGAGACCGGGTCGACAAATTTTGAGATTGACGAAATCGCCACAACTAACTCGTAGTGGACGCACCACTAGCAGAATAGCATCGAAAAGCCTTAGGTAGAAAAGATGCGAGCACTATTGAACCCAGATGAAGCTAGTTTCATCACAAGGAAACTAATCATATAAGATAGGCTTAGTTCGTCTAAAAGAAATAGAGTTACAAGACCAATAATATTGGAATAATAAAAGCCAAATTCCTCTGAGAAGATATAATAAATTAATCTACAGATTGGATGTTAATTACAGACCGACGTCCTAAATTGGTTGGAAATCATGGAGAATCGACATTAAAGTATGAGCGATTAGTGGATGGTTAGTGAAAATAATGCTCATACGTTTTATTCGTAATACCAAAATCTGCAGGTTAAGTATTTTTGTTATAAGACACATGCCCATCATACGCTCCCGCACACAAATGTGCATACCATTCTTACCAGAGTACATGCTGGATGGATCTAGAGTGGAGGTCGTTCACTCGTTCATATAAATCTGAAATTTAACCATGTGACACAGTAGCGCAAGCATGTGATAGTGACACAGTAGTACTCTATCAAAAGATTGAACCCGGGTGGGCAGTACCACTACCAAATGCCTTGTATATGAGCCATGACTCGTGCATCGTTCAAGCCAACGATGCGAACAAGATGCAGCGATCGACAAAGCTCATGTGCGCCTAGCCGCCTAGCCCTAGCCAATGGCCAAAAGTCTGCCACTTTGTTCCGTACACGCGATCTGCGTGCAAGCCTAGGACTCCTTTTCTTTTTTGAACGCTTAGCAAGGCTAAGATTCTGCTTGCCTCAGATCCAAGGCTAAGATTCTGCTTGTCTTGTAAGCTGTGTGTGTATAGTTATTCTATCGTTGAGTTTGGCCGGAAGTTGAGAGCTCCTAGGATTTCGTTTGCCTCACATTCAAACGTTACTAGTGGTTGAGACGCCACTCTGTGTCGCCGCTTGAGAGGAAACTGTACGTACATTTTTATTAAAAAAAACTAGATGATACCCCGCACGTTGTTGCGAGAATATTTGCAATACATTTTGATGATGTGTGGTTTTTATGGAACATGAATAGTGATACTACGAAAACTAAAATTGCAAATCCATATGCTTTATTGTGTTTGATTAATGTATTGTAAAATATCTAATATATGTTTGCATGTTGAGGTGGACATTTTCATGTGCATGAATGCATGTTGTGGTGGGCCTTTTGCCATGCATGTTGCTTGATGATGTGGCATGCTTGCATGTTGAGAGAAATATGTTAGTGGGGGCTAACTATTTAGATATAGAAGATACATAATCCTCGTCTCCGTCTAAAAGAACATCTCAGAAAAAAAATCCCCACCTTCATCTAAAAAAAGTATAAGAGAAATGAAAAAATTACCACCACAGCCTACCAGCAAGTGCCACTTTGCATAATCCTCCATTTAGAAAAGGACTGTACTAACCACCAGTCGACTGTCGAACACAAGACCTCGGGCGTACATCCCCAACTCAACAACCACCTGAGCTAACCCCTCATTGCAATTAAGTCATGCGTTAGTATATATTTCACTACCATCTATAACGTCAGACAAGCTTCAAAAATATCTGACTCCTTATAGAATTTGAGTACATATTTGAAAGAGAAATTCGCCTCACAACTAAATTGAACGGTTGGACCAAATCAAATAATAAAGTAACCAATTTTTGGACATTTGTTTATTATGTATAATAGTACAGGAAACATGCTTTTCCAGTGTTTTCCTTGGATTTCTGTACTGGACAATTTTCGCGAACAGATATATGGTGTCTCCATGACCCTCATGTTATACTAGTTACCTAGAACTTATCTGGGGGATGTTTCTACACTTATTTTATAGGTCAAACCATTTGTCCGAATGAAAATTCGCTTTCCAATAAAAACGTCCCGACAACACCTTCGAAACTAGATTCCATGTTGGATGACTTTTTTGAGGGGGGGGGGGTCAATAGTAACCACGACTGGGCTAAGTAAGTTATCGGCTGTGATGTGCACAAGTTACCATTCTAATTAGGCAGAAGTTACCAGGTATATGTTTTTCAACACATTTTTTGTCCGGGTCAAAAAAGTTACTGTGATGTTGGTACGTGAGTTATCAGCTCTGTTGTGCGTATATTACCATGCTATTTATACAAAAAATTATCGAGGTATGCTTAATTTTTTTATTATTTTAAGGTCAAAAGTTACCGTGGTGTTCGTACATGAGTTACGACTGTGTTGTCATATATTATCATGCTACTTACAGACAAGTTATTTGAATATGTTTTTCAGCAACATTTTTCCCGTTTAAAAAGTAATCATGTGTGTTATATGTGAGTTATCAGCTCTACTGTGTGTATATTATCATGCTAATTACACACAAGTTATCGGGGTATGTTTTTCAAAACTTTAATCCCGTTCAAAATGTTACAGTGGTGTTTGTATATGAGTTATCTGTTGGAAATATGCCCTAAAGGCAATAATAAATTAGTTATTATTATATTTCCTTGTTCATGATAATCGTTTATTATCCATGCTAGAATTGTATTGATAGGAAACTCAGATACATGTGTGGATACATAGACAACACCATGTCCCTAGTAAGCCTCTAGTTGACTAGCTCGTTGATCAATAGATGGTTACGGTTTCCTGACCATGGACATTGGATGTCATTGATAACAGGATCACATCATTAGAAGAATGATGTGATGGACAAGACCCAATCCTAAGCATAGCACAAGATCGTGTAGTTCGCATGCTAAAGATTTTCTAATGTCAAGTATCATTTCCTTAGACCATGAGATTGTGCAACTCCCGGATACCGTAGGAATACTTTGGGTGTGCCAAACGTCACAACGTAACTGGGTGGCTATAAAGGTGCACTACGGGTATCTCCAAAAGTGTCTGTTGGGTTGGCACGAATCGAGACTGGGATTTGTCACTCCGTGTGACGGAAAGGTATCTCTGGGCCCACTCGGTAGGACATCATCATAATGTGCACAATGTGATCAAGGAGTTGATCACAGGATGATGTGTTACGGAACGAGTAAAGAGACTTGCCGGTAACGAGATTGAACAAGGTATCGGGATACCGACGATCGAATCTCGGGCAAGTATCGTACCGCTAGACAAAGGGAATTGTATACGGGATTGATTAAGTCCTTGACATCGTGGTTCATCCGATGAGATCATCGTGGAACATGTGGGAGCCAACATGGGTATCCAGATCCCGCTGTTGGTTATTGACCGGAGAGGTGTCTCGGTCATGTCTGCTTGTTTCCCGAACCCGTAGGGTCTACACACTTAAGGTTCGATGACGCTAGGGTTATAGGGAATAGATATACGTGGTTACCGAATGTTGTTCGGAGTCCCGGATGAGATCCCGGACGTCACGAGGAGTTCCGGAATGGTCCGGAGGTAAAGATTTATATATGGGAAGTCCTGTTTTGGTCACCGGAAAGGTTTCGGGGTTTATCGGTAACGTACCGGGACCACCGGGAGGGTCCCGGGGGTCCACCAAGTGGGGCCACAAGCCTCGGAGGGCTGCATGGTCCAAGTGTGGGAGGGGACCAGCCCCAGGTGGGCTGGTGCGCCCCCCACAAGGTCCCAAGGCGCCTAAGGGGAGGAGGGGGGCAAACCCTAAGGGCAGATGGGCCTTAGGGCCCATGCCTGGTGCGCCTCCCTCTCCCCCTCCACCTGGCCGCCACCCAGATGGGATCTGGGGGCTGCCGCCACCCCTAGGGAGGGAACCCTAGGTGGGGGTGCAGCCCCTCCCCTCCCCCTATATATACTTGAGGTTTGGGCTGCCAAGAGACACGAGTTCCTCTCCTTCTTGGCGCAGCCCTACCCCTCTCCCTCCTCGTCTCTTGCGGTGCTTGGCGAAGCCCTGCTGGAGTACCACGCTCCTCCACCACCACCATGCCGTTGTGCTGCTGCTGGATGGAGTCTTCCTCAACCTCTCCCTCTCTCCTTGCTGGATCAAGGCATGGGAGACGTCACCGGGCTGTACGTGTGTTGAACGCGGAGGTGCCGTCCGTTCGGCACTAGGATCTCCGGTGATTTGGATCACGACGAGTTCGACTCCTTCAACCCCGTTCTCTTGAACGCTTCCGCTTAGCGATCTACAAGGGTATGTAGATGCACTCTCCTTCCCCTCGTTGCTGGTTTCTCCATAGATAGATCTTGGTGACACGTAGGAAAATTTTGAATTTCTGCTACGTTCCCCAACATTATCAGCTATTATGTCTATATTACCATGATATTTACATAAAAATTACCGGATATGTTTCAACAATTTTCATCTAGAGGTGAAAAGTTGTCGTGCTATTTGCACATGAGTTATCAGATCGGATATGCGTATATTACCATGTTATTTACATCAAAGTTATCGGGGTATATTTTTAAACAACTTTTATCACGAGGATGAAAAGTTACCGTGATGATTGTACTTGAGTTATCAGCTCTGATGTGCGTATATTATGATGTTATTTATAATGAAGTTACCGCGGTGTTTATACGTGAGTTATCAACTTTTATCCTGGTCATTTTTCACGGGCGGCCCAGAAGCACACATGCTTGGCACGTAATAGGCGCGGCCCGACACACGACTAAACGGGTCGTGCCTGCCTGTTGCACGCCGTGCGCCGTGCTCTTCCTCCGAGGTGAGGACCAACGTCTGTAGATAAGATCATGAAGGTAAAAAAATGTCATATGTTACCGTATATTGCAACGACAAGGCCATGGGCGAATTACCATGCTTAAAGTTTAGGTGATTTACGTAACAGATGGAGGTTTACCTCAAGTTGCGTTGGCTTAGTTGGTTATTGGCTTTCCTAGCATCGTAGGGGACGTGGGTTCGAATCCCATTCCAGATTATTTTTTCTTCCGCCTAAACAACAGTAGCTCAATTTGTGGGCGGGTCCACCTTAAATGCAGTAGTGATTGACGTGCGGTCAGGCCGGAGAGAAAAATCGGATCTTAACTGCAGTACAGGTCAACGTGCGAGCAGGAGAGAAAATCGGGATCCAATCTGCGGGTGACCAGATTCGGCGAAAAAAAAGGAAGGGACGACGCGCGCAGGATGAGGATCTGACGGCGCGTGAGTCGTTCGGATCTGATGCAAAAATCCGGACGACTGGATTTTAGCTTTTCCGTTTGCCCAGACCTCCACGAATGTCATTTCATCACAAAAAAATGCAGGAAGTGAAAACATTCGTCAATGTTTATCACAAAACAGAGTTCATTTTTTTACTTGTTTTTGCATTTTTTTTCATGGTTCATTATGTTGGAAATATGAGCAATTTACCGAATGATTTTATTAATAAAAATACTAGATAAAGCACGACTAGTATAGCAGTGATAAACATCATCTTTCAAGGAAGTAGTCGTCGGAGTCTGGGGCGTCCGTGACGAAGATGCGGCACAGCGGGCGGCGAAGGAGGAGCGTGCGTGGATGTCCCTCTTGTTCTCATGCTCATACAAGCGGGGAAAAAACCTCCCTTATAAAGATGTCCAACTCCCTTTAAACTAGCAATGTGGGATTAAACTTTAGTTCCACATCTTGCCTTGCACGAATGGACTGCATGAGCCTCTAGAATTTATTAGAAATTTCTGAAACTGTTATTGGGCTAGGCCCAAAGTAGACAAAATTCCAGCACATTAGAAGCATTTGAGCTCAGGATCAAAAGAGCACGTTCCTTTTAAGGGCTGTTTCAGCCTTTTTGAAACCATTTGACCTTTTGGGATTTTTCTTCTTGCATTTTTGACCTAGAATAAAAAGGCCCGGAAGGTTTGAAATGGCTCAAAAGGCTGAAAATGAACGAAGGCCAGCCCACAAGCGTGCTGGGTCATGCCGGTCACGACAAAAGGGCGGACATGGGCCATACCGTGCCAGGCCTTTATATTGGCATGTCGGGCGTGCCACCCCATATTGGGCCAGGGTATAGGGAATGAATAACCATCCCTACTTCAGGAAAACAAATTGTGCCCGTCACCACTGGAGTAAAATACCCCCACCTGTTTTTCCCTCGAGTTAGGGTTTTGGTTTCTCGGGAGGCGATTCTCGCCGCCATCGAGTCTTGTCCTTCCCCGCCCGTGACTCCTCTGCAGCTTCTCCTCCTACGACCGGGGGGCTGGGCTGTTATCGGAGGATCGGGGGCATAGGGCTCCTGCAGAAAACCCGATCTTCAATCTCGGGTTAGGGTTTCAAACATGGCGGCAGATGGATCCCAGCCTCCGGAGGGGATTAGCGACGTCGCAAGGATGATGGAAGAGTTAGGGATGAAGGAGGAAGACCTGGACGACGTGATCTTTGATGAGAAGGACGTACCGCAGGCGGCGGCGCGCTGGATTGCACTCGCGAGGGTAACTCCGATAAACCCTACAGTCAGTTTTGGTTTTTCAAGAACATGAGAGCGGCATGGGATCTCGCACAAGAAGTCAAGTTCAAGCCCTTAGAGGAGAACCTCTACACCATCCAATTTTCCTGCCTAGGGGATTGGGAGAGGGTCATGCATGAGGGACCGTGGCACTTCCGGGGTGACGCGGTAATTCTCAAGGAATATGATGGGGTGATAAAGCCATAGACGGTCAGGTTGGACTCAATTGAGATATGGATCCAGATTCACGATGTGCCGTTACTCTATGCCCACCTGGTTCCATCCCTTGCATCCAAGGTGGGTGAGGTTCTCTTTACCGAGGCCCAATCGCATGACTTCACGGGAAACTTCTACCATGTGTGGGTCAGGATAAACGTCACCAAGCCGCTTAAGAACGCAGTATCCATGATCAGAGGAGGTGAGAGGCAAATCTACAAGGTCAAGTATGAAAAGTTACCGGATTGGTGCGCGGTATGCGGCATGCTAGGCCACCTCTATAAGGAACATGGGACGGGAATCCACCCCCCATCAGCGCTTGTCTTCAAGGAGCTCAGGGCAAATTGGTTCATAAGGAACGGCAGTGGGCCAGGAGGCGGCCGTGGACGTAGGGGGGGCCGCAGAGGAGGACGATCCGGGAGAGGTGGAGGCTCAAGCTCTCAACATGATGGGGCCGAAGGGGAATACAGCGAGCAAGATTTGGTGATGATGGACGCTGAAAAAGTTAGGAAGAGGGGGTCCGAACCATCGGTGCAGGTGGGACCGGTGACAACCCCAAAGGATACTCAACCTACGGCGAAATCAGAAGGAAATATGCTTGCACTGCTCCCCCCGCCGGTGCCTTCAAGTCCAAGTTCTACACAGGAAACAAAGAGAGCAAAGGTGGGGACGGAGACGGAGAAAGTTTCAACGGTGAAGTCCATGTTGCTAAGCAAGTTTGATTCAAGTTTGGCGGGCCCGAGTGACGGGCACCGCCGAGCCCAATGAGTGTTTTCTGTTGGAACTGTCGTGGCGTGGGCAAAGCCGCGACGGTTCGTGAACTTCGTGATTTCGCGAGGAAATTTGCCCCTACCCTGTTATGTATCGTAGAAACCCAGTTGGAAGGCTCTAGGGTAGAAGCTTTAGCAGGAACACTTGGATATGTCAATGGTTATGTTGTTAGTAGTCGTGGTAGGAGTGGTGGAATCGGTTTGTTCTAGAACAATGCAATAAATTTAGAGATTTTGGGTTATTATGATTATCACCTTGATTGCTCGGTCCTTGAATAGGGTGATGCTCCTTGGAGGTTAACTGTAGTTTATGGTGAAGCTCAAACTCACCTGAGATACAAGACTTGGGATACTTTGAAAAACATCAGTTCTTTGAGCAGTCTCCCGTGGCTCTGTGTTGGGGACTTCAATGAAGTGCTACGTCCGGATGAGCATGTGGGTGTTGGGCAGCGTAGCAATGCGCAAATACAAGCTTTCCGAGATGCCGTTGACGTTTGCATGTTGCTGGACATTGGATATTCTGGTATACCATGGTCTTTTGAAAAGAAGGTAACGGGAGGAACTTTTACAAGGGTGCGCCTTGACAGAGCCCTGGTGTCGGCTGAGTGGCAAGCACGCTTCCCGCTGGCTGATCTTACACACCTTGTAGCCGCAACATCAGATCATAGCCCGATTTTGGCCAGGTTGAATACGGATCAGAGATGTAGACAGAGTGCGGCTTCCTTCAAGTATGAGGTCATGTGGGAGGGCCATGAATCGTGGAACATCATGATAGCTGAAACGTGGGATGCGCATGGAGCTGCCGGAAGGGTGGAAGAGATCAAAGCTAAGCTAGCTGCGGTTTCACGTGATTTGGGTCGATGGAACAGAGACACGTTTGGGAGCGTCCGCAAAGAGATAAAACAGCTCAAGGACGAACTTTGAAAGCTTAGGGAGGACGCAAGCCGTACCGCGCCAACACATGTTGAAATGAAAATCAATGAGAAGCTTATCGAGCTGTATCACAGGGAGGAAATAATGTGGAGACAGAGATCACGGGTGCAGTGGCTTACATCTGGTGATAGGAACACCAAGTTTTTTCACTTCCGTGCGAGTATCCGGCGTAAGAAGAATATGATTAAGGCGTTGCACAATGCGCTAGGGGTTAGCACTGATGATCCGGAGGAGTTAAAGGCTATGGTAAATGATTTCTATAAGAATCTGTACACTTCAGAGGGGGTTAGCGACATGGAGAGAGTTTTAAACTGTGTCCCAACCAAAGTCTCGGCGGAGATGAACGATATGCTGTGTGCCCCCTGCTCAAACGAGGAGGTTAAGGCAGCCTTATTCCAGATGTTCCCAACAAAGGCGCCCGGTCCTGACGGCTTTCCGGCACACTTCTATCAGAGACACTGGGAGTTATGTGGGACAGAGGTGACAACTGCTGTTTTGAGGATTGTGAGAGGGGAAGAAACACCGGAGAGTATAAACGACACCATCCTAGTTTTGATCCCTAAGGTAACAAATCCTTCCATCTTGTCACAATTTAGGCCTATTAGCCTTTGCAATGTCCTATACAAAATTGCATCCAAGGTCATTGCAAACAGGCTGAAGCAAATTTTGCCGGAGATCATATCTGAGGAACAATCAGCTTTCGTCCCAGGCAGGCTTATAACAGATAATATCATCAGTGCTTATGAGTGTCTTCATTTTATGAAGCGCAGCAAAGCGAAGGCTAACAGTTATTGTGCTCATAAGCTGGATATGATGAAGGCATATGACAGGTTGGAGTGGGACTATTTGGAGGCAATAATGGGAAAACTGGGCTTTGCTGCGCCCTGGATAAAAACTGTTATGGCCATGGTGTTGGAAATATGCCCTAGAGGCAATAATAAAATGGTTATTATTATATTTCTTTGTTCATGATAATTGTCTATTGTTCATGCTATAATTGTGTTATCCGGAAATCGTAATACATGTGTGAATACATAGACCACAACACGTCCCTAGTGAGCCTCTAGTTGACTAGCTCGTTGATCAAAGGATAGTCATGGTTTCCTGACTATGGACATTAGATGTCATTGATAACGGGATCACATCATTAGGAGAATGATGTGATGGACAAGACCCAATCCTAAGCTTAGCTCAAAGATCGTGTAGTTCGTTTGCTGTAGCTTTTCTGAATGTCAAGTATCATTTCCTTAGACCATGAGATTGTGCAACTCCCGGATACCGTAGGAGTACCTTGGGTGTGCCAAACGTCACAACGTAACTGGGTGACTATAAAGGTACATTGCAGGTATCTCCGAAAGTGTCTGTTGGGTTGGCACGAATCGAGACTGGGATTTGTCATTCCGTATGACGGAGAGGTATCTCTGGGCCCACTCGGTAATGCATCATCATAATGAGCTCAATGTGATCAAGTGGTTGATCACGGGATCATGCATTACGGTACGAGTAAAGTGACTTGCCAATAACGAGATTGAACAAGGTATTGGGATACCGACGATCGAGTCTCGGGCAAGTAACGTACCGATTGACAAAGGGAATTGAATACGGGATTGATTAAGTCCTCGACATCGTGGTTCATCCGATGAGATCATCGAGGAGCATGTGGGAGCCAACATGGGTATCCAGATCCCGCTGTTGGTTATTGACCGGAGAGTCGTCTCGGTCATGTCTGCGTGTCTCCCGAACCCGTAGGGTCTACACACTTAAGGTTCGGTGACGCTAGGGTTGTATAGATATGAGTATGCAGTAATCTGAAAGTTGTTCGGAGTCCCGGATGAGATCCTGGACGTCACGAGGAGTTCCGGAATGGTCCGAAGGTGAAGAATTATATATAGGAAGTGCAGTTTCGGCCATCGGGAAAGATTCGGGGTCACCGGTATTGTACTGGGACCACCGGATGGGTCCCGGGGGTCCACCGGGTGGGGCCACCCATCCCAGAGGGCCCCATGGGCTGAAGTGAGGAGGGGAACCAGCCCATAGTGGGCTGGTGCGCCCCCCCTTGCCCCCCTGCGCCTAGGGTTGGAAACCCTAGGGTGGGGGGCGCCTCCACTTGCCTTGGGGGGCAAGCCTCCCCCTTGGCCGCCGCCCCCCCAAGGAGATCCCATCTCCTAGGGCCGGCGCCCCCCAGGGGGCCTATATAAAGGGGGGAGGGAGGGAAGCGGCACCTCAAGTCTTGGCGCCTCCCTCTCCCCTGCTACACCTCTCCCTCTCGCAGAAGCTCGGCGAAGCCCTGCTGCGATCACTGCTGCATCCACCACCACGCCGTCGTGCTGCTGGATCTTCATCAACCTCTCCTTCCCCCTTGCTGGATCAAGAAGGAGGAGACGTCATCCGCTCCGTATGTGTGTTGAACGCGGAGGTGCCGTCCGTTCGGCACTTGGTCATCGGTGATTTGGATCACGGCGAGTACGACTCCATCATCCCCGTTCTCTTGAACGCTTCCGCTCGTGATCTACAAGGGTATGTAGATGCACTCCTCTCTCCCTCATTGCTAGATGACTCCATAGATTGATCTTGGTGATGCGTAGAAAATTTTAAAATTCTGCTACGTTCCCCAACAGTGGCATCATGAGCTAGGTCTATGCGTAGTTACTATGCACGAGTCGAACACAAAGTAGTTGTGGGCGTCGATATTGTCAATTTGCTTGCCATTACTAGTCTTATCTTGATTCGGCGGCATCGTGGGATGAAGCGGCCCGGACCAACCTTACACGTACGCTTACGTGAGACCGGTTCCACCGACTGACATGCACTACTTGCATAAGGTGGCTGGCGGGTGTCTGTCTCTCCCACTTTAGTCGGATCGGATTCGATGAACAGGGTCCTTATGAAGGGTAAATAGAAATTGGCAGTTCACGTTGTGGTTTTGGCGTAGGTAAGAAACGTTCTTGCTAGAAACCTATAGCAGCCACGTAAAAACTTGCAACAACAATTAGAGGACGTCTAACTTGTTTTTGCAGCAAGTGTTTTGTGATGTGATATGGCCAAAGGTTGTGATGAATGATGAATGATATATGTGATGTATGAGATTGATCATGTTCTTGTAATAGGAATCACGACTTGCATGTCGATGAGTATGACAACCGGCAGGAGCCATAGGAGTTGTCTTTATTTATTTATGACCTGCGTGTCAACATAAACGTCATGTAATTACTTTACTTTATTGCTAAAGCGTTAGCCATAGTAGTAGAAGTAATAGATGACGAGACAACTTCAAGAAGACACGATGATGGAGATCATGGTGCCATGTCGGTGACAACGATGATCATGGAGCCCCGAAGATGGAGATCAAAGGAGCAAATGATATTGGCCATATCATGTCACTATTTGATTGCATGTGATGTTTATCATGTTTTACATCTTATTTGCTTAGAACGACGGTAGCTTAAATAAGATGATCCCTCGTAATAATTTCAAGAAAGTGTTCCCCCTAACTGTGCACCGTTGCGAAGGTTCGTTGTTTCGAAGCACCACGTGATGATCGGGTGTGATAGATTCTAACGTTCGAATACAACGAGTGTAAGACAGATTTACACACGCAATACACTTAGGTTGACTTGACGAGCCTAGCATGTACAGACATGGCCTCGGAACATAGAAGACTGAAAGGTCGAGCATGAGTCGTATAGAAGATATGATCAACATGAAGATGTTCACCGATGTTGACTAGTCCGTCTCACGTGATGATCGGACACGGCCTAGTTAACTCGGATCATGTTATACTTAGATGACTGGAGGGATGTCTATCTGAGTGGGAGTTCATTTAATAATTTGATTAGATGAACTTAATTATCATGAACTTAGTCTAAAATCTTTACAATATGTCTTGTAGATCAAATGGCCCACGTTGTCCTCAACTTCAACGCGTTCTTAGAGAAAACCAAGCTGAAAGACGATGGCAACAACTACACGGACTGGGTCCGGAACCTGAGGATCATCCTCATAGCTGCCAAGAAAGATTATGTCCTAGAAGCACCGCTAGGTGACGCACCCGTCCCACAGAACCAAGACGTTATGAACGCTTGGCAGACACGTGCTGATGATTACTCCCTCGCTCAGTGCGGCATGCTTTACAGCTTAGAACCGGGGCTCCAAAAGCGTTTTGAGCGACACGGAGCATATGAGATGTTCGAAGAGCTGAAAATGGTTTTCCAAGCTCATGCCTGGGTCGAGAGATATGAAGTCTCCGACAAGTTCTTCAGCTGTAAGATGGAGGAAAATAGTTCTGTCAGTGAGCACATACTCAAAATGTCTGGGTTGCATAACCGCTTGACTCAGCTGGGAGTTAATCTCCCGGATGACGCGGTCATTGACAGAATCCTTCAGTCGCTTCCACCGAGCTACAAGAGCTTTGTGATGAACTTCAATATGCAGGGGATGGAAAAGACCATTCCTGAGGTATATTCAATGCTGAAATCAGTGGAGGTTGAAATCAAAAAGGAACATCAAGTGTTGATGGTGAATAAAACCACTAAGTTCAAGAAAGGCAAGGGTAAGAAGAACTTCAAGAAGGACGGCAAGGGAGTTGCCGCGCCCGGTAAGCAAGCTGCCGGGAAGAAGCCAAAGAATGGACCCAAGCCCGAGACTGAGTGCTTTTATTGCAAGGGAAGTGGTCACTGGAAGCGGAACTGCCCCAAATACTTAGCGGACAAGAAGGTCGGCATCACGAAAGGTATATGTGATATACATGTAATTGATGTGTACCTTACCAGTACTCGTAGTAGCTCCTGGGTATTTGATACCGGTGCGGTTGCTCACATTTGTAACTCAAAGCAGGAGCTGCGGAATAAGCAGAGACTGGCGAAGGACGAGGTGACGATGCGCGTCGGGAATGGTTCCAAGGTCGATGTGATCGCCGTCGGCACGCTACCTCTACATTTACCTACAGGATTAGTTTTAAACCTCAATAATTGTTATTTAGTGTCAGCTTTGAGCATGAACATTGTATCAGGATCTCGTTTAATACGAGATGGCTACTCATTTAAATCCGAGAATAATGGTTGTTCTATTTATATGAGAGATATGTTTTATGGTCATGCTCCGATGGTGAATGGTTTATTCTTAATGAATCTCGAGCGTAATGCTACACATATTCATAGTGTGAATACCAAAAGATGTAAGGTTGATAATGATAGTCCCACATACTTGTGGCACTGCCGCCTTGGTCACATAGATGTCAAACGCATGAAGAAGCTCCATGCAGATGGACTTTTAGAGTCCCTTGATTACGAATCATTTGACACGTGCGAACCATGCCTCATGGGTAAGATGACCAAGACTCCGTTCTCAGGAACAATGGAGCGAGCAACCAACTTATTGAAAATCATACATACTGATGTGTGCGGTCCAATGAGTATTGAGGCTCACGGTGGCTATCGTTATGTTCTCACTCTCACTGATGACTTGAGTAGATATGGGTATGTCTACTTAATGAAACACAAGTCTGAGACCTTCGAAAAGTTCAAGGAATTTCATAGTGAGGTTGAGAATCAACGCGACAGAAAAATAAAGTTCTTACGATCAGATCGTGGGGGAGAATATTTAAGTCACGAATTTGGCACACACTTAAGGAAATGTGGAATCGTTTCACAACTCACGCCGCCTGGAACACCTCAGCGTAACGGTGTGTCCGAACGTTGTAATCGCACTCTATTGGATATGGTGCGATCTATGATGTCTCTTACCGATATACCGCTCTCATTTTGGGGCTATGCTTTAGAGACTGCCGCATTCACTTTAAATAGGGCTCCGTCGACGTCGAGACGACACCGTATGAATTATGGTTTGGGAAGAAACCTAAGATGTCGTTTCTAAAAGTTTGGGGATGCGATGCTTATGTGAAGAAACTTCAACCTGAAAAGCTCGAACCCAAATCGGAAAAATGCGTCTTCATAGGATACCCTAAAGAAACTATTGGGTATACCTTCTACCTCAGATCCGAGGGCACACTAGTAGAAAACGGGCCATTAGCACCGGTTTGTAAGGGCCTTTAGTGCCGGTTATGGAACCGGCACTAACGTTTCGGCACTAAAGGCCCCCCCCTTTAGTACCGGTTCAGCACGAACCGGTGCTAAAGGGGAACCACGTGGCACGAGCCAGCTCCGGGGGCCGGGAGCCCTTTAGTACCGGTTGGTAACACCAACCGGGACTAAATGGTTGTGGGTTTTTGTTTTATTTTGTATTTTTCAATTAAATTTGTGTTATCAATTTAATTTAGGATTGTTTTACGTTATAATGAGTTGCAGTCGTCGTCGTCATCATCATCGCATATTAATAAATAAATAAACTCTAGCTAGCTAAAAATCATCGTAGTCGTCTAATTACCACTATTTAATCATCATAGTCATTACCGCGCTAGCTATCTAATCATCATCAATGCTGGCTAGCTTAAAGAGGAAACATTCACTTTGTAACAGAAGCAAAGATATCATCAAGTTCAACATAATCGTCACCAAGATCGAAGTTCAGGACACGGACATGAGACAAGTACTAATTAAGAGCATGAACTAGTAGCTACTGATCCTGCTGCTCCCTCTCAGGTAGAATAGCATAGAACATGTATAGCTCTCCTGATTCATCATACTGGAGCATGCAGATGAATCTGTCTCCTAATCTTGGGTTGCGCTTCACCTTACTGCCCCCTAGTACTTCTCTGCGATCGTTAACAATTTTGCTCCAATCTTTCACTATTAAGCATTCTTCGCTTTCAGAAATCCTGAATGCACTCATGTGCAATGTAGGAAATCTTGGTCGTAAGCTAACCATTGACATGCGACCTTTTGTCTCGATCCACTGAGGCACAACTGTCATCGGAAGTCCCTGTTGAACAACATCGTATAGTAATTAATATACTAAGCAATGAAAGTTTAGCTTCAAAAATAATGTATGCAAAAGATGCACTAATTAAGGACAAATATTTAAAATCTTACCATCTTTTGATTATAGATGTGACCGTAGTTCAATACGATCACCATTGGTCGCACGTTTTGAGTACTAACATTTCTAAGTTTAGGAAAAAAATTTGTCTTGACAGTATTAAGATCCTCAAGCCATGAAACATAATGACTTATCTCCTCGCAGTTTAGTTGAGCCTCGGGGCAGTAGTAGGTCCTGTCTACCAAGCGCCGGACATGTTTGCTTGAACCGAAATAAGCTGACAATACAAATTAGTTGTCAACTATTTTTGAATAAACTGTATGAAAGACATAAACATATGCATGCATGGTTGAGAAAAACTCACCAAATGGTAGAACTGGAGGCGTTTGCACATCGACCCAGATGTCTATATTACCTTCAATATCATCTTCCGGACGAATATCAAAGGTGATAACCATATCAGGCTCAAATGCATAAGCCTTGCATAGTGCTTGCCAAGTTTTGCATTCAAAATGGGTGTATGTGTCTCCATTATATAATTTGACGTTGAAAGTATACCCATGCTCCGTCTTCAAGTAAACTCTCTTTACCTCCATATCATCTATAGCACTAAAACCTATCTTATCCAAGACAAAAATTCTTGCATGGCAGGGGATGCGCTATAGTAGAATAGTGAAAATTTAAAATTATAAGTTGAAGCAAATGAAGCATAAGTTTTGCATTCAAATAATAATTGACAAAGTGACTTACTGTATCAACTTCGAATGTCTCATCCAGGTTGATGCTGAAGCGCCTACCATCAACAAGGAAATTTTGGTCGCACAGGCCGCGCTGGTCTTCACAGTGTTCGCACAAAATAAAATCTTTTTCGTCGTCAGATGACATTTCCTATGTTCATATAGGTGAAACATTAAACACCTATATCTAGCCAAATATATATTCATCTAAAATTTGACATTAATATATCTAACTATATATTCAATTGACATTACTATATATTTAACTTTTCTATCTAATTCATCTAACATTCGACATTAATCTAACATTTATATAAACTCAAAATATATAAAAAATTAAATAAACAGAAAAACTCATTAACAAATAATATTTTAATTAGATCATCAAATCTCAGATACCTAAATTTTTCTTACTAAAAATAAAATAGTTATATTAATTATTGAACTAGTTCAAATCTCATATACCTAAATTTTTCTTACTAAAAATAAACTAGTTATATTAATTATTGAACTAGTTCAAATCTCATATACCTAAATTTTTCTTACTAAAAATAAACTAGTTATATTAATTATTGAACTAGTTCAAATCTCATATACCTAAATTTTCTTACTAAAAATAAACTAGTTATATTAATTATGGAACTAGTTCAAATCTCATATACCTAAATTTTCTTACTAAAAATAAACTAGTTATATTAATTATTGAACTAGTTCAAATCTCATATACCTAAATTTTCTTACTAAAAATAAACTAGTTACATTAATTATTCAACTAGTTCTAATCTCTAGTTCGACAATTTTTCTATCTAGCTAATTCATATGTGTATGTGTGTGTATGCGTGTGTGGTATATGCATGTGTGTGTGTGCATGCGCGCCGCCCCGTACGTACGAGCGGGGGCGCCGGCGTACGGGGCGGGGGCGGCGGCGTACGGGGCGGGGGCGCCGGCGTTCGGGGTGGCGGCGGGGACGGACGGCGGCGCGCGGCGGCCGGGTACGCGCGAGGAGAGAGCGAGATACGTACGGACGGCGGCGCGGGACGACAACGGACGGCGGCGCGCGGCGTTCGGGGCGGCGGCGGGGACGACGGCGACGACGACGGGCGACGGGCGGCGACGACGGGAGCGGCGCGCGAGAGGTTGACGAAAGAAGTGGGGAGATGTAACTGAAATTTCGTAAGTGTTGTATATATAGGGTGAACCTTTAGTACCGGTTGGAGCCACCAACCGGTACTAAAGGCCTACTTTGGCCAGGCAAAGAGGCGGGAAGAGCAGGCCTTTAGTACCGGTTGGTGGCTCCAACCGGTACTAAAGGGCCTTTAGTACCGGTTGGAGCCACCAACCGGTACTAAAGGCCTTGCGCCGCCACCCCAAAGTTTAGTCCCACCTCGCCCGGCGAAGGGCAGCCGCACTGGTTTATAAACCCAACCGCGGCTACCTGTTCGAACTCCTCTATATAGCAGGCTTCTGGGCCTAATTAATTAGGGCACGCTGCTTTGTGGGTCTGCTGGCCCTCATGGGCCTGCATTTGCACACCCTAGGTCTGGTAGACCCACAGGGCAGTGTGCCAACAAATTTGCTATATAGTTTTTTCTTTTCTGCATTACTTATTTTCTTTTATTTATTTTTGAGTAGTTTTTATATAGTTTTTTCTTTTCTGCATTATTTATTTTCTTCTATTTATTTTTGAGTAATTTTTTTGTATGGTTTTTTTTATTTTCTGCATTATTTATTTTTGTATAGTCCGAAACCCTGATACTCGGAAAGAGTTTGTCCAATTTGTACACGAAGTGCGTCCAGTTTTTGCCGTGACCCTCTCTACTCTTTCGCGCATGCTATGCGAGTGATATGATGATACCATGCCAAGTTTCAACATTTTCAGGATTCATTTTGTAGTGATTTTCAATTTCACGGTCATTTAGCTCTCTAAACAATTAGGTAAATGACCGAAAAACAACAAATGATGTCAGAACATGTTGGAAATTGATGACGTCGCTTTAAATGCTGCATACTGAACACAAAAGAAGTCCGGAGTTTAAATAAGTTATTAAAAATAAAAAAGAGGTGCAATGCTGGTTAATTTGCTTCAAGCCATTCGGAATAGTGTAGACTGCACTGCACATAGCTCAGTGCAATCTATGCTATTCCGCAAGGCTTGAAGCTAATCAACATGTAGGTGAGCATTGCAACTCTTCATCATTGTTTGTGCACTCACGGCTTATAAACCGCTCATACTGCCTCTCTCTTGGCGAGGTGGGACTAAAAACAGCTTGCCATAAACTCATTAGTACCGGTTCGTGGTAAGAACCGGCACTAAATGGTGATGGTGGGGCCATAGCCTGACCGCAGGCTGATGCAGCCTCTTTAGTACCGGTTCGTGGCATGAACCGGTACTAAAGGTTCGCCACGAACCGGTACTATTGATCGCCGCCACGAACCGGCACTAATGTACACATTAGTGCCGGCTCTAATTCAAACCGGCACTAATGTGCTTCACGTTTGACCCTTTTTCTACTAGTGGCAAGATCTTTGTTGCCAAGAATGGGTCCTTTCTAGAGAAAGAGTTTCTCTCGAAAGAAATAAGTGGGAGGAAGGTAGAACTTGATGAAGTATTACCTCTTGAACCGGTAAGTGGCGCAGCTCAAGAAAATGTTCCTGAGGTGCCTGCACCGACTAGAGAGGAAGTTGATGATGATGATCATGAAACTTCAGATCAAGTTGCTACTGAACTTCGTAAGTCCACAAGGACACGTTCCGCACCAGAGTAGTACGGTAACCCTGTCTTGGAAATCATGTTGTTAGACAACGGTGAACCTTCAAACTATGAAGAAGCGATGGCGGGCCCGGATTCCGACAAATGGCTGGAAGCCATGAAATCCGAGATAGGATCCATGTATGAAAACGAAGTATGGACTTTGACTGACTTGCCCATTGATCGGCGAGCCATAGAAAATAAATGGATCTTTAAGAAGAAGACAGACGCGGATGGTAATGTGACCATCTATAAAGCTTGGCTTGTCGCTAAGGGTTATCGACAAGTTCAAGGGGTTGACTACGATGAGACTTTCTCACCCGTAGCGAAGCTGAAGTCCGTCCGAATCATGTTAGCAATTGCTGCATTCTATGATTATGAGATATGGCAAATGGACGTCAAAACATCATTCCTTAATGGTTTCCTTAAGGAAGAACTGTATATGATGCAGCCGGAAGGTTTTGTCGATCCTAAGAATGCTGACAGGGTGTGCAAGCTCCAACGCTCGATTTATGGGCTGGTGCAAGCATCTCGGAGTTGGAACATTCGCTTTGATGAGATGATCAAAGCGTTTGGGTTTATGTAGACTTATGGAGAAGCCTGCATTTACAAGAAAGTGAGTGGGAGCTCTGTAGCATTTCTCATATTGTATGTGGATGACATACTGTTGATGGGAAATGATATAGAATTCTTGGAAAGCATAAAGGCCTACTTGAACAAGTGTTTTTCAATGAAGGACCTTGGAGAAGCTGCTTATATATTAGGCATCAAGATCTATAGAGATAGATCGAGACGCCTCATTGGTCTTTCACAGAGTACGTACCTTGACAAGATATTGAAGAAGTTCAAAATGGATCAGTCAAAGAAGGGGTTCTTGCCTGTATTGCAAGGTACGAGATTGAGCATGGCTCAATGCCCGACCACAGCAGAAGATAGAGGAAAGATGAGTGTCGTCCCCTATGCCTTGGCCATAGGGTCTATCATGTATGCTATGTTGTGTACCAGACCTGATGTAAACCTTGCCGTGAGTTTGGTAGGAAGGTACCAAAGTAATCCCGGCATGGAACACTGGACAGCGGTCAAGAATATCCTGAAGTACCTGAAAAGGACCAAGGAAAGTTTTCTCGTTTATGGAGGTGATGAAGAGCTCGTCGTAAAGGGTTACGTCGATGCTAGCTTCGACACAGATCTGGATGACTCTAAGTCACAAACCGGATACGTGTATATTTTGAATGGTGGGGCAGTAAGTTGGTGCAGTTGCAAGCAAAGCGTTGTGGCGGGATCTACATGTGAAGCAGAATACATGGCAGCCTCGGAGGCAGCACAAGAAGCAATCTGGGTGAAGGAGTTCATCACCGACCTAGGAGTCATACCCAATGTGTCGGGGCCGATGACTCTCTTCTGTGACAACACTGGAGCTATTGCCCTTGCCAAGGAGCCCAGGTTTCACAGGAAGACCAGGCATATCAAGCGTCGCTTCAACTCCATTCGTGAAAGTGTTCAAAATGGAGACATAGATATTTGTAAAGTACATACGGACCTGAATGTAGCAGATCCGTTGACTAAACCTCTCCCTAGAGCAAAACATGATCAACACCAGAACTGCATGGGTGTTCGATTCATCACAATGTAACTAGAATATTGACTCTAGTGCAAGTGGGAGACTGTTGGAAATATGCCCTAGAGGCAATAATAAAATGGTTATTATTATATTTCTTTGTTCATGATAATTGTCTATTGTTCATGCTATAATTGTGTTATCCGGAAATCGTAATACATGTGTGAATACATAGACCACAACACGTCCCTAGTGAGCCTCTAGTTGACTAGCTCGTTGATCAAAGGATAGTCATGGTTTCCTGACTATGGACATTAGATGTCATTGATAACGGGATCACATCATTAGGAGAATGATGTGATGGACAAGACCCAATCCTAAGCTTAGCTCAAAGATCGTGTAGTTCGTTTGCTGTAGCTTTTCTGAATGTCAAGTATCATTTCCTTAGACCATGAGATTGTGCAACTCCCGGATACCGTAGGAGTACCTTGGGTGTGCCAAACGTCACAACGTAACTGGGTGACTATAAAGGTACATTACAGGTATCTCCGAAAGTGTCTGTTGGGTTGGCACGAATCGAGACTGGGATTTGTCACTCCGTATGACGGAGAGGTATCTCTGGGCCCACTCGGTAATGCATCATCATAATGAGCTCAATGTGATCAAGTGGTTGATCACGGGATCATGCATTACGGTACGAGTAAAGTGACTTGCCGGTAACGAGATTGAACAAGGTATTGGGATGCCGACGATCGAGTCTCGGGCAAGTAACGTACCGATTGACAAAGGGAATTGAATACGGGATTGATTAAGTCCTCGACATCGTGGTTCATCCGATGAGATCATCGAGGAGCATGTGGGAGCCAACATGGGTATCCAGATCCCACTGTTGGTTATTGACCGGAGAGTCGTCTCGGTCATGTCTGCATGTCTCCCGAACCCGTAGGGTCTACACACTTAAGGTTCGGTGACGCTAGGGTTGTATAGATATGAGTATGCAGTAATCCGAAAGTTGTTCGGAGTCCTGGATGAGATCCTGGACGTCACGAGGAGTTCTGGAATGGTCCGGAGGTGAAGAATTATATATAGGAAGTGCAGTTTCGGCCATCGGGAAAGATTCGGGGTCACCGGTATTGTACTGGGACCACCGGATGGGTCCCGGGGGTCCACCGGGTGGGGCCACCCATCCCGGAGGGCCCCATGGGCTGAAGTGGGGAGGGGAACCAGCCCATAGTGGGCTGGTGCACCCCCCCTTGCCCCCCTGCGCCTAGGG
Organism: Triticum urartu; assembly: GCF_056163025.1. Classification (NCBI taxonomy): domain Eukaryota; kingdom Viridiplantae; phylum Streptophyta; class Magnoliopsida; order Poales; family Poaceae; genus Triticum; species Triticum urartu. Next base: position 594,589,095 of record NC_141876.1, read on the forward strand.
TTGGAAACCCTAGGGTGGGGGCGCCTCCACTTGCCTTGGGGGGCAAGCCTCCCCCTTGGCCGCCCCCCCAAGGAGATCCCATCTCCTAGGGCCGGCGCCCCCCAGGGGGCCTATATAAAGGGGGGGAGGGAGGGCAGCGGCACCTCAAGTCTTGGCGCCTCCCTCTCCCCTGCTACACCTCTCCCTCTCGCAGAAGCTCGGCGAAGCCCTGCTGCGATCACTGCTGCATCCACCACCACGCCGTCGTGCTGCTGGATCTTCATCAACCTCTCCTTCCCCCTTGCTGGATCAAGAAGGAGGAGACGTCATCCGCTCCGTACGTGTGTTGAACGCGGAGGTGCCGTCCGTTCGGCACTTGGTCATCGGTGATTTGGATGACGGCGAGTATGACTCCATCATCCCCGTTCTCTTGAACGCTTCCGCTCGTGATCTACAAGGGTATGTAGATGCACTCATCTCTCCCTCGTTGCTAGATGACTCCATAGATTGATCTTGGTGATGCGTAGAAAATTTTAAAATTCTGATACATTCCCCAACACATGGTCCGGTCTGTTTCCTTTTCAGTTCTCTTTAATGGAGAAAAGCTTGATCAATTTGTACCAAGCAGAGGTATAAGGCAGGGAGATTCGATATCCCCTTACCTTTTCTTAATTGCAGCGGAGGGCCTTTCGTGCCTCCTGAAAACCAGTTCTTCGTCATCAAACATTGTAGGATTAAAGGTGGCACCTACGGCCCCAGCCGTGAACCATCTTCTTTTCGCAGATGACAGCCTGCTGCTTTTTAAGTCAGGGAATGAGGGGGCAGTAGCGGTATCAAACCTACTGAATACATACTGTTCGGCATCAGGACAGAGGATAAATCACGATAAGTCATCAATCTTTTTCAGCAGAGGATGCCCACAACAGGTCAGAAATGACATGAAAAACATCCTGAATGTGCAAAATGAGTCACTCAGTGACAGGTACCTAGGTATGCCAACTGAGGTCGGTCACTCGAAGAACGGGACCTTCAAGTACTTGCGGGATTGTGTATGGGAAAAGGTGAGAGGGTGGATGGAAAAACTCTTATCCTCCACAGGGAAAGAAGTTCTGATCAAGGCGATTGCTCAGGCAATCCCAGTTTACTCTATGGCATGTTTCCGTCTTCCTCGGGGCCTATGTGAAAGTGTTACTTCGCTAATCAGACAGTTTTGGTGGGGGAGCAAACAAGGAAAACGGAAGCCTAGCTGGGTGGCTTGGGACGTGATGACTTTATCGAAGAACCTAGGAGGTCTTGGTTTTCGAGACATGGAGATGTTTAACTTGGCGCTTTTAGCTCGGCAGTCATGGCGTATGTTGCAAAATCCACTGTCTTTAAGCGCGAGGATCCTGAAAGCAGTCTACTATCCTCATACAGACATCTTTGGTGCATCCCTGGGATCACACCCCTCGCAGATTTGGCGAGCTGTCCTCGATGGCCGAGACATAATGGTGCAAGGTTTGGTTCGTAGAATTGGAGATGGAGAATCAACCAAAATTTGGGAGGATAACTGGTTGCCGAGATCACATGCAAGGAGGCCAATTGCTTGCTTAATTGATGACCCACCGAGGCTGGTGGCTGAACTGATTGACCACACATCGTCTACCTGGAACGAAAACTTGGTGCGCTCGGTGTTCATACCGTTAGATGCAGAGGCCATCCTACAAATTCCCCTATGTATAAGACAGGTTGATGACTTTTGGGCTTGGGCCGAGGAGCGAAAGGGTTTCTTTTCAGTCTGTTCAGCATACCGAATGATTCAACGAACGAAGTTAAGTCGGGAAGCTTGGCTGTACGAGCAGGGCGGCTCCTCCGACTCTCAAGTTGCCGAGCAAGGCTGGACTGATCTATGGCGGATCCGGGTCCCATCTAAGCTGAAGTTTTTTCTGTGGAGACTAGCTCGAAACTCGATCCCTACAGCTGCACTTCTCCACCACAGGAACATGTCATCTTCCAGGGCTTGTTGCTTATGCGGGTCTGTGGATACTTGGCGTCACGCTTTTGTGGACTGCTCGGTATCTAGGAGCACCTGGGCACTGTCATCGGACGCTGTTTTGGACAGGCTGAGCACATGTAGAGAAGAAAATCCAAAGAAGTGGCTGTTTGTCATGCACGAAGCTCTCAACCAGGATGATTTTCTTGCGTTTGTGGTTACCCTCTGGGCGCTATGGAATTCACGAAGAAAGGCCATGTACAAGGATATCTTCCAAACCCCTTTCGCTATTCATAGTTTTGTTACATCTTATATAGCAGAGTTAAGGGCACTACAGCAGCCAGGAGGGGTAGGCAGAGGGGCGGCCCAACGTAGGCCAAATCATTGGCTTGCACCTCCGGAGGGATTATCCAAAGTCAATGTAGACGCAGCAGTGGGAAGATTGAATGGAGCAGTGGCAGTAGTCTGTAGAGACCGAGATGGTGTTTTCATGGGAGCATCGGCAGTGGTATTTCCAAATCCATCAAACCCCGGTGTCCTAGAGATACTCGCAATCAGGGAGGCCCTGGCACTCGCGGAGGATCTCTACGCCAGAAGGATTCATGTTGCATCGGATTGCAAGGTGGCCGTTGATGATATTCACCATTTATATAAAGGGAGCTACGGTGCAATTGTGCATGAGATCATGCAATATAGGTTATCTTTTGAAACTTGTAATATTATTCACGAATTTAGGAGCTCGAATATCGAGGCTCACAAACTAGCAAAGCACGCTTTATCTCTCGGAGTTGGCCGCCATGCTTGGTTAGGCCAACCCAACGAACTTGATTTCGTCCCTGTAAACATTGTGACGGAGTAATAAAGCTTTGCAGTTTGTCTCAAAAAACAAATTGTGCCCCTCAAAAAAAAAGGAAAAAAATTGTGTCTCAAAAAAAAAAAACTTCAGAAAAATTACGCAAAACCACCACCGTAATTCCCCTTCCCACCTTCGTTTTCTCTACCATCTCTCTCACTTGTCTGGTTTCGTCCCGCTCACACCCGACCTCGCCTCCCGTCGGATCGCCGCCGGCCCCACCCGCCGTGCCTGTCCCCGTCTCCACCGCCGCCTTCCAGTCCAGCTCCGGATCCAGGCCGCTCCGTCCCCGCCCGCGCCTCCACACGTCAACCCCCCCCGCCTCCGCCCCCGCCCGTCCCGGCCTCCCTGCGAGCAGATCCACAGTCATCGACATCCCCGGCTCCCGATCTGTCCGGCCCGCGCTCCTCCCGTCCACTGGTACTGCCGCTTCCCTCTGTGCTTCTTCTGCTGTGCGAACAGAAACGACGCCGCCGCTGTATGCTAGTAGTATTTCATTTTTCATCATGCTCTGTATGCCATTGCTGCAGCTCTGTCATGCCATACTCCCAAACAAATTTTTGTTGCTTTAGAGCCTCTGGCATCCCAGGACCGCATGGCCTAGCCTAAGAATTTCTGAAGGTGCATGAATTTCAGTGGCTCCATACAGACCATTGTAACAAAAATATCACAATTCTTCATTGTCATCAGCCCATAGTCTAAGATGCTAGCAAAGAAGGATTTGTAGCAAAGATGTTAGGGAACAGACATGTACGCAACTGTACTTAAATAGCATTGCAAGAACATGTAAATTGTGAAAGAAGGACTATGTGATCTTGGCATCTTACATACTCTAGAGCAACGATTCTGTTTGCGTGTATGGTACGCCAGTTCTTCCCAGATGTTTTTAGAAACTGCCTACCTTGTATATCAGTTTTCATTATCCTTCAATTACTCGTGCTGTTTTTTTATACAATTCGCTGCATGACATTATTCTAGAGCACCTTTCCAGCACGAACACATAATTAATTCATGCACTGAACTCTAGTAATGAGCATCATTCAGTGGTGCTGTCTACATATCTCAGAAACTGCCTCACTTCTACCGTTGCAGCATAGAAAGAGGGAACCAAGAAACCCCTATACGGCCTCAGCTTGGTTATAAGCATTTTGAGAAACCCCAAGAAATCTGAAGAAACCCGGAGGAAGGGAGACCCCAGAGGAGGACGGACAAGATGATCAGTGTGGGGAAGGCGAAACAGTACGCAAACGTGCTCGACAAGCCTCTTGGCCGTGGCAGACAGGAGGTATGTGTCTTCCCCACATCAAAATTCTTCCAGGTACCGTTAGTCAGATATAGGTAACTGAGGCAAGTTCACGGGTTAGGGGAGTAGTTGAGCAGGAAGTTGTTTCAGATCCTGGTCAGTTAGTTCAGGCAGCATGACTGTTTTTTACTATGCTTTGTAACTGTCAGGGTATTGTTTTTTTGTTATGCAGTAGTATGCAATTGGAATGTGGATCTTGTTGAAAGTTGAAACCGAATGCATGGTGATAGTGTTAGCTGTGAGGAAATAGGCAACTTGTATGTCCTTGAGGCCAAAGGCCAGTACGAATATGCTAAGTACATATGGGGACCAAACCTCTTATGAAGATTGGGAATAACATGTCTTATAAAGGAAGCTAATATGTATCTCTAACAGTAGCTTCCATTGGAGATGTTCAGAAACTATTGCCCAAGCCAACTACTCTGTTCATGTGTTTCTTCAGGAATGGAAGGAAATTCGTTAATATTGTGCATATCAACAAACTGTATTGAAGTGAAAGTTACTGTGCACCTCCGTGATGTTTTCAATTGGATAATTTTTCTTAGAGCTCAAATCTTGCTTTTATTCTATCTTGATTGCAATATGCAAATGTGTACTTACTTCGTAAATGTGAAAGGATTTGAATGTATACTGGAGTGGCATTCATTTATTTTCATTGGTATTTTCCTTTCTGAAGTTAAATTGAAGCTTTTGACAGCGGCTACTTGTATTTGTGCCAATATATTTTTGTATCATGCAGACACGTTTCCTATAGCAAGTTATCACATTAGTACTACATGATAAATACTCCAAATGGTTTCTCAATTTTCTCTGAAGTACATTCAAGTGAACGTGAACCTAAACTGTAGTTGCTTCCCTCTAAGCACTAAGGAGGACCAGTTTCTTGAAAAGGGCTAAATACAATAACAAACAACAACTCTTGCATTAAATGATGGGTTAAATAAATAGCATAAATATATTGAAGTGAAAGTTACTATGCCCCTTAGTGGTACTTGCATATATTTTTAAAGCTAAATATATTTCTTCTCCTCTGCCCTGGTTGCAGTATGAGAATGTGTTGCTTCCTAAATGTGAAAGGATTTGAATGTAAGAGGTAGTGGCACATTCATTCTTCCGTTTGTAGTTCGTAACTTGTGGCAAAATATTCTATTTGTTTCCTTATTTTGTTATCGTACATGCTTAATAAATGTTCTGTGTATTTCATAGGTCAGTTTGAGTGCGTTTGCATTCTTGTTCTCAGAGTTAGTTCAATACAACCAGACACAAGTTGACAACATTGCTGAGCTGGAACGGAGGTAGTCTCTATTTCTTATTTGCATGTCTGTTCGTGGTAGAATACTTGGTTGGTACCTGGTGTGGTACAACCATTTTTAGTCAGTACATGCTACTCTTTGATATCCAGGTCACATTAAGTTTAAGGTGCTATGTTGTTTGCCACTTACTGTATGCTAGTGTCTTAAATCATCTGGAGTTTCAGATAATGTAAAGGTTCACAATTACTTTTTCATATGTTGATATCCAGGTCACATAAAGTTTAAGGTGCTATGTTGTTTGCCACTTACTGTATGCTAGTTTCTTAAATCATCCGGAATTTAAGATAATGTAAAGGTTCACAATTACTTTTTCATATGTTGAGATGTTTCTCTGATATGCCATATGATGCGACTATAACATTTGGTTGGGCCATTCCCTGCAGCTCTAATGTTTCAGTGTATCCATTTCTCTACTTTGTTACATTACCATATAAGACACTATCTCGTTACTTCTCATTGGAGAATGGAGACGGTGATGTTATTGTGCTAAATCATGCAAGGACGTTCGACAATGTTTCTCACTAGAAATGCATTGCTCCATTTTCATGGTTAATATTCTTTGATGCTTAGTGTAACATTTGTTTCTCTTCTTTTATGATTTATACAGGCTGGAGGATGCTGGTTATGCTGTTGGTGCAAGAGTTCTTGAACTGCTGTGTCACAGGGAGAAGGTTTGATGCATAATTATTTCCTTATTCCATGATTTTCTTGGTCCAGAATATGGCTCTGTAGTAGAGTACTTGTCTATTGCTTCATATACTTCCTCGCTCTTTGTTATGACTTGTGAGTGGCATGCCATAGTCATGGCCTTTTACTTGCATAACTTATTTTGGATAACGAACTTGCTGCTTGTATCACATGTCTTTCTTTAAAGAGGAAATCATAGCACAATATCTGGATAGAGTTGTCGGTTTGAATTGTAATTTAGACAACGTAATGTTAAATTAATTTTTGAACTGATTGAATAATAACAATTTAGTGTGACCTCACAATTTTGTGTGGACTTCATAAATATGAATATTCATAGGCTATCATTTCTCTAAGGGTTCCGTGCGTTCTCCAAATTTACATCATTGACCTCCTTTATTGTCTTATTCTATACATACCTAATGCTTTCTATAATTTTTTATCCTGTTGAGATAGTCATGTTAATGATTGTAATAATCAATCCAGGGGAATAGACGAGAGACTCGACTGCTGGGCATTTTATCATTCATTCACAGCACAGTATGGAAAGTACTGTTTGGAAAGGTAATCTATTCTGTACATTTTATTCCTACTCTGTTTCTTGTAAAGGGTGCACTTAACTTCTTAGTTTTTTCCTTTCACTGTGCACATTCTTTGTTGTCCTCATGTCCTGTCAAAAGATTGCTGGATGAACTTGTCTGTTAGTGGTCTGACCCGCCTGAGTATTACGCCTGATAAAAAGGCTTATACCTAGCTGCCAGGGTGTTTGATATTTCTGCCAGACTACCTAACCAAGAACATCTGGAAAATGTTATTTGGTTTCTGTCTTTCTGAATTCTGACTCGTGATTTGGAATACGAAATAAGTCAGGATGTTGAAATAGGATGGAAGTCAAAAAGATAATATTTCCAGTAATTTCTCTCACTAAAGAAGAGCTTGGATGGAAAACTTAACATGAACGATATTTTCACATTTTTGTGCTGTTTGTAATGTTATTATTCACACAAAGAAGAATCTTTCGAGTAGTGTTCTCCTAATTTCCACTCTTTGTAGTAGTATGGCCTAATATTCTGTGGTTTTAAATGATGCACTCATTTCGATAGCATTAGCATATACCCCATATTGATCATCTAGCCTAACCTATGAGAAGAATAAACTAGAAAGATATAACCCCCAGTCCCTTCCTTCTATGCCCTGTATCCCAGGCGACATGACCGGCTTACCCTTGTTCTTCAGAGTCATACATACTGTCTGCGGACGAAGGCTGGTCCTGAAACTCCTACACAAGAAGATTTATAATTCTAATATTTTATACAATTCCCTGTTGTTTGTGGAATCCATTTATAATATGTGTTGATATTAATGAGAGCCTGTGGCTATATTACTCATCACTGGAGTGAGTGCACTTATTTGATTGCTTATCCTGATAGATGCTTTCTTATTGTTTGCAGGTGGCTGACTCGCTTGAGAAAGGAACAGAACATGAGGATGAATACATGATTAGTGAGAAGGAGCTTCTTGTTAACCGGTTTGATGGACTCTTTTTTCTTTTCTACAGAATGTCTCCCTTCCGCTACAAGTCTAAAACGTGGGCCCCTTTTTTGTTTGATCAGGTTCATTTCCGTGCCGAAAGACATGGGGGCATTCAACTGTGGAGCTTTTGTTGCAGGGATTGTAAGGGTGGGAGCTCCAGCTCAAATATCCAAGTGTAACATGTCGTTTGGATGAACAATGAATGCCTGAACACTTTTTGAATTTCTTATAGGGCGTACTGGATAATGCTGGCTTTCCCGCGGTGGTGACAGCACATTTTGTGCCAATTGAAGGCCAGCAGAGGCCCAGGACAACAATCTTGATTAAATTTGCTGGAGAGGTAAAATAGATGATGAAAGGTAGCAAGACTCTGGGGCCAATGTTTAGCATCGAGTAACATTGTTTGAACAAATTGTCCATTTTCAGGTTATACAACGGGAAGCAAGGCTTGGCTGAAACTCGTCATCTACGTACACCTCAACGGGGAAGATTGCTTTTATCCACCAAGTTAATCTCCCGTAACTTAATTTGTTAGCTTTGTTCTTTCTACATTGTATGGAAGGAGTGTCCCGGCATTCTTGTTTGCAAACTATTAAAACTCTCTGCCCTGCGATGAGTTAGTGTAATTGAGCAAGATATAGTGATGTGCACAAACCGCAAACTCTCAGAATGTTCAAGACAAAGCTTTGAGAATTCCCATGGGCGAATGTACTGTGAGAATCAGTTTTGTTTGCTGCAAAAGGAGACGTGGCCTCCGCAGCCTTTGCTCTTGCTGCAAAAACAAGCACCCAACAATAGTAATTAACACAAGCGACACCCAGATATAAGATGCATCAACAACCAACCAAAACTATAAGCCAGGAAACGTACATGTCGATCACAACGGGCAGATAGCTCAGTGACGCCGGCCTGGTCGAAATCAAGACACAGGTGGCCGGCTAATCCATCTCCAAGGGCACCGCCCTCCCCACCCTGGCTGATTTTTACCAGGCCAGTCCACCTTTACAACATCGATCATCCCAGTTTCGAGTACACCCCACCGGCTGCTGCCGTGGGTGCATCTTCTTGGCTGTGAAGCTGTGTATTCAGTCGCTGCGCGCTCCAGCAGTTAGGCCATCCACCCCCAACGGCCGGCACCCTCTGCTCAAACCAAAACCAAAAAGTAAGCCCTGATTTTACTTTGGTAGTTGCATTTTGCAAAATATTGTGTCTTCTTCTCTTTTCTTTTTTCTTCTTTTTACAGGGAATGTGCCTTGATTTGGATCAAAGTAAATTTTTAAGTGAATATAAGCAAGACACGTATGAGACTGTTTTGAACTTTCTGGTAGGTACATGTTGGTTCAGTAAATGAGTTCGCAACATTAGCCATCGTTGGCAGTAACAGGCAGCTCAGTCCTATCTAGTAAGTGGATCTCGTTCTACCGATACCATATGCTGCACAACAAGAATAAACAGACACCGCAGTTTTTTATTTATTCAGAAAAAATGGCAGAATAGCTCTGCAGATCTCAGCACCCAAGGGTGCACACAACCAGTTTTTTACAAAGTCGTACGTTACAAAAATAAAGAACTCAGGTATTATTGAACCATGACCCAATTTTAGACATAAACCCTCCGATAAGTTGACCCAGCTTGTTGCTACACTCCCTCATGGCCTCCTGCTGATCCGTTCGCGACAACATTGGCCACGACTGTAGCCAGTTGATAGATGTACATAGCCTGTAGATGATTAGACATAATGTTTTTTTTGGTCATTCACATCATCATTGTGGAAAGCCATATGGAGGAATGCAAAGCACTAACACCAACATAAGTAAGTGATCCTAATGCCGTCAGTTAAGGAATGACAATGAATGGTCTCCTCCTGATTACGAAAAGCACAAAGCATACTGCTATTCCAGTTCTGATTAGCTAGAACTCCTCAAAACAAGTACTCACTAAACACACTTATATTTCTTTACTGACTTTGAGAGGAGTGCGTAAGTACATATATATATGCCTACTTCAACACCTAAAGCCTGCAGTAACAAGCGCCTTATACATCGAGCTAACTGAAAATTTCCTAGATCAATAAATATCACATATAAAGGCATCCCTTTCATTATTAAGCTGCACGGTAGTTAAATCAGCACAAAGGACGTTCCACTCCATTGACTTAACGCCAATAATAGGTCGTCTACACTCCAGAGGAAGGTTCGAAATTAAGGTGATACATAAAGTAAAACTACAGAGAAGTAATCCAAAAAACTGACTAGCATGCTGAATCAAGAATCGAGATCCTGCTTAAGACACCACGATGCTGCTCGCTGACTCATTTAAAGGAGGACAAACTTCAGAAATCCCCATGCGACTGAATGCTGGAGTCAGTTGATCATTTGAACTCTCTGCTTCATCACCAGATTTGAACAACAAAACTTTTGGCCCATTCGGGTGTTCCTCAGCGGCCTTCTCCCATTGTTTCTGGGCTTCTTGACTGACTCTAGGATGAAGGATGACCTCCTCAAGGTGTTTGAAACATTCAATATTGATGACAGAAAGGCCATTTATATCTTTGCAAAGAAGCTGGAGTGTGACGAGAAACCGCATAGCTCCTTGTTTGATTGTGGGCAATGTTGGACATTGCAGCTCAAAACAGAGGCGTAGAAGCCTGGGCAGTGCATGGACTCCTATACTAAAGTCCTCAATTTCATCAGCAATCAGTTTTAAATACTGCAGGTGGCTCAAACTACTCAAAGCTTCAAGAACACCAGTTGTAAGTTTAGTAGTCGAAAGGCAAAGCTCCTTAAGACCCCGAAGTGATACAACAAACTGAGGCAATATAGTTAAGTTGCCATGTAATTTCAGAGAGCTGAGGTAGCAGGGTCCTTGTATGGAATCCAGGAAATCTCCAGAGCATTCATCGAAATGAAGCGATAAAGAACGTGTAGTATCACTATTTTCGTCCTTTCTGTCCTGAATGAACTGTTGAATGGCCCTCATAAGATCGGACCAGTCAGTGCTACTAGCAGCTGCAGATGGCTTACACCAAATCTTCACCTTCCTCAATCTATTCATATGACCCATGAGATGAAGAAACCCTTCACTTCCATCGGTGATAAATCCTGCTAGAGTTTCGATGTTACTTTTTCCTTCGGAAAGAAACTTCTGTACTTCATTGCCTGTCTTCTTTTTGAGGAAAACACTCTTTTTATAGACTTTTCCTGAAATCCTAAACTCTCCCAATATGTGCATTAAACAGGGCAACAAGAAAACTTCCACCGGCAGTATATTCACCTTTGTTTTCCTCACATCAAGTGCCTCCAAATGCTCCAGTTTTGCAATATCCTCTGGAAGTTCGGTAACACTACCCCCAAGGCTCAGATACTTCAGCAGCAGCAGGTTGCATATGCCTTTGATATGATCATCCTTCAAGTCATCACATTTTTCAAGATCAAGGACCCGCAGCAGTTCATACTTGCCGAAGTTGAGTACAGTTTTACATGCCTCCCCGAAGATTGTCAGGGATCGGACAAGTGATAAATCAATATTCTTGAACCTGTCATCATCTTTAGCATTTTTATGATGGAGAGAAAGCCGCCGGGCATATTTGCCAGCCTCTTTCTTGTCATCACAAAACAAAGTTACAAAGTTCTGAGAGATTGACAACTGCAAAATGAACTCACGCATCATGCCATAAGTTTGGCAAGTCTTAACGTTACCATTGTTGCTTACACTGATGGGTTCGATGAGGTTCCGGTCCATAAGCTCGTCAAAATTTTCAGCTGCAAGTTTCATGGCATCACATGAAGCTTGGGTTTCTACAATCCCCTCAGCTGACCATCGCCTCAACAAGCTTTTCTTTCTCATGGGATGATCACTGGGGAACATGGCAAAATATAACAAGCAGGCTTTGAGAGCATGGCCGCCCAGACTGGCGTAGCTACGCATCAGAGCGCGTCGCATATCACCAAAGGTCTCTCCGTTCTCCATATGGTAACGAATGTTGTTGCATGCATCTTCACAGGTACGTCCAATCGGCCAACCAATTGATTTCAAGAATTCACCCATGGTAATCAGGGCAAGGGGCTGGCCATAACATTTGTTCAGAATTGCTGTTGTATCAGGCTGGTCGTAATGCAAATATTTCTTCGGGCAAGCTTTCTCTGAGAATAACCGCTTCGAGCATTTTTCATCGAGTCTACTCATTCTGTGCACATAGCCGTTCTCAGAGCTGCAGGCAGTAGCAACTGACTGAATAGTTGTCGTCACCACAACTCTGCTGCTTCCATCGTTGTCATCTGGGAAAGCTGATTTGATTTTTTTCCACTGAACTTGCGTCTGAATGTCATCGATTACAATGAAATATCTGAAAAACAAATCAAGAAGAGAAAATGATTTAATCTGCATCCTTTCTGAAGCCAGCTATACATAATGACTTTGCTACCAATTACACCTGTGGTCGCAGGGCCGCAATTTCTCAAACTAGCTAGAGAAATTATCAGGTTCAAGTACATCTTTCGTTTTTAAAAAGAGAAACATTAGAGAGTCACTCATTTTAATCATGATAACAGAAGAACACATAGTCTGCTTATTTTTCAGGGCTTGCTTACAACAGCACAGAGTAATTAAGGAAACTGAGATATTACCGTTGACTCTTTTGAGTTTTGACTCAGCACTCTTAGTACTAGCAAGGTGATGCCAAATTAATACATTAGTGCTCAATTAGAACTCTCTGGATCGATAAGCCAAATGCGAAATGAATCCGAGAAGTAAAGCAGAGAGTTCTAAATACAGTACCTCTTCTTGGCCAACTGATTTCTGACTTGTACGCACATCTGGGAGACATTGGAGGTGTCCAGCATCACACTTTCCTGGCAATCAGATCCGAATTCCCGGAGCATGTCGGCCAGCACCTCCCCTGGGCTCTTGAGCGCGGCACAGACCCACGCGCGCTTGTCGAACCTCTCGCCGCCGGCTTGTGTTTTGTACACATCGGCGGCAAGAGCGGTCTTCCCCAACCCCCAGCACCCTACGATAGAGACCACCTTGAGCTGCATCGGCTGCCCCTCGGCCGCTTCCGCCAGCTGCTCCAGGAGCTTCGCCCGGTGCTCATCGACGCCGACGAGATCCGCGTCCGCGAGGCGCGGATCCGAAGCAGAGGAGGAGGGCGACGGGACATCACCGGAGGTCTGGGCGGGGACGGGGTACCTCTGCCTCCGGTCGTGCGCCTCCACCACCATCTGCTTCATCCTCTGAAGCTTCTGGGCAAACAACCGGTCGCTCAGGAGCGCCTTGGGGGACCGAACGCTCCGCCGGAGCAGGGAAGCCTGCTTCTTCCAAGTCGCGCGATACACGACGCTGTCGATGCAGTCCTCTATCCCCTGAGCTAGTTCGCGCAGATCTTCGATCGACAAGTGCAGTTGAGCATCCATGGAACGGACAATCACGCCGAGCTCGTCCTCGAGGAATTTGGCGTCCCTCATGATGTCCTTGTTCAGATTCCAACTCTTCTCAACCAGCGAGAAGAGCTTCGGCAGCAGAACTTTTATGGTGCCGCTCAAAATAGCGGCCTCCATCTCCGTGTCCTAGCTACACGCTCGGCTGATCGGTCGATCGAATCTTAGCTCCTCAGACTGCCTCACTGCTCTTGTATCGGCCGTGGCCCGTGGTTGACCGAGGAAGAAGATGGTAGTACTGTGCAAGCTCGGGCTGGGAGTAAAATGCAAGCTCGGTCCTAATTATTTCCAAAAGTGTCGATTGTGTCTTAATTCTTTCAAAATGCATGTTTAGGTCCTAAATCTTTCTAAATTGTTCATGTGAGGGTTTTTTTTTGTCTGACCGCCGCTGACCAGCTCGCGTGGCGCTTTGACCACTGCCACGTCGACCGAAGGCCCATGCGGGATAACGACCAGTCGTGTGTTTTTGCAAAAGAACCCCCAACCCTAATTTCTTTGCAGCCGCGGTCCTTTCCTCTTTCCCACTTCTCTTTGTCGAAACAGGGGCGATCGACGGCGGTGGCACTGGTCCAGTGAGAAGAACCGGCCATCGCAGGTGTTTGTCCGGCGCCGCCGCCGCTAGGATGGCGCCTGTGCTGCGGCTGCAAAGAAATACCTTGTGTGCTATCAAACATCACAACGTAACTGGATGGTCATAAAGATGCTCTACAGGTATCTCCGAAGGTGTTTGTTGAGTTGGCATAAATCGATATTAGGATTTGTCACTTCGAGTATCGGAGAGGTATCTCAGGGCCCTCTCGGTAATACACATCATAATAAGCCTTGCAAGCAAATGACTAATGAGTTAGTTATGAGATGATGTATTACAGAACGAGTAAAGAGACTTGCCGGTAACGAGATTGAACTAAGTATGAAGATATCGACAATCGAATCTCGGGCAAGTAACATACGATGGACAAAGGGAATTACGTATGTTGTCATAAGGTTCGACCAATAAAGATCTTCGTAGATTATGTAGGAGCCAATACGGGCATCCAGGTTCCGCTATTGGTTATTGACCGGAGAGGTATCTCGGTCATGCCTACATAGCTCTCGAACCAGTAGGGTCCGCACACTTAACGTTCGTTGATGATATAATGTTATATGAGTTATATAATTTGGTTACCGAATGTTGTTCGGAGTCCCGGATGAGATCACAGACATGAAGAGGAGCTCCAAAATGATCCGGAGGTAAAGATTAATATATAGGACAATGATATTCGGACACCGGTGAAGGAAATATGCCCTAGAGGCAATAATAAAGTTGTTATTTATATTTCCTTATATCATGATAAATGTTTATTATTCATGCTAGAATTGTATTAACCGGAAACTTAGTACATGTGTGGATACATAGACAAACAAAGTGTCCCTAGTATGCCTCTACTAGAATAGCTCGTTAATCAAAGATGGTTAAGTTTCCTAACCATAAACATATCTCTCATTTGATGAACGGGATCTGATACGTCTCCAACGTATCTATAATTTTTGATTGTTTCATGCTATTATATATTCTGTTTTGGATGCTTAACGGGCTTACTTATACATTTTTATATTATTTTTGGGACTAACCTATTAACCGGAGGCCCATCCCAAATTGCTGTTTTCTTGCCTATTTCAGTGTTTTGAAGAAAGGGAATATCAAACGGAGTCCAAATGGAATGAAACCTTCGGGAGAGTTATTTTTGGAATGGAAGCAATCCAGGAGACTTGGAGTAGACGTCAGGGAAGCTTCGAGGTGGCCACGAGGCAGGGAGGCGCGCCCCCCACCCTCGTGGGCCCCTCGTGGCACTAAAAACCTCACCGGCGCTCTCCATGACGAGGAGGGAGTAGTTCACCCTCGGGGCTGAGGGTATGTACCAGTAGCTATGTGTTTGATCTCTCTCTCGTGTTCTTGAGGTGGTACGATCTTGATGTATTGCGAGCTTTGCTATTATAGTTGGATCTTATGATGTTTCTCCCCCTCTAGTCTCTTGTAATGGATTGAGTTTTCCTTTCGAAGTTATCTTATCGGATTGAGTCTTTAAGGATTTGAGAACACTTGATGTATGTCTTGCATGTGCTTATCTGTGGTGACAATGGGATATCATGTGATTCACTTGATATATGTTTTGGTGATCAACTTGCGGGTTCCGTGACCTCGTGAACTTATGCATAGGGGTTGGCACACGTTTTCGTCTTGACTCTCCGATAGAAACTTTGGGGCACTCTTTGGAGTACTTTGTGTTGGTTGAATAGATGAATCTGAGATTGTGTGATGCATATCGTATAATCATACCCATGGATGCTTGAGGTGACATTGGAGTATCTAGGTGACATTAGGGTTTGGTTGATTTGTGTCTTAAGGTGTTATTCTAGTACGAACTCTATGATAGATCGAACGGAAAGAATAGCTTCGTGTTATTTTACTACGGACTCTTGAATAGATCGATCAGAAAGAATAAATTTGAGGTGGTTTCGCACCCTACAATAATCTCTTCGTTTGTTCTCTTCAATTAGTGACTTTGGAGTGACTCTTTGTTGTATGTTGAGGGATAGTTATATGATCCAATTATGTTATTATTGTTGAGAGAACTTGCACTAGTAAAAGTATGAACCCTAGGCCTTGTTTTCTAGCATTGCAATACCATTTACGCTCACTTTTATCATTAGTTACCTTGCTGTTTTTATATTTTCAGATTACAAAAACCTATATCTACCATCCATATTGCACTTGTATCACCGTCTCTTCGCCGAACTAGTGCACCTATACAATTTACCATTGTATTGGGTGTGTTGGGGACACAAGAGACTCTTTGTTATTTGGTTGCACGGTTGTTTGAGAGAGACCATCTTCATCCTACGCCTCCCACGGATTGATAAACCTTAGATCATCCACTTGAGGGAAATTTGCTACTGTCCTACAAACCTCTGCACTTGAAGGCCCAACAACGTCTACAAGAAGAAGGTTGTGTAGTAGACATCAAGCTCTTTTCTGGCGCCGTTGCCGGGGAGGTGAGTGCTTGAAGGTATATCTTTAGATCTTGCAATCGAATCTTTTAGGTTCTTGTTTTATCACTAGTTTAGTTTATAAAAGAGAACTACAAAAAAATGGAATTAAGGGTGCCTCATATGCTTCATCTTTTTTAATGGCTTTCATGAAAATGATGGGAAGGAAAATTGTGCTCAAGTACTAGAAGAAGAATTACATAGAATGCTTGTCATAAAATATGTGAATGATGAGCATGATTGCAATGTTGTTAGTATGAATTCTTTGAATATCCATGATGCTAATGATATGCAAAGCCACAAGCTTGGGGATTCTATGTTTGATGAAGATGATATATTTAGTCCCCCAAGTTTTGATGAGAATATTTATTATGATGAAAGCATGCTTCCTATATATGATGATTATTGTGATGACACGTATGCTCTAAAGAATATAGATAACCATGAAACTTGTCATCATGATTTTAATTTTCAATTGGATTATGCTTCACATGATAGTTATTTTGTTGAGTTTGCTCCCACTACTATTGATGAGAATAAATTTGCTTATGTGGAGAGTAGTAAAATTTATATGCAAGTAGATCATGAAAAAAATGCTTTATGTGCTGGTTATATGGTTGAATTCATTCATGATGCTACTGAAAATTATTATGAGAGAGGATCATATGCTTCTACATATTGCAATAATATCAAGTTTCCTCTCTATGTGTTGAAAATTTTGAAGTTATGCTTGTTTTGCCCTCCTATGCTGGTTGATTATTGTTCCCATAAGTTGTTTGCTCACAAAATCCCTATGCATAGAAAGTGGATGAGACTTAAATGTGCTATTCATATTCTTCATGATGCTCTCTTTATGTTTCAGTTCTTATCTTTTATGTGAGCATCATTGAAATCATCATGCCTAGCTAGGGGCGTTAAATGTTAGTGCTTGTTGGGAGACAACCCAATTTTATTTTTGTCCTTTGCTTTTGATCCTGTTTAGTAATAAATAATCTATCTAGCATCTGGTTAGATGTGGTTTTATGTTTTAATTAGTGTTTGTGCCAAGTAGAACCTTTGAGAAGACTTGGGTGAAGTCTTTATGATCTTGCTGTAAAAAACAGAATGAGTTCACAACAGTACCTAAGTGGTGGTTTTATTTTCTTATACTAACGGAGCTTACGAGTTTTCTATTGAGTTTTGTATTGTGAACTTTTCAAGTTTTGGGTAAAGACTCGATGGACTATGGAATAAGGAGTGGCAATAGCCTAAGCTTGGGGATGACCAAGGCACCCCAAGGTAATATTTAAGGACAACCAAGAGCCTAAGCTTGGGGATGCCCCGGAAGGCATCCCCTCTTTCGTCTTCGTTCATCGGTAACTTTACTTGGAGCTATATTTTTATTCACCACATGATATGTGTTTTGCTTGGAGCGTCATTTTATTTTCTTTTGTTTTCCTTGCTGTATGAATAAAATACAAAGATCTGAAATTCTTAAATGAGAGAGAGTCTTCAAATAGTTACATAATTATTCAACTACTCATTGATCTTCACTTATATCTTTCGGAGTAGTTTGTCATTTTCTCTAGTGCTTCACTTATATCTTTTTAGAGCACGATGATAGTATTATTTTGAAGAAATAGATGAACTCTCATGCTTCACTTATATTATTTTGAGAGTCTTAAACATCATGGTAATTTTCTTGGGTTATAATTTTAGTCCTAATATGATGGGCATCCAAGAGGGATATAATAAAAACTTTCATACAAAGTGCATTGAATACTATGAGAAGTTTGATCCTTTATGATTGTTTTGAGATATGAAGATGGTGATATTAGAGTCATGCTAGTGGAGTAGTTGTGAATTTGAGAGATACTTGTGTTAAAGTTTGTGATTCCCGTAGCATGCACGTATGGTGAACCGTTATGTGATGAAGTCAGAGCATGATTTAGTTATTGATTGTCTGTAACACCCTCGATGCGACTATATCTCCCATGTGTCGAGGCACGACTTAGAGGCATAATCGCATTGAAGGCATATGTCGCAAGTTAGGCAATCTTCACAACATCCCATGTAATATAACTCATAGAGGGGAGATAACATAGTTGGCTTACACTCGCCACGTCAAACAAGTACATAAATAACATTACATCATCCAAACACTGATGGCCCGACTACGGTGCCAAAATAAAAGAAAACCCAACATGCGACACGGTCCCAATCACCCCCAACTGGGCACCACTACTGATCATCAGGAAAGGAAACATAGTAACGTTGAGAGTCTTCGTCGAACTCCCACTTGAGCTCAAGCGCGTCTCCTGGAGCGGAATCATCAGGCCCTGCATCTGGTGTAATAGTAATCTGTGAGCCACAGGGACTCAGCAATCTCGCACCCTCGTGATCAAGACTATTTAAGCTTATAGTTAAGGCAAGGTAAATATATGTGGAGCTGCAGCAAGCGACTAGCAAGTATGGTGGCTAACTTATTCGCAAAAGAGAGTGAGAAGAGGAGGTAAAGCGCGAGCAAGAAACTAGAGAGCAACTTGCGCAAACATTACTCCAACACCGTGTCCACTTCCCGGACTCCGCCGAGAAAAGGCCATCACGGTAACACACTCAGTTGATTCATTTTAATTAAGTTAAGGTTCAAGTTATCTACAACCGGACATTAACAAATTCCCATCTGCCCATAACCGCGGGCACGGCTTTCGAAAGTTCAAATCCCTGCAGGGGAGTCCCAACTTAGCCCATGACAAGCTCTCACGGTCAACGAAGGAACAGACCTCCTCCCAAGACGTTCCGATCAGACTCGGTATCTCGGTTATTCAAGACACTTCGACAGGTTAAAACAAGACCAGCAACACCGCCCGAATGTGCCGACAAATCCCGATAGGAGCTGCACATATCTCTTTCTCAGGGCACACTCAGATTGTCCTAGGTACGGGTAGGCCAGCCCAGAGTTGCCCCTGGTGGCCACCGGTAGCTAACAGGTGGACCAACACTCAGAGGAGCACTGGCCCGGGGGGGGGGTTAAAATAAGATGACCCTTGAGTCTGCAGAACCCAAGGGAAAGAAAAGGCTAGGTGGAAAATGGTAAAACCAAGGTTGGGCATTGCTGGAAAAGCTTTAATCAAGGCGAACTATCAAGGGGTTCCCATTATAACCCAACCGCGTAAGGAACGCAAAATCCGGGAACATAACACCGATATGATGGAAACTAGGGCAGCTAGAGTGGAACAAAACACTAGGTGAGAGGCCGAGCCTTCCACCCTTTACCAAGTATATAGATGCATTAAGATAACATGGCAATATAATGATATCCCAACAAGTAAATAAATGTTCCTACAAGGAACGCCTCCAATCTTCACCTGCAACTAGCAACGCTATAAGAGGGGCTGAGCAAAAGCGGTAACATAGCCAAACAACGGTTTGCTAGGACATGAAGGGTTAGAGGTTTGACATGGCAATTTGGGAGGCTTGAAAGCAAGTGGTAGGCATCGTAGCATTGGCAAAGCAAAAGAGCGAGCAAACTAGCATAGCAAAGATAGTAGTGATTTCGAGGGTATGATCATCTTGCCTGCACAGTTGTCAGAGTTGACTGGATCCTCGAAAGCAAACTCAACGGGCTCCTCGTTAGCGAACTCGTCTCCTGGCTCTACCCAAACAAGACAAACAAGCAACAAGGACACAATCAACCACGTGCAAGGACCAAGCAATATGATGCAATGATGATATGCTATGCGGGATGCGATGCGGGATGCAAAATGCAAGATATGACAGGAAATGCATGAACCTGGCCTCAACTTGGGAATCCAAGTGTGCGACTAGAAATATGAGTGAAATCGCTTGAAAACGATATAAAGAACACCGGAATCGGAGTTACGGTTTGGAAATGGCAAGCGATTCAAATATGACACCGGTCTGCGATTTACAGCAAGTAGCCAACTAAATGCAATGAGATGAACATGCTACAGCACCCAAACATGACAACAAAATACATGGCAGGGATGCATTCAAGATGCTTAACAAAAGTCTAGCACTGAGCTATGGCCAAATCATCCATTAACAGGTTCCAACAAGCATGGCAAAATTGCATATGGCAAACAGATCTCAGACTTAGTGAAATTAACACTTGTCTGGAATTTCAGATCAAGTAGCACTCTTCGGAGCAACAAAACTATATGCTATAGGACCTGAACATGGCAAAGTAAAGCATGGCATGGGGCTACTCAAAGAGCTTAACAAAAGTCCCTTAGTGACCTTGAGCCAAAAGGGATCAGAAAATACAATTGAAAGCATGTGAACATAGCAAAAACATAATCAGTTTTCAGACTTAGTGAAAAACTGGCACATGCTGAAATATAACTCAAGTAGGCATGTTTACGAGCTCGATGCACTCACTACGGTGCAAGTCATGACAAGACAAGCATACATCCATCAATAAGGCACAAAAATCTAGCTAGAAATGGCAAGAACAAAAGCATAGCATGCACGGATCAACTACAACATCATCGGCAAAATTGCAAACAAGTTGACAATCTGCCCAGATTCACAAAGTAGCAAAAGTAGAGCTCGATTGACTCAAGCTAGAGTGCTCCATAATTGCAAACAAAGACATGGATGGATAGAGCACTACAATATTAACAAAACATCCTTAATGATCATCCCCAAAAGAGGCACGGATCACTAGGAAACAACATGAACATAAGGCATCATGAGATAAAAAGATCAAGGACTTAGTGGAATTGCTAAGTCCCTGAAAACAGAATTAGCAAGTGCACCACTTTGCAAGCTTGCACTAGTCACCAGACACATCACAAAAATACATGGGTTGCACCTATGGAAAGATGGCAAAACCCTTAACAAAACATATGTAGAGCATCAGGGCATATCATGCACACATTAATCATGGCAAAAATGACAAAAACCTAAATGGAGTAGTAGATCTGACAATTAACTCAAGTAGCCCTCTTCTAACAGCATTTCGGGCATCAAGATGAACTCAAATGAAAATGATGCAATGGAATGAAATTATGTACTCTCTGAGATGAACATTTTGATATGCTATATGCATGAATTGGAGCCATGGGTGCAAAGTTACGGGGCTATGAACAGGAGCACTTGGATCTGCAATTTCGGGACTTAGAAGAAAATCACCTAGGGTTTACTGTTCATCCCGATCTAGATCTGGGCACGGAAATCGAGGAACGTCGGAGCTGCACTGTTCGCCGGAGTAGGGGGCCGCGGTGGCCGGAGGAAGGCGGAGGCCGGCCCGGGTGGTCACCGGCGCGGGCTACGGGCGCGGCGGGGCGGCGCGGCCGGTGGCGGAGTCGGGCGGCGCGGCGAGCTCGGCCGGCGAGGTGGCGATGGCGGCAACGGCGGTTTGGCGGCGGCGGCCGGCGAAGGAGGCGGCGGGGCGCGGCTGAGGAGGCGGCGGGCGAGGCGGCTCGGCTCGCGGGCTCGTGGGGGCCGGCCTTGGGCCTCCCGGGCCCGGCGGTGCGGCAATGCGGTCCCGCGGGGTGCGGCCAACGGCGTGACGCCACGTGGCGGCGGAGGCGGAGTTCAGACGTGTCTGTCGGCGGGGAAAACGTCCGGCGGCGCGCGATGACAAGATCTAGGGTTTGGGGAGGGAGGAGACCCGGGATTTCGTGGAGGGATCTATTTATAGCCATAGAGGGAGCTAGGAGAGTCCAAATGAGGTGCGGTTCGCGATCGTGATCGAACGCTCTAGATGATGGAGAAGACTTAGGTGGGTTTTGGGCCAAATTGGAGGGGTGTTGGGCTGCAACACACACGAGGCCTTTTCGGTCCCTCAGTTAACCGTTGGAGTATCAAACGAAGTCCAAATGATACGAAACTTGACAGGCGGTCTACCGGTAGTAAACCAAGGCCGCTTGGCAAGTCTCGGTCCAATCCGGAAATGTTTAATCCCCACACATGAAAGAAAGCTAGAAAAGACCACCGGAGGAGAACGAAGCGCCGGAATGCAAAACGGACAACGGGAAAAATGCTCGAATGCCTGAGATGAACACGTATGCAAATGCAATGCACATGATGACATGATATGAGATGCATGACAATGACAACAACACACGGAGACAAAAACCCAAACCCGAGGAAATAAATATAACTTAACGCCGGAAACGGCAAGAGTTGGAGTATAAATTGGGAAAGTTACATCCGGGGTGTTACAACACTCCACCACTACGAAAGGATCTCGTCCCGAGATCTAGGACTGAAAGAACGCCAGGTACTCAGAACGGAGGTGATCCTCGCGTTCCCAGGTAGCTTCACGGTCGGAATGGTGTGACCACTTGACTTTGAGAAATTTGATTGACTTGTTGCGAGTCTTGCGTTCAGTCTCTTCAAGAATAGCAACTGGGTGCTCACGATAGGAGAGATCTTCTTGGAGCTCAATGTCCTCGAAGTTGACGGTGTGGTCAGGAGTCTTGAAGCACTTTCGAAGCTGAGAGACATGGAACACGTCATGAACATTTGCAAAGTTTGAAGGAAGCTCGAGTTGATAGGCGAGGTCACCTCTCTTGCTGACAATCTTGAATGGTCCCACGTATCTAGGGGCAAGCTTCCCTTTGATACCGAAGCGACGAGTACCTTTCATAGGAGAGACGCGGAGGTAAACATGATCTCCGATCTCGAAAGCCAAATCACGGTGCTTACTATCATAGTAGCTTTTCTGGCGGGATTGGGCTGCTTTGAGGTTATCTCGAATGACTTTGCACATTTCCTCTGCCTCTGTGATTAAGTCATTACCCAAAAGATGACGTTCACCGGTTTCAGACCAGTTGAGAGGGGTACGGCACTTCCTGCCATACAGAATTTCAAATGGGGCCTTGCCCGAACTTGCTTGAAAATTGTTGTTGTAGGAGAATTCAGCATAAGGAAGACAATCCTCCCACTTCATGCCGAAGGAGATCACACAAGCCCTGAGCATATCTTCAAGAATCTGGTTGACACGCTCGACTTGACCGCTAGTTTGAGGATGGAAAGCTGTGTTGAAGCGGATGATGGTGCCCATGGCCTCCTGAAAAGAATCCCAAAACTTTGAGATAAAGATGCTGCCACGGTCTGAAGAGATCACTTGTGGAATACCGTGCGGAGAGACAATACGAGAGGTATAGAGTTCCGCCAATTAAGCTGCAGTGATCGACTCTTTGATAGGCAGAAAGTGAGCCACTTTGCTGAGTTTGTCAATGACAACAAATATAACATCATTGCCACGCTTGGACTTTGGAAACCCAGTCACAAAGTCCATTTCAATGTGGTCAAACTTCCATTCTGGAATGGCAAGAGGTTGGAGGAGACCTGCTGGCTTTGGTGTTCTGCCTTCACCCTTCTGCAGACATCACATTCATTCACGAATTGAGCAATCTCTCGCTTCATTCGAGTTCACCAATAAGCTTGCTTGAGGTCCTGATACATCTTCGTGCTCCCAGGGTGGATGGAGAGGAGAGAATTGTGGGCCTCGTTCATGATCACTTTACGAAGTTCACCTTTGGGTACCATAATACGATCCTCGAAGAAGAGATTGTCCTTGTCATCAAGACGGTAGCACTTGTACTTGGGCTGACTCTTGGCAATCCCAAACTTCACCTTTTTCACCATAGCATCAAGAAGCTGGGCTTGGCGAATCTGGTCTTCCAAGGTAGGAGAGACTTGAAGGTTGGCGAGGAAACCTTGAGGAACAATTTGCAGATTAAGTTTGCGGAAAGCTTCACAAAGCTCGGGTTGATAAGGCTTGAGAATCAGACTGTTGCAGTAAGCTTTCCTGCTCAAAGCGTCAGCAATCACATTGGCCTTGCCTGGAGTATACTCGATACTCGAATTATACTCTTGAATCATTTCGACCCATCGAGTTTGCCTGAGGTTGAGATTAGGCTGAGTGAAGATGTACTTGAGACTCTTGTGATCAGTGAAAATGTCCACTTTTCTTCCCAATAGAAGATGTCTCCAAGTCAAAAGAGCATGCACAACTGCCGCCAACTCGAGATCATGAGTGCAGTAGTTCTTCTCATTAGGCTTCAACTGGCGAGAGGTATAAGCAACAACTTTCTTCTCTTGCATCAATATTGCGCCAAGACCTTGGAGAGAGGCATCACAAAAGACCTCGTACGGCTTGGATTCATCAGGCGGAGTCAGAACTGGAGCAGTGATCAATTTCTCTTTCAAAGTGTTGAAAGCAATATCACACTCCAGAGACCAAACGTACTTGACGTGCCTCTGGAGAAGATTTGAGAGAGGCTTCGCGATCTTAGAAAAGTTTTCAACGAATCTTCGGCAATAGCTTGCGAGACCGAGGAAGCTACGGAGTTGCTTCACGTTCTGAGGAGGTTCCCAATTCACAATTGCAGACACCTTCTCAGGATTCACGGCAATGCCCTTGGCAGAGATGATATGACCAAGATAAAGAACCTCATCGAGCCAAAATTCACACTTGGAGAACTTGGCGTAGAACTTGTGTTCCCTGAGCTTATCGAGTACCAAACGCAAGTGCTTGGCATGATCTTCCTTGTTCTTCAAGAAAACCAGAATGTCGTCGAGATAGACCAAAACAAATTCATTGGTGTAGGCATTGAAGATGAAGTTCATCATGTGAGAGAACATCGGAGGAGCGTTGACGAGGCCAAAAGACATGACAGTGTATTCATATGAACCATAGCTTGTTCTGAAAGCCGTCTTGGGAATGTCTTGCTCACGGATTCGAATCTGATGATAGCCCATACGGAGATCAAGCTTGGAGAATACTTGGGCACCTTTGAGTTGTTCGAACAGCTCGTTGATGTTGGGAAGTGGGTATTTGTTCTTGATGGTCTTCTTGTTCAATGGATGGTAATCAACACAAAGTCGGTCCGTTCCATCCTTCTTCTTCACAAAAAGAACACCACAACCCCACGGAGAAGAACTAGGCCGGATGAGACCCATTTTCTCTTGAATATTGAGTTGCTTCTTCAGCTCCTTCAACTCTTCAGGTCCGAGCTTGTAAGGACGTTTGCACATAGGTTCCGTACCAGGCTCAAGATCAATAACGAATTCAACTGGCCGGTGCGGAGGCATTCCTGGAAGCTCTTCTGGAAAGACGTCTTGATATTCGCAAACGACTGGAATCTGAGAGATAGCATCCAATTCACCCTTCTCATTGAGAGAAAACAGACGGATGGTATCATCACGAGCGGCAAAGACAATTACATCCTCAGACGAATGAGTCAATTGAATCTGCGTGGCTGCACAATCAAGCTGAGCCTTGTTCTTAGAAAGCCAATCCATTCCGAGAATAAGATCAATATCCGAGTCACCAAGAACCGTTGGAGAAGCCAGAAACTTGTAGTCACCCAAGGTGATAGTAACATCTGGAACGATGGAGTTAGCCCGCATGCGCTTACCGGGAGAGACAACTGCTAAAGGACTAGGCAAAACTTGCGAAACCAATTCATGCCTAGATGTAAACGGTCTCGAGATGAAACAATGTGATGCACCAGTGTCAAAAAGAACTTTAGCTGGAATATCATTAACAGGAAGGTTACCCATGATGACATCTGACGAGTCCTCTGCCTGAGCTGCATTCATCAAATTGACCTTGGCATTCTTGGGGTTATGCTTGACCACAGCTGTACTTGCCGATCTGACAGGAGGAGGAGGAGGAAGACGCCTCTGGTTGAGACACTTGTTGGCATAGTGACCCTTCTGTTGGCACTTGTTGCATGTGACCTCTGAAAGCGGACGGTGATACGGAGCAATCGATCTTGGAGCTTGAGACGACATCTTGTTCTGAAAGCCAGGGTTGGATGGGTGGGAAGATCCACTTCCACCTTTGCTCTTCTGCTGATACGGCTGACGGAACGGAGGAGGAGGAAGCCAATACTTCTGCCGCTTGGCCACTTGAGTAGAGGAAGAAGGAGTAGCATCTCTGACTCGCTTCTTGGAAGCATCACACCTCAACTGAGCAGCCTCTTGCTTCAATGCCATGTTGTAGAACTCATCGTATCTCAAGGGCTCAAAGAGAACAAGAGCTAGCTGAATTTCTTCTCTGAGACCACCCTTGAACTGATATATCATGCTCTTCTCATCAGGCACGTCCTGCTTGGCAAAGCGGGCGAGCTTCTGAAACAACTTGTTGTAGTCATAGACAGACAAAGAGCCTTGCTTCAGATTGCGGAATTCCTCATGCTTGCTTTCAACCACGCTCTGGGGAATATGATGAGTGCGGAAATCTCGACGGAAATCATCCCAAGTGATAACACGTCCACCTCTGGAGTCCTTGTACTGCTGGAACCATTCTGCAGCTTGATCTTTGAGCTGGAAGGAAGCAAACTTAACAAAGTCCTCAGGCCTGACGTTACTGCACTCGAAATGCTTGCACAGATCCATAAGCCAATCATCAACATCGGTTGCCTCAACACAATTGCTGAAAGTCTTTGGCCCGTTAGCAAGGAACTGGTTGAGTGTAGCAAAGTGATTCTGATTGTTGCCTTGATTCCCTTGGTTGCCTTGATTGCGCTCTTGAAGAATTTGCATGATCAACTGTGTATTTGCATTGGTTGCAGCCATCACAGCTTGCCATGCCTCTGGAGGAGGTGGAGGTGGTGGCGGATCAGGATTTGGAGTCGTGCGCGTTGGAGGAGCCATCCTGAAGAGGTTGACCACCATTAGCACATTGACAGATAAATATTGAAGCTGAATCCAACGGAATGAAAATTGCAACATATAGTCTTCACATCCGAACAAAATGAACGAATGCATTCCTCTTGAAATGGTCACATATCCATAAATTGAGAAGCCATGTAGAATTAAGGTAGAGAAATAAATCAACAAGGTACGGATCAAGAACGAATAATCGGTAAGAAATCCCAATCTCAAACCAATATCCGTGGAAGAAGAACTAGAGCTACAAGAATTCCCACCTATGAAACTCCCGAACCTTTCCGGTTATGCAATCAGGTGTTGGGGATACAGGGGAAGCATAATATCTCACCCAAACTAGCAAATCCTACATCCAGCTGTATCCATCCTTCAACACATAACCAAGAAATCTTCGGAAACCATCTACCTCAACCTTCGAAAAGCATCCGTTATACAAGTTATGGCGATACTCCCGAACTCCCGCCCCAGTACTGGGTGGCGTCGAGGTTATCTCACCAACGAACTGCATAAAAGAGATGTTCAATGTCAGCGTACTAAACTCAGGTATTCCAGAACTGCAACGATAACATTATGATGACAACACCTCAGAGCTCAACTCCCCGGGACACTTCCACTAAACCCCTGATAGGAGGCACCAAGACAATGTTCTCATCATAACACCATCGGAACGATTCCAAGATACCCGCGTGATCCTAAATTTTTTTAGTGAAATTTGAGAAGAGAAGAGTCAAAACTCTACGTCAGGATGCCTTACCAGAGCGATGAGGAGACTGGGAAGTAAAAAGAATTCCTAAACTCTCCGATATATAATTCCTAAATGACTCAAAACATTTTTCTAGACACAACTCGGCTGCTAAAACGATCAAGCAATGGGGCTCCTAAGGTTGGGGAAGGCTCTGATTACCAACTTGTAACACCCTCGATGCGACTATATCTCCCACGTTTCGAGGCACGACTTAGAGGCATAATCGCATTGAAGGCATATGTCGCAAGTTAGGCAATCTTCACAACATCCCATGTAATATAACTCATAGAGGGGCGATAACATAGTTGGCTTACACTCGCCACGTCAAACAAGTACATAAATAACATTACATCATCCAAACACTCATGGCCCGACTACGGCGCCAAAATAAAAGAAAACCCAACATGCGACACGGTCCCAATCACCCCCAACTGGGCACCACTACTGATCATCAGGAAAGGAAACATAGTAACGTTGAGAGTCTTCGTCGAACTCCCACTTGAGCTCAAGCGCGTCTCCTGGAGCGGAATCATCAGGCCCTGCATCTGGTGTAATAGTAATCTGTGAGCCACAGGGACTCAGCAATCTCGCACCCTCACGATCAAGACTATTTAAGCTTATAGTTAAGGCAAGGTAAATATATGTGGAGCTGCAACAAGCGACTAGCAAGTATGGTGGCTAACTTACTCGCAAAAGAGAGCGAGAAGAGGAGGCAAAGCGCGAGCGAGAAACTAGAGAGCAACCTGCGCAAACATTACTCCCACACCGTGTCCACTTCCCGGACTCCGCCGAGAAAAGGCCATCACGGTAACACACTCAGTTGATTCATTTTAATTAAGTTAAGGTTCAAGTTATCTACAACCGGACATTAACAAATTCCCATCTGCCCATAACCGCGGGCACGGCTTTCGAAAGTTCAAATCCCTGCAGGGGAGTCCCAACTTAGCCCATGACAAGCTCTCACGGTCAACGAAGGAACATACCTCCTCCCAAGACGTTCCGATCAGACTCGGTATCTCGGTTATTCAAGACACTTCGACAGGTTAAAACAAGACCAGCAACACCGCCCGAATGTGCCGAAAAATCCCGATAGGAGCTGCACATATCTCTTTCTCAGGGCACACTCAGATTGTCCTAGGTACGGGTAGGCCAGCCCAGAGTTGCCCCTGGTGGCCACCGGTAGCTGACAGGTGGACCAACACTCAGAGGAGCACTGGCCCGGGGGGGGGGGTTAAAATAAGATGACCCTTGAGTCTGCAGAACCCAAGGGAAAGAAAAGGCTAGGTGGCAAATGGTAAAACCAAGGTTGGGCATTGCTGGAAAAGCTTTAATCAAGGCGAACTATCAAGGGGTTCCCATTATAACCCAACCGCGTAAGGAACGCAAAATCCGGGAACATAACACCGATATGATGGAAACTAGGGCGGCTAGAGTGGAACAAAACACTAGGCGAGAGGCCGAGCCTTCCACCCTTTACCAAGTATATAGATGCATTAAGATAACATGGCAATATAATGATATCCCAACAAGTAAATAAATGTTCCTACAAGGAACGCCTCCAATCTTCACCTGCAACTAGCAACGCTATAAGAGGGGCTGAGCAAAAGCGGTAACATAGCCAAACAATGGTTTGCTAGGACATGAAGGGTTAGAGGTTTGACATGGCAATTTGGGAGGCTTGAAAGCAAGTGGTAGGCATCATAGCATTGGCAAAGCAAAAGAGCGAGCAAACTAGCATAGCAAAGATAGTAGTGATTTCGAGGGTATGATCATCTTGCCTGCACAGTTGTCAGAGTTGACTGGATCCTCGAAAGCAAACTCAACGGGCTCCTCGTTAGCGAACTCGTCTCTCGGCTCTACCCAAAAAAGACAAACAAGCAACAAGGACACAATCAACCACGTGCAAGGACCAAGCAATATGATGCAATGATGATATGCTATGCGGGATGCAAAATGCAAGATATGACAGGAAATGCATGAACCTGGCCTCAACTTGGGAATCCAAGTGTGCCACTGGAAATATGAGTGAAATCGCTTGAAAACGATATAAAGAACACCGGAATCGGAGTTACGGTTTGGAAATGGCAAGCGATTCAAATATGACACCGGTCTGCAATTTACAGCAAGTAGCCAACTAAATGCAATGAGATGAACATGCTACAGCACCCAAACATGATAAAAAAATAGATGGCAGGGATGCATTCAAGATGCTTAACAAAAGTCTAGCACTGAGCTACGGCCAAATCATCCATTAATAGGTTCAAACAAGCATGGCAAAATTGCATATGGCAAAACAGATCTCAGACTTAGTGAAATTAACACTTGTCTGGAATTTCAGATCAGGTAGCACTCTTCGGAGCAACAAAACTATATGCTATAGGACCTGAACATGGCAAAGTAAAGCATGGCATGGGGCTACTCAAAGATCTTAACAAAAGTCCCTTAGTGACCTTGAGCCAAAAGGGATCAGAAAATACAATTGCAAGCATGTGAACATAGCAAAAACATAATCAGTTTTCAGATAGTGAAAAACTGGCACATGCTGAAATATAACTCAAGTAGGCATGTTTACGAGCTCGATGCACTCACTACGGTGCAAGTCATGACAAGAAAAGCATACATCCATCAAGAAGGCACAAAATTCTAGCTAGACATGGCAAGAACAAAAGCATAGCATGCACGGATCAACTACAACATCATTGGCAAAATTGCAAACAAGTTGACAATCTGCCCAGTTCACAAAGTAGCAAAAGTAGAGCTCGATTGACTCAAGCTAGGGTGCTCCATAATTGCAAACAAAGACATGGATGGATAGAGCACTACAATATTAACAAAACATCCTTAATGATCATCCCCAAAAGAGGCACGGATCACTAGGAAACAACATGAACATAAGGCATCATGAGATAAAAAGATCAAGGACTTAGTGGAATTGCTAAGTCCCTGAAAACAGAATTAGCAAGTGCACCACTTTGCAAGATTGCACTAGTCACCAGACACATCACAAAAATACATGGGTTGCACCTATGGAAAGATGGCAAAACCCTTAACAAAACATATGTAGAGCATCAGGGCATATCATGCACACATTAATCATGGCAAAAATGACAAAAACCTAAATGGAGTAGTAGATCTGACAATTAACTCAAGTAGCCCTCTTCTAACAGCATTTCGGGCATCAAGATAAACTCAAATGAAAATGATGCAATGGAATGAAATTATGTACTCTCTGAGATGAACATTTTGATATGCTATATGCATGAATCGGAGCCATGGGTACAAAGTTACGGGGCTATGAACAGGAGCACTTGGATCTGCAATTTCGGGACTTAGAAGAAAATCACCTAGGGTTTACTGTTCATCCCGATCTAGATCTGGGCACGGAAATCGAGGAACGTCGGAGCTGCACTGTTCGCCGGAGTAGGGGGCCGCGGTGGCCGGAGGAAGGCGGAGGCCGGCCCGGGTGGTCGCCGGCGCGGGCTACGGGCGCGGCGGGGCGGCGCGGCCGGTGGCGGAGTCGGGCGGCGCGGGCGAGCTCGGCCTGGGGCGGCGCGGCGAGCTCGGCCGGCGAGGTGGCGATGGCGGCGACGGTGGCTTGGCGGCGGTGGTCGGCGAAGGAGGCGGCGGGGCGCGGCTGAGGAGGCGGCGGGCGAGGCGGCTCGGCTCGCGGGCTCGCGGGGGCCGGCCTTGGGCCTCCCGGGCCCGGCGGTGCGGCGATGCGGTCCCGCGGGGCGCGGCCAACGGCGCGACGCCACGTGGCGGCGGAGGCGGAGTTCGGACGTGTCCGTCGGCGGGGAAAACGTCCGGCGGCGCGCGATGACGAGATCTAGGGTTTGGGGAGGGAGGAGACCCGGGATTTCGTGGAGGGATCTATTTATAGCCATAGAGGGAGCTAGGAGAGTCCAAATGAGGTGCGGTTTTCGGCCACGCGATCGTGATCGAACGCTCTAGATGATGGAGAAGACTTAGGTGGGTTTTGGGCCAAATTGGAGGGGTGTTGGGCTGCAACACACACGAGGCCTTTTCGGTCCCTCGGTTAACCGTTGGAGTATCAAACGGAGTCCAAATGATACGAAACTTGACAGGCGGTCTACCGGTAGTAAACCAAGGCCGCTTGGCAAGTCTCGGTCCAATCCAGAAATGTTTAATCCCCACACACGAAAGAAAGCTAGAAAAGACCACCGGAGGAGAACGAAGCGCCGGAATGCAAAACGGACAACGGGAAAAATGCTCGAATGCCCGAGACAAACACGTATGCAAATGCAATGCACATGATGACATGATATGAGATGCATGACAACGACAACAACACACGGAGACAAAAACCCGAACCCGAGGAAATAAATATAACTTAACACCGGAAATGGCAAGAGTTGGAGTACAAATTGGGAAAGTTACATCCAGGGTGTTACATTGTCTTCCTTATGAGTGGCGGTCGGGGATTAGCGATGGTCTTTTCCTACCAATCTATCCCCCTAGGAGCATGCGCGTAGTACTTTGTTTCGATAAATAATAGATTTTTGCAATAAGTATGCGAGTTCTTTATGACTAATGTTGAGTCCATGGATTATACGCACTCTCACCCTTCCACCATTGCTAGCCTCTCTTATACCGCGCACCTTTCACCGGTATCATACACCCACCATATACCTTACTCAAAACAGCCACCATACCTACCTATTATGGCATTTCCATAGCCATTCCCAGATATATTGCCATGCAACTTTCCACCGTTCCGTTTATTATGACACGCTCCATCATTGTCATATTGCTTTGCATGATCATGTAGTTGACATCGTATTTGTGGCAAAGCCACCGTTCATAATTCTTTCATACATGTCACTCTTGATTCATTGCACATCCTGGTACTCTACCGGAGGCATTCACATAGAGTCATATTTTGTTCTAAGTATTGAGTTGTAATTCTTGAGTTGTAAGTAATAAAAGTGTGATGATCACCATTATTAGAGCATTGCCCCATGTGAGGAAAGGATGATGGAGACTATGATTCCCCCACAAGTCGGGATGAGACTCCGGACTAAAAAAAGGGGGAGGCCATAAAAAAGGAGAAGGCCCAAAAAAATGAGAGAAAAAGAGAGAAGGGACAATGCTACTATCCTTTTTCCACACTTGTGCTTCAAGGTAGCATGATGATCTTCATGATAGAGAGTCTCCTATGTTGTCATTCTCATATACTAAGTGGGAACTTTACATTATAGAACTTGGCTTGTATATTCCAATGATGGGCTTCCTCAAAATGCCCTAGGTCTTCATGAGCAAGTGACTTGGATGCATACCCACTTAGTTTCTTTTGTTGAGCTTTCGTACACTTATAGCTCTAGTGCATCCGTTGCATGACAATCCCTACTCACTCACATTGAAATCTATTGATGGGCATCTCCATAGCCCGTTGATACGCCTAGTTGATGTGAGACTATCTTCTCCTTTTTGTCTTCTCCACAACCACCATTCTATTCCACCTATAGTGCTATGTCCATGGCTCACGCTCATGTATTGCGTGAAGATTGAAAAAGTTTGAGAACATAAAAAGTATGAAACAGTTGCTTGGCTTGTCATCGGGGTTGTGCATGATTTAAATACTTTGTGTGGTGAAGATAGAGCATAGCAAGACTATATGATTTTGTAGGGTTAGCTTGCTTTGGCCATGTTATTTTGAGAAGACATGATTGCTTTGTTAGTATGCTTGAAGTATTATTGTTTTCATGTCAATATTAAATTTTTTTCTTGAATCTTATGGATCTGAATATTCATTCCCGAAAGTGCTGGTTATCGACTAGAGGGGGGGGGGGTGAATAGGCGATTTTTATGAATGTCTTCAAAACATGGGAGTTTCAAAGACAAACAATAGAAATGAACCTATTGACATGCAGCGGATGGTAGACTACACTAGGCAAGCCATAGTCAAGTATTCAATGAAGTGAAGGCACGAAGACTAATAGGAGCTAGGTAGTAATGATCAGGATGGAAGATAGTATGAAGCCAAACAACAATAGAAGTCACACAGTGAAGTCAAACAGGTAACACAGGAAAGCAATGACTTCACGAAGACAAACTGTTAATAAAGAGAGGGAGAAGATAGAACCAGTCGCTTGGTGAGGACAAGGATTTGTTGGACCAGTTCCAGTTGCTGTGACAACTGTACATCTGGTTAGGTAGGCTGAGACTTAACTCAGAAGACCGCGTCTTCACCTTATTCCCCTTGAGCTAAGGACACCCAGTCCTCGCCCAATCACTCTGGTAAGTCTTCAAGGTAGACTTCCAAACCTTCACAGACTTCGTTCACTGGCGATCCACAATGACTCTTGGATGCTCAGAACGCGACGCCTAACCGGCTGGAGGATTCACAGTCCTCAAGTGTAACAAGTCTTCATGTCACACAGATAGAAAGACTTCAGTGATGCCTAACACTCTTTGGCTCTGGGTGTTTGGGCTTTGTCCTCGCAAGGATTTCTCTCTCTCAAAAGCTTTGAGGTGGGTTGCTCTCAAACGAGAAAAGACGTGCACTAACTCTGAGCAGCCACCAATTTACGGTGTAGGGGGTGGGCTATTTATAGCCACTAGGCAACCCGACCTGATTTGTCCGAAATGACCCTGGGTCACTAAGGAACTGACACATGTTCCAAAGGTCAGATTTCAAACACACGTGGCAGCTTGATTTGGGCTACAAGTAAAGCTGACTCATCCAGCTCTGGATAAGATTTTCTCTCATTGTCTTTGCTTGAAGACATAGGATTTGGTTGAGCATCACTTTAGTCACTCTGAATTTGTTCACTTGGACCCCACTTAACAGTGCGGTGGTTCCTATGACTCAACAAATAAGAAAATGAAACTACGAAACAACTATGTCTTCGCGCTCCAAAGACTTCATGTGATGTCTTCTCATGTCATAATCTTCAATGTGAATATCTTCACATATTTTTAGGGGTCATCTCCGGTAGGTAAACCGAATCAATGAGAGACTACTACCTGTGTTATCCTGCAATTCTCACAAACACATTAGTCCCTCAACCAGGTTTGTCATCAATACTCCAAAACCAACTAGGGGTGGCACTAGATGCACTTACAATCTCCCCCTTTTTGGTGATTGATGACAAACTGGTTGAAGTTTTCAACAGGGATAAAAGTATGTGAAATTGTAAAGGATTAAGATATTGTCTTCATAAGTAGCAAAAGGCTCCCCCTGAAGATGTGCATATATGTATTTTGCTTTTGGAATGCAAATGCACATGGCAGGTTGTACTTGTGGAGATCCTCTTCAACTTATGAAGGCAATTCATCATGCATGATAAGATATAGCGAAGATAATGACATGCATAATGAAAAATGGATGTCTGCAATATGACTTCATGCGGGATTTATCATCGCATCACAAAATAGCAGTAAAAGTAGCAGACGGCCATCAAGTTTAAGTGTTACAACTCAAGGAACCAAATGTATCAAAAGTGCGAGTTGTAAACACTTGGCAAAATATAAAGCAACCACCCATATGGACCCGCTTGAAGACTATCAACTCATATGCTTCTCCCCCTTTGTCAGTAAGGACCAAAAAGGTTTGAAGACATAGAGCCTCTACTCGTTCCCATGAGGAGTAGGTGAAGCAGCAGGGTCGTCGTTGAGGTTTGGTGGTGCAGAAGAACTTGGTGCAGTGTCGATTCGTGCTGAAGTTGGAGGTGGTGAAGTAGCATTATCTTGGTCATCAATGACTCTGGCATTAACAGTTGCAGCTGAGGAGGAATAGTCAGAGTCTTCAAGTGAGGGAGTTCGAAGCAAGACAACATTCCTTGGAGGAGTTGAGTCAAACTTGAATCTTTCGATGAAGCCATTGTCTTGAAGATCAGCTTCAGCACTGAGCAAAGTGAAACTCTTCCACGACCTCCGACAGGTTTCGTGAGTGACAAAGGCATTCTTGGTGGCAAGGTTGTGAATGCGATTGACGACCACCAAGAGGCTTTGCATTTGACACTTCAGCCAGTAATGATGCTTATCCTATTTTTGATGCAAGGCAACGAGAAGCTCTCGGTCATTAAGAACACGAGATCGCTTCTGAGGCGTTTGAGCAATAGTGCTTTTAGTGGCTTCAGTATGGGCATGGTGAGGTGCACGTGTATTGCCAGCCAAAGGATAAACATGAGTGACAACCTGAACTCCTTCAATGGGTTGAGTGAAGCTTTGGTGATCAGCATTGTGAAGATAAATTGGCTCCTTAGCAGGCTCTGGGTATATGGCTTCAACTGACATATCAACCTCTGGCAAAAATATCAGATGGTTGCGTGCAGAAGGCTGATAGTTGACAGCTGAATGAAGCTTGATAAGGCGCATAACCCATGGAGCGTAGAATTTCAGACCAAAGAGGTCAGAGCCAGATGCAGAAGAATTTCAGACCAATGTCTTCATCGCTCCTTCAAGCTTCGTTGCAGAAGAATGTCCCTTGATGGGCCATAGAGTTCACCTTATGATATGATGGATCATTCGGGGCAGATACTCTAGGTCTTCAACAAAGAATTCTCTTGGGTATTCAGCGTCGCGTGGCATAGGCTTCATCATGCTCAGCATTTGGCTCATGTTGGGCTCTGGCTTGTGAAAAATGCTCTCCAAAGCATTGCGGTGAAGCTGACAACCAGGCTCGAAGAGTTCACCTAGAGTGGGCAGACCAGTGAGCTCAATGATATCCAGAGCTTTGGCTTCGTGGTGTGTATTTCCTGTCATCCACTCAAGGATCCAAGTCTTCGGATCCCTGTTGTAGCCGCGAATGTGGAGGGTAGCATAGAATTGTAGTAGAAGCTCTTCATTCCAATGCTCTTTATCAGTCACAAAGTTAGGGAGACCAGCATCACGGAAATAGTCAAGAGCTTCTTCTAAGCAGGGAATCCAGCAATAGCTTCACTGTCTAGACGCATATGGGGAAAGATGTTCCCTTGATCATAGAGAACACAGGAATAGTAACTGCACTACTGATAGCTCCAGAACCGATCAGATGAAATTCTTGGCTTGGAGTAGGGGTTCTTGGCACTATCAAAGAAAGTGTTGTGTGCAATGAAGCCATTTGCATTGAAAGATCCTGGTGAAGTTGCAGTACCTGGAAACCTTGGCAACCTTGGCTTCGGCTTCTGGACCTGAGGCCGGTGCTCTACATGATAGTCAAATTGCGGACCAACAGCGGGTGGAGGAACCAGAATGGGCCATCTGACAGTAACCAATTGCTCATGATCAAAAGCTTGCTTGATGGTGTGTGGCCTTGGAGGCGGTACAGGAGTAGTGGCAATGGCAGTGGCATTAACTTCAGGCTGCAGATTGGCATTAGGTGCAGCATTGGCTTCAGGTGCATTCACTTCTGGCACCACATTAGCTTCAGGCGCCACATTAGCTTCGACCATGACAATGTCATTGGCTTCAGTTGAGTTGCTTGTGGCCGCCTCAGTATTGTCAGCCTCCACTTGAGTAGTTGGAGAGTCGGACACATTCTCCTCGAGAACAACTTCAGGGTTGGACGGGGTTGTAGCAACACGTTCTTCTTCTTCTCTTGGTTCTTCTTGTTCATCGACTGATGCAGCCGGAATGTCTTCAGCAGCTTTGGCTTCAGACTCTGAGATGTTCGCAGTTGGAGAGGCTTCAGGAAACACTTGTCGTGAGACAGAGTGGTGGTGCTCTTCTCCTTCTGGGACACTCGAAAGAGTGACTTGTGGCCTTGGTCCTTTGCGAAGCCTGCGAAATGCTGGTGACGCTTGTGGAGATGGAGTTGTCTGGGCCACAAAGTCTTCATCATCAAGCACCGGAGTGGTGACTTGAGTTGGGGGAGTACGTAGTGATTCTTCTTGATGGGGGGAGACTCGAGGGTGATCAGCCCATGAATCATCCTGAGCAATTGGCATCAAAGGACGACCAATGCTGATGAGCTCGCTGTTCGTGAGAATAGGCGATGATACCATGTTGTGCTCGATCTGAGGAAGGACTTCATCATCTTCTACATTGTCTTGGGGACCAATGTCTTCAGCTACGGTGGGGTCGACAGCTGGAATGTCTTCAGCTTCAGGAGCCTCTGTGGAAGCAGGCTCATGAACTATCAAGCGACGCTCTTGGAGTGCGGACGCAGGGCGAGCAACCGAAATTGGCCCGATGACAAGGGGCTCTGTGGGAGCAGCCCGATTTTTCTTCTTGGTCTTTCTCTTGGTTGGTGGTGCATCATCTGTGGTGTTCTTGTTCTTGTGCTTTCGGGCTTCGGCTGTACTTGTCTTCTTGAGCTCTAAAGCCACTGTGGGGACCTTAGGCTTCATGCCTGTCATGCTGGCGGAGAAGACAATGCGAGGTTCTTCCCGCCTAGATGCTTCAGCTGGGGCCACAGTAGGCTTCTTCTTCTTGGCAGCCATCTTGGGGTCGATGCCAGGACGCCCAAGTGCCTTGCGCTTCTCAGCTTCGTTGTAGGCTTGAACACATTTGGCAGCGAGGAGTTTCATGCGCTCTCGAGAACCTTTAGCTTCGTCATGTTTCTTGTGAAACTCCCCCTTGAGCTCATGCATCATTTGCTTGAAGTTTTGGACGTCTGTCACACTGAGCTGGTCCATGTGCTTCTTGAATTGAGCCTTTTCATAGTCAATCTTGTGCTTCAGTTCAACAATTCTCTGAGCTAGAGCCAGCGCAGGAGCAATGGCTCCATGGAAGGAGACGCTGATGCCAATAGGGAGTTGAAGATCATCAAAACTGTGGTTTGGGCTGCCAAACCACTCATCAATGAACTTGTTCAGGATGTCCACATCGAAGAGGGGAAGATCATTGAAGATTTCCGCCTCTTGCTTGCTCTTTATTAGCAGCTCAAGAGCATCATCGCCAAGATCATCGTCACTAGACAGATCAATGGCGTCGTTCTCATTCCTTAGAACGGCAGCAGGGGTTAGTGCTTGACCAGTAGTCTCCATGGGCTTCTTCTTCTTCTCAGACTTGGAGATGCATGAGAGATCTTTAGAATGCACACTTGGTGCAGGAGGAGCAGTGGCCAGAGGCTTCGTTCGTGAAGCTCTTGGTGCAGTGGAGGGCTTCGAAGCCTTGGGTTTCTTCTGCTTCGTAGGCTTCAATGGTGCAGGCGCTTCATCAGAATCAGCGTCATCTGTAGAGTGATCCACGGCTGCCTCTTGAACCATAATGTGAGTGATGAGGGAGTCCTGGAGTAGGGGGTCTCCGGACAGCCGGACTATATCCTTTGGCCGGACTGTTGGACTATGAAGATACAAGATTGAAGACTTCGTCCCGTGTTCGGATGGGACTCTCCTTGGCGTGGAAGGCAAGCTTGGCAATACGGATATGTAGATCTCCTTCCTTGTAACTGACTCTGTGTAACCCTAGCCCCCTCCGGTGTCTATATAAACTGGAGGGTTTAGTCTGTAGGACAACAACAATCATACCATAGGCTAGCTTCTAGGGTTTAGCCTCTACGATCTCGTGGTAGATCAACTCTTGTAATACTCATATCATCAAGATCAATCAAGAAGGAAGTAGGGTATTACCTCCATCGAGAGGGCCCGAACCTGGGTAAACATCGTGTCCCCCGCCTCCTGTTACATCCGCCTTAGACGCACAGTTCGGGACCCCCTACCCGAGATCCGCCAGTTTTGACACCGACATTGGTGCTTTCATTGAGAGTTCCACTGTGCCGTCACCGTAAGGCTTGATGGCTCCTTCGATCATCGGTAACGATGCGGTCCAGGGTGAGGTTTTCCTTCCCGGACAGATCTTCGTATTCGGTGGCTTTGCACTGCGGGCCAATTCGCTTGGCCATCTGGAGCAGATAGAGAGCTATGCCCCTGGCCATCAGGTCAGGTTCGGAAACTTGAACTACACTGCCGACATCCGCGGAGACTTGATCTTCGACGGATTCGAGCCCATGTCAGGTGCGCCGCACAATCACGATGAGCATGACGTAACTCTGCCGTTGGACAGTGTTCGGGAGATCACGCCTGCAACTACTCTGGCCCTCAATCCGGAGAAAATTGCGCCATCCGAAGACGGGCGGATAGACCCCGCCGTGGAGGCCGCACTCTCAGTAGCGATAGAGCCGAATACTGACTTCACCCCTTATGAGAGACGTGCTGCCGAACCGTTGGATTCGTCCCCGGCCACAGGCTCCGAGCCGCCGGCGTCCGTGCCCACCAAGTCTGATTGGGCACCGATCATGGAGTTTACCTTTGTGGATATCTTTCAGCACTCGCCTCTTGGCGACGTGCTAAATTCATTAAAGTCTCTCTCCTTGTCAGGCTAGAATGGGATGCGGACGACGAAGAAATTCGCTCCCCACCCACCACCCACTTAGTAGCCACTATCGACGATTTAACCGACATGTTCGACTTCGACTCCAAAGACATCAACGGTATGGACGACGGTGCAGGAGACGAACAGGAACCACCGCCCACAGGGCGCTGGACCGCCACTTCATCACATGACATATACATGGTGGATACACCTAAAGAAAACGATGACGAGGAACAGGAGGATGCAGCGAAGGATAGCTCCCCCGAGAAGCAACCAAAGCGTCGGCGTAGGCGCCGCTCCAAATCCCGCCTCAGCAAAAACAGCGATAACAGCAGTGAACCAGCAAACGGCGAACGTAGTACGGATCCGCTGTCTGAACACGGCGACGCCGAGGATATAGCTCATAAACCTCCCTCCGAAGAGGAAAACAGTCCAGACGAAGAGGCACACATCATCCCGGAAAGGCACTTGGAACAAGAGAACCTCCGCAGAAAGCTTATTGCCACCGCGAGGAGTCTGAAGAAGCAGAAGCAAAGGCTTAAGGCCGCACAGAATACGCTCAACAGCAGATGGAACAAAGTGCTCGACAATGAAGAAAAGTATGGTGGAAGTTACCACACAAAGAGCTATCCAAAGCGCAAGCTGTTGCCTGAATTTGATGATGAGGCCTTAGAGCCCACACAGCCGAAAAATAAAACCGCCGACCGGTCGGATCGACCACCTCGTGGCCGCGATAGGGCGGCCAACGACGCCACACATAAGTCAACACACAATCTACGTGAGGACTTGTGCCAAAAATCTAGTATGACTAGATCCATCTATGGATCTAGGAGGCGCGCTCCGGCACAAAATCAAAACCGAATACTACAACCGTCAGAACACCTCGACACATCAAAATACAGGGGTGCCGCACACCCCCTATGTTTCACCGATGAGGTGCTGGACCATGAATTTCCAGAAGGATTCAAACCAGTGAACATAGATGCGTACGACAGGACCATAGACCCTGGGGTCTGGATTGAGGACTTTATCCTCCATATCCATATGGCTCGCGGAGACGATCTCCACGCCATCAAGTACTTGCCCCTCAAGCTTAACGGACCAGCTAGGCACTGGCTGAAAAGCCTCCTCGAAAACTCAGTTGGAAGTTGGGAGGAGCTGGAGGATGATTTTAGGGCTAATTTTCAAGGGATTTATGTCCGACCTCCGGATGCAGACGATTTAAGTCATATAGTTCAACAGCCCGGAGAGTCAGCCCGAAAGCTTTGGAACAGATTTCTCACTAAGAAGAACCAAATCGTCGACTCCCCGATGCAGAAGCCTTAGCAGCTTTCAAACACAGCGTCCGAGACGAATGGCTCGCCAGACACCTCGGCCAAGAAAAACCGAGAACAATGGCAGCCCTGACAAGCCTCACGACCCGCTTTTGCGCGGGCGAAGATAGCTGGCTAGCTCGTAGTAGCACCATCGACCCAAGCACATCCGAAGCCAGGGATGGCAATGGAAAACCACGACGCAGTAAAAGCAAGCGTCAAAATAAGGAAGACAGCCCAGATAACACAGCGGTAAACGCCGGATTCAGGGGCTCTCGACCGGGTCAACGGAAAAAGCCTTTCAAAGGCAGCAGAGATGGACTGTCCAGCCTAAACAAGATTCTAGACAAACTATGTCAGATTCATGGCACCCCCGATAAACCTGCAAATCACACCCACAGAGAATAATGGGTCTTCAAGCAGGCTGGCAAGCTAAACGCCAAACACAAGGGGAGGGAGACAACAAGTGAAGATGAGGATGAGCCTCGCCAGCAAAGCACTGGGGGACAGAAAAAATTCCCACCAGAGGTCAAAACAGTGAACATGATCCACATGACGAAGAGGAGAAGCAAACATGCACTCCGAGACACACGCGCCGTAGTGCCCGTCACCCGTAAGTTCAACCCCTGGTTGGCCTGCCCGATCACTTTTGACCGCAGGGATCACCCGACAAGCATTCGGCAAGAGGGATTGGCTGCCTTGATGTTAGACCCAATAATAAACGGATACCATCTCACACGAGTCCTTATGGACGGCGGTAGTGGTCTAAATCTGATATATCAGGACACAGTCCGCAAGATGGGGATAGACCCGACAAAAATCATCCACAGTAATACTACCTTCAAGGGAGTAATACCAGGCCCAGAGGCACGCTCAACGGGCTCTCTAATACTAGAGGTTGTATTCGGTTCACCCGACAACTACCGAAGTGAAATGTTAAACTTCGACATCGCTCCATTCCGAAGCGGCTATCAACCACTACTCGGAAGAATAGATTTCGCTCGTTTTAATGCAGTGCCACATTACGCTTCTCTTAAACCTAAGATGCCTGGCCTGTTGGGGAACGTAGTAATTTCAACAAATTTCCTACGCACACGCAAGATGATGGTGATGCATAGCAACGAGAGGGGAGAGTGTTGTCCACGTACCCTCGTAGACCGAAAGCGGAAGCGTTAGCACAACGCGGTTGATGTAGTCGTACGTCTTCACGATCCGACCGATCAAGTACCGAACGTACGGCACCTCCGAGTTCAGCACATGTTCAGCCCGATGACGTCCCTCGAACTCCGATCCAGCCGAGTGTTGAGGGAGAGTTTCGTCAGCACGACGGCGTGGTGACGGTGTTGATGTTCTACCGACGCAGGGCTTCGCCTAAGCACCGCTACAGTATTATCGAGGTGAACTATGGTGGAGGGGGGCACCGCACACGGCTAAAAGATCAACTTGATATATTTTTGTGTCTATGGGGTGCCCCCTGCCCCCGTATATAAAGGAGCGAGGGGGGGGGGGGTGCGGCCGGCCAGAGAGAGGGTGCGCCAGGAGGAGTCCTACTCCCACCGAGAGTAGGACTCCCCCCTTTCCTAGTTGGAATAGGATTCGGGAGGGGGAAAGAGGATGGAGAGAAGGAAGGGGGGGGGGGCGCCACCCCCCTCTCCTTGTCCTATTCGGACTAGGGGGAAGGGGCGCATGGCCCAGCCCTGGCCGCCTCTCCTCTTCTCCGTAAAGGCCCACTAAGGCCCATTTACCTCCCGGGGGGTTCCGGTAACCTCCCGGTACTCTGGTAAAATCCCGATTTCACCCGGAACACTTCCGATATCCAAACATAGGCTTCCAATATATCAATCTTCATGTCTCGACCATTTCGAGACTCCTCGTCATGTCCGTGATCACATCCGAGACTCCGAACAACCTTCGGTACATCAAAACATATAAACTCATAATATAACT
The DNA here is from genome assembly GCF_056163025.1 of Triticum urartu. Lineage (NCBI taxonomy): Eukaryota > Viridiplantae > Streptophyta > Magnoliopsida > Poales > Poaceae > Triticum > Triticum urartu. The sequence continues at coordinate 594,632,095 of NC_141876.1, forward strand.
GCCATCGTAACGTTAAGCGTGCGGACCCTACGAGTTCGAGAACTATGTAGACATGACCGAGACACGTCTCCGGTCAATAACCAATAGCGGAACCTGGATGCTCATATTGGATCCCACATATTCTACAAAGATCTTTATCAGTGTCGGAGTAATCGACCACGGGTACCCCGAGGATGGCAAGACGATATTTCAAGACATCGGGGCTAGCAAAGCCCCTCAGTCCGACTGTCCGGCCGCTCCTGCCGGCTCCCCGTCCGACTGCTCCGCCCGGCCGGCTGCCGACTGCCGGCTGCCGACTACGCCAACCAGCCGGCTGCCGACTGCACCAACCAGCCGGCTGCCGACTGCAGCCCGAAGCGACATCGACAAGATACCGATGAGACGGCCATACCTTGAACGAGACTACCGTACAGCGACGATATCATCTACAGTGTATCTGTCCCTGGGCACTGTTTTATAAAGTGCACCAGGGACAAAGAGGCATGCACATCATGTACATGGGCATGGTGCCCCATGCCCACTTGCCCCCCACGCCACTACCTAGCTTAGGTAGTAAGCTACCACCATGCCTATATAAAGCACCCATCTATCCATTCACCAGGGAGGCCACGCCACATGCACGAGGCCGGCCACAATGGCTCCCCGGGGCATCCTCACACACTCCACGCATGCATGCATGCTAGCTAGCAAGCAAGCTAGCTAGCGCACACATATCCATTCAGCCTAGCACACACTTGTGCTCATATGCATATACGGGATCAGATGCACCTGACACTGATCTCAGATACAGCTCCAGGAGCACTTTGTACTGCCCGATGTACACCCCAGATAGATACACTCAGACATGCAGCAGTAGGAGTATTATCTCTCCGGAGAGCTCCGAAGCTGGGTAAACCACCGCGTGCTACTCGCATACCCGCTCCCGGGCCTATCAGCAGTAGTCTTACCCACACACTAAGCCCTTGTGGCATCTGTCGACTCGCAAGCCCCCCGTGAGAAATACCACGATAGTTGGCGCCCACCGTGGGGCGGTACTACTACTATGCTACCACGCTGCTGCTGGTTTCGCTGTCCGGGCGGGACCCCTTTTTTTTCTCTTCATCGCCTCTGCCGCGGCGTCGCGCCGTCTCTCCGGTAGCGCTCGGGGGCTCAACATCGACCCGCCCTCGGAGCGGCTGCGAGGGGTGGCGCGTCTTCGCCGTCGGCCTCTTCGTCTTCACCACCGCGGCGTCGCGCCGTCTCTCCGATAGCGGTCTGGGGCTCGACATCGACACGCCCCCAGAATGGCCGCGAGGGACGGCGCATCCTCGCCGTCGGCCGCGCCTTCGTCATCATCACCGCAACGTCGGCCGTCAGTCCGCGCGCGCGCCGCGCGCGGGGCCTCGTTTTGGTCGGCCGTGGCCATCCACGCGCTGCTCGCGTTTGCTTCCCTCCGCGCTGCGGCTTGCTCCGGCCAAAACACGCGTTTGCTCCTCCATATACCGTCCATATAAGCTAGCTAGTGCTAAGTCAAACAATAGTCAAACTGTCAAAGCATGGTCATACACCACCCAGATAATCCTCATATAATGGCCGGATGATTGTCACGCATTACCCATACATTTAGTCAGATGCAGCACAAGCATTATGTGTGCTCGACACACATACGAGCTCGGCTCCACTCACGGCCGCTGCTAATCGCCTGCGCCGGCCGCATTGCTCGACCCGCGCGCCTTGGCTGCCGCTAGAGCTGCTCTGCCCCGGCCTGTTGCTGCTGCCAACTGCTAGTTCGGCGCCGCGTCCGCTCCGGTCCAACGCCGCATCCACCCGTCATCAGCACACTGCCACCTGCCGCTGGGCCACCACGGCCGCGCACCCCGTCGGCCGGATCTCCTGGTGGAGTGGTGGCCGCCTGCTCAGGCTGGATCCACTCGACGCCTCTCGCCTGAGCCGGCCCCGGTTTCGGCCACGCGCCTCTTCGGCCGGGTCCGCTCGCCACCTCTCACCTGAGCCGGCCTCGGGTCGCCTGGGCCGGTCCCGCGCACGGACGTTCGGCTCAGCCTGCGCGGGCCTCCCGCGTTGGTCTCCCATGATGCCGGCTTTCTGGCTTCGCCTCGCGTCGGCCTCCTGCTTCGGTCTCCCGCGGTGCTGGCCGTCCGGCTCCGCCCGCGCGTCGAGCCCTCCAGCTCCCTCCGCCTCCTGGTGCCGGCGGTCGGCTGCCTCCGCATCCGCCTTCGTGCTTCGACCGGCTGCTCGCCTGTGCCGACTGCTGGCGTCGCCCGCCACCCGGCCGGCCCTGCCGCCTGCTGGCTCCGCCCCGCCTCCCTGCCGCCGGCTCCAGCACCCGGCTCGCGCCCCGCCTTCGTCCGCGCCGGCTTCCACGCCACCCGCACTGCCGGCTTCGTCTGCACCGGCTTCCACGCCCTCGGCCTGCCGGCTTCGTCCGCGCCGACTTCCACGCCACCCGGCCTGCCGGCTTCGGGCGCACCGGCTTCCCCGCCACCCGGCCTGCCGGCTTCGTCCGCACCGGCTTCCCCGTCACCCGCCTGCCGGCCCCTCCCGCCAACCCAGCGACCCGGCCGCTTGCCGGCTCCGCCTGCTGGCACGGTGACCCAGCCGCTTGACGGCTCCGCGCGCGCCCGGGCTGCGGCGTCCCGCCGGCACCTACCTTCGGCCCGCGTCCAGCGTCCCGCCCCTCGGCGCCAGCTACTGCGCCCTCACCTGCCGGCTCACCGCAGCCGGCTGCGCCCCGCGCGCCCCTGACAGCTCCCGCTGTTCGGCTGCCCGTGTCCGGCTGGAGGCAAGAAGAAGAACGAAAGAAAGAGAAGAAACAGGGCCGGGTAGAAAAAAGTGAAAGGGCCGGCTGCTTGCATAAGAGCCGGCTGAAGAAAAAAACCGCAGGCCGGCTTGTAAAAAAAATGGGGCCGGTGGAAAGAAGACCGGCTGCCCACACTGGCTGAAGAAAGAAAAAAAAGGAGTGACCGGGTGAGATGGCCGGATGCCCACGGCCGATTGGCAAGAAAGAAAAAATGTGTGTGTGCGTCCGACCGTTGGCTGCTTGTCCGGCTGCAAAGAGCCCGACTGCTGTGTCGGGGTCCGCCCACCCGGCCGGCTGAAGAAGAAGAAGACAAAGTAGTTGCCGGAAGATCCGGCCCGACTGCTCAGCAGTCGGCCCGAATCTCGGGGGCTACACCCGGCGGGTGCGCTGACGCGCCCCCGCGAGAAAGAAGACAAGGTAGTTGCCGGAAGATCCGGCTCGACTGCTCAGCAGTCGGCCGAATCTCGGGGGCTACACCCAGCGGGTGCGCTGACGCGCCCCCGCAAGAGAGAAGACAAAGTAGTCGCCGGGAGATCCGGCCCGACTGCTCAGCGGTCGGCCCGAATCTCGGGGGCTAGACCCAGCGGGTGCGCTGACGCGCCCCCGCGAGGAAGAAGACAAAGTAGTTGCCGGGAGATCCGGCCCGACTGCTCAGCAGTCGGCCCGAATCTCGGGGGCTACACCTAGTGGGTGTGCTGGCGCGCCCCCACGGAAGATTGCAGATAAGAGAAGAGTTTTGTCCAGCTCCCAGTAGCCGGCAGAAGAGAAGAATAAAGGGCGTTGCAAGACGCCTCGCCGCCTGGCCGGTCGAGCCTGACCGGCCGGGACCCCCCCTTCGAGCACCCGGAGGCTCGAAGGCTTCACCCAGCGGGTGCGCCGACACGCTCCACGAGCGCCGAGTTGCGCCGGCTATTTTCGACGACCGCGACTACACGAAAATCAATTTGAGCTCCTCGCCCGCATATTTTTGCATCACGCAAGCACGGATAACCCCGAGCGATGCTCGGGTGCTATCTCCGCATTTTTTATTACAGTAGCATCATTGTTCGCCCCGGCGCCAGCCAGAGTTGGCCCGGGGGTTGGCCGCTTGGCCTGAGACGTTAGTTCCCGCAGACGGCTTAGTACCGTGCGGGGTACCAAAGGCCCACTCTTAGTCACAGACCGCAGAGCGGCTGTCCGACTAGCAAGAGTGAACGCTGGAGGCCACCCACGCGAAAAACGCCCGGGAAGAAAAACGTTCGGGCGACCCGGCCGTTTTCCTTTACAAGTATCTACTCGGTTGAATCTGCTCCTAGACTCTGAGTACTGTACACTCCACTTCGCGGCCCACTATTAGCCACAGACCGCAGAGCGGCTATTCGGCAAGCAAGAGCACAAGCCAAAAAGCGGAGGGAACACGAAAAAGATTAAGGGGGCTCGGACGAAACCGAGTTGGCACCCTCCGCATAAAACTTGCAATGCTAAAAGCAAACATTTGATATATCTGCATGGACTAACTTTGTCTTTTTTCTTGACAATTTCCATGAACACTCGCCAAAAAACCTCTGCCCAACTTCGCCAAGTGGCCCGGAGGCTTGGGGGCTACTGTCGGAGTAATTGACCATGGGTACCCCGAGGACGGCAAGACGATATTTCAAGACATCGGGGCTAGCAAAGCCCCTCAGTCCGACTGTCCGGCCGCTCCTGCCGGCTCCCCGTCCGACTGCTCTGCCCGGCCGGCTGCCGACTGCCGGCTGCCGACTATGCCAACCAGCCGGCTGCCGACTGCACCAACCAGCCGGCTGCCGACTGCACCAACCAGCCGACTGCAGCCCGAAGCGACATCGACAAGACACCAACGAGACGACCATACCTTGGACGAGACAACCGTACATCGACGATATCATCTACAGTGTATCTGTCCCTGGGCACTGTTTTATAAAGTGCACCAGGGACAAAGAGGCATGCACATCATGTACATGGCATGGTGCCCCATGCCCACTTGCCCCCACGCCACTACCTAGCTTAGGTAGTAAGCTACCACCATGCCTATATAAAGCACACATCCATCCATTCACCAGGGAGGCCACGCCACATGCACGAGGCCGGCCACAATGGCTCCCCGGGGCATCCTCACACACTCCACGCATGCATGCATGCTAGCTAGCAAGCAAGCTAGCTAGCGCACACATATCCATTCAGCCTAGCACACACTTGTGCTCATATGCATATACGGGATCAGATGCACCTGGCACTGATCTCAGATACAGCTCCAGGAGCACTTTGTACTGCCCGATGTACACCCCAGATAGATACACTCAGACATGCAGCAGTAGGAGTATTATCTCTCCGGAGAGCTCCGAAGCTGGGTAAACCACCGCGTGCTACTCGCATACCCGCTCCCGGGCCTATCAGCAGTAGTCTTACCCACACACTAAGCCCTTGTGGCATCTGTCGACTCGCAAGCCCCCCGTGAGAAATACCACGACAATCGGTCAGACCGCATAACAACATACGTTGTTCCCTTTGTCATCGGTATGTTACTTGCTCGAGATTCGATCGTCGGTATCTCAATACCTAGTTCAATCTCGTTACCGGCAAGTCTCTTTACTCGTTCCGTAATACATCATCCCGCAACTAACTCATTAGTTGCAATGCTTGCAAGGCTTAAGTGATGTGCCTTACCGAGAGGGCCCAGAGATACCTCTCTGACAGTCGGAGTGACAAATCCTAATCTCGAAATACGCCAACCCAACAAGTACCTTTGGAGACACCTGTAGAGCACCTTTATAATCACCCAGTTACATTGTGAAGGTTGGTAGCACACAAAGTGTTCCTCCGGTAAAGGGGAGTTGCATAATCTCATAGTCATAGGAACATGTATAAGTCATGAAGAAAGCAATAGCAACATACTAAACGATCGGGTGCTAAGCTAACGGAATGGGTCAAGTCAATCACATCATTCTCCTAATGATGTGATCCCATTAATCAAATGACAACTCATGTCTATGGTTAGGAAACATAACCATCATTGATTAACGAGCTAGTCAAGTAGAGGCATACTTGTGACACTGTTTGTCTATGTATTCACACATGTATTATGTTTCTGGTTAATACAATTCTAGCATGAATAATAAACATTTATCATGATATAAGGAAATAAATAATAACTTTATTATTGCCTCTAGGGCATATTTCCTTCAGTCTCCCACTTGCACTAGAGTCAATAATCCAGATTACACAGTAATGATTCTAACACCCATGTATCCTTGGTGCTGATCATGTTTTGCTCGTGGAAGAGGCTTAGTCAACGGGTCTGCAACATTCAGATCCGTATGTACCTTGCAAATTTTATGTCTCCCACCCTGACTAGATCCCGGATGGAATTGAAGCGTCTCTTGATGTGCTTGGTTTTCTTGTGAAATCTGGATTCCTTCGCCAAGGCTATTGCTCTAGTATTGTCACAAAAGATTTTCATTGGACCCGATGCACTAGGTATGACACCTAGATCGGATATGAACTCCTTCATCTAGACTCCTTCATTTGGTGCTTCCGAAGCAGCTATGTACTCCACTTCACACGTAGATCCCGCCATGATGCTTTGTTTAGAACTGCACCAACTGACAGCTCCACCATTCAATGTAAATACGTATCCGGTTTGCGATTTAGAATCGTCCGGATCAGTGTCAAAGCTTGCGTCAACGTAACCATTAATGATGAGCTCTTTGTCACCTCCATAAATGAGAAACATATCCTTAGTCCTTTTCAGGTACTTCAGGATGTTCTTGACCGCTATCCAGTGATCCACTCCTGGATTACTTTGGTACCTCCCTGCTAGACTTATAGCAAGGCACACATTAGGTCTGGTACGCAGCATTGCATACATGATAGAGCCTATGGCTAAAGCATAGGGAACATCTTTCATTTTATCTCTATCTTCTGCAGTGGTTGGGCATTGAGTCTTACTCAACTTCACACCTTGTAACACAGGCAAGAACCCTTTCTTTGCTTGATCCATTTTGAACTTCTTCAAAATTTTGTCAAGGTATGTGCTTTGTGAAAGTCCAATTAAGCGTCTTGATCTATCTCTATAGATCTTAATGCCTAATATGTAAGCAGCTTCACCGAGGTCTTTCATTGAAAAACTCTTATTCAAGTATCCCTTTATGCTATCCAGAAATTCTATATCATTTCCAATCAGTAATATGTCATCCACATATAATATCAGAAATGCTACAGAGCTCCCACTCACTTTCTTGTAAATACAGGCTTCTCCAAAAGTCTGTATAAAACCAAATGCTTTGATCACACTATCAAAACGTTTATTCCAACTCCGAGAGGCTTGCACCAGTCCATAAATGGATCGCTGGAGCTTGCACACTTTGTTAGCTCCCTTTGGATCGACAAAACCTTCCGGTTGCATCATATACAACTCTTCTTCCAGAAATCTATTCAGGAATGCAGTTTTGACATCCAATTGCCAAATTTCATAATCATAAAATGCGGCAATTGCTAACATGATTCGGACAGACTTAAGCATCGCTACGGGTGAGAAGGTCTCATCGTAGTCAATCCCTTGAACTTGTCGAAAACCTTTTGCAACAAGTCGAGCTTTGTAGACAGTAACATTACCGTCAGCGTCAGTCTTCTTCTTGAAGATCCATTTATTCTCAATTGCTTGCCGATCATCGGGAAAGTCAACCAAAGTCCACACTTTGTTCTCATACATGGATCCCATCTCAGATTTCATGGCCTCAAGCCATTTTGCGGAATCTGGGCTCACCATCGGTTCTTCATAGTTTGTAGGTTCATCATGATCTAGTAGCATGACTTCCAGAACAGGATTACCGTACCACTCTGGTGCGGATCTTACTCTGGCTGATCTACGAGGTTCAGTAGCAACTTGATCTTAAGTTTCATGATCATCATCATTAACTTCCTCTCTAATTGGTGTAGGTGTTGCAGAAACCGATTTCTGCGATGAACTACTTTCCAATAGAGGAGCAGGTACAGTTACCTCATCAAGTTCTACTTTCTTCCCACTCACTTCTTTCGAGAGAAACTCCTTCTCTAGAAAAACTCCGAATTTAGCAACAAAAGTCTTGCCTTCGGATCTGTGATAGAAGGTGTACCTAACAGTCTCCTTTGGGTATCCTATGAAGACACATTTCTCCGATTTGGGTTCGAGCTTATCAGGTTGACGCTTTTTCACATAAGCATCGCAGCCCCAAACTTTCAGAAATGACAACTTTGGTTTCTTGCCAAACCACAGTTCATAAGGCGGCGTCTCAATGGATTTCGATGGTGCCCTATTTAATGTGAATGCGGCCGTCTCTAAAGCATATATAACCCCAAAACGATAGCTGTAAATCAGTAAGAGACATCATAGATCGCACCATATCTAGTAAAGTACGATTACGACGTTCGGACACACCATTACGTTGTGGTGTTCCGGGTGGCATGAGTTGCGAAACTATTCCGCATTGTTTCAAATGTAGACCAAACTCGTAACTCAAATATTCTCCTCCACGATCCGATCATAGAAACTTTATTTTCTTGTTACGATGATTTTCAACTTCACTCTGAAATTCTTTGAACTTTTCAAATGTTTCAGACTTATGTTTCATTAAGTAGATATACCCATATCTGCTTAAATCATCTGTGAAGGTGAGAAAATAACGATATCCGCCACAAGCCTCAACATTCATCGGACCACATACATCTGTATGTATGATTTCCAATAAATCTGTTGCTCTCTCCATAGTTCCGGAGAACGGCGTTTTAGTCATCTTGCCCATGAGGCACGGCTCGCAAGTACCAAGTGATTCATAATCAAGTGGTTCCAAAAGTCCATCAGTATGGAGTTTCTTCATGCGCTTTACACCGATATGACCTAAATGGCAGTGCCACAAATAAATTGCACTATCATTATCAACTCTGCATCTTTTGGCTTCAACATTATGAATATGTGTGTCACTACTATCGAGATTCAATAAGAATAGACCACTCTTCAAGGGTGCATGACCATAAAAGATATTACTCATATAAATAGAACAACCATTATTCTCTGATTTAAATGAATAACTGTCTCGCATCAAACAAGATCCAGATATAATGTTCATGCTCAACGCTGGCACCAAATAACAATTATTTAGGTCTAATACTAATCCCGAAGGTAGATGCAGAGGTAGCGTGCCGACCGCGATCACATTGACTTTGGAACCATTTCCCACGCGCATCGTCACCTCGTCCTTAGCCAATCTTCGCTTAATCCGTAGTCCCTGTTTCGAGTTGCAAATATTAGCAACAGAACCAGTATCAAATACCCAGGTGCTACTGCGAGCATTAGTAAGGTACACATCAATAACATGTATATCACATATACCTTTGTTCACCTTGCCATCCTTCTTATCCGCCAAATACTTGGGGCAGTTCCGCTTCCAGTGACCAGTCTGCTTGCAGTAGAAGCACTCAGTCTCAGGCTTAGGTTCAGACTTGGGTTTCTTCTCCTGAGCAGTAACTTGCTTGCTGTCCTTCTTGAAGTTCCCCTTCTTCTTCCCTTTGCCCTTTTTCTTCAAACTGGTGGTCTTTTTGACCATCAACACTTGATGCTCCTTCTTGATTTCTACCTCCACAGCCTTTAGCATTGCGAAGAGCTTGGGAATCGTCTTATCCATCCCTTGCATATTATAGTTCATCATGAAGCTCTTGTAGCTTGGTGGCAGTGATTGGAGAATTCTGTCAATGACGCTATCATCCGGAAGATTAACTCCCAGTTGAATCAAGTGATTACAATACCCAGACATCTTGAGTATATACTCACTGACAGAACTGTTCTCCTCCATCTTGCAGCTATAGAACTTATTGGAGACTTCATATCTCTCAATCCGGGCATTCTTTTGAAATATTAACTTCAACTCCTGGAACATCTCATATGCTCCATGACGTTCAAAACATCGTTGAAGTCCCGGTTCTAAGCCGTAAAGCATGGCACATTGAACTATCGAGTAGTCATCAGCTTTGCTCTGCCAAATGTTCTTAACGTCGTTAGTTGCATCAGCAGCAGGCCTGGCACCCAGCGGTGCTTCCAGGACGTAACTCTTCTGTGCAGCAATGAGGATAATCCTCAAGTTACGGACCCAGTCCGTGTAATTGCTACCATCATTTTGCTTTCTCAAGGAACGCATTAAAATTCAATGGAACAACAGCACGGGCCATCTATCTACAATCAAACATAGACAAGCAAGATACTATCAGGTACTAAGTTTATGATAAATTTAAGTTCAATTAATCATATTACTTAAGAACTCCCACTTAGATAGACATCCCTCTAATCCTCTAAGTGATCACGTGATCCAAATCAACTAAACCATGTCCAATCATCACGTGAGATGGAGTAGTTTCAATGGTGAACATCACTATGTTGATCATATCTACTATATGATTCACGCTCGACCTTTCGGTCTCTGTGTTCCGAGGCCAAATCTGTTATATGCTAGGCTCGTCAAGTTTAACCTGAGTATTCCGCGTGTGCAACTGTTTTGCACCCGTTGTATTTGAACTTAGAGCCTATCACACCCGATCATCACGTGGTGTCTCAGCACGAAGAACTTTCGCAACGGTGCATACTCAGGGAGAACACTTATACTTTGATAATTTAGTGAGGGATCATCTTATAATGCTACCATCAATCAAAGCAAGATAAGATGCATAAAAGATAAACATCACATGCAATCAATATAAGTGATATGATATGGCCATCATCATCTTGTGCTTGTGATCTCCATCTCCGAAGCACCGTCATGATCACCATCGTCACCGGCGCGACACCTTGATCTCCATCGTAGCATCGTTGTCGTCTCGCCAATCTTATGCTTCCACGACTATCACTACCGTTTAGTAATAAAGTAAAGCATTACATCGCGATTTGCATTGCATACAATAAAGCGACAACCATATGGGTCCTGCCAGTTGCCGATAACTCGGTTACAAAACATGATCATCTCATACAATAAAATTCAGCATCATGCCTTGACCATATCACATCACAACATGCCCTGCAAAAACAAGTTAGACGTCCTCTACTTTGTTGTTGCAAGTTTTACGTGGCTGCTACGGGCTTCGCAAGAACCATTCTTACCTACGCATCAAAACCACAACGATAGTTTGTCAAGTTGGTGCTGTTTTAACCTTCGCAAGGACCGGGCGTAGCCACACTTGGTTCAACTAAAGTTGGAGAAACTGACACCTGCCAGCCACCTATGTGCAAAGCACGTTGGTAGAACCAGTCTCGCGTAAGCGTACGCGTAATGTCGGTCCGGGCCGCTTCATCCAGCAATAGCGCCGAACCAAAAGTATGACATGCTGGTAAGCAGTATGACTTATATCACCCACAACTCACTTGTGTTCTACTCGTGCATATGACATCTACGCATAAAACCAGGCTCGGATGCCACTGTTGGGGAACGTAGTAATTTCAAAAAAATTCCTACGCACACGCAAGATCATGATGATGCATAGCAACGAGAGGGGAGAGTGTTGTCCACGTACCGTCGTAGATGTAGTCGTACGTCTTCACGATCCGACCGATCAAGTACCGAACGTACGACACCTCTGAGTTCAGCACACGTTCAGCCCGATGACGTCCCTCGAACTCCGATCCAGCCGAGTGTTGACGGAGAGTTTCGTCAGCACGACGGCGTGGTGACGATGTTGATGTTCTACCGACGCACGACTTCGCCTATGCACCGGTACAGTATTGTCGAGGTAGACTATGGTGGAGGGGGGCACCACACACGGCTAAAAGATCAACTTGATCAATTGTTGTGTCTATGGGGTGCCCCCTGCCCCCGTATATAAAGGAGCAAGGGGGTGCAGCCGGCCAGGGAGAGGGCGCGCCAGGAGGAGTCCTACTCCCATCGGGAGTAGGACTCCCCCCTTTCCTAGTTGGAATAGGATTCGGGAGGGGGAAAGAGGAGGGAGAGAAGGAAGGGGGGGCGCCGCCCCCTCTCCTTGTCCTATTCAGAATAGGGGGAAGGGGCGCGTGGCCCAGCCCTGGCCGCCTCTCCTCTTCTCCGTAAAGGCCCACTAAGGCCCATTTACCTCCCGGGGGGTTCTGGTAACCTCCCGGTACTCCGGTAAAAATCCCGATTTCACTCGGAAAACTTCCGATATCCAAACATAGGCTTCCAATATATCAATCTTCATGTCTCGACCATTTCGAGACTCCTCGTCATGTCCGTGGTCACATCCGGGACTCCGAACAACCATCGGTACATCAAAACATATAAACTCATAATATAACTGGCATCGTAACGTTAAGCGTGCGGACCCTACGGGTTCGAGAACTATGTAGACATGACCGAGACACGTCTCCGGTCAATAACCAATAGCGGAACCTGGATGCTCATATTGGCTCCCACATATTCTGCGAAGATCTTTATCGGTCAGACCGCATAACAACATACGTTGTTCCCTTTGTCATCGGTATGTTACTTGCCCAAGATTCGATCGTCGGTATCTCAATACCTAGTTCAATCTCGTTACCGGCAAGTCTCTTTACTCGTTCCGTAATACATCATCCCGCAACTAACTCATTAGTTGCAATGATTGCAAGGATTAAGTGACGTGCATTACCGAGAGGGCCCAGAGATACCTCTCCGACAATCAGAGTGACAAATCCTAATCTCAAAATACGCCAACCCAACAACTACCTTTGGAGACACCTGTAGAGCACCTTTATAATCACCCAGTTACGTTGTGACGTTTGGTAGCACACAAAGTGTTCCTTCGGTAAACGGTAGTTGCATAATCTCATAGTCATAGGAACATGTATAAGTCATGAAGAAAGCAATAGCAACATACTAAATGATCGGGTGCTAAGCTAACGGAATGGGTCAAGTCAATCACATCATTCTCCTAATGATGTGATCCCGTTAATCAAATGACAACTCATGTCTATGGTTAGGAAATATAACCATCATTGATTAACGAGCTAGTCAAGTAGAGGCATACTAGTGACACTGTTTGTGTATGTATTCACACATGTATTATGTTTCCGGTTAATACAATTCTAGCATGAATAATAAAAATTTATCATGATATAAGGAAACAAATAATAACTTTATTATTGCCTCTAGGGCATCTTTCCTTCATGGACCACGTGGCACCATCACAGTTAGTGGAAATATTGAGCGTTCCTTACGCGCGAAAGAACGCGCGGCGGCTTTAACAGCCGAACACTAGACGGCCTCACCAACCAGAATAAATGACCGGTCATCAAGACCGCGGACACGGCTGGACGAGTCCGGCGCATCACTAGATACACCTGAGATCGGTTTGATGGTTATACCCTCATAGATGGTACCAGGGGCTTCCCGCATGTAAACAGGGCTAGTTTGACTTAACTTGAATTATCTTGAATTTTAATGGTTTATTGAGAATAACCAATTTTTTGCATGACAACTTTCACCTAAGTTCTTCTCTTCTATAGATGACAATCGTGCTACACCCGTCCAGTATACGGCACAACGGAGACACAGGCGCAGACGTGCAGCAGGGACCCGCTCAAAGGTTTATTTTTAGATTAAGACCCCGCGTAAACCTTTTTTTACTGTCTCTTGTTGTTTACATCCTCCGGACACTCAATACAACCGGGAAGGATGCTGGCGTTATTGGCATTTCGCCACGTCAGAATATTGCACGTACCTGGACACTTGAGGTTTATTATTATGGGCACTGTTCAACCCGGCATATGTTATAAAGACCGAATACCTTAGGGAGTGTTCGGCGTCGTGAGTTTGGCCTTATATGCATCAGCTCCGAATCATGTCTTTGGTCAAATGTTGGGTTTTCCCGGCTCCCGTGTTTTGCTACCTTATGTTCCGCTCAATCGGCTAAGGTGGCACCAGGAGAACTACTGCGATTGTGCCCTGGTTCATCCGGACGAGCACCTCAGTAGAGAAAGCCGAAAACTTACTGTCATGATAAAGCGCGAGACTGGTCAACCACTAGATGACTTAGCGGAATCTTCGGGATTCCTCCGCATTAACGAAGGGCTGTTTCCCGGTCAGGTATGTACGCACCCCGTATTCGGACGAGCGCGGAAGTACCAGGGGCTATATAGTAGTCCCACCGTCAAACTCCTATGGCTAAGTGAAAGTGTTAAAGCAATATAGTCTGATTGCCTCGTTCGCTGCGCTATCACCTCCTTAATGGACCAAGACGTTGGATCAAGTGTGAACACGTGTTTTTTGCAAACACCCCCGCATTATACGCATGGGGGCTGGAGCCGACGACTGCAAACTTTCAGGTTATATACATATATACATAAACGGCCGCACAGGAGGCATCATAATACTTTCAGGCAAAAGTATGAGCGCAGCCTTTATAATTTAATAAACATTGTTTTTACAATGGGAATACATGTCACTAGAACATAATATTCTTTGGACACTGAGCCTCTATTGAACGGGCGCCTTCAAGGACTTCTTCAAAGTAGTGCTCGGCAGATACTCGGCCCACGGCCAAACTCTAGGTTGCAATAGCGGTGGCCTCCATCTCTGCCCAGTATGTCTTGACACGGGTGAGTGAGTCCTGGATTAGGGGGTGTTCGGGTAGCCGGACTATACCTTCAGCCGGACTCCAGGACTATGAAGATACAAGATGGAAGACTTCGTCCCATGTCCGGATGGGACTTTCCTTGGCGTGGAAGGCAAGCTTGGCGATGCGGATATTCAAGATCTCCTACCATTATAACCGACTCTATGTAACCCTAGCTCTCTCCGGTGTCTATATAAACCGGAGGGTTTTAGTCCGTAGGACAACAACTTCATCATACAACAATCATACCATAGGCTAGCTTCTAGGGTTTAGCCTCTCTGATCTCGTGGTAGATCTACTCTTGTACTACCCATATCATCAACATTAATCAAGCAGGACGTAGGGTTTTACCTCCATCAAGAGGGCCCGAACCTGGGTAAAACTTCGTGTCCCTTGTCTCCTGTTACCATCCGGCCTAGACGCACAGTTCGGGACCCCCTACCCGAGATCCGCCGGTTTTGACACCGACATTGGTGCTTTCATTGAGAGTTCCTCTATGTCGTCACTTTTTGGCCCGATGGCTCCTTCGATCATCTATAACGATGAAGTCCAGGGCGAGACTTTTCGCCCCGGACAGATCTTCGTCTTCGGCGGCTTCGCACTGCGGGGCAATTCGCTTGGCCACCTCGAGCAGATCGAAAGCTACGCCCCTGGCCATCAGGTCAGGTTTGGAAGCTTAAACTACACGGTGGACATCCGTGGGGATTTGATCTTCGACGGATTCGAGCCACAGCCGAGCGCGCCGCACTGTCTCGAGGGGCATGATCTAGCTCTGCCGCCAAACAGTGCCCTGGAGGCCGCACACGCACCGGTTCCGACCCTTAATTCGGAGCCTATTGCGCCAATCGAGGATGAGCGGTTGGACGTCACCTCGGGGGCTGCGATCTCAAAGGCGATCGAGCCGAACGCTAGCCCCACACTCCACACGGCCCATGACTCCGAGGAGTCGGATTCCTCTCCGAACTCCGAGCCCCCCGCGCCCCTGCCGATCGAATCCGATTGGGCGCCGATAATGGAGTTCACCGCCGCGGACATCTTTCAGCACTCGCCCTTCGGCGACATCCTGAATTCTCTAAAGTCTCTCTCTTTATCAGGAGAGCCTTGGCCGGACTACGGCCAGCAAGGATGGGATACGGACAATGAAGAGATTCAAAGCCCACCCACCACCCACTTGGTAGCCACTGTCGATGATCTAACCGACGTGCTCGATTTCGACTCTGAAGACATCGACGGTATGGACGCCGATGCAGGAGATGATCAAGAACAAGCGCCTATAGGGCACTGGAAAGCCACCTCGTCATATGACATATACATGGTGGATACTCCAAAAGATGGAGATGGTGATGGAACAGCGGGGGATGACACCTCCAAGAAATAGCCAAAGCGCCGGCGTCAGCGGCGCCGCTCTAAATACCGCCAAAGCAAAAACGGTGATTCCGGCACGGGAGATAATACTACCCCGGATAGTGCCGAAGAACACCCCCCAGCAAGATTCGACACAGGAAGTGTTGGGTTTCGTAGTAATTTCAAAAAATTTCCTACGCACACGCAAGATCATGTGATGCATAGCAACGAGGGGGAGAGTGTTATCTACGTACCCAACGCAGACCGACTGCGGAAGCGATGACACGACGTAGAGGAAGTAGTCATACGTCTTCACGATCCAACCGATCAAGCACCGAAACTACGGCACCTCCGAGTTCGAGCACACGTTCAGCTCGATGACGATCCCCGGACTCCGATCCAGCAAAGTGTCGGGGAAGAGTTCCGTCAGCACGACAGCGTGGTGACGATCTTGATGAACTACAGCAGCAGGGCTTCGCCTAAACTCCGCTACAGTATTATCGAGGTATATGGTGGCAGGGGGCACCGCACACGGCTAAGGAATAGATCACGTGGATCAACTTGTGTGTCTAGAGGTGTCCCCTGCCTCCGTATATAAAGGAGTAGAGGGGGGGAGGCTGGCCGGCCAAGGAGGAGGCGCTAGGAGAGTCCTACTCCCTCTGGGAGTAGGATTCCCCCCCCCCAATCCTAGTTGGAATAGGATTCGCGGAGGGGGAAAAGAGGAGGAGGGGGCCGGCCACCTCTCCTAGTCCTAATAGGACTAGGAGAAGGGGGGAGGCGCGCAGCCCATCTAGGGCAGCCCCTTCTCTTTTCCACTAAGGCCCATTATGGCCCATATAGCTCCCGGGGGGTTCCGGTAACCCTCCCGGTACTCCGGTAAAATCCCGATTTCACCCGGAACACTTCCGATGTCCAAACATAGGCTTCCAATATATCGATATTTACGTCTCGACCATTTCGAGACTCCTCGTCATGTCCGTGATCACATCCGGGATTCCGAACAACCTTCGGTACATCAAAATGCATAAACTCATAATATAACTGTCATCGTAACCTTAAGCGTGCGGACCCTACGGGTTCGAGAACAATGTAGACATGACCGAGACATGTCTCCGGTCAATAACCAATAGCGGGACCTGGATGCCCATATTGGCTCCTACATATTCTACGAAGATCTTTATCGGCCAGACCGCATAACAACATACGTTGTTCCCTTTGTCATCGGTATGTTACTTGCCCGAGATTCGATCGTCGGTATCCAATACCTAGTTCAATCTCGTTACCGGCAAGTCTCTTTACTCGTTCCGTAATACATCATCTCACAACTAACATATTAGTTGTAATGCTTGCAAGGCTTATGTGATGTGTATTACCGAGAGGGCCCAGAGATACCTCTCCGACAATCGGAGTGACAAATCCTAATCTCGAAATACGCCAACCCAACATCTACCTTTGGAGACACCTGTAATGCTCCTTTATAATCACCCAGTTACATTGTGACGTTTGGTAGCACCCAAAGTGTTCCTCCGGCAAACGGGAGTTGCATAATCTCATAGTCATAGGAACATGTATAAGTCATGAAGAAAGCAATAGCAACATACTAAACGATCGGGTGCTAAGCTAATGGAATGGGTCATGTCAATCAGATCATTCAACTAATGATGTGACCTCGTTAATCAAATAACAACTTATTGTTCATGGTCAGGAAACATAACCATCTTTGATTAACGAGCTAGTCTAGTAGAGGCATACTAGTGACACTTTGTTTGTATATGTATTCACACATGTATTATGTTTCCGGTTAATACAATTCTAGCATGAATAATAAACATTTATCATGATTATAAGGAAATAAATAATAACTTTATTATTGCCTCTAGGGCATATTTCCTTCAGTCTCCCACTTGCACTAGAGTCAATAATCTAGATTACACTGTAATGAATCTAACACCCATGGAGCTTTGGTGCTGATCATGTTTTGCTCGTGGAAGAGGCTTAGTCAACGGGTCTGCAACATTCAGATCCGTATGTATCTTGCAAATCTCTATGTCTCCCACCTGGACTAGATCCCGGATGGAGTTGAAGCATCTCTTGATGTGTTTGGTCCTTTTGTGAAATCTGGATTCCTTTGCCAAGGCAATTGCACCAGTATTGTCACAAAAGATTTTCATTGGACCTGATGCACTAGGTATGACACCTAGATCGGATATGAACTCCTTCATCCAGACTCCTTCGTTTGCTGCTTCTGAAGCAGCTATGTACTCCGCTTCACATGTAGATCCCGCTACGACGCTTTGTTTAGAACTGCACCAACTGACAGCTCCACCGTTTAATGTAAACACGTATCCGGTTTACGATTTAGAATCATCCGGATCAGTGTCAAAGCTTGCATCAACGTAACCTTTTACGGTGAGCTCTTTGTCACCTCCATATACGAGAAACATATCCTTAGTCCTTTTTAGGTATTTCAGGATGTTCTTGACCGCTGTCCAGTGATCCATTCCTGGATTACTTTGGTACCTGCCTGCTAAACTTATAGCAAGGCACACATCAGGTCTAGTACACAGCATTGCATACATGATAGATCCTATGGCTGATGCATAGGGAACATCTTTCATATTCTCTCTACCTTCTGCAGTGGTCGGGCATTGAGTCTTACTCAACTTCACACCTTGTAACACAGGCAAGAACCCTTTCTTTGCTTGATCCATTTTGAACTTCTTCAAAATTTTGTCAAGGTATGTGCTTTGTGAAAGTCCAATTAAGCGTCTTGATCTATCTCTATAGATCTTAATGCCTAATATGTAAGCAGCTTCACCGAGGTCTTTCATTGAAAAACTTTTATTCAAGTATCCCTTTATGCTATCCAGAAATTCTATATCATTTCCAATCAGTAATATGTCATCCACATATAATATCAGAAATGCTACAGAGCTCCCACTCACTTTCTTGTAAATACAGGCTTCTCCGAAAGTCTGTATAAAACCAAATGCTTTGATCACACTATCAAAACGTTTATTCCAACTCCGAGAGGCTTGCACCAGTCCATAAATGGATCGCTGGAGCTTGCACACTTTGTTAGCTCCCTTTGGATTGACAAAACCTTCCGGCTGCATCATATACAACTCTTCTTCCAGAAATCCATTCAGGAATGCAGTTTTGACATCCATCTGCCAAATTTCATAATCATAAAATGCGGCAATCGCTAACATGATTCGGACGGACTTAAGCATCACTACGGGTGAGAAGGTCTCATCGTAGTCAATCCCTTGAACTTGCCGAAAACCTTTTGCGACAAGTCGAGCTTTGTAGACAGTAACATTACCATCAGCGTCAGTCTTCTTCTTGAAGATCCATTTATTTTCAATTGCTTGCCGATCATCGGGCAAGTCAACCAAAGTCCATACTTTGTTTTCATACATGGATCCCATCTCAGATTTCATGGCTTCAAGCCACTTTGCGGAATCTGGGCTCACCATCGGTTCTTCATAGTTCGTAGGTTCATCATGATCTAGTATCATGACTTCCAGAACAGGATTACCGTACCACTCTGGTGCGGATCTTACTCTGCTTGATCTACGAGGTTCAGTAGTACCTTGATCTGAAGTTTCAGGATCATTATCATTGGCTTCCTCACTAACTGGTGTAGGTGTCACTGAAACAGTTTTCTGTGATGAACTACTTTCTAGTAAGGGAGCAGGTACAGTTACCTCGTCAAGTTCTACTTTCCTCCCACTCACTTCTTTTGAGAGAAACTCCTTCTCTAGAAAGGATCCATTCTTAGCAACGAATGTCTTGCCTTCGGATCTGTGATAGAAGGTGTACCCAACAGTTTCCTTTGGGTATCCTATGAAGACACATTTCTCCTATTTGGGTTCGAGCTTATCAGGTTGAAGCTTTTTCACATAAGCATCGCAGCCCCAAACTTTAAGAAACGACAACTTTGGTTTCTTGCCAAACCACAGTTCATAAGGCGTCGTCTCAACGGATTTTGATGGTGCCCTATTTAACGTGAATGCGGCCGTCTCTAGAGCATAACCCCAAAACGATAGCGGTAAATCAGTAAGAGACATCATAGATCGCACCATATCCAGTAAAGTACGATTACGATGTTCGGACACACCATTACGCTGTGGTGTTCCAGGTGGCGTGAGTTGCGAAACTATTCCACAATTTTTCAAATGTACACCAAACTCGTAACTCAAATATTCTCCTCCACGATCAGATCGTAGAAACTTTATTTTCTTGTTACGATGATTTTCAACTTCACTCTGAAATTCTTTGAACTTCTCAAATGTTTCAGACTTATGTTTCATTAAGTAGATATACCCATATCTGCTTAAATCATCTGTGAAGGTGAGAAAATAATGATATCCGCCACGAGCCTCAATATTCATCGGACCACATACATCGGTATGTATGATTTCCAACAAATCTGTTGCTCTCTCCATAGTACCGGAGAACGGTGTTTTAGTCATCTTGCCCATGAGGCACGGTTCGCAAGTACCAAGTGATTCATAATCAAGTGGTTCAAAAAGTCCATCAGTATGGAGTTTCTTCATGCGCTTTATACCGATATGACCTAAACGACAGTGCCACAAATAAGTTGCACTTTCATTATCAACTCTGCATCTTTTGGCTTCAACATTATGAATATGTGTATTACTACTATCGAGATTCAATAAGAATAGACCACTCTTCAAGGGTGCATGACCATAAAAGATATTACTCATATAAATAGAACAACCATTATTCTCTGATTTAAATGAATAACCGTCTCGCATTAAACAAGATCCAGATATGATGTTCATGCTCAACGCTGGCACCAAATAACAATTATTTAGGTATAATATTAATCCCGAAGGTAGATGTAGAGGTAGCGTGCCGACCGCGATCACATCGACTTTGGAACCGTTTCCCACGCGCATCGTCACCTCGTCCTTTGCCAGTGCCCGCTTATTCCGTAGTCCCTGTTTCGAGTTGCAAATATTAGCAACAGAACCAGTATCAAATACCCAGGTGCTACTGCGAGCTCTAGTAAGGTACACATCAATAACATGTATATCACATATACCTTTGTTCACCTTGCCATCCTTCTTATCCGCCAAATACTTGGGGCAGTTCCGCTTCCAGTGACCAGTCTGCTTGCAGTAGAAGCACTCAGTTTCAGGCTTAGGTCCAGACTTGGGTTTCTTCTCTTGAGCAGCAACTTGTTTGCCGTTCTTCTTGAAGTTCCCCTTCTTCTTCCCTTTGCCCTTTTTCTTGAAACTAGTGGTTTTGTTAACCATCAACACTTGATGCTCCTTTTTGATTTCTACCTCCGCAGCTTTCAGCATTGCGAAGAGCTCGGGAATAGTCTTGTTCATCCCTTGCATATTATAGTTCATCACGAAGCTCTTGTAGCTTGGTGGCAGTGATTGGAGAATTCTGTCAATGACGCAATCATCCGGAAGATTAACTCCCAATTGAATCAAGTGATTATTATACCCAGACATTTTGAGTATATGCTCACTAACAGAACTGTTCTCCTCCATCTTGCAGCTATAGAACTTATTGGAGACTTCATATCTCTCAATTCGGGCATTTGCTTGAAATATTAACTTCAACTCCTGGAACATCTCATATGCTCCATGACGTTCAAAACGTCGTTGAAGTCCCGATTCTAAGCCGTAAAGCATGGCACACTGAACTATCGAGTAGTCATCAGCTTTGCTCTGCCAGACGTTCATAACATCTGGTGTTGCTCCAGCAGCAGGCCTGGCACCCAGCGGTGCTTCCAGGACGTAATTCTTCTGTGCAGCAATGAGGATAATCCTCAAGTTACGGACCCAGTCCGTGTAATTGCTACCATCATCTGTCAACTTTGCTTTCTCAAGGAACGCATTAAAATTCAACGGAACAACAGCACGAGCCATCTATCTACAATCAACATAAACAAGCAAGATACTATCAGGTACTAAGTTCATGATAAATTTAAGTTCAATTAATCATATTAATTAAGAACTCCCACTTAGATAGACATCCCTCTAATCTTCTAAGTGATTACGTGATCCAAATCAACTAAACCATAACCGATCATCACGTGAGATGGAGTAGCTTTCAATGGTGAACATCGTTTATGTTGATCATATCTACTATATGATTCACGCTCGACCTTTCGGTCTCCGTGTTCCGAGGCCATATCTGCATATGCTAGGCTCGTCAAGTTTAACCTGAGTATTCTGCGTGTGCAAAACTGGCTTGCACCCGTTGTAGATGGACGTAGAGCTTATCACACCCGATCATCACGTGGTGTCTGGGCACGACGAACTTTGGCAACGGTGCATACTCAGGGAGAACACTTCTTGATAATTTAGTGAGAGATCATCTTATAATGTTACCGTCAATCAAAGCAAGATAAGATGCATAAAAAGATAAACATCACATGCAATCAATATAAGTGATATGATATGGCCATCATCATCTTGTGCTTGTGATCTCCATCTCCGAAGCACCGTCATGATCACCATCGTCACCGGCGTGACACCTTGATCTCCATCGTAGCATCGTTGTCGTCTCGCCAATCTTATGCTTCCACGACTATCACTACCGTTTAGTAGTAAAGCATTACATCGTGATTTGCATTGCATACAATAAAGCGACAACCATATGGCTCCTGCCAGTTGCCGATAACTCGGTTACAAAACATGATCATCTCATACAATAAAATTCAGCATCATGCCTTGACCATATCACATCACAACATGCCCTGCAAAAACAAGTTAGACGTCCTCTACTTTGTTGTTGCAAGTTTTACGTGGCTGCTACGGGCTTTAAGCAAGAACCAATCTCACCTACGCATCAAAACCACAACGATAGTTTGTCAAATAGACTCCGTTTTGACCTTCACAAGGACCGGGCGTAGCCATACTTGGTTCAACTAAAGTTGGGGAGACAGTCGCCCGCAAGCCATCTCTGTGCAAAGCACGTCGAGGGAACCGGTCTCGCATAAGCGTACGCGTAAGGTTGGTCCGGGTCGTCTCGTCCAACAATACCGCCGAACCAAAGTATGACATGCTGGTAGGCAGTATGACTTGTATCGTCCACAACTCACTTGTGTTCTACTCGTGCATATAACATCAACATAAATAACCTAGGCTCGGATGCCACTGTTGGGTTTCGTAGTAATTTCAAAAATTTTCCTACGCACACGCAAGATCATGTGATGCATAGCAACGAGGGGGAGAGTGTTATCTACGTACCCAACGCAGACCGACTGCGGAAGCGATGACACGACGTAGAGGAAGTAGTCGTACGTCTTCACGATCCAACCGATCAAGCACCGAAAGTACGACACCTCCGAGTTCGAGCACACGTTCAGCTCGATGACGATCCCCGGACTCCGATCCAGCAAAGTGTCGGGGAAGAGTTCCGTCAGCACGATGGCGTGGTGACGATCTTGATGAACTACAGCAGCAGGGCTTCGCCTAAACTCCGCTACAGTATTATCGAGGTATATGGTGGCAGGGGGCACCGCACACGGCTAAGGAATAGATCACGTGGATCAACTTGTGTGTCTAGAGGTGTCCCCTGCCTCCGTATATAAAGGAGTAGAGGGGGGGAGGCTGGCCGGCCAAGGAGGAGGCGCCAGGAGAGTCCTACTCCCTCTGGGAGTAGGATTCCCCCCCCCCCCCAATCCTAGTTGGAATAGGATTCGCGGAGGGGGAAAAGAGGAGGAGGGGGCCGGCCACCTCTCCTAGTCCTAATAGGACTAGGAGAAGGGGGGAGGCGCGCAGCCCATCTAGGGCAGCCCCTTCTCTTTTCCACTAAGGCCCACTATGGCCCATATAGCTCCCGGGGGGTTCCGGTAACCCTCCCGGTACTCCGGTAAAATCCCGATTTCACCCGGAACACTTCCGATGTCCAAACATATGCTTCCAATATATCAATCTTTACGTCTCGACCATTTCGAGACTCCTCGTCATGTCCGTGATCACATCCGGGACTCCGAACAACCTTCGGTACATCAAAATGCATAAACTCATAATATAACTGTCATCGTAACCTTAAGCGTGCGGACCCTACGGGTTCGAGAACAATGTAGACATGACCGAGACATGTCTCCGGTCAATAACCAATAGTGGGACCTGGATGCCCATATTGGCTCCTACATATTCTACGAAGATCTTTATCGGTCAGACCGCATAACAACATACGTTGTTCCCTTTGTCATCGGTATGTTACTTGCCCGAGATTCGATCGTCGGTATCCAATACCTAGTTCAATCTCGTTATCGGCAAGTCTCTTTACTCGTTCCGTAATACATCATCTCACAACTAACATATTAGTTGTAATGCTTGCAAGGCTTATGTGATGTGTATTACCGAGAGGGCCCAGAGATACCTCTCCGACAATCGGAGTGACAAATCCTAATCTCGAAATACGCCAACCCAACATCTACCTTTGGAGACACCTGTAATGCTCCTTTATAATCACCCAGTTACGTTGTGATGTTTGGTAGCACCCAAAGTGTTCCTCCGGCAAAAGGGAGTTGCATAATCTCATAGTCATAGGAACATGTATAAGTCATGAAGAAAGCAATAGCAACATACTAAACGATCGGGTGCTAAGCTAATGGAATGGGTCATGTCAATCAGATCATTCAACTGATGATGTGACCTCGTTAATCAAATAACAACTTATTGTTCATGGTCAGGAAACATAACCATCTTTGATTAACGAGCTAGTCTAGTAGAGGCATACTAGTGACACTTTGTTTGCATATGTATTCACACAAGTATTATGTTTCCGGTTAATACAATTCTAGCATGAATAATAAACATTTATCATGATTATAAGGAAATAAATAATAACTTTATTATTGCCTCTAGGGCATATTTCCTTCAGGAAGATGGCGAAACCAGCCCTCATGAGAGAGCGGCAGACAAAGAGGTTGAGGATGATCATTATATGCCTGCCTCCGAAGACGAGGTGAGCCTCGACGACGACGAATTCGTCGTGCCATCAAATCCTGCTGAACAAGAGCATTTTAAACGCAGGCTTATAGCCACGGCAAGCAGCCTCAAGAAAAAGCAGCAACAGCTTAGAGCTGATCAAGATTTGCTAGCTGACAGATGGACTGAAGTCCTTGCGGCCGAAGAGTATGAACTCGAATGCCCCTCCAAGAGTTACCCAAAGCACAGGCCGCTACCCCGATCAGAGGAGGAAGCACCTACATCACCAGCACACGACATGGCCGACCGGCCACCTCGCGGCCGCGACAGAGAGGCCTCTCGGCCTTCCACCCAAGCCATGCCCCGGCGCCGTTCAACTAAGGCACGAGAAAATGCGCCAGACCTGCGAGACATACTGGAGGACAAGGCAAGGCAAACAAGATCGATCTACGGATCGCGCAGGCGCCCCACGGCATGTGACGGTGATCTTCATTCCGGATACAATAAATCCGGCTGGGCCGAACACAACAGACATAGCTCCTTCGAGCTGCGTCGTGATATAGCCCAGTATAGAGGCGCCACACACCCACTATGCTTCACAGATGAAGTAATGGATCATAAAATCCCCGAGGGTTTCAAACCCGTAAACATCGAATCATATGATGGCACAACAGATCCTGCGTTATGGATCGAGGATTATCTCCTTCATATCCACATGGCCCGCGTCGATGATCTACACGCCATCAAATACCTCCCGCTCAAACTTAAGGGACCGGCCCGGCATTGGCTTAACAGCTTGCCAGCAGACTCAATCGGTTCTTGGGAGGACCTGGAAGCCGCATTCCTCGACAACTTCCAGGGCACTTATGTGCGACCACCGGATGCCGATGATTTAAGCCACATAATTCAGCAGCCAGAGGAATCGGCCAGGCAATTCTGGACATGGTTCCTAACAAAGAAAAACCAGATAGTCGACTGTTCGGATGCAGAGGCCCTAGCAGCCTTCAAGCATAATATCCGCGACGAGTGGCTTGCCCGGCACCTGGGACAGGAAAAGCCAAAATCCATGGCAGCCCTCATGACACTCATGACCCGCTTTTGCGCGGGAGAAGACAGCTGGCTAGCTCGCAGTAACAACTTAGCGAAGAACCCTGGTAATTTGGATACCAAGGACAAAAGTGACAGGACACGTCGGAACAAGCAAAAGCGCCGCGTTAGCAGCGACAGCAACGAGGACACGACAGTTAATGCCGGATTCAGAGGCTACAAATCCGGTCAGCGGAAAAAGCCATTCAAAAAGAATACTCAGGGCCCGTCTAGTTTGGACCGAATACTCGACCGCTTGTGCCAGATACATGGCACCCCCGAAAAGCCAGCCAATCACACCAACAGGGATTGTTGGGTGTTCAAGCAGGCAGGCAAGCTAAGAGCCGAAAATAAAGACAAGGGGCTGTATAGCGATGACGACGAGGAGCCCAGGCCGCCGAACAACAGTGGACAGAAGGGTTTTCCCCCACAAGTGCGGACGGTGAACATGATATACGCAACCCACATTCCCAAGAGGGAGCGGAAGCGTGCGCTACGGGACGTATACGCGATGGAGCCAGTCGCCCCAAAGTTCAACCCATGGTCCTCCTGCCCGATCACTTTCGATCGAAGGGACCACCCCACTAGCATCCATCACGGCGGCTTCGCCGCATTGGTTCTCGACCCAATTATCGACGGATTTCATCTCACAAGAGTCCTCATGGACGGCGGAAGCAACCTGAACCTGCTTTACCAGGATACAGTGCGGAAAATGGGCATAGATCCCTCGAGGATTAAGCCCACAAAAACGACCTTTAAAGGCGTTATACCAGGTGTAGAGGCCAACTGTACAGGCTCAGTAACACTTGAAGTGGTCTTCGGATCTCCGGACAATTTCCGAAGCGAAGAGTTAATCTTCGATATAGTCCCGTTTCACAGTGGCTATCACGCCCTGCTCGGGCGAACCACATTTGCAAAGTTCAATGCGGTGCCGCACTACGCATATCTCAAGCTCAAGATGCCAGGCCCTCGAGGAGTAATTACGGTCAATGGAAACACCGAGCGCTCCCTCCGAACGGAGGAGCACACGGCGGCCCTTGCAGCGGAAGTACAAAGCAGCCTTTTTAGGCAATTCTCCAGTCCGGCCGTAAAAAAGCCGAACACTGTCAAGCGCGTCCGGAGTAACCTACAACAAGACTGCCTGGCACGTTCTGAGCAGGCGTAGCAATGCGGCCCCAACCCCAGCCCTTGCGACATAGCGAAACCAGTGCTTCGCGTACATAACTACGCTCTTGAAATACCATGGGCGCAGGGGAAGGGGCACAATCATGGCGAGCCCAAAACACGGCTTAAACCGCACCAGGGGCTGCCGGAATCTTTTTTAATTTTTTCTTACTTTCAGGACTCCATACATCGGACGACCTGTTCGGCAATTCAACTGCCGCACAAACGATGCAAGATCCAGGAAAGCAGACAAGCCATGCCGCATTATGGAACTCCCAGGTGGTCTTTGTTACGAGCAGTATACCTGTTTTGAATACAATTCCGCGGCCTGCCCCTAGCCAGGACATATTAAATAGTCCAATCTCTTTTACTTATCGCACTATTTGTATCGTTCTGCTTTGATAGCATCCTTTCTATAAACAATGCATAGCTTTTTGTCTATTCTCTGCATTACTCTCTTTTATATATGTTTATTAATGACATGTTGCACCCGTACACTATGGTACGGCAAAATACGCCAGGGGCTTCAGTACCCATCAATATGGCGTGAGAAGTCCGTACACTTTCACAAGTGCGGCACCCCGAACTTATAGCACTATATGCGTCGGCTCCGAATCATGATTTGGGTCAATAGTTGGGTTTGCCCGGCTCCTATGTTTTGGTGCCTTACGTTCCGCTATATCGGCTAAGGTAGCACTAGGAGAACCACTGCGATTGTGCCCCAGTTGAGCTGGGTTGAGCACCTCAGTGGAGAAAGCTAAAACTGACTGTCATGATGAGGCGAGAGACCGGTCGCTATTCGAGAGGTTTTTCGAGTCCCTAAAGACTTATGCCGCTTCGAGCGAGGAGCTGGCTTTGTCCGGCCAAGGCGTGGATAGCGCCCCGAACTCGGTCTTCCGAACTAGGGGCTTCGCCGAAATTTAAAATTATAGAGTTCTATGGCTAAGTGAGAGTGTTCAAGCATTATAGTCCGATTGCCTGGTTCGTTGTGCTGAGCGCCTCCCTCGAAGGACCCAAATATGGGAAAAAGAGCGCTCAGGTTTATCCCGAACACCCCAGCACTAGTGGCATGGGGGCAGAAGCCGACGACTAGCCATCTCTCAATTTTTGATAAACGGATGCACAGAAAGTAATATTTTAAATTCAACAAGCATTGCTTAGCGCATATGAACATGTTTTCAGCGCACAGGATAAAACGAGCACTACTAGGAAAAGGGCTATAGATAGGATTGATACTAATAGCGCACCATGGAAGCAGTGCGCCACTACTATATACTAATGGCGCACCGGTTGGTGATGCGCCATTAGTGTTGAAGACACTAATGGCGCACCAGAAACAGGGTGCGCCACTAGTATTAATTTTTTTTCCATTTTTCCATACATACTAATGGCGCATCAGGTCGAAGTGCGCCATTACTAGTTCTAAGTAGTAATGGCGCACCAAGTAGACAGTGCGCCATTACTCTAATTTTTTTTTGCAAAACTACTAATGGCGCATCGTTTCACAGTGCGCCATTACTAGTTTAAACTAGTAATGGCGCACTATTACCCGGTGCGCCATTAGTATATATATATATATTTACTTTTTTTGCAAAACTACTAATGGCGCACCACCTGCAGGTGCGCCATTAGTAACCAGGGTTACTAATGGCGCATTTGCTGGTGGTGCGCCATTAGTAACCTGGGATCCCAACAAGATATTTTGGACAGCCCCACACCTACCCACTCACTTTCCCCACCTCATTCCCTCCACCTCCTTCTCCAAGCTTTCGGCCATCTCCTCCTCCTCACCTCATTTCCACCATAGATTCATCAAAATTAAGTGGTGAAATTACCTTTTTTTGATAGGTAAGTAAGGGGAGAGCTATCTTCATGATGTAGATCTACTTTTTTTTCTCCCTAGCTCGCTCCAACAACGTGCACATGCACTTTTTGTGGCCTAGCTAGATCTATGTATGTTTGTGGTGTTGCATGTGTTTGTGGTGTTGCATATATGTTTGTGTTTGAAGGTACCGGTATTTGAAATGCGATAGTTGCCAATATTTTGCTGGAATGTTTTGATTCATTTCCGTTTCGGCGAGAATTTTGGCACTATGCATTCTTTTTGGTCCTATTTTTAGGGAAGGTCATGCCAAATTTTTTCTTGGTTCTAAAATATCGTTTTGCTCTACCCCGCAGGCGACCATGGTCCGCACGATGACTGAAGGCATCATGAATAGGTTTTGAGCTCCGCGAAGGCCGAGATGCTTCAAAAGAACGAGACGGAGATAAGATGTCCGTGTCGAAGATGCAAGCTGAAGAGCCTTATTGCGGACCCGGATTCCGGGCAGGTGCGGGACCACCTGCTCTTGCGTGGTTTCATGGATGGCTATCGGTGGCAAGGTGATGAAGATGACTATGAAGTCATCCATGGGGGCCGGGCAAGAAATGAGGAAGGGCAACAAGACAAGTACCACCGCGGCGAGGGCGGGCGAGAAGACGAAGAATCTCCAGGACATGATCACGACGGTGATGCTGTACACAGTAATCATGTAGAAGATGTCGTACATGATGATGAGGAAGATCAAGACGAAGGTCATGATCATGAAGATGAAGATGCCGGAGCAGACGACGATGGGGGCTGGGTGCTGGACCCTCATATTCAAGAGCTGCTTCTCAAGCAGACGGATAACGCAAGAGCTGCCGCCCGAGAGAAAGCCAAGCTGGATCAACTGGAGATAGACGTGGTTACTCCATTGTATGAAGGATGCAGGCCCGAGGATACCCGCCTAAAAGTAACGCTCATGGCTCTGGAGATGAAGGTAAAACACAAAATGATCGACGCATGCTTCGATGAGAACATGTCATTCTGGCACGAACGTCTTCCCAAGGGGAACAAGTGCCCGACCAGTTTCGAGGAGGCGAAGAAAATCGTGTGTCCTCTGGATTTACCGCACGTGAAATACCATGTGTGCATGAACAATTGTATCATTTATCGGGACAAGCACGCGGAGTCTACCATATGTCCAGTGTGCGGCGTCACTCGATACAAGAAGAGGAAGAAAGCTCCTTGAAAATCGGTGTGGTACTTTCCGATCACTCCTCGTCTGCAGCGGTATTTTGTGGACCCTAAGCTAGCAAAGCTCCTGCGTTGGCACGCGGATAGGGAGGAGAAGAAGCAGGAAGATAATGGAAATGATCCGGAGATAAATAAAAAAGACAAGATGCTGAGTCACCCTAAGGATGCGAGCTAGTGGCAAGAGTTGAACTTCGAATACCCAGAATTTGGGAAGGATCCAAGGAACATCGTGCTGGGCGCAAGCACCGATGGAGTCAATCCGTTTGGCAGCCAGAGAAGCACACATAGCACCTGGCCTGTGTTTGTGTGGATGTACAACCTCCCCCTTGGTTGTGCATGAAGAGGAAGTACATTCACATGAGTATGCTAATTGAAGGGCCGAAACAACCAGGGAACGACATCAATCTGTATCTAGGGCTGCTGAAGGAGGAGCTAGACACGCTATGGAAAACGCCAGCCAATACGTGGGACGCCGCAGAGAAAGAATATTTCCCTATGAGAGCCGCACTGCTCACGATGGTGCACGACTATCTCGGTTACGGATATCTCGCGGGGCAGGTAGTCCACGGATTTTCTGGATGCGTAAGGTGCATGGATGACACAACGTATCGCCAGCTAGATAGAGATCCTGGGTCTTCGAAAACCGTGTTCATGGGACATCGAAGGTGGCTTCGCGACGATGACCCGTGGAGGAAACGCAAGGATCTGTTCGATGGTGAAACCGAACCCCGAAAACGCCCGTGTACGAGGAGCGGCAAGGAAATAGACGAGCTGTTGAAAAATTGGAAAGACTGTCCACTGCCGGGAAAGAAGCAAAAGGCGCCAGAGCCGGGAAAGAAGCGAAAGGCGCCAGAGCCGCTGCTGAAGGTATGGAAAACGAGGTCTGTTTTCTGGGACTTGCCGTACTGGAAGATCCACCGTGTGCCTCACAGCCTTGATGTCATGCATACCACGAAGAACGTGTGCGAGAGTCTGCTTGGTACCCTGCTCAACATGCCAGAGAGGACCAAAGATGGGCCGAAAGCAAGGGCAGACTTGAAATCAATGGGCATCAGGCAGGAGCTTCACGCTAATGATGATGATGATGATGATGATGAGGCGAAGCAGGACACAGAAAGTCGTCGCAAAGGCAAAAAGGCCAAGAAGACCGGAAATGACTACCCTCCCGCGTGCTTCACTCTAAGTCAGGAGGAGATCGAGCAGTTTTTCACCTGCCTCCTAGGAGTAAAACTTCCTTATGGTTACGCGGGGAAGATAAGCAGATACCTAGACCCAGCGAAGCAGAAGTTCAGCGGGATGAAGTATCACGACTGTCACGTGCTGATGACGCAGATACTTCCAGTTGCAATCCGTGGGATCATGGACGCGCACGTCTGTGAAACGCTATTTGGCCTATGCTACTTTTTCGACGTCATCTCTCGGAAGTCGATTGGCATGAGGCAACTCAGAAGGCTATAGGAAGAGATCGTGGTGATACTATGCGAGCTTGAGATGTACTTCCCGCCCGCATTCTTCGACGTTATGGTGCATCTGCTGGTCCATATCGTGGAGGATATCATCCAACTCGGGCTGACGTTCCTGCACAGCATGATGCCGTTTGAAATGATGAATGGTGTCATCAAAGGATACGTTTGCAACATGTCACGTCCAGAGGGAAGTATAGCCAGGGGCTTTCTGACCGAAGAGTGCATCTCCTACTGCACGAATTATCTAGGGATCGAGAACCCTGTTGGTCTAGCCGTCAACAGGCACCTCGGCAGGCTCGCTGGATGGGGTCACCGTGAGGGTCGCCACGAAATGCATGTCGACTTCGAGGGTCGACTTGCCGACTTTGAAAGAGCAAACCTAGTCGCGCTACAACACATAGACGTGGTCGATCCTTGGGTGGTAGAGCACAAAACCTTTATTGAGAAGACGTACAATGACCGAGGTCAACAGAGGACGGACGGAGATATACTCAAAGAGCACAACTCATGTTTCACGCGTTGGTTCAAGCAGAAGCTTCTGTCGTACCCTTTACATGAAGATTCTTCCGTGGAAGAACAACTCATATTCGCCTTGTCACAGGGCGCCGGGCACAACCTGATGACCTATGAGGCGTACGATATCAACGGCTACACATTCTACACCGAGGACAAGGACATGAAGAGCGATGGTTATCAGAACTCCGGGGTAACGATGGAATCCTACACCGGTAACGACAAGGACAGATACTACGGAAGGATCGAGGAGATCTGGGAGCTGAGCTACGCTGGAGAGAAGGTCCCGATGTTCCGTGTCAGATGGGCCAAGAGCGTCCTAAAAGAAGACCGGTATTTCACCACCATGGTTATACCCGAAGCCAAATCCAAGACCGCGGGCGCAAACATCACCGCGAAAAATGAGCCATGGGTACTGGCTTCCCAAGTGGACCAATGCTTCTTCATTACCGACCCGTCAAAGCCCAGTCGTGTTGTCGTGAGGAGAGGCAAAAGGAAGATCATCGGAATGGATGGAATAGCCAATGAGTAAGACTTCGACAAGTACGGCGACCCAAAGATCGAACATGACGACGACGATGAAGTAGCAGCACACACCACAAGAAGAAGCAGGACCACCCTACCTAAAGGACGTCCGTTCCACAGAAGAACTCCATTTGCAAAAAAGAAGGGCAAGAAGATTGTGAACAGATAGCTAGCTAAGATCGATTGTATTTAAATCGTAGTCTTCATTTCTCGATTGTATTTCATGGGCACTTTTTGATATCATGAATATTTTTAAATTTCATGGGCACTTTTTGAATTCATGAGGACACTTGATCTCGATCCCCCTCCATCTCGATCTCGATTCCCCCTCCATCTCGATCTCGATCCCCCTCCATCTCGATCCCACCCGCACCCTCCCCCGCTAGCTCCACCGCCGCCGACGACCCACCGCAACCCTCCCCCGCTCCACCGCCGCCGCCGATGATATTTTCAAGTAACAAATTTGAACATATTTTTTAAAAAATTATTACTGTTTTTATAAAAAATATTACTGTTATGATTTAAACAAGTTTGAACATATTTAAACACAAATAAATATCAAAAACAGCATTTAAAATGCATAAAAAAATATTGGGGAGCCTGGGAATCGAACCCAGGACCTCCTGGTGTGTGCTGCGTGCTGACCAGTCGGGCTAGTGGGTGGGTTCTATTGTAGATAGGGTTAGGCTGTAGATATGGTTAGTGGGCTAGATTAAAACAAAATTCTAATGGCGCACCGAGGAAAGGTGCGCCATTAGAATAGTCATACTTATGGTGCACGGCTGGGTGGTGCACCATTAGAACCCTCCCCCTAGCTATCCTCCCTCTCCCTCGCCAGATCCCCTTCGACCCTCTCTCCCTCGCCACCAGATCCACCCGCGCGCTGCCCCGACCCACGACGCCGCCGCCCCGACCCTCACCGGACTCCACCCCCACCGCCCCCGCGCCCCCGCGCCCCCACCCCCGCCACCCCGACCCTCGCCGGACTCCTCCTCGCCGTCTGCGCCTTCTTCCACCTCCGGCCACCGCGGCCTCACCGTCTGTGGAGGTATCTGCTCGACGGACGCGCTCCTCGACGGCGGCGCAAGCCTCCCCGCGCGGCTACTGCTCATCGACGACGGTTAGTCTCTGTCCCTCCCTCTCTCTCTCCCCCGCTCATCCCCATGCCCCCACGGGGCGGCGACCTAGGGTTAGGAGCAGGAGGTCACCGCCGCCGCCCCGTCGTGCCGCTGCTGCTGCTTCTTGCGGCCGCCTTTCCCGCGCGCTCGTGCGCGGACGCTGGGCCCCACATGCTCGTCCGTTGCCGCCGCCGCCGTCACGCGGCTGCTGCTTCTTGTTGTCAGTTTGTTGCCATACCTTCAATTCCTGCCATGCTTATCTTCAATTAACCATAGGGTTCCTAAGGTTTCTCAGATAGAGATATAAGTAATGGCCATTATTGATAGATGCGTGCAAATCACATGTTGTTAAGATTTCCATACATGTAGCTACCATTTGGTCATACAAATTGGTGCTCCTGCATATTGTTTTTGGTCCTTATAAATTGTTCAGTAGTGTTCCTGGAGGATGACTAAGGAATTAGTGCTCTGTTATGATTTCTTGATAGAATTGTCGAACTACTGTCCTATGTATTAGTACTGATTATTTGGGTCCTTATCCTTGCTTCAAAGGATGCTGGTAGGTAAATCGGTGGCCTTATTAACCATGCTATGCCATTGTTAGCTGTATTAGTACTGATTATTTGGTTAGCTGTAGTAGGAGAGTGCCTGCTGATTAGTGTTTATTTGCTTTTTTGGCGCTTAATTGGTTATTTGTCTGAAGTAGTGTTAGTTCTGATCATGATTGTTGTGCTTATGGCTTTAGAAAATGATAAACTGTTTGAATCTGATAGGCAGGTGTCCTTTTAGATTTTGTTGGTAAATCTGTTTTATTCAATGGTTATTGACAGTAGATTATCATTCCTATTTTAGGAAGGTCTATTCCTGCAATATCATTGTTACCTTTTATTTGGACTACTACTGCTAGGACTTGCTCCAGATTTTAGGATTTCTTTTCTTTTAGGATTTATTTTCTTCTAGGACTAGGTTTTTATTATTTTTCTGTTGTGATTGTTTTTTGAGCTCTTTCTTTTTCATTTCCTACTATCCTTATCCTAATTATCTTAAATTGTTATGACGTGTGTAACAGGATTAGATCTTGGATTTGCTAGTGGACTTTGGGAGTTTCTTAGCCAGCTTGGTGACTCCATATTTTTCACTATTTCAGCAAGTCTTTTGTAAGCATTAAACTTTCAGCACTACATTTCTATCTTATGTGTACATCTGTTTGCTTCCAATTGCTATATATGTATTGTTGTTACTAAAAATGATGAAGCTCCTGTCAATTGCTATACATATATATGTGTATGATGATCCTCCTTTCCTGCAGTAGTATAACTAGGATATAAAGCACATTGAACTAACAATCTTGTATGGTGCCTAAACTACAATGATTCAGGAACATCAGATGACTCGAGGGTTGCAGTACATGGAATGCATTTGCAAATGCAGCCAAAACCTGATATATACCAAAAAAGATTGTTATATTCCTCCCTGGTACAATAAATAATAAACTAAAATAGTTCCTGGTACAAAAAGAATAAACTATACATAGTTAATTTCTTCTCTTCAGCATCTTTCTGAATGACCCTAATTGTCACTGACAATATCTGGACAGATTGAAAACAATTTAACTTCAGTACTTCAAGTAATTTGCATGAAAGATTTTTGAAGTCCAACTTCTGAATCCAGAATTTGATTAGTTCCATAAATTTGTATGACCATAGATTTAGAAAATTTTCAGAGATTTGTATGACCAAAGATACAGTTCAGATTTGATTAGTTCCATAAATTTGTATGACCAAATATATATTTCAGATTTGTATAGTTTCAGAGATTTGTATGACCAAAGATACAGTTCATATTTGAATTGTTTCAGAAATTGGTATGACCAAAGATGCTATTGTATATAAATGGGCTGCTGTAGAACTGTTCTTCATCTTTACAGTGCTGTTGTATAGAAATATGCTGAATTTTCTGCTCTGATTGTTGCTCAAAGAAATTTAGCAAAAAAATGGGGTCCTGGGAGACGCCGCTGCTGCTTGAGGCCCTTGAGAGGCCCTTCGTGTCGTGATGATTTTGCAGGTACCCCGAGAGGCCCTTGAGTTTGCTGGAATGTCGATTAACTTCCGTTCCGGCAAATTCGGGTACTCCATATGTCCTATTTTTAGCAAAGGTCATGCTGAAATTTTCCGTGAATTTTAGCATGACTTTGCTAAAAATCGGACATATGAGGTACTTGCTACTAATGCATGGGCCGGGGTATCTTAGTACTTAATTAAGTAGGATCAACTGCCCCTTTATTCTTGCTGTATTAAACCATAGGTGGCAATAGAGCCAAGTGATTAGTGCCAAGTGATTAGGCCCAACCTAGGGTGCCTCGGCATCAATAAACCCTAAATTATGAAAACTTAACTTGGCTGCCCCGGATGCCTCGGTGTCGATGAGAACCTAAATGAAGTACGCTTAGGCTTTTAGGGTGCCTCGGCGTCGACAAACCCTAAATGATGAAAGCTTAGGCTTTTAGGGTGCCTCGGTGTCGACAAACCCTAAATGATGAGACCATGATCTTGTTCCCTGACAATAACCAACTTTTTGACCAAACTTTTTTCCTATTTAGAGCGAAACATGGCCCACAACGATGAGGCCGGTGGTTCGGGCGGCAAGCAATTCTGGGAGCTGTCCCAGGAGATGGAGGAACAACCTCACCGCTATGAGGATGCCGCGGAAGACACCGATCCTGATTACACAACCCCTAGTGGCGTCGGGGATGACATCACTGATGGTGCCGCTGAGGATGCCACCACTGATGATGGCGGCGCCCGAATGTGCTCCGCACCGTCAAGGAGGAATTCACTCAAGTGGACTCCGACGGGAATCCAACGGAGCCCAAACATATAGTCAAGGGGTACTCGGTTCAGCTCGGGTGCATTCTTCGGAGCACCGTCTCGATCAACACCGAGAACCTTAGGCATAAGGACCGAGGGAATTTGCGCAACCTCCTCTTCATGAAGCTGCACGAACGATACAAGTTCCCCGCCGAATTTGAAAACACGCGCCTCTCAGGGAATAAAGTGAACAGTGCCGCCCTCACGAAGATGAGCACGACCCTGTCTACTTGGAAAGGTGCGGTGAAGAGAATGATTGATAAAGGTGATAGTTATGAGAAGATCAAGGCAAAATATCCTTTGATGAGCGAAGATCAGTACAAGGAGTTCAAGATCAAGTGCGAGAGCAGTGCAACCTCCGAATCAAGTTAGTGGGGGAAAGAAATGCGGGAGTTGAACTTAGGGGAACACAAACTCGGTCCCGGCGGTTACAGAGTGGCGGAGCCTATATGGGACAAGGAGGATGCGGAGCGTGCTGAGCAAGGCCTACCGCCCCGCTTCGAGAAATACAGCGGTGACAAGCAGACCAGGAACTATGTCAGGGCCCGGTACAAGGAGGACCCGATAACAAAGGAGCTTACCACGGATCCGAAGACCAGGGCGCTTGAGCTTCTTCTGGTAAGGAATACACCCCCGCGTAATTAGCTCCATATGGTTGCACTCTAATTAATCCCCAATATTTCTAAATGGTTCACGTTCCTTTCGCAGGGCACTGAAAGCAGTAGCGCCGGGTCGTCTAAGAGCTCCCCTTTCGACACCCCTTTAAATAGGGCGTTGAACGTAATGAAAAACAAGGATAAGCTCACTAAGTCGACGTTAGCTGGTCGTGTGGCCGGCAAAGGCTTGTGCACAAAATGGGGGTCATACTATACCGCTGGTGTGCGGAAGGAGAAAAAGACCAGCTCGGAAAGCCAGACGCGCGAGGTTGAAGAACTCAAGGCACAAGTGGCGCGAATTCCGGAGCTTGTCCAAGAGCAAGTGCAACAACAACTTGGAACGACGCTCAACACCATGGTGCCTTCGTTGATTCATGGGCTGACGATGTGGATTGCGGGCGGCCAACAGGGGCCTCCCCCGGTTCCCAGCTTCACGGCCAGCAACTCGCACAGTGCGCAGGCGGCTCCATTGGTGTCTCCGGTGGCGGCGCCATTGGTGTCTCCGGTGGAGGCGGTATTCATGTCTCCGGCGCCGGCACGGGCATTGGAGCTTAATGCACCCGGGTGTACGCCGGCCGGCACCTCGCCAGCAAGCGCCCCCTCCGTCAGTTGCACGCCCGCCGTTGGCGGTGCCTCGACATTAGCCGAGCTCGACGGCATCACGGTAACTAAGCCTCTCGGCTGATGACTTCATCCCCTTGCCTTTGACTGGGCATCCCTGACGCCCTGTACATGTTTTCGCAGGGCACTGTCGACGTTCCTTGCACTCTTCTGCACTTCGTGGGTGCTGAGTTGGTCGATGTCGCCAAGGGCAGAATCGTTCAACCGGGCAACCCCATGTTCCACGGTAATCCGATGCCACCCACAATGTATAGGGTTGAAGTGGTTCGGGTGCTGCCAGGCTGCGACGAGCTGTTACCTCCGATTCGACCCGCTGGGGCCGACGAAGAAGATGAGATGACCCTCAGCACCTGCGTAAACTGGCCCTTGCTTTGGCCGAAGAGCCAGATTCGTTTGGGGGCGGGGGACACCACCCCACAGACAAGACCGCCAGTCGTGCCGGTGCCAAGCCATGGCAAGAACGCCGCAACGCTACCGGACCTACCAGACATCCCTATGGCACAGGATCTGGACGGCGACGACAACGACGACGGTACATTTACCAAAGTTGATAAGTACTTTGCCGAACATGGGTACGTCGACGAGTTCTGCGGGCCTCTTTCTCAAGAACCCAACCAAGACGACCGCGATCTAGCTGGTACGGCGGAGAAATCCAATTGCAACAGGCGTCGTCTGGCGTTCAGTTCTCAGGACACGCCTCCAGCTCCCGCCTTCACCGAGCCTCAGATAGCCGAGGTGCGAAATATTATCAGCCCCAACACGCTCAAGAAGGCGGTCTGTGAGCAGAACTCGGTCCCATTACAGGATATCAAGAAGAAGGGACGGAAACGGAAGACTAACAAGGGCGCCGGTGCGAGCCAGCCGACACCGAGTTCGATCCGTGCTCAGGACGGGCCACCTTCACCTAAGGATATCTCGAGGAGGGTGCATGTGGTGGGTAGGGCGATGCTACCGCCAAATATGCTGAATGCTACAACCGGTGCTATGCGGAGTCTGCACGACAATGTTCTTTCTTTGGAGAAGCGGTGTCTCAGAGAGAAGGATGTGGCATACCCGGTTTTCGTGGCCAAGGTGCCAGAGGGCAAGGGCTTTGTGGATGGCGACATCGGGGGTACGATCGTCCTGCGGTTTGATGACATCTTTGCTATGTTTAACCTTCATCCGCTGCACTACACCTTCGTTCGGCTGTTTTCGCTGAATATGGAGATGCGGATCATTAGAGACAAGACCCCGGACATCGTGATAGTCGACCCCTTCTACATGCGTGCCAAGCACTTGAGCAGCGCATTCTGGCAAACCCAGATAAGGATAACTTCCTTGTGGCTTACTTTCCCGAGTAAGTCATCCCTTAACTGCCCCGTAACATATGATTTCTTAGATTTTGATCGTTCTTTTTTTCTAACATTCCGTGTTCTGTGCAGTGACACACATTGCACACTCATCCTCTTAAGCCCGAAATATTCCATGGCCACGTATTTAGACCCGAACCGTAACTCCAAGATAGACTACACAAATGTCAAGAAAGTTCTTGATGATGTTCTCCCCGCCTACGCCAAATCTGGAGGCACCTTCACCAGGGTAGTTCGTAAGTACGGAAGCACATGTTCTCACACAATACGAAGTTCTGCTGCGTCAAGCAGCCGCCTGGCGGTCAGAAGGATGCCTACTACGCCCTCCATCACATGCGGGCGATCGTAAGGGACCATCATCAACTTCTGCTACCAGATAATCTCAAAGATTGGGCCGCGAGCTTGTCGGCAGTCCAGGATGCGGACCTCAGACAAGAATTCTTTCGCATCCAGTCGGAGTTTGCGGACATCATCCATCAAGATGTCCTTCATACCTCGGGGCAGTTCTTCCTCAGATATCAACCGTCCAACAGTGAGATAGATGAAATGCTACAAATGTAGGGTGACAACGA
The DNA here is from genome assembly GCF_056163025.1 of Triticum urartu. Lineage (NCBI taxonomy): Eukaryota > Viridiplantae > Streptophyta > Magnoliopsida > Poales > Poaceae > Triticum > Triticum urartu. The sequence goes on from NC_141876.1 coordinate 594,671,744, forward strand.
CCGCGATTTCATGACCATCACGACAGACGGCGGCTTCATCCATGTTCTTGTCCGATGAGTCGAGTCGAAAGTAGTGATGTGTAGTTCTGAAATATTGATTGGCTCATGTTGTAATTATACTTCAATGAATTCGTATGTCTCTTTGGTTTGGACAGTCATTCAACTTAGATGTAATCGATGCTATTTATTAGTAGGACCATGAATCGTGCTATTAATGTCTTGCTTTTCTCTTCCGATCCTTTTGTTGCATACTTACATATTGCTTATGTATTGTCTGTTGTTTGGCTTGTGCATAGAGATGCCGTCGTATGTTGTGTACAAGGGTAAGGTTCCCGGAGTCTATGGCGACTGGGAGGAGTGTCGGAGACAGGTTCACCATTTCAGCGGTAATAGTTACAAAGGGTACACCACTAGGGCGGAGGCCGAATGTAGATACGCCCGCTATCTAGAGGGAGAGAGGAGGGAGCGTTGGAGGAACCGGATGAAGACCAGTTTGATCGCGATGATGCTCATCGTGATGACCACAGCTCTCTTCTATGTGATGGTAGTTTAGATGATCGATATCGACTTGTAATGTGAAGGCAAACTCGATACTCGCGGTCTTGAGACTTGTAATGTTTTATCTTTGTTCGGTCTTTTGAATTCGGAGACTAATATGATGAATTGTATTCAGAGACTAATCTTCTATTGTATTCGATGAATCTGATGTTGCTGTGTGCTGCTGTCTATATTCTGTCCAATAATATATTTTGTAACCTGTGCAAAAATCAGAAAAGCAAAAAAAACCTAATATTCATACTAATGGCGCACCACACAAGACACTAATGGCGCACTGTGATCATCACACTAATGGCGCATTAACTGCTGGTGCGCCATTAGAATGCCAAAGCACATGGGTACATATGGCCCCCTGGGAGGCATTCTAATGGCGCACTGCATGCTATACTAATGGCGCACTACGTGCTGCGCCATTAGAACACCAGATACTAATGGCGCACCGGTGGTGCGCCATTAGAATTTAATTCTAATGGCGTGATGCCAGTGGCACACCGGTAGTGCGCCATTAGAAGGCAAATTCGGTGCGCCACTAGCATGCCTTTTCCTAGTAGTGGAGCGAGTTCATTCAAAAATTACATCCTTGGTACATTCATCCGCCATAAGACGGGCTCCCGGCAGAACATCCTTATAATAGTTCTCGGGTTTGCGATGCTCCTTCCCCGGCGGCGGCCCATCCCTCACAAGCTTCTCACCGTCCAGCTTACCCCAGTGCACCTTTGCACGGGCAAGGGCCCTACGGGCGCCTTCGATGCAGACGGAGCGCTTGATGACCTCGAGCCTTGGACAGGCCTCCACCAGCCGCCGCACCAGCCCGAAGTAGCTCCCTGGCAGGGCCTCTCCAGGCCACAGCCGAACTATGAAGCCCTTCATGGCCTGTTCGGCCGCCTTGTGAAGCTTGACCAGCTGCTTTAGCTGGTCACTCAAAGGCACAGGGTGTCCGGCCTCAGCATACTGGGACCAGAACACCTTCTCCGTCGAGCTGCCCTCTTCGGCTCGGTAGAATGCAGCAACATCGGATACGCTACGGGGAAGATCTGCGAATGCCCCTGGAGAGCTCCGGATTCGGGTAAGTAACAAGTAGTTTACTTTTATATTTCTGCTTTGCATAAACAATGCCTTACCTGCCGCTATCTTTTTCACCGCATCCAACTCCTGGAGGGCCTTTTGGGATTCGGCCTTGGCAGACTTGGCAGTTTCAAGGGCCGCCGCGAGCTCGGACGCTTGCGTCTTTGACTCAAGCTCCAAACTCTCATGTTTTTTCATGAGAGCCTGAAGCTCTTGCTGCACCTCGCCGACCTGGGCCTCAAGTTTCTCTCGCTCGGTGCGCTCCGTGGCCGTTTTCTTTTCGGCCTCGGACAGCGCCTGCTTGAGGGTCGCCACCTCAGTCGTGGCCCCTACAATAAGCATTACAATCCTGTCATTTTTTGCAATTGCATGTTTTTTATACGTTTTTCTGTAAGGTATCTTTTACCTTCTTTCTCCTCGAGCTGCCATTGGGCAAGGCCGAGCTCTTGCTCGGTCCGCTCGAGGCCCTGTTTCAGGGCACCCACCTCCGCAGTCAGTGCGGCGGTGGCTAGCAGCGAAGCCTGCATACGCATATTGACTTTTTTTATTAGACTCCTGCGAAAATTGATAGATCCTCTATTCGGCTTTTCTTTCCGAACGCCAAACAGAGCATCAGGGGCTACTGTCTATGTGGTAATATTTTTACATATTTTTACTTACCTCGAAGCCTGTTAGAAGGCTAGCACAAGCTTCAGTCAGTCCGCTTTTGGCGGACTGGACCTTCCGGACCACCGTACTCATGATAGTACGGTGCTCCTCGTCGATGGAGGTGCCCTTAAGCACCTCCAGTAGATTATCCGGCGCCTCCGGTTGGACGGAGGCCGCCGGATCAATAGGCTTGCTCCTCTTGGCAGGAGTTCGCCTGCCGCGGTCCGGAACCGTTGAAGATTCCGGCGCGGTGTCCGGCTCAAAGCCGGACTTGGAGCCCTGGGGGGTCTTGTCCCCTTTACTCCTGGAGTCCGGGAGGTCGCCTCGCGGCTCCTCCAGGACCACCTCCTCTTGCCCCAGAGCTTGTCGCGACGCCACTTCGGCGTCGTCCGCCGTGCGGGGGGAGACAGCGGGCGGAACTAAATTCACGTCTGATGAATCCAGGGAGCCACTCGACGACTCGTCTAGCCCGTCCTTGGGCGGGCTGCATGATTATATTCGACGTTAGGGAAAGCTGTGCAACAAAGGAATATCATGAGTTACTCTGGTATCCGAATACTTACGATGCCGCCGGACGCTTGGCCCTGTCCGGCCACTCCTCGTCATCCTCGTCGGTGTCGGGGGAGTAGTCCGGCGGAGGGGTCTTCCTCTTCTTGGACCCTTCGGCCTCCCCCGTAGGGGCGGCCTTCCTCTTCTTTCCTCCCCCCGCTGGAGGGGGAGAGGTTTCTTCTTCCTCCTACTCGTTTTCACGGGAGGAGTGCGTCTCGGATTCGTCGGATGATGAGTCCGACACCACCATATGCCGGGCACTCTTTCGAGTCCCCGTGGCCTTCTTCTTCTTGGCCTTCCTCTCCGGCACCACATAAGGTGCCGGAGCCAGCAACTTCTCTAAGCGAGCAGGGGCTGGGTCTTCGGGCAAGGGAGCCGGACAGTTAATCAGTCCGGACTTCGCCTGCCAAGCCTGTCAAAGGTGAGGGAGTTTGGATCCCGCATAGAGTCAAACTATGGAAAAACTGTGACACCCCAAAATTTTGACCTTATTTTATTAATTAAAATCTTGCCAGGAAATTAAACTTTTCATTTTCTGGGTTTTCTTTGATTTCAGTACCATTCTTTCTTGGATTATTTATGGAGTTTTTATCCCAAGTGAAAGCTTCCAAATATATTACTAGACTTGTTTTCTCCCTCAAGAAAAACATTTCTATTATAAGTGGATTTAATTACATAATTATTTCTTTCTGAGCTTTATTCCTTAAAATGAGTTTCCTTGGGTTTTAGGGCCCCATTTGCACTGCAACCCTTTTATAAATTCATCTAAAATTCCAACCAAAATTTGGAGATGTCATGTGATGTTTTTAAACCACTTTTATGCAAAAAATATCTTCTGTCCATTGGAAATTTTGAGCTCTACACCATATCTTCAATTCTGGTCCAGTGGGCAGATTTGCACTACAACCTATTTAAATATTTCTTAAAAGCCTTCACCAAAATTATGGGATGTCAGTGGTAGCATACCATTCATCTTTATGCAAAAAACCTAGTAATGTTCTTTGGAAAATTTGAGTGAATCAACCTCTTTTTCATTCTGGTCCAGCTTGGTGATTTGCACTGCATCCCTATTAAATTTTGCTCTAGTGACCATGAGTTTTCTCCTGCTTGTAGTACACCATACAAAACCCCTAAGTCCAGGAGCATGCACCCATTGGATCACTTTTGGTTTATGAAGTGATGCCATTTGTCTCCTGTCCAGAATTGTAGTTTTGCAAAACTTGCACTAACAAGTTTCTATATTTGGCCAACTAACCTCACCACCCTATCTTTCACCTAATGAGACCACCATCTGGAGATTTTGACCACTCCAAGAGCTTCCTAGATGCCTCTGGCATTTTGTCAAACACTTAGAGTACATGACCAGTTTTGGCTTAGTCTTTGATTTGTGTTATGAACTTGATCCCCTAACCAGACCAGCATGTCCCATAGTTTGGCCCTAGCCTATAACCCCACCCTGCTAACCCTCGTAAGGATTTGAGCCCCTTAGCATGCCTTGGCATATTGCCGAGCATGTTGCGTGCGTGCTCTGGGCGCGCCCAGAGCGCGCGTTTTGCACGTGCGTGCGCTCAAGTAGCCGCGTCACGCCCCGGCCCTTGCTCGCCCGCAGAGCTGCTCCCCGACCTCATCCACTCGCCACAACACGCCAGCCCGCCCTGGCGCCCTACAGCGCCACCGCGAGAGCCCTCTTGGCGGCACGCCGAAGGCCACAGTGCGCCCTACCATGGTAGGCGCCGCCCAAACCACAACGCCTCGCCACCTGCCCTCGTGCACAGGCCGTCCCTATCCCCCTAGCTAGTCCGCAAGCACCCACCGCCGCCACGTCCCCCTGATGCTATAGAAAGACGGTCGCCGGCGAGCTTATCCACGGCCGCCGCGAACCGACTTGGATGTGCTATAAAAGGAGGACCCCGAGCTCCTCCGAGTACTCAGGCAGCCTCACCCCATCACCATCGTGTCCCCTTTGCCACCAATCGAAGAGAGGAGGCCGTCTTCACCCTCTCCGGTCAGCTTGGCCGCCGCCTCGTCCCGGTCTGTTCCGAGGCACCAAGACCTCCCCTGCCCTCCCAAGCGCCACCGTCCGACTCCACTTGAACCCGCGGAACTGCCTAGCCACCCAGACGCAGCTAGGAACCAGCATGGCCAGAATCCCCAAATCCACCGAAGCCTCCCCTCCGTCGCGGAGCTCGCCGCCGGCGATTCCCTCCACCCCCGGCGACCCTACGACCACCAGGAGGACCGCCTAGGAGTGGCGGATCCATCCCTGCACTCGGATGCCGCGAAGAACCGCCGTTCGCCGGTGACGATCGCTGGATGTCCCGCCTCTGCTCGGACAGAGAAGAGGAGGGAGTGGGGACTAGTCAAACCTGACTAGTGGGCCCCCTGGACCCACTGTCAGTGACTCCCTGCGTGGTCCATGCTGGATAAGTGGAGGCGTAAAACCCATAGTACGTTTTCGCTGCCCGAAAGCGTAATCTCTTTTGAACCGTTTTCTTTTTCTGATTTTATTAAAAACAAATTTTGACCAGATCTTTGACTGGCTATAAATTTTTAAATATGAGTCCAAATGAACTGATTCTTTTTCCTACCTTTCTCAAATTTCATCTAGTTTATTTTAAGATTTATTTCAAAAATAATTAAGACAAATTTTTTACTGTTTTTAAAGTATGTGTTATTTGCATATTTTCGAAATAGGATTTTGGAGAGAGAAGTGAGCTTTCAAAAAGTATTGGAGTGCACCTCACCTCTCCACACCTTGAAGGCAAGCATTCTAAACCCTGGCATAATGCCACCGTATGTGGTTTGACTTGGTTGCAACACCACCATGTCTCGAAATTTCCATTATTTATTATGATGATATGATCCTACTCGTAAGTGCATGTTAATGATACCGTGCTCTTGAACATTGATATGTTGTGATAGTGGTCACCCTCATATAGCCTTCATGCCTACCAGAAGGAAACCGGGAAAGCCTCTGTCTTGGGTAGACACGATGCTTATCTCCAGTTCCTCGTCGAGACCGTTATGTCCGGTATAGCATGATGAGGTATGCTGAGTGGTGATTCTGTCCGTTGGATTGAAATATATTGGTTATGCTAATCATGCAGGGAATACCTAAGCCTCCTGAGTCGACCATGGATCGAGTCTTGTTCCGGTAACCCCCATACTTGTTTCGTACTACCACTTGTCCCTGCCATAGGCAGGGTACGGTTCAGTAAGTTGTCAACCCCTTTCCTAGCACACACCGTACAGAGAGGCCATGGTGGAAGATACCGGCTGCATCCGGTAGGCATGCCACCTGGTCCGGGGGCATGGGTGTTTCGGTTGTAGCCGAAGGGGTAGCTCCCCTAGTTTGCGCGCGGTATAAATTTTGTGATCCCATGCTAGTCGAGGTTGTAGCCTCCCCACTTAGAGTTTGCTTAACGGGTGTCAAGGGTGATGCCAGACACCGGTAAGTTAGGCTGGTGTGTGTGGTCAGGTGTGTTTTCGAACGAAACACCATGGACGGAATTAGTCCCGATGGACTAAAGGAAATCCGTTGCTAGTGGGTAAAGAGTACACCCTCTGCAGAGATTAAATCTATTCGAATAGCTGTGTCCATGGTTAAGGACTACAGTCTGGGATGGGTCAAGTGTCGGTCTTAGTGTCGGTCTTCGAAGGAGAAACTACTAAACCAGAACATTGATTATGACTTGTGATATATGATGTTTATGATTATTATTATTGTGGGCTAACCATTTGCATTAATTGAAAAAAAATGAATATCCCTGGGACGGTTCTACCTCCTGGATATTCACCGTGTTTATTTTTATATATAAGCCCTTTATGTGGTGTCGCTCAGACGCCCGACTGTGGCATGCTTGTTATTTCATTTACTTATAGGCCCTTTATGTGGTGTCGCTCAGACGCCCGACTGCGGCATGCTTGTCATTTCATTTACTTATAAGCCCTTTATGTGGTGTCGCACAGACGCCCGACTGTGGCATACTTGTTATTCCTTTTATATATAAGCCCTTTATGTGGTGTCGCTCAGACGCCCGACTGAGGCATGCTTCATGTTATTATCCTTTCAAGGCATCGCTTCAGACACCCGATCGATACTTTATATTTCTACACCCTGATTGTTTACTCGTGATTTATTTAAATGATCTACTTGCATGCATCATGAACCTTATTTCATAACTGACGAAGTGATCATAGAATATTTTAAAGCATGATTATCAGTGGCTATATTATACCTGTGTTCTTAATGTTTGCGAGTACATTCAAAGTACTCACTGGCTTGTCCCTGGCTATTGTCTTGGCCAGATATCTTGCGTGGAGAGGAGCGTTGTGATGACAGCCCCGGAACCTACGCAACGGAGTTAGCAGCCTCGCGAAGATATGAGTTATCTTGGTCAGCTGTTCCTGTGGGAAATGGAGTCCCATAGACGCTGGTGACCCGCAAACCGCTTCCGCCTTCAACCACTAGAAAACCAATTGTTGTACTCATAGGCCAGAATGGTCTTGTACTACATATTATGTACTTTGCTTGGAATTTCTGTATCAAGTTGGTGCCTCAGCAGCTAACAGTAATCCTGGGGCTGATGAGCACAAGGGCCATTTTCTGGGAAATTATATCCCGAAAACCCGGTCCTGACAAGAACTTAAACATCCTGTAAAGGGTGAAAGTAGCTTACCTCGCTAGCGTGACGCTGCAAGCTGTATCCGCGGTCCTCGGAAGCGGATGCGGGAGCCTCGGCGCCTTTGGTTAGCACCCTCCAGACATCTTCATACGTCGTGTCGAAGAGCCTGTTAAGGGTTTGGTGCTGCGCCGGGTCGAACTCCCACAGATTAAAGTCCTGTTAACAAGCTTGATCGGCTTGTTCACCAGGGACTGGATGCATGTCTACAGCCCAGTCACCTCTTTTTCATCACCCCACGACAGGCCCGTCTCTTCCAAGACATGAGCCGCGTGGGGGGTCCGGATCAGAACTCAGGGGCCGCGATCCATTTCAGATCGCGCGGCTCGGTGATGTAAAACCACCCGGATTGCCACCCCTTCAGGGTCTCCACGAAGGAGCCCTCGAGCCATAGGACGTTGGCTATTTTGCCTGCCATGGCACCTCCGCACTCCGCCTGGTTGCCGCACACCACCTTGGGCTTGACGTTGAAGGTCTTGAGCCAGAGGCCAAAATGGGGGCAGATGCGGAGGAAAGCCTCGCACACGACGATAAACGCCGAGATATTAAGGGCGAAGTTCGGGGCCAGATCGTGGAAATCCAGGCCGTAGTAGAACATGAGCCCCCGGATGAATGGGTGGAGTGGAAAACCCGGTCCGCGGAGGAAGTGGGGAAGGAATACTACCCTCTCATGGGGCCTTGGGGTGGGGAGAAGCTGCCCCTCCTCGGGAAGCCGGTGCGCGATGTCTTTGGACAAGTATCCGGCCTTCCTTAGCTTTTTGACATGGCCCTCCGTGATGGAGGAGACCATCCACTTGCCTCCCGCTTTGGACATTGCTGGAGAAGGTTGAGGTGGGAAGTGCAGGCTTGGGCGCTGGAGCTCGAGTGCGCGGAAGATGGATAGGCAAAGGAGGAAGAAGGCGTAGGTAAAGAGGTGGATCCTTATCCCCTTATATGGGCGGATGCGGCTATGCGTCCCCACCAGCCTAGTAAAACTCGCTTGCCTCCCAAGCGCCATGATAAATGGCGCGGTTTGGTTACCCACGTCCGTATTGATGAGAATCCCGTAAATGGGGGACACGATCTCTGCTTTGACAAGACGTGCCAAGGAAACCGCCTCGCAAAATGTGCTGAGGTGGAAAAGTATAAACGATTCGAGTAAAAGACTTGGCCGTAGTGTGATGTCACACTGTGGAATACGTCAGCAGATTAGATTTGTGTTAATATTATTCTCTCTATGGGAATATGTGGAAGCTTTTTTGCAAAGCCGGACACTATCCTTTGTTGGGGAACGTTGCAGAAAACAAAAAAATTTCTACGGTTTCACCAAGATCCATCTAGGAGTTCATCTAGCAACGAGTGATTGGATTGCATCTACATACCTTTGTAGATCACGCGCGGAAGCGTTCAAAGAACGGGTATGAGGAAGGCGTACTCGACGTGATCCAAATCACCGGAGATCCTAGCGCCGAACGGACGGCACCTCCGCGTTCAACACACGTACGGTCAGCGTAACGTCTCCTTCTTCTTGATCCAGCAAGGGGAAAGGAGAGGTTGAGGAAGATGGCTCCAGCAGCAGCATGACGGCGTGGTGGTGATGGAGCTGCAGTACTCCGGCAAGGCTTCGCCAAGCACTATGGAGGAGGAGGAGGTGTTGGAGAGGGAGAGGGAGGCACCAAAGGCAAAAGGTAAGAAGTCCTCCATCTCCCCCACTATATATAGGAGGGCCAAGGGGGGGGGGGCGCCGGCCCTAGGAGATCTAATCTCCTAGGGGGGTGCGGCCAAGGGGAGGAATCCCTCCTCCCCAAGGCACCTAGGAGGTGCCTTCCCCTCCTAGGACTCTTCCCTCCTTGAAACCCTAGGCGCATGGGCCTCTTGGGGCTGGTGCCCTTGGCCCATGTAGGCCAAGGCACACCCCCTACAGCCCATGTGGCCCCCCGGGACAGGTGGCCCCACCCGGTGGACCCCCGGGACCCTTCCGGTGGTCCCGGTACAATACCGGTGACCCCGGAACTTGTCCCGATGCCCGAAATAGTACTTCCTATATATAATTCTTTACCTCCGGACCATTCCGGAACTCCTCGTGACGTCCGGGATCTCATCCGGGACTCCGAACAATATTCGGGTTACTGCATATACATATCCCTACAACCCTAGCGTCACCGAACCTTAAGTGTGTAGACCCTACGGGTTCGGGAGACATGTAGACATGACCGAGACGAATCTCCGGTCAATAACCAGCAGCGGGATCTGGATACCCATGTTGGCTCCCACATGTTCCTCGATGATCTGATCGGATGAACCACGATGTCGAGGATTCAAGCAACCCCGTATACAATTCCCTTTGTCAATCGGTATGTTACTTGCCCGAGATTCGATCGTCGGTATCCCAATACCTCGTTCAATCTCGTTACCGGCAAGTCAATTTACTCGTACCATAATGCATGATCCCATGACCAGACACTTGGTCACTTTGAGCTCATTATGATGATGCATTACCGAGTGGGCCCAGTGATACCTCTCCGTCATACGGAGTGACAAATCCCAGTCTTGATCCATGTCAACCCAACAGACACTTTCGGAGATACCCGTAGTATACCTTTATAGTCACCCAGTTACGTTGTGACGTTTGGTGTACCCAAAGCACTCCTACGGTATCCGGGAGTTACACGATCTCATGGTCTAAGGAAAAGATACTTGACATTGGAAAACTCTAGCAAACGAACTATACGATCTTATGCTATGTTTAGGATTGGGTCTTGTCCATCACATCATTCTCCTAATGATGTGATCTCGTTATCAATGACATCCAATGTCCATAGTCAGGAAACCATGACTATCTGTTGATCAACGAGCTAGTCAACTAGAGGCTTACTAGGGACATGTTGGTGTCTATTATTCACACGTGTATTACGATTTCCGGATAACACAATTATAGAATGAATAAAGACAATTATCATGAACAAGGAAATATAATAACAATGCTTTTATTATTGCCTCTAGGGCATATTTCCAACATCCTTGGTGTTTAAAGATCTTCTATGAAGAATTTGGAGGAGGAACCCGCCTTGCAATGCCGAAGACAATCTGCACGCCGGACTCGTCATCATTGAAGCCTGGTTCAGGGGCTACTGAGGGAGTCTTGGATTAGGGGGTGTTCGGGTAGCCGGACTATACCTTCAGCCGGACTCCAGGACTATGAATATACAAGATGGAAGACTTCGTCCCTTGTCCAGATGGGACTTTCCTTGGCGTGGAAGGCAAGCTTGGCGATGCGGATATTCAAGATCTCCTACCATTATAACCGACTCTATGTAACCCTAGCCCTCTCCGGTGTCTATATAAACCGGAGGGTTTTAGTCCGTAGGACAACAACTTCATCATACAACAATCATACCATAGGCTAGCTTCTAGGGTTTAGCCTCTCTGATCTCGTGGTAGATCTACTCTTATACTACCCATATCATCAATATTAATCAAGCAGGACGTAGGGTTTTACCTCCATCAAGAGGGCCCGAACCTGGGTAAAACTTCGTGTCCCTTGTCTCCTGTTACCATCCGGCCTAGACGCACAGTTCGGGACCCCCTACCCGAGATCTTCCGGTTTTGACACCGACAACGGGCAAGAGCCATCCGCGCACCCTCTATGCATGCCGACCTCTTCATAGCGTCGATGCGCGGCACAACACCAAGGAACTGTTGCACTAAATTAAAATAAATGTTCGGCCTTGGCCCTTCCAGCCAAAGACGTGCTTTCGTCAAGGGTGACCGACACGTGGCATCCACCGTAACGGAACGCCGTTAAGCTATTGGGTCGGGTTTTGGATCCGATAACCCGTTAACAGCCCCGACCAATGGGGATTTTCCACGTGTAAAATCATCATTGGCTAGAGGAAACACGTGTCGGCTCATCGTCGGGATAGATGTCATCCACTCACTGGACAGAAGGCGCCTATGATACGTCAACACGTGGCACGGCCCAACAAGTTTAAATGGGCCGGCCCAACTAAAGGCCCATGAGATTTAGCGGACCATAATGGGCTGGCCCAGCTAAAGGCCCACAAGATTTCGCGGGCCATAATGGGCCGGCCCAGGTAAAGGCCCACAAGATTTTTGTGTGCCATAATGGGCCGGCCCAGGTAAAGGCCCACAAAATTCTTACAGATCATAATGGGCCGGCCCAGCTGAAGGCCCACGAGATTTCGCCGACATTAATGGGCCGGCCCAGCTGTAGGCCCACAAGATTTTGAGGACCCTAGTAGGCCGGCCCATGAACTGGCTGCCATGTTTTGGGCCAAATGCTGGCCCATATTTGATCCGGTCCATTAATGGCCTGCCATGCTCTGGGCCCAATAGTGGCCCATATGAGATCCGGCCCGTTAAAAGCCTACCACGTTCTGGGCCAAATTACGGCCCAGATCAGGTCTGGCCATTTAAGAGGTTTTGGGCCTAATTATGGCCCATATCAGATTCGGCCCGTCAACTGGACACTATGCTTTTGGGCCCACTTGCTAAAGGCCCACTTAGTAATTCGGCCTGATATTAGTTTTGGCCTGTTAAAGTCCCGTTTAAAATTTCGGCCCTATATTAATTTCAGCCTGTTAAAAGCCCGTCATATAGTTGGGCCTAACTACGAGCCGGTTTGCATCCGGCCTGCTCGCAGTCGATATTTGATTGGGCCAAACAAGGACCGAGACAATTTTTTGGCCTGTTAAAAGCCCGTGATTTGATTCGCACAATCATGGGTCAGGGTTCATTTCGGGCTGCTGCCGGCCCGTGAGCTGTTCGGCACGTTTCAGGCCCAACCTACATCGTGATTGCATGACGGCCCGATTATGTACCGTAATTTTACGGTTTGGCCGGTTTACTGCGAAGACAGGATATATATACAGTAAAATAACAGCAGCATCGTGAATAAGAAAAAAACCTAGACTATACAATAAAGAAATTACGACATATTACATCCACTGGGCATCAAAGTTCGCCACTATGATAATAAAGCACAAGCAGACAGCAGATTACATACACTGGGCATCAAAGATCGCCACCAATGCAAATAAACACGCTGACAAAATAATATACAAAACCGACAACACTTCAATAGAGTTCAAGAAAGGTTAGCCCTGTTGGGGAGCTGCAGCACAAGCAGCTGAGCAAGATGATGAGACTGCGCTTGTTCAACACTTATATCTTCCTCACTCTGAAAGATAAACAAGCAGACAGATGACAGGTTTTGCACATAAAAGTATCAGTGCTGACAGTTCATCACATTTCTTACTGACGAATAAAGTGACACTGTTTAAATTTGCATTAACACAATATGGTATTGTTCAGGTCAAGACATGGCAGGAAATGACATTGTGAAGGAGTTGGCAGCTTCACGACACCATTGGATTACAGATCAAGAACTCATAAGTATCAATGGTTAGTGTGCTGTCAATTTATACCATTTCAGACGGTTTAAATAATAGTAGAATGATATGACATTGTTCATAGTTAAGACATTGCAGAATATGACATTGTGCTGTAGTGGGTAGGTTCACCACACCACTGGATTACGGATGAAGAACAGAAGCATACATGCAGTGCAAAAGAAGATCACTTGCTCTGTATAGTTTAATTTACATGGTATGAAGAAGGAACTTGGTTGTACAACTGAAAACTTAAATTGAGAAAGGACAAACTTTTGTTTATGAACTACATATAATAAACTTTTAACAAGCAATTTGATGCAAACACCAAAAATAAACAGCTATTGCAGTCATGCCTAACCAAATATATACAACAAAGTTTGAAGGCTTGAGATGGACAAACTTACATTATTGGTGAAGACAGGCTCTATAAAGGCCTTGTCCATGCTGATGGGGGGGGGCAATTCAAGAAGTTTACCACAGAATCTTCTTCAAAAGCATTGCCTTTATTCTACATTTTGTTAAGAGTAAATATAGATGTGATAATATACGAAAAAATGGAGAATATTTAAGATAAGATGAAGAGTGATGCTACATAACCAAGTAGCTATAAATGTAAGTGCAGCGATACAGGCAAAAGGTACAACCAAGAGCAATGCACAGCTAAACTTCTTCAGTACCAACCTTATGGTAAGAGTAAATATAGATCTGATGTGTAGAAAATGGAAGGCAAAGGAAAATAAGCTGCAGAGTGATGGTACATGAACAACTACCTGTCATTATAAGTACACTGATAAAGGACAACATGTACTTACAAGAACAATGCAGAGCTAAAAAAAACATTGGCATTGGATATATTCTACACTAATGTAACCATTCATACAGATCAGATAATTTGGAGCGAACAATTGATAAGCAAGCTATCATGCATACTGCTGTCACATAATGAACCAGGTATGTATGCAAGTACAGTGATACAGGACAACAGGTACTAACAAGAGCAAAGCAGCGGGCAACATATTTGCGATATCCTGTCGTTCTTGTCAAACTGGAATTCTTCTTCGAGCAGATTTCCTACAAAAAAGATCCGTAAGGCACATGCGGAAAAGTAGAAGTTCAAATTGTCATGTGATTTCATAGACAGTACCTCATCCTGGGAACGAGACCAGTGCATAACAAGGTTTTTCCATTCAATGTCTTCTAAATTTAGCACATGAGACTTCACCGGAAATTCGTTTATAGACTTGCCATCAAAGTGTGATTTCCTCAGGTAACACCGATACTGCTGCAATGCTTCCTTGAAAAGCACAAGCAAGCTTTGCTCGTCATGACTATCCAGATTGACCCTCGCCTAGTTACAACAATGTAATGTAAATCATTGATGTGTTCAATCAGCAGAAAACAGGAAAATAATAACCATGAATAATAGCACTTACATGTAAGTTGGACAAGCAGATGTGAAAATGGTGTTTGTCTTCACAATAATCTTACCATGATGGGAATATATGCACGTAGTCCCTAACAACATTGAAAGCATTGTCTTTTAAACTGGGAATAAATGGAATGGGGTTCCAATCTGCAGGAATTGGCCATCTCTATAGTTGGGATAGGTCTTCGGCCGGTGGACTTGCTGTACTTTTTGCTGGAGTGGGATTTTTCTGTGGTACAGCTGGTGCTATGGCAAATGAAATCAGTATACCTTTTGCTGGAGTGCAGGTCCTGTGTTGTGTGGCTAGTGGTGTGGCTAGTGAAGTATGGGTACAGTCTGCTGGAGTCGGTCCTACGTTTTGTGTCACTGGTTGTACAGCCAATATAAGTGGGGCGTTGTCTGATTTCTCTGGCACCACCACATTTTTCAAGGACTTTGCTGGTGCTCCTTCAGGTTTGGTAATCACCCTCTTCCTTTTTGATGTCTGATGCACAAGAACAACATTTGAGTGGAAAAACATGGTATGATGACAGATGGAATATGTATTGATAATGGATGGGCATGGCATCTCGAGTTATATGATGAGTAAACTAAGCAGATGGCGGTGCAACAAAGTAGAAGAAATGCAAGAAAACATATGCAAGATACGCTCAATCAATAAAACCTTGCCAAATTAGAACATGCACCTTGATGGGTGAACAGGACAGGCCATCTGCCTTTGACTCCTCGAGGTTAGAATAGTCATTAGGATGATATTCTGAACAAGAATCAACAGGTGGGGAGTGTACGAGTTTCATTGCTTCCAGAATGGCACTCAATGCCCTGCTGCCAATTTTGTAAGTCATTACAGTGTTCCACAATATTCTTCTGCCTGAGATATATGACATTCTTTATCCTTATCTTTTCCTGGTCTTCTCGGCTGGAATCTACAATCTACACCTCTCCAAACACAATATCTTGAGTACCCGGAGAAGTTCTCTTTGTCTTCGAGCTTTTATTCCTCAATCCACTTATTCGAAAGGAGTCTATCTATCTGCCTAGCTTCGGTAGATTTCCCCCAACGCAATTCAAAAATGATGCGTGGATTCTAATATTCACTGTAATTGCGTATAATATCTGAGAACCATGAAAACATAAATAGCTGTGAGATTATCTTTGTAATGAAGATGATATTCTAACATAGGGGCGCCCCAGTAAACACTTGTGTGCTATCACTGGATTCTGATGAGAGAGCTCGTGTGTGCTGTAATATGGTGTGTGTATTTATATAATCTGGCACAAGTACACAAAAAATAGGCTCCAGAAGTAAGGATAGCTGGCAGATGATAGGTTCATAATATACTGTATAGAGAGTTTATTGCCAAACCATGATAACAAGAGCACACATCAACTAGGCATATCATAGTGTACATAACAGGGGTACACCATAACCAGGATATATAAATCGGGAAAGTGGAACTGGCAGGAAATTACGGTGTTATATTGCCGCTAGTAATTGAAAGCCTATCGATCATGTATAGGCCAGCTCTATTAGCTGTTGACTGCAGATGTCCCTGCTCCCCTTCCTGACAAGGAACATACTGTGCTTCCCATAGAGAACACCACACGGGCCGCCGGCCGAACCACCGGCCCCACTGCCTGTGTTCCTTTGCCACCCCCACCCCCGCCCCCACCCGCGTCGAGTTTTCTTCGTTCGACGAGGCCCCACCATCGCCCCCCACAACCACCGTCCCCACCCGAGCCCCTTCGTTCGCACCGGCGAACTCCGGCGAGCTCTGAAAAATCGACTGACCCAATTTTGAAATTTAGTCTACTGTGATTTAACTAGTGTGGAATATAAAAGGGGAAAACCATAAGCATTGCGAGTATGGTGTTGAGCATGCCATGGCGGATTTGAAGGTGCAAACCGGACAAAGGCAACTTCGCAACCAAGACAAGAAATCAGAGTAAAGTAGTGGCGATCTATTTTCTTGCTGTGATAAATAAGTTGAGAAGATACGAAAGAGTACCGCCTCTGGTTCGGCGCCGTGTACGCATCTGCTGAGAATTTGACGGTGCTGCGGTAGCGATGGCTGTCGGCGGCGTGGAAGCAGATCTAGGAGGGTAGACGGTGGCGGCGGGGCGCGGTGGACGAGACGGTCGTAGGAGAGGCGCCGGTATGGTGGACGACGGCGGGGATGAAGCGAGAGGACGGGATGCAAGGATCCCGGTCCGCAGCCGTGGATGAGAGAGGTCGATCTCTTGTAATGGACGGTGGCGTCGGGGTATCAGCTCCGGCATGGTGGAGGAGGACAGCGGTGGATGGGGTGGCAGACGGCGGCGGACGGAGGAGGGTGGGGTGGAGAGGGTGTTTTGGCGCCCACGGAGTATGAATGGGGAAAAGGGAGGTAGAGAGGAAGGGGGAACCATGTATTCAGGGCGCGCTTGTCTCAAATGCGAGGAAATTTACAAACTTAGCCCCCGTTTCAAATTTCTACTACATCAAAGCAACACTAGTCGGTTGGGGATAGGACGGTAATCTGGCATACACCGAATATTTGCCGACGAGAGTTTGTTTTTGGCGCCCACCGTGTATGAATATGAATCGGGGAGGGAGTTGATTTCGGCCGAGGACACACTGTGTTTTGGCGCCCACCGTGTATGAATCCGGGTGAGAGGCACGTTTGGGTGAAATTACAAACCTACCCCTTTTGAAACCTATAGAAATCCAGCAGATAGGCTTTGCGTGGCAGGGATAGGCAGTAGTGATTTCCATCTCGCAGATTTTGGTTTCGGGCGGTTACTGCAACTTTCCCCGCTTCATTCAAATTTTGCAGAGTGCACATTTACCGTGCCAACTCAATTCGAATCCCGTTTCTATTCTATTTTTTTCGGGCGGGATCCATTTTCAATTGGAATTACATTCTATATACATCATTTTTTATATATACTTTCAAAAGCACAACAAAGAATTCTGCTCCTTTATATGTATAATATGATTTACAAATACAACGAACTCGAAATCTTAAGGTTGAATTCGAAATTTTTTAACCAAATTATGTTCTACTAAAATGTATGGATCAGTAATATCTACATATTAAATAACATAGATGTGCGTGAATTCATATGAGTATGCATGTTTGATAGATCAATTTTGGTTCGAATATGGATTACATGTATCATCATCTCGAATTCAAATATTTGAATCCCTTTTTTGTTCACTCCTTTCACGCCCATCTCTCTCGCATGCATGCTCCTTCAGGTAGCTATCACTCTCTTTTCTCCAGCTCACCCGCACGCTCACTTCATGTTGCTCCTATCCTCGCAAACATGGTCTCTCGACGTCTCCCTTGAGAAGTGTCACACTCTCCCTATCATTATACATTACACGGTTTTCATTATCTCTCACGTCTCTACTGTTCTCTGGTATCACTCAGTACCTAAGCTTTCTTTTTCACCGCCAAACACACAGTCTCCACTCGTCTTTCACTTTGTCTTTCTCTCTATGGGATTCTCTCACACACCCTAGATGTCTCTACATATGACTCATACCACTAAAATTACTCTCTCTATCTCTCCTGTAGAGACAACATTTGTTGCGGTCTCCTTTTCATCTCCATCCCACACTGACATTATTCATTTGTTTACCGATCAGACAACCCCGACTACTGTCTCCTCTCTCTCTCACACAGACACACACACACAACTCCTGCTTCCACTCCCCTTCCCGACTACCCCGTCTCTCTCTCACACACAAAACTCTCGCTTTCGCACCCCGACTCGTATTTCTCTCACAAACATTTATCGACTAGCTAACCTCTAGATAGGTTTATACACCCGCACACTCGTGCTTCCACCATCGCATACATGTCTCTCTCCCGCTCCTTGTATCTATGTAGATTTTTCTTCCCTTCTTGAGACACGCCCTCTCGATCGTGCACACACACACTATCGCCTCATTTTAAGCTAATACCTATCGCACACACACTCCTTGTGTCTTTGTCACACATGCACTCCGTCCTCCTCCACTCTCACTCTCTCTCTCACACACATGGGCTTTTTGCAACAACTAGCAAGATGCCCATGTGTTGCACGGAACATCAAGATGCATTTGTATGAGTAGTTTATCTTGTGGGGGAAAAGGATGAACGAGCACTACTAGGGAAAACCTTATACACAGAATCTTAGCAGCAGCGTGGTTTAAAAACAGACGCTACTGCTAATTAGCAGTAGCGAGCTTCAGCAAACAGCGCTACTAATATCTAAGTAGCAGTAGCGCTCTAGGTGAAACGAGCGCTACTACTATAATTTCCACGGTGTTGCCTCCAGGCTAGATATAGTAGTAGCGCCCTTACGAGGGACGTGCTACTGCTAAAGTACTTAGTAGCAGCGTTTTTCTTCAAAACTCGTCGCTGCTAAGTATCACCGCAACTAATTAAGTTTAGTCCCATACTGCTAAGCGAACAAGGTGTTTACCACCTTAAATATGTTACTTCTCAACCTATCTCGAACACTTGGTCTTCATTGAACTATATGTGTATGATTTGTGGCTGCAATATGAATCCTCGCCTGTACCTATACAGGTACAGTGAGGATTCATGTTGACTATTTAGGTTCTACACAAAAAGATCAATGATGACCAATGTATATTTTTGATGTTTTTACATTGCTTAGACGTATAGCATTTTTCAGGACAAAGCATTACTGATATTGGGATAAACAAAAGAAATAACTGCTTCCATTAGCAGTAGCGTTTTTCTCTAAAACGTGCTATAGATAAGTTAGCTATAGAGCATTTTCCTTATGAGCGCTACTGCTAGTTCTACTTAACCACCCCCTGGCTCAAAATTTCGCTAAGTCCTCCTTCCCCCCTGTTCCCCTACTCCTGTCGACGCCGCCCGAGCCCGAGCCTGCCCTCACCACCGCCGCCCGAGCCCACCCTCAACCTCACCGCCGCCGCCCGCCGCCACTCTCGATCACACTGTCGCCGCCCTCGACCTCACCGCCGCCGCCCTAGCCCACCCAGGACCGCCGCCTCCTGATCCCGAGCCCGCCCTCGCCGCCCTACCTCCGTCGCCGAGCACCTCCCCGCCACCGTCTCTCCCCTCTCTGTAAGCCCGCCACCCCTCCCCCACCCCCTCTCTCTTTGCTTAGTTAGTAGATGATTTTAGTAGTAGTAGATGTTAATTTAGGGTTCATAGATAATGATTTTTAGTAGTAGTAGATATTAATTAGTAGTAGTGATGGTAAACTAGTTGTATAATTAGTAGTAGTAGATGTTAATTAGAAGTAGATGTTAATTAGTAGTAGTAGATGCACTCTTCACCACATTTGCAGATAAGGCCTTCCCTCATTCATCCTTTTCTCCCACAAGATCTTGATGTTCCGTGCAACGCACGGGCATCTTGCTAGTAAGAGTAGAAATTAGACATATACAACTTCTCGAATCTTGGAACCAACAACATTCCTCCCTTATCTCATCAAAACCGCCAAAGGAATATATTTTGAGTGAAACATAACATATTTTTAGTGATATACGTATTTCAAAGCTAGACTTTTTTTCTATCAAATCGGTGAATATGTATTAATCCAGTGGCAGAGACAGGCCTGGGGCAGCTAGGGCTATAGCCTAGGCCTAGAAACAACTTCCTTTGTAATTTCTTCATGCAAAGCATAGAAAATCATAGGAGTTTATCACTCAACATAGGACAGCCCCAGGCGTAATCTGCATCTAGCTCCACCACTGTATTAATCTACTTTGATCGTGTGGCAACGCATTGGCACATTGCTAGTAGTTATTATAATTTTTTGGACACCAGACAAACGGTGGAGTACATATACGAAGAGAAGAGGCGCACACACGCAGTCGGCCTCTCGTTGTCTCGCACACATGAGTATTACGTAAAGGCGACGTTAACAAATAAACCCTAAAACCCTAGGTGCACGATTGCTGCATTCGCGGGTACCGGGTACGTGGTGGAGGACCTTTATAGGAATAATCAGCTTGCGTGATAAATTGATCCGTAGGAGTTGATGGTCGGGACCACAGGTGAACAACTTGGAGCGCGGTGGCTCGCCAGTTGCCACAGATCAAGTAGCCACGTTTAAAATATCATTTTTTAGCGGGGTTAAGAGTTCCGATTTTCAATGGCGCGTTATAAGTAGTAAGTAGTTTTTAGAACGATTGGTATGGAGCGAAAATGGAATTCATAGTACTACGTACCTCGGCGTATGGTTGTATGGTTTTTTTTGCGATGGAGGTTGTATGGGTTTATGTTGCGAGATGTTGAACCTGGTAGTTCTAGGGCAAATACTATGGTTTAGATTTAGATGTTGGTTTTTGTAGGATCTAGAAGTAGATGTGTCTAGAGGGGGGTGATTAGACACTTTCTGCTAAAGTTGCAATTTTTAAGCTTTTTCGGTTTAAGTGGAGTTTAGGCACAATTTCAACACACACAATACATATCAAGCAAGCATGCAAAGAGTATATGAGCAGCGGAATGTAAAGCATGCAACTTGCAAGAATGTAAAGGGAAGGGTTTGGAGATTTCAAACGCAATTGGAGACACGGATGTTTTTCCCGTGGTTCGGATAGGTGGTGCTATCCTACATCCACGTTGATGGAGACTTCAACCCATGAAGGGTAACGGTTGCGCGAGTCCACACAGGGCTCCACCCAAGGGTAACGGTTGCGCGAGTCCACACAGGGCTCCACCCACGAAGGGTCCACGAAGAAGCAACCACCCACAAAGGGTCCACGAAGAAGCAACCTTGTCTATCCCACCATGGCCATCGCCCACGAAGGACTTGCCTCACTAGCGGTAGATCTTCACGAAGTAGGCAATCTCCTTGCCCTTACAAACTCCTTGGTTCAACTCCACAATCTTGTCGGAGGCTCCCAAGTGACACCTAGCCAATCTAGGAGACACCACTCTCCAAGAAGTAACAAATGGTGTGTAGGTAATGAACTCCTTGCTCTTGTGCTTCAAATGATAGTCTCCCCAACACTCAACTCTCTCTCATAGGATTTGGATTTGGTGGAAAGAAGATTTGAGTGGAAAGCAACTTGGGAAGGCTAGAGATCAAGATTCATATGGTAGGAATGGAATGTCTTGGTCTCAACACATGAGTAGGTGGTTCTCTCTCAGAACATATGAGTTGGAATGATGTGTGTGTTCTGATGGCTCTCTCACTTAATGAGAAGGAGGTGGAGGGGTATATATAGCCTCCACACAAAATCCAACCGTTACACAGTTTTCCAATCTCGGTGGGACCGAATAAATAAACTCGGTCTGACCGAAGTAGTAAACCTAGTGACCGTTAGGAGTTTCGGTGGGACTGACATGCAACTCGGTAGGACCGATTCGGTTAGGGTTTGGGCATAACGTAATCTCGGTGAGACCGATTACACAAACTCGGTGAGACCGAATTTTGTAATTGGCTAACCAGAGAGTTGGTCAGGCAAACTCGGTGGGACCGATTTGCTCTTTCGGTGGGACCGAGTGGAACTCGGTGAGACCGAAAAGTTACAAAGGAGAAACACTGAGTTTACATTGCAATCTCGGTGGGACCGATTTCATATCTCGGTGGGACCGAGAATATTGCAATGGGCAACAGAGAGTTTGCAAGCCCATCTCGGTGAGACCGAGATCCTTATCGGTAGAACCGAATTGCTAGGGTTTGGTAGTGGCTAATGACAAGTGAAACTCGGTGGCGTCGGATAGGAAGAATCGGTAGGACCGAGTTTGGCTTAGGGTTTAGGTCATATGTGGATATGGGAAAGTAGTTGAGGATTTTGGAGCATATCATTAAGCACATGAAGCAAGAGGCTCATTAAGCAACACCTCATCCCTCCTTGATAGTATTGGCTTTTCCTATGGACTCAATGTGATCTTGGATCACTAAAATGTAAAAGTGAAGAGTCTTGAGCTTGAAGCTTTAGCCAATCCCTTGTCCTTAGCATCTTGAAGGAGTTCCCACAACCTTTAGTCCATGCCACTCCATTGCTGAACTTATCTGAAACATGCTAGATAGAAGTGTTAGTCCAACAAGAGATATGTTGTCATCAATTATCAAAACCACCTAGGGAGCACTTGTGCTTTCAATCTCCCCCTTTTTGGTAATTGATGGCAACATACATCAAAGCTTTAGATAAAGATATAAAGAACAACAAGTAAAGCTTTGGAAGAACATGTAGCAAGCATAGGCTCCCCCTACATGTATGCACTCATGTAAATATGAAATATAGAGGCATGTGAGAGCATAAACATGACAGAGTAGGCAATGTGTTACATGTATCTTGGCCATATGCATCAGAGCAAAAGATTATCAAGGAAAATACCTTCATGCTCATGAGTCCTTCTTGCAAACAGTATGTACATAAGCAAGAACTCCTCATACTCATGATTTTGATGCATATACTTACCTTGTGGTCTCGAGTTGGCTTAGGATGGAATGAACCTGCACAAACAAGGTTAGATAACACAGGTACGTCCACTAGCCAGAGCAAACAAAAGAAACCACAAGAATACCAAGACTGGGATGACATGTAGAGAGTGAGTACAAGGTAGCACATTGGATTCAACATGTCCCCAAGAATAAAGATATGCAATGAATTTGGCTGATTTCTTTTCCTTTAGGTGTCTTGCTCCCCCTGAATCTTACATGGGATATTGGGAGAAGATAGGAAACAGAAAATCAGAGCTGAATAGAACTAAATTCGAATGAGTTCATATGAACATGTCTTTCCCGAAAAAGACATGTGGCATCTCTCCTCTTGATCATCAAGCATCTGGGATCCTCGAGACTTTCTCTCCCCCTTGAGGTCTCTCTCTCCCCCTTAATAATTTCTCTCTTGTAGGTTTGGTCCTTGAGACTGTTTCTCTCCCTTGATGTGATCTCTCTCTCCTACAAGCTTTGATGTGATCTCTCTCTCCCCCTTTGACATCAATTTCCAAGAAGGTTTTTCCTGGAATCCGCCAAATAGGTTTGGTCCTTGAGATTCAGCACAAAGCAGAGGATAAAATTGTGATGCTTGTGGAGGACAAAATTCATTGAGTGGAGCTGGATCAGAAGAAATGTAGAACAAGTGGCAAACTGTTTTTCTGATGGCAAAGTCGGTGGCACCGAGTGGCATATTTCGGTGGTACCGAAAAGATTCGGTTGGACTGAAATTTGCAAGTCGGTGAAACCGAGTTTACACAGAGAAAAACACTTGTCACCTCAGCTCACTAGGCAAGTAAGATCTCACAAAGATTTGCAAAGAATTAGCTGAAGGATTTGCAAGGAATTTGATGCAGAAATATGCAGAACAAGAGCAAAAAAAAGTGAAAGTTTCTAGATGAAGTTTTTTTGTGTGTGTGTGAGAGAGAAGGAAACAAGTATGCAAGGAACAAATGCAATAACTCAGAAAAGAACACAAGAGAACTTCACCTAGAATTGGGCGGTGACATAGTCACCTATGTTAGAGTATATTGACTTAGGAGTCAAGTGAGGACACTTGATCATAGGTCATACTCATCGTTTAAGCTCAAAATGGGGTTACCATTTTTCGTTTAAGCATTTTTTTGTATTCTCATCTTGTTAAGTTGCTTTGACTCATGTCTTGGAGTAAAGCTTCTCTAAGATGGACTAACATACCTTGGGTGGTGGTGTGGTTCTTGTTCATGTAGTTGAACTTGTGTGGGTGCTCAAGGTTGATGTAGCTCATCAAGAGTTGGGAGCACCACTTGGAGTTTGAGTTCATCTACCTACATGGGTTAGTTCTTTGCAAGGAAGAGCACTTGTGTATCCAAAAATGACAGTTATCAAGCTCAACATAGAATTTGTCAAAGGATATGTTTGAATGGTTTTGTGCTTCCTTGTCTTCAACCACCATTATGTAGAGACTTGGTGATGTAGAGATTGCTCAAGATGTGAGTGAGTCGCAATCTCATGGAATTAGATTCAACCAAGCACCTACATGGGTTAGACAACATGCAAGGTACAAATGTATCCAAGACATAAGATAGTTATCATAAGAGATATATCATGGATTAGTCATAAGCTCATGTCTTGCATGTATCCAATGGAGTTTCTACTCCAAGTTCGAAGCATCAATGATGTTCAATTCTCCTCTCAACCTACAAAACACTTTCTCATCAAGCGGTTTAGTGAATATATCCGCTAATTGCTTATCGGTGCGAACATGCTTAAGATTGATGTCACCCTTAGCAACATGATCTCGAATGAAATGATGACGAACTTCAATATGCTTAGTTCGAGAATGTTGTACAATATTATGACCAATTTTGATAGCACTTTCATTGTCACAAAGCAGTGGAACATGTTTCACATAAATCCCATAATCTTTAAGAGTTTGAGTCATCCAAAGTAATTGAGCGCAACATGAACCAGCGGCAATGTATTCAGCTTCGGCGGTGGATAAGGATACCGAGTTTTGTTTCTTGGAAGACCAAGACACAAGAGACCTACCAAGAAATTGACAAGTACCCGAAGTGGACTTTCTATCAACCTTGTCTCCGGCATAATCCGAGTTGGAATAGCCAACAAGATCAAAAGAAGACCTCTTAGGATACCAAATGCCAAAATTTGGTGTATGGATTAAATATCTCACTATCCTTTTCACAGCCTTAAGATGACAATCTTTAGGAGCAGCTTGATATCGTGCACACATGCATACACTTAGCATAATCTCGGGACGTGAAGCACATAGGTATAACAATGAACCAATGATAGAGCGATAAACCTTTTGATCAACTTGTTCACCATCTTTGGTTAAATCATTATGTCCACTAGTGGGCATGGGTGTAGACATACCTTTGCATTCTTGCATATTGAACTTCTTGAATAAGTCCTTGGTGTACTTTGTTTGAGAGACAAATGTACCTTCCTTAGTTTGCTTGATTTGCAACCCAAGAAAGAATTTGAGTTCACTCATCATAGACATCTCAAACTTCTCTGACATTAGCTTTCCAAACTTTTCACTAAAGAGAGGGTTAGTTGAACCAAATATGATGTCATCAACATAAATTTGGCATACAAATAATTCTCCATTAACCCTTTTAGTAAAAAGAGTAGAGTCAATTTTACCAATATCAAAACCACTTGTAGTAAGGAACTTGGTCAAGCATTTATACCATGCTCTAGGAGCTTGTTTAAGACCATAAAGAGCTTTGTGAAGTTTGTAAACGTGATTTGGTTTCTTAGGATTGACAAAGCCGGGAGGTTGTTTGACATAAACTTCCTCCTCTATTTCTCCATTTAGATAAGCACTCTTAATGTCCATTTGGTACAAGGTGATATTATGGTGATTAGCATAGGCAAGTAGGATGCGAATGGACTCAAGTCTAGCTACGGGAGCATACGTCTCACCATAGTCCATACCTTCGACTTGTGTGTATCCCTGGGCGACGAGACGTGCTTTGTTGCGGACCACTTGTCCATCTTCATCTTGCTTGTTGCGAAACACCCATTTGGTACCAATGATGTTGTGGTTGTTGTCGGGCTTCTCAACCAATGTCCAAACTTGGTTTCTCTCAAAATTATGTAGCTCTTCATGCATAGCGTTTATCCAGTCCGGATCTTCCAATGCTTCTTCAACCTTCATTGGTTCAATGCTAGAGATGAATGAATAGTTTTCACAAAAGTTAGCTAAACGAGTTTTTGAGCGAGTGATTCTCCCGGTTTATATATCATTGAGGATTTGCTCGACGGGATGATCTTTGGCAATTCTTGCTCGAACTCGTGAGAGCTTTTGCTTGGGTCTTCGTTGAACATCTTCTTCATCTTGTTCTTCTTCTTGGCCTTCTTCATTGTTGACGTCATCGTTCTCTTGTCGTGGTGGAGAAGGAGGTTGTTGATGTTCGTCTTGACGTATTTCCTCATTTTCTTCATCTTGATGTGTCCTACTTGTGGATGCTTCCGTGTCGATTCTTGGTTCACCTTGTCGTGAAGTAGAAGCTTCCACTTGGACGGATGAAGTACTCTCCTTCACCTCCGTTGGACGAATTTTGCCAATGGACAAGTCTCGTATTGCTTCTGAAGGGTCTTTGTCTCCTACATCAATTGGCAATTACTCTACTTGCGAGCCATTAGATTCATCAAACTTCACATCTACCGTCTCTTCAACCTTTCGGGTGAAATTGTTGTAGACACGGTAAGTGTGAGAGTTTGATCCATAACCAAGTAGAAAACCTTCATGAGATTTAGGAGCAAACTTTGAACGACGATGCTTATCAAGAATGTAGCACTTTGAGCCGAATACTCTAAAGTATCCAACTTGGGGTTTGTTACCGGTGAGAAGCTCGTATGCCGTCTTGCCGAGTAGCTTGTGAAGATATAAGCGATTTGTTGCGTGACAAGCTGTCTCGACCGCTTCTGCCCAAAAGTGCTTTGGCGTCGTGTATTCATCAAGCATCGTTCTTGCCATTTCGATGAGCGTCCGGTTCTTCCTCTCAACAACTCCATTTTGTTGAGGTGTGTATGTGGCCGAGAACTCGTGTGAAATCCCTTCTTCGTCAAGAAAGGTGTCCACATTTGCGTTCTTGAACTCCGTTCCGTTGTCACTCCGAACTTTCTTGATCTTCACATCAAACTGATTTTGGGCTTTCCTAGCGAAGTTTCTGAAGATCTTCTAGACTTGCGACTTGTCATTAAGAAAGAACACCCACGTAAATCTTGAAAAATCATCAACTATAACTAGACCAAAAGAATTTCCACCGAGACTCTTGTAGGCGTTGGGACCAAAAAAGATCCATGTGAAGTAGCTCGAGTGGCCTTCTTGTGGTCATGATGTTCTTCACGGGATGTCTTCCTCCAACCTGTTTACCTGCTTGACAAGCACTGCAAAGTCTATCCTTATCAAATATGACATCATTAATTCCAAGGATATGATTTCCTTTAATAAGCTTGTCAAGGTTTCTCATGCCAACGTGACCTAGTCGTCTATGCCACAACCAACCTTTTGAGGATTTAGCAACAAAGCAAGTTTTAGGTTGCGCCTTTTTAGAGAAATCGACAATGTAAAGATCACCTCTACGCATACCCGTGAAGACCATTTTATGATTGTCTCGACGAAATACTTGGCAATCTACCTCAGTAAATAGGACATTCAAACCGAAATCAGCAAGTCTAGATACTGAAAGTAAGTTGTAGCCAAGAGATTCAACGAGCATGACATTTTGAATGGAACTATCATGTGAGATGGCCACCTTACTAAGGCCAACCACTTTACCCTTTGAATTATCACCAAAGGTGACATATTTTCAAGGGCCGTTGTTTCCAGCAAGCTCACGAAACATCTCTTCATCTCCGGTCATATGATCAGTACATCCACTATCAAGAACCCATTCCTTTCCTCCCGATTCATATCCCCGAAGATTTGCCATAAGACCAAAATGTCTCATTGCATCGTCGAGATCGAAGTCACTATCATCATCATCATAATATTCATGTTCCTCATGATCTTGTCATTCATCATTTCCTAGAGAGGGTAATTCATCAGACAAATGATCATCAAAGTGGTCACTTTTATGAATTCTTATGGCTTTGAGTATGATATCATTAATGATTCCAACATCTCCTTTAGCATGTTTAAGATTGGCAAGTTCAAGAAGACATTTACCAAAACTAGGATCACTAGAGTTCATCTTACTCAAGGCAATGGATTTATGGAGAATTTCATCCAAAGTTTTCAAGGAATGATTGGGAAACCTTTCCTCAAGAAATTTCCATATAGTATAGGCGCAATTTTGAGTAGGCAAACTAGCAATCAAATTTTTGGGCAATCCTCTAATGATGAGCTCGATAGTTCTAAGATTACGAATCATGTCAATATCTTCATCTAGGGTAGGATGCAAGGGATCAATATGGGGTGCACAAGGGCTAGCAATATACTTGTTCAAATGATATTGATTGAAGATTACAAGCATCTCATTTTTCCACTCATGAAAATACTTTCCATCAAGAATAGGCACTCTATGTCTAAGACTCCCTAGAGTAGACACATCCATCTTCCTCCAATGGTGATTAAACCAAGGCAATGGAGACCAATGCTCTGATACCACTTGTAGGATCTAGAAGTAGATGTGTCTAGAGGGGGGGGTGATTAGACACTTTGTGCTAAAGTTGCAATTTTTAAGCTTTTTCGGTTTAAGTGGAGTTTAGGCACAATTTCAACACACACAATACATATCAAGCAAGCATGCAAAGAGTATATGAGCAGCGGAATGTAAAGCATGCAACTTGCAAGAATGTAAAGGGAAGGGTTTGGAGATTTCAAACGCAATTGGAGACACGGATGTTTTTCCCGTGGTTCGGATAGGTGGTGCTATCCTACATCCACGTTGATGGAGAGTTCAACCCACGAAGGGTAACGGTTGCGCGAGTCCACACAGGGCTCCACCCAAGGGTAACGGTTGCGCGAGTCCACACAGGGCTCCACCCACGAAGGGTCCACGAAGAAGCAACCACCCATAAAGGGTCCACGAAGAAGCAACCTTGTCTATCCCACCATGGCCATCGCCCATGAAGGACTTGCCTCACTAGCGGTAGATCTTCACGAAGTAGGCGATCTCCTTGCCCTTACAAACTCCTTGGTTCAACTCCACAATCTTGTCGGAGGATCCCAAGTGACACCTAGCCAATCTAGGAGACACCACTCTCCAAGAAGTAACAAATGGTGTGTAGGTAATGAACTCCTTGCTCTTGTGCTTCAAATGATAGTCTCCCCAACACTCAACTCTCTCTCATAGGATTTGGATTTGGTGGAAAGAAGATTTGAGTGGAAAGCAACTTGGGAAGGCTAGAGATCAAGATTCATATGGTAGGAATGGAATGTCTTGGTCTCAACACATGAGTAGGTGGTTCTCTCTCAGAACATATGAGTTGGAATGATGTGTGTGTTCTGATGGCTCTCTCACTTAATGAGAAGGAGGTGGAGGGGTATATATAGCCTCCACACAAAATCCAACCGTTACACAGTTTTCCAATCTCGGTGGGACCGAATAAATAAACTCGGTCTGACCGAAGTAGTAAACCTAGTGACCGTTAGGAGTTTCGGTGGGACTGACATGCAACTCGGTAGGACCGATTCGGTTAGGGTTTGGGCATAACGTAATCTCGGTGAGACCGATTACACAAACTCGGTGAGACCGAATTTTGTAATTGGCTAACCAGAGAGTTGGTCAGGCAAACTCGGTGGGACCGATTTGCTCTTTCGGTGGGACCGAGTGGAACTCGGTGAGACCGAAAAGTTACAAAGGGGAAACACTGAGTTTACATTGCAATCTCGGTGGGACCGATTTCATATCTCGGTGGGACCGAGAATATTGCAATGGGCAACAGAGAGTTTGCAAGCCCATCTCGGTGAGACCGAGATCCTTATCGGTAGAACCGAATTGCTAGGGTTTGGTAGTGGCTAATGACAAGTGAAACTCGGTGGCGTCGGATAGGAAGAATCGGTAGGACCGAGTTTGGCTTAGGGTTTAGGTCATATGTGGATATGGGAAAGTAGTTGAGGATTTTGGAGCATATCATTAAGCACATGAAGCAAGAGGCTCATTAAGCAACACCTCATCCCTCCTTGATAGTATTGGCTTTTCCTATGGACTCAATGTGATCTTGGATCACTAAAATGTAAAAGTGAAGAGTCTTGAGCTTGAAGCTTTAGCCAATCCCTTGTCCTTAGCATCTTGAAGGAGTTCCCACAACCTTTAGTCCATGCCACTCCATTGCTGAACTTATCTGAAACATGCTAGATAGAAGTGTTAGTCCAACAAGAGATATGTTGTCATCAATTATCAAAACCACCTAGGGAGCACTTGTGCTTTCAATCTCCCCCTTTTTGGTAATTGATGGCAACATACATCAAAGCTTTAGATAAAGATATAAAGAACAACAAGTAAAGCTTTGGAAGAACATGTAGCAAGCATAGGCTCCCCCTACATGTATGCACTCATGTAAATATGAAATATAGAGGCATGTGAGAGCATAAACATGACAGAGTAGGCAATGTGTTACATGTATCTTGGCCATATGCATCAGAGCAAAAGATTATCAAGGAAAATACCTTCATGCTCATGAGTCCTTCTTGCAAACAGTATGTACATAAGCAAGAACTCCTCATACTCATGATTTTGATGCATATACTTACCTTGTGGTCTCGAGTTGGCTTAGGATGGAATGAACCTGCACAAACAAGGTTAGATAACACAGGTACGTCCACTAGCCAGAGCAAACAAAAGAAACCACAAGAATACCAAGACTGGGATGACATGTAGAGAGTGAGTACAAGGTAGCACATTGGATTCAACATGTCCCCAAGAATAAAGATATGCAATGAATTTGGCTGATTTCTTTTCCTTTAGGTGTCTTGCTCCCCCTGAATCTTACATGGGATATTGGGAGAAGATAGGAAACAGAAAATCAAAGCTGAATAGAACTAAATTCGAATGAGTTCATATGAACATGTCTTTCCCCAAAAAGACATGTGGCATCTCTCCTCTTGATCATCAAGCATCTAGGATCCTCGAGACTTTCTCTCCCCCTTGAGGTCTCTCTCTCCCCCTTAATACTTTCTCTCTTGTAGGTTTGGTCCTTGAGACTGTTTCTCTCCCTTGATGTGATCTCTCTCTCCTACAAGCTTTGATGTGATCTCTCTCTCCCCCTTTGACATCAATTTCCAAGAAGGTTTTTCCTGGAATCCGCCAAATAGGTTTGGTCCTTGAGATTCAGCACAAAGCAGAGGATAAAATTGTGATGCTTGTGGAGGACAAAATTCATTGAGTGGAGCTGGATCAGAAGAAATGTAGAACAAGTGGCAAACTGTTTTTCTGATGGCAAAGTCGGTGGCACCGAGTGGCATATTTCGGTGGTACCGAAAAGATTCGGTTGGACTGAAATTTGCAAGTCGGTGAAACCGAGTTTACACAGAGAAAAACACTTGTCACCTCAGCTCACTAGGCAAGTAAGATCTCACAAAGATTTGCAAAGAATTAGCTGAAGGATTTGCAAGGAATTTGATGCAGAAATATGCAGAACAAGAGCAAAAAAAAGTGAAAGTTTCTAGATGAAGTTTTTTTTGTGTGTGTGTGAGAGAGAAGGAAACAAATATGCAAGGAACAAATGCAATAACTCAGAAAAGAACACAAGAGAACTTCACCTAGAATTGGGCGGTGACATAGTCACCTATGTTAGAGTATATTGACTTAGGAGTCAAGTGAGGACACTTGATCATAGGTCATACTCATCGTTTAAGCTCAAAATGGGGTTACCATTTTTTGTTTAAGCATTTTGTTGTATTCTCATCTTGTTAAGTTGCTTTGACTCATGTCTTGGAGTAAAGCTTCTCTAAGATGGAATAACATACCTTGGGTGGTGGTGTGGTTCTTGTTCATGTAGTTGAACTTGTGTGGGTGCTCAAGGTTGATGTAGCTCATCAAGAGTTGGGAGCACCACTTGGAGTTTGAGTTCATCTACCTACATGGGTTAGTTCTTTGCAAGGAAGAGCACTTGTGTATCCAAAAATGACAGTTATGAAGCTCAACATAGAATTTGTCAAAGGATATGTTTGAATGGTTTTGTGCTTCCTTGTCTTCAACCACCATCGTGTAGAGTCTTGGTGATGTAGAGATTGCTCAAGATGTGAGTGAGTCGCAATCTCATGGAATTAGATTCAACCAAGCACCTACATGGGTTAGACAACATGCAAGGTACAAATGTATCCAAGACATAAGATAGTTATCATAAGAGATATATCATGGATTAGTCATAAGCTCATGTCTTGCATGTATCCAATGGAGTTTCTACTCCAAGTTCGAAGCATCAATGATGTTCAATTCTCCTCTCAACCTGCAAAACACTTTCTCATCAAGCGGTTTAGTGAATATATCCGCTAATTGCTTATCGGTGCGAACATGCTTAAGATTGATGTCACCCTTAGCAACATGATCTCGAATGAAATGATGACGAACTTCAATATGCTTAGTTCGAGAATGTTGTACAGGATTATGACCAATTTTGATAGCACTTTCATTGTCACAAAGCAGTGGAACATGTTTCACATAAATCCCATAATCTTTAAGAGTTTGAGTCATCCAAAGTAATTGAGCGCAACATGAACCAGCGGCAATGTATTCAGCTTCGGCGGTGGATAAGGATACCGAGTTTTGTTTCTTGGAAGACCAAGACACAAGAGACCTACCAAGAAATTGACAAGTACCCGAAGTGGACTTTCTATCAACCTTGTCTCCGGCATAATCCGAGTCGGAATAGCCAACAAGATCAAAAGAAGACCTCTTAGGATACCAAATGCCAAAATTTGGTGTATGGATTAAATATCTCACTATCCTTTTCACAGCCTTAAGATGACAATCTTTAGGAGCAGCTTGATATCGTGCACACATGCATACACTTAGCATAATATCGGGACGTGAAGCACATAGGTATAACAATGAACCAATGATAGAGCGATAAACCTTTTGATCAACTTGTTCACCATATTTGGTTAAATCATTATGTCCACTAGTGGGCATGGGTGTAGACATACCTTTGCATTCTTGCATATTGAACTTCTTGAATAAGTCCTTGGTGTACTTTGTTTGAGAGACAAATGTACCTTCCTTAGTTTGCTTGATTTGCAACCCAAGAAAGAATTTGAGTTCACTCATCATAGACATCTCAAACTTCTCTGACATTAGCTTTCCAAACTTTTCACTAAAGAGAGGGTTAGTTGAACCAAATATGATGTCATCAACATAAATTTGGCATACAAATAATTCTCCATTAACCCTTTTAGTAAAAAGAGTAGAGTCAATTTTACCAATATCAAAACCACTTGTAGTAAGGAACTTGGTCAAGCATTTATACCATGCTCTAGGAGCTTGTTTAAGACCATAAAGAGCTTTGTGAAGTTTGTAAACGTGATTTGGTTTCTTAGGATTGACAAAGCCGGGAGGTTGTTTGACATAAACTTCCTCCTCTATTTCTCCATTTAGATAAGCACTCTTAATGTCCATTTGGTACAAGGTGATATTATGGTGATTAGCATAGGCAAGTAGGATGCGAATGGACTCAAGTCTAGCTACGGGAGCATACGTCTCACCATAGTCCATACCTTCGACTTGTGTGTATCCTTGGGCGACGAGACGTGCTTTGTTGCGGACCACTTGTCCATCTTCATCTTGCTTGTTGCGAAACACCCATTTGGTACCAATGATGTTGTGGTTGTTGTCGGGCTTCTCAACCAATGTCCAAACTTGGTTTCTCTCAAAATTATGTTGCTCTTCATGCATAGCGTTTATCCAGTCCGGATCTTCCAATGCTTCTTCAACCTTCATTGGTTCAATGCTAGAGATGAATGAATAGTTTTCACAAAAGTTAGCTAAACAAGTTTTTGAGCGAGTGATTCTCCCGGTTTGTATATCATTGAGGATTTGCTCGATGGGATGATCTTTGACAATTCTTGCTCGAACTCGTGAGAGCTTTTGCTTGGGTCTTCGTTGAACATCTTCTTCATCTTGTTCTTCTTCTTGGCCTTCTTCATTGTTGACGTCGTCGTTCTCTTGTCGTGGTGGAGAAGGAGGTTGTTGATGTTCGTCTTGACGTATTTCCTCGTTTTCTTCATCTTGATGTGTCCTACTTGTGGATGCTTCCGTGTCGATTCTTGGTTCACCTTGTTGTGAAGTAGAAGCTTCCACTTGGACGGATGAAGTACTCTCCTTCACCTCCGTTGGACGAATTTTGCCAATGGACAAGTCTCGTATTGCTTCTGAAGGGTCTTTGTCTCCTACATCAATTGGCAATTGCTCTACTTGCGAGCCATTAGATTCATCAAACTTCACATCTACCGTCTCTTCAACCTTTCGGGTGAAATTGTTGTAGACACGGTAAGTGTGAGAGTTTGATCCATAACCAAGTAGAAAACCTTCATGAGATTTAGGAGCAAACTTTGAACGACGATGCTTATCAAGAATGTAGCACTTTGAGCCGAATACTCTAAAGTATCCAACTTGGGGTTTGTTACCGGTGAGAAGCTCGTATGCCGTCTTGTCGAGTAGCTTGTGAAGATATAAGCGATTTGTTGCGTGACAAGCTGTCTCGACCGCTTCTGCCCAAAAGTGCTTTGGCGTCTTGTATTCATCAAGCATCGTTATTGCCATTTCGATGAGCGTCCGGTTCTTCCTCTCAACAACTCCATTTTGTTGAGGTGTGTATGTGGCCGAGAACTCATGTGAAATCCCTTCTTCGTCAAGAAAGGTGTCCACATTTGCGTTCTTGAACTCCGTTCCGTTGTCACTCCGAACTTTCTTGATCTTCACATCAAACTGATTTTGGGCTTTCCTAGCGAAGTTTCTGAAGATCTTCTGGACCTGCGACTTGTCATTAAGAAAGAACACCCACGTAAATCTTGAAAAATCATCAACTATAACTAGACCAAAAGAATTTCCACCGAGACTCTTGTAGGCGTTGGGACCAAAAAAGATCCATGTGAAGTAGCTCGAGTGGCCTTCTTGTGGTCATGATGTTCTTCACGGGATGTCTTCCTCCAACCTGTTTACCTGCTTGACAAGCACTGCAAAGTCTATCCTTATCAAATATGACATCATTAATTCCAAGGATATGATTTCCTTTAATAAGCTTGTCAAGGTTTCTCATGCCAACGTGACCTAGTCGTCTATGCCACAACCAACCTTTTGAGGATTTAGCAACAAAGCAAGTTTTAGGTTGCGCCTTTTTAGAGAAATCGACAATGTAAAGATCACCTCTACGCATACCCGTAAAGACCATTTTATGATTGTCTCGACGAAATACTTGGCAATCTACCTCAGTAAATAGGACATTCAAACCGAAATCAGCAAGTCTAGATACTGAAAGTAAGTTGTAGCCAAGAGATTCAACGAGCATGACATTTTGAATGGAACTATCATGTGAGATGGCCACCTTACTAAGGCCAACCACTTTACCCTTTGAATTATCACCAAAAGTGACATATTTTCGAGGGCCGTTGTTTCCAGCAAGCTCACGAAACATCTCTTCATCTCCGGTCATATGATCAGTACATCCACTATCAATAACCCATTCCTTTCCTCCTGATTCATATCCCCGAAGATTTTCCATAAGACCAAAATGTCTCATTGCATCATCGAGATCGAAGTCACTATCATCATCATCATAATATTCATGTTCATCATGATCTTGTGATTCATCATTTCCTAGAGAGGGTAATTCATCAGACAAATGATCATCAAAGTGGTCACTTTTATGAATTCTTATGGCTTTGAGTATGATATCATTAATGATTCCAACATCTCCTTTAGCATGCTTAAGATTGGCAAGTTCAAGAAGACATTTACCAAAACTAGGATCACTAGAGTTCATCTTACTCAAGGCAATGGATTTATGGAGAATTTCATCCAAAGTTTTCAAGGAATGATTGGGAAACCTTTCCTCAAGAAATTTCCATATAGTATAGGCGCAATTTTGAGTAGGCAAACTAGCAATCAAATTTTTGGGCAATCCTCTAATGATGAGCTCGATAGTTCTAAGATTGCGAATCATGTCAATATCTTCATCTTGGGTAGGATGCAAGGGATCAATATGGGGTGCACAAGGGCTAGCAATATACTTGTTCAAATGATATTGATTGAAGATTACAAGCATCTCATTTTTCCACTCATGAAAATACTTTCCATCAAGAATAGGCACTCTATGTCTAAGACTCCCTAGAGTAGACACATCCATCTTCCTCCAATGGTGATTAAACCAAGGCAATGGAGACCAATGCTCTGATACCACTTGTAGGATCTAGAAGTAGATGTGTCTAGAGGGGGGTGATTAGACACTTTGTGCTAAAGTTGCAATTTTTAAGCTTTTTCGGTTTAAGTGGAGTTTAGGCACAATTTCAACACACACAATACATATCAAGCAAGCATGCAAAGAGTATATGAGCAGCGGAATGTAAAGCATGCAACTTGCAAGAATGTAAAGGGAAGGGTTTGGAGATTTCAAATGCAATTGGAGACACGGATGTTTTTCCTGTGGTTCGGATAGGTGGTGCTATCCTACATCCACGTTGATGGAGACTTTAACCCACGAAGGGTAACGGTTGCGCGAGTCCACACAGGGCTCCACCAAGGGTAACGGTTGCGCGAGTCCACACAGGGCTCCACCCATGAAGGGTCCACGAAGAAGCAACCACCCACAAAGGGTCCACGAAGAAGCAACCTTGTCTATCCCACCATGGCCATCGCCCACGAAGGACTTGCCTCACTAGCGGTAGATCTTCACGAAGTAGGCGATCTCCTTGCCCTTACAAACTCCTTGGTTCAACTCCACAATCTTGTCGGAGGCTCCCAAGTGACACCTAGCCAATCTAGGAGACACCACTCTCCAAGAAGTAACAAATGGTGTGTAGGTAATGAACTCCTTGCTCTTGTGCTTCAAATGATAGTCTCCCCAACACTCAACTCTCTCTCATAGGATTTGGATTTGGTGGAAAGAAGATTTGAGTGGAAAGCAACTTGGGAAGGCTAGAGATCAAGATTCATATGGTAGGAATGGAATGTCTTGGTCTCAACACATGAGTAGGTGGTTCTCTCTCAGAACATATGAGTTGGAATGATGTGTGTGTTCTGATGGCTCTCTCACTTAATGAGAAGGAGGTGGAGGGGTATATATAGCCTCCACACAAAATCCAACCGTTACACAGTTTTCCAATCTCGGTGGGACCGAATAAATAAACTCGGTCTGACCGAAGTAGTAAACCTAGTGACCGTTAGGAGTTTCGGTGGGACTGACATGCAACTCGGTAGGACCGATTCGGTTAGGGTTTGGGCATAACGTAATCTCGGTGAGACCGATTACACAAACTCGGTGAGACCAAATTTGGTAATTGGCTAACCAGAGAGTTGGTCAGGCAAACTCGGTGGGACCGATTTGCTCTTTCGGTGGGACCGAGTGGAACTCGGTGAGACCGAAAAGTTACAAAGGGGAAACACTGAGTTTACATTGCAATCTCGGTGGGACCGAGAATATTGCAATGGGTAACAGAGAGTTTGCAAGCCCATCTCGGTGAGACCAAGATCCTTATCGGTAGAACCGAATTGCTAGGGTTTGGTAGTGGCTAATGACAAGTGAAACTCGGTGGCGCCGGATAGGAAGAATCGGTAGGACCGAGTTTGGCTTAGGGTTTAGGTCATATGTGGATATGGGAAAGTAGTTGAGGATTTTGGAGCATATCATTAAGCACATGAAGCAAGAGGCTCATTAAGCAACACCTCATCCCTCCTTGATAGTATTGGCTTTTCCTATGGACTCAATGTGATCTTGGATCACTAAAATGTAAAAGTGAAGAGTCTTGAGCTTGAAGCTTTAGCCAATCCCTTGTCCTTAGCATCTTGAAGGAGTTCCCACAACCTTTAGTCCATGCCACTCCATTGCTGAACTTATCTGAAACATGCTAGATAGAAGTGTTAGTCCAACAAGAGATATGTTGTCATCAATTATCAAAACCACCTAGGGAGCACTTGTGCTTTCAGTTTTCAGTAATGAAAATCGGAAGGGGAAACCCTTCTTTGATTAAAGAAACTACTACCTCCATTCTGGTTTACTAGTCCCCATCATACTTTGGGTCAAAGTTTATCCACGAATTTTACTTGTAAAATGTGAATGGAAAATGAGATTTTGTTATACCCAAACAAAAAAGGACTGGAGGGAATGATTGCTCTGACACGGACGCGACCTCTCATAGCGCAGGCATTGAACCGGCGCGCCGGCCAAGAGGGCGGCACTCGCTGCAGGCCCGGTCGAGCACGCCTCCTCGCTGCGTGCAACCAGCTTAAGACTGCCTCGCCTGCCTTCATTGAATCCACGCGTGTGCCGGCCACACGTCCTTCCGCGAGACGGCAGGCATTTTAGAACACAAAATATGACTAAAATATAATTAATTTACGCATGGTCTTGACTTGTTGTGCTCGCACTGGTAGGAGGAACTAGTAGAGGATTTTCTTTATTTAGAACTCTCCTCACATTTTTTTGGCTTTGAAGTGAATCATGGTTGTGGACATTATGTATGAATGTGCAGATATCTGTGAACATGAGTTTGATGTGGAAGTTGAACTTGGAATGTCGGGCTTGCGCGTGAACTATACCATGTCTAATGCTTCGTCTTTTATTGTTTGGAAAGTAATTGCTGTTATTACATGACCCGAAAAAAAACATTTTGTGCCACATCAGTAGATGCACGGACATCACAACAGGCATGCTGACTGGATAAACATTTGAACCTAGCTATTATGAAGGAAATTTTGTATTGACAACAGTTTTAGATAGCAGGAGATGCCTAGCCTGCTCTGCCTCTGCTAGCTTATTTCTGGCTTCTTCCATCTCTTCTTTGGCTTGGGTGAAGAGAGCATCTGATTGCTCTTTTCGCTTCTTCAGGAACTCAGCTACATTCTCAAGGGCTGCTGCATGCTTTCTTTCAGCCTTTACTAATGCTACGAGGACACGAACAGCTGACGACTCCACCTGGCTTGTGTGTAATCCAGCATCATCTGGGAATTTGCACCTTGTGTCTAATCCAACATCATTAGGGAACTGGCACCTTGTGTGTAATCCAGCCTCATTTTGGAAACATGATCTCGAGGTTGACCATACTTCAATCCTCGCAGGAACTGCATCCTGACATGAAGTTACTTCTTTTTTAGATCAATACTCAGAGCAACCTAGATCCATTTAGTAGAAGCCAGATAAACAGAACTCGAAGAAGTGAATTCAAAAGAAAAAATAAATAAAAACAGACTACAAGGTGAGAACACCCACTTCCTACATCAAGCTAAAAACGAAAGCATTAGGACGATTAAGACTCTTCTTATTACACATCGAAGAACACCACGCTTAAGAGAAACAGAAACTACAACATATACACATCGAAGAACACGAGGCTACACGAAAGTAATTGAAAGGGTGTTACTTACCAAAGCTCATTTTATAGGTTCGGTGCAGCTCCTCTTTAACTTGCCACGCTCCTTGAAGATGTCCCGAATATCCCGTGTTTGGTCTTCATTGCTCCTCTGCATGTTCGCACTCATGGTTTTAAAATCTCACCATGGCAAGAAAAATATACTACTAGTAATACTCGCGCATCTTGTGGGAAACATTAAAGCACTCGTCTGCCATGTTAGAGCATCTCCAACAAGATAAACTACTCATACAAATGCATCTTGATGCGTGCAACGCATGGGCATCTTGCTAGTTCTAAAAACCTTTCCATCATTTGCCACACTACTGGTTGCAGATGAAAAACCTACCCAAGCACAGCGCGATACAGGAGCGACGCACAATTACAAGCTAATATTCTGTTGGACAATGGAGGCTATAACCAATTACTTTTACGGGAACAATAGCATCCAGGAAATTTGAAGGGTAGGTATGAACAAAATTGGAACTGCACATGTACTGCTAAGTGATTCAATACACACATACCAATCAAGGAGGAGAACGATAGTCGCAGCGGCCTCTGTGAGTCATGGTCGGCAACGAGAGTCAGTTCATTGTCCATGACGGTGGTACTTCTGCGCTTGGCGTCGGCTTCCGGGAAGCAGATCCGAGACCGTGGAAGACGATGCCGGGGAAGAGGCTCCGTGTACGACGACGACGGTGGACCGGCTCCAGTGCGGTGTATGAGGTCGTCAATGAGGCAGATGGATGGAGTACACATTTGTTTTCTTAGTTTGTAGTGAACTAATCATTTGTTGAAATTGTGAAATAAATATATTAGGCTATTGACTTCGAATGTAATGGTCTATACAATTCAATAGTTACAATCATTGTCGAATCCCAAGATGTATACAAGGTCTATGGTACTTCACAACATGCTCAAACTCACATAATCCCAGTCAAATGAGAATCTAAATGCATTTCATAGTTATTACTTTGTAGGATGCAACAAAAACAACCATAACTCTACATCAGCCATTATAGAAGCAACATTTTGACATATCCCAATGTGTGAATGAAACATGCAGAGAGAGCTTTTGAAGATGGAGCAGATAGGGCAGGAAAGATTGTATGTATGTGGACGAGAGAGTAGGAGACAAACCTAACGAGACAGAGAGATAGAGATAGAGAGAGGAAGAAGTTAGGTCTGCGAGAAAGATGCATACATGTAATATACATGAGATGCGTGTGCATCTGGATTCTGTATACGTGGAAGGAGAAGAGACAACATGTTTGATGAGAGAGCTAGAAAAACATGGACGCGAGGGGAAGGATCTCATGGGTTGAGGGATTGACAATTTTGTGCGGGGGAGAGAGGGATTGGTAATTTTGTGTAAGAGAGAGAGAGAGGGTGGGGGAGGAGTCAGTCAGCCGTCGTCACATCACCCTGCTTCCAAATGACCCCGCATTCTCTAGTGCGGTGTGGTCGCCATCTTCGATCTGCTCGGGTGAATGTGTGTGTGTGTGTGTCAGATATTGAGAGAAAACAAACCTAAGGAGAGAAATGGGTATTCACGAAGAGATTGTGCGGGCCTTGAGGTGGGCAGGGGTCGGGTGAGGGTGTCAAAATGTGCGCGTTGATGCATCTGTTGCATGCGACCGTGTGAGGGACGGACGAATCGAGAGAGATGGTTGTTGTGTTACGGATGCTCCTCTCTCTGTCTCTCTCTCTCCCTCTCTCTCTCTCACACACACACAAGTAAACTAGAAGACCGTTCTCTCATGTATACACAACGTATCGGCATCTGTCTATGTCTCATTCATGCATGACATTTGCACATTCACGCCTCTCTATGTCTGTATCACACGCACACCGTCTCCACATTGCCCTTCCGCCACAACACACATATGGATACATACACACGTTCTCTCTCAGTCACACACACAAAATCAGTATTAAAAAAAACTGGGGCGCACCTAAAACGTCCAAATCCAAATAAACACGAACTGGAGCTAAATTCAAATATATGGAAATATTGCAGCGTCAAGAACTTTCACAGGAAAAAAAAAAGTTGAGTAATATTCAAGGATTGTTTTCACACACACAAAAATGTTCAGTGGATGTCCTTCGAGCGCGACACGGTGATGCACCGTTCGATCGACCTCGCGGACGCGGTTCACGCGCTTGCACAGGATTCCGTATCGTGGCTGTGGTACTAACTAATAAAAGCGCTACCTAAGTCTAATGTTTACGTGTACTAGTACGGTTTTCTTTTAAGTTTGACAAACCTTATATATAAAACTAGAGTAAGCTCCGACACGCGCACTCATCAATATGCCGGCGCCGCCGTTGCGCATGCCGGCGCCCGCCTACTCCGGCCAACAATTTCTCGCCCATCACCGCCGTGTCGCCGCCATCCCTGTGCCATGAAGCCGAAGGCTCGCCCGCTCACGTCGTCTGCAGTCCCTCTTTGCGATGCCGCCACGCTGCCAAGCACGCGAGCAGCTGGTGGAGCCGCGTCTATGCACGCAGCGTACAAAGAGGAGGACGAGCGCGTGCTACAGCACGCCGGCAAGGAGGAAATAGCGTGTCATTGTCGTCTCCGCCCGCGCGGAGGAGGCGCGCATGGTGGCTGTCGCGGCGGATGCCGGTCGTGCACGCGTCGAGCCCGCAAACCGGGTGCGGACGCGGAATCTACCTTCGAGACCTTGAATGCCACGTGGATCCTGCAATCTGAAGGAGCAATTTGGGTCAGTCGACTCATGTGAGCCGTTTGATGCAACATGGATGGCTAGAAGGGCTTCTTCCACCTCTTCTGCCGTCTTCTTCCTTCGCTCCGTCGAACTTCTTTCACAAATCGACTGACCCAGATTATACTACTAGTACGAACGTATTAAGTACAGTAGGAACATGAAGATACGAGCAGTAGTACCAACTGCAAGAAGAACAGTAGTAAGACATAGTACTAGTACTACTATACGTACTAAAGAGTTCAAATAACGAGAAAGAACATAAACATAGTTCTGCTGGGGCCTCAGCACAACACACCCTTGAATATAAACTAAGCAACTAGTCCGCTTGACACTGCAGTAGAACCAACATGAGCGACGACACTGCCACCTACTCGGAGTCCGAGTCCACGTCCTCGACTTCCTCCTCGTCCCTCTTCCTCTTCCTCTTCGCCGACGCTTCTTTGCTTGAATCGGACACTGGGCTCTGCTTCTTCATCCAACCCTTGTAGATATTTAAACAAAGGTAGGCATCCATTGCTGCGTACAGGACATGATCTTCATCTAATGTCTTCGACTCCCATGCATGATGAAACTCGTGATGAGGTTTCTTCAGTTTAGCGTATGAATGATCAATCATGGTTGCTGCCAGGGTCAGCATTGAATGTTGAGAGGAGGACACCAGGCTTGCCTTCTGGAGATCAAAGGGCTGGCCTACAACGAGACCTATCCGACGTAGGACGTCACTGTCGTTCTTAAAGCCTACAGTAACGAATTTCACTCTTTTGTCCTTGAGGAAGTTCTTAAAATCCTGGCACTCAACGTCGGCATGGCATATGTGGTAGACCAAGCAAACGTTATGTACGCAAACCTGGATCACGGCGGGCTTCTTCCTCTCTTCATCCTTTAGATCCTTCTCTCGTCCCAGGACTGTGGTGTACTCAACATCTAGCCCAGCGACCCACTCATCCGTTGAACTGTTGAACATGCGTAGGAAGCGAGCAAGCCATGCTTTCACCGTCTCGGATCCACGTGTGTAGATGACGATGAACTGATCGCCGGTGATGGCTCTAACCTGGTACTTAGCGGCGACCATGGAGATTTGGGAGGCCATGGATTTTGGACGAGGGTTAGGAGAAGTTGAACTGTTGTACCCTGCAAAAAAACTGGGAGCAAACTAATGTGAAAGGACGGGACGACTGGGAGCGAACTGTTGTAAGGTAGAAGACAGGGACGAGTAGGGCGTGCGAACGGCGTGGGGTTGCTGGCTTGCCCGGTGGATAAACGGCTGCAAGCCCCCAAAGAGTTCTCGAGAACTATGCGGGACCACTAGATGTCATGTATACTAGACACATATCGTAGGCCTGACGGTATAGCTTCTGCCTATTCGCACGCTATGCCGGCGTGTGGATGTAACTTCACTTAATTCCGTCAAACGTCGCGCTTCCCACGACCTTCGCCTCCCTCGCGCGGT
This sequence comes from Triticum urartu, assembly GCF_056163025.1. NCBI lineage: Eukaryota > Viridiplantae > Streptophyta > Magnoliopsida > Poales > Poaceae > Triticum > Triticum urartu. Next base: position 594,715,184 of record NC_141876.1, read on the forward strand.
TGCGCCCTTTGAGACTTCGACCGGCTATAAATGAGCAATTTTTTGCCTTTTTTTAGACAAGCAATTTTTTTTGCCTACTCCGCATGCATGATACTCCCTCTGTTCCTTTTTACTCCCGTCAACCGTTTGCAAAGTGTTTGACCAAATTTATACTTTTTTTTGAACACCACCTTATATTAATTAACCAGCCACACCAGTACACTCATTCGCTACAATATTCACCACATAGGGCGGTACGTTATTTACAATAATACCATCTAATCTATTGTCAAAGCTATACTTAGCGATTAAGTGTGCCACCTTATTGGCCGAATGGCTAATCTTTGACAATTGAAGATTGTTGATCAACTTCGAGATGCTCAATGCTTTCATCTTCAGGTCACGCATAGCAGACTTGTCATAGTCCCCAGATGCAAGAGACGCTACCACAAAAGCGAAATCAGTCTATAAAATTACAGGATTATGAAGAGAAATACCTATGTAGAGACCAGCAATGCAAGCCCTAAGCTCTGTTTCCTCCACACTTTGACAGGCATCAATGAAATCCCACGACCAAATTTATACTAAAAATATCAATATCTACAATACTCCCTCCGTCTAGGTGTGTAAGTCATCTTACGAAAACCAAATAATCCCAAAACACTTAGGCGCGGTGCATTAACTTCTACCTCGTTTCTTGTTTCTTGACATATCAACCAATAGGAGATGTGGGTGTGCATGCTTTTAATGACTTGAGACTACCAAACACGACATGCAGTGGTTAGTTCATTGCATGCAATGCTATTAATTAGCAAATAAACATTAAGATCTCTCGTTTTCCCCTCCTCCTTGGTCACAGTGCACAATCTAAGATGACTTACTCACCTAGATGGAGGGAGTACTTATTATAATGAGTATAAGAACTATGTTTTATAATGAGTGCAAAAATATTGATTTGACATTGTGAATGTTGACACATTGTGGAATAGTTTTTGAAGTCTGCAAAAGTACTCAACTAGTGTTGTCGTTCTTCACAAAAAAATGTGTTTACCAATGCATGCATGAACACTAGTTACTCTAACCCCCCTCTCTTCTTTAATTCTTTGCCACATCAGCATGTTTGTTATTCCCGTGTGCATGATACCAGCTAAGATACCACCATTATGGCCAGCCTTAATCATCGCATGCAATAATTTAGTGCACCTTGAAATATGAACATGTGTGGGGCGTGTATGTTTTTAATGACTTGAGACTATACCTAACCCGACATGCAAGATGACTTATTATGCACCGTTCCCCATACCTGCAGGAAGCCCGTTCGTCTCCAAATCTTTTACTCTCCATGTGTGGAAACAATATGCCTGCCAAACTCTCCTTCTCCCTCCGGCGGTCCCACCACTCCACCCCATGTGAAAAAATCTGCATGCATGACCCTCCTCCCCCATGCTCGTCCAATCCATTGTGACCAGCAATATTTCCACCCCTTCGCTCCCCCGTAATTTACTCCAACAAATATGCCCACGTAGCTATTACTTAACTGCAGGTGCATTGGGTCACTGACATATGGGCCCAACAGGGGTCTGGCCCACATGTCAGTGACGCAACTGGACCTGCAGTTAAGTCAGTGCAGCTCAGTCCATATCTTACATAGGTGTGCCATTGCTCGCTATAAATACTGCGCCTCCCATGACATCGATATCTCCTCTGTAAGTGCATCTAGTGCCCCTTTGTGATTTTGGTGTATTGAAGACTTATAGGTTAAGGGACTAGTGCGTTTGTGAGTGTACACAGGTCTATAAGTTTATGAGGAGATTGATATTTACAGAGAAAGTCGACCCCTAAAAATGAAGTTCTTCGACTGAAGACTTTGGATTTATGAAGACTTTTTGAAGACTTTGAAACTGAAGAAATTGGTGTGACCTTAAAGACTTGGTATTCATTCGAGGAACATGAAGCGTGAAGACTTTTGTTTTCGTAGTGTCATTTTCTCTTTCTTGAGTCATAGGAAACACCGTATTGTTAAAGGGGGTCGAGGAAATACTAAGGAAAAATTTCCATGTGATGCTCAACTCAAAATCCTACACCTACCAATCCCTTCGAGTGAAGCCATTGGAAATCTCATACAGTTCAGTCAATTTCTTCAGTGACAGGGACGAAGTTCTTCTGGTCTCTGGGGAATTTTTTCTGACTGAGGACTTAGGAATTTGCCAGTGCGGATTGCCTACACTATGAGGAACATGATAGCCCTGAGGAATTTGAACCTCAAATTCCCAACCATTGCTGTGCTACGCGCTAGCTGTCCCAAAATATCTTATCCACCTAACGGTCATATCATTGAAGGGCATTTATGTCTTATCATGTCGGGCTACTCCCTAGGCTATAAATAGCCGCCCCCTACAACCACTAGCTGGTTGGCTGCTCTGAGAGAAACTGACACTTGTCATTTGAGAGCATCCCATCCTCTGAGGACTTTGAGCGAAAATCATCGAGTGAGGAAAAACCCAAACCCAAACACCTACAAACCCAAAGTGATTGAGCATCACTGAAGAGATTGATCCTGCGTGGATCCGACGCTTGTTACCATTGAAGACTGTGCTTCTTCCAGACGGTTAGGCGTCATGGTCTAGAGCATCCAAGAGGAATTGTGGATCACCGAGTGACCGAGTTTATGAAGGTTCGGAATTCACCTGAAGACTTACCACGAGTGATTGGACGAGGTCTGTGTGACCTTAGTTCAAGGAGAATAGGGTGAGGACTGTCTGTCCGGGACTGTGTGTCCTCAGGTTTGAATACCTAGCCGCTCCAACCAGATGTACAACTGAGGTAGAAGTTGGAACTGGTCTACCAAATCATTGTCTTCACCAAGCCAACTGGTTCTATTTCCTCAACTCTTTCATTTCCTCAGTATTGTGTTGTGTGCTTGTCATATCTGTGTTTGAAGACTTTGACTGAAGACTTTCTCAATTTCCTCAGTTCAATTTCTTCAGTCTGTTTGTCTTCATTCTATGTTATCCTGTGATTACGCTTTCTGTACTCTGTGCTTGTCTTCATTTCATCATGATGACTATGCTTGTCTTCTGTTATGTTTACTTCTGAGTACTTATTCCGCTGCAAGTAGTTCTTCGCTAAGGAATTTCCTCACTAGCAAATTCCTCAGTGAAGAATTCATAAAAATCGCCTATTCACCCCCCTCTAGTCGATATAACGCACTTTCAATTGGTATCAGAGCGAGGTACTCCCTTGTTCTGTGTGATTTTGGTTTAACTGCCTAGAGTTTTAGCTATGTCGACCGCAAGTATGAAGAAAGTGACATGCCCTATCTTTGACGGTCACGAGTATCCCAAGTGGAAGGCCATGATGAAGAAGTGCCTCATGGCGATGAACAGCGAGCTGTGGACCATCACTGAGATTGGTCTGACCGATCTATGCAAGATGGCGGAAGCTGATGACATCCGCAAGTACACTCTTCTCAACCTCACGGCGAAGGACGTCATCTGCTCCTGCCTGTCTCAAAATCAGTTCAGGAACATCATGCATCTCGATCACGCGAAGCTTATCTGGGACCGTCTCTCTGATGTCTATGAAGGTCATCGAACCTGTCATGATCCTTGGTTTGAGGACTTCAAGGAATCTCTCAAATCAATGACATTTGAACCAGAATCATCATCCTCCTCACCATGTCTTATGGAAGATGGTGAAAAGGTAACTGAATGCTATCTGTCTGAATCCAGTGATGATGAATCTGGTGATGAAATTGGACCCAGTTATGTCAAACTTGCTTCCCTTGCCTCTAAACAACAAAGAGCTTTGGAAAAGGTTCAAAACATGCTTAGTACGACCGATGATATGTTGGGTGAAGAAATGGATCAGTCAAAAGCTTTGGCTGAAAGTCTTCAGAGACTTCATACTAAGTATGACTACCTTCAAGATCAACATAATACTCTCTTATCTGATCATGAGAAACTTTCTTATGAATTTCTTCAGAGAAAGCAAGATCTTGAAAAGCTAAGAGTGAGTTATGAAGATCTTCAGAAGGAGCGCGATTCATTACTTGCTTAACAAATCAGCGCTGCTCAGGAAGAATTTGTTCCTCCATGTTTAAAATGCATTGAACGTGAATCTGCTAATTCTTCACCTGAATGTTCAAATGCTTCTAATGTTGTAAATTCTTCACCCGCCTCTGCTATCACTAATTCCTCATCTGAGGACATTGCTAGTATCACTAACGATGCAGGGCTGAAGGAATTGTACATGACAGGTGTCGGTGTCAAAACCGGCGGATCTCGGGTAGGGGGTCCCGAACTGTGCATCTAGGCGGATGGTAACAGGAGACAAGGGACACGATGTTTTACCCAGGTTCGGGCCCTCTTGATGGAGGTAAAACCCTACGTCCTGCTTGATTAATATTGATGATATGGGTAGTACAAGAGTAGATCTACCACGAGATCAAGGAGGCTAAACCCTAGAAGCTAGCCTATGGTATGATTGTTGTATGTTGAGGTTCGTCCTACGGACTAAAACCCTCCGGTTTATATAGACACCGGAGAGTGTTAGGGTTACACAAAGTCGGTTACAATGGTAGGAGATATGAATATCCGTATCGCCAAGCTTGCATTCCACGCCAAGGAAAGTCCCATCCGGACACGGGACGAAGTCTTCAATCTTGTATCTTCATAGTCCAGGAGTCCGGCTGAAGGTATAGTCCGGCCATCTGGACACCCCCTAATCCAGGACTCCCTCAGTAGCCCCTGAACCAGGCTTCAATGACGACAAGTCCGGCGCGCAGATTGTCTTCGGCATTGCAAGGCGGGTTCCTCCTCCAAGTTCTTTATAAAAGTTTGTAAACACCAAAGGTAGTGTCCGGCTCTGCAAAATAAGTTTCCACATATTGCCATAGAGAGAATAATATTAACACAAATCTAATCTGCTGACGTATTCCATAGCGTGACATCATACTACGGCCAAGCCTTTATTCAAATCGTTTTTACTTCCCCACCTCAGCGCGTTTTGCGAGGCGGTTTCCTTGGCACGTCTTGTCAGAGCAGAGATCGTGTCCCCCATTTACGGGATTCTCATCAATACGGACGTGGGTAACCCAACCGCACCATTTATCACGGCGCTTGGGAGATAAGCGAGTTTTACCAGGCTAGTGGGGACGCATAGCTGCATCCGCCCATATATGGGGATAAGGATCCACCTTTTTACCTACGCCTTCTTCCTCCTCTGCCTATCCATCTTCTACGCACCCGAGCTCCAGCGCCCAAGCCCGCACTTCCCACCTCAACCTTCTCCAGCCATGTACGGAGCGGGAGGCAAGTGGATGGTCTCCTCCGTCACGGAGGGCCATATCAAAAAGCTGAGGAAAGCCGGATACTTGTCTAACAACATCGCGCACCGGCTTCCCGAAAAGGGGCAGCTCCTCCCAACCCCAAGGCCCCATGAGAGGGTAGTATTCCTTCCCCATTTCCTCCGCGGACTGGGCTTTCCTCTCCACCCATTTGTCCGGGGGCTCATGTTCTACTACGGCCTGGATTTCCACGATCTGGCCCCGAACTTCATCCTCAACATCTCGGCGTTTATCGTCGTGTGCGAGGCCTTCCTCTGCATACGCCCCCATTTCGGTCTTTGGCTCAAGACTTTTAACGTCAAGCCAAAGGTTGTGCGTGGCAACCAGGCGGAATGCGGAGGCGCCATGGCAGGCAAGATAGCCAACGTCCTATGGCTCGAGGGCTCCTTTGTGGAGACCCTGAAGGGGTGGCAGTCAGGGTGGTTTTACATCACCGAGCCGCGCGATCCGAAATGGGTCGCAGCCCCTGAGTTCCGGTCCGGACCCCCTACGCGGCTCACGTCCTGGAAAGAGACGGGCCTGTCGTGGGGCGAGGAAGGAGAGGTGACTGGACTGCAGACATGCATCCAGTCCCTGGTGAACAAGCAGCTCAAGCTTGTCAATGTAGTCCAGGTTATGCTCGTCCGCCGGATTCTCCCGTGTCAACAACGGGACTTCAACCTGTGGGAGTTCGACCCGGCGCAGCACCAAACTCTGAGTAGGCTCTTTGACACGACGTACGAAGATGCCTGGAAGGGGCTAACCAAGGGCGCCGAGGCTCCCGCATCCGCTTCCGAGGATCGCGGATACAACACGCAGCGTCAAGCTAGTGCGGTAAGATATTTTTACCTTTTACGGGATGTTGGTTTTCCATAGTTTGACTCTATGCGGGATCTAAACTCCCTCACCTTTGACAGGCTTGGCAGGTGAAGTCCGGACCGATTAACTGTCCGGCTCCTTTTCCCGATGACCCAGCCAATGCTCGCTTAGCGAAGCTGCTGGTTCCGGCACCTTACGTGGTGGCGGAGAAGAAGGTCAAGAAGAAGACCACAGGGACTCGAAAGAGCTCCCGGCGCATGGTGGTGTCAGACTCATCGTCCGATGAATCCGAGACGCACTCCTCCCGTGAAGACGAGGAGGAGGAAGAAGAAACCTCTCCCCCTCCAGCGGGGGAGGAAAGAAGAGGAAGACCGCCCCAACAGGGGAGGCCGAAGGGTCCAAGAAGGGGAAGACCCTTTCTCCGGACTACTCCACCGACGCCAACGAGGGCGGAGAGGAGTGGCCGCACAGGGCCAAGCGCCCGGCGGAATCGTAAGTATTCGGATACCAGAGTAATTTCATGATATTCCTTTGTTGCAAAGCTTTCCCTAATGTCAAATATAATCATGCAGCCCGCCCAAGGACGGGCTCGACGAGTCGTCGAGCGGCTCCCTGGATTCATCAGACGTGAATTCAGTTCCGCCCGCTGCCTCCCCCCACGCCGCGGATGACGCCGAAGTGGCGTCGCAACAAGTTGCGGGCCAAGAGGAGGCGGTCCTGGAAGAGCCGCGAGGCGATCTCCCGGACTCCGGGAGTAAAGGGGACAAGACCCCCCAGGGCTTCAATTCCGGCTTTGTGCCGGACACTGCGCCGGAATCCTCAACGGTTCCGGACTGCGGAAGGCGACCTCCTTCTAAGAGGAGCAAGCCTACTAAGCCGGCGGCCTCCGTCCAACCGGAGGTGCCGGACAATCTGTTGGAGGTGCTTAAGGGCGCCTCCATCAACGAGGAGCATCGTACTATCATGAGTACGGTGATCCAGAAGGTTCAGTCCGCCAAAAGCGGACTGACTGAAGCTTGTGCTAGACTTCTAACAGGCTTTGAGGTAAGTAAAAAATATGTAAAAATATTACCGCATAGATAGTAGCCCCTGATGCTCTGTTTGGCGTTCGGAAAGAAAAGCCAAATAGAGGATCTATTAAATTTCGTAGGAGTCTAACAAAAAATGAGTCAATATGCATATGCAGGCTTCGCTGCTTGCGACCGCCGCACTGACTGCGAAGGTGGGCACCCTGAAGCAGGGCCTCGAGCGGTCCGAGCAAGAGCTCGACCTGGCCAAGCGGCAGCTCGAGGAGAAGGAAGGTAAGAGATACCTTATAGAAAAATATATAAAAAGATGCAATTGCAAAAAATGACAGGATTATGCTGCTTATTGTAGGGGCCACAACTGAGGTGGCGACCCTCAAGCAGGCGCTGTCCGAGGCCGAAAAGAGAGCGGCCACGGAGCGCACCGAGCGAGAGAAATTTGAGTCGCAGGTCGGCGAGGCGCGGCAAGAGCTTCAGGCTCTCATGAAAACACATGAGAGTTTGGACCTCGACTCGAAGACGCAAGCGTCCGAGCTCACGGCGGCCATCGAGGCTGCCAAGTCTGCCAAGGCCGAATCCCAGAAGGCCCTCCAGGAGTTGGATGCGGTGAAAAAGATAGCGGCGGGTAAGGCATTCTTTATGCAAAGCAAACATACGAAAGTAAGCTACTTGTTACTTACCCAAATCCGGAGGTCTCTAGGAGCGTTTGCAGATCTTCCCCGAAGCGTGTCTGATGCCACCGCATTCTACCGAGCCGATGAGGGCAGTTCGACAGAGAAGGTGTTCTGGTCTCAGTATGCTGAGGCCGAACACCATGTGCCCTTGAGCGACCAGCTGAAGCAGCTGGTCGAGCTCCACAAGGCGGCCGAACAGGCCATGAAGGGCCTCATAGTTCGGCTGTGGCCTGGAGAGGCCCTGACTGGGAGCTACTTCGGATTGGTGCGGCGGCTGGTGGAATTCTGTCCAAGGCTTGAGGTCATCAAGCGCTCCGTCTGCATCGAAGGTGCCCGGAGGGCCCTTTCCCGCGCTAAGGTGCACTGGGGCAAGCTGGACGGTCAGAAGCTTGTGAAGGACGGGCCACCGCCGGGGAAAGAGCATCGCAAGCCCGAGAATTATTATAAGGGCGTTCTGAAGGGTGCCCGCCTTATGGCGGATGAATGTACCAAGGATGTAATTTTCGAATGAACTCGCTCGTATTGTCCTGTGCGCTGAAAACTTGTTCATGTGCGCTAAGCAATGCTTGTTGAATTTAAAATATTACTTTCTGTGCGGCCGTTTATCAAAAATTGAGAGATGGCCAGTCGTCGGCTTCTGCCCCCATGCCACTAGTGTTGGGGTGTTCGGGATAAACCTGAGCGCTCTTTTTCCCATGATTGGGTCCTTCGAGGGAGGCGCTCAGCACAACGAACAAGGCAATCGGACTATAATGCTTGAACACTCTCACTTAGTCATAGAACTCTATAATTTTAAATTTCGGCGAAGCCCCTAGTATTCGGAAGACCGAGTTTGGGGCGCTATCCACGCCTTGGTCGGACAAAGCCGGCTCCTTGCTCTAAGCGGCATAAGTCTTTAGGGACTCGAAAAACCTCTCGAACAGCGACCGGTCTCTCGCCTCATCATGACAGTCAGTTTTAGCTTTCTCTACTGAGGTGCTCAGCCCAGCTCAACTGGGGCACAATCGCAGTAGTTCTCCTAGTGCTACCTTAGCCGATATAGCGGAAAGTAAGGCACCAAAACATAGGAGGCGGGCAAACCCAACTATTGACCCAAATCATGATTCGGAGCCGATGCATATAATGCTATAAGTTCGGGGTGCCGCACTTGTGAAAGTGTTCGGACTTCTCACACCATATTAAGGGGTACTAGAGCCCCTGGCGTATTTGCAGTACCACAGTGTACGGGTGCAACATGTTACTAATGAACATATATATAAAAAGAGATTAATGCAAAAGATAGACAAAAAAAGCTATGCATTGTTTATAAAAAGGCTGCGATCCAAGCAGAACGATACAAATAGTGCGATAAGCAAAGAGTTGGACTATGTAACATGTCCTATCCAGGGGCAGGCCACGGAATTGTATGCAAAACAGGTATACTGCTCGTAATAGAGTCCACCTGGGAGTTCCATAATGCGGCATGGCTTGTCTGCTTTCCTAGATCTTGCATCATTTGTTCAGCAGTTGGATTGCCGAATAGGTCATCCGAAGTATGGAGTCCTGAAAGTAAGAGAAAATTAAAGAAGAATTCGGCAGCCCCTAGTACAGTTTAAGCCGTGTTTTGGGCATGCCGTGATGGTGCCCCTTCCCCAGCACCCATGGTATTTTGAGAGCGTAATTATGTACGCGAAGCGCTAGTTTTGCTATTTCGCGAGGGCTGGGGTTGGGGCCGCATTGCTACACCAGCTCGGAACGTGCCAGACGGTCTTGTCGTAGGTTACTCCGGGCGCGCTTGACAGTGTCCGGCCTTTTAACGGCTGGACTGGAGAATTGCCTAGAGAGGCTACTTTGTACTTCTTCTGCGAGCGCCGTCGTGTGCTCCTCCGTTCGGAGGGAGCGTTCGGTGTTTCCATTGACCGTGATTACTCCTCGAGGGCCTGGCATCTTGAGCTTAAGGTATGCGTAGTGCGGTACCGCATTGAACTTTGCGAATGCGGTTCCCCCGAGCAGTGCGTGATAGCCACTGTGGAACGGGACTATGTCAAAGATTAACTCCTCGCTTCGGAAGTTATCAGGAGATCCGAAGACCACTTCAAGTGTGACTGAACCTGTACAGTTGGCCTCTACACCTGGTATGACGCCTTTAAAGGTCGTTTTGGTGGGCTTAATCCTTAAGGGATCTATGCCCATTTTCCGCACTGTATCCTGGTAAAGCAGGTTCAGGCTGCTGCCGCCGTCCATAAGGACTCTTGTGAGATGAAATCCGTCAATAATTGGGTCTAGAACCAATGCGGCGAACCCGCCATGACGGATGCTAGTGGGGTGGTCCCTTCGATCAAACGTGATCGGGCAGGAGGACCATGGGTTGAACTTTGGGGCGACTGGCTCCAGCGCGTATACGTCCCATAATGCATGCTTCCGCTCCCTTTTGGGGATGTGGGTTGCGTATATCATGTTCATCGTCCGCACTTGTGGGGGAAAACCCTTCTGTCCACTGTTGTTCGGCGGCCTGGGCTCCTCCTCGTCGTCGGTACGCAGCCCCTTATCTCTATTTTCGGCATTTAACTTGCCTGCCTGCTTGAACACCCAACAATCCCTGTTGGTGTGATTGGCTGGCTTTTCGGGGGTGCCATGTATCTGGCAAAAGCGGTCGAGTATTCGGTCCAAACTAGACGGGCCCTGAGTATTTCTTTTGAACGGCCTTTTCCGCTGACCGGATTTGTAGCCTCGGAATCTGGCATTGACTGTCGTATCCTCGTTGCTGTCGCTGTTAACGCGGCGTTTTTGCTTGTTCCGGCGCGACCTGCCACTTTTGTCCTTGGTATCTGAATTACCAAGGTTCTTGGTTAAGTTGTTGCTGCGAGCTAGCCAGCTGTCTTCTCCCGCGCAAAAGCGGGTCATGAGTGTCGTGAGGGCTGCCATAGATTTCGGCTTTTCCTGTCCAAGGTGCCGGGCAAGCCACTCGTCGCGGATGTTATGCTTGAAGGCTGCTAGGGCCTCTGCATCCGGACAGTCAACTATTTGGTTTTTCTTTGTTAGGAACCGTGTCCAGAATTGCCTGGCCGATTCCTCTGGCTGTTGAATTATGTGGCTTAGGTCATCAGCGTCCGGTGGTCGCACATAGGTACCCTGAAAATTGTCGAGGAATGCGGCTTCCAGGTCTTCCCAAGAACCGATTGAATCTGCCGGCAAGCTGTTAATCCAGTGCCGGGCTGGTCCCTTAAGTTTGAGTGGGAGGTATTTGATGGCGTGTAGATCATCGCCGTGGGCCATGTGGATATGAAGGAGATAATCCTCGATCCATACCGCCGGGTCTATTGTGCCATCGTATGATTCGATGTTCACGGGTTTGAAACCCTCAGGGATTTTACGATCCATTACTTCATCTGTGAAACATAGTGGGTGTGCAGCGACTCTGTATTAGGCTATATCACGACACAGCTCCAATGAGCATTGTCTACTGTGTTCGGCCCGGCCGGATTTATTATGTCCAGAGTGACGATCCCCGTCACGCGTCGTAGGGCACCCACGTGATCCGTAGATCCATCTTGTTTGTCTTGCCTTGTCCTCCAGTATCTCTCGCAGGTCTGGCGCATTTTCCCGTGCCTTAGCATGTTTTGAGCGGCGCCAGGGCACGGCTTAAGTGGAGGGCCGAGAGGCCTCTCTGTCACAGCCACGAGGTGGCCGGTCGGCCATGTCATGCGCTAGTGATGTAGGTGCTTCCTCCTCTAATCGGGGTAGCAGCCTGTGCTTTGGGTAGCTCTTGGAGGGGCGTTCGAGTTCATACTCTTCGGCCGCAAGGACTTCAGTCCATCTGTCAGCTTGCAAATCTTGATCAGCTCTAAGCTGTTGCTGCTTTTTCTTGAGGCTGCTTGACGTGGCTATAAGCCTGCGTTTAAAACGCTCTTGTTCGGCGGGATCCGCTGGCACAACGAATTCGTCGTCGTCAAGGCTTGCCTCGTCTTCAGAGGGAGGCATATAATTATCATCCTCAACCTCTCTGTCTGTCGCCCTCTCGTGAGGGCTGGCTTCTTCATCCTCCTGTGCCGAATCTTGCTGGAGGGGGTGTTCTTCGGCGTTATCCGGGGTAGTATTGTCTCCCGTGCCGGAATCACCGTTTTTGCTTTGGCGGGATTTAGAGCGGCGCCACTGACGCCGGCGCTTGGTCTGTTTCTTGGATGCGTCATCCTCCGCTGTTCCGCCATCTCCATCTTTTGGAGTGTCCACCATATATATGTCATATGACGAGGTGGCCTTCCAGTGCCCTACAGGTGCTGGTTCTTGGTTGTCTCCTGCATCGTCGTCCATACCATCGATGTCTTCGGAGTCGAAGTCGAGCATGTCGGTTAAGTCGTCGACAGTGGCTACGAAGTGGGTGGTGGGTGGGCATTGAATTTCTTCATCGTCTGTATCCCAACCTTGCTGACCGTAGTCCGGCCAGGGCTCTCCTGATAAAGAGAGAGACTTTAGTGACTTCAGGATGTCGCCGAAGGGCGAGTGCTGAAAGATGTCTGCGGCGGTGAACTCCATAATCGGCGCCCAATCGGATTCGATCGGCAGGCGCGCGGAGGGCTCGGAGTCCGGAGAGGAATGCGGCCCCTCAGAGTCACGGGCCTTGCGGAGTGCGGGGCTGGTGTTCGGCTCGATCGCCTTTGGGATCACAGCCCCCGAGGCGGCGTCCAACCGCTCATCCTCGATCGGTGCAACCGGCTCCAAATTAAGGGTCGGAACCGATGCGTGTGCGGCCTCCAAGGCACTGTTCGGTGGCAGAGCTAGATCATGCTCATCGAGACAGTGCGGCGCGCTCGGTTGTGGCTCGAATCCGTCGAAGATCAAGTCCCCGCGGATGTCAGCCGTGTAGTTTAAGCTTCCAAACCTGACCTGATGGCCAGGGGCGTAGCTTTCGATCTACTCCAGGTGGCCAAGCGAATTGGCCCGCAGTGCGAAGCCGCCGAAGACGAAGATCTGTCCGGGCAGAAAAGTCTCACCCTGGACTGCATCGTTGTTGATGATCGAAGGAGCCATCGGGCCTAAAAGCGACGACACAGAGGAACTCTTAATGAAAGCACCAATGTCGGTGTCAAAACCGGCGGATCTCGGGTAGGGGGTCCCGAACTGTGCATCTAGGCGGATGGTAACAGGAGACAAGGGACACAATGTTTTACCCAGGTTCGGGCCCTCTTGATGGAGGTAAAACCCTACGTCCTGCTTGATTAATATTGATGATATGGGTAGTACAAGAGTAGATCTACCACGAGATCAAGGAGGCTAAACCCTAGAAGCTAGCCTATGGTATGATTGTTGTATGTTGAGGTTCGTCCTACGGACTAAAACCCTCCGGTTTATATAGACACCGGAGAGGGTTAGGGTTACACAAAGTCGGTTACAATGGTAGGAGATCTGAATATCCGTATCGCCAAGCTTGCCTTCCACGCCAAGGAAAGTCCCATCCGGACACGGGACGAAGTCTTCAATCTTGTATCTTCATAGTCCAGGAGTCCGGCTGAAGGTATAGTCCAGCCATCCGGACACCCCCTAATCCAGGACTCCCTCAACAGGCATGTACAAAAGTCTCAAAGGGCATCAGACTCTTTGTGATGTGCTTAAAAAGCATATCCTCAACGGGAATCCTAGGAAAGAGGGTATTGCCTTTGAGAGGAAACTCAATGCTGATGGTACATATTGGAAGCCTGAGCAGTACCCCAAAACCTCATGGGTTGCTGCAAAGGGACCTCCAGTTGATCCATCTAATTTATCTGGTTATACATGTGAATCTTCTCATTCTTCTGATGAGTCATTTGACTCCAACTATAAGCTGTTCAAAAATCAGAATGGTGAAGTATTTGCTAGATATGTTGGCACTAACTGCAGGAACGGTTCCCCTATGAAGAAAATCTGGGTTCCCAAAAAGTGCCTTGAAAGTCTTCAGGTGAATGTCCTCATGACACCGCCTGTGAAGAATAGGAACCCCAGATCAAATTCTTCATATGGACCAAATTCTTCATATGGATCCATGTCCTCATTAGGACCAAATTCCTCACGTGGATCAAATTCCTCAAAAGGATCAGAGTCCTCACATGAATATCATCGTGCTAACAACTCTATTTCCCAGGGAAGAGCCAAGGGCTATGAATATGAGCATTATTCTTCTAATCATTATTTTCATAAGTCCTCGAAGAATTTCTCTGCTTATTCATATGCTTACCCTAACCCCTCTTATGTGAAACGAAATGGTTTGGCGTCTATGCCACCATTCTCATATGGAGCTCGCAGAGTGATGAACTCTTTGCCACCCCTTCAGATGTGGGTGGTGAAGAAAAAGAACTAATCTCTTCTGCAGGGTCAGGTCTCCAGACATGCGTAAATGTCTGAAGAATTTGCTGGAGACCTGACAAAAATGCCTAAAAGGACGCAGGCTAATCATGAAGAAATGAACCTTCATTTCTCACGTCCTCATACTGCTTTATTTGTCTTACTGCTTGCTGAAATTGATCTGATGAATTGTGATGTCATATTCTTCACTGATGAAGTATATGAAGTTCGTAAGCTGGACTAATTCATCTGCAGGATGATCAACCCAAAGCCACTGAGTGGGTCCTCGATAGTGGATGTACAAATCACATGACTGGTGACAAGAATCTATTGATGGATGCTCCCTTATCACCATCGCATCTGAAGCATATCATCTTTGCTGACAAAGGCAAAAGTCAGGTATTGGGTCTAGGTAATGTTGCGATCACTAAGGATCGACACATGGACAAAGTCATGCTTGTTGAGTCCTTAGGATACAACCTTATGTCTGTCTCAATGCTTTGTGATCTTGATATGGCTGTTGTCTTTGGAAAGTATCGTTGTGTTGTGGTTATGGAAGCTGACAATTCCAAAGTCTTCGAAGGCTTTAAGAGAGGAGACTTGTATATTGTTGATTTCTCTATAGGACCTCAACCAGCCGTGTGCCTACTTGCAAAAGCTTCAGAAGGATGGCTATGGCATCGACGACTTGGTCATGCAGGCATGAGGAATTTGCACACGCTTGCGAAGAAGAAGCATGTCATTGGCATTGAGAATGTAAAATTCCTCAAGGATCACCTATGCGGAGCCTGTGAAGCTAGAAAGATGACCAAGGCCAAGCATCCAGCGAAGACTATCATGACCACTACTCGTCCATTTGAATTGCTTCACATGGATCTCTTCGGTCCTAATCATTATTCTGCTGTTTCAAAGGAAGCATCTCAATATGGCTTTGTTATTGTCGATGATTATTCTCGTTACACATGAGTACACCTTGTTACTTACAAACATGAAGTGCAGGAAGTCTTCAAACGATTTTCCTCGAGGGCTTCAACCAACTTTGGTGTGAAGATCAAGCACATCATAAGTGACAATGGAACTGAGTTCAAGAATTCAGGTCTTGCTGACTATCTTGATGAACTTGGTATTACTCATGAGTTATCTGCTCCTTATACTCCTCAACAGAATGGCGTCATGGAGCGCAAGAACAGGACTCTTGCTGAGATGGCTCGCACTATGCTTGATGAGTACAAAACGCCTCATCGTTTCTGGATTGATGCAATTGATACTGCGTGCCACATCATCAACAGAGTATATATTCACAAATTCTTCAAGAAGACTACCTATGAACTCCTCACTGACAAGAAACCCAATGTGAGTTATTTCAAAGTCTTCGGTGCCAAATGCTGGATCAGAGATCCTCATCACAACTCAAAATTTGCACCGAAAGCACATGAAGGTTTTATGCTTGGTTACGGAAAGGACTCGCACACCTACAGAGTCTTCAACAACGTTCTTCACAAGGTTGTTGAAACTGTACATGTGCGGTTCGATGAAACTAATGGCTCGCAAAGAGAGCACCTACCTTCTGTGATAGATGAACCAGCACCTGAGGATTCTATAAAGTTCAAGGCTACTGAGGATGTCATTCCTACTGAAGAATCTGCTGAAGAATTCATTCCAGAACATGAAGAACATCGAGCTGATACACCTGAGGAAAATGCTGAAGAAATTGGTGTTGAAGAAAATGCTGATCAAATTCCTCAACGACAACCAGCTCATCCTCGTGTTGCAAAAGAAGTGCAAGTGGAGAAGATCATCGATGACATTAGAGCACCAGGTCCTCTCACACGCTCAAAAGCTTCACATTTATCTAAATTTTTTGGGCACTATGCTTTTGTATCTATCACAGAGCCCGCTAAGGTTGATGAAGCATTTCTGGAGCCTGAGTGGATTCAGGCCATGCAAGAAGAATTACATCAATTTGAGCTCACCAACATCTGGGAACTGGTCAAACGTCCAGATCCTCGCAAGCACAATATCATTGGCACAAAATGGATGTACTGCAACAAGCAAGATGAAAATGGCCTTGTGGTGAGGAATAAGGCACGGCTTGTAGCTCAAGGCTACACACAGGTTGAAGGAATTGATTTTGATGAAACTTTTGCACCTGTTGCTAGACTTGAGGCTATTCG
Organism: Triticum urartu; assembly: GCF_056163025.1. Classification (NCBI taxonomy): domain Eukaryota; kingdom Viridiplantae; phylum Streptophyta; class Magnoliopsida; order Poales; family Poaceae; genus Triticum; species Triticum urartu. Next base: position 594,731,475 of record NC_141876.1, read on the forward strand.
CATATTACTTGCTTATGCTAACCATCATGATATCATCTTATATCAAATGGATGTGAAAAGTGCATTCCTCAATGGTAAGCTTGAGGAAGAAGTATATGTTGCTCAACCCCTAGGTTTTGAAGATCCAAAGAATCCTGACAAAGTCTTCAGACTCAATTAGGCCCTCTATGGCCTCAAGCAGGCCCCTCGGGCATGGTATGATACTTTGAAGGAATTCCTCATGAAGAATGGCTTCACACCTGGTTCACTCGATCCTACCCTCTTTACTAAATCTTATGATGGTGAACTGTTTGTGTGCCAAATATATGTTGATGATATAATCTTCGGCTGTACTGACCAACGTTATAGTGATGAATTTGCCTATATGATGAGTGAAGAATATCAAATGTCTATGATGGGAGAGTTGAAATTCTTCTTAGGTCTTCAAATTCGTCAACAGCGCAATGGCATATTCATATCTCAGGAGAAATACCTCAAGGATGTACTGAGGAAATTCGGCATGCAAGATTGCAAAGGCGTCAAAATTCCTATGCCCACAAATGGCCATCTGTGCACTGATGAAAATGGTATTGACTGCGATCATAAGGTATACCGCTCCATGATTGGTTCTTTATTGTACTTATGTGCATCTAGGCCGGATATAATGCTTAGTGTTTGCATGTGTGCCCGATTTCAAGCTACACCGAAGGAATCACACCATAAGGCTGTGAAGCATATTCTTCGATATCTAGCTCACACACCAACACTAGGATTATGGTACGCCAAGGGCTCGGTTTTTGATCTCATTGGGTATTCGGACTCTAACTATGCTAGTGATCATGTGGACCGCAAGTCAACATCTGGTACATGTCATTTCCTTGGACGATCCTTGGTCTGTTGGTCCTCGAAGAAACAGAACTGCGTATCACTATCTACTGCTGAAGCTGAGTACATTGCTGCTGGTTCTTGCTGTGCTCAACTGCTATGGATGAAGCAAACTCTCAAGGACTACGGTGTCAACGTGAAGAATGTGCCTCTCCTCTGTGATAATGAGAGTGCCATCAAGATTGCTCACAACCCAGTTCAGCACTCGAAGACAAAGCACATTCAGATTCATCATCATTTTCTTCGTGATCATGTGTTGAAGGGCGACATTTCTATTTAGCACATGAAGACTGAAGAATAGCTAGCCGATATCTTCACAAAGCCCTTGGATGAGAAGAGATTTAGCAAGTTGCGGTGTGAGCTAAATATCTTAGAGTCTTCGAATGTTCTTTGAAAAGGACACTCATCCTAACACTCATGCAAAATTGATGACTTAGATGTGCAACACATGAAGAAACATTTTTCATCAATCAATGAAGAATGACACTCTAAGTGTGAAGAAATTAACGAAGAATTTGATTCTCAGAACCCTACGATAATTGTACGCGGTGTCTGAAATCATCATTCTTATATGGTGGGTCACGCCACCACAAAAAGTTGAAAATATTCAATTTGAGTTTTTCCTCGGTTTTTGAAATTCCTCAGTTGTTCAAATTCTTCAACTTTGCAAATCTTCACTGGTTCCTTCGTTTTTCTTCATTGGCTATAAATATATATGCGTTTATGTCCTCTACAGCATTCACTTATGGCTAATTCTTTAAATTGCTTTTTCTGCTAAGTGAATGTGATCGGACCCTTCCCCCTCTATGCTATACTCAACCCAATCTATTCACAAATTCTTCATGTGCGTTCTATTTGAAACTCGTTCAAATCTTCACTGTGTCCTTGTCAGCTGAAGAAATTGTGAACGGAACATTAAAACTAATCTTATCCAAATTTTCGGTTTTGCCGCTCAAACCGTTCCGCATCCCACGATACATTTTTCTATTCACCCACGATCTTACACGATCTCCACTTCTCAGTACATGGGTGACACATGTCGTGCAAAGGAGAAGGGTCAGGGGCATGTTCGTCCTAAATCTTTGGGCGAACAGTTTTTTCACCGTGGCTATAAATACCCCCTCTCCCCCTCCTCACTTCCTTTACTCTGCTCGAACTCTCTCTCCCGCTCGAGCTTCTCAAACCCTAGCGCCGCCGCTACTTCATCGTCGTCGGTGAGGAAGAGCTTCACTGCCTCGACCTCGTCGCCGTCGTACTCGCGCCAGCCGCGGAAATCTTCACTCTGCCACCGCCGTGCTATCTTCCTCCGCCGAGTTAGGGCGTGGAAGATCCACACAGACGAACTTAACTTCTCCATCTCACAGTTTGTCGTATTCTTCATCCAGGGTAATTAAAAGTTACTTTTACTGCCCTCCTTGATTCGAATGTTTTCTACAAAATCTTCAAAGGTGTTTTTTCTTCAAATCCTCACACACCAAAACACCTCACAAGTCATCTGTTCTTGATTCGTTTCTCTAAGCATCATTTTTCTTCAAGATTCCTCAATTGTGTGGATCTTCGATCTATACAACTCTGGAACCTAAGACAAAGAATTCTTAGTGAAATTCTTCAAGACTCATCTGGTCAAATTCCTCAAACTTGTTCTTTTTGAAAAACCTTCTGAGAACGCATATGACCTCTCCAAATTCCTCGCAACTATACTCTGTTCACAGGTACTCATGTCTGCTGCTGAATCACTAGGTTCTCATCAACTTAACTCATTTGCAGCATTCCTCGAAGAAAAATTGCATACTTCTTCAGAGAATTCAATTGTTCAAATTCCTCAACTTAAGAATATGGCAGACGGTAAGAAGCCGCAGAAAGGAGGAAGGAAGCCTGAGGTCATGACTGCCTTTGAAATCCCTGATGACATTTACAAAGAGTATTGCACACCTGATGAGGCCAAGTTTGGTAAGGAAAACAAAAATCAGCGCAAGGTGCGCATACAGAGGATTGAAAGGAGATGGGCAAGGGAATGGAGGGAGTACAGGTATGTAACTCAAGTATATGAAGAAATTCGCACTCAATCCTCCATGCCCAAGAGCTCCATTGGCACCTGGCCAAGTAGCAGATCCCACCAGCATCAAACACGGTGAGGACTTTCCTGAAGAATGGGCCAAGCGCCAAGCCAAGTTGGCGAGACAAGCCAAAGAAGCAGTGAGGAAATTCAATGAAGACTCTGCTACTACTGCTGCCACTAAGCCCTTTGTCAAGCCTAAGAAATCAATAGCAAAGAAGCCTGCACGCAAGCCAAGTGCTTCACCAACAGTGCCCTCACGGCCAAGTTCCTCAGCTATGCCCTCACGGCCAGAATCTTAAAAGTCCTCAAGGCCAATTCCTCATGCTACTCCTGCTCCTCCAAAATCCTCAGCTCCTCCAAAGTCCTCAGCTGTTCCGACAAAGTCCTCAGCACCTGTGCATCTGGCCACGTGCCAAAGGACTGCAGGCATCTCTATTGCCTCAGGTGTCTCAGCTAGTTCCTCAGCTGCACCAAATTCTTCATCAGGCCCCTCTTTGCTAAAGAAAAAGGCAACTGCTGGACGAGGTCCTCGCCCAAGTCCTAAGAAGAAGCAGGTCGCCTTCTGAGGGAGTCCTGGATTGGGGGTATCCGGACAGCCGGACTATATCCTTTGGCCGGACTGTTGGACTATGAAGATACAAGATTGAAGACTTCGTCCCGTGTCCGGATGGGACTCTCCTTGGCGTGGAAGGCAAGCTTGGCAATACGGATATGTAGATCTCCTTCCTTGTAACCGACTCTGTGTAACCCTAGCCCCCTCCGGTGTCTATATAAACTGGAGGGTTTAGTCCGTAGGACCAACAACAATCATACCATAGGCTAGCTTCTAGGGTTTAGCCTCTCCGATCTCGTGGTAGATCAACTCTTGTAATACTCATATCATCAAGATCAATAAAGCAGGAGTAGGCTTTTACCTCCATCGAGAGGGCCCGAACCTGGGTAAAAACATCATGTCCCCTGTCTCATGTTACCATCCGCCTAGACGCACAGTTCGGGACCCCCTACCCGAGATCCGCCAGTTTTGACACTGACATTGGTGCTTTCATTGAGAGTTCCACTGTGCCGTCACCGCAAGGAAGGATGTCTCGTCTCGTCTTTAAAGACAACATTACCGCCGGGGGAGTCTTAGTTGTCGGCCAAACTCTCCGGCTGGGCGGTTTCATCATGACCGCCTGTTCGGCTGCTGCACCGACGATGACTTCTCGGGTCATCAAAAACAGCCTCCACGTCAACTCGGAACTTGCCGAGCAGATGGATCCAATGGAGCTCTCTTCCCTAAACGAGCTCTTGGATCGCACCGCCGCCTTGGGAGTCGCTATGGACTATGATCGGATTGGGCATAAACCCGATCAAAGGGAGATTAACTCTCCACCGGTCACCCATCACATTGCGGTGGTGGAGGAACAATGCGGAGTTTCTTCCTCTATCTTGAGGACTAATTATGTTCGGATTCCTGAGCTCTCCAAGCCGAACACCCGTTTACAGGAGGACATCACCCAAGCCCTGAACCTAGAGTCAGGAAGCGGGCCAGACTTATCGGGCATTATCCCGGAACCCGAACTTCCAAGATTGGAAACTCCTCAGCCCCTGGGTCTCAGATCGGGTAAGGGTTCGGACTCAATTCCACCCACCCACCCAAATATAAGCGATCTTTCCCACATCAGGCAAGAGCCCCAGGAAACAGTACATCATTATTGGGCTAGATTCCTCCTTGTGATGAACAAGGTTAAGGACTGTCGAGAGGAAGACGCAATCTTATTTTTCTGCAATAATTGCACGGACAAGGGAATCCTTAACGCCATAAGTCACCGTGACATATCACGCTTTGCTGACTTGGCATCCATAGTACGAAAGTACTGTGCGATGGAAAGCGCCTGGAAAACCGAAACGAAATTTTGGGGTAATCCGGTTCCGAATATACACCCAGTCCGAAGTAAAAGGGTGCACTATCATAAGACACCCAAGTTAATCCCAAAAAAGCAAAAACCCTCTACAGGGCATGGAACCGTATTAAGGGATAGCTCAACGGACCCTGCAAAATTCATAGTACAACGGATACCATACCAACACACAGCCTTAGAGCATGTTGGATACTCCGGCAGGTGGCCAAAAGTGGCGAGGATCTTCTCATGCCAGATGCCACAGAGCACCATCTCGGGGATAACAATACGGTATTAACAGTCTTTCAGACCTTCCCATCAAATAATAGGCGCAAGCAAACACTCCGCAGCCATGCCGAAATCTGCCACGTGGTAGCAATAAATCCATGGAGTGACATGGCTATTACCTTCAATGCCAGTGACGAACCTAAATTCCGAACAGCCCAGGCACCAGCTGCACTGGTCCTCAGTCCAATTGTGGACGGCTTTCGACTCACCAAAGTACTCATGGACGGCGGCAGTGGATTAAACCTCATCTATGAGGAAACTCTTCAAAAAATGGAAGTAGACTGGAACCGCATTGAGCAAAGCAGCACAACCATTAGAGGAATCATCCCTAGTCAGGAAGCACGCTGTGCTGGGAAAATCACACTAGATGTGGTATTCGGCACGCCAGAGAACTATAGGTCTGAAGAAATTACATTCCAAGTGGCCCCCTTCAGTAGCGGATACCACGCCCTTTTAGGGCGGGAGGCATTCACGATCTTCCAAGCCATACCCCATTATGGGTACATGAAGCTCAAAATGCCTGGGCCCAATGGAATCATCACTCGCTAGTGATCCGGACACAGCCCACCGCGCCGAAAACAAAACAGCCGCATTGGCCCTCGAGGCATTATCTGAAGCCCTTGCGGCCGAGGAATTAACTGCACTGCGCTCCACAGTGGACAGGGACGACGTGATACTTGACAAGAGATCCAAGTCCACCTCCTTTAAACCAGCGGATGAAATAGTCAAATTCCAAGTCCACCCAACGGACACTACAAAAACAGCCTCCATCGGGGCACAGTTAAACCCCGCCGTGGACGCCGCACTACGAGAGTTCCTGCATGAGAATTGGGACATATTCGCCTGGCATCCCTCAGATATGCCAGGAATCCCACGCAGGCTAGACGAGCACAGCCTTAATATTCTAAAGGGATTCAAGCTGGTCAAGCAGACTCTTCGGTGTTTCTCTGAACCTAAGAGACAAGCTATGGGAGAGGAACTAGCCAAGTTATTGGAGGCCGGATTCATTAGAGAAATAAAACATCCGTACTGGCTAGCAAACCTAGTGATGGTACCAAAGAAGGACAAATCCTGGCGCCTATGTGTCGATTTCAAGGACCTCAACAAGGCCTGCCCAAAGGATCCCTTCCCCCTCCCCCGCATCGATCAAATTATCGATGCTACCGCAGGACACGATTCATTGTGTTTCCTTGACGCATACTCCGGCTAACACCAAATCAAGATGGCGGAGTCCGACCAAGCTGCAACGGCATTCATCACACCATACGGCCCCTTCTGTTTCAACACAATGCCTTTTGGGCTCAAAAATGCTGGCGCAACATATCAGCACATGATTCAGACATGTCTGGAGAAACAGATCGGCAAAACAGTAGAGGCATACGTAGATGACGTGGTCGTCAAAACCAAACACGTCCACTCTCTAATAGACGACTTGAGGCTCACATTTGACAACCTCTGAACATACGACATCAAGCTAAATCCGGAAAAATGTGTTTTCGGTGTACCAGCCGGAAAGCTCCGAGGCTTCATTGTCTCCAGTAGAGGCATTGAAGCAAATCCGGCCAAAATTCGAGCTCTGTCGCAGTTGGCTATCCCAACGGACCTCAAACAAAACCAGAAATTAACCGGATGTGTCGCGGCTCTAAGCCGCTTTATCTCCCGCTTAGGAGAAAAGGCATTACCACTTTATCGCCTCCTTCGGTGCACCAAACACTTCGAGTGGACGGATGCTGCCACAGCCGGATTGGAAGAAATAAAAGCCATACTGGCAACCAACCCAATCCTGGCCGTGCCAAACGTCGGCGAACCAATGTTGTTGTACATTGCGGCAACTCATCAGGTCGTAAGCGCAGTGCTCGTCGTCGAACGAGAAACGGACGGACATAAATTCCCCCTTGAAAAGCCGGTATATTATGTATCCACTGTCCTCACTCCTTGCAAATCACGGTACCCATATTATCAAAAGATAGCCGATGCGGTATTCATGGCATCCCGGAAGCTGCGACACTACTTTCAAGAGTGTTCAATTACGGTGGCCTTGGAGGTGCCACTTAATGATATTATAAACAACCGTGACGCTACGGGCCGGATTGCCAAATGGGCCATTGAGCTCCTCCCGTTCGATATAACATACAAGCCTCGGCGAGCCATCAAGTCGCAAGTTTTGGCCGACTTTGTCGCCGAATGGACGAAAACCGAACTCCCTAAAGAGTACGGCGCATACTCCAATTGGATCATGCATTTCGACGGCTCCAAAATGCTGGCCAGTCTGGGGGCTGGCGTCGTCCTGGCGTCCCCAACAGGAGATACAGTTCAATACGTACTCCAGATACTGTATACAGACTCCAACAATGCAGCCGAATACGAGGCCCTGCTGCATGGTCTTTGGATGGCAGTTTCCATGGGCATTCAACGCCTGGAGGTGCGTGGGGACTCGAACCTTGCAATATCCCAAATAAATGGAGACTTTGATGCTAAGGATCTGAAAATGGCGGCCTATCGCAACGCCGTCCTAAAGATGTCAGCTCGGTTCGAGGGGCTCGAATTTCACCATGTGGCTCGGGAAAGCAATCAGGCGGCGGATATCCTCGCCCGCATAGGCGCAAAACGCAATATAGTCCCCCCAACATGTTTTTGGAAAGGCTATTTAAGCCATCCGTGGTATGGGAAGGGGACACCGGTAACAATAGTCTGGACCCGGCCACAATGCCCGATACCGAACACTCTGACGTAATCGGAGGCTCTGCCACCGAAATAACACCTTCAGCCCATGTAATAATGGCCATCATCGCCCCGTGGACAGAACCATTCCTGGCCTATCTAACTAGGCAGGAACTTCCCGAGGACCAAAATGAGGCACACTGCATAGTGCGGCGGTCTAAAGCCTACAGGGTCCACGAGGGAGAGATGTATAAGAAAAGCACTACCGGAGTCTGAAAGTGCAACTATCCCTGGGTGGTTTTGGTAATTCCTAACAACATATAGCTCATTGAGCTAACATTATTCCAAGAACAATATTTCAGGAAAAGCTCAATGAATGGCATGGCATGGATGAGGAAAGTGGATCCCTCAAAATTCTAAGGACAAAAAGTTTGGCTCAAGCTTGAAGCTCAAGACTCTACATTTTACATTTTAGTGATCCAAGATCACATTGAGTCTATAGGAAAAGCCAATACTATCAAGGAGGGATGAGGTGTTGCTTAATGAGCCTCTTGCTTCATGTGCTTAGTGATATGCTCCAAAACGCTCAACTACCTTCCCACATCCACATATGACCTAAACCAAAAGTCAAACTCGGCCCCACCGATTCTTTCTATTCAGCGCCACCGAGTTTCAAATGTCATAGCCACTGCCACAAACCCTATCCAAATCGGTCTCACTGATAGGGATCTCGGTCTCACCGAGATGGGATTGTAATCTCTCTATTTCCCTTCGTAAGGTTTCGATCTAACCGAAGTGAGCGATCGGTCCCACCGAGATTGCAATATAAACTCTCTGTTTCCCTTTTGTAACATTTTGGTCTCACCGAGATGAGCGAATCGGTCCCACCGAGTTTACCTGACCAACTCTCTAGTTAGCTTATTACCAAAATCGGTCCCACCGAGTTTGTGTAATCGGTCACACCGAGATTACGTTATGCCCTAACCCTAACCAGATCAGTCCTACCGAGTTGCATCTCAGTCCCACCGAAAATCCTAACGGTCACTAGGTTTGCTGAATCGGTCCGACCGAGTTTAACCATTCAGTCCCACCGAGTTTGGCAGATTGTGTGTAACGGTTAGATTTTGTGTGGAGGCTATATATACCCCTCCACCCACTCTTCATTCGAAGAGAAAGCCATCAGAACACATCTACACTTCCAATACACATTTTCTGAGAGAGAACCACCTACACTTGTGTTGAGCTCAAGATATTCCATTCCAACCATATGAATCTTGATCTCTAGCCTTCCCCAAGTTGCTTTCCACTCAAATCTTCTTTCCACCAAATCCAAATCCTGTGAGAGAGAGAGTTGAGTGTTGGGGAGACTATCATTTGAAGCACAAGAGCAAGGAGTTCATCATCAACACACCATTTGTTACTTCTTGGAGAGTGGTGTCTCCTAGATTGGCTAGGTGTCACTTGGGAGCCTCCGACAAGATTGTGGAGTTGAACCAAGGAGTTTGTAAGGGCAAGGAGATCGCCTACTTCGTGAAGATCTACCGCTAGTGAGGCAAGTCCTTCGTGGGCGACGGCCATGATGGAATAGACAAGGTTGCTTCTTCGTGGACCCTTCGTGGGTGGAGCCCTCCGTGGACTCACGCAACCGTTACCCTCCATGGGTTGAAGTCTCCATCAACGTGGATGTACGATAGCACCACCTATCGGAACCACGACAAAAACATCCGTGTCTCCAATTGTGTTTGAATCCTCCAAACCCTCCCTTTACATTCTTGCAAGTTGCATGCTTTACTTTCTGCTGCTCATATACTCTTTTGCATGCTTGCTTGAATTGTGTGGAGATTGCTTGACTTGTGCTAAGATAGCTAAAATCTGCCAAGAACTAAAATTGGGAAAAGGCTAGATTTTTATTTGGTCAAGTAGTCTAATCACCCCCCCCCTCTAGACATACTTCCGATCCTACAAGTGGTATCAGAGCTTTGGTCTCCATTTGCTTTGATTTCCATAGCTTTTGGTGGTCATAGTCTTGGTTTCACAACCTAGGAGAGTATGGCATCTAGCGAGGGAAATTATCACCGTAGAGGTCCTTACTTTGATGGTACTAATTTTGCTAGTTGGAAGCATAAGATGAAAATGCATATTCTTGGACATAACCCCGCCGTTTGGGCTATTGTGTGTATTGGCTTGCAAGGTGAATTCTTTGATGGGAAAGAACTGAACCGTGAAGCTACCGCGGAAGAGTTGAAGATGCTGCAATACAACGCTCAAGCTTGTGATATCCTCTTCAACGGATTGTGCCCCGAAGAATTCAACAAAATCATCCGTCTTGAGAATGCAAAGGAAATTTGGGATACTTTGATTGATATGCACGAAGGTACTGACTCCGTCAAGGAATCCAAATTGGATGTGCTTCAAAGTCAACTTGACAAGTTCAAAATGAAGGATGGTGAAGGTGTCACTGAAATGTACTCTAGGCTTGCTCTTATCACAAATGAGATTGTCGGCTTAGGGAGTGAAGAGATGACCGATAGATTCATCATCAAGAAGATCCTAAGAGCCTTGGATGGAAAATATGATACCGTGTGCACATTGATCCAAATGATGCCCAATTACAAAGATCTCAAGCCAACGGAAGTCATCGGAAGAATTGTTGCTCATGAGATGTCACTCAAGGATAAAGAGGAACTTCACAACAAATCAAGTGGTGCTTACAAAGCCTCATCTGAAGCCCCCACATCATCAAGTGAGAAACAAACCTTCAATGAAGAATTGAGCTTAATGGTGAAGAACTTCAACAAGTTCTACAAGAGTAGAAGCAAAGATAGAAGCTCCAAGTCAAGGTCCAACAATGACAAAAGATCTTCTAGTCGAGAGCGAAACTGCTACAATTGTGGAAGGCCCGGACACTAGTCCAATGAGTGTACGACTCCCTACAAGAGAAGAGAAGATTCTCCCAAGAGAAGAAGTAGAAGAGAAGAATCACCATCTAGAGAAAGAAGGAGTAGAGATGATCATTATGAACGAAGACCCTCACAGAGAAGCAAGGATTCGGAAAGAAAGGACAAGTCATCAAGGAGCTACACAAAACGAAGACATCAAGCTCATGTTGGTGAATGGTTATCTGGCTCCGACTCCGACAACCACTCCGAGAGAAGCTATCACTCCGATTCCGAATATACTCAAGATGAAGGTGTTGCCGGTCTAGCACTTGTGACAACCAACTCCTACGACATATTTGACTCACCAAATGAAGGAGTTGGAACATGCTTCATGGCCAAAGGCCCAAAGGTATCACACCCCGAGTATGTTGATTTCAATAGTGATGAAGATGACTTGTTAGGTGATGATGATTTACTTGTTGACAACTCTAGTGATGAATACTATGATGAAACGTCAATTAATCATGCTAATCAAGATAAAACGAATGACAATGATAAGGAGAAGATTGAATCTCTAACTAAAGAACTAAACACTCTTAAGTTAGCTCATGAAACTATCTTAGGAGATCATCGAGAACTTTTAAGGACTCATGAGAATTACTCTTTGAAAATCTCAACCTTGGGCAAGAGCATGAGTTCTTAAAAGCAATAAATGATTATCTTCGTAAGAAAAGTTCTTCTTACATTGCCAAGCGTTTACTCTTATCCACTTACATGCCTCAAGTCAAGTCTAGTAACAAGAACAAGAAAGATTCTTCCTCTAGTAGTAACAATGATCATGCTAAATCCAATATTGTTGCTTCTAGTAGTTATCTTGATTCCACTAATGATTCTCTTAGCCAAGTTACACTTGAGCAAGAAAATAGCTTATTGAAGGGAATTATAGAGAAAGGTGTTTACAAGAGCCTTGTCGGAAGTAAGCAATTCAAGGAAATTGTACGCAAGCAAGGAAGGCATCGGAAGAATCAAGGTGTTGGTTTTGAACGAAAGTTCAATGCAAATGGAGTTGAGTGGGAAGAAGATCAATACCCCAAGACAAAGTTTGTTCCTCAACAAGAGAAGTATGATCCTACTTCTTTTAAAGGGACACAAGCTCAAGATGATCTTCCACCACAAGACCACAAGCAAAAAGGCAAGGACAAGCTTCAAGAGGAAATTGATGCATTTGAAGAAGCTCCTAAGGCCTTAGTCAAGTGGGTTCCCAAGACTACTTCAAGTTCCACTTCATCAAGTACAACTACAACCCCGGGGATTCCCATCAAGATGGTGTGGATCCAGAAGAAGAAGAACTAGAGAGTTCTTGAGGGTGACTCCGCCAACATACTTCACTCTTATCATCTTGGCAAGAACAAGTGCAATCAACTTCCACATCTTGCACTAGTTCAAGGAGTCAGAAACTCTCTTGTTGGTAAGACAAGGGACAAGGTAACCTAAAAGCTTTCATAGACATCATCTTGTGTGTGCATCACTCTATGTCTATGGATATCCTTGTTTGTTCCTTGTGGGACTAACCCGTGTAGGTATTGAAAGTGCAACTCACTCCAATGGATAGCTCCAAATGATCTACATCAACATTGAGCATCCACATCTTCCACATCTACATGAAGTCATCATCGACAAAACCCAAGGTTAGTTCATCCCTCTTAGGGGGGATCTCACATCTAGGGGGAGCTTTACTCTAAGAATTGAGCTAAAGCAACTCTAATGTTGTGAACACAACAATCCTTTATGTAAAAGCGGTAACCCCACTTGTGCTTAAACGATGAGTGTGACCTATGATCAAATGTTCTCATTTGACTCCTAATTCAATATACTCATATATAGATGACCTAGTCATCGCCAATTGCTTGATAGATGCTAGAATTGGTTGTGCATGCTTTGCCACATATTTCAATTGCCATTTTATTGCATGAGCATGTTGATTGCATATTTTACTCATTCGAGGACATCCACTTGTTGTTTCGATTGATTGGTTTTCTTTTCTTTTGCCAAGTGGATGGACAAGAATGCCTAAGAAACCTCTCTAGCTATCTATGCTTTTCGCGTCTCAAACTCTATTCATGCTACATCACAAAATTTGATCAAGTCAGATTCGAACCACTATGTGTGAGGAGCACTCGGAGTCCCCGATTCGTCATAGACTTAAACTTCCAAAACTTCTATGTGTGTTTCGGTCTGACCGATTCCTCCATTTCGGTCATACCGAGATCACTAAGTCTATCTAGGTTTTCAATCTCAGTGCAACCGATTTGAACTTTTTGGTCACACCGAGTTGCTGTAACTGTCAATAGTTATGCATCTCGGTGCCACCGAGTTGTTCCACTCGGTCACACCGACAGGGTCGGGCTATATATATAGTCACGGGCAAAATTTTGGGAATTTCTCCGAAACCCCTTCGCCCGCGCATAGCTCACTCTGCCTCCAGGGTCTCCGGGTCGTCCTCCTCATCGCCAGCCGCCTCCTGTCGCTGGTCTCTGCCGCCGTCAATGGATTTCGTCTCCGCCGTTGCCGCCGTAGCGAGTTCATTGCCAAACTAGGGTATGGACTCGATCACAGTGCTATCCTTGTCCGATTCCTAGCACATTGTGTTCATTATGATTCTTGCCACGATTGAAACACCTCTATCCAGTCAAAACAATCCTTAGAATAGATGCAATTCAAAAATTTAGGGTTAAGTTTCTGCCGAAACCATCTCGGACCCACCGGGTTGCAGAACTCGGTTCCACCGATTCGGCCAAGGCCATTGCACATGTGGTTCTCGGTCTGACCGAGAATTGCAAATCAGTGTGACCGAGTTCAGGACTTTGTGAAACCCTAGCAGTCTCGGTGCCACCGAACTGTGACTCGGTCTGACTGAGTTCACTAGTTTTGGTTCCAACAGCTGCTTCGGTATCACCGAGTTTGCAAATCGGTTGATCTGAAATGCTTTCTGTGGAAAACTAAAACTAAGTTTTTGACTCATTCTTTTGCAAAAATCTCTGCATTTTGTGATGCTCATCCACTCTATCTCATCTACAATCTATTCACATGGTCTGCAGTCAGTGTTTGCAACATGTCTGACCAAAGTGACAGCCAGAACAAGTCACAGGAGCAGGTTCACTTGAGTGAGGGCACTAGTCCCTCTAGCAGCTCAGATGAGGGTAGCAGAAGCACCCCAAGCAACTTGCCGAAGGCTGCCACTAGAGCAAGCAAGAAAAGAACTTCAGAGTCTGAAGATGAAGATTATGTTGCAGAGGAAGAGGAAGCCACTTCAAAGAAGAAAGTGCTCAAAAAGGAATATGGCTCAGCTGCAGCCACAAAGCCAGGTATGCAGAAGAAGGCACCTGCAAGGAGAGTTCCCACTTCCAAACCTAGGAAGGTTGCCACTGGAGAAACCATGAAGTTTACCATGGAGTCAGAAGAGGAAGCTGTTGGCCAAGACAAAAAGAAAAAGAGAGTCAGAACCACTACTGCCAGAGTTCTTGGCAAACCCTCCATGAGGAGAGATTCTGAGGAAGAAGAGGAAGAAGAGGTTGCTGCACCAGCACCTAAGGCACAGAAGCTGATGGGTGATGCTATAAGGTCAGGGGCTGCATCATCAAAGCCCAAAGAAGCACCCAAAGCTGCCTCCAAGCCCAAGAGTGCACCTAAGAGGAATACCAGGAGTATACCAGCTGCTGAGAAGAATAAGGCCCAGTGCCTGATGTTGCTGCTGAGGAAGATGATGAAGGACAAGTTCTAAGGAAGCTCAAACCAAAGATTCCAGACCACAACGATGCTCATCCTGTGGCTGAGAACATGAAGATCAGGAGAGATTCAGGGCTGAGGAAATGGAGAGAAGCAGATCCATATGCTACAAGAAGAAGGACTGCTGTTGATTACAGGTTCCATACAAAGGAACAGCAAGACTTCTATGAGACAGTGCTGCTGGACAAGAAACCAATAGTGTGTGATATGAGGTGGGTCGACTGGACCTATATCAAGGAAAATGAGGCACACTATCCTGGTGTGTATGACAGCTTCAATGCTTGTGGAGTTGCAGACTTTGTTGGGCAGAAGTTCACAAAGTGGAATGAGGAGCTCATAATGCAATTCTACTCCACAGCACATTTCTATCCAGATGGCAGGATAGTATGGATGTCTGAAGGTACAAGGTACCAATCAACTATTGAGGAATGGGCTCAGTTGATCAATGCCCCAGAAGAGCAAGAAGATGACTTGGATGTTTATGCCAAGAAGAAGATGGATCACAATTCTATGTCAAACATGTATAAGGAGATCCCAAACAAAGCTCTTGAGACTTTCAAGTTTGGATCAGTCCATTTTCTTCTGTCAGGGCTGCCTACAATCAACTAGATCCTAAGGCACACTCTTTTGCCCAAGTCAGGTGACCACAACATGATCAGAGGGCATGCAATTAACTTGCTCCATATATTTGATGTGCCACAGAAGTTCAAGGTCATGAGCCTCATAGTTGAGACTATCAAGAGGACAGCAGCTGATCAGAAGAGAAGTTGTGGATATGCCCCACACATTCAGGAGTTGATTAACTCGAAGATGGGCACAGGCACATACCTGTTGGATAAGGAACACTTGCCCATCCATCCAGATTTTGAGGACAATCAAGTTGTGATGAATGAGAATGAACCATCATCAGCACAAGCTCAAGCAAAGAAGGAGAAGGCAAAGATGGAGAAAGCTGCCAAGATGCCAACTCAAGAGGAGGCATCTGAGTACTTTCTGAAGAACAAGCAGGAGCAGCTCGGTTATCTGATAGCATCAACTCTGAGGATTGAGAAAGGACTGGCCACCCTGACTCGAAACCAAGAGAGCTTGGAAAGAATCATGGAACAAAAGTTCTATGACTTAGATGTGAAAGTAACTGAGATTCAGTCTGCCGTGGAGCAACTACAGGATGACATGTAGGAGAGGAAGGGCAAAACTACAACTGATGCTTTTGCCAGAGTGCCTAGAGCTCAGAGATCATCTGCAGTGCCAGTAACTGACACCAGAGCCACCTCATCTGCACCAGCTACAGCTTCAGTGACACCAGCTCCAGCTCCATCTACTTCAACTGAAGCCTTCGTCCTCGGCATTATCCGGACTGCACCACCTGAAGACCAAGCCTGAGAGTCATTTTAGGGCTATGCATTTTCTAGGAACTTTTTGGTAACTTGTTGCCGAAGGGGAGAAAAATGTATAGATCATAGGCTTCGAGAGAGAGAGAGTTTGTTTGCTTTTGTTCTCTCTAGTCTTCTTGGTTGAACTTTGTTTGCTTTTGATTGCTTGAGATATTATGCTATTATCTGTGAGACATTGATGATCATGTGGTTGATCATAATCTACACTTATGCTTGTTGGATGATACTATCTTACTTATCCTTATATGATCATTCACTTTGCTTGGTGATGAGTGCATGTATTTAATTCTTATCATTTTGAGCGCTCCACCAAGATGTATGTGACATGGAAGAGTAACCCATGATCCTAACTCATTGTGCATTTGCAGTCCAAAGCAAATCTTAAGATATGCACAAATTTAGGGGGAGCTCTTGCTTTTCACATACTTCTCAAAGCGACAATATCTTTCACTCTTATTATCATTTGTCGAAGCTTTGATCTATATGTTGTCATCAATTACCAAAAAGGGGGAGATTGAAAGTGCAACTATCCCTGGGTGGTTTTGGTAATTCCTAACAACATATAGCTCATTGAGCTAACATTATTCCAAGAACAATATTTCAGGAAAATCTCAATGAATGGCATGGCATGGATGAGGAAAGTGGATCCCTCAAAATTCTAAGGACAAAAAGTTTGGCTCAAGCTTGAAGCTTAAGACTCTACATTTTACATTTTAGTGATCCAAGATCACATTGAGTCTATAGGAAAAGCCAATACTATCAAGGAGGGATGAGGTGTTGCTTAATGAGCCTCTTGCTTCATGTGCTTAGTGATACGCTCCAAAACCCTCAACTACCTTCCCACATCCACATATGACCTAAACCAAAAGTCAAACTCGGCCCCACTGATTCTTTCTATCCGGCGCCACCGAGTTTCAAATGTCATAGACACTGCCACAAACCCTAGCCAAATCGGTCTCACCGATAGGGATCTCGGTCTCACCGAGATGGGATTGTAATCTCTCTGTTTCCCTTCGTAACATTTCGGTCTAACCGAAGTGAGCGATCGGTCCCACCGAGATTGCAATGTAAACTCTCTGTTTCCCTTTTGTAACATTTCGGTCTCACCGAGATGAGCGAATCGGTCCCACCGAGTTTACCTGACCAACTCTCTGGTTAGCTTATTACCAAAATCGATCCCACCGAGTTTGTGTAATCGGTCACACCGAGATTACGTTATGCCCTAACCCTAACCAGATCGGTCCTACCGAGTTGCATCTCAGTCCCACCGAAAATCCTAACGGTCACTAGGTTTGCTGAATCGGTCCGACCGAGTTTAACCATTCGGTCCCACCGAGTTTGGCAGATTGTGTGTAACGGTTAGATTTTGTGTGGAGGCTATATATACCCCTCCACCCACTCTTCATTCGAAGAGAAAGCCATCAGAACACATCTACACTTCCAATACACATTTTCTTAGAGAGAACCACCTACACTTGTGTTGAGCTCAAGATATTCCATTCCAACCATATGAATCTTGATCTCTAGCCTTCCCCAAGTTGTTTTTTCACTCAAATCTTCTTTCCACCAAATCCAAATCCTGTGAGAGAGAGTTGAGTGTTGGGGAGACTATCATTTGAAGCACAAGAGCAAGGAGTTCATCATCAACACACCATTTGTTACTTCTTGGAGAGTGGTGTCTCCTAGATTGGCTAGGTGTCACTTGGGAGCCTCCGACAAGATTGTGGAGTTGAACCAAGGAGTTTGTAAGGGCAAGGAGATCGCCTACTTCATGAAGATCTACCGCTAGTGAGGCAAGTCCTTCGTGGGCGACGGCCGTGATGGAATAGACAAGGTTGCTTCTTCGTGGACCCTTCGTGGGTGGAGCCCTCCGTGGACTCGCGCAACCGTTACCCTCTGTGGGTTGAAGTCTCCATCAATGTGGATGTACGATAGCACCACCTATCGGAACCACGACAAAAACATCCGTGTCTCCAATTGCGTTTGAATCCTCCAAACCCTCCCTTTACATTCTTGCAAGTTGCATGCTTTACTTTCCGCTGCTCATATACTCTTTTGCATGCTTGCTTGAATTGTGTGGAGATTGCTTGACTTGTGCTAAGATAGCTAAAATCTGCCAAGAACTAAAATTGGGAAAAGACTAGATTTTTATTTGGTCAAGTAGTCCGATCACCCCCCCCCCCTCTAGACATACTTCCGATCCTACAGAGTCCTTCAAAGGTGCATCTCCGAAGAGGAAGGGCGGAAGATTTTGGCAGAAATTCTTGCCGGACTAGGCGGCCACCACGCCGCAGGGCCTTCCGTACAGGTTTTTATTGGCCGACGGCCCGGGCAGATGCACAGGACTTGGTCCAACGATGCGTCGGTTGCCAACTTTTTGCAAACCAAAGCCATATGCCACCCACCGCCCTCAAAACAATCCCCATTACCTGGCCCTTCGCGGTCTGGGGGCTTGACATGGTTGGACCCCTTAAAGGGGGAACCCATAAGAAAAAATACCTACTGGTCATGGTGGATAAATTCACCAAATGGATAGAAGCCAAACCGGTTAAAACGGCCGAATCCAGACCGGTGATAGACTTCATATCCGAGGTTGTACACCGTTATGGCGTCCCCCATAGCATTATCACTAACAACGGCACGAACTTCACGGCCGATGAGGTAAAACTCTGGTGCAGCAACATCGGCATCAAGCTCGATTATGCCTCTGTCTATCACCCACAAACTAACGGTCAAGTCGAGCGAGCAAATGGTCTTATCATGAGCGGCATCAAACCTAGATTAGTGCGGTCCTTAGAGGAATCTAACACGCACTGGGTAGAGGAGCTCGACTCCGTACTCTGGGGGCTGCGGACCATGCCGAATCGCACTACCGGATACACACCCTTCTTTATGGTGTACAGCGCAGAGGCGGTTCTGCCCTGCGACATAATTCATGACTCACCTCGAGTGCGCATGTATGAAGAAAGAGAAGCCGAGCTCGATTGGCAGGACAGTCTGGACACCCTGGAGGAGGAGTGCGACGTGGCAAAAGCCTGTTCCGCATTCTATCAGTAACAGGCTCGATGATACCAAAGCAGAGAAGTACGGGCCAAAACTTATAACGTTGGGAGCTAGTTCTATGCCTGTCAGAGAAGAAAAAGACCAAGCTCGAGCCCAAATGGGAAGGTCCCTTCATTATTGACCAAGTTCTGACCGGTGGAGCGTACCGTCTGCGGGATGCAGCGGATAATAGACTTGAGCCGCACCCATGGAACGTAGCCAAGCTTCGAAGATTCTACGCCTAGCGCAGGACTCTATGTTCGTCTGCTTCCTCTGTCCATTTTTTGCATATACATTATCTGTATTTTCTCTCTTTCTTTCCTTTTTTCCTTTTCTCAAGGCCTTCAAGGGCCAACTTGTGCCTTGCTCGCACACTATTGACGCGCTAACCACGCTCATTATACCAGGGGGCTTCTCACACAGAAGCTTACTTATTTATCTGGGCTTCATGCCCCGCACATGTGTCATTCTTCCACATGTACCTTTTCTTCACCATTATATGCATCGATGTGACTTAAGTTTTGGCCAAGCTGGGTTGCCTGGCTCTTGTATTTATGCCCTACGTTCCCGTTAATTCGGCTAGGGAATAAGGGGAGGACCTCTGTGATTGTTACTGTCGGGTCAGCCGGATGTGTACCTCAGACTGGGTGAAGCCGAAAGCTAGCGTTCTTAAGGGAATATTCGGTCGGTGAACAAAAGATGATTTTTATTTATTTTCCATATGTGCCCCAGATGTTTTTCCCTGCATCTCTTTTCGCAGTCCGGACATGCACTTTAGGGCATGCGTACCCAGGGAAAGGAACCCTTAACGGAACTATTCTCCCTGGAAGATGTTTCTTACTACCCATGTAATATAACATAACTAGCTGGGTACTTGTCTGTTCAAGCACTAATGACCCCTACGCCTGCTTTCCACGCATGCCCCGGTTCTTATATAACTGAGCGGGTATTCGGATACACTCCGGACTATCGGGTCCCGAGGTTGAAGCGAAAAGGTCCGCCATGACAAATGATTTACAATCCGGCTAGAAGGCATTATACATGTCACTTTAATTACATAGTCACTTAGACTGACTGAATTCCTCTTCTATACCATCCAACAGGCTGTCTAGCCTACAATCCTGTTGAGAATACTTTGCGGCTAATTCTACTTGCCCATACACTAAGCTAATGGGGATCTCTTTCCCATCAGGCCCCACAGGTCCGACCTCGGCCATGTGGTTTGGGTCAGCCTTGATATACCGCGTCTTCACCATGGCCCAGGCTTCCCTGTCACCTTGACGGCATGCCAATATCTTCCATAATTGGAAGCGCCGCCGCGCTCCCTTGAGCTTCTCTGCGAGCTCTCCAAGGCCTTCGGGCAGGGAGACGGATGGCCACAAGGCCTGGGCAACGCCTTGCATCACCTGCCGAACTTGTTCGTGCAGTTGTGAGAGCTCTGGTAGAAGATCACCCGCAGACCCGGGCATCTCATCTGCAGGACGACCCGTCAGCATACCTACAGACATAACTCTGTTAGCTGGCTTCTTCACCGAACTCTGTTTTAACAAGTTCGCTCAAGCACTTACTGAAAATTTCGCGTCGAAGCCGCTAATTCTCCTTCACGGAGTCCGATAGCTGGGCGCGAACATCCTTTAGTTCCACGCTCAGCTGGGTATTGGCATCCTGGAGATCGTTTTTCTCCTGCCTAACTTTTGTAAGCACGCGCTCGCCAGCCTTTAGCTGGTGTACGACATGTTGCTCATCCGGATTCACTCCGGCATCATCTGCAATATTTATTTTCAGATTTGCAGGCATACCGCACTCTATATGGTACCTATCATTCTTTGGAACAAGTGTTACCAGAGGAGGCCTTCTCGGACTCCTTCACAGCGGCAACTGTGGCCCGTAGCTGGGCCTTGCACTCTTCCAGCTCCTGAGATAATTGGGTATTCTTCTCTGCAAGAACCTGCTCACGTTATGATCCTTAAATCAGTTATTCTAACTGTTTCAAGTCTCAGGGGCTACTGATATATATATAATCATCAAATTTTCTTACCCGTATATCCTTTACATGCTGGTCTGTGGCTCTGGCTAGACCATTTTGAGCTGCATGGATATACGCATCTCCTGAGTTGAAGGCATCGAACGCCTCTTGGGAGAAACAAGCGTCACGGAGTACGGCTCGGCGACGCTTGTGATTCATGGCGCTCTCCAATTCGGAATTCGTAGCGGATATTTTATCCGCATCCTCTGTAGGAGGAGCATCCGGCGTGCGCCTCGTGTTAGCTTCTGCCTCTGTGTCTGGCCCTGGAGCCCGACTGGTAGAGGCGTGATCGGCGACCTCTCCGGATATAGTCCGGCGAGCGTTCTTCCTTTTGGGAAACACGGGTGTTGTTACATTTTTTAAAAGACGACAACCACGGTGCGAGGCGTTACATCATACCTCTGCGCCGGCGTCTCCGTCCGGACCGCCTTCCTTTTTAGCCTATCCAGCCTTGGAGCCCCTTGTCGGCGAGTCGCCGCGGGCTCGGCATGGCATCCCGAGAGCCTTCCCTGTAAAACATCGTTTGTGTTTGGTAGGTGAAGTGCGTAAAAGGGAATCCTTTTCAAAAATTGGGACTTTGGTCTCAGTTACCTGCGAGGCTGGAAGTAGCCCAGGGTAGTCGGCTGTAATGGCCACCATGGCATCATCGCAGCTCAATTGGTAGAACACCCTGTCAATCAGCTCCACGAATATGTCCGGATCCTCTTTAAGGCCGGGGTCGAGGGACCGTTCAGGATCCTCTGGTTGTGGAGGTGGGCTGTTGATCTCCCTTACGGCCTTCCGCAGCTCCTGCGATGAGAAGGCAAGGTAAAATATTTAACTGCAGAAATACGGAATGGGTGGGTATAAAAAGTGGCGGCTTACCCAGCTCGGAGGGTTGTACATGGAGAATCCATCTAGTGGCTTGATGCGGAGGAACTCCTCTTCCTCTCCCTTGTACAGACCGGACAGGATTTTTGCTAGGGCAGCAGTCGAGTCCGGCCCCTTGCGGCCGCAGCGGGCGGCATCATCTTCCCCGTTGAAATCCCACATAGGGTGGCCTCGATATTGAAGTGGCACTACTAGAAATCCCATTATTTCCGACGGTGAAGTTACCGTCGGATATGTTAGTTCACCCTCAAGTAATATAATAACTGATGGTGAACCGTCGGCCATTTCCCGTCGGTTATGCTTCGTCGGCCATTACGCTATTAGCCGACGGTACCGTTGGGTAATGTCTTGCCCTACGGTATTAAACCGACGGTGCACCCTCGGATATATGTTGTCCACCAGCAAACCCGAGGATGCTCATAGCCGACGGTTCACCATCAAGTATTTATTTTCTAACAGTTATTGTTTCCCGTCAGTTGTTGCAATAGTTGACGGTATATTTGACCGCCGGTAGTTGTAATATCTGATGGTATATTTGACCCGTCGAAAGTTGTTATGACCGAGAGGAGAATTAGACCATCAATAACTATGTTTGCCGATTGTGCATACGCCCCTTCAGAGATTCCATTGATTTAGGGAAATGCCAACACAATCAATCTGTAAATTCGCTGACGGTCTAAAGTCTTCGTCAACATATTATGTATGCAAAAGTGCATTGTATTCTACACTACAACACAAAACAAACTATTTTTCTGGGCAGTGCATGACATAACTCAAGTTTACCAGGTAATGCTAATTTTTGTGATATCACTTTTTTAGGTTCGCACTCCTCAAGACTTGTGAGGGAGTCCTGGATTAGGGGGTGTTCGGGTAGCCGGACTATACCTTCAGCCGGACTCCAGGACTATGAAGATACAAGATTGAAGACTTCGTCCCGTGTCCGGATGGGACTTTCCTTGGCGTGGAAGGCAAGCTTGGCGATGTGGATATTCAAGATCTCCTACCATTGTAACCGACTCTGTGTAACCCTAACCCTATTCGGTGTCTATATAAACCGGAGGGTTCTAGTCCGTAGGACAATGCCATCATACAACAATCATACCATAGGCTAGCTTCTAGGGTTTAGCCTCCTTGATCTCGTGGTAGATCTACTCTTGTACTACCCATATCATCAATATTAATCAAGCAGGAGTAGGGTTTTACCTCCATCGAGAGGGCCCGAACCTGGGTAAAAACATCATGTCCCTTGTCTCCTGTTACCATCCGCCTAGACGCACAGTTCGGGACCCCCTACCCGAGATCCGCCGGTTTTGACACCGACATTGGTGCTTTCATTGAGAGTTCCTTTGTGTCGTCACTTTTGGGCTCGATGGCTCCTTCGATCATCTATAACGATGAAGTCCAGGGCGAGACTTTTCGCCCCGGACAGATCTTCGTCTTTGGCGGCTTCGCACTGCGGGCCAATTCGCTTGGCCACCTGGAGCAGATCGAAAGCTACGCCCCTGGCCATCAGGTCAGGTTTGGAAGCTTAAACTACACGGCCGACATCCGCGGGGATTTGATCTTCGACGGATTCGAGCCATAGCTGAGCGCGCCGCACTGTTTCGAGAGGCATGATCTAGCTCTGCCGCCGAACAGTGCCCTAGAGGCCGCACAAGCACCGGTTCCGACCCTTTATTCGGAGCCTATCGCACCAATCGAGGATGAGCGGTTGGACGTCACCTCGGGGGCTATGATCTCAAAGGCGATCGAGCCAAACGTCAGCCCTGCGTTCCGCACGGCCCGTGACTCCGAGGAGCCAGATTCCTCTCCGAACTCCGAACCCCCCGCGCCCCTGCCGATCGAATCCGATTGGGCGCCGATAACGGAGTTCACCGCCGCGGACATCTTTCAGCACTCGCCTTTCGGCGACATCCTGAATTCTCTAAAGTCTCTCTCTTTATCAGGAGAGCCCTGGCCGGACTACAGTCAGCGAGGATGGGATACGGACGATGAAGAAATTCAAAGCCCACCCACCACCCACTTGGTAGCCACTGTCGACAATTTAAACGACGTTCTCAACTTCGACTCCGCAGACATCGACAGCATGGACGACGATGCAGGAGATACAGATGAGCCAACGCCCATAGGGCATTGGACTGCCACCCCATCTCACGATGTGTACATGGTGGATACCCCTAAAGGAAACGACAACGAGGAAAAAGGGGATGGAACGGGGGACCGATCCCTCGAAAAGCAATCAAAGCGTCGGCGTAAACGCCGACCCAAGCCCCGCCTCGATAAAGACCCAGCCATAGAGCAGGATGAGCCGGTAGACGACGAGCAGGCCATAGAGTAACCGTCCGAGCAGGGCAACACGGATAGAGAAACCGAACATCCCTCCCCCGGCGATAATGGCACTCCGGACGACCTTACGCCGGATAAACCCACGAAGCAGAAGAATCTCCACAAGAGGCTCGTTGCAACAGCACGCAGCCTGAAAAAGCAGAAGCGGAAGCTAAAAACGGCGGAAGATGCACTCAGGATCAGATGGAGCAAAGTAATCAATACCGCAGATAAATACGGAGACAGTCGCCGCACTAAAAGCTATCCGAAGAGAAAGCTACTGCCCGAATTCGACGAAGTGGCCCTAGAGCCCTCGCATGCAAAAAATAAAAAAGCCACACGGTCGGATAGACGACCCCATGGCCAGCATAAAGCGGCAAGCGACGCCGCACTTAAGTCGGCATGCGACCCACTTAAGGATTCGCATCATGGCCCAGTCAGGTCCATTTACGGGCCAAGAAAGCAAGCTCTCGTAAGCAATGCAATAAAGCCATCATCAGAATCCGGCACACCCAAATACAGGGGCGCCGCACACCCCCTATGTTTCACCAATGAGGTCCTGGACTATGAATTTCCAGAGGGATTCAAACCCCTAAACATAGAGGCATATGATGGAACAACAGACCCTGGAGTCTGGATCGAGGATTATATCCTCCACATACATATGGCTAGAGGAGATGACCTCCACGCCATAAAATACTTACCCCTTAAGCTTAAAGGGCCAGCCCGGCATTGGCTTAAAAGCCTTCCTAAAAACACAATCGGAAGTTGGGAAGAGCTCGAGGACGCTTTCCGAGCAAATTTTCAAGGGACCTACGTCCGCCCTCCGGATGTAGACAATCTTAGTCACATAACTCAACAGCCCGGAGAATCAGCTCGGCAATTCTGGAATAGATTCCTCACTAAAAAGAATCAGATAGTCGACTGTCCGAACGCCGAAGCCCTAGCAGCTTTCAGGCATAACGTCCGAGACGAATGGCTCGCTAGACACCTCGGCCAAGAAAAGCCAAGAACAATGGCCGCACTGACAAGCCTCATGACCCGCTTTTGTGCGGGAGAGGACAGCTGGTTGGCAAGATGCAGCACCAGCGACCCAAGTACATCCGAAACTAGGGATGGAAACGGAAAACCGCGACGCAATAAGGACCGTCGCCAGACTAAGGAAAAAAGTCTGAAGAGCACGGCAGTCAACGCCGGATTCAAAAGCTCACGACAGAATCAGACAAAGCCGCCCGTCCAGGATAACAGGGATGATCCATCCAACTTAAACAAAATCCTGGACAGGATATGCCAAATACACAGTACTCCCGGGAAGCCTGCTAACCATACCCACAGAGATTGTTGGGTTTTCAAACAATCCGGCAGACTCAACGCCGAACACAAGGGGCTCGACACACCAAGCAAAGACGAGGACGAACCCCAAAAGTAGAGCACCGGGAAACAAAAGAACTTCCCACAAGAAGTAAAAACAATAAACTTACTTCACATAACAAAACGTGCAGCGCCCATAAAGGTACTCACCACACGACCTATCCCAAAGGGGTCCCGCCACTGGTTGTCAAAACCAATCATCTTCGATCAGCTGGATTATTCTCGAAGTATCAGGAACGCAGGCTGGACTGCCTTGGTACTCGATCCAATAATTGGCGGACTCCAGTTTTCAAATGTCCTTATGGATGGCGGCAGTGGACTAAACCTGATATATCAGGACACAATCCGTCACATGGGGATAGACCCAACAAGAATCCGCCACAGCAAAACCGCCTTTCAGGGGGTAACACCTGGTCCGGACACCCATTGCATGGGTTTTCTCCGGCTCGAAGTTATATTCGGCTTTACCGATAACTTCCGCCGCGAAAAGCTGACTTTCCACATCGTCCCATTCTCAATTCGCTATCAAGCACTACTGGGACGTGAAGCTTTCGCCCGCTTTAACGCAATACCGCATTATGCATCTCTAACGCTTAAGATGCCCGGTCCATGAGGCATCATCTCTTTGAAGGGGAAGCATTGAAGTGCGCCTCCCCCAAGCGGAGGACCGTGCGGCCACTTTGACAGCCCCACAGTAAAATGGCTTCCCGGCCAAAAACTTCGGAATAGTTCATCAAAGACCACGAACGCGGATAGACGAGTTCAGTACAAAATTATCATTGATGCAGGCTTAACGGCCACACCCCCATGTCCTAGGGGCTCGGCACCTGTAAACTAAGAGACAATCAAGCTCGGTTTCACTTATTTTACTTTATACTTTGTTTATTTTAAAATTTTGTTCGGCACGACCCATTTTCAACTCAGTTCCTCTCTTTTACAGATGAACGTCGTGCGACGCCCGTCCAAGATATGGCACAACGGAGACACAGGCGCAGACGTGCAGTAGGGACCCATTCTAAGGATTCTTTTTAGATTAAGACCCTGCATAAACCTTTTTTACTGTCTCTTGTTGCTACATATCCCCTGGTTTTTTCTGATATAACCAAGGAGGAGGCTGGCGTCTTGGCATGTGGCCACGTCAGAATTTTTGCGCGTACCTGGACACTAGGGGCTTTTTATATAAAGGGTGTTGTTTCGCCCGCACTTATAAAGACCGAACACCTTAGGGAGTGTTCGGCGTCGCGAGTTTTGGCATTATATGCATCAGCTCCGAATCATGTCTTTGGTCAAATGTTGGGTTGCCCGGCTCCTGAGTTCGGCTACCTTACGTTCCGCTCTATCGGCTAAGGTAGCACCAGGAGAACTACTGCGATTGTGCCCCGGTTAGGCCGGGCGAGCACCTCAGTAGAGAAAGCCGAAAACTGACTGTCATGATGTAGCGTGAGACTGGTCAGCCACTCGATGACCTACTGGAATCTATAGGATTCCTCCGCTTTAATGAAGGGCCGCTTCCCGGCCAGGCACATACGTGCCCCGAACTCGGGCGAGCGTAGTCGCCACCAAGGGGCTACCTAAATAGTCCCTCTGTCAAGCTCCTATGGCTAAGTGAAAGTGTTAAAGCATTATAGTCCGGTTGCCTAGCCCGCTGCGCTATCACCTCCTTTGTAGGACGAAGACATTGGATTAAGTGTGAAAATGCGTCTTCTATGAGCACCCCCGCACTATGTGCGTGGGGGCGGAAGCCAACGACTGCCATCTTTCAGATTTGGTATATATATATTTTAAAACGGCCGCACAGGAGGTGTTCCCAATACTTGAAGGCACAAGTATAAAAGGCCATTACAATTCATCAAAATATTGCTTTTATAATTACATATGCTAACATAAAATAGCATCCTTCGAGCACTGCGTCTCTATTACACGAGCGCCTTCAAGGACTTCCTGAAAATAGTGCTCGGAGGGTACTCGGCTTTTGTCCGAATCTCGGGACGCAACAACGGTGGTCTCCATCTCTGCCCATTATGTCTTGACACGGGCAAGAGCCATCCGTGCGCCCTCTATGCATGCTGACCTCTTCATCGCATTGATACGCGGCACCGCGTCAAGGAATTGCTGCACCAAGCTGAAATAACTCTTCGGCTCCGATCTCCCCGGCCACATATGACCCATGACGTACTTCATGGCGAGTCCGGACAACCTATTCAGTTCGGCCCATTGAGCCAGGCGATCGTCCACTGCCAGTGGACGCTCTGGATTGTGGAACTGTGACCAGAAAAGCATTTCCACGTTCGTGATCTTTTTTATCTCGAAAGTGTTCAGTCGCATCAGCAGCACTTGCTGCCAAATCCAGATAGGTGTCCTCCACACTCCACATCTGGTCCAACGGAGCAAACTTCGAATCGCAAAACTTCCTCCACAGCATAAAGGGCCTTCCAGCCGCAATCTGTCCGGCTTGACGCAGCTCCTCCTTTGCAGCTCTCATCGTAGAGCGAGCGTCCTTGGCATCAGCAACGGCCTTCTCTAAGTTCGTCTGCCTTGCCCGGTCTTCTTCCTCAAGAAGCTTGCAACGGTCAGCAGCGCCCTTTAACTTCACGGCCATCTCGGCCATCTCCTCCTTGCTTCGGCAGTGAGCAGCCTGTTCGGCTCTCAGCTCTTCAAGGGCTTTCTCGGCAGCCGCATCGCTCTTTCTGGCTTGTTCCTTAGCTCGGGCAAGTTCTGCCCTAAGACTCTCCAAGGCGGCCGCACCATCTGCGTCAAGCACACACATTGTAAGACACTAGCATGAAGCTCCTCTTACCTGATGCCGCCCGAGGAATTACATACCTTGAGCCTCATCAAGTCGCTTGTTGACAAGCGCGATGTCGGCATCTGCCACGTCCAGTTGCCGCTTTAGTTCGGCAAAATCGTCAGTTCGGCTCGATTCCGGACACCTCACCACCTACATTCAAAGGCGACATCTTAGACCTGGGATTATGATCCTCTGCGTGCCGTCATTTCTTGACGACGCGCAGAGTCTCAGGGGCTACTATCTACACAGGGCGCATCTTACTTATGCGCAACTGACAAAAGTGTACATCATCTAACGTACCTCAAAACCCGTCAGTAAACTTTTGACGGCCTCATGCAATCCGCTTTCTATGGATGAAATCCTTTCAATCACCATGCCCATCAATGCACGGTGCTCCTCTGAGATAGAAGCTCGCCCCAGCAGAATCTTTAGCTCCTCCGGCCGAGCACCAGACGGTGCCGGACTTGTCCTATGGCCTCTTTCGAAGGCCGGACGCGGAGAACCTTGGGGGGCCACATAGCTATCTTCCGCCCCTGCCGGATTCGGAGAAACCCTCCGCGACGACACCTCAGGGTCGCCCGCCTCGCTAGGCGGTACGGCAGGGGGAGGCGTCCCGCTCTCCATCATCTCCGGAAGAAGATCCCCCGAAGACGAGCTCTGCTGAGAAGGGCTGAGGTACGAGCTACAAGGTAAAATTTCGGTTAATCTTCTTAGATATAAATCAAGGATTTCTCTCATCTCTCAAAAGGAAAACCTTTCTCTACTTACGGCTCGCTGGAGCGCTGATCCCTTTGAGGGCGTAGTTCGGCCGAGGAACTCCCCGGCGTCGGACCCTCTGACGAGGGTTTTTTCCCCCGCTTCGAGGCCATGGTCTCCGGGTCATCAGAGGCGGCCCTTTTCTTCCCCTTAGGAGAGGAATTGTCGGTTCCTCCCTTCGGAGAAGCCTCCTTCGAGGAGGCCATAGTTTCCTTGTCCTCCCCCTTACTTCCCTCCAAAGGCATTATCTTCAACATCCTGACAAGCACGGGATCTGGCCTGGTTTCGAGAAGGGGAGCCGGACACCTGATCAGCTTTGCCTTCGCTATCCACTCATGTTTAAAAGGATACCTCTTTTAGGGGCAAGTTTATGACAATTATACGGATAGCAGGTCCAGGCACAAGGTTACTTACTTGAGTATCCAGGCGATTGCAGCTTAGGCCTGCGTCCTCGGTCAAATCCGGACACATCGCTTGTGATCCGAAGAACAGTTTATACATCTCCGCGGGCGTTGCGCCCATGAAATTCTAGAGAGCCCGCGGTCCCTCTGGATTAAACTCCCACAGGCGAAGGGAGCGACGTTTGCCGGGCAATATTCGGCGAATCAGCATGACCTGCGTCACCTTGACCAGGCTGAGGTCTCCCTCTAAGAGATCCCTAATGTGGCCCTGCAACAAGGGCACGTCTTTGGGTAACCCCCAATCTAACCCTTTGCTGACCCATGACGCTAGCCGCGGTGGGGGACCCGAGCTAAAGGCAGGAAGCGCCACCCACTTGGTGCCCCTGGGAGCGGTGATATAGAACCACTCTCGTTGCCACAAGCCAAGCTCCTCTTGAAAAGAGCCCTCGGGCCATGGAGCATCAGCATTCTTGCTTATAACAGTGCCTCCGCACTCTGCGTGCCGTCCCTCAATCATCTTCGGCTCCACTTTAAAAGTCTTGAGCCATAATCCGAAGTGAGGGGTAACACGGAGGAACGCTTCACACATGACGATGAATGAGGAAATATGGAGGATGGACTCCGGAGCTAAGTCGTGGAATTCCAGCCCGTAATAAAACAGCAGCCCCCTCACAAAGGGATCCATTGGGAAGCCTAACCCCCGAAGGAAGTGAGACATGAACACCACGCTCTCACCGGGCTGGGGAATGGCCTGCCCTTGAGCAGGCAACCTATGTGAAATTTCGCCGGTCAGGAACTTAGCCTCTCTCAACTTTAGCACGTCCTCCTCCGTGACGGAGGAGGGCGTCCATCGGCCTTGAAGGTCAGAGCCGGACATTGTCGAAGGTCCGAAGTGCCTGGAATCTGGAGCCTAGGGTGTTGGAACTCGAGGCGACGGGCGAACTCGTTTGAGATTGGAAAAAGGAGTAAGGCCTTGGTCTCTTTATAAGAGGTTGAATACCAAGAGCCCTCCCCGTAACCGTTTGGGACTCGCCTTTAATCGAGGAAACGTGCTAACGGGCACGATTGGGTTACCCACGTCCGTATTGATGAGAATCCCATAAAAGGGGCACACGATCTCTGCTTTGACAAGACGTGCCAAGGAAACTGCCTCGCAAAACGTGCTGAGGTGGAAAAGTAAAAACGATTCGAGTAAAGGACTTGGCCGTAGTGTGATGTCACGCTGCAGAATACGTCAGCAGATTAGATTTGTGTTAATATTATTCTCTCTATGGCAATATGTGGAAACTTATTTTGCAGAGCCGGACACTACTCTTGGTGTTTACAATCCTTTATGAAGAACTTGGAGGAGGAACCCGCCTTGCAATGCCGAAAACAATCTGTGCGCCGGACTCGTCGTCATTGAAGCCTGGTTCAGGGGCTACTGAGGGAGTCCTGGATTAGGAGGTGTTCGGGTAGCCGGACTATACCTTCAGCCGGACTCCAGGACTATGAAGATACAAGATTGAAGACTTCGTCTCGTGTCCGGATGGGACTTTCCTTGGCGTGGAAGGCAAGCTTGGCAATACAGATATGTAGATCTCCTTCCTTGTAACCGACTCTGTGTAACCCTAGCCCGCTCCGGTGTCTATATAAACCGGAGGGTTCTAGTCCGTAGGACAATGCCATCATACAACAATCATACCATAGGCTAGCTTCTAGGGTTTAGCCTCCTTGATCTCGTGGTAGATCTACTCCTGTACTACCCATATCATCAATATTAATCAAGCAGGAGTAGGGTTTTACCTCCATCGAGAGGGCCCGAACCTGGGTAAAAACATCGTGTCCCTTGTCTTCTGTTACCATCCGCCTAGACGCACAGTTCGGGACCCCCTACCCGAGATCTGCCGGTTTTGACACCGACAACTTGTCTCAAGATTTTATTGAATTGAGATCATCTTTCAAAATCCAACAAAATAATCAAATTGGAAAAATGCATTAATACATTTGAAATTCTGAGACGATGGAACAAGTACATGAGAATACAACTAGTTTCTAGTTATATAGTGTACATTATTTTGAGAAACATAATAAGATTGTGATGTCTTCAAACTAAGCTTCAGAAATAGGCTTCTTCAAAAGACATCAACTTGCTACCATTTCACTATACCTCGTGGTCTGCATGAGGGAACAAACAAAACACTACAAGAAAATAATGAATCTAAAGAGGTTAGCACGCACGTGTGAATATTACTATGATTTATAGGCAATGGAACAACATGCAGTAAAAAATCATACACATATGCATAAAAAGTTATCTCGCAGAGTAGAGAAGTGATTTGATATGTGCGTTTCTAATCTGACCATACCTTCATACAAGCACTGAATTCAGCAAAAGTGCACAAGTGTATGAAAAGCACATAACAGAAAATGTGCATGCGTTTATCTCACTTCAGAAATAATCCTACTTTTATCTATAAGGTAACCATTAAAATCTTTTAAACTATATTGTGATCATAATACCTTCATACAAGTTTGCAAGTACGAACAATGATCAACTACAAGATATACATGTCAAAATATCTACCTTAAGTGCTATTACATGGATGCTCCCTGCCAAAAAAAACTATAGCATGAATAGACATATTTACTAGATGAAAACCTCACAAAAACTGCTATAGAATTTTGGACAAAATTCGGCCATCCATGTAACACAAGCGGAAGCAAAAACAAACATGCCTATGGGAACATAATTAACATGCTTAGTCCAGTAATGGTCATCATATAAATATGTTCAGTTTTTCAACAAGGACATAGTATGATGGGACCTATAATAGCGGCAGCCTCCAGGAATTTTCGTATGGAAATGCACTAATCTTTTGAAATAAATCATATGTGGATTTAGAAAAGCTTATCCCTCAAGCTGTTTGGTATGTTATTATCGCCTAATGTTTTTGCAGGATTCATGCGACTTGCTTCATAGTAGCTCAGCTATTTCTTTCTTTTTAACAGTGTAAATAACAGCCAAGCATGACTGCGTTGATTCTACATGGAAAAAAGTAATAACCACTTACTGCAAACCTCTAGAACATTTAGTTTTTGAGAAGCTGTTTTATGGAATAAGTAGATAAGCTCAATTATAAGTTGATTGCAATACAATATAATGAATGGGCTTTAATTCTAGATGTGTGTAGTATCATGTAAAAAAAGGTTACTAATTAATTATAAGGTCAACACATTCCAGCAACAATCATAAAAAATTCAATGTAAAAGCATGTACAACTTTATTATAGGATCAGCACATTATGGTAATAATTCTACTAGAAATAAATATCAGGTTTCGAGGATTAAAATTATTTTTCGTACTGATCAGGTCAAATCTCCTGGGGTAGAAACTTTCTCGTACTGATCAGACCTAACCTGTACAAAATCAAGCCAAGAGAAATCAACTAGATGCACCCTCAAAAAAATCAACTAGATGCCATAACAACATGAGATTATAGGGAAGCTTACTAGATTACTTGTCAAACTAAACCCTTACTGATAAAATAAAGTTTCAAATATCCAACAAAGGTTCTTAGAAAATAATACAGACCATAAGCAAATTTACAAACTTCACTAGGTTGCCCAAACGGTAAATTTAATCCCTTGAACTAGCTATACATTTGTGGCTAACTAGCCAGGCAAACCTTTTCGAAAAAAATACCTTTTAGAAAAACTAGCCAGGCAAAAGAAAGTACAAAAATCGTGTCCATGTAAACCAGAACGTCCGGATTTTATGACTCAAAAAATAATACTATCTAGCTGAACTTTTGAGAGCAGCAAGCAAATCAGCGAGACACTATTTCACCAACCACACGGTCATTGCCTTAAGATGCAAACATGAGTAAAGGAATTGCTATCACCTTCAAAATGAGCGCACATCAGATAACAAGCCACCACGCTATGGTGCAAAAGACCCAAATAAGAACTTCATTGTGCCCCTTCCTTCTCCTGCACTTCCCGTCCATCCCCTCACAGAAACACCACAGTTTGGTCTAGATCTGGAAGTAGCTAGAAGAGGTGATGGCAAATTGGCAAGCATGCCTTGGACTAGCTCGATGAGGAGGAAAGTGAGGCAGAGTTCGGATCTGAGAGAGGTGACGATGCGATTGAGGCGGAGGGGACAGAAAATGACCGGAGGGGCTAGGGACGGTTGAGGTTGGGACGGCAGCGCGGGCGAGGTCGGGCGACGGCGCTAGGTCGAGAGGGAGGAGGCCCTTCCTTGGTGTGTTGGATCGTGATTGCTGGTGTGGTGGTGGTGGTGGTGGAGAGTGGTTGGCGGCGGTCATAGGTTTGGGAGACCGAGTTCTGATTTGGTAGAGATGGAGGGAGAGATGCGTTTGTTCTGGAAGAGGATATGGATATCGTGGCAGTTCAGGACTTCTCGTAGGGCGAGTGGTGCACGACGTGTGGGAATATGTTGGAGGTTTTGGCGCGCCAAATTTTAACTCGAGGTGGATGCAAAAAGAAAATTCTACTCGCAAAAATAGCAACTAAATAACATGTACGTCAAAAATCAAAATACCCCAAAATATCTAAAAAATAGAAATTAGTGAATGATACGATTAATTGGTTGGTAAGGCCATCGCCATCGTACCCCTAAAAAAAGGGCGACTCATAGGCGCCGGCGGACCGGCCCAATTTTCGGCCGGTCGCCTAGCAGCCGCGCGATAGCCCGTGTGTGAGCCGTTTGATCCCTCGTAACATCTCGCTCGCTAAGTACTAGAAAAGGAGAGAAAAAATCCCATCGCACACATAGCGCATCGCTAGCCACTCCTCCCCGTATGCCGCCGTGCGCCGCCGC
This sequence comes from Triticum urartu, assembly GCF_056163025.1. Taxonomy (NCBI): domain Eukaryota; kingdom Viridiplantae; phylum Streptophyta; class Magnoliopsida; order Poales; family Poaceae; genus Triticum; species Triticum urartu. The sequence continues at coordinate 594,765,690 of NC_141876.1, forward strand.
TATCGTCTCCGCATGGGCAGATCTGGGCCTCCAGGTGCTCCGTTGTGAGTCGTCGCAGCACTTAGCCGGTTCCAGCATTTGTCGCTTTGGTTCCATCATCTTTCAACCACGATTGCAACACCAATCGTGTGGTGACCGCCGGCTGTTGTAGCTTCCAACATATGGCTTGTAGCCAAAATAATTATTGGTTCCAGCAAAAAAAATGTAGCAAAAAACACATGGCTGCTGCCGTCCATCGTCGCCTCAGCAACATCGTCGCCTGTGCAGCAAAATCAAAATCTAGTTCCAGCAAAAATCTGAGTGGTTGCAGCAAAAAACTTAATGTAGCAAAAATCATGGCAGCGACCACACCACCATCCTCCCAATTTGCAGAAAAATCCAAAGTTGCTGCCAGCAAAAATCAAAAAGGTTCCAGCAATTTTGCTCGCACCTTCCTCGGCTCGTCGCGCCATGGTCCACAGCATCCCGTGGGGCTGGTTCCAGCATCCGTATGAGCCGGTTCCAGCATCGCCTGCGCTGGTTGCAGCTTCGGCCCCCGATGGTCGCAGCCCCGCCGCCCATGCCGATGGCAGCTCGCCGGCAAGTCGGTTGTAGCAATCCATGGAGCCTGTTCCAGCACCCCTGATGCCCCCTGGTTGCAACTTCTCCTCGCCGGGCTCGACTGCCAGCCTCATCACGATCCGATCTAGATGCAAAAAAGGGTGGCGCATTGGGAGCGGAGGTGATTTCTCCGGCTTGATTTGGGTGCTCGCTGCCGGCCCAAGTACTAGAGGTTGGGGATGAGAAAGCAAGTGGATGAGTGGATGCCCAACTGTTTCTCTACGGGTCTACGGAATAAGATCAAGAGGACTTTCAAAAAAAAAAAGATCGAGAGGGATAGGAGTGGGGTGGTGGACCTGCGCTAGCGACGTGGGCACCTATGTGTCGTTTGATCAGGTGAGATCGTGCGAGTCGCATGCGACCGTCCGAGCGTTCCGCCAGCCCTGCCGGTAGTAAACGTTTCCCTAAAAAAAGGCCATCGCCATCGTACCCCTAAAAAAAGGCCATCGCCATCGCTATTGGGTCCAATATTGTACATGCATAGTGCACCATCGTAGGAGACGATACTACTCAGGACGGCAAGGCCTCCACGACTCCAGTCTCACAGACTCCTTGAAGAAGCAATGATGCCTCCCTTAACTTCCTTGGCGGCGAGGAAGAAGAATGGCCGCCCTGCTTTGGGCCACCATATGTGGTGGTGTGGTGGAGCGGGTTACCATAGCAGACGTCGTAGCCGCTCGAAAGAAACTACCAGATATGAGCTTTATCTCAATCAAAACTCCATCATTCCTCGCTTCGTGTTTGCCACCGTAATGACCTTGGACTCACGGGAGGAGCAAAGCACCTCCAGAGTAGGAACATGCCGATCGAATTGACAGATTTCGGTGACATGCTTCCCGGCAACTGGTCGGTAACCATCATCACTAGGACCGCAAGCATCATGAGCCACCAACCACTACTCAGACGTGGGCATGCATGCACTCCACGACAAGACGTTGTGTGCCATATGGCGATAACCCAATAGACCTAAGCATTGTATATACACTAGACTACGTTGAACGCACTACTTTGGGTGATCATGTCGTTAGAGAAGATAAATCGTGGCAGGGACAACGACTTCTTCTCGACTCTCAAGGGCTCTCTCCTTATGGTACTTTTGTAAGTGCAATTTTTTAACCATCTTATTTGTATTGTTTAGTACCAATTTTGTAAGAATCCTATAAATTAATCATGAAAACAACATAATGCACTTACAATAGCAATGCTAGATCCTAGTTCTTAGAATTTTCTTATACAAAAATTATCTGGAAAAAATAACGTCAGTCATCCTACATGTTTATCAATGTTGTCCATTGAAACATATCGCCGAGAGTGACTTAACCGTCGACTATTACTATACCCCGTCGGGTATTTTCTTAAATAAGTGAGAGTCGGACATGTACCGTCGGCCATTTTCACTCATAGGTGAGAGTTTTGTTTTCACCTTCGGCTACTAAATTTCACCGTCGGGAATTACATGCAATCCCCGTCGGTGTAGAAAAAACCGTCGGGAATTACATGTAATCCCCGTAGGTGTACCAAAAACTGTCGGGCATTACAATGGACCATCGGGGATTACATGTAATCTCCGTGGGTGTCACAAAAACCGTAGGGCATTACATGTAATCCCTGTGGGTGTAACAAAAACCGTCGGGCTTTATAATGAACCGTCGGCCATTTAGTTGGATATCCGAGGGTTGCATTTTCACCGTCAGGCATTCCAGTATACCGTCGGGTATTGGTGGTAATACTTGTGAGTTGACACTAACCGTCGACCATTGCAACTACCGTCGGCTATTACTGTAATAACCGACGGCCCGTCGGCTATTAGGTTTCACCGTCGGAAATATGGGGATTTCTAGTAGTGTGGCTGCACCCCCCGCATAATGCATATTGACATAACCTCGGTTATGGTCAGTCATGATTAATGCATATTGACATAACCTCGGTTATGTCTCTATCATCTTCCTCCTGAGGGCTCCGTGGCCGCCAGCTCAGGCGCTTCTTCAAGGGAGCGTTATCAAACTCGGGAAGGCTGATCCGAATAGGATCCGGAAGAAGGACGTCCTCCATATAAAACCACTTTGAAGGCCAGTCTTCGGACATCTTCTTTGGGGTACCGGATAGGTATCCGGTCCCGGCGATGCGCCACACTTCGGCTTCGCCCACTTGATATATTGATCCCCTCTGTGTACGGGGCACAAGGCAGAACAACTTCTTCCACAGTGCGAAATGAGCTTCGCAGCCCAAGAACAGTTCGCAAAGGGCTACGTAACCAGTGTTGTGCAGTATCGAGGCAGGGGTGAGGTTGTGCAACTGGAGGCCGTAGAACTCCAGGAGCCCTCGGAGAAACGGATGGATTGGAAATCCGAGTCCCCTTAACAAATAAGGGACAAGGCATACCCGCTCTCCCTTAAAGGGGTTGGGAAGGCTCTCCGCTAGCTTGCTCCCCGCCATTATAGGTCGCGAGCCCGGCTCGAACCGGGACCATATACGCTGGGGGGAGAAATCCCTGGGTCTGTAGCTTCACTAATTGGCTGTGCGGGACGGAACACCTCTCCCAATCTCCGGGCTTGGGGCTCCGGAAGCGAGAGGAGGAGCTGCGCTGGCCAGCCATGCTGGAATGGATTTTTTCGGGCGCGCTCCGATGAATGCTCGTTGAGGGAGGATGGTGTGGTTTGGATCTAAGAATCCTCGTCTCTTTAAATAGACAGTTCATTCACACAGCTAGGGTGGTAAATATAAAAATGCCCTGGCTCCTCACATTCGCTTGACACGTGGAAGATGGTCATTATTGGACGCAGAAGCCAAGAAGCGCAACATTTACGAGAAGCCGGACACTATTTAACAGGTACTCAGAGTTTGAAGAAGAACCCGCCTTGCAATTCCGAAGACAATCTGCACGCCGGACTCATCGCCATTGAAGCCTGGTTCGGGGGCTACTGAGGGAGTCCTGGATTGGGGGGTATCCGGACAGCCGAACTATATCCTTTGGCCGGACTGTTGGACTATGAAGATACAATATTGAAGACTTCGTCCCGTGTCCGAATGGGACTCTCCTTGGCGTGGAAGGCAAGCTTGGCAATACGGATATGTAGATCTCCTTCCTTGTAACCGACTCTGTGTAACCCTAGCCCCCTCCGGTGTCTATATAAACCGGAGGGTTTAGTCCGTAGGACCAACAACAATCATACCATACGCTAGCTTCTAGGGTTTAGCCTCTCCGATCTCGTGGTAGATCAACTCTTGTAATACTCATATCATCAAGATCAATCAAGTAGGAGTAGGGTTTTACCTCCATTGAGAGGGCCCGAACCTGGGTAAAAACATCGTGTCCCATGTCTCCTGTTACCGTCTGCCTAGACGCACAGTTCGGGACCCCCTACCCGAGATCCGCCGGTTTTGACACCGACACCTTCCAAGTGCCGTCTGACGAAGATGAAGCTGATGATGAAGAACTTGCAGAAATCATCAGAGACAGGCAAGTCAGGGCCGCTAGAGCCAAAGGCACAAATGTGACACTGCTTTTGGATCCAAGACTGATCCTCGATTATATTGATCTCTGGCACAAGGACCCAAACACTCCTATGCCTGATTTCAAGCTGACTCCTGGTCAAAATCATATGCTAACTCATTTCATACAAGAAGATAAATGGAAATATGAGAGGGCCAGGCAGATCAAGAAAGCTCAGTACAAGAAGGAGAAGTTTCTGAAGACCAACGTTGTCTCTATGACAACTGATGAACTTATCAAAATCCAGTCTGAAATCAAAACCCTCAGGGATGATTTCAATGCCTACTATGCTGATTGGCAAGGAGCCAAAGTCAGGTTTGTTAATTTGACTGAGAAGTTCACCAATGTTGCAGCCCCATCGCAACAAGAAATTCCTCAAGCTGAAGCTTCTGCTCAGCCTACTGAAGAACATGCCAGCACCGGTGATGACTTTCAGGCTGCTGAAGAAAATGTTAGTTCCAGGGCTGATGACTCTATTCCAGCCGCTGAAGAAATTGCCAGGGCATCCTCTAGTGGTGCGCCTGAAGAAACTGAAGAAGTCAGGGCAACTGCATCAGTTGCGCCTAAAGAAAATCAACCAGATTCCTCAGCTCCTCCTGCACCTACACCAACTCCAACCCTTCCATCTGCAGCAGATGTGAAGAAGACCAAGGCTGCAGAGCATGCTGCAGTGAAGAAAAGGAAAGCATCAGCTGCTTCAGATTCTTCAGCTCCGAAGAAAATGAAGCCTATGACAAGTTCATTTGCTAATCCAACTGATGTTGTTCCAATCTCTACCGTGCCATCTAAGGACCTTGTTCCTTTTGGTGAAGAATATGAGATCCCTAGCGGATCTGATGAAGAAAATCATTCTGCTGCTTCGTCAGAGCAGATTGATGAAGAAATTGAAGTGGATACGATCCCTTCAACTCCAGTTGTTTCCTCGCCAATGCCTCAGTTCACGGCAGAAGAGGCTGGCGTTAAAGAAATGGAAGATGAAGACGTGGATATTGGGAGTACTACGCCAGTGATGAACGATGACTTTTGGGAAAGTCAGCACCCCAATTCTCCACTCTTCACACCGCTACAACAAATACCTCAGTCCCCTGCACCAACCGTTCAAATGGGCTCTGAGGAAACTCACCCCACCTCGTCTGTGCATGAAGAAATTCCAGCCACTAGTGCTGAAGAAACTGTTGTTGCTGATCATATGACAACGCAGACTACAACTGAAGAGGAACTAGAAATTCCTCAGCCTGACGAACCTGAGATTGTGATTCCTGAGGTTGTGATGCAACTCACTGACACTCCTTTGCCCAAGCCAAAGGATCCATTCTCGCGCAAGAAAAAGTTCAAGGCTGAAGATTTCTTCGGCGAGCATGTATTCTTCACTGACTACAACCCGTATGATTCTGCTCGCATAAGGAAGAGGCGTTTCTGGACTGCTAGTCAAGCCAATTTCTATTCCTCAGTGTTGTTCAACAAAGACAAAGTCTTCGATCATGCACACATTCCTCACGTGGACATGGAATCTTAGCCTTGCTTCGAGCCAGTCCTCAGTGTTCTTCACAACGCTGGACTGTTAAATTTCTACACTGACATGTGTGATTGGAATGAAGAACTCATTCTTCAATTCTATGCGACGCTGCACATCACAGGAGATTCTGAAGATGTGAACTCATGGGTGCTGGACTGGATGTCTGAAAATACTCACTACAAGGCACCAGCAACTGAATTGCTTCATGCCCTACTACTCAGTCCTCCCCTTGAAGGTGCTCGTTGCGTCTACAGTGCACCTGAGCTTACGGATCATTACATGCAAGTGCTGATGAAGCCTTTGAAGTCAGGGCAGGCCCCACGAACCAAATTCCTCGTCAAGGAACTACTCTATGTGCCTCGGACTGTCTATCGCATTCTGTCGAAGACATTGAGTCCTATCAAAGGCCACGACTCAAATGATGAAGAAGTTGTTGGCATCATGAAGAATCTGCTTTTCAATATCATTCATGGCGTTCCCGTCAACTTCCATGATTTCTTCATGAGGACTCTGGCCAATATTGCTATGTCACCGTTTGAGGTGAAGCCTTATGCACCTTGGATTATGAGATTCATCAGAACAAGGTCTTCACTCAACTACAAAGCTGATACACTGAACCACTGCAGCTACTTGCCTCCGATTGAAGTCCTCAAACAGACATTTTCCTCAGCTGATGACAAAGGCAAGGCAACTGTTGTTATAGATGAAGGCATTCGTCCATTGGATGGTCAATTTCGCAAGGCTGCATCCTACTCCACCAATGATGACTCTGCCACTCATGATTCTGCCGCCAACACAGCCAAGCAAAATCCTCAAGGCACAGCACCCAGGGTAATGACTGATCGTGAGTTACTCCTCAGTCTTCATCAGAAAGTTGATCCCAATCATAAATGGGTCAAGCGTCAGTTTGGTTCAATTCTTCGCAACATGACCTCGACCCACAATGCAGTGAAGAAAAACCAATACTACCTCCATGAAACCTTCAACCGTACCTGGGTTGTTCTGTCTCATGTCTACAGCGAAGAAGATTTGAAGAAAATGGGTCTCAAGGAAGAATTTGAATGGTCTGCACCTCCTCCAAAGAAATATAAGAAGGTCAAGGTTCCTTCCTTGGTGGCCATCTCCTATTCTTCATCGCGCGACACTGATGAACATGAAGACTTGGACGACACTGCGGCAGGCCCTACTATGACAACCGACCCCAACAACGCTGGTGCTCCTTCATCAACTTGATTATCTTCAGGGGCGTTAGTCCTCATTTTCGATCCTTTTGGTCATTCAATGACAAAGGGGGAGAAATTTGAGTTAGTCTTCAAGCGGGTTTATTATATGGGTGTTTTTTTACTAAGTTACAACTCTCATTCTTCTAAAACTTTATTGGATCGAGTTGTAAACTTAAACCCGATGGTGCTCTGATACTTTTGATGCATTATTCTGCATGCTTATTCCTCGTTAATATTATTGCACGCATGCTGAAATTCATCAGTCGCCATATTTGATCATGCATTTCAAATTCTTCATATATTATGTCAAATGCGTGTATGAATTACAAGATATAGGGGGAGATCTCCATGATTCAACTCTTCAAGTGTGCATTGCTTCAAAAGCAAATTCCTCACTATGCACATCTTCAGGGGGAGTTCTTCTATATCTTGCAATCAAATTCCTCAATATCAATATTTACACTTCATATGTTTATCACTGTTGAAAACTTAATCTATATTGTCACCAATCACCAAAAAGGGGGAGATTGTAAGTGCATCTAATGCCCCTTTCTGATTTTGGTGTATTGAAGACTTATAGGTTAAGGGACTAATGCGTTTGTGAATGTACACAGGTCTATAAGTCTATGAGGAGTTTGATATTTACAGAGAAAGTCGACCCCTAAAAATGAAGTTCTTTGACTGAAGACTTTGGATTTCTAAAGACTTTCTGAAGACTTTGAAAGTGAAGAAATTGGTGTGACCTTGAAGACTTGGGATTCATTCGAGGAACATGAAGCGTGAAGACTTTTGTTTTCGTAGTTTCATTTTCTCTTTCTTGAGTCATAGGAAACACCGTACTGTTAAACAGGGTCGAGGAAATACTAAGGAAAAATTTCCATGTGATGCTCAACTCAAAATCCTACACCTACCAATCCCTTCGAGTGAAGCTATTGGAAATCTCATACAGTTCAGTCAATTTCTTCAGTGACAGAGACAAAGTTCTTCTGGTCTCTGAGGAATTTGTTCTGACTGAGGAGTTAGGAATTCGCCAGTGCGGATTGCCTACACTGTGAGGAACATGATAGCCCTGAGGAATTTGAACCTCAAATTTTCGATCGTTCCTGTGCTACGCGCCAGCTATCCCAAAATATCTTATCCACCGAACGGTCATATCATTGAAGGGAATTTATGTCTTATCATGTCGGGCTACTCCCTAGGCTATAAATAGCCGCCCCCTACAACCACTAGCTGGTTGGCTGCTCGAGAGAAAATGACACTTGTCATTTGAGAGCATCCCATCCTCCGAGGACTTTGAGCGAAAATCATCGAGTGAGGAAAAAACCAAACCCAAACACCTATAAACCCAAAGTGATTGAGCATCACTGAAGAGATTGATCCTGTGTGGATCCGACGCTTTTTACCTTTGAAGACTGTGCTTCTTCCAGACGGATAGGCGTCATGGTCTAGAGCATCCAGAGGAATTGTGGATCGCCGAGTGACCGAGTTTGTGAAGGTTCGGAAGTCACCTGAAGACTTACCATGAGTGATTGGACGAGGTCTGTGTGACCTTAGTTCAAGGAGAATACGGTGAGGACTGTGTGTCCTCAGGTTTGAATACCTAGCCGCTCCAACCAGATGTACAACTGAGACAGTAGTTGGAACTGGTCTACCAAATCATTGTCTTCACCAAGCCAACTGGTTCTATTTCCTCAACTCTTTCATTTCCTCAATATTGTGTTGTGTGCTTGTCATATCTGTGTTTGAAGACTTTGACTGAAGACTTTCTCAATTTCCTCAGTTCAATTTCTTCAGTCTATTTGTCTTCATTCTGTGTTATCCTGTGATTACGCTTTCTGTACTTTGTGCTTGTCTTCATTTCATCATGATGACTATGCTTGTCTTCTGTTATGTTTACTTCTGAGTACTTATTCCGCTGCAAGTAGTTCTTCGCTAAGGAATTTCCTCACTAGCAAATTCCTCAGTGAAGAATTCATAAAAATCGCCTATTCACCCCCCTCTTGTCGATATAACGCACTTTCGTCCTCCCCCTCACGTTCACGTTCATCGCTATCTCCTCCCCCTCCCTCTCACATCGACCACCATGGCATCGCCGCTCCCAAGCCCTAGGAGCCCCTCGCTGCACCGCGCGGACGGTCACGCGTCGCCGTTCCGTTCCTCGTCGCCACTAGTCGAGGAGGACGCGTCGGTGTTCCACTCCTCGCCGCTATGCGATGCGTCGCCGTTCCGTTCCTCGCCGCCACTAGTCAAGGAGGACGCGTCGGCGTTCCGCTCCTCACCGCCACTAGTCGAGGAGGACGCGTCGGTGTTCCGCTCCTTCCCGCGACGCGTCGAGGTGGATGCGTCGGCGTTCCCAATCTCGCCAGCACGCGCGGCGGGGGACGCGTCGGCTCCCCGCTACGAGGAGAACACCGCGCCGCCCGCCGAGGCCCCAGACTTGAGGAGCTTTGGAAAGAAATGGATGTCGCCTTGTGGGAGGCTTTGCCTCCAGCAGAGCGCGCCAAAATAGAGGCGAAGAAGAAGGTCGAGGAAGAGAAGCGCACCGCGGAACAAGCTGCCTGGGAGGCCTATGTCGCGTTCGAGAGAGTCAGGCAATTGGCTCTTTGGCAGGAGGCTCGTGCGAGGGCCGTGAGGGTGGCGGAGGACGCCCGTGCCGACGCCCTGAGCGCAGTCGGGCCCAAGCGCCTCATCCACGCTTGGCGGTACGTGGACCGGGTGCATGCTTACAACAAGGAGGAGTACCTATTGGCGCCGGATCACCACACCGGTGAGATCGCGCTCGCCCGCCGGCAAGCCGCCAATCAGCACCTCGCGAGTTGCGAGGCTGAGGAAGAGGCGTTGTGTCGGCGCGCTGGGAAACGGCTGCGCACCAGGGCACTCGTGGTGCGCCGCAAGCGCTCCTGTGAGCGCCGTGGCTTTTAGGAGGAGTATAATTTTTCTTTCGTAAGGCGATCTCATTAGTTTTGGGACGCAAATGATAAATCCCGAACGTTCAAGAATTTTTAGCGTCCTTAATTAAGTATGTAAAAGGGAAAGTTTGAAAACCTTGTGTATTCTTACGCATTTTGCAAGTACATGCATATAGCACAAACTTTACTATATACTATCGCACTACACGTCTCTCTCGATATATGCTTGCAGACTGTGCTACTCCCTCCGTCCAGGTCAATAAGTCATCTTTGGTTGTGCACCGTGACCAAGAAGGAGGGAAGACTTATACACCTAGATGGAGGGAGTACTACTATTATTTATGTACGTGCAAATGCACGTTTTAACATTACGATGTGGTTTTTGTAAAAGTAGAAAAACAGCACTAGTCAAGCTTTTGAAACGATTCAATGCAAAACAAATGCAAAAATGCTCGTTTGATTGTTTACTTTTAGCTTCCTTCTCTGTGGTTATTTCTCTGTCGTACTTTGTATGGAGTATCTCACTGGTTGGAAAGGCATGCAAATTCCCAAACCACTTCCTACACCCTGTATCAAATTTTTTTCCTAACAAGTTGTGCCGTGCAATTGGAATTCCAACTTGAGTACTACTACTAGTAGGAGTACCAGGGGCCAGTTCTTTTAGGCTTCTAGATTAGTAATCCCATAACTACTACCTCCGTCCTGGTTTATTGGTCCCCATTGTAATCTATGTCAAATTTTGATCATAAATTTAACTAATGAAATGTTAGTGCATGTCACATGCACTACTCCATCCGTCCAGGTGAGTAAGTCATCTTAGGCTGTGCACCGTGACCAAGGAGGAGGAGAAAACGAGAAACGTTAATGTTTATTTCGTAATTAATAGTATTGCATGCAATGAACTAACCACTGCATGTCGTGTTTGATATCTCAAGTCATTAAAAGCATGCACACTCTTTATCTCTTATTGGTTGATATGTCAAGAAACAAGAAACGATGTAGAAGTTAATGCACTGTGCCTAAGTGTTTTGGGATTATTTGGTTTTCGTAAGATGACTTACACACCTAGACGGAGGGATTACAATGGTGAGGAATAAACCAGTTAAATCTTTGGTCAAAATTTAGCACAAATTACAATGGTGAGGAATAAACCAGGACGGAATAGTAGTTTAGAAGCCCAAATAAATGAGTGAGGCGCCTTATTGTTACTCTCCACTGTGACTAGTCTTGTGGGAAAAGCTGGGGAAGCTGCCAAAAGAAGTGGCCCTAGGAGTAGTAGCTAGGGATCGAGTGTGCAGATGAACCGGAGAAAGTAAATGCAGAGAGATGAAATGCAAAAAAGACGGAGGGATGTGATAGTTGCTTGTCCGTTTATTTTACCAGGCCACTTATTACTGGGAGTGGTTGGGTTTTGTGATATGACGGCTTTACTGCCGCGCCACGAGCGGGGTGAGAGGTGGGACTCCCGTGCAGCGCCGCCCTCTACACTAGTACTACTACTCCTCCATCCATTTTTACAGGGCCTAACTTGCCAATCTCTTGTACCAAGGCATGTCCGCAAAAATAGGAACTGATTTTGGGACTAGTATCTGGATCTCGTGTAATCTTGCATGCAGCCTCCTTTGAATGCCTAGCCGCTGGCCTCCCTTCCTTTAATCCCTCGCATGCAAATTACTCTCCTCCCTTTTCTACATGCATGCCCAACCATAATTCCTCAAATCATGCATGCATTGGCTGAAATATAGAGCTCGCTCCTCCTTTGAAAATATGGGGGTGCTATCCATGCATGCAAATCAATGCGACGGCCAGAGCATTTTCATGATGAAGGGACCACGCACGACTTGCAAGAGAAAATTAAGATGGAGATGCCTCGGTTAGTTCATTTGGATAGGTTTGTTCGGATATTATTTCATCTCTAGAGCTCACAAACATCCGGGTGAAATAGATAAAAAAGTATCTTTTGCAAACAAAAGCGTTCAACTATTCAACCTGCATCCAAAACTTGTGAAGAAATAACTCTTATTGTGCTTTGCAGGAAATGATCTTCAAGAATTAGTTTTTGAGTATCCATTGTTATACATGTTGGCTACAGATGACATGGCACTTTCTTGTAGCCAACAGTTGGCTATACTATTTAAGTATTAACCATGCCCTTATACACCTAGACGAAGGGATTAAATCAGGATGACTTGGGAGGGGGCAGAGGATATGTAAGAAATGGTTCATCATAAGTCTTTCACCAGTATTGTAGTAAAAATTCATACATGGAAGATTCTAGACTAAACCATAAATGGATACACTTTTATTCATGCGCGATACTCCAATAGAGCAAGATCATGCATGGAAGTCTCCACATGCTTAGACAGCGGATTACATTGAGCGAAGACTAATGATCAACATTTAACTTGAAAATGCAGATGTCCAGGTGAACCTCCTTGGAGTCCCCATGCACATTGTTGGAGTTCAAGTAACACCATGGGTTTTCCATGTCGACGTCGGCGGGAAGGTCCCAGCTCGGCAGAGTCCAAGTATACTTGGCGTAGCCAGTGTCACCGCCCATGTACCTCCGAGGGGTAGTAATAGTGAGCATGCACGCGTACATAGGCCTTGTGTCAGTGTCAGCATCAGTGGCGTCGCCCCTGACGCACACTACAGAGATGTGGCGGCGGCCTGCGCGGGCCTCGCTGGTGGCCACGATTAAGAGGAAGACGCTGCTGTCCTCCTCTGAGACTAGCAGGCGGCACTGATCCTCCAGCGACTCCGGCACGGTGAACGGGTAGCACGTCTCGTACTTGATGTTCTTCGCCAAGGGCCAGTAGTGATTGCCGCACGCCTGCGTCAGGTGATGCACGATGTCCGCCGGCGAGCCCCAAAACGGCACCGGGCACTCATAGCAGTAGACGAAGGGCTCCTTGGAGGCATCGACCAGGCCGTCCATGAAACGGGAGTGGCTGTAGGGGACGTTCCGCCAGTTGAATATATGAGCAAGTTACTACGAGATTTACTACAAAATAAATCATGACGGCTATAACAGAGATTAGACTAATCATGCGGACTAGCATAGTAGATGAACAGATCGAGTCTAGGACACAGACTAGAAACATGAATTCTACCATGATTTCAAACAGGAAGGACAGAAACACATACGGTGCAACGGGAGCAGCACCATTGGCGTTGAGGTTGTCGCCCATGTCATTGAGGAAGAGGTTGCCAAGGTCGGGGAAGAAGTCGTCGTCGGTGAAGTCGTCGATGCTAGCAGTCGCGAGAGTGCGCTCCCCAAATTTCAACAGCGCCCGCCGAATGGAGCGTAGGAGGGAGTGGCTGTAGGGGACGTTGCGGCCGCCGAATGGAGCGCAAGAGTAGCCCACGAAGCAGTAGATGGTGCTCCTCCCTAGTCTCTATTCTTATCTCTATCTCTACTACTCTTCTTTGTTTTTTATAATATACTAGTTGTAGTTGTCAAATCGAATAGTACTGCGCCGTCCACTGCACGCCCGGCTGAACATGCCTCCTCGCCTCCATCAAACCCCTCCGTTAAACCCGCATGCAAACCGAGAAACCTACTCCGGCCCGCGGGAGGAAATTTTCCGGTTGCCGTTGGAGAATAATAGAGTCATGTCCAATCCATTTGAGTTAATTGCATGTATGATTCTCCCTCTATAAAAAGTTAATGGCATCCTTAATCTTGTATTCTAAGTACTCTGTGGGTTCCACTGTCAGTACAGTGTACATGACTTGCAGGTTGGCTACAGTGTACTTATTACTGGGAGTGGTTGGGTTTTGTGATATGAAGGCTTTACTGCCGCGCCACGAGCGGGGTGAGAGGTGAGACTCCCGTGCAGCGCCGCCCTCTACACTTGTACTACATTGGTCGTGGTTCCCCATTGAATTTGACTGAAGATTTAACTGACAAAATGTTAGTGCATGTCAACAAAAACTATATCGTTGGATTTGTATTTGAACATAGTTTTGAATGATATAATTTTAGGTGACATGCATCAGCATTTATTGTACTATATATAATGTTAGTTCAATTTTTGGGCGTACTAATCTATAGTAGTAAGGTGCTCGTGCATTGCACCGAAGAGTGAAATGCATTGATCGGGGAGTTGTTTATTTTGACAAAGGATGTGGGGGTCATCTCATGTGTAACGGGTATCGATAGGTTTCTTCGGATATTATTTCATCTCTAGAGCTCACAAACATCCGGGTCAAATAGATAAAAAGGTATCTTTTGCAAACAAAAGCGTTCAACTGTTCAACCTGCATCCAAAACTTGTGAAGAAATAACACTTATTGTGCTTTGCAAGAAATGATCTTTAAGAATTAGTTTTTGAGTATCGATTGTTATACATGTTGGCTACAGATGACATGGCACTTTCTTATAGTCAACAGTTGGCTATACTATTAAGTAATATTAACCATGCCCTTATACACCTAGACGGAGGGATTAAATCAGGATGACTTGCAAGCGGGCAGAGGAGATGTAAGAAATGGTTCATCGGAAGTCTTTCACCAGTACTATAGTAAAAATTCATACATGGACGATTCTAGACTAAACCATAAACGGATACACTTTTATTCATGCGCGATACTCCAATAGAGCAAGATCCTGCATGGAAGTATCCACATGCTTAGATAGAGGATTACATTGAGCGAAGACTAATGATCAACATTTAACTTGATAATGTGTATGTCCAGGTGAACCTCCTTGGAGTCCCCGTGCACCACGTCGGCGGGTAAAGGATGCCATGGGTTTTCCAAGACACTGCCGTCCTCCTCCGAGACTAGCAGGCGGCGGTGATCCTCCAGCGACTCCGGCATGGTGAACGGGTAGCACGTCTCGTACTTTATGTTCTCCACCAAGGGACAGCAGTGACCGTTGCACGCATCCACGAGGTGATGCACCATGTCCGCCGGCGAGCCACAAAACGGCATCGGGCACTCATAGCAGTGGACGAAGGGCCTATTATCAGGTTTTTGGATTGTTGGAAATATGAGCAAATTACTATGATATTTAATCCAAATAAATAGGAAATAGATCATGACAGCATTGACAGAGATTAAACTAATCATGCGAACTAGCATAGCAGATGAACAAATCACATACTAGAAACATGAATTCTACCACGATCTCGAAAAGGAAGGATAGAATCACATACGGTGCAGCGGGAGCAGCACCGCCGGCGTTGACGTTGTCGCCCATGTCGTCAAGGATGAGGTTGCCGAGGTCGGGGAAGAAGTCGTCGCTCGCGAAGTCGTCGCTGCCAGCAGTCGCGCGAGTGCGCTCCCCAAAAACCTGATCGCCCCTCTCCCGTACAGGATCACGAGAGGCGGGGTCCCGGAGGCCTGCTGTCCCTTCTCCCGATGCACACCAAAAGGAGGGATGGAGAAGACTTGCTTGGCGGCACAATGATCTGGAACGGTGGTGATAAACTATATAGTGCGGGCCGGGTAGGTCGTGGGAGTATAGCTCTGTCCTCGGCTCGGCTCAATCCCGCAACCCACGGCGCGTCGTGACAAGGC
Source organism: Triticum urartu (assembly GCF_056163025.1). Taxonomy (NCBI): domain Eukaryota; kingdom Viridiplantae; phylum Streptophyta; class Magnoliopsida; order Poales; family Poaceae; genus Triticum; species Triticum urartu. The sequence continues at coordinate 594,780,957 of NC_141876.1, forward strand.
GTGGCATGGCGAGGCGAGCGAGGAGGAGGAGCGCGCGTGTAGGTCTCCTCTTCTCATGCTCATACAAGTGGTAGAAGAGCTCACCTTATAAAGGCCTACTAGCAAAATTCCAACATCGACCAGGCCATCCATGAAACGGGAGTGGCTGTAGGGGACGTTGCGCCAGTTGAATATATAAGGAAGTTACTACGAGATTTAATCCAAATAAGCACAAAATCAATCATGAGGCTATAACAGAGATGAAACTAATCATGTGGACTAGCATAGTAGTAGGACAGAGTAGAAACATGAATTCTACCACGATTTCGAACAGGAAGGACAGAAACACATACGGTGCAACGGGAGCAGCACCGTTGGCGTTGAGGTTGTCGCCCATGTCCAAACACCACGTAGACATGGTCTTTGAGCATGGTTCGTAGTCGTTCCACACTTGGGCATTAAAGTTTGTAACTATTTTAGATTAGAATATACTACTCCTCCGGTGCTAGTAGTAGAGCAGAATCCTACTCTACTACTCTACTCAAGCAAGTTAGGGCATAGCACTATAGGGAGTACCAGTACTATGATCACTCAAGCAAGTTGTCTGGGGTCGACATGACCCTACACTGCTGGTATGTGTCTCGTAAGTCAAGCGGCGTGCTGTAGTCATCATCACCTATCCACTTCTCGCAGCACATATTCGCTTCTCCATATTTGCCCGCACATAATCTCGTCCAATCTTCCATCCCTGCTAAGGCGCCTCCCCCCTCGTCCGAAACCCAAGCACTAACAATGGCAGAACTGAGCAGCGTCCGCCGAAAGAGTGGCTGGAATTCGCTCCCCACAGAGGTAATCAAGCTCATTGTTTCGCGTGTGGACAATCTCAGTACCATGCCGCTCACCGCGTGCTCGTCGGGGCTGTACCGTTTACTCAAAGCCCTCAGGCCGGAGCTTTTTAAGCCAGCTCCTTGCTTGCTGATGCCGTCTGATCTTCAGAAACGGCGTGTCACGCAGCATAACGATCATAGGGTGGCGAGCATCAACCCCCTTGACTGCGATCCGATCCCCGTCAGCCTCAACTACATTAACGGTATGTACTGGGTCGGCATGAACACGTCTTGGATGGTGCTCGTCGACGGTCGCGGCAGCTGGATGCTCGTGGAGGTCTACACCCGGCGATTGATCCCCCTTCCTTCGATTAACACTGCACTGCTTTGGCACCGCGGCCCAGAATACTCGGAATCTTATAGTAGCCAACATGATACCAAGTTTGATTTGCTCAAGGTTGTAATCTGCCAAGTTCCCACAAGATCTGCGAATTATAAAGACTTCAGACTAATTGCGTTCTTCAACCGCGGTCTCGCCTATCTGACAGGTCACTGCGGTAAGTGGATAAATCTGTACGTCCATTGCAGGATCATACATCCTCCATGGTTCTCTGATGCCATTGAACACAAGGGCTTCATTTACGCTGTCGACTCCTTCTATGGCTGGACGTATTGCTGGCCTACTCCAGTCATCGCTACAAACGGCTGTTACAGCAGTATGTTACTTTCCTATGATATCATGATGGCTTGCTTATATTACTGTCAACATTTGCTGAAAAAATATTCATGCTCATAACATGTTGTTCTTAAGATTGACTAAACCAAGAGCCCTTTTTTATTTGACTCCAACTTGATATGATGTTGTAGGCCGCCTGGTGTCCCTACCCTTCCTAATCCCAGAACCTTTCAAAGAAAAGCGGCATGGAAGTTGCAGGTGGTTCCTGGCTCGATCAGACGACGGCGAAATATTGATGATCGTTCGCACATACCGGACGTGTTGTTTCGCGGAATACAATCACAGTCACTGCAAGGTCTTTCAGCAGGATCCTAGCTTCTTTGGGCCTTCAGGAATTTTTGACAGGAGGCTGGTAAGTAGCCTTGGTACACGCTCTCTGTTTGTCGGACTGAATTATCCGATTAACCAGGAGATAACCGACGGCAAGGATCATGATGGCAGCGCGGTTTCATTCATCAGGCAAAACTGTGTGTACACAGCGTACCATGCGTCTCTGCATGCACCATACCCTGATATGTGCCGCCACGCTTTGCAGCCCAAAGTAGGAGAGAGGGTCGCAAGTATCAGACTTCGACCTGCTGGCTGGAGTTTCCCCCGTCAGGCACCCATCTGGTTCAAGCCGTCAGCCAATCTCCACAGCTTAATAAATAGTAACGTCTAACTGAGCCAGTTAGTTAGATGCGTACACTTGGTGTAGTAGGATCTTTATTTAGTTTGATGCATACACTTATTCTTTTTGGTAGCCCTTTTGTAATGATGGCTAATGTTTGGTTTGGAAGAGAGAGCTGCGTCTTCACTCTTCTGGCCTGCTTACTGCTTCTGTTGCACCCCCAGCCCTGGTTGCTGCTGCTGTTGTTTTCAATGTATAATCAGTAGTATATTTCGTCTGTTGGTTGAATAAATGTGTTGTTAGAATGACAAACACAATGTTTTGGAAGTCGTTGCACGGTTCGATCCTTTAGTGCCCCGTACCGTACGTAGCGCATACTATTTATCGTACGGAACACATTTTTTTTGAAACTCGGAACACATTTTCCACTTGTTGATAACATGCAGCCCACTAATGAAGGCCCAATAGAGAAGCCCATAATTAACTGGAAAGGAGGCTCTCACATGAATCCGGCCCAGGTACATGCTCATGGTCCCCTAAACATAAATAAGTAAATAAATAAATAAAGCTAAATGCTCATGCACCAGTTCTTTGGGAAAAATAGGTAGCCCAGTATTTCTTTTTGAAGAATACCCAAGCTAGGCCTATTTGTTTTCTCCGAATTACTGGGCTGCAAATCTTTCAAGACGAGGAGGGATGCATTCCAGCCTGGCTTAAGAGTATGGTCAATGTCTGTTAAAAGTAATATCAAAAGGGGTTGAAAATTCCAAAAAAATTATAGCAAATGGGATATAAGTTTCTTTTTTTGTTTTTGTTCTTCACTGATATCTTATACGTATTTCATTGGATTTAACATGGCATAGTACTAATTTATTTTTAAATTTGTTTTAGTATGGCTATTAATTTTTGGATTAAGAATATTTCGTTCCCCAGCAAAAATTTGCGAATTTTCAAAATTTCCCACATATTTAGTTAATTTTTTGACCCTGGTACTCACCAGAAAATGGCCAGCAATTTTAAAAATGGAAAACGGGCTGCAATAAATTCCATATGAATTAGAAAATGAGTAAAAATTATAAAAATAATAGCAAATGGGCTGTACACGCCACAGATTTCGAGGCTGACTTGTTTACGCAAGGCTTTGTCGGTGAACACACGATTCTAGCAGCAGTTAGTGTTGGATGTCCATCCAACGGCCGACGTGCTTCTTCAATCTCTGATCTTCCTGCTCCAGCCGCCTAAACTAGCGCCGACAGGACTGCCTGCTCCCTCCTTTTGTAGCCCGCTGTGATGCCGCGCAGGCTTCCCCGGCCCACCCTACTCCCTCCGCTGGCCTGGCCACACGCAATCAACTGCCTCCTTATTACACGAAAAAAATGATTCCTCCCACTAACCTCTGGGGCACACCGGTTGGGAGGCTGACCTGTGGGCCTACTAAGTTGACGCGTACGCAGGGCTTGTCAACTTAGTCAACAAACGATTCTAGCAGCAGTAACCGTTGGATTTGAATCGAACGGTCCTGCTGCTTCTTCAATCGCTGCTCTTCTTGCACCAGCCGCCCAAACCAGCGCCGGGGAGACCGCCTGCTCCTGCCTCCAGTGGCCTACTGTGCTGCCGATGAGGCCTCATCGCCCCCTACTACTCCCACCGCTAGCCAGGCCCTGCGGCGACGGCAGCCTCACACCGCAGCCGAACCAGTGAACCCTCGTACTCCTCTCCGCGTGGGCATCCACTGCCGCGTCTTCCCCGGCTCCGCGTCGTCCCCTTCCTAGGCCTCACCGTCGTCCACCGCCTTGGTGCTCTCGGCGCGATGTGGTCAACATGGTCAACGACATTCCATCGGAAGAGTACTGTACGTGGAGAGGCTGACAGCTCGGTCCACGGCCACAACCCAGTTTTTTTGTGATTTGCCAAGTAAGTCGCTTTGTCAGGCCTGTTGGGCTGCAAATCTTTCAAGACGAGGAGAGCTTTCATTCGGCTGGCCGAGAAAATGGCCCATCAGTAATGAGAAATGGGATGTACATTTTTAAAACACATCAAACCGGCAATTAGTTTCAAATATCTTTTTTTTCATTTCGAGATTTGAAATTACATTAATTTTTATGCGTGGAGAATTTGTTGGATTTTATATTGATATACATTTATTTTTAAAATCAGTTTGAATGTGAGTCGAAATTTCGGGATTAAAAACAGTTCGGACCGCACCGAAATATGCAAAATTTCGTATAATTTTTTAACCATGGCCATAGTATGGGCTGTAATGCTAACAAAAAGAATATGGGCTCCAAAAAACCTTAATAATTAGCAAATGGGCTGTAAATTATTAGAAATAATGGCAGATGGGATGTATGCTGTTTTCCACAGATTTGAGGCTTTCCTAAAAAAGGTTGACGCACAAGCAGTGACTGTTGGATGGCCATCCAATGGCCGTCGTGCTTCTTCAATCTCTGCTCTTCTTGCTCCAGCCGCTCAAACAGGCGCCGGCGGGACTGCCTGCTCCCTCCTCCCCGCGGCTAGCTCTGCTGCCGCGCAGGCCTCACCGCCCCACCGTACTCCCATCGCTGGCCTAGCCATCCCTCTACTCACCCACACCTGCTGTTATTCTCCGGCGACAGCAGACGAACCAGTAAACCCTCGTAAAATCGTACTCCCCTCCGCGTGGGAAACAACTGCCGAGTCTTCCCTGCCTCTGTGTCGTTCCCTTCCTAGGCCTCGCCGTCGTCCACCGCCCTGGTGCTCTCGGCGCGGCCTGGTCAACGTAGTCAACGACCGACATGCATCTGAAGTGGACTTTACGTGGAGAGGCCGACAGCTGGGTCCACTGCCGCACGCAAGGAAATGCCTCTTATTACACGCAAAATAATGATTCATCCACCTGACATCAGGGACCCACCAAAAGGGCCTCTGTATTTCACGAAAAAAACGTTACCGCCGCTGACAGCTCGGACCCACCAGCTATATCTTCGCACGCAAGGAAGTGCCTCCTTATTACGCACAAAAAAATGAATATTCCCCCTGTTAGCTGGGACCCAGTATAGTGGCAGGCTGACTTGTGGGCCTACTAAGTTGACGGGGACGGAGGGCTTTGTCAACTTAGTCAATATGCACGATTCTAGCTCCAGTGACCGTATGATGTCCATCCAACGGCCGTAGTGCTTCTTCAACCTCTGGTCTTCTTGCTCCAGCCGCCCAAACCAGCGCCGGTCATGCCTCGTGCTCCTGCCTCCCGTGCCGGCTGTGATGCAGAAGAGGCCTCACCGCCCCCTACTACTCCCACCGCTGGCCAGGCCATCCCTCTACTCACCCACACCCCCTGTTATTCCGCGGCGACGGCAGCCTCACACTGCAGCGAACCAGTGAACCCTCGTACTCCTCTACGCATGGGCATCCACTGCCGCGTCTTCCCCGGCTCTGCGTCGTCCCCTTCCTAGGCCTCGTCGTCGTCCACCGCCCTGATGCTCTCGGCGCGGCGTGGTCAACGTGGTCAAGGAACGGCTTCCATCAGACGTGGACTGTACATGGAGAGGCTGACAGCTGGGTCCACGGCCGCAGCAAGGAAGTGACTCCTTATTACGTGCAAAATAATTATTCCTCCACCTGACAGCGGGGACCCACCAGACGGGCCACCGTATTTCGTGAAAAAAACGTTTGCCCCTGACTGCTGGGACCCACCAGCTACATCTTCGCACGCAAGGAAGTGCCTGACAGTCGGGACCCACCTGGTCGAAGCGTACGTAGCGTTGTCATTCTAGTCGCGAACGTGTACGTACATATATACTGGTCGATGTAGAGGCGCGCACGTGTCGTAGTAGAGGCGCGCACGTAGCATGTACACGTATGTACAGTGGCCAGGGTGCAAGAAAGAAAATACGGCCACGTATGTGTACATACGGGCGGGGTCTCGAACGCCTACTCGCGCATACATACGGCGAGGGCTCATGTACATGGCTGGGTCGGAACAGAGAAACAGCGTCGTCGTCGTGTTCATCGGGAGGCAACGGAATGCGTCGTGTTCATGGGGAGGCAACGGAACGCGTGGGAGCCAATCGGCTGGGTCGGAACGGAATGCGTGGTCGTGTTCATCGGGAGGGCTTGGACGGAACAGGCGATGGAAACGAGGCCTGGCATAGCGCAGAACGGAGGAAACGACCTTGTGTTCGACCGGCCACGTTCAAAACGGGATCCTGTTCATCGGGAGGGGTCTGGCGTACCGCAAAACGGAGGAAACGTACCTCCTACGGTCGAAACGGGGGTTCTGTTGATTGGGAGGGGTCTGGCGTACCGCAAAACGGAGGAAACGGACCTCCTACGGTCGAAACGGGGGTCCTGTTGATCGGGAGGGGTGTGGCGTACCGCAAAACGGACGAAACGGGCCTCCTACGGTCCAAACGGGGGTCCTGTTCATCGGGAGGGGTGTGGCGTACCGCAAAACGGGACTCCACGGGATACTGTTCATCTCCACCGTCGACCTCCTCCAGCCTCCATGGGCTCCTGTTCATCCAGCCTCCACCGCGCCCTACTCCACCGGCTACTGTTGAACCACCCCTCCACCGTCTACTGTTCATCCAGCCCTCCACACCACGGGGTCCTATTCAACCACCCCTCCACGGGCACCCCTCCACCGTGTACTGTTCATCCAGCCCTCCACACCACGGGGTCCTGTTCATCCACCCCTCCACGGGCACCCCTCCATCGTCTACTGTTCATCCAGCCCTCCACCACACCACGGGGTCCTGTTCATCCAGAGGCAACACCACCGCTCACTGTTAATCCAACCCCCCGCCCACAACGCTCACTGTTCATCCCATCGATCGGCTTTAGTTAGCAGTAGTAGCGAAGGAATTGCTCGATCGGGTTCAGTTAACAGCCATCGATCGATCGCTCGGGTTCAGTAACGCGTAGCCTGCAGTGCAATCGCTCGGGTTCAGTTAGAGCCCAACACCTTGCTCGGGTTCAGTTAGAGCCAATGCCTCGCACACACGCACGCACATGTACAAGAGAAACGCGCATCGCTCGGCCCCCGACCTCCCACCGTAACCGGGAACTCCCCGAAATTTTCCTCCCCCTCGCTTCTACCACGGTTTTTTCCGTCATGGACGGCCCAAAGAATGTCATGCAGCTGCGTCTCCGGCCCGCCTAGGACGAAATGCCCATTTTCTGTCATGATTTTTTGTCATAGAAGTAGGAGCCCACCACATCTATGATGATACCGGGTTTTGTCACAATTATCGTCATAGAAGTGTCATATGTATGACAGAAAAAAAATTCGTTCGGCCCAAAATGTCATGGATGTGTCTTTTTTTGTAGTGTATTAAAGATACTAGCATCATGCTCCTCTTACTATGTGTTGATCAGCGGAGAAATCACATACCATGTGCCTCATCGAGCCGTTTGTTCACAAGCACGATGTCGGCATCCGCAGCATCCAGTTGCCGCTTTAGCTCGGCAAACTCACCAGTCCGGCTAGCCACCGGACCTTCCACCACCTGCATATGAAGGCGGCCTGATTATTACCTGGGACTATGATCCCCTATTTGCCGACATTCTCGACAGCAACCAGAGTCTCAGGGGCTACTATCTGCATAGGGCACACCTAACATGTGCGGTACCATTGAAAAACATACACTATTTCACGTACCTCAAAGCCTTTCAGCTGACTCATAAAAGCTTCATGCAACCCGCTTTTGGCGGATGAAATTCTCTCAATCACCGTACCCATTAGCGTACGATGCGCTTCTGAGATAGCCGCTTGCTCCAGAAGATCCTTCAGTGCATCCGATCGCACACCGGACGGTTCTGGACTCTTTCTGTTGCTCTCTTTAGGAGCCGAATACTGAGGACTTCGGGTGGCCGAAGGATTACCCTCCGGCCTTGGCGGATCAGGAGAAGCCCTCCGCAACGACACTTCAGGGTCGCCCGCCTCATGAGGTGAGGTGGCATGGGGAGGTGTTTCGCTCTCCATCATCTCCGGAAGAAGATCCCCCAAAGACAAACTCTGTCGAGAAGGGCTACGATCCAACTACAAGATATATGCTTCGGTTATTGTCTTCAGAAGTAAAGTAGGATATTTTTACTATTAAGTACTTTTTGTTTACTTACAGCTCGGTAGAGGGCTGATCCCCTTGCGGGCACTGTGCGGCAAGGGTACCCTCTGAGGCAGGACCCTCTGGCGAAGATTTCTTCCCCCGTTTGGAAACTATTGTTTCCGGGTCTTCAGAGGTGGTCCTCTTCCTTCCTTGGGGAGAGGGAATTTCAGATTCTTCTCCCTGGTTATCCTCCTTCGCGGAGGCGCTAACTCCCCCGATTTGGGTGAATAGTGAGTGAGGCCCGCTTTCAGCCTCTTTATTCCCCCTTTATCTTCCCCTGAGGGCGCTTGATAAGGCGCAAGCTCGAGCATCCTGGCCAGTACAGGATCCGGTGAGACCTCGGGAAGGGGAGCCGGACACTTGATCATCTTCGCCTTTGTTACCCAGTCCTGGTCAAAGAGTGACTTTTCAGAATGATGTTGTGATAAATAAAAAGACAACGTGTTCGGCCATGGGATTGCTTACTTGGGTATCTGGACGATTGCAGCTCAGACCCGCATCCTCGGTGGTGTCCGGACACCTTATTTGTGGTCTGAAGAACAATTTGTACATCTCTTCGAGCGTCATGCCAAGGAAGTGCTGAATAGCTCGCGGTCCTTCCGGTTTGAACTCCCACATACGGAGGGGTCGATGTTTGCAAGGCGGGACTCGACGAACTAGCATGACTTGCATTACCGTGGCCAGGCTGACATCTCTCTCGAGGAGATCTCGGATGCGACTCTGCAATATCGGCACATCATTTACCGGCCCCTAGTCCAGCCCCTTGTTGATCCATGACGTCAGTTGTGGCGGGGGGCCCGAGCGAAAGGTAGGGCGGCCACCCACTTGGTACCCCGGGGAGCTGTGATATAAAACCACTCCCGTTGCCATAAACTGGACACCTCTGGGAAGGAACCCTCTGGCCATGGAACATCGGCGCTTTTGCTTATTATGGCACCTCCGGACTCTGCGTGTCGCCCCTCAATCATCTTCGACTTCACATTGAAAGTCTTGAGCCATAGGTCGAAGTGTGGGGTAATGCGGAGGAAGGCCTCACACACGACGATGAACGACGAGATGTGAAGGATGGAATCTGGGGCCAGGTCATGGAAATCCAGCCCGTAATAGAACATGAGCCCCCTAAATAAGGGATCTAGAGCGAGGCCTAGCCCTCGAAGGAAGTGAGAGATGAACACGACGCTCTCGCCGGGTTCGGGAGTAGGAATGACCTGCCCTCGAGCAGGCAGCCTGTGCGAGATTTCGCCGGTCAAATACCTGGCCTCTCTTAGCTTCTTGATGTCTCCCTCTATGATAGAGGAGGGCATCCACCAACCTTGAAGGTTGGATCCGGACATGGTTGAAGGTCCGAAGCGCCTAACCTGAGCCTTGGGCGTTGAAACTCGAGGAAGGGGAAGGATTCGATTGAGTACGAGAAGAAAAAAAGGACAGGCCTTGGCCTCTTTATAAAGAGGGTGAATATCAAGTGTCCTCCTCGTGGCCGTTTGGGAGTTGCCTAAAATCGAGGAGTCATACCAATGGGCACGATTGGGTTACCCACATCTATATTGATGAGAATCCCATAATAAGGGGGACACGATCTCTGCTTCGACAAGACGTGCCAATAAAATCGCCTTGCGAAACGTGCGGTGGCAGGCTGATTGAGAAAAACGGTTCAAATAATGATCAGGCCGTGGTGTGATGTCACGTTATGAAAAGTCGTCAGCAGATTAGATTGGTGGAAATATTCTTCTCTCTACGGTGGTATGTGGAACTTTTTTTGTAGAGCCGGACACTATCCTTGTGTTCAAGATCTTCTATGGAGTATTTGGAAGAAGAACCCGCCTTGCACTGTCGAAGACATATCTACGCGTCGGACTCATCGTCATTGAAGCCTGGTTCAGGGGCTACTGAGGGAGTTCTGGAGTAGGGGGTCTCCGGACAGCCGGACTATATCCTTTGGCCGGACTGTTGGACTATGAAGATACAAGATTGAAGACTTCGTCCCGTGTCCGGATGGGACTCTCCTTGGCGTGGAAGGCAAGCTTGGCAATACGGATATGTAGATCTCCTTCCTTGTAACCGACTCTGTGTAACCCTATCCCCCTTCGGTGTCTATATAAACCGGAGGGTTTAGTCCGTAGGACAACTACAATCATACCATAGGCTAGCTTCTAGGGTTTAGCCTCTACGATCTCGTGGTAGATCAACTCTTGTAATACTCATATCATCAAGATCAATCAAGCAGGAAGTAGGGTATTACCTCCATCGAGAGGGCCCGAACCTGGGTAAACATCGTGTCCCCTGCCTCCTGTTACCATCCGCCTTAGACGCACAGTTCGGGACCCCCTACCCGAGATCCGCTGGTTTTGACACCAATAATGAGACCTTCAAGGTTGTAGAAGGGCCCAACAATATTGGGTTCAGCATCACGTGTGCCATCGGTCCGAGGAGCAGAGGGGCCGGGGTTGAAGTCTAATCCCAGCGACTTCTTGTTCTCTTTGGCTGATGCCTTTGCAGTCTGAAAGTTGCGCTTGAAAAGATTGCCATCACGACACCATAGCAATGATGATGGGTCGGCATTGGCAGGCTGTGGTCCACTGACCATACAGGGGTAGAAACCCTGAGCAATAGCTTCATCTCTGTTCTTGGGTTGAAGATTTCGAAAGAGAATATCACCCCAAAGACTCTTGATGGCATTCTTCTCAGCATACTCCTGGGTCACGAACCTGTATTTGAACCATTGCTTGGCCCAATATCTTCGAATCCACTGGATTCGTGTTTTGCACTGATTGTAATCCTCTTCTGGATCAGTCTTGTACAGCTCATAGAGATCTGGTGGCAAATCCCTTGATGTCCCCCCACGGTGCTGCCTGCCGCCCTTCCTTGCAGACTTTTCTGTTGCCATGAAGTTCAGACTGAAAGGCTTCAAAACTGGCAAAGGCTTCCGTCGGCTAGTCAGACAGGAACTGGCTTCGGGAGAATTGATGTGATGCTGTAAGAATTCTGCAAATGAATGCAGACTATGAGAACCAAGGGATTCTCCTACGGACATGTACCTGTGACAGCATTAGAGATGCGAGGGAAGGGGAAGAGGTCATATGCATTCTCAGAAGATTTTGAAGATAAATCAGTTTAGAAGACATTGGCCTCATAGCGCGAAGACATTCACTTATATGTTGAGAGTTGATTCCAGATTTGTACGAATCCAAGAATAGGTACAAGTGAGGAATCTAACTACGTGTGAAGCATAAGTGAATATACTAGGCATATTATGAGATGCATAACAGGATAGATCCAAATTGTGGAGGCAGAAAATACTTTTGGTAAGGAAAGGTGAATCCATCAGATCAAAAAGACAGTAAAAAGAGAGTTTTTATTTACCACACGATGAACTGCTAGATGGAGTAGAAGAGGAGGCCGAGCAGTTCGATCTTCCGTGCCCTAACTTGGCGACGGAGGACACCTACGGTGGCGGCGGAGAAGACGATGTCCGCGGCCGGCGTGAGAATGGTGTCGGTGAGGTCGCAGCAGCTAAGCGCTTCATCGTCGGCGTCGTCGAGGGCTAGCGGTGGCGCTAGGGTTTGTCGAGGTGGAGAGGTGGAAGAAATATTTTGACCGTGATGGGATGTATATTTATAGGGAGAGGGACAACATAGCGCAATTTTGCAGGTGCCCCTGGCGGTTCACATCTGAGGGACATGTGGCGAACATGCAACACATAGGAAGTTGTTCCATGTTCCCACGCATGCCTGGACTGTCGGGTGGTCGTTCCGGCTTCTCTGGGTTTCAGGCAATAAGGATTGAGCATTTAAAACAGATTTAATGTTTGTCTCTTTATCTTCTGCTGACAAGGACGCAGAGAAGACATTGGACGGTTTCAATAGAATGCATATGATTTGGATAGATAGAGTTTGAGGAAGAAGCATAGAGAGGTTAGGGTCCGATCACATTCACTTAGTCCAAAAGATTCAAATGAGAAGACATAGCTATAAGTGAATGCTGTAGAGGACAGAACACAAGTATAAGTATATATCTGAGTAAAACTAAATCAACAAGGTGAAAGTCATCAGGAAGACAAATCAATGTTGAAGATAAATCAAATGAGAAGACTTAGCAAATGTAATGACAAGAAAAACACTCCAAATAAAGATTTGGTGGTGGTGTTACCCACCGTATAGGAAGTATTAGACCCAGACATGGCGCACAATTATCGTGGTGCTCCGAAGTCAAATTCCGCATTAATGTATTCACACTCAGAGAGTAAATCTTCATTGATTGAAGATATCCATTACTTCGTGTGTTGCACATCTAAGTCATCAACATGCATAAGTGTTAGGATGTGTGCCTAATCACAAGACATTCGAAGATTCCAAGATATTTAGCTCACACCGCAACTTGCAAAACCTTTTCTCATCCAAGGGCTTTGTGAAGATATCTGTCAGTTGCTCTTCAGTGTTGACATGAATGATATCAATATCTTCCTTCATGACATGGTCTCTGAGAAAGTGATGACGAATTTCAATGTGCTTTGTCTTCGAGTGCTGAACTGGGTTGTTGGCAATCTTGATGGCGCTTTCATTGTCGCAGTAGAGTGGTACTTGTTTTAGATGGATGCCATAGTCCTTGAGTGTTTGCTTCATCCATAGAAGCTGAGCGCAGCCAGATCCAGCAGCAATGTATTCAGATTCAGCAGTGGAGAGAGATACACAGTTCTGCTTCTTTGAAGACCAACAGACAAGCGATTGTCCCAAAAAGTGACATGTGCCTGATGTAGACTTGCGATCCACCTTGTCACCAGCATAATCAGCATCCGAGAATCCAACTAGATCAAACTCTGAGCCCTTTGGATAACATAATCCTAATGTTGGGGTGTAAGCCAAATATCGAAGAATTCGCTTCATAGCTAAGTGATGCGATTCCTTTGGTGCCGCTTGGAATCGTGCACACATGCAAACACTAAGCATTATATCTGGCCTAGATGCACATAACTAAAATAAAGAACCAATCATGGAGTGGTATACCTTTTGATCGAACTCTTTACCATTGGCGTCAGGACCCAGACGACTTTTGGTTGGCATTGGCATCGTGTAACCTTTGCAATCTTGCATTCCAAACTTCTTCAGGAAGTCTTTGAGATATTTCTCTTGAGATATGAAGATGCCGTTGCTTTGATGACAAATTTGAAGACCAAGGAAGAACTTCAATTCACCCATCATGGACATCTGATATTGTTCTTGCATCATGTGACCAAACTCATCACTGTATTTCTGGTTAGTGCAGCCAAAGATAATGTCATCCACATAGATTTGGCACACAAACAGTTCACTATCATATGTCTTCGTAAACAGAGTGGGATCCAGGGAACCAGGTTTGAAGCCTTTGCTCTTCAGGAAGTCTTTGAGTGTGTCATCCCAAGCGCGAGGGGCTTGTTTGAGACCATACGGTGCCTTATTGAGCTTGTATACCATATCAAGATGTTTTGGATCTTCGAAGCCAGACGGTTGTGCAACATATACTTCTTCTTCAATCTTGCCATTTAGAAAAGCACTCTTCACATCCATTTGATACAGAAGGATATTATGATGATTTGTGTAGGCTAGTAGTATGCGAATGGCTTCAAGCCTAGCCACGGGAGCAAATGTTTCATTGAAGTCAATCCCTTCAACTTGAGTGTATCCTTGAGCAACAAGACGAGCCTTGTTTCTGACTACTTGACCATGCCGATCTTGCTTGTTGCGATATATCCATTTAGTGCCTATGATATTGTGTTTACGAGGATCAGGATGCTTGACCAATTCCCACATGTTGTTCAGCTCGAACTGTTGAAACTCTTCTTGCATAGCTTGAATCCATTCAGGTTCCATGAAGGCTTCAGCAACTTTCTTGGGTTCTGATATTGAGACAAATGCAAAGTGCCCACAGAAATTTGCCAGGTGTGTTGCTCTTGAACGAGTGAGTGGACCTGGTGCATTGATGCTATCAATTATCTTCTCAATCTGCACTTCATTTGCAACACGAGGATGAATTGGACGAAGATTTTGCTCTTGCTGATCATTGTCTTCATTAGGAGGATTGTCTTCAGGCTGAGCATTGTCTTCAGGTTGATTAGGTGCAGAAATGATAAGTTCCTCTTCAGCCTGAGCTTCAGACGGTATGATTTCTCCAGTTCCCATAAGCTTTATGGATTCACTAGGTGGAACTTCATCTAGCACATTTGGCAGGTGCTCTCTTTGCGAGCCGTTAGTCTCATCAAACCGCACATCCACAGTTTCAACCACTTTATAGTGAAAGAGGTTGAAGACTCTGTAGGAGTGTGAGTCCTTTCCGTAACCAAGCATAAAACCTGCATGTGCTTTAGGTGCAAATTTTGAAGTGTGATGTGGATCCTTAATCCAGCACCTAGCACCAAATACTCTGAAGTAACTTGCATTTGGCTTTTTACCAGTTAGGAGCTCATAGGATGTCTTCTTCAGAAGCTTGTGAAGATAAACTCGGTTGATGACATGGCATGCAGTATCAATAGCTTCAGGCCAGAACTTTCTTGGAGTCTTGTATTCATCAAGCATCGTCCGAGCCATCTCAATGAGTGTTCTGTTCTTGCGCTCCATGATGCCATTTTGCTGAGGTGTGTACGGAGCTGAGAACTCATGAGTGATGCCCAATGTATCCAGGTAAAGGTCGAGGCCAGTGTTCTTGAACTCTGTGCCGTTGTCACTTCTGATATGCTTGATCTTGATGCCATAGTTGTTCATGGCACGGTTGGCGAAGCGTCTGAAGACATCCTGCACTTCAGTCTTGTAGAGGATTATGTGCACCCATGTATATCTTGAATAATCATCAACAATGACGAAGCCATAGAGACAAGCAGTAGTAGTGAGAGTAGAGTAGTGAGTAGGGCCGAATAGGTCCATGTGTAGTAGCTCGAAGGGTTGAGTTGTTGTCATGATTGTCTTCGAGGGATACTTGGCCCTTGTCATCTTTCCAGCTTCGCAGGCACAGCATAAGTGATCCTTCTTGAACTTGACGCCCTCGATGCGTACGACATGCTTCTTCTTTGCGAGAGTGTGCAAGTTCCTCATGCCAGCATGCCCTAGCCTCCGATGCCAGAGCCAACGCTCTGAAGCTTTTGCAAGAAGACATACGGCAAGTTGTGGTCCTGCTGAGAAATCTACCATGTACAAATCATCTTTCCGATACCCTGCAAAGACTAGAGACTTGTCAGATTCAATTAGAACAAGGCAATGATATTTTCCAAATATCACTATCATGTTCAAACCGCAAAGCATTGAGACAGACATTAAGTTGGAACCAAGGGATTCAACAAGCATCACTTTATCCATGTGCTGATCCTTTGAGATTGCAACTCTACCTAGACCCAATACCTTTCTTTTACCAGTGTCAGCAAATGTGATGTGACTCTTGTCAGATGGACGTAAGGTTGAGTCCATGAGAATCCTTCGGTCACCAGTCATGTGATTAGTGCATCCACTGTCCATAATCCATTCTGAAGCATGAGGTGTCATACCCTACAGTACAGTTAGGGGGATAGGCTTCCAAGAGTATTGTGAAGCATAAACATTTGACGCACAAGAGGATTATCAAAGCTTAGATCAAGGTTAGGACTGATAGGATGATTGGCAAGCGATTCAGGAACAAAATACATAGTGAGACCATTTGGGCATTTTATCTTGCGCCCAACAAGATGTTTTAGGTCCCCAGCAATAGCATCGGACGCCTTTGATTTCCGGCTGGAGACCTTTCCCTGCAAGAGAAAGTTAATTTTTCTTAACCACCCACATTTTTAGGGGTGGCTTAGAAGCAATGATTCTAAGTGCAGCATCTGAGAACTTCGGCTTTGGAGCCCTAGCAAATAGCCTTGCAGGAGGTGAATAGTACTCATATGAATAAGCAGAATAGTTCTTAGTCTTATGAACATAGCGGTTTGATGATACACGCTCATATTCATAAGTTTGAGTATGATTTCCCTGCAAAACATTGGTGTTAGGGTGACTCAGGTGAGTCCTCTGTCTGTATGAAGCCTTTGGACCATATGAAGCCTTTGGTCTGGGGTTTGTCTTCTTCCTCTATGGTGTCATGATGACATTCACAGGAAGATTCTCAAGACACCTTTTGGGCACCCAGATCTTCTTCATAGGTGGTCCATTCCTGCAGTTAGTACCAATATACCTGGCAAACACTTCACCATTCTGATTCTTAAACAGTTTATAGTTTGCATCAAAGGATTCATCAATGATAATAGGGTTAGCACAGGTGAAGCCAGATAAGGTGGATGGATCCACTGAAGGTTCCTTCGCAGCAACCCATGTGGTTTTAGGGTACTTCTCAGGCTTCCAGTAAGAACCATCAACATTCATTTTCCTCTCGAACCCAACACCCTCTTTCCTAGGGTTTCGGTTCAGAATCTTCTTTTTGAGGACATCGCACAGTGTCTGATTCCCTTTGAGACTTTTGTACATCCCTGTTTCAAGCAATGTCTTCAACCTAGCATTTTCATCAGCAATAGTGGTGGCATCCTCAATAGAGGGGTTAGTTACCACATCAACAATTGAAGATATTGCAATAGTAGCAGCAGTAGAACATTCAGCAACAGAAGTAGCGTTATCACGCTCAAGGCATTTTAGACATGGTGGTTCAAATCCTTCCTGAGCGGGACAGATCTGTTGAGCGCGAAGTGACTCATTCTCTTTTTGAAGATCTTCATGAGCTGCTCTCAATTTCTCACGTTCTTGCTTCCTTTGAAGATAATCATAGGAAAGCTTTTCATGAGTAGTCGAGAGCGTTTCATGACGACTTTCAAGTTCCTCGTACTTAACATGAAGATTTTTTATGTCTTCAATTAAGGACTGAGATCGGGTCATTTCCACGTCCAACAAGTCATCACTTTTGTCTAGCGATTTTTGAATATGTTCCATAGCTTTCTGTTGTTCAGTTGCAATTTTAGCCAGTGTTTTGTAGCTGGGTTTGGATTCACAATCAGAGTCATCTTCACTAGATGTTTGAAAGTAAGCATCGCGTGAGTTTACCTTGGCACCACGTCCCATGAAGTAGTAGGTGGGAGCGGAGTCGTCCTTGTCATTAGCATCAGCGTTGGTGATGGAGCCATTATCTTCGGTGTTGAAGATGGACTTGGCAACATAAGCTGTAGCTAGCGCCAGACTAGCGACGCCAGAGTCAGACTCCTCCTCAGACTCCACCTCCGCCTCCTCAGAAGCAGACTCCTCCTCTGTCATGGATTTGTCACGGCAGATGTCCTTAGTGTCAGAACTTAGTCGCGAGGCCAACGCATCTATGCGGTAGCTTGAGAGGGGTTGAGTGGGACGAGAGACGCAACACACAAGACAAGGATTTAGACAGCTTCGGGCCTCGAGAAACATCATCTGGTAATAACCCTACATGCTGTTTGTGGCTAGGTCTCATTATGATCATGAGGGAGTCACCGGTAAGCCGGCTCCCCTTTGTGTCTAGCCCTAGATATTGTTTCTTGTTGCTTGTCCCTCTAGGGGAGCCCTGCCCCTCCTTATATAAGTTGAAGGGGCGGCTTACATGTAGAGTCCTAGTAGGATTAGAACTAACTTATTCTCTATTACAAGTCGGATAGAAGTACGGGTCTTGCTTCCTCATAAAGGAAATATTCCTCATGCCTTCCGTCTTAAGCCGGCCCACCATAGTATGAACCGGCCTTCATGAACCGCCAGTTGGGCCACCGGGTCTTGTCGCTCCTCTGATCCGCCTGCCGGATTACCAATGAACCGTAAACCGCCAGGTCCAAATGGGTCGCCAGTGAATCGTCAAGTCTTAGCCGGATCTCAAGTAAACCGCCAAGTCCGGCCGGGTTATACTTCCGTCCGGTTTACGCCGCGGGGTATATCCCCGACATTAGCCCCCAAGTTTAGCTTAGATTTATTCATGGTAAACTTATGCTGCAAAATAGACACAAGAACAATTTTGACAGGCTGTGCTCCGGGTTAAGAATTCTTGTAAACCGGCATCTGATCATCCTTAAGTCCTTGTCATTTCCTCCTTCTAGAAAATCCGGGTCAACAAGCCAGCTTCATACTCAATTTGTTGGTATTGGTTTCTCACAGAGAAATATTGTGAAAAATAATCCACTTGAGTCGGCCTTCAATGCTCTGACCTGATAAAAATATTGGCCTTCAAATATTCAACTGATATCCGTCGGTTTGAAAATGTAAGACTTGTCGGTTTATCATTGTAAAAATTGTCGGGCTATAAAAACTGATAATTCCAGGTCATGATTGTTGCCAACGCCGGTTCATGATTATTGCTAACGCCAGTTCATGATTGTTGTAGACACCGGGTCATAATGATTGGTGATGCCGGGTCAATCTGGTTTGCTCAAAACAGAAAACTGGAAGATATTTCTCCCTTATATCCATATTACCTGTAGCCCCCAAGTGTCGGGTTGTCATGCTTGCAGCAACCTGGGACTTGTAATTGCCTTATGCTCATAAAAACTTCAACCAGTGTAGCCCCCAAGGACCGGTTCATTATGCAATAATGAGCAGGGACTTTGTAAATATGATCATGTAAACTTGACCAGCAACATGTAGCCCCCAAGGGCCGGGTCAGTAAGATATTATCGAGCTGGGACTTTGTATATAACTCATTGATAATAACATCATATGATGTAATCTCCACCATGGGGCTTGAACCCACGTCCACAAGGTTAAGAACTTTGTACTCTACCAACTGAGTAGTGGATCTTTCAATATAATGGATTAAGGCTTGTGTACCTTGAATTTTTGACAGGAGCAATTGGTAGCCCCCAAGGACCGACTCATTATAATGTGATGAGTTGGATCTTCAATAAGATGAGCAAAAAATGACTTTGCATTAGCCCCCAAGTGTCATTGTGCATGATTGCAGCGACATGAGACTTGCATATTTGATGTAATCTCACTTTCAATAATGTAGCCCCCAAGTGTCAGGTCGTAAGCTTGCAGTGACTCGGGACTATTCCTTTGTAGAATAAATCATACCCATTGATAATATGATAGCCATTGCGCTAAAGCAACTTTGAAAACCTTAATCATGATACTGGTTATTGATAACCATAATAAAAATCCAGCCATGTTGGCTATTTGAATAATATACCCAATGATTTATAAGCGCATAATTCCAATGGCGCAATCCAAATATATATTGGCGACTTATAGTCCAAAGCCAGGCCGGGTCAATAAACACCGGTTTATAAGTGATTATGTACTGACAACTTGTAGTTGAAAGTCGAGCCGGGTTAATGAACACCGGGTTAATTTGATGATTGACAGTCATGCCGGGTCAATAGACGCCGATTCAACATAAAATTTATCAAAAGAGAAAAATCTTGACAAAGGCAAATAAAATCGTGTAGTCGAGGCTTTTCAAGGGCTGCCAGGCCCAAATTCGAGGCTTTTCATGGGCTGCCAGGCCGCTGAGTTAAACCATTTGACAAAGCCTTTTAAGATGGGCCTCCAACTAACCAATCGTCGTTTTAACTTTGACAAGTTCAGGGTCTCAGTGAGAGTAACTGTCAAACGTTTGGCGGGTCATGCCAGGATTACCTGGATAGGAGTGGCTTACTTGATGAAGGCAAGTTAACCCGGGGTTTTAGGTGAATACACCAGGCTTCCAAGCCGTGGGTCGATACCCGGTTACAAGGGTCCTTTCAAACTCTTTGGTATTTGACACAAAGAGCCCCCAAGTAACTTTGTGAGCTGTGCTCAATGGGTGCCTATGTTTGAGTCGTGCGTAGCAACAAGACTCTCTTTGGCCCCTTGGGTGTGAAGCTCCCAAGCTTTGTTGTGGCGTGATAGCCGGATTAATGGACAAAACTTCGCTTTGTAAGCTGAAGCCCCCATGTAACCAATAATATGATCAACCAATAGGGCGGGATACCCATGTTTGAACCGCGCATCATGGCAGCAGGTCCTCTTCGGCACCCTTTAACTTTTTGCAAGAGATAAATCCTTCTTGAACCGGGATTTTGAACCGGATATTGAGAGCTTCAAAGCTATGTGGGAGAACAAATTTCCCTTAAACCAGATGGTAAACCAGAATCTTCATTTTGAACCGGAAATTTCCTGACGGCCCTTAAATTTTCATCCATATGGTAGTAGCTTTCGGGACCGGGTTATCTTTCCCTCCAGTGTCCTGGGGTTCTTTGACTTCACTGACAAACCGGCAACCTTTCCTGAGTCATATCATTGTAGCCCCCGAGTCTCAAGGTGACTTGAAGAGTTGGCTTGAGATTCTCCATATTTGACCGTGATATAAACCGACATAACTTGTGTAGCATTGGTGTTGATAGCACGATGTGAATCCACAGAAGGTTGACTGCGCCGGGTTATAAATGAACCCGTATGAGCCGTGTTAGCAAACTCGGCCAATGGTTCCTTCCAACTGGCGAATTGAAGTTAACCAAACTGTAGTGGCGGCGACTTGTGTGCCTGCCCATTAAGCCATCCAGTGCAGACGTCGGTTGATAGTATATGATAATTTGCCCCCATTTTGTTGAAAGAAAACCAGGCTACCCAAGTTGTGACTTGCTCATACTCAATAAACAGCTCATGCAGATAGGTGCGGCCCGGTATGTTGATGTCAACTAGGCCGTGAGAAATGGACGGAAAAGATGACCTCAGCATCATAGGCGGCTCAAACAGATGAACCGGCCGCGGTGTTGTAAACCGGCGCGGACGGGCAATTTAACCACGTCGTTGTAATGTAGTGAACAATTGTCTTGCATCAACAATATTGCAGACCAAGGCAAAGATAAACTGCTTTTTGACAAAAATAATATGTGCCAAAAAAATATATATATTAGATGAATATCACCTGATGTGTCAGGCCAGAAATAATCCGCCATGAAATTGATGATCGCTAGGTGGAGTTGAAGTCACTCACGGGTGAACCGGCCGCGGCGTGGTAACCGGTGCGGACGGGTGAGTCGGCCGTGACGTTTGTAAGCTGGCGCGGACAGCGAGTCGGCCATGGCGTTGTAAGCTAGCGTGGACACGTGAACCGGCCGCGACGGCGGACGGGCGAGTCGTCCTTGGCGTTGTAAGGCAGCGCGGACGGATGAGTAAATCATAAGGATGGTTCCCGTGAGTTGAAGTAGTCCGGGCCGCAAGGGTGGCGGCTTGCGCGTCCATTTACTGGGTAATGAGGCACGGACGAACACCGGGCGCAATGTTGCAAGTACGTGCTCTGTACCCATGGTATAAACCACAATTGTCCTGCATACAAAACATACAACAAAGCAGAGTAGTTGTTTGTCGAAGGAAATCAACATGTACTTAACAACATATGTAAGATAAATATCACCTGATTTTAGGCGACAGATGATCACCATATGGCATCTGTAGGTAACCAAGAACTTTTGTGTTGATCCTTTCAAAGGCCTCGCGAGAGTTCGTCGTAGTTTGTATAATCTCCACTGCGTGCAAATTGTAGTATACTCTTTGGCCGGTTCAGAGGTGTGAAGGCCGTAAACAAAGTCGCTTTGGCCGGGGTGGCTCAATGGCAACTCAGTCAGGGCAGCTCGCAACACTTGGAGGCCGGCGGTTTGGGAGGCTTGGGGGCCGGCGGCTCAAAGCAGCAGCGGCGGCACCCTCGGGTTGATGACGGTGGTAGAAGATGACCCAGTGCAGCGGCGGTTCAGAAGTGGAGCAGCAGCGACGGCAGGACCCAGTCCGGAGACGCGGCGATATCTTGATGCGGCGCGTGGAGACGAGGCCGACTCCGTGCGACCTAGATCTCCTCCGGGTCGTGCTTGGTTTGACCCATCGGTTTGACTAGTGCCTTCATAGTCATAGCGGATGATGGAGTAATAGTTGATGACTAGATTTTGGTCTTTATGCACAAAGCAGCAGCGGCAGATCGTACTGGTAGCTCTGCTAGCCTTAGCGATTTGAAGAAAAACAAAATCTGAACCACAAGAAGCCTCCACGTGGGAAGTACTAAACTAGTACTCGAATTAATGATGTGGCTTGGGTCTTTACGTGGAGGTGCAGCTGTGGCGCTTGTAGAAGGAGCAGCAACGGCGAGGCGTGCAGGTGAACAGCAGCTTGGCCGTCTCGAGGCAGCAGCACAGCCATGGGGCAGCGACGAGGTGTGTGGGCCGAGGCAGAGGAGGCACATCGAGGGCAGCCCCCGCTAATGGTGATTGGTGAAGGCGGTGATTTAGCGCGGGCGAGTCAGATGTCCGCTCGGCCGGCTCACAGGCAAAAGTTTGAGCATCGTAGACCAGGGCCGAATCTGCGGCCACGTCCCTGTCTTTCTCCGGGTCGTACTTTGACTCGGCAACCCCACACCCTTTTCTTTCTTTCTCGTGTGATGCGCTGTTGATTGGACGTCTCTGCTCATATTTCCTTGTACAGCCTGCCTCCATGTATGTATAGCTATCCGAGATAGCAATTCTGAAAATTAAACTAGCACTCAACCCACGTGAGCAGCATAGATTCCGTTTTGTCCTTTGTACGATAACATGCAGCAGTAGTTGGTACGATTGATGGACGTTCTATGACTTGGAAGTCGCCGTAGCGACAAAACACCTCGGGACTGGGTGCGTCGGAAAAACGTGCTGTAACAGAAAAACACGGCCTGGCGGCTTGCGATTCAACTGCAAAAAATTTCTTTTGCACTCCTGCTGGCCCCTGTGACGTGATCCTTGGCGGCGATAGTACATCCGACGCACTCTTAATCTTCTGGAACGTAAACCTTCATCTGTCTACTCGCGAGCTCTTCGATCCCTCAAAAGATCCCTCCAAGGACTCAACACCGTCGTGCGCCTGGCCCCACGGTGGGCGTCAACTGTCGTGGATTTGTCACGGCAGATGTCCTTAGTGTCAGAACATAGTCGCGAGGCCAACGCATCTATGCGGTAGCTTGAGAGGGGTTGAGTGGGACGAGAGATGCAACACACAAGACAAGGATTTAGACAGCTTCGGGCCCCGAGAAACATCATCCGGTAATAACCCTACATGCTGTTTGTGGCTAGGTCTCATTATGATCATGAGGGAGTCGCCGGTAAGCCGGCTCCCCTTTGTGTCTAGCCCTAGATATTGTTTCTTGTTGCTTGTCCCTCTGGGGGAGCCCTGCCCCTCCTTATATAAGGAGAAGGGGCGGCTTACATGTAGAGTCCTAGTAGGATTAGAACTAACTTCTGAACCGGCCTACATGTAGAGTCTCTATTACAAGTCGGATAGAAGTACGGGTCTTGCTTCCTCATAAAGGAAATATTCCTCATGCCTTCCGTCTTAAGCCGGCCCACCATAGTATGAACCGGCCTTCATGAACCGCCAGTTGGGCCACCGGGTCTTGTCGCTCCTCTGATCCGCCTGCCGGATTACCAATGAACCGTAAACCGTCAGGTCCAAACGGGTCGCCAGTGAATCGTCAAGTCTTAGCCGGATCTCAAGTAAACCGCCAAGTCCGGCCGAGTTATACTTCCGGCCGGTTTACGCCGCGGGGTATATCCCCGACATCCTCTAAATCCATCTCCTTGCCAACGAAAGCACGAGCCTTGCCAGATGAGCTCTTCTTGTGTGATGAAGACTTGGACGAAGACTTGGAAGAAGACTTTGAGGATTTCTTCTTGTTGTTGTCATCAGAATCATATTCCTTGCTCTTCTTCTTCTTGTTGTTTTCATTGTCCCACTGTGGACACTCGGAGATGTAGTGACCAGGTTTCTTGCACTTGTGGCATGTTCTCTTCTTGTGGTCATGAGTAGAAACTTCATCATTTCTTGCGCTGGATCGTGAAGACTTTCTGAAGCCTTTCTTCTTTGTGAATTTTTGGAACTTCTTCACAAGCATATCAAGCTCCTTTCCAATGTCTTCAGGATCACCAGAACTGCAGTCAGATTCTTCTTCAGATGAGGAAGCAACTTTTGCCTTCAAAGCGCGAGTTCGGCCATAGTTGGGACCATAGATATCTCTTTTCTCAGATAGCTGAAACTCATGTGTGTTGAGCCTCTCAAGTATGTCAGACGGATCGAGTGTCTTGAAGTCGGGGCGTTCTTGAATCATCAGGGCTAGGGTGTCAAACGAGCTGTCAAGTGATCTCAGGAGTGTCTTGACGATTTCATGCTTGGTGATCTCAGTAGCGCCGAGAGCATGAAGCTCATTAGTGATGTCAGTGAGGCGATCAAACGTGAGCTGGACATTCTCATTGTTGTTTCTCTTGAAGCTGTTGAAGAGGTTGCGAAGGACACTGATCCTTTGATCTCTCTGGGTTGAGACGCCTTCGTTGACCTTGGAGAGCCAGTCCCAGACTAGCTTCGACGTTTCCAGAGCACTCACACGGCCATACTGTCCTTTGGTCAGATGACCACAGATGATGTTCTTCATAGTAGAATCCAGTTGAATGAACTTCTTGACATCAGCGGGAGTGACGCCTTCGCCGCCCTTGGGAACGCCGTTCTTGACGACATACCGAAGGTCGACATCAATGGCTTCAAGATCCATGCGCATCTTATTCTTCCAGTAGGGCGCCTCACCCTTGTGGGCCCCTCGTGGCTCCCCTGACCGACTCTCTTTCGCCTATATATATATATCCATATACCCTAAAACATCAGAGAGCAGAATAGGTCAGGAGTTCCGCCTCCGCAAGCCTCTTTAGCCACCAAAAACCAATCGGGACCCTGTTCCGGCACCCTAACAGAGGGGGGATTCCTCACCGGTGGCCATCTTCATCATCCCGGCGCTCTCCATGACGAGGAGGGAGTAGTTCACCCTCGGGGTTGAGGGTATGTACCAGTAGCTATATGTTTGATCTCTCTCTCGTGTTCTTGAGGTGGTACGATGTATCGTGAGCTTTGCTATTATAGTTGGATCTTATGATGTTTCTCCCCCTCTACTCTCTTGTAATGGATTGAGTTTTCCCTTCGAAGTTATCTTATCGGATTGAGTCTTTAAGGATTTGAGAACACTTGATGTATGTCTTGCATGTGCATATCTGTGGTGACAATGGGATATCACGTGATTCACTTGATGTATGTTTTGGTGATCAACTTGCGAGTTCCGTGACCTCGTGAACTTATGCATAGGGGTTGGCACACGTTTTCGTCTTGACTCTCCGATAGAAACTTTGGGGCACTCTTTGAAGTACTTTGTGTTGGTTGAATAGATGAATCTGAGATTGTGTGATGCATATCATATAATCATACCCATGGATACTTGAGGTGACATTGGAGTATCTAGGTGACATTAGGATTTTGGTTGATTTGTGTCTTAAGGTGTTATTCTAGTACGAACTCTATGATAGATCGAACGGAAAGAATAGCTTCGTGTTATTTTACTACGGACTCTTGAATAGATCGATCAGAAAGAATAACTTTGAGGTGGTTTCATACCCTACAATAATATCTTCGTTTGTTCTCTTCTATTAGTGACTTTGGAGTGACTCTTTGTTGCATGTTCAGGGATAGTTATATGATCCAATTATGTTATTATTGTTGAGAGAACTTGCACTAGTGAAAGTATGAACCCTAGGCCTTGTTTCCTAGCATTGCAATACCGTTTACGCTCACTTTTATCATTAGTTACCTTGCTGTTTTTATATTTTCAGATTACAAAAACCTATATCTACCATCCATATTGCACTTGTATCACCATCTCTTCGCCGAACTAGTGCACCTATACAATTTACCATTGTATTGGGTGTGTTGGGGACACAAGAGACTCTTTGTTATTTGGTTGCACGGTTGTTTGAGAGAGACTATCTTCATCCTACGCCTCCCACGGATTGATAAACCTTAGGTCATCCACTTGAGGGAAATTTGCTACTGTCCTACAAACCTCTGCACTTGGAGGCCCAACAACGTCTAAAAGAAGAAGGTTGTGTAGTAGACATCAGGATCACATCACTAGAGAATGATGTGATGGACAAGACCCATCTGTTAGCTTAGCATTAATGATTTTTTTACTTTTATTGCTATTGCTTTCATCATGACTTATACATGTTCCTCTGACTATGAGATTATGCAACTCCCGAATACCGGAGGAACACCTTGTGTGCTATCAAACGTCACAACGTAACTGGGTGATTATAAAGATGCTCTACAGGTGTCTCCGATGGTGTTTGTTGAGTTGGCATAGATCGAGATTAGGATTCGTCACTCCGTGTTTCGGAGAGGTATCTCTGGGCCCTCTCGGTAATGCTCATCACTACAAGCCTTGCAAGCAATGTGACTAATGAGTTAGTTGCAGGATGATACATTACGGAACGAGTAAAGAGACTTGCCGGTAACGAGATTGAACTAGGTATATGATATCGATGATCGAATCTCGGGCAAGTAATTAACATACCGATGACAAAGGGAACAATGTATGTTGTTATGCGGTTTGACCGATAAAGATCTTCGTAGAATATGTAAGAGCCAATATGAGCATCCAGGTTTCGCTATTGGTTATTGACCGGAGATGTATCTCAGTCATGTCTACATAGAGTTCTCAAACCCGTAGGGTTCGCACGCTTAACATTCGATGACGATTTGTATTATGAGTTATGTGATTTGAGGACCGAAGTTTGTTCGGAGTCCCGGATGAGATCACGGACATGACGATTCATATATTGGAAGGTTATATTCGGACACCGAAATGGTTTCAGCAAGTACCAGATAAGTTTCGGAGTACCGGGGGTTACCGGACCCCCCCCCCCCCCGGGGAAGTTAATGGGCCACTGAAGGAAATATGCCCTAGAGGCAATAATAAAGTTGTTATTTATATTTCCTTATATCATGATAAATGTTTATTATTCATGCTATAATTGTATTAACCGGAAACTTAGTACATGTGTGAATATATAGACAAACAGAGTGTCCCTAGTATGCCTCTACTTAACTAGCTCGTTAATCAAAGATGGTTAAGTTTCCTAACCATATACATGTGTTGTCATTTGATAAATGGGATAACATCATTAGAGAATGATGTGATGGACAAGACCCATCTGTTAGCTTAGAATAATGATCATATAGTTTTATTGCTATTTGCTTTCTTCATGACTTATACATATTCCTCTGACTATGAGATTATGCAACTCCCGAATACCAGAGGAAAACTTTGTGTGCTATCAAATGTCACAATGTAACTAGGTGATTATAAAGGTGCTCTACAGGTGTCTCCGATGGTGTCTGTTGAGTTGGCATAGATCAAGATTAGGATTTGTCACTCCGTGTATCAGAGAGGTATCTCTGGGCCCTCTCGGTAATGCTCATCACTATAAGCCTGGCAAGCAATGTAACTAATGAGTTAGTTGCGAGATGATGCATTACGGAATGAGTAAAGAGACTTGCCGGTAACGAGATTGAACTAGGTATGATGATACCGACGATCGAATCTCGGGCAAGTAACATACCGATGACAAAGGGAATGACGTATGTTGTTATGCGGTTTGATCGATAAAGATCTTTGTAGAATATGTAGGAGCCAATATGAGCATCCAGGTTCCGCTATAGGTTATCGACCGGAGATGTGTGTCGGTCATGTCTACATAGTTCTCGAACCCGTAGGGTCCGCACGCTTAACGTCCGATGACGATTTGTATTATGAGTTATGTGATTTGATGACCGAACTTTGTTCAAAGTCCCGGATGAGATCACGGACATGATGAGGAGTGTCGAAATGGTTGAGAGGTAAAGATTCATATATAGGACAATGGTATTTGGACACCAGAAGTGTTTCGGGTGATACCGGGTCACCTGAAGGGGTTCCGGGCAACCCCCGACAAAGATATGGGCTTAATGGGTCAAGTAAGGGAACACACCAGCCCACAAGGGGCTGGTGCGCCCCCTATAGGGTCAGCCATTTGGGGAGAAAAGGAAAGTATGAAGTAGGACTCCTACTTCCTTCCCCTCCCCCTCCTTCCTTTCCCCCTTGTCCAAATATGGTAGGGGGCGAATTGGACTAGGGGCCCAAGTAGGATTCCTCCTACTTGGGCGTGCGGCTGCCTCCCTCCCTCCCCCTCCTTTATATACGTGGGGAGGGCACCCCTAGAACATACATCAATTTGTTCCTAGCCGTGTGCGGCGCCCCCCTCCACAGTTAACACCTCTGTCATTTCACCGTAGTGCTTAGGCGAAGCCCTGCGCCGGTAACTTCATCATCATCGTTGCCACGCCGTCGTGCTGACGGAACTCTCCCTCGTCCTCAAATGGATCAAGAGCTCGAGGGACGTCATCGAGATAAACGTGTGCTGAACACGGAGGTGCCGTACGTTCGATACTTGGGTCGGTTGGATCATGAAGACGTTCGACTACATCAACCACGTTACTAAACGTTTCCACTTTCGGTCTACGATGGTACGTGGACACACTCTCCCCGCTCGTTGCTATGCTTATCCTAAATAGATCTTGCGTGATCGTAGGAAATTTTTGAAATACTGTGTTCCCCAACAGTGGCATCCGAGCCAGGTCTATGCGTAGATGTTATATGCACGAGTAGAACACAATGAGTTGTGGGCGATAATAGTTATACTGCTTACCAGCAATGTCTTACTTTGATTCGGCGGTATTGTTGGATGAAGCGGCCCGGACCAACATTACATGACCGCGTTCATGAGAATGGTTCTACCGACGTGCTTCACACACAGGTGGCTGGCGGGTGTCTGTTTCTCCAACTTTAGTTGAATCGAGTTTGACTACGCCCGGTCCTTGTTAAAGGTTAAAACAACACACTTGACGAAAAATCGTTGTGGTTTTGATGCGTAGGTAAGAACGGTTCTTGCTAGAAGCCCGTAGCAGCCACGTAAAACTTGCAACAACAAAGTAGAGGACGTCTAACTTGTTTTTGCAGGGCATGTTGTGATGTGATATGGTCAAGACATGATGAGATATAATTTGTTGTATGAGATAATCATGTTTTGTAACAGTTATCGGCAACTGGCAGGAGCCATATGGTTGTCGCTTTATTGTATGAAATGTAATCGCCATGTAATTGCTTTACTTTATCACTAAACGGTAGCAATAGTCGTAGAAGCAATAGTTGGCGAGACGACAACGATGCTACGATGGAGATCAAGGTGTCAAGCCGGTGACAATGATCACCATCGTGATCACCATCGTCACCGGCGTGACACCTTGATCTCCATCGTAGCGTCGTTGTCGTCTCGCCAAGCTTGTGCTTCCACGACTATCGCTACCGTTTAGTGATAAAGTAAAGCATTACATCGCGATTGCATTGCATACAATAAAGCGACAACCATATGGCTCCTGCCAGTTGCCGATAACTCGGTTACAAAACATGATCATCTCATACAATAAAAATCAGCATCATGTCTTGACCATATCACATCACAACATGCCCTGCAAAAACAAGTTAGACGTCCTCTACTTTGTTGTTGCAAGTTTTACGTGGCTGCTACGGGCTTAAGCAAGAACCAATCTTACCTACGCATCAAAACCACAACGATAGTTTGTCAAGTTGGTGTTGTTTTAACCTTCGCAAGGACCGGGCGTAGCCACACTCAGTTCAACTAAAGTTGGAGAAACTGTCACCCACAAGCCACCTCTGTGCAAAGCACGTCGGGAGAACCGGTCTCGCGTAAGCGTACGCGTAATGTCGGTCTGGGCCGCTTCATCCAACAATACCGCCGAACCAAAGTATGACATGCTGGTAAGCAGTATGACTTATATCGCCCACAACTCACTTGTGTTCTACTCGTGCATATAACATCAACATATAAAACCTAGGCTCGGATGCCACTGTTGGGGAACGTAGTAATTTCAAAAAAATTCCTACGCACACGCAAGATCATGGTGATGCATAGCAACGAGAGGGGGGAGTGTGATCTACATACCTAGTAGATCAACAACGGAAGCGTTTGGTTGATGTAGTCGTACGTCTTCACGGCCCGACCGATCAAGCACCGAAACTACGGCACCTCCGAGTTTTAGCACACGTTCAGCTCGATGACGATCCCCGGACTCCGATCCAGCAAAGTGTCGGGGAAGAGTTCCGTCAGCACGTCGGCGTGGTGACGATCTTGATGTACTGCTGCAGCAGGGCTTCGCCTAAACTCCGCTACAATATTATCGAGGACTATGGTGGCTGGGGGCGCCGCACACGGCTAAGGAAAAGATCACGTGGATCAACTTGTGTCCATGGGGTGCCCCTTGCCTCAGTATATAAAGGATGGAGAAGGAGGAGGCCGGCCAAGGATAGGTGCGGCCAGGATGTGGAGTCCTACTACGACTCCAAGTCCTAGTAGGAGTCCACCAAGAGGGGAGGAAGGGAGAAGGAAGTGGAGGAGAAGGAGAGGTGGCCGGCCCCCTTTTCCCTAGTCCAATTCGGACTAGAGGGGAGGGGGGCGCAGCAGCCCCTTGGCCCTTTCTCCTCTTCCCACTAAAGCCCATCAAGGCCCATTGCTTCTCCCGTAACTACCCGGTACTCCGAAAAATACCCGAATCACTCGGAACCTTTCCGATGTCCGAATATAGTCGTCCAATATATCAATCTTTAAGTCTCGACCATTTCGAGACTCCTCGTCATGTCCCCGATCTCATCCGGGACTCTGAACTCCTTCGGTACATCAAAACTCATAAACTCATAATATAACTGTCATCGAAACCTTAAGCGTGCGGACCCTACGGGTTCGAGAACAATGTAGACATGACCGAGACACGTCTCCGGTCAATAACCAATAGCGGGACCTGGATGCCCATATTGGCTCCTACATATTCTACGAAGATCTTTATCGGTCAGACCGCATAACAACATAAGTTGTTCCCTTTGTCATCGGTATGTTACTTGCCCGAGATTCGATCGTCGGTATCTTAATACCTAGTTCAATCTCGTTACCGGCAAGTCTCTTTACTCGTTGCGTAATACATCATCTCACAACTAACTCATTAGTTGCAATGCTTGCAAGGCTTATGTGATGTGCATTACCGAGAGGGCCCAGAGATACCTCTCCGACAATCGGAGTGACAAATCCTAATCTCGAAATACGCCAACCCAACATGTACCTTTGGAGACACCTGTAGAGCTCCTTTATAATCACCCAGTTACGTTGTGACGTTTGGTAGCACACAAAGTGTTCCTCCGGCAAACGGGAGTTGCATAATCTCATAGTCATAGGAATATGTATAAGCCATGAAGAAAGCAATAGCAACATACTAAACGATCGGGTGCTAAGCTAATGGAATGGGTCATGTCAATCACATCATTCTCCTAATGATGTGATCCCGTTAATCAAATAACAACTCTTTTGTTTATGGTTAGGAAACATAACCATCTTCGATTAACGAGCTAGTCAAGTAGAGGCATACTAGTGACACTTTGTTTGTCTATGTATTCACACAAGTATTATGTTTCCGGTTAATACAATTCTAGCATGAATAATAAACATTTATCATGATATAAGGAAATAAATAATAACTTTATTATTGCCTCTAGGGCATATTTCCTTCAGTCTCCCACTTGCACTAGAGTCAATAATCTAGTTCACATCGCCATGTGATTAACACCCATAGTTCACATCACCATGTGATTAACACCCATAGTTCACATCGATATGTGATCAACACCCAAAAGGGTTTACTAGAGTCAGTAATCTAGTTCACATCGCTATGTGATTAACACCCAAAGAGTACTAAGGTGTGATCATGTTTTGCTTGTGAGATAATTTTAGTCAACGGGTCTGCCACATTCAGATCCGTAAGTATTTTGCGAATTTCTATGTCAACAATGCTCTGCACGGAGCTACTCTAGCTTATTGCTCCCACTTTCAATATGTATCTAGATCGAGACTTAGAGTCATCCAGATCTGTGTCAAAACTTGCATCGACGTAACTTTTTACGACGAACCTCTTTGTCACCTCCATAATTGAGAAATATTTCCTTATTCCACTAAGGATAATTTTGAGCGCTGTCCAGTGATCTACTCTTAGATCACTATTGCACTCACTTGCTTAAAACAGTGTAGGGTATACAATAGATCTGGTACACAGCATGGCATACTTTATAGAACCTATGGCTGAGGCATAGGGAATGACTTTCATTCTATTTCTATCTTCTGCCGTGGTCGGGCTTTGAGTCTTACTCAATTTCACACCTTGCAACACAGGCAAGAACTCTTTCTTTGACTGTTCCATTTTGAACTACTTCAAAATCTTTTCAAGGTATGTACTCATTGAAAAACTTATCAAGCGTCTTGATCTATCTCTATAGATCTTGATGCTCAATATGTAAGCAGCTTTACCGAGGTCTTTCTTTGAAAAACTCCTTTCAAATATTCCTTTATGATTTCCAGAAAATTATACATTATTTTCCGATCAAGAATATGTTGTTCACATATACTTATCAGAAATGTTGTAGTGCTCCCACTCACTTTCTTGTAAATACAGGCTTCACCGTAAGTCTGTATAAAACTATATGCTTTGATCAACTCATCAAAGCGTATATTCCAACTCCGAGATGCTTGCACCAGTTCACAGATGGATCGCTGGAGCTTGCACATTTTGTTAGTACCTTTCGGATTGACAAAACCTTCTAGTTGCATCGTATACAACTCTTCTTCAATAAATCCATTAAGGAATTCAGTTTTTGTTTATCCATTTGCCAGATTTCATAAAATGCGGCAATTGCTAACATGATTCGGACAGACTTAAGCATAGATACGAGTGAGAATCTCTCATCATAGTCAACACCTTGAACTTGTCAAAAACCTTTTGCGACAATTCTAGCTTTGTAGATAATAACACTACTATCAGCGTCCGTCTTCCTCTTGAAGATCCATTTATTTTTATGGCTTGCCGATCATCGGGCAAATCCATCAAAGTCCATACTTTGTTCTCATACATGGATCATATCTCAGATTTCATGGCCTCAAACCATTTCGCGGAATCTGGGCTCATCATCGCTTCCTCATAGTTCGCAAGTTCGTCATGGTCTAGTAACATGACTTCCAGAACAGGATTACCGTACCACTCTGGTGCGGATCTCACTCTGGTTTACCTACGAGATTTGGTAGTAACTTGATCTGAAGTTACATGATCATCATCATTAGCTTCCTCACTAATTGGTGTAGTAGTCATAGGAACAGATTTCTGTGATGAACTACTTTCCAATAAGGGAGCAGGTACAGTTACCTCATCAAGTTCTACTTTCCTCCCACTCACTTCTTTCGAGAGAAACTCCTTCTCTAGAAAAACTCCGAATTTAGCAACAAAAGTCTTGCCTTCGGATTTGTGATAGAAGGTGTACCCAATAGTCTCCTTTGGGTATACTATGAAGACATATTTCTCCGATTTGGGTTTGAGCTTATTAGGATGAAACTTTTTCATATAAGCATCACAACCCCAAACTTTAAGAAACGACAACTTTGGTTTCTTGCCAAACCACAGTTCATATGGTGTCGTCTCAACAGATTTAGATGGTGCCCTTTTAACGTGAATGCAGCTGTCTCTAATGCATAACCCCAAAACGATAGTGGTAGATCGGTAAGAGACATCATAG
Source organism: Triticum urartu (assembly GCF_056163025.1). Taxonomy (NCBI): domain Eukaryota; kingdom Viridiplantae; phylum Streptophyta; class Magnoliopsida; order Poales; family Poaceae; genus Triticum; species Triticum urartu. The sequence continues at coordinate 594,814,650 of NC_141876.1, forward strand.
ATTGCACTATATCCAACAAAGTACGGTTATGACGTTCGGACACACCATTATGCTGTGGTGTTCCATGTGGCATGAGTTTGTGAAACTATTCCACATTGTTTTAATTGAAGACCAAACTCGTAACTCAAATATTTGTCTCCGTGATCAGATCGTAGAAACTTTATTTTCTTGTTACGATGATTTTCCACTTCACTCTGAAATTCTTTGAACTTTTCAAATGTTTCAGACTTATGTTTCATCAAGTAGATATACCCATATCTGCTCAAATCATCTGTGAAGTTCAGAAAATAACGATACTTGCCGTGAGCCTTAACACTCATCAGACCACATACATCAGTATGTATTATTTCCAATAAGTCAGTTGCTCGCTCCGGAGAACGGAGTCTTAGTCGTCTTGCCCATGAGGCATGGTTCGCAAGCATCAAGTGATTCATAATCAAGTGATTCCAAAATCCCATCAGCATGGAGTTTCTTCATGCGCTTTACACCAATATGACCTAAACGGCAGTGCCACAAATAAGTTGCACTATCATTATTAACTTCGCATCTTTTGGTTTCAATATTATGAATATGTGTATCACTACGATCGAGATCCAATGAACTTGTTTCATTGGGTGTATGATCATCGAAGGTTTTATTCATGTAAACAGAACAACAATTATTCTCTGACTTTAATGAATAACCGTATTGCAATAAACATGATCAAATCATATTCATGCTCAACGCAAAAACCAAATAACACTTATTTAGGTTCAACACTAATCCCGAAAGTATAGGGGAGTGTGCGATGATGATCATATCAATCTTGGAACTACTTCCAACACACATCGTCACTTCACCCTTAACTAGTCTCTGTTTATTCTGCAACTCCCGTTTCGAGTTACTAATCTTAGCAACTGAACTAGTATCAAATACTGAGGGGTTGCTATAAACACTAGTAAAGTACACATCAATAACATGTATATCAAATATACTTATGTTCACTTTGCCATCCTTCCTATCTGCCAATCACTTGGGGTAGTTCCGCTTCCAGTGACCAGTCCCTTTGCAGTAGAAACACTTAGTCTCAGGCTTAGGACCAGACTTGGGCTTCTTCACTTGAGCAGCAACTTGCTTGCTGTTCTTTTTGAAGTTCCCCTTCTTCCCTCTGCCCTTTTCTTGAAACTAGTGGTCTTCTCTACCATCAACACTTGATGTTTTTCTCGATTTCTACCTTCGTCAATTTCCGCATTATGAAGAGCTTGGAAATCGTTTCCGTTATCCCTTGCATATCATAGTTCATCACGAAGTTCTACTAACTTGGTGATGGTGACTAGAGAATTCTGTCAATCACTATCTTATCTGGAAGATTAACTCCCACTTTGATTCAAGCGATTGTAGTACTCAGACAATCTGGGCACATGCTCACTAGTTGAGCGATTCTCCTCCATCTTTTAGCTATAGAACTTGTTGGAGACTTCATATCTCTCAACTCGGGTATTTGCTTGAAATATTAACTTTAACTCCTGGAACATCTCATATGCTCCATGACGTTCAAAACATCTTTGAAGTCCCGATTCTAAGCCATTAAGCATGGTGCACTAAACTATCAAGTAGTCATCATATTGAGCTAGCCAAACGTTCATAACGTCTGCATCTGCTCCTGCAATAGGTCCGTCACCTAGCGGTGCATCAAGGACATAATTCTTCTGTGCAGCAATGAGGATAAACCTCAGATCATGGATCCAATCCGCATCATTGCTACTAACATCTTTCAACACAATTTTCTCTAGGAACATATCAAAATAAACATAGGGAAGCAACAACGCGAGCTATTGATCTACAACATAATTTGCAAAATACTACCAGGACTAAGTTCATGATAAATTTAAGTTCAATTAATCATATTACTTAAGAACTCCCACTTAGATAGACATCCCTCTAATCCTCTAAGTGATCACGTGATCCAAATCAACTAAACCATGTCCGATCATCACGTGAGATGGAGTAGTTTCATTGGTGAACATCACTATGTTGATCATATCTACTATATGATTCACGCTCGACCTTTCGGTCTCCGTGTTCCGAGGCCATATCTGTATATGCTTGGCTCGTCAAGTATAACCTGAGTATTCCGCGTGTGCAACTGTTTTGCACCCGTTGTATTTGAACGTAGAGCCTATCACACCCGATCATCACGTGGTGTCTCAGCACGAAGAACTTTCGCAACGGTGCATACTCAGGGAGAACACTTCTTGATAATTAGTGAGAGATCATATTATAATGCTACCGTCAATCAAAGCAAGATAAGATGCATAAAAGATAAACATCACATGCAATCAATATAAGTGATATGATATGGCCATCATCATCTTGTGCTTGTGATCTCCATCTCCGAAGCATCGTCGTGATCACCATCGTCACCGGCGTGACACCTTGATCTCCATCGTAGCGTCGTTATCGTCTCGCCAAGCTTGTGCTTCCACGACTATCGCTACCGTTTAGTGATAAAGTAAAGCATTACATCGCGATTGCATTGCATACAATAAAGCGACAACCATATGGCTCCTGCCAGTTGCCGATAACTCGGTTACAAAACATGATCATCTCATACAATAAAAATCAGCATCATGTCTTGACCATATCACATCACAACATGCCCTGCAAAAACAAGTTAGACATCCTCTACTTTGTTGTTGCAAGTTTTACGTGGCTGCTACGGGCTTAAGCAAGAACCAATCTTACCTACGCATCAAAAACACAACGATAGTTTGTCAAGTTGGTGTTGTTTTAACCTTCGCAAGGACCGGGCGTAGCCACACTCAGTTCAACTAAAGTTGGAGAAACTGTCACCCACAAGCCACCTCTGTGCAAAGCACGTCGGGAGAACCGGTCTCGCGTAAGCGTACGCGTAATGTCGGTCTGGGCCGCTTCATCCAACAATACCGCCGAACCAAAGTATGACATGCTGGTAAGCAGTATGACTTATATCGCCCACAACTCACTTGTGTTCTACTCGTGCATATAACATCAACATATAAAACCTAGGCTCGGATGCCACTGTTGGGGAACGTAGTAATTTCAAAAAAATTCCTACGCACACGCAAGATCATGGTGATGCATAGCAACGAGAGGGGGGAGTGTGATCTACATACCTAGTAGATCAACAACGGAAGCGTTTGGTTGATGTAGTCGTACGTCTTCACGGCCCGACCGATCAAGCACCGAAACTACGGCACCTCCGAGTTTTAGCACACGTTCAGCTCGATGACGATCCCCGGACTCCGATCCAGCAAAGTGTCGGGGAAGAGTTCCGTCAGCACGTCGGCGTGGTGACGATCTTGATGTACTGCTGCAGCAGGGCTTCGCCTAAACTCCGCTACAATATTATCGAGGACTATGGTGGCTGGGGGCGCCGCACACGGCTAAGGAAAAGATCACGTGGATCAACTTGTGTCCATGGGGTGCCCCTTGCCTCAGTATATAAAGGATGGAGAAGGAGGAGGCCGGCCAAGGATAGGTGCGGCCAGGATGTGGAGTCCTACTACGACTCCAAGTCCTAGTAGGAGTCCACCAAGAGGGGAGGAAGGGAGAAGGAAGTGGAGGAGAAGGAGAGGTGGCCGGCCCCCTTTTCCCTAGTCCAATTCGGACTAGAGGGGAGGGGGGCGCAGCAGCCCCTTGGCCCTTTCTCCTCTTCCCACTAAAGCCCATCAAGGCCCATTGCTTCTCCCGTAACTACCCGGTACTCCGAAAAATACCCGAATCACTCGGAACCTTTCCGATGTCCGAATATAGTCGTCCAATATATCAATCTTTAAGTCTCGACCATTTCGAGACTCCTCGTCATGTCCCCGATCTCATCCGGGACTCTGAACTCCTTCGGTACATCAAAACTCATAAACTCATAATATAACTGTCATCGAAACCTTAAGCGTGCGGACCCTACGGGTTCGAGAACAATGTAGACATGACCGAGACACGTCTCCGGTCAATAACCAATAGCGGGACCTGGATGCCCATATTGGCTCCTACATATTCTACGAAGATCTTTATCGGTCAGACCGCATAACAACATAAGTTGTTCCCTTTGTCATCGGTATGTTACTTGCCCGAGATTCGATCGTCGGTATCTTAATACCTAGTTCAATCTCGTTACCGGCAAGTCTCTTTACTCGTTGCGTAATACATCATCTCACAACTAACTCATTAGTTGCAATGCTTGCAAGGCTTATGTGATGTGCATTACCGAGAGGGCCCAGAGATACCTCTCCGACAATCGGAGTGACAAATCCTAATCTCGAAATACGCCAACCCAACATGTACCTTTGGAGACACCTGTAGAGCTCCTTTATAATCACCCAGTTACGTTGTGACGTTTGGTAGCACACAAAGTGTTCCTCCGGCAAACGGGAGTTGCATAATCTCATAGTCATAGGAATATGTATAAGCCATGAAGAAAGCAATAGCAACATACTAAACGATCGGGTGCTAAGCTAATGGAATGGGTCATGTCAATCACATCATTCTCCTAATGATGTGATCCCGTTAATCAAATAACAACTCTTTTGTTTATGGTTAGGAAACATAACCATCTTCGATTAACGAGCTAGTCAAGTAGAGGCATACTAGTGACACTTTGTTTGTCTATGTATTCACACAAGTATTATGTTTCCGGTTAATACAATTCTAGCATGAATAATAAACATTTATCATGATATAAGGAAATAAATAATAACTTTATTATTGCCTCTAGGGCATATTTCCTTCACGCGGTCCGATGAGTGTTGAGGCTCGCGGAGGGTATGGTTATTTTCTGACCTTCACAGATGATTTGAGCAGATATGGGTATATCTACTTGATGAAACATAAGTCTGAAACATTTGAAAAGTTCAAAGAATTTCAGAGTGAAGTGGAAAATCATCGTAACAAGAAAATAAAGTTTCTACGATCTGATCGTGGAGGTGAATATTTGAGTTATGAGTTTGATCTTCATTTGAAACAATGTGGAATAGTTTCGCAACCCACGCCACCTGGAACACCACATCGTAATGGTGTGTCCGAACATTGTAATCGTACTTTATTAGACATGGTGCGATCTATGATGTCTCTTACTGATTTACCGCTATCGTTTTGGGGTTATGCTTTAGAGACGGTTGCATTCACGTTAAATAGGGCACCATCTAAATCCGTTGAGACGACACCATACGAACCGTGGTTTGGCAAGAAACCCAAGTTGTCGTTTCTTAAAGTTTGGGGCTGCGATGCTTATGTGAAAAAGCTTCAACCTGATAAGTTCGAACCCAAATCAGAGAAATGTGTCTTCATAGGATACCCAAAGGAGACTGTTGGGTACAGCTTCTATCACAGATCCGAAGGCAAGATATTCGTTGCTAAGAATGGATCATTTCTAGAGAAGGAGTTTCTCTCAAAAGAAGTGAGTGGGAGGAAAGTAGAACTTGATGAGGTAATTGTACCTTCTCCAGAATTGGAAAGTAGTTCATCACAGAAAATAGTTCAAGTGATTCCTACACCAATTAGTGAGGAAGCTAATGATGATGATCATGAAACTTCTGATCAAGTTACTACCGAACCTCATAGGTCAACCAGAGTAAGATCCGCACCAGAGTGGTATGGTAATCCTGTTCTGGAGGTCATGTTACTTGACCATGACAAACCTACGAACTATGAGGAAGCGATGATGAGCCCATATTCCGCGAAATGGCTTGAGGCCATGAAATCTAAGATGGGATCCATGTATGAGAACAAAGTGTGGACTTTGGTTGACTTGCCCGATGATCGGCAAGCCATAGAGAATAAATGGATCTTCAAGAAGAAGACTGACGCTGACGTTAATGTTACTGTCTACAAAGCTCGACTTGTTGCGAAAGGTTTTTGACAAGTTCAAGGAGTTGACTATGATGAGACCTTCTCACCCATAGCGATGCTTAAGCATGTCCGAATCATGTTAGCAATTGCCGCATTTTATGATTATTATGAAATTTGGCAAATGGATGTCAAAACTGCATTCCTTAATGGATATCTTAAAGAAGAGTTGTATATGATGCAACCAGAAGGTTTTGTCGATCCTAAAGGTGCTAACAAAGTGTGCAAGCTCCAGCGATCCATTTATGGACTGGTGCAAGCCTCTCAGAGTTGGAATATATGCTTTGATAGTGTGATCAAAGCATATGGTTTTATACAGACTTTTGGAGAAGCCTGTATTTACAAGAAAGTGAGTGGGAGCTCTGTAGCATTTCTGATATTATATGTGGATGACATATTGTTGATCAAAAATGATACCGAATTTCTGAATAGCATAAAAGGATACTTGAATACAAATTTTTCAATGAAAGACCTCGGTGAAGCTTCTTATATATTGGGCATCAAGATCTATAGAGATAGATCAAGATGCTTAATTGGACTTTCACAAAGCACATACCTTGATAAAGTTTTGAAGAAGTTCAAAATGGACTAGTCAAAGAAAGGGTTCTTGCCTGTGTTACAAGGTGTGAAGTTGAGTCAGACTCAATGCCCGACCACTGTAGAAGATAGAGAGAAAATGAAAGTCATTGCCTATGCCTCAGCCATAGGTTCTACCATGTATGCAATGTTGTGTACCAGAGTTGATGTGTGCCTTGTTATTAGTTTAGCAGGGAGGTACCAAAGTAATCTAGGAGTGGATCACTGGACAACGGTCAAAAACATCCTGAAATACCTGAAAAGGACTAAGGATATGTTTCTCGTTTATGGAGGTGACAAAGAGCTCGTCGTAAACGGTTACGTCGATGCAAGCTTTGACACTGATCTGGATGAATCTAAGTCACAAACCGGATACGTATTTATATTGAATGGTGGAGCTGTCAGTTGGTGCAGTTCCAAGCAGAGCGTCGTGGCGGGATCTACGTGTGAAGCGAAGTACATAGCTGCTTCGGAAGCAGCAAATGAAGGAGTCTGGATGAAGGGGTTCATATCCGATCTAGGTGTCATACCTAGTGCATCGGGTCCAATGAAAATCTTTTGTGACAATACTGGAGCAATTGCCTTGGCAAAGGAATCCAGATTTCACAAGAGAACCAAACACATCAAGAGACGCTTCAATTCCATCCGCGATCAAGTCAAGGAGGCAGACATAGAGATTTGCAAGATACATACGGATCTGAATGTTGCAGACCCATTGACTAAGCCTCTCTCACGAGCAAAACATGATCAGCACCAAGACTCCATCGGTGTTTGAATCATTACTGTATAATCTAGATTATTGACTCTAGTGCAAGTGGGAGACTGAAGGGAAAATGCCCTAGAGGCAATAATAAAGTTGTTATTTATATTTCCTTATATCATCATAAATGTTTATTATTCATGCTAGAATTGTATTAACCGGAAACTTAGTACATGTGTGGTTACATAGACAAACAGAGTGTCCCTAGTATGCCTCTACTAGACTAGCTCGTTAATCAAAGATGGTTAAGTTTCATAACCATATACATGTGTTGTCATTTGATGAACGGGATCACATCATTAGAGAATGATGTGATGGACAAGACCCATCCGTTAGCTTAGCATTAATGATCATTTAGTTTTATTGCTATTGCTTTGATCATGACTTATACATGTTCCTCTGACTATGAGATTATGCAACTCCCGAATACCGGGGGAACACCTTGTCTGCTATCAAACGTCATAACGTAACTGGGTGATTATAAAGATGCTCTACAGGTGTCTCCGATGGTGTTTGTTGAGTTGGCATAAATCGAGATTAGGATTTGTCACTCCGTGTTTCGGAGAGGTATCTCTGGGCCCTCTCGGTAATGCTCATCACTATAAGCCTTGCAAGCAATGTGACTAATGAGTTAGTTGCCAGATGATGCATTATAGAATGAGTAAAGAGACTTGCCGGTAACGAGATTGAACTAGGTATATGATATCGACGATCGAATCTCGGGCAAGTAACATACCGATGACAAAGGGAACAACGTATGTTGACCGATAAAGATCTTCGTAGAATATGTAGGAACTAATATGAGCATCCAGGTTCCGCTATTTGTTATTGACCGGAGATGTGTCTCAGTCATGTCTACATAGTTCTCGAACCCGTAGGGTCCGCACGCTTAACGTTCGATGACGATTTGTATTATGAGTTATGTGATTTGATGACCGAAGTTTGTTCGGAGTCCCGGATGAGATCGCGGACATGACGGGGAGTCTCGAAATGGTTGAGAGGTGAAGATTCATATATTGGAAGGTTATATTCGGACACCGGAATGGTTTCGGGAAGTATCAGATAAGTTTCGGAGTACTGGGGGTTACCGGAACCCCCCGGAAAGTTAATGGGCCACACATGGGCCTTAGTGGAGGAGAGAGGGCCGGCCAGGGAGGTGCCCCCCTTGCCAATCCAAATTGGACAAGGGGTGGGGGCGGTGCCCCCCCTTTCCCTTTCCTACTCCTCCTCTTTCCCTCTTTGCTATTCCAAAAAAGGAAAAAGGAGAGGGGAATCCTATTTGAACTAGGGAGTCCTAGTAGGACTCCCCACACCTGGCGTGCCCCCCTTGGGCCGGCTACCTCTCCTCCCCCTTTATATACGTGGGAGGGGGGCACCCAAAGACACACCAAGTCTTCTCTTAGCCGTGTGTGGTGCCCCCTCCACAGCTACACACCTCGGTCATATCGTCGTATTGCTTAGGTGAAGCCCTGCGCCGGTAACTTCATCATCACCGTCGCCACACTGTCGTGCTGACGAAACTCTCTCTCATCCTCAACTGGATCAAGAGATCGAGGGACATCATCAAGCTGAACGTGTGCTGAACGCGGAGGTGCCGTACGTTCGGTGCTTGGATCGGTTGGACCGCAAAGATGTTCGACTACATCAATCGCGTTACTAAACGCTTCCGCTTACGGTCTACGAGGGTATGTGGACACACTCTCCCCGCTCGTTGCTATGCATCTCCTAGATAGATCTTGCGCGATCGTAGGTAAATTTTTTGAAATACTGTGTTCCCCAACAACCGGAAGAGTCTTGGAGTGCACCGGGCAGTCAACGAGGCACCGGAAGGGGTTCCGGACACCCTCGAGAGGTCTATGGGCCTAATGGGCCAAGGGGAGAGACACACCAGCCCACAAGGGGGCTGGCGCGCCCCTTTCCCTGGCCACCGACCGTAGGAGATGGGGGAGGGCTAGCCTCTCCTGCCTTCCCCTCCACATGGGAGAAAGGAAAGGGGGGGAGGGGTGCCACACTCCCCTGCCTTTCGCCGCTCGGCTAGAAAGGCAAGGGGGCGCGCAGCAAGGGGCAGGATCCCAAGTGGGATTCGGTCCCACTTTGGGGCACCTCCTTGGCTGTTGCTCCCTCCCCCACCTATGTGTGTGTGTGTGTGTGTGTGTGTGTGTGTGGGAGAGCGCCATACAAAGCGACGACAATCTCTTAATCGCGTGTGGCGCCCTCCTCCACAGTTTTGTCCCTCGGTCATATTTTCGTAGTGTTTAGGCGAAGCCCTGCGAAGATAGCTTCACCGTCACCGTCACCACGCCGTCGTGCTGCCGGAACTCATCCACTACTTCGCCGTCTTGCTGGATCAAGAAGGCGAGGACGTCATCGAGCTGAACGTGTGCTGAACGCGGAGGTGCCGTACGTTCGATACTCGATCAGTTGGATCGTGAAGAAGTTCGACTATATCAACCGCGTTACTAAACGCTTCCGCTTACGGTCTACGAGGTTACGTAGGCACACTCTCCCCTCTCGTTGCTATGCATCTCCTTGATAGATCTTGCGTGCGCATAGAACATTTTTGTTTTCCATGCAACGTTTCCCAACAGTTCAAGTGCACCTCCATGAAGGCCTTGTTAGTCCTAATCCCACTAGAGACGAGCTCGCACATTTTGTTCAGCATGAACGTGGACATGAACGTCTGCCACTTCATGTTGTTCCTCCTACCATCCTTCTTGGCCTTCAGTGCAGCGGCAGCTGAATTCGCAGTTGGCTCTAAGAGCACAACTGGCACAAAGCAAGAAGCACCGGGTGAAACCTCGAACACCTCTGAATCAGCAGGCATGTTCTGATCGAGGAGGGGTTGCGAGTCCTCGACATAGGAGGCAGCAAACTGGCTCTCCGACAGGACAAGGGCCTGACTAATATTTTGCGTCTGCATGGTCATGTCCTACCATCGTATCACGCATACACAGTAAGCATAACACACACAGTACCACAACATAGCAACCAGGCGATTTATTAAAGTAGGAGCATACATGCCAACTAGATATGAATCCATCACCAATAGCTATGACAACATCAGAACTAGCCATGAATTCATTGTGTTCATCACAAATAGCTACTCTAGCATGCTACAAATCTTACACAACTAGCTATGAATCCATAGTGTTCATCATTATCATACTACTCAATCTACACAGATCGAGCACAAATAGATACCACCACATCAAAATCTAGCATCTGCTCAAAGATCAATGCACGAAACAACCCTACCACATGCTTGCACATTTAACCCTACGACCACATCCTCTCAGATCTAGCTTGAACGAACACAGAGAAAGAGGTCATTGAACTCACAGAGGCCATGGCTGCAGCTCGGGCGGGGGGGGGGGGGGGGGGGGGGCACATGGGAAGGGTCAGAGAAGTTAAGGACAGGAGTCGCAGCCGCTCAACCGCCGGCCGGTGAAGGAGCTCCGCTTACCTGGTCGTCGGCGCTGGTGCGCGCCGGCGGGAAAGATCGAAAGGGGGCAGAAGGGTGCGGGGCTTTCGACGGTGAGAGGATGGGGCTAAATAGGGCGACCGAATTGACGAGAGGCGAGCCGAAATCCTTCCGCCGATTTTTTGGAGACGTGCGCGAGCTCGTGCCATCTCCCTGCTCGCACGAGCTGCGCACCGCATTCCCCCCCCCCCCCCCCCCCCCCCCCCGCACGAGTCTGGCTCTGAAGAAACTGCCAATCTGGGCGTAGGTCACAGGCCTGGCTGGGAGTGCTTTAAAATTTGTGCCGTGCATGCTGAACAGTGTATACAAGTCAACCAAACAGACTGATTTAATTCCACGGGGACCTGATTGGCCCAAATGCGGGCAACCAAACGCGTCCTTAGCTTCCCATTTGGGTGGGTCCGTTGGAGCTGCACTTACCGCTAGAGAACCCGTTGACTAGTTTTCCCGTGCTCGGATCTCCGATTATCGCCGCATCCTTGCCTCCATGGTTGGTCTTCCCCCTCCTACGGTGTCCTTTATTCTTCCTCCGCTGTGTTTGTTGATTTCAAGATGATGGATCGAATAATTCATCTTCTCTATGCTTTGATTTCTTTGTGCAGGCGGAGATGGGTTCTTCGCTGGCAGTCACGGGCGCCGCCATGGATGCCCCGGTGAGTTCTTCGCTGGCCGAGATGGGCGCCATGAATGCTCCAGTGAGTTCTTCCCTTGGGGTCATGGGCTCTCTTCTCAGGAAGATAGATTCGCTGCTGCCTCTGGATTACCGGCTGCGAGGGCCACTCAAGGACAGAGTCGCGCTCCTCAAAGTAGATCTGGAAGAAATCAGCGTCGCCCTTGTGGAGCAGTCAATGGTAGATTCCCCCAATGAAATGGCAAAATACTGGATGAATGAGGTGCGTGAACTTTGCTATGACATCGAGGATTTCATCGACGACATGATGTTGACGCACGCCGATGCCAAGATGAGGTCGGTGCAGAGCTTCAAGGTTGGCCGTGTCAAGATCTCTTGGCTTCCCAAGACGGTGAGGCAGTGCACGAGGGCCACCAAGATCGCAGAACTCAGGGACCTGGTGCGGGAGGCGATTGAACGACATGGAAGGTATCTTGATGGTTGCACCTCGAGTTCTAGATCTCTGTTCACTGTGTACGGCCATATTCCATTGATGTATACAGAGGCTGCAAACTACCTTGTTGGTGTCGACGACGCCAAGACAAAACTTATCAAGTGGATCACCAACGAGGAGCAGCATCCGTTGTCAGAGGCTGCAAACTACCTTGTTGGTGTCAACGATGCGAAGACAAAGCTTATCAAGTTGCTCACCGATGAGAAGGAGCAGAAGCTGAAAATTGTGGCCATAACTGGACATGCAGGGGTTGGCAAGACCACGCTTGCAAAACAGCTGTACCATGAAGTTGGGCAGCAATTCGAGTGCCGCGCTTTCGTGCGGGCATCCCGGAAACCTGACATGACAAGACTGCTTGAGGGTATCCTCTCTCAAGTTGAGCAGCATCGGTGCCCCTCTAATTCCTACACAGTGCAAAACCTCATTGACAATCTCACCAAACATCTCCAGAATAAGAGGTACTGCATTTTACTTTATTGCTTCTATGATTCACTTGTAATTACTGTAGTGCTTCTACAGTTATTGTTTCTATAGACACGATATAATTATAACTATGGATAGTCTCTTTTGCAGATATGTTATTGTAATTGATGATTTGTGGGAAACAATATCTTGGGATATTGTTGCCAGTGCTTTCCCGGAAGGTAATAACTGCAGTAGAATAATAACAACCACAGAAATTGCGGGCGTAGCTCTGGAATGCTGTGATTATCAATCTGATAATATTCTGAAGATGAAACCTCTTGGCGGGGAAGACTCTGGGAATCTGTTACTCAACCTGGTTTTTGGTCCTGAACGTCTGTGCCCTGAACAATTAAAGGGGGCTTTGGACATAATCATAGCAAAATGTGCTGGCTTGCCACTAGCAACCATTTGTGTATCTGGTCTTTTAACAACCCAACCGGACAACCCGGAGCTATGGCAGCATGTGCAGGAATTTTTATGTTCCAATTTGAGTACAAATTCTACTTTGGAAGAGACACTGCAGGAAATACTAAAGCTTAGTTACATTAGTCTTCCTCACTATTTGAAGACATGTTTGATGTACCTGAGTGTGTATCCAGAGGGCTGCACAATGTGGAAGTTTGATTTGGCTAAGCAGTGGATAGCTGAAGGTTTCATCTGTGCGATAGAAGGAACAGACACAGGGGAAGTTGCAGATAGCTATTTTGAAGAGCTTGTCAACAGGGGAATGATCCAACCTGTGGATATCAACTACAATGGTGAGGTGTTGTCCTGCACACTGCACCACGCTGTACTTGATCTTATTACACTTGAGTCCACCGAAGAGAGATTTATCACTTCATTAGATTACTCACAGACCATCAGAGGACATTATAGCAAGGCTCGTCGGCTATCGCTTCACTTCAGCAATCCCAGATATGCAAAGAAACCAACTGGTATAACACTGTCAAAAGTTCGATCAATTGGCTTTTTTGGAATCATCAAGTGTGTGCCTACAATTGTGGGATTTAAGCATCTCCGAGTTCTAATCCTGGAGTTTTGGGGTGATCAACGGGGGATTATGAGTTTTGATCTCACAAGAATTAGCAGATTTTTTCAGCTGAGATATTTGAAGATTTCGTGTGATGCCAGTGTAGAGGTAGAACTACCAAGCCAGATGCGAATGCTGCGGTACTTGGAAACACTGATAATTGATGCAGCAGTGTCTGCAGTTCCATCAGATATTATTCATCTCCCAGGCTTGTTGCATCTCTCTCTTGGAGATAAGACGGATCTACCTGATGAGGTTGGTCGCATCAGATCTTTGCGTGCCCTACATTGTTTTGACCTTAGCAGTAACTCTGAAGACAGTGTACTGAGCCTTGGTGATCTGTTGAACCTGCAAGATCTTAACCTCACATACCGTACAGAAGAGTCAGATGATCATCTGAAGAGAAACCTGGCAGCTCTAGCCTCTTCTCTTGGGAAACTTGTGAATCTCAAATCTGTCACTCTGGCTCCTAGTGCTTCAGGAACGGCAATCTACCATGATGTATGGAGCAGCATGTCCTCTCTTCCTTTCTTCCTTCAGAGACTTGAGTTGTTGCCCCCCATTTGCATCTTCTCCAGGCTTCCGCAGTGCCTTGGGCAACTCCGCAAACTCTGTATTCTGACAGTTGTTGTTAACGAGCTGCTGATGGAAGATATGGATATACTGACAGGATTGTCCGCCCTCACTGTTTTTTCACTCCATGTCCGGCAACCAACGTTAGAAAGTATCATCTTCAAAAAAAGGGCATTCCTAGGGCTCAAGTGTTTCAAATACACATGTGGTGTACTGTTCCTCACCTTTCAGGAAGAAGCATTTCCCAATCTTCAGAGGCTCGAGCTAAGTTTCAATGCTCACAGAGGAGAACAGTATTATGATTATCTTTCGGGCATTGGTTACCTGTTAAATCTCAAGGAAATTGCTGGAACGATTGGGGCAGCCACAGATGCCGAGGAATCTGACAGGAGGGTTGCAGAGTCTGCTTTCACAGACGCCATTCGCAAGCATCCAAGGTTTCCTAGTTACGACCATGTAAAAAGAGTAGACTGGGTTCATGAAGAATACCAGCTTAGAACCCAAGCGAAAGACTCATCAAGAGAAAAATATGAAACACTGGGAAAACAGCATGGAAGAAAAGAGGGAGACTCGTTACATGAACAGACTAGAATTTTACTGAAAGAAACCGGAGAAGAAACAAAGCAATGCACCAATAGCTGGTACGTAAACTACTCTTTCCACCTAGTCGGCTATTCACTCATTTGCAAGAACTATTGTACCATTTTATTTCAGAATAAACAAGGATGGGCTTCTTCATAGCCATTTTGGCACACATTAAAATGTATCACAATTAATTTGGCCGACGTAGCGGCGCACATGACATTATTTTTACTTTCCTTTTCTCTTGTACTGTTTTAACTGAAACTTAATTCCTGCTGTCAGGAGTTGTTACTTTCCCGCCACTGAATCAATTATCTTCGATCAAATGAAGTCAGGTATTCCTATACATTTCCCGTTCCGCTCTGAAAGCTATTTTCTCCTAGAAAAGCATATTCATTTGTAAAAGAAGTTTAATAATCATAGCAATTAGCAAATATATATAAAAAGACTGGACTATGTGGTGGCCTGCCCCATGGTGTCTTACACTGCGGTGCCCAACTAGCAGATGCATGGAGCGAATTGAATGAAAGAGGTTCATGTGGTACGTAAGCATGGCATCATCAGGATTCTCGCGATTCTTAAAACTAACTTTTATCTCTTGAACCGATAATCTGATTGACGATCCATTTTTACATTTGGCTTCATACGTTGCGATGAGATTTCTGAAACCAGATCCCATGTTGACGACTACCTTTTGTCAGTAATTGCCAGATTAATATCACTTACTTGCTACATTAGTCACTTAGGTTATTTGATTATTATAACCTTGGTTACCAGAATGTCATTCTACACCTATGTAAAAGTTGCGTTATAGTACTTTTATGATATGGTATCATCTTTATGTACTTGTTTCTAGCACTTGGGAAATCACTTTTTAGCTCTACATTTCATCGGAATGCTTAAGCATGTAAATAATTATCTGGTAACCATACACTATTTATTGTGACAATTGTTTGTTGCTAATATGTCAACCATGTACCTGTCAAGAAAAAAAGTCAACCACGTACTTAATCCGGCAACTGATGGCGACGAAGGTTCATGCATGCATACAATTGCTCTCCCTAAAGGGGGGAGTTCCTGTTGGGAGGCACAAAACTACAAGACAAAAACTACAGGTTAAAAAAACCTACAAGACAGTGTGGGGTACAGACCCCACTTAGAATTTTCCTTAAAAATAAGAACCAAAATTATTGAAGACTGGACATTTAAGCCATATACTAGATATGGGGAATTTCGAGGTGAGTTAGTTTTCAAATCCGGTTCTGATATTTTGGTTACTGAAGTTTTCAATGTAGTCAAATGATCAAATTTTCACTTGGGTTGGATTCAGATCCAACCAAGGTTTGAGGAATTTTATTAAAAACATGAATATTATTTGAATTCACAAAAAGGCAAATATATTGAACCTACTCAAATGACTGAAATTTTGTCAATAGCACATTGAAATGAGAATCACATTGGTAAATGCAATAAATAAATCAACATTGCCCTCGATTGCTTGAATCTTGTTTTGATGGCAATCACACCATCATAAAAGAAGTTATAGAAGTGAAGCTGCCAATAGTGGTAGTCGCCCTTATAAATCTTCATGTTTAGAGACTTTGGGTATCTCGATGTGGACAAGGGCCAAACATACAAGGCATAAAGTAAAAGTACTCACGAGGACAAAATGTATAGGGTGTTTCTCCACTCTTTACTAATTTGATTCTCATCATGGAGTTGTCTGTACAATGGGCATAGCCCTACCCCTACATTCATATTAGATTTGCATGGTGTTTGAATAAGAGTCGCTTTTTAGCGGAAAAGAGTTAAGATTTGTCCCTTAAGATGTGCAGATCTAGACTCCCCAAGGGAGAGGGGAGGGGCACTGCTCCTATGTTGTCATATTCCTTGTGATAATTTTTGCTTCTCTCATGGAATAATTGTAACTCATGGATCCTCCCCATAGGTGGCTCACACGTGGACCGTCTACGTGGGCTTCCTTCCCTTGGCTTGTTGGCAAACCATATGACCCCGATCCACCGATGAGATATCCCGTTTCACCAGCTAATGAACTTTCCAGATCCATAGATTCACCTTGATCTCTTAATGTCCCCACGTCCGGCGCCATCTGTTGAGGGATTTACCTTGATCTTAATAGCCCACTAGGAGTACGTGCAATTTGTAGTCGAGGGGACGTCATGTGAGGAATCCAATGGGTCTTGGACACATAACATAAGGTGCACGATATACCCAATTTCAGGCCTCCAAGATGGATACAACCACTACTTCTTGACTTGCTTCTTCCTTATATATGTGGAGAAATAGAGGATTACAATATTGATGCCTCCTTTGGTTCATAGGGTAGGGAAATCATAGGAATAGAAAAGTCATAGGAAATGGGATGACATGCATCTCAAATCCTATGAGTAGGAATAGGAAAGATGTCCTTTGATTCACTTCATAGGATTTTTTCCATTGAGTCTAGGCTAATGTTTATTTTCCTATGAATTGTGAAGGATAGGAAGAATTCCTCCATAGGAATAGGATTCCATTCCTACAAACCAAAGGGCTCTAAAGGAATTTTTCCTACAAAAATCCTATCCTATGAAATTCCTACAAAAATCCTCCAAACCAAAGGAGGCCTGAAGGGTACTCACCAAGTCAAGGAAACTCGGCGAGTTCTAATGATGATGGAGGTGATTTCGACAGGAAGTGCTGGAAATTGTCTACGCGCTGTAGGTTAAGCTAGGCGGAAGGAGCGGACCCCCCTCTACAGTGCCGCTAGTGCCCCTTATATAGCTTACTCGTTGAGTTCTAATGATGATCGAGTTGATTTCGATGGGAAGCGCCGAAAATCGTCTACATGGTGTAGGCTAAACTAACCGGAAAGAGCGGATCCCCCTCTATGGTGCCCCTATGCCTCTTATATAGCTTCGGTTACCTATGCCTCTTATATAGCTTTGGTTATGGAAAGCTCCATGTCGGTGCATGAGTGCGTACAAGGATAGGAGTCAGACCTGGTGCTTGTCTATGACATGTATCATTCATTCCTATGTTTCTTGGAGTGTTTTCCTTGCTGGTGTAATGTGATGGAAAGTCTCCTCCATAGGCGATGGCACTTCTCCTTAGGTCGGTGTGCGTCCTTGGACCTTGGAACGGGGTGGGGGGCATCGGAGTGGCGATGAGGGCCAGGCCGTAGATAATTTGACTTATCATCGGCAGAAAGACACGGCAAAACAAGCCGAGCATGCTAACAAGCACCATGAGTGCACTACTAGACACCTCCAGCAAGCCACCGAGGAGAAGCGCATGAGGGGCCGAACCACCGCAAAACGCCACCAAGGCCGCCGATGACAAGCAAACACGTGCCACCTGAACCATCGGAGTTCATCGTACCATCCCTACCAAACGGCCATCGTAGAGGACCCTCTGCCCTCTTGCTCCGGATCGAGGAGCGTAGACCCTGCCGGCAAGCAGATAGGACAAAGAGAAGACGCCACCATGTGTAAAAGATAGGTGCAAACGAGGACACTAGACGCCAGAACAGGGGTGGTGCCAATTGGAGGTCCAAACCATCTCAAACGTGCCACCGTGACCGAAAGAGACCCACACTCATGAGTGACACCCCCAAGAGGGTCACAACGCAAAGCGCTGCTGCCGCCATGTCCAGCGGAGTGTCCATGGGTTTTTACCCTGTGCCCCCCCCCCCCCCCGTGTGGGGGTGGGGGGTAGACTAGGTGGCTCCCTTTAGAGGGACGCGACACTCGCAGACATCGCCGCCGCCGCTGAGGCACTAAGCTGACGCATGGCCCCTCCCGCACACCTCGTCGAGGTACTCAGCCAGCGGACCCACCACGACGAACCGATGACTCCATAACAGGATCAAGGCTTGGCCGTCGCCGAGGATGACAGTTTTGCTGCCCTGCCGCTGCTCCCCAAACTGCCAAGGAGAGCACCCAATACCATCGCCGCGACGCTCGCCGGAGAGATGATCGCTCAGTCCACCATCCCACACCACACGAGCGTTCAAACTCCCCTATGCCACCATGAAGCGGTCGGGGTCACCGCCTTGCATCCGGGGAGCCTAACCATGACCGACAACGTTGGGAGCGGCACCACTACGCTCGCATTTGGACACCTTCCATCATTGAGTAGGCGACTCCTTGCCGGGGCGGATTTGCCAAGCCTAGCCTTCAGATCACCAAGGGGGAGGAGGGCGAGCACCTTAGCCTCATCCCGTAGAAGCAACCTCATTGCGGCGTTCTCCAAGCCAAAGCTCTCTTCTAGGACGGATCCGCGTGGAGCTTCCCCATGGTGGCGCCGCCAGCTCGTTAGGGCACCGCACCAAACACCCCCTTACGCTCAAATGAGAGGAACCACTTCTGGTGATCCGGGGAGAGGGAGAGGAAGAAGGGAAAGATATGAGATGGGAGAGGGGGGGGGGCATCGTCGCCTACTGCTGCCCGGGGCTTTGCCGACCGGCGGCGTCGACGGGAGGGGTGGAGGGTGGAGATCAAGTGGTGGTGGCGGGGTTCACCTCCCGTGCCACCTAGGAGGACGAGATGGGGCCGAGCCAAGTTTTAGTCAAGGTTTTCTTCCACTGCTATGAAATAGCTAAATGTCATGTACAAGTACACATGACAGGTGAGTAGTATCTTGTTAATGTGTTGGGTGAAACCTGGAGCTACGGGATATCCTCAAACTTCATTTTTCTCATTAGGTTTCTGAACAAAGACTTGTTGGTCTTGCTCGGAAGATGGAGAGTGCAGGCGTGCAGCTCCCTCCAACGCGAGGGGCAGAACGGGCATTTCCCCCTCCATGGCCCCCCTTTCCTCCCTCCCTTCCTTTGTAACCATCGCGAGTCTGTCCAGTTGTTTCCCTTTCCCCACCTCGCCTCATTTGTCGGCTAAAATACCCATCGCCACCACCTGCCGTCTCTCCTCCGGACTGAATCCCCCAAAACCCTACCGCGAAATTTGCCCGGATCGCCGGGAGCACGGAGCCCTCGGAGGCCTGCTCGCAGCTTGGCTGACTTGCGGTAGTGACCGGCTGATGCGGGGCTCCGCAGATGGCCAAGGGCCGGTGCTACTGGATCGTGCCGCCTCCGGATTTTTTGGTTTTTTTGGTTGGTTAGGTTTGATCTGCCCGGTACCTGGCGCTGGTCAATGCCTCTTGGTCTTTGTTTCGATTTGTTTCCGCCCAACACCTTGCGTGCAGGGATCTGGGTTTAGTGGGCGTCGAAGATGGCGTTCGGCTGTCGTGGAATTTGGAGGTCATGGATTTGTTTCGCGCGAAGTGATTCGCCACCATAATTCTGTGTTTCCACGGCGGAGATTTTGGTCGTTTGGGGGGCTGCGGAAAAGGTGGAGATCTCAGTTTGGTGGCTGGGCGCGTGAGTGTCCTGGGAGTGGAACCACCCGGTGGACGGAGCTGAAGTAACCGGCAACTTGCTTTGGGTTTCAGTGTTTTGCAGATGAATCTCGGCCACCCTGTGGTTCTTTGAGCCGCTCTTCCTTTATCTGTGTGAACATACCCCATACATGATCCTTCTGTGTTTGGGTGTGGACCAAAATCAGTTTCTGAATTTTAAAAGTTGGAGTGCTAGTCACTTAGGTGTTTGGAACCACTAATAGTTACGAGGTTTTCTGGGGGGAAATCGGGGCTCTAGAGATGTCCCCACATGAACCTGAAATATGAAATTGAATTTTGCAAGTGAATTTTGATGACGACACATGCTTTATTCTGTGTAGATTGGGAAGCAACACTGATGACATTTTCTTTTGAATGTTTTTAAATTCCACTTTTATATGACTAATTCTCAACTTTGTTGAATTGTCTAACTCTATATTTCATTGACTTCTAAACAGACATGGAGCGGATACTGAAGGAGGCTCAAACCCGATGGTTACGCTCTACTGAGATTTGCGAAATACTTAAGAATTACAGGAATTTCCATATAGCTCCAGAGCCACCAAATATGCCTGCAAGTATGACCCCTATTTGCTGTTCAAAACTCTTGTTATTTGATTATTTGTTTTTAGTTTTCAAAATTAACCTATGTTTTGGGCGAATATATACCAAAGCAATATTGTGTAACTTGGGAACTGGCATTGATTTGATAGCTTGCACAACACTGAGAATATAAGTTCCATTGAAACTGTGAGAACAGAAAATAAGGTTTTATGATGTTTTTTCCGTTTTAATCTAGTCAAATATTGATGTCAGGTGTAAACTTAGCACAACCTGGTAGCCCTGCATACTTTTTAATGCCATATAGCAATACAAAATTATGATGCAATCCTTACTGTAACTAGTTTGAACCACATGGTTAAGCCTCTGGATCCACCATGATCTTTCTCCTGGTATCAGGATTGAACGTTTGCTATGTGATCAGGCACCTTCTTATGCCAAGGGCTGAAGGGCCATGTCTTGTGCCCTTGTGCAACGGTATTCTTTATGATTTTGGTTATACCTTATTAGTGCCTTTAGATTGATGCCATTTTGCCTTTGGACCAGCCATGCCATTGATTTGAACATTCTATTTTACTAATATCTCCATGCTTGTAATGACAGGTACTATTTGGAGCCTGTTATTATGAAAGTAAACATGCACATGAGCTGACAAAGTATCTCCAAGTCATGTTAAGGTCCAATTGTATCTCACTAATATTTGTATCTCTGATTGTAGGTGGTTCACTTTTCTTGTTTGATCGGAAGGTATTGAGATTGTTTAGGAAGGATGGTCATAATTGGAGGAAGAAAAAGAATGGAAAGACTGTCATAGAAGCCCATGAAAGATTAAAAGTAAGTAAAGTTGAATGTTACTAGTACTTATTTCTGTGACATCTTGTAGTATTTTTCTAAGGGTTCCTAGTCATACTGCATCACTTGTCTACAGAGGCAAATTAACTGATATTTCCTTATAAATCTAGTCTGGAGGCATCGATGTGCTTCATTGCTACTATGCTCATGGGGAAGAGAATATAAACTTCCAGAGGAGGAGCTATTGGATGCTGGAGGAGTAAGTGAAATACTTTTGGTGATCCATTCTACTTTTGTAATATTGCAAAGTTCGCAGTTGCTGAGTAACTCATGTCATGTGTATCGTTTATGTCTGTATGGGGCCTACATGAATGCACGTGAACTTAGAAATACCACACTACGTTTGTATTTAAGCTATCCTACCTTTGCTTTTGCAGGGACTATATGCACATTGCCCTTGTACATTATCTCGAAGTCAAGGTTACACCTAATCCTTCTATGGTTGCAACGTTGTTAGCTACTTGTTTACCTTATCCTTATGTCTGGACAACACTTTAGGTGCTACATGTAAATTATATTGCTTCGATGGCATGATTGGTCTTCATATACTGTTCCTTTTGTGATACTAAATTAAGTAATCACACTTGTAGTTTTAGTTTAAGATCATAGTTGCTATACCGCCTATAAGGAGCACTGATTTGATTGTTACTAGCCCTGGTGGTTGATGAGTTTGATTCTTATGATAAACCAGGAATTAGGCAATTGTACATAAGAAACTGTTTCAGTGCTGTGATATGTTAAGTGATTGATCCTTGATTAGGTAGCCTTGTCAGAAATTGTTAATAATGCTGTTGATAACAGGATAAAAATGTAAAATAAGTGCAGAACTTCAAGTGAAATTAACTAAAAGGGTTAAGAAATTGGACTCCATGTTTGTTAGAATATTGTGCGTTTATGCTTGCATATGTCCCAGTATCACATTGTGTGAAAACTATCTCATGATAAACTGGCTAATCTGAACATGTTAAACTGATTTGTCGCCTATTTTGGAAACTCTCTGTTTACGCTGGTTTTAGAAGTAAATTTGTCTTGTTTCTTTGCTTACAATTTTTACTTTGCCTGCTTACTTTTACTATCCTGGATTTAAAGTCTGAGTTTTAGTCGTTGTTGCCTCATTCGCTGTGAACAAAAGCTTTTCCTGCAATAAGCCGCTTAAAGTTTCATTTTCTTTGTATGTGGATATGAACATCAGGCTGGCAAATCAAGTTCTCGTACTAGGGGGCATGATAACATGCTACAAGGGGCATACAAATTCTAGCAGGGAAAAATAATAGGAAATTGGAATTTTAGGGGGGGAAATGCTACCCCATAATGCTGCAATGACATTGTCAGAGTTAAAAGAGCATAGCCAATCTTAACATGTTTGTTTTTCCAGCCTTTTGGTTACCTAGTGTTGTTAAAGTATGAATCTATGGTACTCCCTCCGATCCTGCGACACTTGTTATGGATCGGAGGGAGTATTATATAGCCACTTTGCACAGATTAATATTTGCAACTTTTATAGTTATTTTTTCAGGATGGCGTGTATTTATTTTCTTTGATTAGTCGTAGTAATAGTGTTTCCTATTACACTGTTTAAAAGATGATTTCTTTGCTGGTTCTTGCCATCCCAGCAGACTTATTTTGTATGTTATTTTGCACACTGATTAATTGCATCTGCTTGACTTCCATGCTACTGATATTATACTATTATTGTCTTCATCCTAAAATATAGAGGAAAAAATTGAGAAGTTGAAGAAGCTGTTGGAGGTCTACGAGTCAAGGTTACCCCGCAGCAAGTATTTGCCCGGGGATTTCATCAGCCTCGCCGACCTTAGCCATTTCTCCTTCATGCGCTACTTCATGACGACGGAGTATGCAGACCAGCTCGACACTTACCCACACGTCAAGGCATGGTGGGCCGCGCTGCTGGCAAGGCCTTCGGTCAAGAAGGTGATGGTTGGCATGCCTCCCGATTTTGGGTTTGGGGCCTTCTTGTGTAAAGAGTATATTATCGCAATGATTATTTGTTTAGACAAAAATACGGGCATAATTTCAAATAACTTATACAATAAATTCGTCATATACATCGGCAAAGTGCTTATAGTAATCACATCCAATCCTAAAAAAACATATCCAGTAACTAAATTGTCCACATAATGTCAGTTGTATGACTGGTAATACATTATCAATTTCGTCCAATGTTGTTATCATGAATATAGCTACTCACTCTGTTCCAATGAATACGATGTGCATGTATTTCAAATTTAACTTTAATAATCAATTGAACCAAAAGCAGATTATTTGTGATAAAAGTTATACGTTGATTTTGTATTAAAAACAGTTCTCAATGGTATTTTTTTAAAAGACACCCAAAGACATCTTAGATCTGATAAATATTAAGGAAAAGAATAGACAGTCCAATGGACAGGTAATTGGACGCAAAATAACCAGTGCTCTTTCTCCAATTGTATGCCGTCTGCTGGAGATTGAAAATCGCGCCGAACCAACAGTAAACGAAAGGGAAACCTACAAATACCCTCACCATGCCAGATTTTAGAGACCGCAATAGTCACTTGCCCCTTGAGACGAGATTTAGAAATCGCTGGAGCAACGTTGGTTCGAGCATCACCTCATGCAGTACATGCTTGCAATCCATCACCATCAGTTTAGAGGTTTGGAGAAACCGGACAATGCCACATAACAACACGGGAAAGGGTGTTGAAGGTGCCACACCAATAGCCAGCCAATAGCTCTTCTTGAAAGACAAACCAACTATCAAGATCTGAATGGAACAAACTGATCTGATACACAAACTATCACATACCCTCTGTCTACGTCGGATCAGACATTGTCGAGGTAGGCAAAGATTAGAAAGACCTTATTCCAACACGCTATCACCGCCACCATCTCATTTGTTTTAGGTCACATAACTTATGTTTTGTTGATAAAATTGATGGTCGAAGTTTAAATTTTAAAATACACGTGCATCTTATTCATCGAAATGGACATAGTATGAATGTTATACCCTCCAAAGGCCCATGATCGCTGTACGTTTCATCAACTCTTTTCTCTCTACTCTTACATATTAGATTATTTCACTCCTCACATCTGAAGTGGTAATTTCTAATGTTGATCACTGATGTGTATCAGGTATGATAATTTCATATGAATGGTGTGTACCGAAGCAAGGCTAAGAAAACGTATCAACAACTATGAAGCTAGCTTGGCATCAAGGATGAAGGGTAACATAGAAACACTTGATCATGATAACCCTAATGCGTATATGACCCATCCACGCATCATCGTATGTGCATCAGCTGGATATCTCCAAAAAGAAGATAGAAAACCTGAAGGATCCATGTCGCGCAGTAAGTCCATTTGCCACCGGTTACTTAGCAATATCAAGCCGAGAAACAAGGAAGGCCGGCCAATCCATCTCCAAGGGCACTGTTTTCTTACGGCTCATGTTGCACCTGCGTGGAATCCCTGTTACCTCTTGCATCACCCCAGTCTTGACATCAGCAGCATAGACATGTCCATGGTTGTCTTTCATGAGTAGTGTGCCACTCGTTTCTCCCAAGTAAGTGTATACCACGCCATGAATCTCCTTCTGCTGGTTCGGATGTTTTAGCCGGAGCACCTGAGGGTTCATATCAATCAACTCCCCGTTATCGTGCAACCTCCACGTCTTCAGCTGGAGACCGTCCCTTTGCAGTTGGAGCAACGTACGTGAGCCTTCCCTCCTTGTCAGCACTAAAATATAATTCATCATATTCAGGGGCCGCAAAGTCGGATTGAGATCTCGGTAAAGAAGACTTGGCCTGTCTTGGCGCTCACATCAAGCGTGTAGAAGCTTGAAGCTTTCTCAAAGAGCCAGTGTGCCATGCCGCGACACACAACCGCATTGTGCTGCTTGAGTGCCTTGGAGGTGATGCCGTCCCCCACATAACCGGAGCACGTGTTCCATCTTAGATCACCGCCCGACGAAAACGTGTGGAGATGGTACGACCTTGTGAACTGGCAGATGCTGATTACTAGCACCTTGAAGAGGGGCAACTGCTGCTCCTGTTCAGCATCGTCATTCGAGCTCGAACAGTCCGTGGCGGTCAGTATGGCATAGCCGGTCTCGTCCAAGTTGACACCAAAGCTATGAATTAGCCAGGGGAGCACATCAAACGTACCAGTTACCAGGTTGCACACGGCCAGGAGTTCTCTGTTGAACACACAGAGCGGACGCCTCTCTTCCTCTTTCCAAATTTAGTCTCTATCGCTCTGCTGCGAGCAGCTGTTCATGTTAGAGTATTCACACTAGTACCGTATATGGATGAACCTAATACGCTCAAAGCTTCGTTGGATCTTTTTCCTCCCCTCAAGCAAAGGCAACAAGGGTAAAGTTTTCTTTCTCTTCTCCACCGACCAGCCGACAGCCCTGTCCTGGCCGTCGGCTTAGCCTGGCCGTCGGGTTACACGGATCTATGCCGCCGGCCGCCGTCGGCACAGGACGGCCGTCGACCAAGGCGCAGACATGCCGACAGCAGCCGTCGGCATACATCAGCTGTCGGTATACCTGTGGGCCCGGCAACCCCGTTCGTGACTAGCGGCTAACGCAGTCAAACCTATGCCGACGGTCGGGACGGGCGGCCGTCGGCATATCTCCGCATGCCACGTCACCGATCCGCGGCGTAGGTATGCTGACGGCAGCCGTCGGCATAGGTGCCACGTCACCGATCCGCGGCACGGCGCCCACCAGAACCCTGCCGTCTCTATGCCGACGGCAATGCCGTTGGCATAGCTATTTTTTACATACTTTTTTTGCATATGGTTTTATGCTTTTTTTACATATGTTTTTGTGCTTTTTAAAAAAGATATGTTTTCATGCTTTTTTATGTATTATATGAATATATATGTAGTTCGTAATTTTTTCCATAGATTATAAATATATATATAGTTTGTATTTTTTTCGAGCACATTAATAATGTGCCGTCATGTTCTTTTGAATATAGGTCCTTATATTTTATTAAAATAAAAAACAGCTATGCGACAGAAGTTGAGTGGCAGTTGCAAACGCCTGGCACCCGTCTCCGGAGAGTGACCCCCTCACGTCCGCGGTGTGCCCCCCTCACGGACGGCGCCGTCGCCAGCATCTGGAGGGCGGAAACAGCCGCATCGGGTCTATACGGAGGGGACGTTGCTCCCAAGTGTTTCTATGGGATGACCTACCACAACTGGGTGGTGTTGTGGCATGTTCGAAGAGGCGGCATGCATCTCCAGGGCGTGGCCCCCCTAACGGACGGCGCCACCGCCGGTACCTGGAGGGGGAAAACGGACGCATCGGGTCTACACAGAGGGGATGTAGGTGTCGGTTTGGCCCGGATGTTGCTTCCAGGTGTCCCTCTGAGCTGACCTGACACAACCGGGTGGAGAGGTTCACTGTTCAAAGCCCGTCCGTGGAAAGTCAAAGGGTTAGATCTCGTGGTCAACCGCTCCAGGGTCAGGCGGGACGGGGGCCCTGGGGGGTAGCAATGCCACCGGAGCGTCGCACCGGCTCCTCATACATGCGGGGTGGTGTGGTGGCATGTCCGAATAGGCGGCACGCTTCTCCGGGGTTTGGCCCCCTCACGGACGGCGCCACCGCCGGCACCTGGAGGGGGGAAACGGCCGCGTCGGGTCTACACGGAGGGGATCTTGCTTTGGGTCTGGCCCGGATGCTGCTCCAAAGTGTTCCTATGGGCTGACCTAACACAACCGGGTGGAGAGGTCCACTGGTCAAAGCCCGTCCGTGCAAAGTCAGAGCCCGCTCGCCGCCGGCACGTGGAGGGGGGAAACGGACGCGTCGGGTCTACACGGAGGGGATATAGCTGTGGTTTGGCCCGGATGTTGCTTCCAGGTGTCCCTCTGAGCTGACTGACACAACCAGGTGGAGAGGTCCACTGTTCAAAGCCCGTACATGGAAAGTCAAAGGGTTAGATCTCGTGGTCAACCGCTCTAGGGTTAGGCCGGACGGGGGCCCTGGGGGGTAGCAATGCCACCGGAGCGTCGCACCGGCCCCTCATACATGCGGGGTGGTCTGGTGGCATGTCCGAAGAGGCGGCACGCGTCTTCGGGGTTTGGCCCCCCTCACGGATGGCGCCACCGCCGGCACTTGGAAGGGGGAAACGGACGCGTCGGGTCTACACGGAGGGGATGTAGCTGTCGGTTTGGCCTGGATGTTTCTTCCAGGTGTCCCTCTGAGCTGACCTGACACAACTGGGTGGAGAGGTCCACTGTTCAAAACACGTCCGTGGAAAGTCAAAGGGCTAGATCTCGTGGTCAACCGCTCCAGGGTTAGGCGGGACGGGGGCCCTGGGGGTAGCAATGCCACCGGAGCGTCGCACCGACCCCTCATACATGCGGGGTAGTGTGGTGGCATGTCCGAAGAGGCGACACGCGTCTCCGGGGTTTGGCCCCCCTCACGGACGGCACCACCGCCGGCACCTAGAGGGGGGAAACTGACGCGTCGGGTCTACACGGAGGGGATCTTGCTGTGGGTCTGGCCCGGATGTTCCTCCAAAGTGTTCCTATGGGCTGACCTAACACAACCAGGTGGAGAGGTCCACTGGTCAAAGCCCGTCCGTGCAAAGTCAAAGCCCGCCCGCCGCCAGCACGTGGAGGGGGGAAACGGACGCGTCGGGTCTACACGGAGGGGATGTAGCTGTGGTTTGGCCCGGATGTTGCTTCCAGGTGTCCCTCTGAGCTGACCTGACACAACCGGGTGGAGAGTTCCACTATTCAAAGCCCGTCCGTGGAAAGTCAAAGGGCTAGATCTCGTGGTCAACCGCTCCAGGTTTAGGCGGGACGGGGGCCCTGGGGGTTAGCAATGCCACCGGAGCGTCACACCGGCTCCTCATACATGCATGGTGGTGTGGTGGCATGTCCGAATAGGCGGCACGCGTCTCCTGGGTTTAGCCCCCCTCACGGACGGCGCCATTGCCGGCACCTGGAGGGGGGAAACGGACGCGTCGGGTCTACACGGAGGGGATGTAGATGTGATTTTGGCCCGGATTTTTCTCCCAGGTGCCCCTCTGAGCTGACCTGACACAACCGGGTGGAGAGCTCCACTGTTCAAAGCACGTCCGTGGAAAGTCAAAGGGCTAGATCTCGTGGTCAACCACTCTAGGGTTAGGCGGGACGGGTGCCCTAGGGGTAGCAATGCCACCGGAGCATCGCAACGGCCCCTCATACATGCGGGGTGGTGTGGTGGCATCTCCGAAGAGGCGGCGCGCGTCTCCGGGGTTTGGCCCCCCTCACGGACGGCGCCGCCGCCGGCACCTGGAGGGGGAAACGAATGCGTTGGGTCTACACGGAGGGGATCTTGCTGTGGGTCTGGCCTGGATGTTGCTCCAAAGTGTTCCTATGGGCTGACCTAACACAACCGGTTGGGAGGTCCACTGGTCAAAGCCCATCCGTGCAAAGTCAAAAAGCTAGATCCCGTGGTCAAATGCTACAGGGTTAGGCGAGACGGGGGGCCTGGGGGGGGGGGGTAGCAATGCACCGGATCGTCGCACCGGCCCCTCATACATGCGGGGTGGTGTTGTGGCATGTCTGAAGAGGCGGCACGCGTCCCCGGGATGTGCCCCCCCTCACGGATGGCGCCACCGCCAGCACCTGGAGGGGGGAAACGGACGCGTCGGGTCTACACGGAGGGGATGTAGCTGTCGTTTTGGCCTGGATGTTGCTCCCAGGTGTCCCTCTGAGCTAACCTGACACAACCGGGTGGAGAGGTCCACTGTTCAAAGCCCGTCCGTGGGAAGTCAAATGGCTAGATCTCGTGGTCAACCGCTCCAGGGTTAGGCGGGACGGGGGCCCTGGGGGGTAGCAATGCCACTGGAGCGTCGCACCGGCCCCTCATACATGCGGGGTGGTGTTGTGGCATGTCTGAAGAGGCGGCACGCGTCTCCGGGGCGTGCCCCCCTCACGGACGGCGCCGCCGCCGGCACCCGGCCGGAGGGGGGAAACGGACGCGTCGGGTCTACACGAAGTGGATGTAGCTGTGGTTTTGGCCCGGATGTTGCTCCCAGATGTCCCTCTGAGCTGACCTGACACAACCAGGTGGAGAGGTCTACTGTTCAAAGCCCGTCCGTGGAAAGTCAAAGGGCTAGATCTCGTGGTCAACCGCTCCAGGGTTAGGCGGGACGGGGGCCGTGGGGGGTAGCAATGCCACCGGAGCGTCGCTTCGGCCCCTCATACATGCGGGGTGGTGTGGTGGCATGTCCGAAGAGGCGGCACGCGTCTCCCGGGTGTGGCCCCCTTCACGGATGGCGATGACACGGTAGTAGACGGATCGGGCACTCGCATATTTACCGGATCAGGCACTCGATAATGGTACAATTTAGCAAATAATTGTATCATAAAGAAATGTTGCTGACCATAGAAAAAAAATGGTTTAGAAAAAAATATACGTGATATTTTAGAAAATTGGTGTACAATATAAAAAAAGATCATGTAATTAAAAATAATGTTTCAAACCATTAAAGAAAATGTATGGTACATTTTAAATAATGTTCATGCATGTCAAAAATATGTATACCATGTATCGTTTTTAATATAATTATATACCATGTATCATTCAAAAAAATTCAAGGACGTGTATTTGAAAATATTTAATATGTACATACAAATATTTTATATGTATATGAAACTTTTCAATGCATATGACAATAATATACACTAAAAATATATTTGAAGACAGTTAATAATATATGCCACGTGTGTAATTAACATGTATATGGCTAGTTTGTAATTAACATGTATAAAAAAAGAAATATGCCTATGCCTACGGCTTAGCCGTCGGCATACATGCCACGTGGCATGATATATATATATATATATATATGTATATATATATATATATGTATATATATATATATATATATATAGTCGCCTTGTCCACTCGCGGCCACCCCTCCTCCACTCGTTCTCTCCCCCGAGCCTCATCCACTTGCGCGCCGCCTCGACCCCGCACTGCTGCCCGCTCCTCGCCGCCTCCACCCCGACCTCCCCTTCCCTCGCCCCTCCCCGCCTCCACCCCGACGCCGCCCGCTCCTCCCCGCCTCCACCCGACGCCGCCCCCGCCCCGGCCTCCCAAACCCCAACCCGACCCCACAACGCCGCCGTCTACCCGCCCCGCGCCGACCCCGTCTCGCGCCGCCGCCGGCCGCAGGGCTCCCCGCCCCTGGCTCGGCCTCCCAGAGCCCGCAGGCCGCCCCGACGAGCACTCGTGGGCGCGGCTTCGGCCGGCCCTGCTCGTCCATCGTCGACCCTCTCCGCCTCATTGAGCACCTCCCTCCACCGCCGGATGCCGCCGTGCCCCCTCCCAGCCCCAGTGAGCACCCCCTCCCACAAACCGTTGTTGCCGTTGCTTGTGTTCATGGTGGCTGGATGAATAGATAGATGCTAGATAGATGGATGGATGCTAGATGAATAGATAGATGGATGCTAGATGAATAGATAGATGGATGGATATTTAGATACATACTAGATAGTTTTGTGTAGTTTTATTAGGTATTTAGATACATACTAGATAGTTTTTACTAAGTTTGTGAATATAGATGAATTAGATGTTGGGCAAATTTGTGATAGATGGATGGATATTGGTGAAGTTAGTGTTTTGGTAATGTTGATTCATATATAAGAAGCAAATCGAGGCGCTTGGTTTCTAAAATACTTAATAAAGATTTTTTTTTGCAATTTGACATGTTGTTTCATGTCGATTCATAATGTTGTGCCAAATTGTTAATGTGAGGTGATGACCTAATTTTTTTTCACTTGGTGTAATTAACAGGATTTGTGGTTTTTCCATCTTCGTGGAGTGATCGTCGACGTTGGAGGTGTTGGTCCACGATCGTCCCTCTCCTTTGATCGACTACATCGGAGGGTGAGCAACAATTCCATGACCTCGTCCACTTTTTTTCCATGTCACTAGATTAAATTTTCATATCAAGTCGCGTAACCTAGGTCTCCCGTCTGAAAGGGTTGCATCGATAAATATGCATTCAATTGCATATTTATCACCGCAGCTCTTTCGGATTGTCCAGCGCTTTCCACGGACAGCCCGAGGATGTGTAGACTGGGTACGTTGTTCATGCTCTACCCCGTTCCGAGACAGGATTTCGGCGCCGCCTCCTTGTTGTTCTCCGGATGCACATTCTCTCGGTATTTTGCCGAGACGTGTATTTGGAGAATAGCGGGGAGGTGCTGCCGAAATTTTGTCTCGGAATGGGGTAGAGCATGGACAACGTACTCAATCTACACATTCTCGGGTGGGAGTAGGACCCATCTTTATCTATTAGAGATGTAGGTGGATTAAATGTTGTTTCTCGTCAACCTTGTAAAAAAATATATTGATGTGAGTAATTTAAATGAATCCTTAATTTTGTTGTGTGGCTTCCAATAAAGCAGAGATGGCAGATAATCAGTGGATGTATAGTGGGTTTTTCCGTCGGAATCAAGTAACAACAGAGTGGGTTGAGAAAACTGATGTGTTTTTGAAAGAGATATTCCGTAGTCCAATGATGATGGTGCCAGAATGCCCGTGTGCCAAATGTAAGAGACGTATCCGCAGAGATTAGAGTGAGATGACTAAGCACCTTCGCACGCATGGATTTATGCCCAACTTTAATATGCCGATAAACTTTGCCCAGTGGGACCGTGGTAGAGAGGATGTGATACGACAACGCGTCGCTGGTTATGAGGATGATGGGGTTAGAGACATGCTAGATGATGTCTTTGCTGCACAGCTGACACCTCCGTCACATTCAGCCAATGAACCGGAGGAGCCGGAGGAAACCGCAAAGGCCTTCCTGGAAATCTTGGCCTCGTCAAAGAAACCTCTCTATGAGGGTGCCAAGCTGTCTGTGCTGGATGCCATCTCGCAACTGATGGCAGTCAAGGCTGAGTACGGCTGTAGCCGAGGTTGCTTCGAAGCATTTCTGGGAGTATGGGCTAACAGCCTGCCTAAGGGCCATGAACTGCCGAAAACCATGTACGCTATGAAGAAAATCATGAAGGCGCTCTCCATGGACTATGAGAAAATACATGTTTGTCCAAAGAATTGCCTTTTGTTTAGGCATGAGTATGCGGATGACAAGTACTATAGGAAGTGCGGTTCCTCTCGGTATATTGAGGTGGTCGATAAGCATGGTCAGAAGCAGCAGCTAAAAATCCATGTGAAGGTTCTTCGGTATCTTGATTTTATAAAAAGACTGCAGCGCCTTTTCATCACCGAGGAGTCTGCCAAAATGATGAAGTGGCACAAGGAAGGGAAAAGGTAAAATCCAAAAAAAAATTGTACATCCATCAAAAGGTGAAGCATGGAAGTCATTCGATATAGAGTACCCGGAGGAAGCAGCCGAGGCTGGGAATGTCAGAATTGCTATAATAGGTGATGGGTTCAATCCATATGGTATGTCATCTAATCCATACAGCTGCTGGCCCGTATTTGTTATTCCACTCAATCTCCCTCCCGGCGCCATAATGCAACACAAGACCATGTTCCCGTCGCTTATAATTCCGGGGCCTGAATATCCGGGGAAGAATTTGAGTGTGTTTATGCAGCCGTTGGTGGATGATTTGCACCATTCTTGGTACTTCCTGAGGTTGACATACGACCGGCATCTGTAGAAAAATTTCTTGATGAAAGTTTGGCTACAATATTGCATGCATGACTTTCCCGGCTATGCCCTGTTCCGCGGATGGTGTACAAGTGGAAAGATGCCTTGCCCAGTGTGCATGCAGGCCTTGATTTTCATTTGGCTGAAGAAGGGTGGCAAGTATGTTGCCTTTGACCTGCATCGACAGTTCCTCTCTCCAGACCATCCTGATAGGGAAGACAAGAAGAACTTCACAAAAGGCAAAGTTGTCCATGAAGTAAATGAGATTCCAACTTTTTCTGGTGCGGATGTGCTTGCTCAGCTGAAAGCTCTTAAGCCTGCCGGTGAAGGGAAAGGCAAAGGAAAAGGCAAAGGCAAAGCCACATGCGAAGACGAGGGCGAGGGCAAAGGAAAAGGTAAAGGGAAAAATGTTTTGAAGGATATGGTGAGACGCACAACTGGACTCCCATTACCCCCTTCACGCAGCTTCCCTATTTTAAGGACCTCAAACTTCCATACAACATCGACGTGATGCACACCGAAAAGAATGTCGCAGAGTCCCTTTTTCACACGATCCTCAACATTCCTGATAAGACAAAGGATAATGTTAATGCTAGAGTCGATCAACAGAATATTTGTGATAGACCATGTCTACACATGCAGCCTACCACAGGCAGTCGAAAATCATGGTTCAAGCCAGATGCTGACTTTGTACTTAAAAAGGATCATAAGATGGAGGCATTCAAGTGGCTGAAACACGTCATGAAGTTCACTGATGGTTATGCGTCGAATATAAGTAAGGGGGTCAATATTTCAACGGGCAGAGTGACCGGGCTCAGGAGTCATGACTATCATGTATGGATTGAGCGGATTATGCCGGTGATGGTTCGGGGCTATGTTCCCGAGCGTGTCTGGCGTGTGCTTGCGGAGTTAAGCCATTTCTTCCGCACGCTTTGTGCTAAAGAAGTATGTCCTAAGAAGATAAAAGAAATGCATAAGAATGCGCCAGAGTTGATATGCAAGCTAGAGAAGATCTTCCCGCCAGGCTTCTTTACTCCGATGACACATCTCATTTTGCACCTCGCGAATGAGGTATTGTTGGGGGGCCTTGTGCAGAATCGTTGGCAGTACGACCCTGAGAGACAGAACAAGCATCTGAGAAAGAAATGTGGAAACAAAGCTAAGATTGAAGCTTCCATAGCTGAGGCAGTTATCCTAGAGGAGGTGGCAGACCTCAGGACAACCTACTATCCGGACCATGTTCCCACGTTGCACAATAAGGTGTCTCGATACAATACAGAAGAACCCAAGTATAAACCCAAGTTGCCTCTATTCATCGGGCAAGGTGGCAGGGCTGGATGCTCGACACCTTATCTCATGACACGAGATGAGTGGGAGGATGTCATGTTCTATATCTTGCACAACATCAAGGAAGTTGAGGATGAGTGGATGAGGTAATACCTTTGCACCATTCTTTTAGTCAATTCGTTATGTTCACTTTGCCTAGTTCTTATACCGCTTTTCTTATTGTAGTCGATTCGTTGAAGAAGAGTGGACGGGAATGCTGCCTCCGACTGAAGCGGAGGCACTTGCTCTTCTCCGAAAGGGTGCTGATGGAAGGAAAAATTTCGTTGCATGGTTCATGGAGAAAGTAATTTTTCACACTTCACTATTACCTATTTAAATTAAACTCATGCACCCTATAATTTCAATTAAACTCATGCACCCTATAATTTCAATTAAACTTGTAGGGAAATGATCCGACCGAATCAATGGATGAAGAATTGAGATGGGTTTCCATGGGTTTTGACCCTGCCGTCATGACATGCCAAAAGTATGATGTGAATGGGTATCGCTTCCATATAGAGGAGCACCAGAATAGGCAGCCTAATCCCAAAACCATAAATACCGGAGTCTTCACTGAAGGAGATAATAAAGTAGATTACTACGGAAGGGTAGGAAAAATATACGAGCTTACATTCAAACGTGGCCGCGAACACCTAAGTCTCACTGTGTTCAAATGCCGATGGTTCGACCCAAAAAAGGGTCTGATACATACGTCTTCTGTTGGTTTAGTTGAAGTTGAACCATCAACCGTCTATGCCGGAGCTGATCTCTTTATCGCCGCTACCCAGGCCACACAAGTATATTATCTGCCTTACCCATGTCAGAAAGAGTACCTAAAGGGTTGGGAAGTTGTGTTCAAGGTGTCGCCACATGGTAAGCTACCGGACCCGAACGATGATGATTACTACAACATAAACCCCATGACATACGAGGGAGTGTTCTATCAAGAGGAACATGATGATGTGGTCGGAAACAACGAGGATGATGACTTGGGTTATGTTGACTTGGACCCAAACGACGACGATGCACGGATTGATGGTGAGGCAGTTGTGAATCAAAGAGACATAATTATGCTTGAAAAGTTAAATGAAGACGCAGACGGTGAGGAAGAGCCTCCACCTCCGTCAGACAACGAAGAAGATATGCGTGATAGTGATGATGAGACCGGTCCACAAATAGATTACAATAGTGATGATTCATATGGGTTCTAGAAAATGTAAGTTCTTTTAATGATCATTACAATAGTATGCTTAATGTGCTCTTTTGTTATTAATGTTTTTCCTGTATGCTTGTTGATTTGATATCCTTACTAATTTTTTATTCTCTTCTCAATGCAGGTTCGCTAATCATGGGCAAGTCCAGCGGTGCCAGTTTCCTCAGTAAATTCAAAGGACTTACTCGGAGTGGACGAGCCCACAAGTTTCCCTCCCGACTACGCGAGGATGACACCTCACAGGGAGGTGGAGGGGTCGGGGGAGGAGAACCTAGAGGAGGAGGCGGTGGGGGGAGAGCCCCTAGAGGAGGAGGTGGTGGGGGTAGAGGCAGCCTGGGCAAAAAACTCTAAGTCTGAGGAGGAGTATGTTCCTGATGGTGAGGAGGAGAAGGGCGAGGAGGAGGAGGTCGAGGAGGAGGAGGTCGAGGAGGAGGGTGAGGAGGAGGGCGAGGAGGGTGGTGGAGGGGAGGTTGATCCTGAGTTGTGGGGTGACTTGCCACCTGGTGCTCCATAGGGGTGGCTGCGTGGTAATGCCAGACTACCTACACCACCTTCTATCGAGGCGCACAAGTGGCTCATTGAACCTGCGGGGACAGAATAAGTGCCTCTCAATCATATTTTCAACACATGACAACATTTTCTTATTGTACACATGGCAATCCTTTGATTCTTTTGCAAAAACTGGATCCTTTGCGGAAAGGGCCGTAAACCGGACGGCCTTATCACTGTCCTGTTGAAGGAGTTTTGGCCTGGCCTATTCTGCCCGCGGCCAGACAGGGACCCGCAGCTGCGGGTTTTGGCCACGAGCTGGGCCCACTACGAGGCTTGCAGCAACGCGGAGTACGGGACGGCCGCTAAGGCCGTGATCACCAAATTTTGGGTAAGTTCTCTTATGAATCACTTGTCTTCAGTTTCGTTCATAGTTTATCAATTGAATCACTCAACTCATGCTTTGTTTGCTTCTGGTTTATGCATGATTGCAGCAACTCTATAGAGTTCTTGACGAGCACAAGGCCACAGCCGACGTAGTCTTGCTTGCGGCTGCGAAGAAGAAAGCTCGTCAGTTGTAGTATGAGGTGCGCTGGGTTGCCGTCTCGCAGTACTACCACATCTACCTGCAACAAAACATGACCAAAACTCAAGCGCAGAAGCAATGACTTACCTTGAACAGGGACCAGTTCATGATGGTAACTATTACTAACTTTTCATTGTTTCAAGCAGTCAACTATATGTTTCGTGCTCACATGTCATGCTTCCAAAATTTGCATAGGTTGTTCCTCGTTGGTGCTATGGAAGGCATGACAGATGGGCAAGTTTGGTGGATAGGTGGCTCAGTGACGATGCAGAGTTTGCTGCCCAGAGCATCAAGGCCTGGGCTAACCGTGGAAAAGACGGGACACACGGCCAAGGAAATAGGAACCACTGGGGCTTCAAGGCCATGAAGGTATATCTATATGCATGATGCATTTTTGTTCTTCTTTACCGTCATGTTCTTATGTATGGCTAACTTCTGTTTGACGTTGCAGGAGGACAAGTTGAAGAGGCCGCTCTCAGACATTGAGTCATGGAAGCTGGCCCGCGAGCGGAGTCATCCCAAGGAGGGCGAGAGCCAGTACTACGGCAAGACCGAGGAGCACCTGGAGTCTTACACTCAGCACTATCAGAAGTTGCATCCGGATGTTCCTGTTCCTGAGGTCGCCCAGTCTTAGATCAACGACACAGTGGTGGTGGCCATCCAGGGGAAGTCACATGGCCGGTATCCGTGTTTCGATGGCTTGATCACTCCTTCAATCTCGTACACACGGCTTCGGTCTACCAACCTGAGCCAGTTAGAGAGTACGGGGCGTTCACAGACTCCCTTAGCCCGCCAGCATGCTGTAAGTATTTCCCCTTTATCTTTTTCTCTCTAGCATTCTCAGTTTATTTTCAGCATTGCTCACTTAGAAACAACCTAAATTATGTCGGCATATAAGGCCTTTGTCGAGCATAGGAATCTCGAGGTGCGAGAGTACTTGCAACGAGTGAAGGCAAACGATGATTACAACCGTCAGATGATGGCGGTTAGTTTTGCCCTCTTAAAACTAAGCTAAAATTTTGCACTTTCATTCCTTCTGACCTTCTAGTTTGCTTGTTTAACTAACATCCAGGCTATGTTGGCGTCTTGGAGTAATCGCACGGATCCACCACAAATGGGACCCCCACCACCACCTGCGAGAGAACCCCACACGTGCCCACGTTCGATGAATGGGTGGCACTAGGTAGTGATGGTCCGGTTAGTACATTTGCCTAACTACTGACAAATTAGTTCTCGTTCATTCAACACTATCATATCATATTTATCGTTAGAATCTTCTCTCAAATATGTAGGGGACCGGTGGCTCGACTCCTACTCCGTCGACCCCGGTCACTCCAATCTTCCAGAGTGATGGTGGTCGCGGTGGCGGTTTTGGCGGAGGTGGTCTTAGCGGTGGTGCTTTTGGCGGAGGTGGTCTTGGTGGTGGTGGTTTTGGCGGAGGTGGTCTTGGTGGTGGTGGTTTTGGCGGAGGTGGTCTTGTTTGATGTCGATGATGATTCCGTGCATTTGGCCGTCGTGCCATGCCTTTCATGTTCCTACTTTTATTATGTTCCATGTCTTGCACTAGTTTTATGTTCATGAACTTTAGCCGATGATGATCTTTAGATGATGATGATGAACTTGAGTATGTTTAGATGATGATGATGAACTTGAGTATGTTTAGATGATGAACTGTCATATTTCTGCGCAATTCTATATTATTCTGCTTTGAAATGCTGTCAAATGAATTGAAAAAGAGAAAACAGAGAAAATAAAAAATAAAAAAACTATGCCTACGGCAAAGCCGTCGGCATATATAAGCCCAGGAGATACCAGGACGCGCCACGTGGCACAGATATGCCGACGACAAAGCCGTCGGCATAGTTTTCGGTCTATGCCGACGGCTTTGCCGTAGGCATATCTCTGCCGCCAGGAGAAACCAGGGGCCGGCACGTGGTAGAACTATGCCTACGGCAAAGCCATCGGCATAGATTCCGTCTATGCCTACGGCTGCCGTAGGCATAGACCTGCCACCAGGAGGCACCACGGGATGCCACGTGGCACAGATATGCCGATGGCTAGGCCGTCGGCATAGATTTCTATCTATGCCGACGGCCAAGCCGTCGGCGTACCTCTGCCACGTGGCATTCCACGATTCGTCCACGCTTTTGACGGCGCCGTCCGTTGCCGTAAGACGAAAAACAGTGCCGACGGCTGACGCCAGGCCGTCAGCGTAGGCCCCTATGCCGATGGCTATACTATGCCGACGGTCTGACAAGACTATGCTGACGTGATCTACGCCGACGGGTCTATGCCGACGGCAGCCGTAGGCATAGATCTATGCTGACGGCCCTGGGCCGTAGGCATAGTCCGCGAGTCCGGTAATGGCATGGTCAAAGAAGCCATGATTGTCTAGGTTGGGGAAGAAGGAGCTCAGAGAGCGGCATTGAGAGCCCCAAACCGGTCATGGCACTAGGATGAGGCACGACATAGGGGACCCTCTACGGGGCCGTCGCTGAACAAAGAAGCCGGGGAAAGGGGCCGAGCGGCGCGCGTCCTCCGGCAGGCAACGACGGAGGAAGGAGGGGTCGGCCAATACGAGGCTGCGCCACCCCTTGCACGCTGTGGCGCAGCGGAAGAGAGTGGCCATGTCCTTGATGCGTTCAAGGATCCGGAGGACCATGTCGTAGGGGAGGGACGCCGCCGTCGCCTCGGCCATGTTTCTTTCGATCCGTGTGCGATTGGAGGACGAGCAGCAGATCGATTGGTACTCCTAGGGCTAACTGCCACCCGGGTACATCGTCTATGTAACGGACACGAGTTGATTTTTGTTTTTCAGGAAGTCACGAGTTTTATTTTTTAGGGGTAAGGCCGTACTTTATTAATCAAAGTCCACAAACAGTCAGATACAATTTGGGTCATGTGGTTGGCCAAACCAGACATGACGACCCGGAGCTAAAGAAAGCGAAAATCTAGCTAAACTATGTGCGTCAACATTGACCGCGCGACCTTCAACATGAAAGATACAATTAAACACCATTTCTCTGATTTTGATCTCAATGACTATTGCTCCAGCTTTTCCCTAACTTCCTTGGTTGATCTCTCCTACCACTTGTTTTGAGTCAGATGCTATGACAAGATCGTATAGATGAAGGTCTTGTGCTAATGGAAGAGCTTCTCGGCATGCCATTGCCTCCAGCACCACTGGGTCACAAACTCCTAGTACTAGTATAAGGGAAGAGCTCCCTAGATTGTTTCTGTCATTCTCTCTACACACAGCCGACGCCGATCCACCCTTGCCTGGCCTAACAGCCGCATCAAAGTGAATTTTAGCATGGCCCGAGGGTGGCGCCTTCGGCCGTTGAGATTCCACGCGTACCGGTTCCAGACCTGCAGTAGCTGTCCTAGGTGTTTTCTTCTGTATTGAGTTC
This sequence comes from Triticum urartu, assembly GCF_056163025.1. Lineage (NCBI taxonomy): Eukaryota > Viridiplantae > Streptophyta > Magnoliopsida > Poales > Poaceae > Triticum > Triticum urartu. The sequence continues at coordinate 594,854,561 of NC_141876.1, forward strand.
CTATATGAATTTGGCCACAAAAGCATGCAATGTCGCTGGAGTTTGGAATATACCTTCATGAATAGCCTTTCATCGCAAAGTCCAAATGGCCCAAAGTGTGACTGCCATCCTCATGAACTGCTCATGTGTTAATGTATCAAGAAGGGAGAATAGCCATTGCATTAGGTTCTATTGTTGTGACCAGACTTTGCCCAGGATCCTCATCAACAAGTGCCTAGGAACACCTTGAGGTCGTGCACTCCAGCAACGAGTGGCGCCAGGAATCCGGTGATCCACATAACCCACAATAGCTCACCGATGCCATGTGTCTATGCGGTCATACATCTTCTGTTGGCAATGACTGTTTTGAGAGTCTCCACAGAAACCTTCTTATTTTACCTAGTACCTCAGTTTTCCATAGTGACTTCCATGCTCATTCTCTGTTTGTGCCCGAAGACCTTGCCGAGCCCTCAACCAATGCCTCCCTTCTTTGCTTTGTTTCAACTAGCAATCTATAGGCATACTTAACCGCGAACATACCGTCCTTCTCGAAATTCCAGCTCCAAAAATCTGTGATGTTCATGGTACACAACGGAATGCTCGTGATGACCGTCACGTCGAAGGGGAAGAATACCTGTTGTAGTCGCTGCATATTCCATGTAGCCGATGTAGCATCTATTAACTCAAGAACATAAGAGGGCGGGTCTTGTGTCAAGCACCCATATGGCTGCATCATCTCATCTCTGGGAAGCCAGTTCTTAGTCCAGATTTTTGTGTCCTCACCCTTGTCTATACGCTTGATCAGGCCTTGTTTCAAAGTGTCTCCCCCCTTCCACTATTGCTCACCAAATCTGACTTGAGTGGCCTCCTATGTCTGCATGCAATATGTCGATACTTTTTCAAACCCGTGCATTAAGGGAATCGGGTTGTTGCAAGAGCCTCCATGCTTGTCTAGCTAGTATAGCTAGATTAAAAAGTTCGAAATCCTTGAACCCAAACCTCCCATACCTTTAGGTTGTGTCATAGCCTTCCAAGAGATCCAATGTGGTTTACGATGACAGTCCTTACTACCCCACCAGAACTTCCTGGTCAGCATATTAAGATGTTCACACAATCCCCTGGAGAGTTTGAAACATGACATAGAGTACACTGGAACTGCTTGGGACACTGCTTTAACAAGCACCTCCTTGCCTGCCGTTGACTTATATAGTGTTCTTGATCCAGCCCTGAACCTTGCTCCACAAACGGTCCTTAAGATACTTGAATGTTTGAGTTCCCAATATCAGAGGGCATGCCTAGATATTTTTCATTTAAAGTGTCATTAGGAACATTCATAATACCTTTGATCTCATCACGAACAGTGTCAGGAACTCCCTTGCTGAAAATAGATGATTTTGCATAATTGATTCTCTGACCTGTCGCCTGGCAATAGATGTCTAGCACCTGGTGCACCTCGGTAGCACCAATAGCATTTGGTTTGAAAATCAGCAGGATGTCATTAATGAATAAGAGATGGTTTACTGGCGGCGCCATAGGTGCTACAAGTATCCCACCCAAGTTGGATGACACTCTTATAGATTTGAGGAGGCACGAAAAGCCCTCTCCTGCTAACAAAAACAAGTACGGAGATATCGGGTCACCTTGCCGGATCCCACATGAAGGCTTGAACTCTTCTAGTCTTTTACATTGAACAATACTAAGAATTCGATAGATGTGACCAAGCTCATAACAATGTCAACCCACTTCCCAGTAAATTCCAACTTGAGCATAATAGCTTGGAGGTAGGGCCACTCCACCCTGTCATAAGCTTTTTTCATCATACCAGGCTTAAGTGCACACGACTGATGTTTCTTAGCCGTGTTCCTCTTCATGAAATGTAAACACTCATACACTATGATAATATTGCCAGTTACCAATCTACCTGGGGTCACTAGTAGAAAAAAGGGCTTTCGTTCGGGCCTGGCCAGCCCATTAGTCCCGGTTCTGCCATGAACCGGGACCAATGGAGGCATTTGTCCCAGTTCATGAGCCCAGGGGGCCGGCCGGGGCCTCGTGGGCATTGGTCCCTGTTCGTCTGGGCCCATTTGTCCCGGCTCTTGGCACGAACCGGGACCAATGGGCCTCGCTCCTGGCCCACAACCATTGGTCCCGGTTCGTGGCAGGAACCGGGACAGAAGGATGGCCTTTAGTCCTGGTTCCAGTCACGAACTAGGACAAATGAGTTGCCCATATATACCCCATAGCCGGCGAGCAGAGCACTCCACAGTGCTCTATTTTTTGCTGGCCGGCGAGGAAGGGCATTTGGGTGCTCTAGCTCACCTCTTATGCATGTGAGGTGTTCGATGAAATGCCCGAGCCACACTAGTTAAGCTTTCTCCTCTCGAAGCTCGACCTCCGAGCTCCATTTTTTCCAAGATTTGTCTAGGTTTAGCGGTCCGTCACGCCCCGTCCTCGTCTTCACCACCGTTGATCGCCCGTGCTGATCTCGTCGCCGGCACCACTGTGGTGAGCCTCTTGTTCTTATCTTCTTTCTAAAAGAAAAAAAATCTTACTTTAGATAGATACTTGTCTAATTTTCTTACTTTTGCCACACATAATTATATATAATGCGCGCAAATGAACCGGCAATGGATGTACGGTGACAGACACACCTCCGAGTACATTAAGGGCGTGCATAATTTTCTCAAAGTGGCTGAGGCAAACAAGCAGAATGGTTTTATGTGTTGTCCATGCCCTAATTGTGGGAATACGAGGTCTTACTCTGACAAGAAAATCCTTCACACCCACCTGCTTTATAAGGGTTTCATGCCACACTATAATGTTTGGACGAAGCATGGAGAAATAGGGGTTATGATGGAAGACATCGAAGAAGAAGAGGACGATGACAACTATGTGCCCCCTGACGACGGTGATGCTACAACGGGGGAAGCTGAAGATCAAGAGGAAGCTGAAGATCAAGAGGAACCAGGCGATGTGCCTGATGATGATCTCCGTCGGGTCATTGTTGATGCAAGGGAAAAGTGCGAAAGTGAAAAGGAGAAGCTGAAGTTCGATCGCATGTTAGAGGATCACAAAAAGGGTTGTACCCCAATTGCGAAGATGGCAACACAAAGCTTAGTACCGTACTAAAATTGCTGCAGTGGAAGGCAGAGAATGCTGTGCCTGACAAAGGATTTGAGAAGCTACTGAAAATATTGAAGAAGAAGCTTCCAAAGGATAACGAATTGCCCGACAGTACGTACGCAACAAAGAAGGTCATATGCCCTCTAGGATTGGAGGTGGAGAAGATACATGCATGCCCTAATGACTGCATCCTCTACCGCGGTGCGTACAAGGATTTGAACGCATGCCCGGTATGTGGTGCATTGCGGTATAAGATCAGACGAGGTGACCCTGGTGATGTTGAGGGCGAGCCCCGCAGGAAGAGGGTTCCTGCGAAGGTGATGCGGTATGCTCCTATAATACCACGGTTGAAATGACTGTTCAGAAACAAAGAGCATGCCAAGTTGATGCGATGGCACAGTGAGGACCGTAAGAAAGACGGGAAGTTGAGAGCACCCACTGACGGGTCGCAGTGGAGAAAAATCGAGAGAAAGTGTTGGGCTGAGTTTGCAAGTGACCCAAGGAACGTATGGTTTGCTTTAAGCGCGGATGGCATTAATCCTTTCGGGGAGCAAAGCAGCAATCACATCACCTGGCCCGTGACTCTATGTATGTATAACCTTCCTCCTTGGGTGTGCATGAAGAGGAAGTTCATTATGATGCCAATTCTCATCCAAGGCCCTAAGCAACCCAGCAACGACATTGATGTGTACCTAAGGCCATTAGTTGAAGAGCTCTTACAGCTGTGGAATGGAACTGGTGTACGTGCGTGGGATGAGCACATGGGGGAAGAATTTGACCTACAGGCATTGCTGTTCATGACCATCAATGATTGGCCCACTCAGTAACCTTTTAGGACAGACAAACAAGGGATACCACGCATGCACGCACTGTTTAGCTGACACCGAAAGTATATACCTGGACAGATGCAGGAAGAATGTGTACCTAGGCCATCGTCGATTTCTCCCGACCAACCATCAATGTCGAAAGAAAGGCAAGCATTTTAAAGGCGAGGCAGATCACCGGAAAAAGCCTGCCATGCGTACCGGTGATCACGTACTTGCTATGGTCTCTGATTTACACGTAATATTTGGAAAGGGTCCCGGTGGACTAGCTGTTCCGAATGACGTTGAGGGACGCGCACCCATGTGGAGGAAGAAATCTATATTTTGGGACCTACCCTACTGAAAAGAGCTAGAGGTACGCTCTTCAATCGACGTGATGCACATGACGAAGAACCTTTGCGTGAACCTGTTAGGCTTCTTGGGCGTGTATGGGAAGATAAAAGATACACATGAGGCACGGGAGGACCTGCAACGTTTGCACGAAAAAGACGGCATGCCTCCAAAGCAGTATGAAGGTCCTGCCAGCTATGCTCTTACCAGAGAAGAGAAGGAAATCTTTTTTGAATGCCTGCTCGGTATGAAGGTCCCGACTGGCTTCTCATCGAATATAAAGGGAATAATAAATATTCCAGAGAAAAAGTTCCAGAACCTAAAGTCTCATGACTGCCACGTGATTATGACGCAACTGCTTCCGGTTGCATTAAGGGGGCTTCTACCAGAAAATGTCCGATTAGCCATTGTGAAGCTAAGTGCATTCCTCAATGCAATCTCTCAGAAGGTGATCGATCCAGAAATCATACCAAGGCTAAGGAGTGATGTGGCGCAATGTCTTGTCAGTTTCGAGCTGGCGTTCCCACCATCCTTCTTCAATATCATGACGCACATCCTAGTTCATCTAGTCGACGAGATTGTCATTCTGGGCCCCGTATTTCTACACAATATGTTCCCCTTTGAGAGGTTCATGGGAGTCCTAAAGAAATATGTCTGTAACCGTGCTAGGCCAGAAGGAAGCATCTCCATGGGCCATCAAATAGAGGATGTCATTGGGTTTTGTGTTGACTTCATTCCTGGCCTTAAGAAGATAGATCTCCCTAAATCGCGGTATGATGGGAGACTGACTGGAAAAGGCACGCTAGGAGCGGACTCAATAATATGCAGGGACGGGCATTCTTGGTCTCAAGCACACTACACAGTTCTACAGAACTCTACCTTGGTGACCCCGTATGTCGATGAACACAAGAACATTCTGCGCTCCAAACACCCAGAGCTGTGTGATGACTGGATTACATGTGAACACATCAGGACTTTCAGCAGTTGAATGGAAACACGTATCAGAGGTGACAACACTGTTTGTGATGAGTTGTACTCATTGTCCAGGGACCATCTTCGACTGTATTGACTTACAAAGGATACGAGATAAATGGGAATACATTTTACATGATCGCCCAAGATCAAAAGAGCACCAACCAAAACAGCGGTGTCCGCTTTGATGCAGCAACCGAGAGGGGAAAGGACACATATTATGGTTACATAATGGACATATGGGAACTTGACTACGGACATGATTTTAAGGTCCCTTTGTTTAAGTGCAAATGGGTCAATCTGTCAGGAGGCAGGGTATAGGTAGACCCACAGTACGGAATGACAACAGTGGATCTGAACAATCTTGGGTACACTGACAAACTGTTCGTCCTAGCCAATGATGTGGCACAGGTTATCTATGTGAAGGACATGTCTACCAAACCGAGAAAAAGAAAAGATAAGCAAGTGAATACATCATACGATGAGCCAAAGTGCCACATAGTTCTTTCAGGAAAAAGGGACATCGTGGGAGTGGAGGGCAAGACAGACATGTCTGAAGATTATGAAAAGTTTCCTGAAATTCCTCCCTTCAAAGTCAAGGCTGACCCAAGCATCCTGATAAATGATGAAGATTATCCATGGTTACGGTGCAATAAGCAAAGCACACAAGCGAAAAAAGTGAAGACTTTCTCTCCACAACTATTATGATGATACCATGCCAACTTTCAACCTTTTCAGAGTTCATTTGTAGTGCTTTTCAACTTCAGGGTCTTATAGCTCAAAATAATCAGTAAATGCATGGAAAATAACAAATATCATAAAATAAAATAATTAAGTAATTAGAAACAAAATAAAATAAACTTTAATAAAATATATAAGTAGAAACAAAATAAAATAAACTTTAATAACATTAATAAAATTGATGAAACTAAAATTATCAACGTATTTTCTGTTCAAAACATTATAAGCAACCTCTAGTATTACTGAAACTAAAATTAAATTGATGCAACTAAAATTATCAAAGTTTTTTCTGTTCAAAATCATTTAAAGCAAAAAGAATTTTCATAAAGAACTTTTTTTGTTAGAAACTTCAATAGCAAAAAGAATTATCATAAAATAAAATAAATAAGTAATTAGAAACAAAATAACATAAAATAAATAAGTATTTTTGTTGTATGTACAAACAAAATAAAAGAAATAAAGAAAGAAATAAAAGAAATAAACTGCGAAAAATAAAAAATGCCACCTACTGGGCCACCACGGCCTGAATACGACTAGAAACCCACCTATGGGCCAGGATTTAGGCCCGTAGAAAGCCCAATAGGGCCACATGCAGATACAGTGTGTTTAGTCCCGAAAGCCTGCATTTGAGAGGAGCTCGAGAGGGCAGCGGGAGTGGGGCTTATAAACCACTCTCGAGCTCCCACAACTAGCGAGGTGGGACTAAACTTTCGTGTCGCGACGCGGGCATCACAAGGCCTTTAGTCGCGGTTGGTGCCACCAACCGGGACTAAAGGTATGCATTGGTACCGGTTCATGGTACCAACCGGAACCAATGCCCACCCTTTAGTCCCGGTTGGTCCCACCAACCAGGACCAAAGGCGTCTGCTTCCTGCCCTTTGGGCTGCTGAAAAGAGACCTTTGGTCCCGGTTGGTGGCACTAACCGGGACTAAAGGTGGGCAATGGTCCCTGTTTGTGGCATGAACCGGGACCAATGCTCTGTCTATATAATCAACACTTGTGAAAATTTCCGTTCAGTTCTTCGATCCCGCCCCTCTGCCTCGCCGTCGCCGTCGTCGCCGCACGCCATCCCGCTCCCCTCCGATGTCGTCCCGCGCCACCCCGACGGCGTCGCCTCCCTGCGCCACCCCTGCCCCGACGTGGCCGCCCTCTGCCCCGACCTCGCCGTCGCCACCCTCTACCGCGTCTCGTCGTCGCCGCCTAGTGAGCCCCCTCCCTTCCCCCGCGCCGCCGCCCCTGCCTGCTCTGCTTGCCGCACGCCGCCGCCAGCGCCCCGGCCTGCTCTGCTTTGCCGCGCGCTGCCGCCCCGGCCTGCTCTCTGGTTTTTTTCATACACTTTTTAATTTGTTCATTGATGTATGTATATATATATATGGATGTTGTATGTATATGTATATATATATGCAGATGTATGTATGATCCATGGATGTGTATGCATTGATGTATGATTTTTTTTGTTCATAGGTTTTTTTGTCAATTTATGTATATATATGTTCATATATATATATGTTCATATATATATATGTGCATATTTATAAAAAAAATTGTGTTGTAAAAGTTACATTTAAGGTTAGTTGATTTAGTGCATTTTTGGTTATTAGTTCTATTGTTAGTGCATTTTACGATAGTAGATTCTAGGTTAGTGGATCGGAGAGGAAAAAGTAAAATAATGAAAAGGAAGAAAAGAGGAAGAAGGAAGAAGGAAGAAGAAGAAAAAGAAGGAGAGGAAAAAGGAAAATAAGAAGAGGAAGAAGGAGAAGAAGAAAGAGAAGAAGAGGAGAGGAAGAAGTGGAGAAATAAATAAGAAGAAGAGGAAGAAGAAAAATGAGGAGAAGAAGAAAGGAATAGAGGACAAGACTCTATTCCTTTCTTCTTCTCCTCTTTTTCTTCTTCTTTTTTTTCATCGATCTTCTCCTCTATTCCTTTCTGCTTCTCCTCTTTTTTTTCTTCTTCTTCCTTTTCTTATTTTTTATCGGGTATGTCGTTGTTGATATACCCCCTCCACGATAACTTCGACATGAGGGGGGGTTGATAAATAATAGAACTAGTTAAACTAGTTTATTTTTAGTAAGTACTACTTTATTTTATTTATAGTAAGAGCTTAGTAGTTGAACAATCATTATTTAATAAAACTACTTCATTTTACTACAGAAGTAGTTTATTTTTAGTAAGTACTACTTTATTTTATTTATAGTAAGTGCTTAGTAGTTGAACTAGTTGATTTAATAAAACTATTTTATTTTACTATATATTAAAGTAGTTTATTTTTAGTAAGTACTACTTTATTTTATTTATAGTAAGTGCTTAATTAGTAGTTGAACTAGTTGATTTAATAAAACTACTTTATTTTACTATAGAAGTAGTTTATTTTTAGCAAGAAAATTAATAGAACTAGTTTATTTTTTTAGTTCAAGCAATTATTCCCGCATCGACGTCGACGATGCCAATCCCGCATCCTCGTCGTTGACTCGACGGAGGAGGCCGATTTGATCAGACGGGCCATGTCCGGGACTGGGCTCCGTCGGGCTGGTATTGGGAGGTGCTACCTTCCGAGGGGCGTAGGTTGGTGAGGAGCCAGCCCGTCATTGACCCACGATCCTTGTTTGGTGGCGGTCGCGTGGGCCAGTAACGGTGCCTAGGCTTCCGGACACCGTGGAGGTCGTACGTCACTGTGTCAGCGAGGAGGACGAGCACGTCCGTCGCTACATGGTTGCGTTGGAGGGCAGGTTTGACAATACCTGGCAGGTTCTTCAGGGATCTCACTGGAGCTATGATCCTGTGATGGTTCCTTCCCTTTGGGTGTTCACCGCCCGCGCCGATACCCGTCGGGCGCTACAGTTCTAGCTGTACTAGCGATGCTATATATATGTATGATAGTATTCGAGGTGTATAAGTTATAATATTCGACGATGTACGGACGGAAGAGATGATGTAGTTTTGCTTATAATTGAATGCATGCTAATTTGAATACTACTTTATTTTACGATTTGGTTTTGTTTATTGAATGCTCAAATTGGAAAACTACTCCTACTTTGAATGCTAAAATTGGAGAGCACTATGCAAGGCGTATGCATATGATTAGTTGATAGCTTATAGGGTTTTTGTTGTCGCAGAAATCTACGAGCCCCCCTCCATCATCCCCGCCGTCGTCCCCGTCACCGACCCCCTCCGACCTCGAGGTGAGACCTGCCAAATCCTTTTTTAGAAAGATAATTAAACGATATTTCGGGTTGACTTTAAGTCTGCCGAGTCTCCACCATATATGGGAGGACGAAGAATCCCGACTGTTGTCGTGGGGTAGCTTCTCCTTCGTTCCCGTGTGCTAGACAATTTGGTGTAATGCACTCGGGAACGAAAGGAGGAGCTACCATCACCGACGGTCACAAATGTCGAGGAATCAGTGAGGGAGAGTTCCACCATATATATATGAGAGGACGAAGAATCCCGACTGTTGTCGTGGGGGTCGCTTCTCCTTCATTCCCGTGTGCTAGACATTTTGGTGTAATGCACTCGGGGACGAATGGAGGAGCGACCATCACCAACGGTCGAATGTATACACCACGTGAGCTGAGAGTTTTCAAGAAAAGACTCGGCAGACTGATAGTCAACCCGTGATGAATAATAATGATCTAATTTAGTTTTTGTAGTACATATATTTAATTGTAAAAGTTTAATCTTTGAATTATGAACGTAGGAAATGTCGTCATCAGATGATGAAAGTCTCCCGGGGGAGTGCGGCTGGTGCCACGACGATCGAGGTTTGTGCGACAGGCCTCACCTGGACGATGATCAGTGCTTCAGCATTAAGCTCGAGGAGACCTTCGATGTTGAAACGGTAGGCAACAACGACAAGTGTTTTTTTCGTAATTAAGCATGACTTCAACTATTTCAACGTGTAATTTTCATCTTTTACAATTCGAGTATAGCTTATCCCATGCCATGCAAGACGCTATGTCTTGGAGAGGATGGATTTTGAAGACCATGAAAATTTTGAAACGAAGAAAATTCACCTAAGGACCCATCATGATGTGGATTTTGAAGTAAATCTGTATAATGCTGAGAGCGTAACCCATTTTGGTTGCAAAAATTGGGAAGCATTTTGCAAGATGTATGGTTTTGATGTTGGTATGCTTGTCACCATGGATCTTGGTGATCCTGACATCGATCAAGACAATATGGACATTTGGGTCCTTGTTGATACGCCTCCAGTTCTACCGCTATGTGAGTTTCTCAAACATAGTTAATTATTAACTAATTTATATTGTTTATTTCAAAATACTTGACAGCTTATTTCCATTGACAACTTATTTTGATTGTTCAAACAATGTGCGGAACATGGTGGACAAAACCCACTACACCGATGGCTCCGAGTTAACTTATCAAGAGAAAAATCATCTGGTCGGATTTTGTACTGATCTTGAGAATTACAATATCTACAATCAAACTCCTCAACATTATGGTCAATACGTGCCACTACTACACGTGTTGAACTACAGTAACTACCATGGAGATACCCTGGTAAGATATTTTACTATTACGACATCCGTGCATCTTTTGCATACTTCTAAAACTAGTACATCATTTCTAACTATGAAGTTATTACTATGTTTTTCAACAGAGAATCCCAGAGGATTGTGTGCCTCATTTGATGTATCAGAATGGCAGCCTTCGTGTTTTGAACATATATCTAGGTCATCTTACGAATCTCAACTGTCCATACCAGATTTCTAAAAGAAGTGGAGACATGCTAATCAGAGAATGGAAAAAATGCATGGACAGTCATAAGGAGGTTCTTGGAAGCAAAAGGAAGCGCCGCGCAAGAATTGGAGACATGGTGATCTCCATTCTCCATAATGGAGAGTCAGGGTCTATATTGTTTTATGATATTTTGCCTTAAATAGGATATTTAGGTCCTGCCTAATACTAATGATTATGTGCTAAGAACAATTAAGTAGGGTTGGTTCGATGACTATCAGGATGATGATCGTATGACTTGTTATTAATAACAAGTAGAAGTTGTATGATGATGATTAGTAGGACTTGTTATTATGATGATGCGAGCATGAAGAGTTATTATATATCTGTGGGTGAAATGAACATGGATTGGATTGAAGTGAAGGCAACATGCATGTGGTGCATGTCCAAAGTAGTACAATCCAAACTTGATCAAGTTAGGATTAGTATTACTTTCGACATGCACCACATGTTGCCTCACTTCAATCTAAGTCATGTTTAGGCATAGCAATAGCAGTAGCACGGAGATAAGAGAGGACACATCTATCTATTAGCTACCTATAACAACCTAAATTAACCCCCAAAACCCCTAAACCACCTCATTTAAAAAAACAGCCCCTGAAATGTTGACGCGTGGAAGCTTATTGGTCCCGGTTGGTGCTACCAACCGGGACCAAAGGCCCTCCTGCCTGGGCTCGCCGGAGCGGCCATGTGGAGGCCCATTGAGGGAGTCCTGGATTAGGGGGTCTCCGGACAGCCGGACTATATCCTTTGGCCGGACTGTTGGACTATGAAGATACAAGATTGAAGACTTCGTCCCGTGTCCGGATGGGACTCTCCTTGGCGTGGAAGGCAAGCTTGGCAATACGGATATGTAGATCTCCTCCCTTGTAACCGACTCTGTGTAACCCTAGCCCCCTCCGGTGTCTAAATAAACCGGAGGGTTTAGTCCGTAGGACAAGAACAATCATACCATAGGCTAGCTTCTAGGGTTTAGCCTCTACGATCTTGTGGTAGATCAACTCTTGTAATACTCATATCATCAAGATCAATCAAGCAGGAAGTAGGGTATTACCTCCATCGAGAGGGCTCGAACTTGGGTAAACATCGTGTCCCCCGCCTCCTGTTACCATCCGCCTTAGACGCACAGTTCAGGACCCCCTACCCGAGATCCGCCGGTTTTGACACCGACATTAGTGCTTTCATTGAGAGTTCCACTGTGTCATCACCACAAGGCCTGATGGCTCCTTCGATCATCGGTAACGATGCGGTCGAGGGTGAGATTTTCCTTCCCGGACAGATCTTCGTATTCGGCGGCTTCACTCTGCGGGCTAACTCGCTTGGCCATCTGGAGCAGATCGAGAGCTATGACCCTGGCCACCAGGTCAGGTTTGGAACTTGAATTACATTGTCGACATCCGCGGAGATTTGATATTCGACGGATTCGAGCCCATGCCAGGTGCGCCGCACGATCACGACGAGCATGATTTAGCTCTGTCGTCGGACAGTGTTCGGGAGATCACACCGGCAACCACTCCGGCCTTCAATCCATAGCAATTTGTGCCATACAACGATGGGTGGATAGACACCATCAGGGAGGCCGTACTCTCAGCGGAGATAGATACGGATACCAACTTCACCCCTCGCAAGAGCCATGATGCCGAACCACTAGATTCATCTCCGGCCACGGACTCCGAACCGCCTGCGCCCGTGCCTATCGAATTCGATTGGGCGTCGATCATGGAGTTTACCTCCGCGGATATCTTTCAGCACTCGCCCTTCGGCGACATACTAAATTCGTTAAGGTCTCTCTCTCCTTGTCAGGAGAACCTTGGCCGAACTATGTCCGGCTAGAATGGGATGCGAACGACAAAGAAATTCACTACCCACCCACCACCCACTTAGTAGCCACTGTCGACGATTTAACCGACATGCTCGACTTCGACTCCGAAGACATCGACAGTATGGACGACGATGCAGGAGAAGAACAGGAACCACCGCCCACGGGGCGCTGGACCGCCACCTCATCATACGATATATATATATGGTGGATACCCCCAAAGAAGGCAATGGCGACAAGATAGCGGATGATGACCCCTCCAAGAAGCAACCCAAGCACCGATGTCAGCGGTGCTGCTCTAAGTCCCGCCATAGCAAAAGCAATGATACCGGCACAAGAGATAATAACACTCCGGATAGTGCCGAAGACGATGACAATCCCCTCCAGCCAGACTTAGAGCAGGAGGATGAGCAAGCTAGCCCTCCAGAACAGGCAGCAGACGGAGAAATGGAGGATGATAATTACATGCCTCTCTCCGAAGACGAGGTGAGCCTCGGCGACGAAGAATTCATCGTGCCTGAGGATCCCATTGAGCAGGAGCGCTTCAAGCGCCGGCTTATGGCCACAGCAAACAGCCTGAAGAAAAAGCAACAACAGCTTCGAGCTGAGCAAGATTTGCTAGCAGACAGATGGACCGGAGTCCTTGCGGTCGAGGAATACGAACTCGAACGCCCCCCAAGAGTTACCCAAGACGCGGGTCGCTACTCGAGGAGGAAGTAGTGAAACCTACTTCACCAGCGTATGATGCGGCTGACCGGCCACCGCATGGCCGAGATAGAGAGGCGTTTCAGCCTGCACCTCGCCGCCACTCAAACAAAAATACCAAGGCCCGGGGCAACACGCGGGACCCACGAGATGAATTGGAAAGTAGGGAAAAACATGCAAGATCGATATACGGGTCACGGGGGCGCGCACCAACGCGGGACAATGACCGTCACGTCGGATACACTAAAAGTAAATCCGGCCGGACCGAATACAACAGACAAGACTCATATGAACTGCGTCGTGATATAGCCCGGCACAGAGGCGCCGCACACCCCCTATGCTTCACTGATGAAGTTATGGACCACGAATTCCCGGAGGGTTTTAAACCCATAAATATCGAATCGTAGGATGGTACAACAGATCCCGCAGTATGGATTGAGGATTTCCTCCTCCATATCCACATGGCTCGCGGTGATGATCTACATGCCATCAGGTACCTCCCACTAAAACTCAAAGGACCAGCTCGGCATTGGCTGAATAGCTTGCCAGCAGACTCCGTCGGCAGTTGGGAGGATTTGGAAGATGCATTCCTTGACAACTTCCAGGGCACTTATGTGTGACCACCGGATGCTGACGACTTCAGCCATATAACTCAGTAGCCAGGGGAATCGGCCAGGCAATTCTGGACGCGGTTCCTAACTAAGAAAAACCAAATTGTCGACTGTCCGGATGTTGAGGCCTTAGCGACATTTAAGCATAACATCCGTGACGAGTGGCTTGCCCGGCACCTCGGCCAGGAGAAGCCGAAATCCATGGCATCCCTCACGACACTCATGACCCGCTTTTGCGCGGGCGAGGATAGCTGGCTGGCTCGCAGCAACAACATATCAAGGAATCCGGGCACTTTAGATACTAAAGATGCTAACGGCAGACCACGTCGTAATAGACACAAGCACCGCAACAACGGCAATAACGCTGAAGATACGGCAATCAATGCCGGATTCAGAGGCCCTAGATCCGGTCAGTGGAAAAAGCCATTCAAAAGAAGTACTCCGGGCCCGTCCAGTTTGGACCGCATACTCGATCACTCATGTCAAATTCATGGCACCCTGATAAGCCAGCCAATCACAGCAACAGAGAATGTTGGGTGTTCAAGCAAGCCGGCAAGTTGAATGCCGAAAACAAGGACAAGGGGCTGCATGGCGATGACGAGGAGGAGCCCCAGCCGCCGAACACGGGAGGACAGAAGAGATTCCCCCCACAAGTGAAGACGGTGAATATGATATACGCAACCCACATTCCCAAGAGGGAACGGAAGCATGCACTAAGGGACGTCTATGCGATGGAGCCTGTTGTCCCAAAGCTCAACCCGTGGTCCTCTTGTCCGATCACCTTCGATCGCAGGGACCACCCCACTAGTATCCGTCATGGCGGATACGCCGCATTGGTCCTAGACCCCATCATTGACGAATTTCACCTCACTCGAGTCCTCATGGACGGCGGCAGCAGCCTGAACCTGCTCTATCATGATACAATGCACAAAATGGGTATAGATCCCTTGAGGATCAAACCCACCAAAACCACCTTTAAGGGTGTCATCCCAGGTGTAGAGACCCATTGCACGGGCTCAATCACACTGGAAGTGGTCTTCGGATCTCCGGAAAACTTCCGAAGCGAGGAGTTAATCTTCGATATCGCCCCGTTCCGCAGTGGCTATCACGCACTACTCGGGCGAACCGCATTTGCAAAATTCAATGCGGTACCGCATTATGCATACCTCAAGCTCAAGATGCCAGGACCTAGGGGGGGTCATAATAGTCAACGGCAACACAGAGCGCTCGCTCCTCACGGAGGAGCACACTGCGGCCCTCACAGGAGAAGCACAAAACAACCTTTTAAGGCAAACCGCCAATTCGGCGATACAGCCCCCAGACACCGTGAAGCGAGTCCGGAGTAACCTGCAACAGGATCGCCTGGCACATTCAGAGCTCGCCTAGCAATTCGGCCCCCGCCTTAGTCCCAGTCAAGCGACGAAATCCGTGCCGCGCGTACATAATTACGCACTGAAAATACCATGGGCATAGGTGGGGGCACGATCAGGACACGCCCCACAATGCGGCTCAACTGCCCTAGGGGCTGCCTACCTTCATCATTTTTTCTCTTTCAGGACCTTACTCTCTGGAAGCCCTATCCGGCAGTACGATTGCCGGAAACATAATACAACAACCAAGGAGGCAGGAAGCTACGTCGTACAATGGAATCCCCAGGTGGTCTCTGATAACGAGAAAAATACCTGCTTTAAATACCAGTCCGCAGCTTGCCCTTGGATAGGACATGTCAAATAGTCCTATTTTTTTTGCTTATTGCACTAACTGTATCAGTATGCTTCGACGTATTCTTTAAATAACAATGCATAGCATTAGTCTATTATTGCATTATCTATTCTTTTTCTTATATGTTTATTTACGACAATCAGCACCCGTACATTCTGGTACGGCCGGTACGCTAGGGGCTTTCGTATACCCCATAATACGGCGTGAGAAGTCTGAACACTTTCGACAGTGCGGCACCCCGAACTTATAGCATTATATGCATCAGCTCCGAATCATGTCTTGGGTCAATAGTTGGGTTTGCCCGGCTCACATGTTTTGGTACCTTACGTTCCGCAATATCGGCTAAGGTAGCACTGGGAGAACTACTGCGATTGTGTCCCGGTTCTTCCGGACGAGCACCTCAGTAGAGAAAGCCAAGACTGACTGTCATGATAAGGTGAGAGCTGGTCGCTGTTCGAGAGGTTCCAAGTCCTTAAAGACTTTTTCCGCTTCGGGCGAGGAGTCGGCCTTGTCAGACTTAGGCGTATATAGCGCCCCAAATTCGGCCTTCCGAAAACTAGGGGCTTCGCCAAAATTTAAAATTGTAGACTTCTATGGCTAAGTGAGAGTCATAAAGCATTATAGTTCGATTGCCTAGTTCGTTGCGCTGAGCACCTCCCTCGGAGGACCCAAAAATGGGGAAAAGAGTGCTCAGATTTATCCCGAACACCCCAGTACTAGTTGCATGGGGGCAGAAGCCGACGACTGGCCAACTCTCAGATTTGATAAACGACCGCACAGAAGGTAATATTTTAAATTCAAAAAGCGTTGCATAGCGCAAATGAACTAGTTTTCACAATACAGGATCACATGAGCACGTTCATTCAAAAATTACATCTTGGGCACACTCCTCCGCTACAAGGCGGGCACCCTTCAGGACACTGTCATAATACATTTCGGGGTGGCGATTCTCCTTGCCCTGCGGTGGCCCCTCCTTCACTAGCTTCTCGGCGTCCATCTTCGCCCAGTGCACTTTCGCACGGGCAAAAGCCCTGCGTGCACCTTCGATACAGACGGACCTCTTGATGACTTCAAACCGGGGGCAGGCATTCACAAGCCGCCTCACCAAACCGAAGTAGTTGTTAGGCAGGGGATCACCAGGCCACATCCGGACTATAAGGTCCTTCATGGCCTGTTCGGCCGCCTTGTGGAGCTCGACCAGTTGCTTCAGCTGGTCGCTCAAGGGCATCGGGTGTTCGGTCCCAGTATACTGAGA
The DNA here is from genome assembly GCF_056163025.1 of Triticum urartu. Taxonomy (NCBI): domain Eukaryota; kingdom Viridiplantae; phylum Streptophyta; class Magnoliopsida; order Poales; family Poaceae; genus Triticum; species Triticum urartu. The sequence continues at coordinate 594,871,398 of NC_141876.1, forward strand.
CCAGAACAACTTCTCCGTCGAGCTCCCCTCCTCGGCCTGGTAGAACTCCGCGGCATCCGACACACTGCGGGGCAGATCTGCGAACGCTCCTAGAGAGCTCCGAACTCAGGTAAGTAGAAAGAAATTTTATTTCACGTGCTTGCTTTGCATAGTGAATGCCTTACCCGCCGCTATCTTCTTAACCGCCTCAATTTCCTGGAGGGCCTTTTGGGCTTCGGCCTTGGCATGTTTTGCGCTTTCGAGGGCCTTCGCAAGCTCGGACTCTTGCGTCTTAGAGTCAAGCTCCAAGGACTCGTGCTTCTTGACGAGAGCCGGGAGCTCTTGCCGCACCTCGCCTACTCGGGCCTCTTGTTTTTCTCGCTCGATGCGCTCCTTGGCCGCTTTGTTTTCGGCCTCGGACGGCGCCTTCTTCAGGGTCACCACTTCAGTCGTGGCCCCTGGCACATTCATGACGATCCTATTATTTTTCAACCAAATCTCTTTTTTATATATAGACAAGGTATTGCTTACCTTTTCTCTCCTCGATCTGCCTCTTGGCAAGGCCGAGCTCTTCCTCGGACCACTCAAGGTCGTGCTTCAGTGCAGTGACCTCCGCAGTACGTGCGGCAGCGGCCAACAGTGAAGCCTGCATATTCACATAAGACATATTATGATTAGACTCTTGTGATTATTATTCGATCCTCTATTCGGCTTTTCTTCGCAAATGCCAAACAGAGCATCAATGGCTATTGTCTATGCTGTAATATTTTCCTATCCTTCAACTACTTACCTGAAAGCCTGTTAGGAGGCCGGCACAAGCTTCAGTTAGTCCATTTTTGGCGGACTGAACCTTCTCGATCACCGCACTCATGATAGTACGTTGCTCTTCGTCAATGGAAGCGCCGCGAAGCGCTTCCAGCAAGTTATCCGGTGCCTCTGGATGGACAGAGGCCACCGGCATGGGCGGCTTGCCCCTTTTAACAGGGGGTCGCCTGCCGAAGTCTGGAACCACTGGAGGTTCCGGCGTAGTGTTCGGCTTGGGGCCGAACTTGGAGCCCATGGGAGTCTTGCTCCCTTTACGCCCAGGGTCCGAAAGGTCGCCTCGAGGCGCCTCTGGGACTACCTCCCCTCGGCTCAGTGCCCTTTGGGACAACACCTCGACATTGTCCGTGGGGCGAGGGGTAGAGGCGGTCGGAAGTGAATCGCTATTCATATCCGACGGGTCCAAAGAACCATCCGACGAAGATACGTTGATGCGAGCTCGGGGCGGACTGCATAATCATGTTCGGCGTGATGAGAAGCAGTGCAATAAAACATACCATGAATTACAATGGAATCCGGATACTTACGACTTCACCAGGGGCTTGTCCCTGAGCAACCACTCGTCGTTGCTGTGGGCCGCTGTCGTGGAGCAGTCCGGGAGGAGGGTCCTTCTCTTCTTGGACCCTTCGGCCTCCCCGGTTGGGGCGGCCTTCCTTTTCTTGTCTCCCCAGCTGGGGGGGGATAACTTTCCTCTTCCTCCTCCTCGTCTTCATGGGAGGAGTGCGCCTCGGAGTTATCGGACGGTGAGTCCGATATCACCTGACGCCGGAGACCCTTTCGGGCCCCCGTGGCCTTCTTCTCCGGCACCTCATAAGGTGCCGGAGCCAGCATCTCCGTTAGGAGAGCATATGCTGGATCTTCGGGCAGGGGGGCTGGACAGTCAATCTGCTCTGCTGTCTCGACCCAGTCCTGTAAAATGGCATGGGGGTTAAGATCCCGCGCATGGTCAAACTAGGGAAAATGAACATCGTATAAAAGACTTACCGGATTCGTAGGGCACTTCACGCCAAGTCCGCGGTCCTCGGTAAGGGGAGGAGGTACCTCGGCGCCCTTGAACAGCAGCCTCCAGACGTCCTTGTGCGTCGTGTCAAAGAGCTCTCGCAGCGTCTGGTGTTCGGCCGGGTCGAACTCCCACAAATTGAATGCCCGTCATTGACACGGGAGGATCCGGTGGAAGAGCATGACCTGGACCACGTTGACAAGCTTGATTTTCTTGCTTATCATGTTCCGGATGCATTTCTGGAGTCCGGTCAGCTCCACCGATGGACCCCAGGACAGGCCCTTCTCTTTCCAGGAGGTGAGCCACGTGCGGATTCCAGATCGGAATTCGGGGGCCGCCACCCAGTTGGTGTCGCGCAGCTCGGTGATGTAGAACGACCCCGATTGCCACCCCTTTATGGTCTCCACATAGGAGCCCTCGAGTCATGTGACGTTGGGCATTTTTCCCACCATGGCGCCTCCGCATTCCGCTTGCTGGCCGCCCACCACCTTCGGTTTGACATTGAAGGTCTTCAGCCACATGCCGAAGTGGGGTCGGACGCGGAGGAAGGCCTCGCACACGACGATAAATGCCGAGATGTTGAGGATGAAGTTTGGGGCCAGATCATGGAAGTCCATCCCGTAGTAGAACATGAGGCCGCGCACAAACGGGTGGAGGGGAAATCCCAGTCCGCGGAAGAAGTGGGTGAGGAAAACTATCCTCTCATGGGATTCTGGAGTAGGGACGATCTGCCCCGCATTGGGCAGCCGGTGCGCGATATCCGTGGCCAAGTATCCGGCTCCCCGCAGCTTTTTGATGTCCTCCTCCGTGACGGAGGATTTCATCCACTTGCCTCCCGCTCCGGACATGCTTGGAGCGGTTTGAGGAGAAAGACGCAAACTTGGGTGTTGGAGCTCGAGTGCACAAGAATGGATGAGCAAGGAGGAAGAAGGCGTGGGTGAAAAAGGTTAACCCTTATCCCTTTATAAGGGCGGACGAAACTGTACGCCCCCACCTGCCTAGTAAACTCGCTTATTCCTCAAGCGCCGTAATTGATGGCGTGGTTGGGTTACCCACACCCGTATTGATGAGAATCCCGTGATAAGGGGACACGATCTCTGCTTCGACAAGACGTGCCAAGGAAACCGCCTCACAATATGCGCTGAGGCTGGTTGACAAAAACGGTTCAAATAACGACCGGGTCGTGGTGTGATGTCATGCTACCGAATGTGTCAGCGGATTAGATTTGTGGAAATATTATTCTCTCTACGATGGTATGTGGAATTTGTTTTGCAGAGCCGGACACTATCCTTGTGTTCAAAATCTTCTATGGAGTATTCGTAGGAGGAACCCGCCTTGCAATGCCGAAGACAATTTGCGCTTCCTTTCTTCCGCAAGAAGCACAACCTTCCTTCTGTGAGAAGCACATCCTTTCTTCCACAAGAAGACAAATCTTCTATGGCGTGGAAGGCAAGCTTGGCAATACGAATATGTAGATCTCCTCCTTTGTAACGGACTCTGTGTAACCCTAGCCCCCTCCGGTGTCTATATAAACCGGAGGGTTTAGTCCGTGGGATAAGAACAATCATACCACAGGCTAGCTTCTAGGGTTTAGCCTCTACGATCTCGTGGTAGATCAACTCTTGTAATACTCATATCATCAAGATCAATCAAGCCGGAAGTAGGGTATTGCCTCCATCAAGAGGGCCCGAACCTTGGTAAACATCGTGTCCCCCGCCTCCTGTTACCATCCGCCTTAGACCCACAGTTCGGGACCCCCTACCCGAGATCCGCCGGTTTTGACACCGACACCCATCTGTCCCGGTTAGTATAAGAACCGGGACTAAAGGTCTAGGGCATTAGTAACGACCCTTTAGTCCCGGTTCCCCAACCGGGACAGATAGGCCTTATGAACCGGGAAAAATGGTCCTTTTTCTACTAGTGGGTAATAGTGGAAGGATAGGCCACTTACGTTGGACAAACTTCAGTGGGCCGGTGAACATAGGAGGCCATCTCACTCACCGAGATCTTGAAAACTCGATATCATATTTATAGGCTTTGATGAACTTATTTTTCATAAAAAATAAAAATAAAATAGGAATGAAAAAATGAAACCCAAAAGATGGTAATAAAAAATCAAAACCAGAAGAAAATGTCAAAAACTAGAAAAAAACCGAAACAAAAAAGGGAACCCAGAAGTACAATTGTGCTTTTCGTGGAAGCACATGCTATGCATTTCCATTTTTAGGAAGTGCGGTTGTTTGTGCTTCTCGTAGAAGCACTTTATGTTATTTTCTCTTTTTTCGAGGAAGCACAATTGTGCTTTTCTCTTTTCGGGGAGTATAGTTTGTGCTTCTTGTGGAAGCAATGTTGTGCATCTCGTAGAAGCACATGTTGTGCTTTTCTCTTTTCAGGAAGCAAATGTTGTGCTTTCTTGCGGAAGCATGGGTTGTGCTTCTTGCGGAGGAAAGGATGTGCTTCTCACAGAAGGAAGGTTGTGCTTCTCGCAGAAGCACATGCATGATATGATTTTCCTATTTTTCTCGAAGGAAGGTTGTGCTTCTCGCAGAAGCACATGCGGTGGATTTGAGTGCTCCCCTTGACGATTTCGATACGCCTCACGTGGATGTTTAGGAGGAGGTGGATCAAGCGAATGATAGTGGTGACGAAGTGGAAGTGATTGAGGAGGCCGAGTATGATGCTAGGGTGGGGAGGACCGGCAACTACACGGAGACAGAGGATGTGTGCTTGATTCAAGCATGGGAGAGTGTCTGACTTGATGTCGTGGTCGGCAAGGATCAAAGAGATGAAAATTATGGGCAAAGGATCAAGGACAAGTACCACCAAATCATCCCGTTCCCTTCCGGCCGGACCTTGAAGCCACTTCATGGCCGTTGGTACATCATCAAGAAAACTTGTGGCCGTTGGAGTGGGTGCTTGGAGCAAGTGCGGAATGCACCACCAAGTGGCGTCACTATTGATGATTATTTGAGTGTTTTTTTTCATTTTTTGGCTTTGGACGAGTTCATAAGAGTCCGAGCTCATAGTTGCCTCAATGTCCATGTGCAGGGTCACATCACCAATGAATATTTCCAGCAACCCACGGGTTTCAAGGGCCAGATTCACTCTTCATCATTGTTAGCGCTTGCTCCGGGATAGTGAGAAGTGGAGGGTGAGGGACAAGGAAGCTCCCCCAAAGAAAGGTGCCTTCGTCAAATTGGGAGATGAGGATGATGATAGTGATGATGCACCAAGAGGAGGGAGAAACAAGGACAAACTAGATAAAAACAAGAAGGAGAAAACAAGAGTGAAGAGGACGGCCGAGGCAACCACTTTGAGAGATCAAATTGGTGAGATGACGAAGATATAAGAGACCATGTTAACCAAGCATTGGGATGCTAAAGTGGACATGGCCGAGATGAAAGAGAAGCACACGGAGGAGAAGTGGGAGAAGAGGTGTGCCTTCGAGGAGCGCAAGATCGCCCTAGAGGAGCAAAATAGGAGGGACGAGAGGACCGTCGAGGAGGACTATTTCATGTTGATGAATCCGGAGGGCATGTATGCAATGACAAGAGAATTTTGGGAATTGAGAAAAATGAAGATCATCTGCCGGAGAAAGATGGAGCTTCAAAATCTTATGGCCGGTGGGTTGGCAAATGTAGGTGGTGGTGATTGGTTTGGAGGGGGTTTTTCTTTTGGCAATGTTGGTGCCGATGGATTTGGAGGTGGTGGTGGATTCAGCAATGGTGGTGGAGGTGGATTTGGAGGTGGTGTTGGTGGTGGCGGCGGTGGTTCTCATTCTCCAGTCCAGGTTGTTGAAGATGGTGGTGCTCATTCTCTTGTCCAAGTTGTTGAAGATGGTGGCGCTCATTCTTCGGTCCAAGTTGTTGAAGATGATGGTGCTCATTCTCCAGTCCATATGGATGATGGTGATGGAGGTGCTAGGGCCGGCGGCGGCGGCGGTTATCTTCGTAACAATGAGGATGTTGCTTGATTTCTACATGATCGGTTGTCATTTGGTCATGTTTTATTTTGTTTGATTGCGCATTTGTAAGGTTAAGCTTGCTACCTTGTATGTTGCGCATGATTTTGGATGTGATGAACTAGTGATGTATATAGTATTCATAATTTCATATGCAAGCACTTGTCAATATGATTTTTTTGCGGTACCGCAGGCCTCCTCGTGGAACAGATCCTGCAAAGTTGTCCCGCAAAATATTTCGCCGGAGGCATCGCGATACCGCAAAAAAAATTATAGGCCGCCCGTACACATTTTCTTTTGCGGGACGAGGATATACCAGATCTACTAGAGATGCTCTAAGACAATAAATAGCGTGAGAAAGTTACTCAAGAAATAGCCTCAAGTAACAACGATGCAACTAGTTTGACATGAAAGATGAAGATGAACATAAAAACACTTGGTCTAGGTCAATCTAATACTATTTTCACAACCCATACATTGCATGCCTCATGTGCGCTAGGTAGCTATGCAAGAGATGTAGAAAATCTAAAGGATTCAAGGCGCGCGGTAAGTCCATTTGCTACCACTACTTATAGTAGCTATAAAAAGCCGAGAAACAAGGAAGGCCGGCCAATCCATATCCAAGGGCGCTATTTTCTTACGTCTCATGTTGCACTTGCGTGGAATTCCTGTTACCTCTTGCATCACCCCGGTCTTGACATCAGCAGCATAGACATGTCCATGGTTGTCTTTCATGATCAGCGTGCCACTCTTTACTACCAAGCAACTGTATACCGCGCCGTGAATCTCCTCCTGCGGATATGGATGTTTTAGCCTAACCACTCGAGCGTCTATATCGATCAACATGCCATCATCGTCCCATCTCCAGGACTTGAGCAGAAGACCTTCCCGTTGCAGGTGGAGCAACGTGAGTCTTCCCTCTGTGTCCGCACTAAAATACGACTCATCATATTTTATGCCGGAGAGTGGGGTTGAGAGATCTGTAATGAAAACGTGGTCTGTCCTGGCCGACACATCAATTGTGCAAAAGGTCGAAGATCCCTGAACGAGCCAATGCGCCATGCCGCAACACACGACCGCATTGTGCAGATTGATGAGTGCCTCGGCGCTGATGTCGCCCCACATATAACCGGAGGACATGTCACATCGTGGCTCACCGGCCGAGAAGATGCGGAGACGGTACCACCTCGAGAACTGGCAGATGCCGATGACTAGCACCTTGAAGAGGGGCAACTGCTGCTCCTGGTCATCGTCGTCCCAGCTCGAGCAGTCTGCGGCGGTCAGTATGGAATAGCCGGTCTCGTCCATGTCGCCGATACCATACTCTTGCTCTAGCAAGGGGAGCACATCCAACGTACCAGTGAACAGGTTGCACACGGCCAGGAGCCCAGGAGCTCGTTGTTCGGCGGGTCAGGGTCGACGGCGACGCTGGTGCGGAGGCGCACGAGGAGGAGGCCGTGGCGCGAGACAAGGGGCACCGCGTGGTCGAGGAAGCTGGAATCGTCGAGGTTGGGGATGAATGAGCTTAGAGAGCGGCGATGAGGGCCCCATAGCGGCCGTGGCGCCGGGACAAGGCACGGCTTAGGGTACCCTTTACGGGGCCGTCGCTGAAGAAATAAGCCGGCAAAAGGGGCCGAGTAGCACGCATCCTCCGGCAGGCAGCGGCGGAGGAAGGAGGGGTCAGCCACTACGAGGCTAAGCAACCCCTTGCTCGCCGTGGCGAAGCGGAAGAAGGTGGCCACGTCCTTGACGCGTTCGAGGATCTGGAGGACCACGTCGTACGGAAGGAACGCCGCCGCCGCCCCCATGCTTTTTGCTTTTTCTTTGATTTGATCCGTGTGCGATTGGAGGCGGAGCAGCTGATCGACCGGGACTCCTATGTAGAAAACGAGGCTTAAGCGTATGCTGTTAGCAGGGACGCGTGCGTGTTTATATAGGCACAAGGCCTCAGAATATACAAGGGTTATTGGGCTATGCATTGATCTACAAGTCATATCTAGATAAGATGCAATCTCAACAGCCCAACTACAATGCTAACAGATTACACGCACGCACGCATATACGGTTTATACACACACCGTATGTTACATTGTTTAACACTCCCCCCTCAATCACAACTTATCTAAGTTAAGGTTGTGTCGAAATGCCTCCAGCTGCCTCAAAGGAAGGGGTTTAGTAAACCCATCTGCAACTTGATCACCGGTAGGAACAAAGCGAACGTTTAACAGCTTGTTAGCTATCCGTTCTCGGACAAAATGATAGTCTATCTCAATATGCTTTGTCCTAGCATGAAACACAGGATTGACAGATAAATATATTGCACCCAAATTATCACACCATAGTGACGCCGCCTTGGGATGATGAATTCCCAACTCTGTCAACATGTTTTGGACCCAGATCACCTCAGCAGTGGCATTAGCTAGGGCTTTATACTCAGCTTCTGTGCTAGATCTGGATACAGTAGCCTGCTTACAAGCACTCCATGAGACCAAATTACCTCCAAGGAAAACTGCAAACCCTCCTGTGGATCTTCTGTCATCAGGGCAGCCTGCCCAGTCTGCATCAGAAAATGCACTAACAAGCATAGAGTCTGACTTGCAAAGCTTAAGCCCATGACTCTGTGTTCCTTGAAGATATCTGAGTATCCTTTTCACAACGGTCCAATGAACAGTGGTAGGAGCATGCAAAAATTGACAAACCTTATTGACGGCATATGCAATATCTGGCCGAGTCAATGTTAGGTATTGTAGTGCTCCCACGATGCTCCTATACCTGGTGGAGTCGTCGGTTGTGAGAATATCTCCATCATGAAGGGACAACTTCTCGGAGGTAGGCAGGGGCGTAGGGGACGGTTTACATCCGGTCATGCCCATCCGCTGAAGTATCTCTTGCACATATTTTTCCTGTGACAGAAGAACTCCACTTGCAAGTTTTTTTACCTCAATACCAAGAAAGAAGTGCAAAGCACCTAGGTCTTTTAGTGCAAAATCCATACTCAGATCCTGAAGGAGTGCTGCAACTGCTTTAGGTGAGGAGCTTGTAACAATAATATCGTCAACATATATGAGCATAAAAATAGTTACTCCATGCCGATGATAGAAGAACAGCGAGGTATCTCCCTTGGAGGCAAGAAAACCAAGAGATCGAAGTTTGGAGTACAAACGATAATACCAGGCTCTTGGTGCTTGTTTCAGACCATAGAGTGCTTTCTCAAGCTTGCAGACGTGTCGTGGTGAGACTGAGCTCTCATACCCAGGAGGCTGCCTCATAAAGACTTCCTCTTCCAGAACACCATGCAAAAATGCGTTCTTGACATCTAGTTGACGCATGCACCAATTCCGAGAGATTGCAATGGACAAAACTAAACGGATTGTAGCAGCTTTTACCATAGGGCTAAAGGTGTCCTCATAGTCAACACCATACCTTTGCTTGAAGCCTTTGGCAACTAGCCGAGCCTTGTACCTGTCAATGGTGCCATCAGACTTCCTCTTGATTTTGTACACCCATTTACAGTAAATTACGTTCCTCCCTCTGGCAGGTGGAACGAGACGCCATGTTTTGTTATCCATAAGAGCAGAGTACTCCTCATCCATCGCCTTCTTCCACTTCGGGTCACCGAGCGCATCTTGTAAATTTCTTGGTTCACCTGCGGCACAAAACGACCCCCAATGAATGCACCCATCTTTGTAAACTTTTGGTTTAGCAATGCCACTTTGAGACCTAGTATGAGTACGCATGGGAGAAGGAGGGGCTGGTTGATCAGCCCGAACCTGCAGCCTGTTTATTGACACAGAAACAGCAGAATCGGAGTTGGCCGCAGAGTCCGCAGAAGATCTGGGGTCTGCCGCACCAGATCCAAGGGAGAACTCCTGTGGAGATCCCGTCGCAGAGCCCGGTACAGACCCGCCACTTGTTCGTGTCGGACTCGGCGCCAGCGACCGAGAGGGGCCCGTCTCGCCTGGGTCAGTGCGCCCCGCACCAGGAGCGCCACGTGGGCCGCTCGGGGCCACAGGAGAGGGAGCCGCGGCCCGCACCAAGGCGGGATTGGCCCGACCAGGGGACAGGGCGCCAGCGGGCCCGCCTGGCCGACCGCCTGTCCCGTCCGTGTGCATCGATCCCGCGGGGGATTCGCCTGGCGCCGCTGCAGCATCGGATCCTGAGAAGATCCGCCCGCCAGAATCAGCTTCGGAGGCTGCGCCGGGATCTTTTGTGTGGTTTTCTGGTTGCCAATTTCTTCATGATGAACCGGCCCTGTTTCCTACACACTATCAGCAGACCCTTCATCAAGCGTATTAGCCATTGACACAGGACCACCAGCATCAACTCCCCCAGGAATAAAATTTGGCGAAGGCAGGAGATGAGAGGGTAGCAACACAAGTTCTTTGCGGAGTTGGGTGCCGGCATTTGGGTGAAGGCTAGCAAAGGGAAAGACTTGTTCGTCAAAGACCACATCACGTGAAATATAGACCCGTCCGGAGGAGATATCTAGGCATTTATATCCTTTGTGGAGAGTACTATAACCCAAAAAAGCACACTGCTTGGAGCGGAACTCAAGTTTATGCCTATTAAAGGGATGCAAGTTTGGCCACACGGCACAGCCAAAAATACGAAGGAAGCTATAGTTGGGTTTAGTGCCGAAGAGACGTTCTAGTGGAGTTTGATTTTTGATAACTCTACTAGGCACACGGTTAATAAGGTATACAGCCGTGAGAAAAGCTTCATCCCAGAATTTCACAGGCATAAACGCATGTGCCAAGAGAGAGAGGCCAACTTCCACTATGTGGCGATGTTTCCGCTCAGCGGATCCATTCTGTTGGTGCGCGTGGGAGCGTGAAACATGGTGAGTAATGCCAATGCACTCAAAGAAAGGGTTCAAACTTTGGTACTCACCACCCCAATCCGTTTGCATGGCAAGAATTTTGCGATTAAACAGGCGTTCAACATGGGCTTGAAAAAGATGAAATTTCTCAAACACATCAGATTTATTCTTAAGCAAATAGATCCAACTAAACTTGCTGAAATCATCAATAAAACTGACATAGTACTTTTGCCTGCCTACAGAGACGGGTCCAGGACCCCAAACATCTGAGAAAACGAGCTCTAAAGGAGCTTTGGATTCACTAACTGAGCGAGGATAATGGAGCTGATGGCTCTTGGCCATCTGACATGCATCACACACGAGAAGGTGATCTTGTTTATTGGACACGGGAAGATTGAAATCTCGAACAATTTTCCGGACAACCGGGAGAGAAGGGTGCCCTAGACGCTTGTGCCACCGGGATGTAGATGGTTTGATCGCCCCAAGGACTTGTCGTTGGGGAGCACTGTGCTGTCCGGTGACTGGAAACAAGCGCCACCTACTCTTGTTTTGGAGTATGGTCCTCCGGGTATCCTGATCCTTGACAAGGAAAGTTTCAGGGTGAAGTTCAATAAACGCATGATTATCTTTCATAAGTTGATAGGCAGAAAGAAGGCTTTGAGCAGAATTAGGAACATGCAGAATATTGTTAAGTTTCAAGGATCTGGAGGGAGTAGATAAAACTGAGTGGCCGATGTGTGCAATGTCCATACCTTGTCCACTGGCAGTATGAATCTGTTCGTTGCCGGTGTAGTGGTCTTGAACAGCAAGCTTTTCCAGTTCGCCGGTGATGTGATCAGTGGCACCGGTGTCAAGGTACCAATTGGTATCTACACCGTATGAATGAGCGGCGTTGGCAGCACGATGTTGGCCGCCATTGCCACCACCGCCGCCACCACTGTTTCCGCCACCACCACCTCCTGCGGGGTTGCGAACATTGTTGTTGTAGTTCCTGTCGTAGCGTTTCTTGCAGTGCCACGCTTCATGCCCCTCCTCCTTGCAAATCTGGCAGCGCGCGCGGTCACCGCGGTCACCACCCTGCTTGCGCGGCGCGCCACCAGAAGGGCCACCACTTGAGTTGTTGGTGTAGCCGCCACGTCCGCCGCCGCCACGGCCGCCGCCGCCGCGGCCACCACGAGACGCAAGGTTGGCGGAGTGGTTGGAGGAGAAGGCCGTGTGCTGAGCGGTGATGCGGGCCTCAGCCGCCAAAAGCAACGAGAAGAGCTCGGTGAGCCCAATCTGTTGATCCATGGCGGCGCGTGTGGAGATGGCAGAGACGAAGCCGTTGTAGTCGGGTTCGTGCACCAAGCCCTGGAGAATTTGGTCGACGAGGTCATCTTCTCCAAGGGGTTTCCCGGCGGCTACGAGTTCATCGGCGATGCCCTTCATCTTGGTGAAGTAGGATGCGGCCGAAAGATCTCCCTTGCGCGTGTTACCCAGGGCGGAGCGAAGCTGGATGACGCGCGCCCTGGACTGCGATGAGAAGCTCTGAAGCAAGGCTTGCCAGATGCTAACAGAGGTGGTGTGATGGGAGACTTGCATGAGAACATCGCGAGAGAGGGAAGCGATCAGGAACGTAAGAACCTGTTGATCCTGCGTAACCCAGATGGCGTGCTCCGGGTTGGCTGCGGTGACGACCTCCTTCTTCCCATCTCCGATCTCCTTCTCAGAGACAAGGATGGCGTCTGGATCCTTGATCGACCCATCGAGGTAGCCCATCATGCCCGCCGCCTTGACATGCGGCAAGACTTGCGCTTTCCACACCAGGAAGTTCTCCCTGGTGAGTTTTTCGGTAATGGTGTGGCCGAGCGACGAGAGGGAAGGGGAGGTCATGGCGACAGAGGAGGAGGACGACATAACTAGATGCGTTGGAAGGGAGAGGCTCTGTATACCATGTAGAAAACGAGGCTTAAGCGTATGCTGTTAACAGGGACGCGTGCGTGTTTATATAGGCACAAGGCCTCAGAATATACAAGGGTTGTTGATCTACAAGTTATATCTAGATAAGATGCAATCTCAACAGCCCAACTACAATGCTAACAGACTACACGCACGCACGCATATATGGTTTATACACACACCGTATGTTACATTGTTTAACATCCTAGCTGCCGCCCGGGTGTACATAATAGATGTTGGTACGTACATGAGTCGGATTATAGGAACTAATACTGAGTCACGTACACGAGTTGGATTATAGTAGGAACAAATAATACTCAGGCACGTACACGGCTTGTTGGACTAGGTGGTAGGATGGGCCACGTACGCCTTAGCGTCCCTCCAAAATTAGTGCAAAAAACTTGTTTTTCAGGTAATGAGGAGGGCAAGCTAAGTCATTTTTCTTTCTTTTTAAAAAAAATTAGTAAGCATGCACATTTTTTAATAAAGGAAGTATATTAATATCGCGATGATATCAAATACACCCAGTCTCTGCACCAACAAGATGTCCAAAGACATCAGGGATGCACACAACCAAGAAATAAAATAAAAAAGACAAGAAAGAAAACAATGACCCCATCACGGTATTGAACCACTCGCAACAGTAGCACTCTAACCACCATTGAAGACAACACCAGTACTACAAACGAGATTCTTCAAAAGTGACGCCTCCAAGAGGAAAACAAATCACACGTGTTGTCGCCGCCTGATCGAAGATCTTGGGTTTTCACCCTGGAGAAAGTCCGAATTCCAAAACAATGTCTTCAACAAGGCCATTACCAGATACAACCAATAAAGGCCAGACCTTGGATTTACACCCTGGAAATCGTGGCTCGATACTCGAGGAGCACCACCAAGAATGCAGTCCACCTATGTTGCCATCCCCGCATGCCAGGGCTGCTGCTGCAAGTCGACAAACACCGTGGTGAGAGACTGAGCTAGCCAAGGGTTTGACCCCAACACTTGGTATTCAGAGCTTCGTTGCGATCCTACCCGACGGTCATGTCAATCATCCCGTACGATGTCGAAGGAAGCACGGTGTCTCTCTCCTTGCCGATGCTCATGTCGGAGAACTACACGGTGTGGGCGATTAAGGCGGAGGCGATCTTCGACACGCAGGGGCTGTGGGAGGCCGTGCCGCCGGCAGACGCCGCGGCGGTCGACGCGCGGAAGGACAAGACGACAAGGGCGTACCTGCTCGAAGCGCTCTCCGAGGACATCCTGCCGCAGGTTTCGTCGAAGAAGACGGCGGCGGAGGTGTGGACCAACCTCAAGAATCGGTTCGTCGGTGCGGATCAGGTTAGGGTGGCGCGGCTAGCCACTCTCTGCGATCGGCTACGGATGGACGACGGCGAGGAGATGGATGCGTACGCCGGGAGGATTGGCGGCATGGCCGCGAGGTACGCTAGCCTCGGGTCGACGCTCGACGATGCAACCATGGTGAAGAAAACTGCTCGACATGGTGCCCGACGCACCGGTTGTACGCCGCATTAGCCGGCATCAAGCAATTCAGCAACGTCGAAACCATGGCATTTCAGGAGGCGTTGGGTCGACTGAATGCGTTCGACGAGCGCTCGCAGCGGCGCATTAAAGACGCCGGCAGGTGTGCCGGGTACTTGTCAGAGAAACGGATATATCTAGACGTATTTTAGTTCTAGATACATCCATTTTTATCCATTTCTTCGACAAGTATTTGTGGACCGAGGGAGTACATGTTTAACAGTTATGAATTTACAATCAACATTTTCTTAAATATTTCTTCCGATGTGTCGTGGTATTCTCACGGGGGGTGTAGGACGACATATGGCACAAGGTGGCTTCGTGTGAGGGCAAGACTGCTGCTGATAGGCCCAGGAGCGGGTATGCGAATAGCACGCGGTAGTTTATCCAGGTTCGGGACTCTTTGGAGAGATAATACCCCTACTCCTGCATGTCTGGATATATATCTGAGTTGTACATCGGGCAGTACAAAGTGCTCCTGGAGCTGTATCTGGAGTCAGTGCCATAGGCATCTGACTTGGTATATATGCATATGAGCTAGTGGCTGCATGTGCCTGAGCATGCATGCGTAAGTGGCCTTGTGGCCGGCCAAGTGCATGTGGCATGCTATGTGTGTGGTGGATGGATGGATGGGTGCCTTATATATAGGTGATCTAGCTTACTACCTAAGCTAGGTAGTGGCGTGGGGGGCAAGCGGGCATGGGACACCATGCCTATGAGAGATGTGTATGTGACGTGCATGCCTCCTTGTCCTTGGTGCACTTTATAAAACAGTGCCCAGGGACAGATACACTGTAGATGACGTTGCGGTATGGACGTCTCGTCGGTGTCTTGTTGGTGTCGGCGGTTGACTTCGGGCAGCAGTCGGCAGCCGACTGGATGGCGCAGTCGGCAGCCGGCTGGATGGCGCAGTCGGCTGCCGGCTGGTTGACGCAGTCGGCAGCCGGCCGGGCAGAGCAGTCGGACGGGGAGCCGGCAGGAGCGGCCGGGCGGTCGGACTGAGGGGCTTTGCTAGCCCCGATGTCTTAATTTATTATCTCGTCGTCTTCGGGATATCCGTGTCCAATTACTCCGACAGTAGCCCCCAAGCCTCCGGGGAACTTGGCAAAGTTGGGCGGAGGTTTTTTGGCGAGTGTTCATGGAAATGATCATGAAAAAGATAAAATTAGTCCGCGCAGATATATCAAATGTTTGCTTTTAGCATTGCAAGTTTTATGCGGAGGGTGCCGACTCGGTTTCATCTGAGCCCCCTTAATCTTTTTCGTGTTCCCTCCGTTTTTTGGCTTGTGCTCTCGCTCGCCGGACAGCCGCTCTGCGGTCTGTGGCTGAGAGTGAGCCGCAAAGTGGAGTGTACAGTACTCAGAGTCTGGGAGCAGATTCGACCGAGCAGATACTTGTAAAGGAAATGGCTGGGTCGCCCGAACCGTTTTTCTTCCCAGACGTTTTTCGCGTGGGTGGCCTCCAGCGATCACTCTTACTAGTCAGACAGCCGCTCTGCGGTCTGTGACTAAGAGTGGGCCTTTGGTACCGCGCACGCTACTAAGCCGTTTGTGGAAACTAACGTCTCAGGCCAAGCGGCCAGCCCCCGAGCCAACTCTGGCTGGCGCCGGGGCGAACAGTGATGCAACTGTAATAAAATGCGGAGACAACCCTCGAGCATCGCTCAGGGCGAACAGTGATGCAACTGTAATAAAATGTGGAGACAACCCTCGAGCATCGCTCGGGGTTATCCGCGCTTGCATGGTGCAAAAAACATGCGGGTGAGGAGCTCACATTGGTTTTCGTGTAGCCAAGGCGGAGTTTGCCGAAGACAGCCGGCGCGGCTCGGCGCTCGCGGAGCACGCCGGTGCAACCACTAGGTGCAGCCTTCGAGCCTCCGGGTGCTCGAAGGGGGGTCCCGGCCGGTCAGGCTCGACCGGCCAGGTGGCGAGCCGTCTTGCAGCGTCCATTTTTTTATTTTTTCTCTTCTACCGGCTACTGGGAGCCGGACAAAACTCTTCTCTTGTCTGCAATCTTCGCGGGGGCGCGCCAGCGCATCCACTAGGTGTAGCCCCCGAGATTCGGGCCGACTGCTGAGCAGTCGGGCCGGATCTCCCGGCAACTACTTTGTCTTCTTCTTTTTCTTCTTCAGCCGGCTGGGCAGGCGGACTCCAACACAGCAGTCGGGATTTTTGCAGCCGGCCAGGCAGCCGGCGGTCGGACCCACATCTTGCCGTCTGACTCACATTTCTTTCACCTTTTCTTTTTTTCCAGCCGACTCTCGGGCAGCCAGACATCTCACCCGGTCACTCTTTTTTTATCCGACTGCATGTGAGCAGCTGGACGCCACGAGTCAGCCGTGGGCACCCGGCAATTTCTTCAGCCGGATCTGGGCAGCCGGATGCACACAATTTTTTTTTCTTTGCCAGTCGACCGTGGACATCCGACATTTTTTTCAGCCGGATCTGGACAGCTGGATACGCACACTTTTTTTATTTTATATCCGACTGAGCAGCCGGACTATTGAATTTTGTAGCCAGCTTGTGGGTAGCCGGACTCATCTCTTTTCCTTCCTTCTAGCACCCGGCCACTGATTTTTCTTTCTTTCTCTCTGCTCGCGCAGCCGGCATCTCACTTCTTTTCCCAACCGGACCGCTGTTTTGATTTCTAGCCAGCCCGACATCCTCTGTCAATGAGCACCCGGCCGAAGCAGCGGGGGCTCGGCCACGGCTGTGGACCGGAGCCGGCGCGGAACTAGGCGACAGCCGGCAGGTGGGGGCTCGGACGCGGCGGCAGGACTGCGACAGGCGCCAGGGAGGAGGCCGGGCGCGGGAGCCGTCGGCGCGTGCGGACGCCGGGGCGCAGCCGGCGCAAGGAGGCCGACGCACTCGTAGGCAGCGACGGGGCGAGGCAGGAGGCGGCCGGGGGCGGCAAGCCGGCCGCTGACTGAGGAGCGGCGATGGCCGCGCGAGGCGACCGGGTGCAGGATCGCAACGCGGGCGGAGGCGTTGGTGCGGATGCCGGAGCGCAACCGGCGCGAGGGGCAGCCGGCGCAGTCAGAGACGATCGCGGGGCGACATAGGAGGCAGCTGGGCGTGGCGAGCCGGCCGCAGACGGAGGAACGGCGACGGCCGCGCGCTGCAGCCGGGTGCGGGGTCGCAACGTGGGCGAAGGCGGCTGAGCACGACGCCGGACGGGCCGTCGGCGAGCCGGCGCGGGCGCGTGCTGACGGGGCCTGCTGGCAGCCAGCAGGGGGCGGAGGAGCCGGCTCGGGAGCCCGGCGAGCTAGCGGCGCCGAGGGACCGTGACGGACGACCACGGGGAGGCGGACGAGCCGGGCAGGCAGCGGAGCAAGCCGGATGGCTGTGCGCGCGGAGCAGGCCGCGGGTAGCAGCACATCAGCAGCAGGCGGAGCAGCGCGGGCGAGCAACGCGCACAGGCACACGGAGGCCGAGCGACGTGTTAGCAGGCCCCGCAGGCGTGGGCGTGCGCGTGCGCTGACAGTTTCATCCGGCCGCTGTACGAGTTTGCGTGGGCAGTGTATGGTAGTAAGGTTTTGCGGCCATTGGCTAGCAACAATGCATGGGTTGCGTACAGCACAGGGCATATACGGCTTGTGTATGATTGGTATCTGGCTATTGTTTGACCGCTGTTGACTTGCATCTAGCTAGCTTGTCTAGATGATACTTGGAGGAGTAGCGGATCGCCCGCTCCGCCCGGAGCAAAGCGCAGCGCGGGGGGGAGCGGACGCGAGTGACACATGGATGGACGCGGCCGACCGAGGCGAGGCCCCGCGCGCGGTGCACGCGCGGACGGACGGCCGGCGTTGCAATGGTGGTGATGACGAAGGCGGCGAGGCCGACGGCGAGGACGCGCCGTCCCGCGCGGCCGCTCTGGGCGTAGGTCGAAGTCGAGCCCCCGAGCGCTACCGGAGAGACGGCGACGCCGCGGCGGTGATGGCGAAGATGGTCCCGCCCGGACTGCGAAACCAACAGCAGCGCGATAGCATAGTACCGCCCCACGGTGGGCGCCAAATGTCGTGGTATTCTCCGGGGGGGTGTAGGACGACATATGCCACAAGGTGGCTTCGTGTGAGGGCAAGACTGCTGCTGATAGGCCCAGGAGCGGGTATGCGAATAGCACGCGGTAGTTTACCCAGGTTCGGGACTCTCCGGAGAGATAATACCCCTACTCCTGCATGTCTGGATATATATCTGGGTTGTACATCGGGCAGTACAAAGTGCTTCTGGAGCTGTATTTGGAGTCAATGCCATAGGCATCTGACTTGGTATATATGCATATGAGCTAGTGGCTGCATGTGTCTGAGCATGCATGCATGCATAAGTGGCCTTGTGGCCGGCCAAGTGCATGTGGCATGCTATGCGTGTGGTGGATGGATGGATGGGTGCCTTATATATAGGTGATCTAGCTTACTACCTAAGCTAGGTAGTGGCGTGGGGGGCAAGCGGGCATGGGACACCATGCCCATGAGAGATATGTATGTGACGTGCATGCCTCCTTGTCCCTGGTGCACTTTATAAAACAGTGTCCAGGGACAGATACACTGTAGATGACGTTGCGGTATGGACGTCTCGTCGGTGTCGACGGTTGACTTCGGGCAGCAGTCGGCAGCCAGCTGATTGACGCAGTCGGCAGCCGGCCGGGCAGAGCAGTCGGACAGGGAGCCGGCAGGAGCGGCCGGGCGGTCGGACCGAGGGGCTTTGCTAGCCCCGATGTCTTGATTTATTGTCTCGCCGTTTTCGGGGTATCCGTGTCCAATTACTCCGACACGATATATGCTTTTTCGTGTACATTGCACATATTTTTTATAAATTAGTAATTTTTTTTATACACATTCGACATTTTGCAAAACAAGATTAACATTTTGTTCTTAAATACATGCTTATGTCTACATTGTGTATACATTTTTAGGCATCTTTTTTTTTCAAATACATGATCAACATTTTCTTATATACATGTTTTCATGTCTATGTTTTTATATACATTGTACATTTTTCTTATGTAATAAAAACATTTTTATACACTTTCAACATTTTATAAATACATAATTCACATTTTTTCCAAGTAAATGTTTAGGTTCACATTTTCTCAATTATATATTTTTTATGTCTAGTTTTTCATACATATCGTATAGACCAGGAACAGTTTTTATATACAGGTTTAACATTGTCCAGATACATGATCAATGGTTTTTAAAAGTTATATTTTTTATGTCTACATTTTTCCACAGGCACTGTATTTTTTGTATACATTCTTCATATACATCAGAAACATTTTTACACACATTTAACATTTTTAGAAGTCATGATTAGCATTTAAAAAATGAAAAGTTTGTATTTTTTGGTTTCTACTTTTTTTATACACTTTGTTAATTTTTTATATATACATCGTGAATGTTTGTCTATACACAGTTAACTTTTTAAAATGCACGATTAAAGAATTCCGACTTTTTTATATAAATTTATTTTTATAATACATATATTTCAGGATATTTCGAAATACAAGAAAAAGTTAAAAACAAACGAATGCAAAAATCAGAAAAAAAAAAGGAAGAAAGAAAAAGCGCCGAAGGTCTGTGCCGCGCTGGGCCGGTCCAATTTGAAGCGAGGCATACTTCTGATCTCAAAAAAATAAAAGAAAAAAAATTCCCCGATTCCCTTCTGCCCCCTCTCCGGTTCCCGATCTGAATGCGCCTCCTGCCGGCCTCCATGGTCAGTGCCTCGCCGGTAGGGGCCATTGGCCGTCGCCGCCTCACGCCGTCCTCCGTGCCTCGCCTCGCCCTTTCCCGCACGCTCAGTCCACCAGCGGCCAGCGCCCGGCGGTGCGCAGGGTGACCGCGTGAGGCGCGCACCCTGCCCTGCACTACAGCAGCTGCCTGCAGCCACCAGCCAGCCCTCCCACCGTCTCACGAGGCCACGACTCAACAGAGTACACAGGTACGGTTAACCCCATTCCCCAATTTCTGATTCGGAGTTGCTCTTTCTGATTCAAACCTTATATTAACGAAAATGTTAACGCCCACACATGTAAGCGTTAGTCAACTCGTCCACACGCCTTCATCACCGTCCAGTAACTTCTACACGAATCTTGGCATAAATTAACTGATTTTATATGCCACGTAGGATAACTCGCATGTGTGGTGTGTGGGAGAGGTCGCCCACACATTCGTTTTACCACACGGAGAGGCCGGTGTGTGGGCGTTTAGCAGTTCGTTCACACATCAGTTTTTCAGTCATGTACAAGGGCCGGTGTGTGCGCGTTTGCCATCTCGCCCACACACCCGCCTCCTCTCCCACACCCAAGCTGTCAGTTGTCATGCGTTTTGCAGTGTACATGGCAACTGCCCTAATATGATTGCAAGCAGATGGCAACTCTCTCTTTTTTTATCCGAACATGCCAGTTGACATATGTTTTGCATGGTACATGGCAAACTGCCCTAGCATGCACGTAAGCAGATGGCAACTCTTTCTTTTTAAATGGCAACTGCCCTAGCGTGTTTGTGAGCACATGGCAACTCTCTCTTTTACCCGAACATGTTTTTTGCCATGCCTTTTTTGTAGCGCTACATGGCAACTGCCTAGTGTTAGTAGGTGCCAACTCCTAAAGTTTTGAAATCATGGCAACTGCAGTAGACTAGACCACACATGGCAACAGCTATAGTTGTCCAAAAAATGGCAATCTGAAACTTTGACCTGAGATGGGAACTGCAGTTGAGCAAACATGTCAACTGTAGTTGTCCGACATGGCAACCGTAGTTCAGCGACATGGCAACTGCACTTAAACGAACATGGGCGAGGGTCCGACCCATGGCAACTGCGGGGCGCGCGGTAAAGTGTCACGTGGGGCGTGCGGGACCACGAGGTACGATGCCTGATGTACCGGGCGTGTGGGCGTTATCTATTTCGCCCACACGCACGCGTGTAAGAGGGACCGGGAGGGAAAAAAGGCGTGTGGACGCTAATTGTTTTGCTCACACACAGACGTGTGGGCTGGTCCTCTTAGGCACCACACAGAACATGTGGGCAGATTCCTTAACGCCCACACGTGTGGCAGTTATCGGCATCCTATATTAATTGATTCATCTGATGTTCTTTAATTATGATTGATACTTGATACTGCTCCCTCTGTTCTTAAATATAAGTCTTTTCAGAGATTTTAATATGAATTAGTACATATGGAGCAAAATGAGTGAATCTACACTCTAAACTATGTCTATATACATCCGTATATGGTTCATATTGAAATCTCTAAAAAGACTTATATTTAGAAACAGAGGGAGTAGAATGCAAGGACTGATAGGATGCGAAAAAAAATTGGGTAGAATTGTTGAAGAATTGGTGTGTATAAGTAGGTTTCGTTTATGCAAAACTGAGATTTTATTGACAAAATTAGTGTGCCTGGATGACCATATTGATCTACTTCTATGTGCTATTGGTAAATTAACTGGAATGTTCACATATCATATTTGTTGTAAATATATTTTTCCAGGTGTTCCTACGTCTGCCCTCTCCCTCGTCGCCAATGATGCCGACACCTGCGCGCGCCTCGGCAGCCACCGCACACGCCCTGCTACGCAGAACCAGGTGCTCTCGGCGCCGAGCCCTCCCTGCCTCCTCTCGCTCCGTGATCTCTCACCCGGCTCATCCACTCGTTGCCTCTTCTCTTTTCCCCAAACAACAGATGCTTTGCTGGGGTGAATCGGATCCGGCCAACCACGAGGACCTTCTCTGGAGCGCCGGCAGGGGCGGCTGACCCACATGTACCTTTTCTCCCCGCGAATCGCACGTGTCGTGGCCCCGTAGTGTTCAGAGAAATGGCTTGTTCAGGACACCGCGAGTTGCGAGATTGATTGAGGTTTCGTTCCAGATGTGTGTAACTTGGTATGCAGAGGCCGGGTGTAATGCTTAAACCTTTTAAGTAATAAAGCGCCCTTTATCGAAAAAATGTGTGTAACTGAGGGTGACTCTGTGCGTTGACATGTAGGATCGCGCGGAGAAGGTTGGTGGTGTGAAAGTTGGAGATGACGAGCTCGACGTTGCTATTGTTGGTGGAGGCATGGTGGGCTTGGCTGTTGCTTGTGCACTGTGTAGGTATTGCTGCCTTCGTGTACTTCTCTTCCTTCGATCAATTGTTCATGAGCTCAGGTTCGTGTTACTCTTAAGCTGAGAATTGATCCCGGCATTAGTTTACTAAAAGGAAACTTGGCACCATTGTAATAAAGTTCTCAGGGATTCTCCCTGCCATTTTACTAGTTCAGTGTGAAGTATTGCTAATAATATTGGTAGAATGGTAGTTGCAGGGGAGTTTGGTGGCTGTATGAAAACACCTTGCGTATGAATTTGACAATCCTATGCTTTGATTGTTTCAGATTAGAAGTACCAACTTCTATATACAATCTCGAGTTTCTTATATGCTTATTTATCCTGCATGCAGCCAATATGCCATTGACCAAACATCTGCGAGTTGCAGTCATCGATAGCAATCCTGCATTGAAGTCAAGGAATTATCTGAAAAAGATGGTGTACCTGATTCAAGGGTCAGCACTGTTACTCCTGCAACCATTTCCTTCTTCAGAGGTAAGATTGTAAATATAAAATGGATATGACATTGCATGTTTCATGTCAGAACTATGGATGTGTTTGCATATGTGCCTAGCACTTGTCATTATGCCATATTCATCTAAACTGCATTTCTTGTTGAGTGTAGTGTAGCGATAACCTGGAAATGCCATGGAGTGTACCACCAACTCTGTTGGTCTATGTATGCCCATCATTCTTTTTTCTGTTGCCACCAATTGTGTCTCTTCACAAGTTTGATTAAAATTGTTGCACTACTTTGCATACCGGGGAGTGAAAAATACAGAATGAAGGATGAGCAGGCTGTACCCCTAAGATGTTGGCTAGATCAACGTTGCTCCTTTTGTGTTTGTTTCCCTTCCCTTGTACAGCCCCCCCCCCCCCCCCCCCCTCCTGTAAATTATCCTCTTGTATATTTTTCTCCCCTTTTGATAAAGCTTGCTGTCAGGCCTTCCCTACAGTTTCAGTTTTAAAAAAAACTCGAGAACACCCGGTTAGCTACTTCTAGTGTATTTACTACTGATAATATTGTATACATGACATGCATTTTTTTTATGATGTGGCAGATATTGGTGCATGGAAGCATATTCTATAGCAAAGACATGCATTCTTTGGTAAAATGCAGGTGATGACATGCAATTTGTTTCATATGCATGGTGATTTCCTTTTTCCTGCTTGTGCTTGATGACTCTGAAAAAGTTGCTGATGCTTCTTGTAGTAGATTTCGTCATCATGCGCATATCTTAGTGAGTAAAGTTGAATAAACCATTTGAATCAATTGAAATACCAATGAAACATGCAACACATACTTCACACTTTCAAAGTATTCACTCAGATTCGAAATGGAACATAAAAGATAATGTGTTATACCTTATTATACATCTGTTTTACCTGGCCTGTTTCATTTAAATTTTAGATAGAATAGATCACTTGAAGTTTAAGTGTTTAACTATGCTTGAATGGTACATGTTGTCCAGCCAGATGTGCATGCAGTAGCGTGGCTCATTTACCCATGGCCTTGTCCTTATGTCTTTGTTACAATTATAAACAATGAGAGCAACATTTTCTTGTTTGTCGCATTTACACACAGCAAGTGCAGCAGTTTCTTCCATCTTAATTGCTGCACTTGCACACAGCAAGAGCAACAGTTTCTTGCTTTAGATAGCGGGTGTTCAGCATAAGCATTGATTGCAACACATTTTTTCTGGCAGGTGTGGGATTACACCGGACTAGGATACACGAGGTACAGCGCAAGAGTTGTGGGCAAAGAATATCTTGGTTATGTTTGAATGGGAGTTGTTGTAATTGTCTGACACCATTTGTACTGCTTCATTGATACATGATAAACTTTGCTTTGTTTTTGCATTGTGGAGAACAAGGTGCTTTGCAACTCACTTTTGTTACGTTTACAGGTCTGTCTTTTCCAACGAACTTTGGATGATTTTGATTTGCATCTAGATGTTTAGCCTGATGTTTGATTTCGCCTAATACTACCTCACTCCATACCAATGATTTGTTTCCTAGTTTATAAACTTGCTGAATACCAATGGATTTTTTCCCATCGGAATAGTCACCTTAAATTGATACTTCAGATGTTTACTTTATCAGGAGCAAAAGGAAGACCTTGAAAACATGATCTACCCTACCCGATTGGTGTCTCTTGCTTTCCCATCAAAGAGCGGGCACGTAGGAGTAGCAGGAGTGAAGCCACCATCAACTGAGGCAGATTCCATTGGGTATACTTCAGAGGAAGTACACCGTAGTAGTTTGGTTAAGCTTGACCTAAGTGATGGACAGACTTTATATTCGAAGTTGGTGGTAATTTCATATATACGATTCTCCATTCATTCAAACTTTTGTATTTCTTTATTGCCTTTCAACGCTTATTTAAACTGATGGTTACAGGTAGGAGCTGATGGTTCCAAATCCAATGTAAGGCAGGTTGCTGGCATAAAAACAACTGGGTGGAGTTATCCTCAGAGTGCGATTATATGCACAGTGGAGCATACGATAGCGAATGACTGTGCATGGCAGAGGTTTCTCCCTTCTGGTCCGATTGCCCTACTTCCAATAGGTGACAACTTCAGCAATATAGTGTGGACAATGAGCCTAGAGGAGGCATCGCGCCATAAGTCAATGAGCTCTGAAGATTTTGTGATGTCAGTGAACCATGCATTGGATTTTGGTTATGGACCGCATCCCAGCTCTAGTAGTGTTGACCATTACATGGAAAAGTTATTTTCTGGCATTGGACATACTGCAGCGTCTACAAAAGAATGCTTTGAAGTACCACCAAGAGCAATTGGGTTGATCTCTGAGAGAATGGCATTTCGGTTGTCACTGATGCATTCCCATGATTATGTTTCAAAAGGGCTAGCGCTAGTTGGTGATGCTGCTCATACAGTTCACCCCTTGGCGGGCCAAGGTGTCAATTTGGGTTTTGGAGATGCAGCTGCCTTAGCAAAAGTTATTTCTGAGGGAGTTTCTATTGGTGCAGATATCGGAGATGTAAGTACCTATGTTGTTTTATGCAGATGCCACTGTATCCTAGCTTCTACGAGTAACTATTAGATTATATTGAGGAACTGGTTAAGTGCAAGCAAAAGATGTGTAGAGCTGGTCATTCAGCAAGCTCGTGATTTCTTTCTTAATTTGGATGCATTGTTTATCACCATCTTGCATATTGTAGTTAAACAGCACCACGCTTATCATCCACAGCAAACTAACCAAACCTTTCTTGGTTTTTCAGCTATCTTTGCTAAGTTGGTATGAGAATGACCGGAAGACTGCCAATGTTGCGATGGCGGCGGTTCTAGATGGTTTCCAGAAGATGTACTCCGTTGATTTCGGACCCCTGAATGTGCTAAGAGCTGCTGCATTCCATGGGGCCCAGTATATATCGCCGCTGAAAAGGAATATAATCTCTTATGCAATGGGCGACAAACAATCTCCTCTATTCTCATAGGCAGCAGCAGGTCTTAGAAACCTGCTGGCTTTGCGGTACTGTCGTCGAATAGTATGGTGTACTCTGGGCTTGTACCAATGAGTATTTTAAGCTAGTGATGTTTCGCGGAGAAATGTTAAGAGTGCATAAAATTTGACAGGAAAGTAGTAATTCTACCAAATAAAATGAGATCTCCTTCCTGGTGTTGTTAGAATGTTCATTGGATCCAGTTCCACTATCTTTTTTGTTGAGTAGTTTGCTTGCAGTGGAAAGTGCCTTTTTGTTTGTTTGTTTGTTTTCTTATCCTGCGAAGTTGTACAGTACTAGAAAGAAAGAAAATCCATCTAACTAAAGAAAAGAAATGGAGGGAAACCCATTCCCCGCCACTGTCGAAGCAGCCAGCCTCCATGGAGGTCCCGTCCTGCTCCGTCACCCCAAAACCTCCCGTACGTTTCTCCTCACCGCCTTGATGTCTCTTAACATTTTGTTGACAGACTTGATGTATGTATAAGCCGCGTGACTGCGTGGACCGCGTTCCCGATGGATGTGGAGGGCATCCCCGACGATGGCCACAGGCAGTGGGCCTGCCATGATGTGGTCGCCCACGGCAGCGCCATGGTTTGATTTGATTTATCGCTAGGAGAAAATGATCCTCGCGTTCACCCTTTCTTAATACAACATTTCTCTAGTAATTACATGCATGTAAAAATTATTATTTCAAGTCACAGACAATGAAACTAACTGTTATATTTGTTTATCAGTAAATGAACTTGTGTCACATGATGCATATAAAGAATAATTTATTAATTGAAACTATTGTATTACTTTGTTATGACAATTTGGTAATTGTACTACAAAATTAACAGTAAAGTTATTACTAATCACTTGTTTCACAAACTTAATACTTAAATACTGGTTTTAAGCTTAATTAATCACTGTTAGGTTGTTGGTACAAGATGTTAGTAATGTCGAGAAAACCAAAGATTCGATTCAAGATAATGAAGATGAGGAGTGTATATTTTAACATCAACATTGGACGTTGATCATGCAGAAGCTGATTTTTGTTAGAGTTGCCCAAACTATCGCTTGTTGACCTTGAGTACACCGAATATCCTGCTCATGTGATTGATTTAAGGGAACGGTGTTTGAATATTTCAGAAGATAGGAAGGCCAGATTTTATGTCATGATTTGCAGAAAGTGTTCGACATTCCTTGTGTACGAAGACAAATAAATAGACGATGATCAAAACAATTGTTGACTTTTTGAAGAACAATATCATAATGATTGGATATTATGGTCATAGTTTGAAACAGGTTGAGAATTTCTTAGGAGCACACTTAAAGATAGAATCAAGAGAAGCTGAAAAGGCATTATTAAAGGCAACATTTGTTCTATTTGTTCTGTGTCACTTTATAACCGCATCATCAAAACCTGACTACACGAATGTGGTTTATTGGGTAGCTCTTTGTAGGAGTGACTACATAGCTGATTATAATTGGTGTGAGTATGCAATAAACTTTCTTGTTGATGCTATTAGCATCACGAAGTTACAAATGGAGTCAAATAGTCTAGTTATAAAATTTATGGCCATGGTCTGTTTTGGCAAGTTATCTTCTCATCCATAGTATTTGACATGACAAATGCTGCTTCTCTAACTTAATCTTTATGCGGATCTTTTTGATTGGCAATCAAGTTGTCATTGGTCCGAGGACATATAATCCACTTCCTAGGATTACATATTATGATAAAAAGCAGATAAATCATACGATTTCTTGTTTAAAAAATATAGTTAAGGGTGTAACGAATTATGATTCATGCAAGGTATAATCTTTTATTTGGAGTAACTATTTAATTATGTTTGAAATAAATCATTTCATATCTCTTTATTGGTTGTTGTTGAAGGTGTCTTGCAAGACCGGAATTTTTTACTTCAGTTGTAAATTGCATTCAAATAAAGATAAAGGCGAGAATCCAAAATTTAAATGTAGCACAATGGTGAGAGGAAATAGGTTGTTCATGTTTTAAAAAATTATTTGTTGAAGGATACATCAACAGATGTGGAAAAGATTATGAATTATAATGTTAATCAAAAGAGCATGCAATTAGTTTTGTCTTTTAGAGATGCTGAAGTTAACTAATTAAAATATGAATGAATCACAATGATTCAAATAAGTATTCACTTTGTGAGAAAGGAAGTACATGGACCATTAAATGGAAGGAAAAGGTTCAAGCAAAGACATCATGTTGCATTACAGAGAATTTCCAACCATTGCGGCCAATAAGCTGCATTGATTTTGTGTGCGGCCAACAATATGACAAGTGTTGTAGATCGGGGCTTTCCTGGGTTGCTTTAGCAAATGAGTTGTTTGAGGACTAGTTGCACGAGCCTGTCCTTTCTCGCAGTAAACTGTGCCGTAATTAGTTCTTTGTGTGATCTTCTCATAAGGTGGTCTTGAACATGACGATGTTGGGCGTTCGGATCCATGTTTTTTTTGAGGGAAACAAAATATTAAGGGGTTCATCTGATTTATGTTGCAAGTGTGAATTCATGATTTGAAGACGGTTGGTGAGTGGTAGTTGCATTTGTTTGGTCAACAACATCTTTCATGTCTAAAATACATTTATCGTCTTTGACGTCTGCATAACAAATATGCGTAGAACCAAGTTTGTCCAAACCTTGCACAAGAATATCATAAGATTCTGCATTACTATCACCGAGTGTAATTACCTCAAGGGCCTTCACATAAAGTGTATGATGAGGGAATGTATTGTGTGCATGCAAATCATGATCCTTTCGATACATTACTAGATCGGCAGGAATGTCCACATTTTCATTATATGAGTTTATGGTATGTCTCAAATATCCAAACAAGTCATGACCTGAAAGTAGAATATATGTATATAGTCAATCTTTGTAATGTTACTAAATTAATATATGCACAAAGATTCAATAGTATAGACCTTGAAAATATGAGTGCAGAGAAGACTCATATGTTCATACTATCTGGATTCACAACTGGACATTTGAAAATAATTAGCTGTCAATAATGTGGTAGCAGGGCGACCATTTCTCTTGTTGTACAACTTTTCTGTAAACTATCTTGTGCTGTTTGTTTGGAACGAGAACCTGAACTTGATAATCACCAAATTCACATAAGTAATCTCCAAGCATCTAAAAAAATGCACATATACATTTTATTAGCATGTATCTCAAGTGGATTATTAGCTTTTAAAACAATACAAGTCTGCAAAAAGAACAAATTAACTTATAAGTATATGTAAAAGTTCATGCAATAAAAAATATGTATAAACAATGGAAACTTACGAGGCTTGTTCCTTTTTATTTATAACTTTTCTCTGCTGCTCGCTCAAATGGCATTCTCTGGTATTGTTTCTCAAAAAATAGCATCCGACATCCAATGGGTACATAAGTTTTTAGTAAAGGATTTGTACTTTCACCACATCCTGTGCTTGTTTGCTTCGCGTAGAAGATTTACGGAAAATATGCCTTAGCATACTTGTGTCTAAAATCAAAGGAATGTACAAGAGAAGTGTTATTTTGTAGTTTGTACTTATCAATAACCATTTTCCAACCAAACTCAAATCCATGGACAATTACCATATGATTCAATTCTACTTTCTGCCTCAACCTGAACTTGGTAAGCTAAATCATGACATTGAGAAAATATCTAATAAAAAACATCAAATGGTCTTTTGACATCATTATTACCGAGCTCTTTATTGATGAGACCACATAATTTTTTTTAACTCCATTTACTAAAAGGAATGTTCTCCATTCAGCCAAAGAAAATCCCAAAAAACATATAGACCTTTGATATGTGGACACTGTTTGTTCTCATATTGTTTATCAGATCCCGAAGATACTTACCAATATGTCGATGAGATTGCCAATGCATCTTCTGAAGCATTAGTTATTGATAACTGATGGTTATGATGAGAGTGAAACTTAGTGATGGACCACAGATTATTATTGCGAAGACTTAATTGCCGCTCGATCCGGCCACAACCACCCATCGCTCGCCGCCCCGCCCACAGCCTCGCACCGCCGCCCCTCCCGCAGCCCCGCCCGCCGCCCCGCTCTGCCGCCCGGCACCGCCGCCTCGCCCACCGCCCCCACTCCGCCGCTGCCTGAGTACTAGATGCAGAAGATAGCTGAGACGTGGTTCAATGACCTAGCGGTGTGCATCTTGACGGAGGCGACCCCGGATAAGAGGTTGACGAGCTGGCCGGTATGAGTATAACCACCATACCCACACCAGGTGAGGTAGTTTAATGGGCTCTTCGAGAGGCCAGATCTACAGTTTCAGAGCAAGCGGCCCACTGGTCCCCATTAGTTCCAGGCACTCATCGTTCATGTAATATGTGCGGGTCATGATAACGCACTCTCGGTTCAAATGTCGCGCTCCACTCATTTGACCCCTAAACAAATGGTCAAAATATTCATTTTGTAATGAAACATGCTTCTATCAATGAACTTACTATGATTGCTTTAGTAATACTTTTCATTATGTCATGTATGTTGTCAATGAATGTTGAGGCGATAATTCATATATGTAATGCAATGTCATGATGAGGTGCAAAATGGTGCAAACAATATCATTTCCGCCTGATTTTTTACCAATCCCCAGCTAAAAGAGGAAGCTGCCATTTGTTAGCCCAACACATGTGGTGGGTGAAATCTGGCAACTGCGATATTTCCTCAAAAACACTGTGGCGGACAATAAACAGTGTCTGCCAATTTAAGTGCTCTACTTGTAGTGGTCGCCCGCCCGCCACTAATGTCATGTTAGCAATGGCAGGAGACCAGTGGCGTGCGCCCCTATGATAGCATGGCTTAATAGGGAATTCCCTCTTTTTGGGAGCCCATTCGGAATGAACTCTGAAGTTAAGCATGCTCAGCTTGGAGCAATTTTAAGAGGGGTGACCAACTAGAAAGTTGGTATCAGGTGCGCACGAGTGAGGATAAAGTGCGCAGGAAAGACTAGTATTGATTTGTGGGGCCAGTCTAGATCCCGATAGAAGTAGCGGCCAGTAACCAGCGGTTATGTCCGGGGCGTTACAGCCCCTAGGAGCATTGCCCGCCACTACTGGGATTTTGGCCGCTGCTACTGCTAGCCATTCCTGCAGTAGTGTCATGAGGATTACTTCCACTATGGAGGTTTGTTCCCCTATAACCAAACAAGGCCTTCTTGGGGGGTGGCTTGGAGGTGTCGTCGTCAACATCACTCTTCACCATCTGCTTCAGCATTCTCTCGGGCGGCTATAGTACCAATGGTTAACTCTCAACTCACTACCGGTGGCGGGTGCCGGATGAACATGGGTTTTAATTCGCAAGGGCACAAATGCAAGATGAGTTTGTGCAGCGTACAAATTTGCTGCTTTTCTCACGTTCTCTTTCTCAATTTATTTGCATAAGGAAGACGTCGTGCTCAAGTTATTAGTCCACAAACCGGACGATCTGTGCCATCCCACGGACCGCTCGTGCAGCTAGACCATGTTGCACGCATGGCAGCGACATGGACACACATGCCATTGCCGGACTCGACGCGGACGGCATCCACACAATACGTGGGCTCGTGCACTGCTAAACATGAAACAAAAAATATATGGAAAACCAACAGCTAGCTAGTTTATTCAACACTCAACTTTCCAAGAGGACAATGGAGGGGTCTCAGAATCCTTCCAAGTATTCATCATTTCAGGGTATCGGTCACCATGGACATCACCTGTGGCAGCGTACGACTCGAGTTCGGCCATCTCCTCTGGTGTGAGCTTCACAGACAGTGCTCCCACATTCTGATTGAAATTCTCCATTTTTGTTGTGCCAGGTATGGGGCAAACATCGCTCCCCTGATGATGAACCCATGCCAATGCAAGTTGTGATGGTGTGCACCCTTTTCTTGTTGCCATGGCGTTAACACTCTCAAATATCAGGGCATTCTTCTCAAGATTCTCTGGCTGAAATCTAGGTAAAATCTGCAGTAGTAGAACTTTGTCAGTGAAAGAGCCAACAAATCATAGAAGTTTCATTTATCTTTTCTAGGAAGAAATTTACGAGGCATTGCTATGCATAATTTAAAAATGTTTCTACACACTTGAAAGATGAACATTTCCACGAATTATAAGCACCATAAGTTAAGACGACAGCTACCCTTCCCTCCCCCGCGCCGCCCCTAGTGGGCGTCTCGGGGGCAACTCCCCCCTCGCCGGAGTAGCCCCTCTCCCTCCCCTCTCCCCCTCGCCGCCGCACGAGGCTGCCGCCGGGCAAGGCCCATGGCGCAGCCGGAGACTGCGGCGGTGGGGCATGCGCTGCTCTGGTTCACATCGGAGGGTCTTGGATCTGGGCGGCGGCCCCCGGTGAGGCCCCTTGTCACCTGCGGTGAGCAGTGGGGTGGGCGCGGTGCCGGCGATCTGGTAGGGTGGCCGGCGGATCTTCGATGGGCTAGGACCTCGCGTGGCTGCCCTCGTGGCTGGCGGCGTCAGATCTGGTTGCTGGCCATCTTCCCCTACTCGGTGCGTTTCACCCTCGATGATCCCTGGCTGTGCAGGCGTCTGGCCTGCCTCTGGGTTGCGGGTGATTCTGGTGGTCGGGATCCAGATTGGGGGAAACCCGTGGTCGGCTCTAGCCGGCCGCGACGACGACGACGTCCGCGGGCGCCGATTTCTTCATGGAGACGTCGGTCGAGGTCTGCCCTTCCACACCACACCACCTTGCTTCTCGGGTGAAAACCTAACTCCGGTGGGCGGCGGCGGCGTCCTTGGCGCCGTGACCTTCTTGAAGGCGTCGCCTTGAGGGCAGTGTGGTGGCGAGATCAGTATGGGGTCGGTGACAGCAGCCGAGGATCGAGAGACCAGTGGGCGCCTTTTTTGGTGGAGCGGTGCTTCATCCTACACATTGATGATGGCGGATCTCGGCGGCGTGGTGCAGTGGAGACTCGGCGCCCGATGCGCGGTGATGGACTCGCGCAGGTGGAGGCAGTTGTCTGGCGTTATGGTGGCGTCGATGGCAGAGTGGCCTGACAAGGTAGAAGCCTCAATATCTGCTCCGAAGACGGACCTGTGGAAGATGGCGACGACGACACATGTGAGTGCGTCAGACCAGTTTATGCCCCAGACCCGGTATGTGGCTCGGCTGGAGCTTCTGGCTTTTGATGATAGGCTTAGGTGAGTGGTCCGGGTATTTGGCCCAGGTAGCACCCCTTCATCATATGGATAGGAGTAGTGGCATATGTTGCCAAGATGGCGGATTCAGGTATATTGTTGTAATACTTTATAAGGTCCTCGAGAATAATCAATAAAGTGGCTGTATGCATCTCCTAGATGTAGAGGCCGGGGGTCATCCTCCTTTTCTAAAAAAATAAGCACCATAAGTTAGAAGATGGTGCATTAGAAGCCAAAAGATAATAAAGAATTAAGCAGCTACCAGAATATGTAAAAAAAATCACCTTACGGAAGTCGTCGTCTGATAGTGAGTCAGCCAATTTCGATCCTACAGAGAAGAACCCTCTACCAAGTGGGCTGTAACATACAATTCCAATTCCAAGTTCCCTGAAATTGTCAAGAAAAAAATCATTTTGATAAATTAAGCTTCATGATTTTCAATAAACGAAATATATAGGTGGTTTTTGTACAACACCTGCAAGTTGGGATTATGTCCTCTTCCACGTCCCTACTCCATAGTGACCATTCGATCTGAACTGAAGTGATAGGATGAACGGCATGAGCCCTTCTGATTGTTGATGCAGATGCTTCGGATAATCCGATGTACTTTATCTTTCCTTCTTGGACTAGTTTCTTGAGCTCACCAATCTAACAACGCGTGCAAAGTAAATTAAGTTGATCGGTGATATGAAAACAAACGACATGGATCTATATATATAGTGGTACGTGTATGCACTAGCTAGTAGTAATTTTTGCAGTATTGCCAATTCTCTGTCCACTTGGACTTCATTATGTCTTGGTCGGTGCTATATTTGTTAGATCATACATGAGACCTGTGCAAAAAAAAAAAATTCCTTCTTCTTTCTTATATGATATGTTATTAAATTAAGACTTGGTTAAATCTCAGTCGATTGATACCTAGTCGATCACACCCATATTTTTATCCATAGACCATAGGTACACAGACAAAACAAGAAACGAATTACTACATAGTAATATGGAGTTGGATCGGTTAGCAATTTCAAACCTTGATATTTGTATATGCAATCATACTTGATAGAATATGCATGGAGTAGTAGGTAACAGTAACACTCACCGTGACCTCGATGGGCACCCTGGTGTCGACGCGGTGCTGGCAGTAGAGATCGATGCAATCGACGCCTAGCCGCTTGAGGCTGCCCTCGCACGCCTCACGCACGTACGCCGGGTCCCCGCGGACATTCCACCCATCCTCTGAAAGGAAGGCGCCGAACTTGGTGGCCAGATCCACCCTGTCCCTCACGCTGCCGCCCTGCAGCGCCTTGCCGAGGAGGGTCTCGTTGGTGTGCGGGCCGTAGACGTCGGAGGTGTCGAGGAAGGTGACTCCAGCGGCGACGGCGTGGTGGATGAGGGCCACCATGTCGGCGTCGGGCTTGGGGGGGCCGTAGGCGACGGACATGCCCATGCAGCCGAGGCCCTGCGCCGAGACCTCCATTCCCTGGGAGCCCAGCTTCATGCGGGGAACCGCTGGAGCAGCACAAGGAGGAGGAGCAGACGCCATATGCTCGATGATCGGCTCGCTCACGTATGTTTGGTGATCGGCTAGCTAGCTTGGATTGTTGAGCAAGAAGGTAGCAGGTGACTGTGTATATGTAGGGAGGCAGGGTGCCTGGCTGCGACTTTTCACCGCGACTGAGGGAATAGTGGCTAGCGTATGCATAGCATGAGCTGAGGAGCGAGGGGTTTCCGTTTTCCTTCCTGGCGACTTTTCACGACGACCAAGTCCATCAAAGTGCATGCAGTTGGACCGGCTCCACAAATCGCACAAAATCTTGGAAGATGTGCACACAGAAATTCACGGCCACACAAATTAACTTGGACAAGTATAAGCACGGCAAGCCAACCCATTGTGGACTTGGACCTGGCGTCGAAAGCCAAAACTGTAGGGGACGACTGCTGAGGGTGCTTCCAAGAACCCGCCACATTGCCACATCCATGCACGGGGGTCTCATGTTGCTTGGAGCGGGGGCAAGCAAAAACCTTGGGTCAGGGTCAGTCATGCATGGCAAGTGTGCGGTTGACCCCAGCGATGCTACACTTACAGGCATTTTTCACGAATTAAAGCTTACGCGCAGAAGTGGCCTCATTAGATTGGGAGGAGGAGGGCCCCACACCTGAAATTCAGCGGGGAGGGGTGGATTAGATGCTCCCACATCCTCAGTTTCCGTGACTGTCGTCCGTAAGTAGAGCATTTTCGGGTTGACCCCCAAGAACTCCGATATGATAACCTCTGCTTCGCTGACTGTACTTTGATCTGCGGGCGATAGACACGGACAGGTCTGCCACTAATGCTACATTCACGGGATAATCTTGGCGTTCTACGGAGTAGCTTTGATTTGGAACATTGTGATTGGTTTAGAGGGGGGAAAGGGCCTTACCCACCTGAAATGAACAATCACTGATCAGTGGCATTTGACCAAAAGCAAGTGTCATTAATAAGTGGCATTTGACAAAGAGTTTGTGCACTGATCAGTGACATTTGCTTTTGGGCAAATGTCTCTGATCAGTGACATTTGT
Source organism: Triticum urartu (assembly GCF_056163025.1). Lineage (NCBI taxonomy): Eukaryota > Viridiplantae > Streptophyta > Magnoliopsida > Poales > Poaceae > Triticum > Triticum urartu. The sequence continues at coordinate 594,906,715 of NC_141876.1, forward strand.
TGTAGTGCTAGTGCAACTGATCAGTGATTGTTCATTTCAGGTGGGTAAGGCTCTTTCCCCCCCTCTAAACCAATCACAATGTTCCAAGAGTTAATGTCACTTGTGAACGGTTGTTCATTTTGCAAGCACCTCTAATACTTGTCCTTACCTAACAAGATATTGAAGAGTGACTGGAACATGGCAGGTGGAGGAGCTCAGGTGGTGGCCGGAGCTGAGGGCGTTGATACATCTTCAACGTATCTATAATTTTTTATTATTTCATGCTATTATATTATCTGTTTTGAATGTTTTATATACATTAATATGCTATTTTATATGCTTTTGGGGACTAACCTATTAGCCTAGAGCCTAGTGCCAGTTTATGTTTTTTCCTTGTTTTAGAGTTTCGCATAAAAGGAATACCAAGCGGAGTCCAAACGGAATAAAACTTTCGCGATTATTTTTCTTGGGCCTGAAGACATTCAGAGGACTTGGAGTCCAAGTCAAGGAAGCCACGAGGCAGACACAAGGACGGAGGGCGCGCCCCCCACCCTTGTGGACCCCTTGTGACTCCACCGACCTATTTCTTCCGCCTATATATTCTCATATATCCCAAAACCAACAGTGGGAGCCACGAAAACACTTTTCCACCACCGCAACCTTCTGTACCCGTGAGATCCCATCTAGGGGCCTTTTTCGGCGTCCTGCCGGAGGGGAATTCGATCACGGAAGGCTTCTACATCAACACCATTGCCCTTCCGATGAAGCGTGAGTAGTTTACCTCAGACCTACGGGTCCATAGCTAGTAGCTAGATGGCTTCTTCTCTCTCTTTGATTCTCAATACCATGTTTTCCTCGATGTTCTTAGAGATCTATTCGATGTAATACTTTTTTGCGGTGTGTTTGCCGAGATCCGATGAATTGTGGATTTATGAACAGATTATCTATGAATATTATTTGAATCTCCTCTAAATTCTTATATGCATGATTTGATATATTTGCAAGTCTCTTCGAACTATCGATTTGGTTTGGCCAACTAGATTGGTTTTTCTTGCAATGGGAGAAGTGCTTAGCTTTGGGTTCAATCTTGCAGTGTCCTTTCCCAGTGACAGTAGGGGCAGCAAGGCACGTATTGTATTGTTGCCATCGAGGATAAAAAAATGGGGTTTTCATCATATTGCTTGAGTCAATTCCTCTACATAATGTCATCTTGCTTAAAGTGTTACTCTGTTCTTTATGAACTTAATACTCTAGATAGTAGTAGATGCAGGCAAGAGTCGGTCTACTTGACACGGACGTGATGCTTATATTCATGATCATTGCCTTAGATATCGTCATAACCTTGCGCTTTTCTATCAATTGCTCGGCAGTAATTGTTGGGGAACGTTGCAGAAAACAAAAAATTTCCTACGGTTTCACCAAGATCCATCTATGAGTTCTCTAGCAACGAGTGATCGGATTGCATCTACATACCTTTGTAGATCACGCGTGGAAGCGTTCAAAGAACGGGGATGAGGAAGTCGTACTCGACGTGATCCAAATCACCGGAGATCCTAGCGCCGAACGGACGGCACCTCCGTGTTCAACACACGTACGGTCAGCATGACGTCTCCTCCTTCTTGATCCAACAAGGGGGAGGAGAGGTTGATGAAGATCCAGCAGCACGATGGCGTGGTGGTGGATGCAGGGCATCACCGCAGCAGGGCTTCGCCGTTAGACTGCGAGAGGGAGAGGTGTAGCAGGGAGAGGGAGGCGCCAAGACACAAGGGTGCGGCTGCCCCTCCCTCCCCCCTTTATATAGGCCCCCTAGGGGGTGCGCCGGCCCTAGGAGACGGGAACTCCTAGGGGGGGGGCAGCCAAGGGGTGGAGTCCCCCCCAAGCCAGGTGGGGCGCCCCCCCACCCTAGGGTTCCCAACCCTAGGCGCATGAGGTGGGCCTAGGGGGGCGCACCAGCCCACTATGGGCTAGTTCCCCTCCCCACTTTGGCCCATGGGGACCTCCGGGATGGGTGGCCCCACCCGGTGGACCCCCGGGACCCTTCCGGTGGTCCCGGTACAATACCGGTGACCCCGAAACTCTCCCGATGGCCGAAACTGCACTTCCTATATATAATTCTTCACCTCCGGACCATTCCGGAACTCCTCGTGACGTCCAGGATCTCATCCGGGACTCCGAAAAACTTTTGGGTTACTTCATATTCATATCTCTACAACCCTGGCGTCACCGAACCTTAAGTGTGTAGACCCTACGGGTTTGGGAGACATGTAGACATGACCGAGACGGCTCTCCGGTCAATAACCAATAGCAGGATCTGGATACCCATGTTGGCTCCCACATGCTCCTCGATAATCTCATCGGATGAACCACGATGTCGAGGATTCAAGCAACCCCGTATACAATTCCCTTTGTCAATCGGTACGTTACTTGCCCGAGATTCGATCATCGGTATCCCAATACCTCGTTCAATCTCGTTACCGGCAAGTCACTTTACTCGTACCGTAATGCATGATCCTGTGACCAGACACTTGGTCACTTTGAGCTCAATATGATGATGCATTACCGAGTGGGCCCAGAGATACCTCTCCGTCATACGGAGTGACAAATCCCAGTCTTGATCCGTGTCAACCCAACAGACACTTTCGGAGATACCCATAGTATACCTTTATAGTCACCCAGTTACGTTGTGACGTTTGGTATACCCAGAGCACTCCTACGGTATCCGGGAGTTACACGATCTCATGGTCTAAGGAAAAGATACTTGACATTGGAAAAAACTCTAGCAAACGAACTATACGATCTTGTGCTATGTTTAGGATTGGGTCTTGTCCATCACATCATTCTCCTAATGATGTGATCCCATTATCAATGACATCCCCATGTCCATAGCCAGGAAACCATGACTATCTGTTGATCAACGAGCTAGTCAACTAAAGGCTCACTAGGGACACATTGTGGTCTATGTATTCACACATGTATTACGATTTCCGGATAATACAATTAAAGCATGAACAATAGACAATTATCATGAACAAGGAAATATAACAGTCATTTTATTATTGCCTCTAGGGCATATTTCCAACAGTCTCCCACTTGTACTAGAGTCAATCATCTAGTTACATAGTGATGAATCGAACACCCATGGAATTCTGGTGTTGATCATGTTTTGCTCTAGGGAGAGGTTTAGTCAATGGATCTCCTACATTCAGGTCCGTATGTACTTTACAAATCTCTGTGTCTCCATTTTGAACACTTTCACGAATGGAGTTGAAGCGACGCTTGATATGCCTGGTCTTCCTGTGAAACCTGGGCTCCTTGGCAAGGGCAATAGCTCCAGTGTTGTCACAGAAGAGAGTCATCGGGCCCGACGCATTGGGTATGACTCCTAGGTCGGTAATGAACTCCTTCACCCAGACTGCTTCGTGTGCTGCCTCCGAGGCTGCCATGTACTCCGCTTCACATGTAGATCCCGCCACAACGCTTTGCTTGCAACTGCACCAGCTTACTGCCCCACCATTCAAAATATACACGTATCCGGTTTGTGACTTAGAGTCATCCAGATCTGTGTCGAAGCTAGCGTCGACGTAACCCTTTACGACGAGCTCTTCGTCACCTCCATAAACGAGAAACATTTCCTTAGTCCTTTTCAGGTACTTCAGGATATTCTTGACCGTTGTCCAGTGTTCCTTGCCGGGATTACTTTGGTACCTTCCTACCAAACTTACGGCAAGGTTTACATCAGGTCTAGTACACAGCATGGCATACATAATAGAACCTATGGCTGAGGCATAGGGGATGACACTCATCTCTTCTATATCTTCTGCCGTGGTCGGACATTAAGCTGAGCTCAATTTCACACCTTGCAACACAGGCAAGAACCCCTTCTTAGACTGATCCATATTGAACTTCTTCAATATCTTATCAAGGTATGTGCTTTGTGAAAGAGCTATGAGGCGTCTTGATCTATCTCTATAGATCTTGATGCCTAATATATATAAGCAGCTTCTCCAAGGTCCTTCATTGAAAAACTCTTATTCAAGTAGGCCTTAATGCTGTCCAAAAGCTCTATATCATTTCCCATCAAAAGTATGTCATCTACATATAATATGAGAAATGCTACAGAGCTCCCACTCACTTTCTTGTAAACGCAGGCTTCTCCATAAGTCTGCATAAACCCAAACGCTTTGATCATCTCATCAAAGCGAATGTTCCAACTCCGAGATGCTTGCACCAGCCCATAAATCGAGCGTTGGAGCTTGCACACCTTGTCAGCATTCTTAGGATCGACAAAACCTTCCGGCTGCATCATATACAGTTCTTCCTTAAGATGACCGTTAAGGTGACGTCCATTTGCCATATCTCATAATCATAGTATGCGGCAATAGCTAACATGATTCGGACGGACTTCATCTTTGCTACGGGAGAGAATGTCTCATCGTAGTCAACTCCTTGAACTTGTCGATAACCCTTAGCGACAAGCCTAGATTTATAGATGGTCACATTACCATCCGCGTCTGTCTTCTTAAAGATCCATTTATTTTCTATGGCTCACCGATCATCGGGCAAGTCAGTCAAAGTCCATACTTCGTTTTCATACATGGATCCTATCTCGGATTTCATGGCTTCCAGCCATTTGTCGGAATCCGGGCCCGCCATCGCTTCTTCATAGTTCGAAGGTTCACCGTTGTCTAACAACATGATTTCCAAGACAGGGTTGCCATACCACTCTGGTGCGGAACGTGTCCTTGTGGACCTTCGAAGTTCAGTAGGAGCTTGATCAGAAGTATCTTGATCATCATCATTAACTTCCTCTCTAATTGGTGCAGGCACGACAGGAAAATTTTCCTGTGTTGCGCCATTTTCCGGTTCAAGAGGTAATACTTCATCAAGTTCTACTTTCCTCCCACTTACTTCTTTCGAGAGAAACTCCTTCTCTAGAAAGGATCCATTCTTGGCAACAAAGATCTTGCCTTCGGATCTGAGGTAGAAGGTATACCCAATAGTTTCTTTAGGGTATCCTATGAAGACGCATTTTTCCGACTTGGGTTCGAGCTTTTCAGGTTGAAGTTTCTTGACATAAGCATCGCATCCCCAAACTTTTAGAAACAATAGCTTAGGCTTCTTCCCAAACCATAATTCATACGGTGTCGTCTCAACGGATTTTGACGGAGCCCTATTTAAAGTGAATGCGGCAGTCTCTAAAGCATATCCCCAAAATGACAGCGGTAAATCGATAAGAGACATCATAGATCGCACCATATCCAATAGAGTGCGATTACGACGTTCGGACACACCATTACGCTGAGGTGTTCCAGGCGGCGTGAGTTGTGAAACTATTCCACATTTTCTTAAGTGTGTACCAAATTCGTGACTCAAGTATTCTCCTCCACGATCTGATCGCAAAAACTTGATTTTTCTGTCACGTTGATTCTCAACCTCACTCTGAAATTCCTTGAACTTTTCAAAGGTTTCAGACTTGTGTTTCATTAAGTAGATATACCCATATCTACTCAAGTCATCAGTGAGGGTGAGAACATAATGATAGCCACCACGAGCCTCAACACTCATTGGACCACACACATCAGTATGTATGATTTCCAATAGGTTGGTTGCTCGCTCCATTGTTCCTGAGAACGGAGTCTTGGTCATGTTACCCATGAGGCATGGTTCGCACGTGTCAAATGATTCGTAGTCAAGAGACTCTAAAAGTCCATCTGCATGGAGCTTCTTCATGCGTTTGACACCTATGTGACCAAGGCGGCAGTGCCACAAGTATGTGGGACTATCATTATCAACCTTACATCTTTTGGTATTCACACTATGAATATGTGTAGCATTACACTCGAGATTCATTAAGAATAAACCATTCACCATAGGAGCATGACCATAAAACATATCTCTCATATAAATAGAACAACCATTATTCTCGGATTTAAATGAGTAGCCATCTCAAATTAAACGAGATCCTGATACAATTTTCATGCTCAAAGCTGGTACTAAATAAAAATTATTGAGGTTTAAAACTAATCCCGTGGGTAAATGTAGAGGCAGCGTGCCGACGGCGATCACATCGACCTTGGAACCATTCCTGACACGCATCGTCACCTCATCCTTCGCCAGTCTCCGTTTATTCTGCAGCTCCTGCTTTGAGTTACAAATGTGAGCAACTACACCAGTATCAAATACCCAGGAGCTACTACGAGTACTGGTAAGGTACACATCAATTACATGTATATCACATATACCTTTCATGTTTTGGCCTTCTTGTCCGCTAAGTATTTGGGGCAGTTTCGTTTCCAGTGACCACTTCCCTTGCAATAAAAACACCCAGTCTCGGGCTTGGGTCCATTCTTTGGCTTCTTCCCGGCAGCTTGCTTATCGGGCGTGGCAACTCCCTTGCCGTTTTTCTTGAAGTTCTTCTTACCCTTGCCTTTCTTGAACTTAGTGGTTTTATTCACCATCAACACTTGATGTTCCTTTTTGACTTCTACCTCTGCTGATTTCAGCATTGCAAATACTTCAGGAATGGTCTTTTCCATCCCCTGCATATTGAAGTTCATCACAAAGCTCTTGTAGCTCGGTGGAAGCGACTGAAGGATTCTGTCAATGACCGCGTCATCCGGGAGATTAACTCCCAGCTGAGTTAAGCGGTTATGTAATCCAGACATAGTGAGTATGTGCTCACTGACAGAACTATTTTCCTCCATCTTACAGCTGAAGAACTTGTCGGAGACTTCATATCTCTCGACCCGGGCATGAGCTTGGAAAACCATTTTCAACTCTTCGAACATCTCATATGCTCCGTGTCGCTCAAAACGCTTTTGGAGCCCCGGTTCTAAGCTGTAAAGCATGCCGCACTGAACGAGGGAGTAATCATCAGCACGTGTCTACCAAGCGTTCATAACGTCTTGGTTCTGTGGGACGGGTGCGTCACCTAGCGGTGCTAGTAGGACATAATCTTTCTTGGCAGCTATGAGGATGATCCTCAGGTTCCGGACCCAGTCCGTATAGTTGCTGCCATCGTCTTTCAGCTTGGTTTTCTCTAGGAACGCGTTGAAGTTGAGGACAACGTGGGCCATTTGATCTACAAGACATATTGTAAAGATTTTAGACTAAGTTCATGATAATTAAGTTCATCTAATCAAATTATAAAATGAACTCCCACTTAGATAGACATCCCTCCAGTCATCTAAGTATAACATGATCCGAGTTAACTAGGCCGTGTCCGATCATCACGTGAGACGGACTAGTCAACATCGGTGAACATCTTCATGTTGATCGTATCTTCTATACGACTCATGCTCGACCTTTCGGTCTTCTGTGTTCCGAGGCCATGTCTGTACATGCTAGGCTCGTCAAGTCAACCTAAGTGTTTGCATGTGTAAATCTGTCTTACACCCGTTGTATGTGAACGTTGGAATCTATCACACCCGATCATCACGTGGTGCTTCGAAACAACGAACTATCGCAACGGTGCACAGTTAGGGGGAACACTTTCTTGAAATTATTATGAGGGATCATCTTATTTACTACCGCCGTTCTAAGTAAACAAGATGCAAAAACATGATAAACATCACATGCAATCAAATAATAATAGTGACATGATATGGCCAATATCACATAGCTCCTTTGATCTCCATCTTGGAGCTCCATGATCATCTTGTCACCGGCATGACACCATGATCTCCATCATCGTGTCTCCATGAAGTTGCTCGCCATCTATTACTTCTACTACTATGGCTAACACGTTTAGCAGTAAAGTAAAGTAATTTACATGGCGTTTCTCAATGACACGCAGGTCATACAAAAAATAAAGACAACTCCTATGGCTCCTTCCGGTTTTCATACTCATCGACATGCAAGTCGTGATTCGTATTACAAGAACATGATCTCATACATCACATATATATCATTCATCATTCATCACAACTTTGGCCATATCACATCACAAAGCACTTGCTGCAAAAACAAGTTAGACGTCCTCTAATTGTTGTTGCAAGTTTTACGTGGCTTCAAAAGGGTTCTAGCAAGAATGTTTTGTTACCTACGTAATAGCCACAACGTGATTTGTCAACTTCTATTTACCCTTCATAAGGACCCTTTTCATCGAATCCGCTCCAACTAAAGTGGGAGAGACAGACACCCGCTAGCCACCTTATGCAACTAGTGCATGTCAGTCGGTGGAACCAGTCTCATGTAAGCGTACGTGTAAGGTCGGTCCGGGCCGCTTCATCCCACAATACCGCTGAAGCAAGATAAGACTAGTAGCGGCAAGAAACTTGACAACATCTACGCCCACAACAAATTGTGTTCTACTCGTGCAAGGAGAACTACGCATAGACCTAGCTCATGATGCCACTGTTGGGGAAGGTTGCAGAAAACAAAAATTTTCCTACGGTTTCACCAAGATCCATCTATGAGTTCATCTAGCAACGAGTGATCGGATTGCATCTACATACCTTTGTAGATCACGCGCGGAAGCGTTCAAAGAACGGGGATGAGGAAGTCGTACTCGACGTGATCCAAATCACCGGAGATCCTAGCGCCGAACGGACGGCACCTCCGTGTTCAACACACGTACGGTCAGCGTGATGTCTCCTCCTTCTTGATCCAGTAAGGGGGAGGAGAGGTTGATGAAGATCCAGCAGCACGACGGCGTGGTGGTGGATGCAGGCGTCACCGCAGCAGGGCTTCGCCGTTAGACTGCGAGAGGGAGAGGTGTAGCAGGGGAGAGGGAGGCGCCAAGACACAATGGTGCGGCTGCCCCTCCCTCCCCCCCTTTATATAGGCCCCCTAGGGGGTGCGCCGGCCCTAGGAGATGGGAACTCCTAGGGGGGCGGCGGCCAAGGGGTGGAGTGCCCCCCAAGCCAGGTGGGGCGCCCCCCCACCCTAGGGTTCCCAACCCTAGGCGCATGGGGTGGGCCTAGGGGGCGCACCAGCCCACTATGGGCTAGTTCCCCTCCCCACTTTGGCCCATGGGGCCCTCCGGTATGGGTGGCCCCACCCGGTGGACCCCCGGGACCCTTCCGGTGGTCCCGGTACAATACCGGTGACCCTGAAACTCTCCAGATGGCCGAAACTGCACTTCCTATATATAATTCTTCACCTCCGGACCATTCCGGAACTCCTCGTGATGTCCAGGATCTCATTCGGGACTCCGAACAACTTTCGGGTTACTGCATATTCATATCTCTACAACCCTAGCGTCACCGAATCTTAAGTGTGTAGACCCTACGGGTTCGGGAGACATGTAGACATGACCGAGACGGCTCTCCGGTCAATAACCAACAACGGGATCTGGATACCCATGATGGCTCCCACATGCTCCTCGATAATCTCATCGGATGAACCACGATGTCGAGGATTCAAGCAACCCCGTATACAATTCCCTTTGTCAATCGGTACGTTACTTGCCCGAGATTCGATCGTCGGTATCCCAATACCTCGTTCAATCTCGTTACCGGCAAGTCACTTTACTCGTACCGTAATGCATGATCCCGTGACCAGACACTTGGTCACTTTGAGCTCAATATGATGATGCATTACCGAGTGGGCCCAGAGATACCTCTCCGTCATACGGAGTGACAAATCCCAGTCTTGATCCGTGTCAACCCAACAGACACTTTCGGAGATACCCGTAGTATACCTTTATAGTCACCCAGTTACGTTGTGACATTTGGTATACCCAGAGCACTCCTACGGTATCCGGGAGTTACACGATCTCATGGTCTAAGGAAAAGATACTTGACATTGGAAAAAACTCTAGCAAACGAACTATACGATCTTGTGCTATGTTTAGGATTGGGTCTTGTCCATCACATCATTCTCCTAATGATGTGATCCCGTTGTCAATGACATCCCCATGTCCATAGCCAGGAAACCATGACTATCTGTTGATCAACGAGCTAGTCAACTAGAGGCTCACTAGGGACACATTGTGGTCTATGTATTCACACATGTATTACGATTTCCGGATAATACAATTAAAGCATGAACAATAGACAATTATCATGAACAAGGAAATATAATAATCATTTTATTATTGCCTCTAGGGCATATTTCCAACAGTAATTTGTTCACCCATCGTAATATTTTCTATCTTGAGAGAAGCCTCTAGTGAAACCTATGGCCCCCGGGTCTATTTTCCATCATATAAGTTTCCGATCTACAATATTAGTTCCCGTTTTGCTTCCTTTGCAATCTTTTACTTTATGATCTATAAACCAAAAACACCAAAAATATTTACTTTACCGTTCATCTATCTCTATCAAATCTCACTGTTGCAAGTAACCGTGAAGGGATTGACAACCCCTTTATCGCGTTGGGTGCAAGTTGTTATTTGTTTGTGCAGGTATTCGGTGACTTGTGCGTTATCTCCTACTGGATTGATACCTTGGTTATCAAACTGAGGGAAATACTTACTCTACTTTGCTGCATCACTCTTTCCTCTTCAAGGAAAAAACCAATGCAAGCTCAAGAAGTACCAGGAAGAATTTCTGGCGCCGTTGCCGGGGAGATCTATGCCATGTCAAGCCATACCAAGTACCCATCACAAACTCTCATTTCTTGCATTACATAATTTGCCATTTGCCTCTCGTTTTCCTCTTTCCCACTTCTAAAACAATTTTCAAAAAGATTTGCCCTTTTCTTCGCCCTTCTTTTATTCGTCTTTTCGTTTGCCCTTATGTCTTACTTGGTTTGTTTGCTCGTTTGCTTGGTATAATTGTGTGTTTATTGAAAATTAGAAGCAAAGAGTTTATGGATCCTCATCCACTTGCTAATCTTTTTAAAATATCCAATTATGATGAACCAATTGCTAGTGAGTTGAGTGCACTAGATTATCTTTATGAGGTTTTGCTTGAAATTCGTGAATCTGAAAATTGTGATGAAGTGTTGAAAGAAAAAATAAATAAAGTGATTCACGACAGCTACTTGAATGAAAAGCATGATTGCAATGATGTTATTATAAATTCTATTAATGTCAATTGTGTTAATGATATGCAAAACCCTAAGCTTGGGGATGCTAGTTTTGCTATGTCCACTACTTGTTGCAATGATCATGATTGGGGTGATTCCTCTTATGATCTTGAAAATTTATTTAAATCCCATGATGAATATGAGATTGATAATAGTTTTTGCAATAATATTGAAAGTGGGTTTGGAAGAGTGTCAACTTTAGATCCCACATATTTGGATAATGTTCAATCTTATGAAACATTTGATAAAAGTGGGTTCGGAGAGGTCATGACTTTATTTTATGATAATCCCACTATTTCGGAAGAGTGTCAACTTAGAATGCATGTGGATCATGAGAAAATTTTATGTGATAGATATATTGTTGAATTTGATTATGATCCTACATGTAATTATTATGAGAGAGGAAAATATGGTTGTAAAAAATTTCATGTCACTAAATTACCTCTCGTTATGTTGCATATGCAAGTTTTTGCTTGTCTTGATAATTTGTTTGCTTATATAATGCCTATGCACAGGAAGTATGTTAGACTTGGATGTGTTTGTCACGTGTTTTATGATTCTCTTTTTGTGCTTCAATTCTTGTCTTTTGTGTGAGCATCATTGAAATCTCAGAGCCTAGCTAAAAGGCTTTAAAGAAAAGCGCTTGTTGGGAGACAACCCAATAAATTTCCTTTCTGTTTTTGAATAAATAATTCATCTAGCCTCTGGTTAGATGTGGTTTTGTGTTTTAATTAGTGTTTGTGCCAAGTAAGACCTTTGGGATAGCTTACCGTGATGGTTGATTTGATCTTGCTGAAAAACAGAAACTTTTGCGCCTAGTGACAGAATTGATCTGAGCTTCTGGGACGCGATAAATTCTTGAATTTTTTACACAAGATTAACATACAAATTGCCCAGGTTTTCCTAATTTTTCAGAAGTTTTTGAGTTACAGAAGTATTCGGGAGTTCCAGATTGCTACAGACTCTTCTGTTTTTGACAGATTCTGTTTTCTATGTGTTGTTTGCTCATTTTGATGAATCTATGGCTAGTATCGGGGGGTATGAACCATGGAAAGGTTGGAATAAAGTAGATATTAAACCAATATAAATAAATAATGAGTTCACAACAGTACCAAAAGTGGTGATTTATTTTCTTATACTAACGAAGCTTATGATATTTTCTGTTGAGTTTTGTGTTGTGAAGTTTTCAAGTTTTGGATAAGGATTTGATGGACTACGGAATAAGGAGTGACAAGAGCCTAAGATTGGGGATGCCCAAGGCACCACAAGGTAATATCCAAGGACAACCAAGAGCCTAAGCTTGGGGATGCCTCGGAAGGCATCCCCTCTTTCGTCTTCGTCTATTGGTAACTTACTTGAGGCTATATTTTTAGTCACCACATGATATGTGTTTTTCTTGGAGCGTCTTGTATGATTTGAGTCTTTGCTTTTTAGTTTTCCACAATTATCCTTGCTGCACACACCTTTTGAGAGAGACATGCATGAATCGTGATTTATTAGAATACTCTATGTGCTTCACTTATATCTTTTGAGCTAGGCAATATTGCTCTAGTGCTTCACTTATATCTTTTTAGAGCACGACGGTGGTTTTATTTCATAGAAATTGATGAACTCTCGTGCTTCCCTTATATTATTTTGAGAGTCTCTAAACAACATGGTAATTTGCTTTGGTTATAAATTTAGTCCTAATATGATAGGCATCTAAGAGGGATATAATAAAAACTCTCATATAAAGTGCATTGAATACTATGAGAAGTTGGATTCCTTATGATTGTTTTGAGATATGAAGATGGTGATATTAGAGTCATGCTAGTGAGAAATTGTGAATTTGAGAAATACTTGTGTTAAAGTTTGTGATTCCCGTACCTTGCACTTATGGTGAACCGTTATGTGATGAAGTCAAAGCATGATTTATTTATGGATTGTCTTCCTGATGAGTGGCAGTCGGGGATGAGCGATGGTCTTTTCCTACCAATCTATCCCCCTAGGAGCATGCGCGTAGTACTTCATTTCAATAACTAATAGATTTTTGCAATAAGTATATGAGTTCTTTATGACTAATATTGAGTCCACGGATCATACGCACTCTCACCCTTCCACCATTGCTAGCCTCTCTAGTGCCGCGCAACTTTCGCCGGTACCATAAACCCACCTTATACCTTCCTCAAAACAGCCACCATACCTACCTATTATGGCATTTCTATAGCCATTCCGAGATATATTGCCATACAACTTTCCACGTTCCGTTTATTATGACATGGTCCATCATTGTCATATTGCTTTGCATGATCATGTAGTTGACATCGTATTTGTGACAAAGCCACTGTTCATAATTATTTCATACATGTCACTCTTCATTCATTGCACATCCCGGTACACCGTCGGAGGCATTCATATAGAGTCATATTTTGTTCTAAGAATCGAGTTCTAATTCTTGAGTTGTAAGTAAATAAAAGTGTGATGATCTTCATTATTAGAGCATTGTCCCATGTGAGGAAAGAATGATGGAGACTATGATTACCCCACAAATCGTGATAAGACTCCAGACAAAAAAAGAGGCCAAAAAATGAGAGAAGACCCAAATAAGAAAATGAGAGAAAAGAGAGAAGGGGCAATGTTACTATCCTTTTAGCACACTTGTGCTTCAAAGTAGCACCTTAATCTTCATGATAGAGAGTCTCCTATATTGTCACTTTCATATACTACTTGGAATTTTTATTATAGAACTTGGCTTGTATATTCCAATGATGGGCTTCCTCAAATTTCCCTAGGTCTTCCTGAGCAAGCAAGTTGGATGCATACCCACTTAGTTTCTTTTTGAGCTTTCATAAACTTATAGCTCTAGTGCATCTGTTGCATGGCAATCCCTACTCACTCACATTGATATCTATTGATGGGCATCTCCATATCCCATTGATACGCCTAGTTGATGTGAGACTATCTCCTTCTTTTTGTCTTCTCCACAACTACCGTCTATTCCACCTATAGTGCTATGTCCATGGCTCACGCTCATGTATTGCGTGAAAGTTGAAAAAGTTTGAGAACACCAAAAGTATGAAATAATTTCTTGGCTTGTCACCGGGGTTGTGCATGATTTAAATATTTGTGTGATGAAGATGGAGCATAGCCAGACTATATGATTTTATAGGCATAAGCTTTCTTTGGCCATGTTATTTTGAGAAGACATAATTGCCTTGTTAGAATGCTTGAAGTATTATTGTTTTTATGTCAATAGTAAACTTTGTTTTGAATCATACGGATCTGAACATTCATGCCACAATAAAGAAATTATATGGATAAATATGTTAGGTAGCATTCCACATCAAAAATTCTGTTTTTATCATTTACCTACTCGAGGACGAGCAGGAATTAAGCTTGGGGATGCTTGATACGTCTCCAACGTATCTATAATTTTTGATTGTTCCATGCTATTATATTATCTGTTTTGGATGTTTTATATGCATTAATATGATATTTTATATGATTTTTGGGACTAGCCCATTAACCTAGAGCCCAGTGCCAGTTTATGTTTTTTCCTTGTTTTAGAGTTTCGCAGAAAAGGAATACCAAGCGGAGTCCAAATGGAATAAAACTTTCGCGATGATTTTTCTTGGACCAGAAGACATCCAGAGGACTTGGAGTGCAAGTCAGGGAAGCCACGAGGAAGCTACAAGGACGGAGTGCGTGCCCAGGGGGTAGGGTGCGCCCCCCACCCTTGTGGGCCCCTCATGACTCCACTGACCTATTTCTTCCGCATATATATTCTCATATATCCCAAAACCAACAATGGGAGCCATGAAAACACTTTTCCACCACCGCAACCTTTTGCCCGTGAGATCCCATCTAGGGGCCTTTTCCGGCGTCCTGCCGGAGGGGGATTCGATCACCCAGGGCTTCTACATCAACACTGTTGCCCTTCCGATGAAGCGTGAGTAGATTACCTCATACCTACGGGTCCATAGCTAGTAGCTAGATGGCTTCTTCTCTCTCTTTGATTCTCAATACCATGTTCTCCTCGATGTTCTTGGAGATCTATTCGTTGTAATACTTTTTTGCGGTGTGTTCGCCGAGATCCAATGAATTATGGATTTATGATCAGCTTATCTATGAATTTTATTTGAATCTCCTCCGGATTCTTTTATGCATGATTTGATATCTTTGCAAGTCTCTTTGAACTATCGATTTGGTTTGGCCAACTAGATCGGTTTTTCTTGCAATGGGACAAGTGCTTAGCTTTGTGTTCAATCTTGCGGTGTCTGCTACCTCTTGAGCACTGCATTGGATTTCCTTGAAGAGGAAAGGATGATGCAGCAAAGTAGCGTAAGTATTTCCTCTCAGTTTTTGAGAACCAAGGTATCAATCTAGTAGGAGGCTACACGCGAGTCCCTCGTACCTGCACAAAACAAATAACTCCTCGCAACCAACGCGATAAGGGGTTGTCAATCCCTTCACGGCCACTTACGAGAGTGAGATCTGATAGATATGATAAGATAATATTTTTGGTATTTTTATGATAAAGATGTAAAGTAAAATAAAAGAAAAGTAAAAAAGCAAAGGAAATAACTAAGTGTTGGAAGATTAATATGATGAAGATAGACCCGGGGGCCATAGGTTTCACTAGTGGCTGCTCTCAAGAGCATAAGTATTTTACGATGGGTGAACGAATTACTGTTGAGCAATTGACAGAATTGAGCATAGTTATGAGAATATCTAGGTATGCTCATGTTCGGTGAGAAAATCACGTTCTCGAAGGTTTCATTCCATTTGGACTCCATTTGATATTCCTTTTCTTCGAGACCCTAAAATAGGCAAAAAAACAGCAATTCTAGTTTGGGCCTCCGGTTAATAGGTTAGTCCCAAAAATAATATAAAAGTGGATAATAAAGCCCAATAATGTCCAAAACAGTAGATAATATAGCATGGAGCAATAAAAAATTATAGATACATTGGAGACGTATCAAGCATCCCCAAGCTTAATTCCTGCTCGTCCTCGAGTATGTAAATGATAAAAACTGAATTTTTGATGCGGAGTCCTACTTGGCATAATTTTAATGTAATTCTTCTTAATTGTGGTATGAATATTCTGATCTGAAAGATTCAAGATAAAAGTTCATATTGACATAAAAATAATAATACTTCAAGCATACTAACTAAGCAATTATGTCTTTTCAAAATAACATGGCCAAAGAAAGTTCATCCCTACAAAATCATATAGTTTAGTCATGCTCCATTTTCGTCACACAAGAATGCTCTCATCATGCACAACCCCGATGACAAGCCAAGCAATTGTTTCATTCTTTAGTAATCTCAAACCTATAAACTCTCACGCAATATATGAGCGCGAGCCATGGACATAGCACTATGGGTGGAATAGAATATGATGATGGGGGTTATGTGGAGAAGACAAAAAAGGAGAAAGTCTCACATCAACGAGGCTAATCAATGGGCTATGGAGATGCCCATCGATTGATGTTAATGCAAGGAGTAGGGATTGCCATGCAATGGATGCACTAGAGCTATAAATGTATGAAAGCTCAACAAAAGAAACTAAGTGGGTGTGCATCCAACTTGCTTGCTCACGAAGACCTAGGGCACTTGAGGAGGCCCATTGTTGGAATATACAAGCCAAGTTCTATAATGAGAAATTCCCACTAGTATATGAAAGTGACAAAATAAAAGACTCTCTATCATGAAGATTATGGTGCTACTTTGAAGCACAAGTGTGGCAAAGGATAGTAACATTGTCCCTTCTCTCTTTTTCTCTCATTTTTTGGCCTTCTCTTTTTTATGGCCTTTCTCTTTTTTTTTAATTCCTCACTTGGGACAATGCTCTAGAAAATGATGATCATCACACTTCTATCTATTTACAACTCAATGATTACAACTCGATGCTAGAACAAAAGATGACTCTATATGAATGCCTCTTGCGGTGTACCGGGATATGCAATGAACCAAGAGTGACATGTATGAAAGAATTATGAACGGTGGCTTTGCCACAAATACTATGTCAACTACATGATCATGCTAAGTAATATGACAATGATGAATGTGTCATGATGAACGGAATGGTGGAAAGTTGCATGGCAATATATCTCGGACTGGCTATGGAAATGCCATAATAGGTAGGTACGGTGGATGTTTTTAGGAAGATATAAGGAGGTTTATGTGTGAAAGAGCGTATCATATCATGGGGTTTAGATGCACCGGCGAAGTTTGCACCAACTCTCAATGTGAGAAAGGGAAATGCACGGTACCGAAGAGGCTAGCAATGATGGAAGGGTGAGGGTGCGTATAATCCATGGACTCAACATTAGTCATAAAGAACTCACATACTTATTGCAAAAATCTACAAGTCATCAAAAAACAAGCACTACGCGCATGCTCCTAGGGGGATAGATTAGTAGGAAAAGACCATCGCTCGTCCCCGACCGCCACTCATAAGGAGGACAATCAAAGAACACCTCATGTTTCAAATTTGTTACATAACGTTTACCATACGTGCATGCTACGGGACTTGCAAACTTCAACACAAGCATTTCTCAAATTCACAACTACTCAACTAGCACGATGATGTCTACTACACAACCTTCTTCTTGTAGACGTCGTTGGTCCTCCAAGTTCAGAGGTTTGTAGGACAGTAGCAAATTTCCCTCAAGTGGATGACCTAAGGTTTATCAGTCCGTAGGAGGCATAGGATGAAGATGGTCTCTCTCAAGCAACCCTGCAACCAAATAACAAAGAGTCTCTTGTGTCCCCAACACACCCAATACAATGGTAAATTGTATAGGTGCACTAGTTCGGCGAAGAGATGGTTATACAAGTGGTATATGGATGGTAGATGAAGGTTTTTGTAATCTGAAAATATAAAAACAGCAAGGTAACTAATGATAAAAGTGAGCGTAAACAGTATTGCAATGCGTTGAAACAAGGCCTATGGTTCATACTTTCACTAGTGCAAGTTCTCTCAACAATAATAACATAATTGGATCACATAACTATCCCTCAACATGCAACAAAGAGTCACTCCAAAGTCACTAATAGCGGAGAATGAACGAAGAGATTATGGTAGGGTATGAAACCACCTCAAAGTTATTCTTTCCAATCAATCCGTTGGGCTATTCATATAGGTGTCACAAACAGCCCTAGAGTTTGTACTAGAATAACACCTTAAGACACAAATTAACCAAAACCCTAATGTCACCTCAAGTATCCGTGGGTATGATTATACGATATGCATCACACAATCTCAGATTCATCTATTCAACCAACACATAGAACCTCAAAGAGTGCCCCAAAGTTTCTACCGGAGAATCATGACGAAAACGTGTGCCAACCCCTATGCATAGGTTCATGGACGGAACCCGCAAGTTGACCACCATAACATACATCAAGTGAATCACGTGATATCCCATTGTCACCATCGATACACACGGCAAGACATACATCAAGTGTTCTCAAATCTTTAAAGACTCAATCCGATAAGATAACCTCAAAGGGGAAACTCAATCCATTACAAGAGAGTAGAGGGGGGAAGAAACATCATAGGATCCAAATATGATAGCAAAGCTCGCGATACATCAAGATCGTATCACCTCAAGAACACGAGAGAGAAAGATCAAACACATAGCTACTGGTACATACCCTTAGCCCCGAGGGAGAACTACTCCCTCCTCGTCATGGAGAGCACCGGGATGATGAAGATGGCCACCGGAGAGGGATTGCCCCCTCCGGCAGGGTGCCGGAACGGGTCTAGATTGGCTTTCGGTGGCTACGGAGGCTTCTGGCTGCGGAACTCCCGATCTATTGTGCTCCCGGATGTGTTTAGGGTATATGGAGATATATAGGCGGAAGAAGTACGTCAGGGGAGCCACGAGGGGCCCACGAGGGTGGAGGGCGCGCCCCTACCTCGTGGCTCCCTCGTTTCTTTCCTGACGTGCACTCCAAGTCTATCAGGTTGCTTTCCTTCCAAAAATAAGTTCCGTGAAGATTCAGGTCAATTGGACTCCGTTTGATTTTCCTTTTCTGCGATACTCTAAAACAAGGAAAAAACAGAAACTGGCACTGGTCTCAAGGTTGATAGGTTAGTCCCAAAAATCATATAAAATAGCATATAAATGCATATAAAAAATCCAAGGTTGATAATATAATAGCATGGAACAATCAAAAATTATAGATACGTTGGAGACGTATCAGCATCCCCAAGCTTAATTCCTGCTCGTCCTCAAGTAGGTAAATGATAAAAATAGAATTTTTGATGTGGAATGCTACCTAACATATTTATCCATGTAGTTCTCTTTATTGTGGCAAGAATATTCAGAACCATAAGATTCAAGACAAAAATTTAATATTGACATAAAAATAATAATACTTCAAGCATACTAACCAAGCAATCATGTTTTCTCAAAATAACATGGCCAAAGAAAGCTATCCCTACAAAATCATATAGTCTGGCTATGCTCCATCTTCACCACACAACATATTTAAATCATGCGCAACCCCGATGACAAGCCAAGCAATTGTTTCATACTTTTGATGTTCTCAAACTTTTTCAGTCTTCACGCAATACATGAGCGTGAGCCATGGACATAGCACTATAGGTGGAATAGAATGGTGGTCGTGGAGAAGACAAAAAGGGAGAAGATAGTCTCACATCAACTAGGCGTATCAACGGGCTATGGAGATGCCCATCAATAGATATCAATGTAAGTGAGTAGGGATTGCCATGCAACGGATGCACTAGAGCTATAAATGTATGAAAGCTCAACAAAAGAAACCAAGTGGGTGTGCATCCAACTTGCTTGCTCATGAAGACCTAGGGCATTTTGAGGAAGCCCATCATTGGAATATACAAGCCAAGTTCTATAATGAAAGATTCCCACTAGTATATGAAAGTGACAACATATGAGACTCTCTATATGAAGAACATGGTGCTACTTTGAAGCACAAGTGTGGTAAAAGGATAGTACCATTGCCCCCTTTTATTTATTTTCTTTTTTTGGGCCCCTTTTTTTTCTTTGGCCTTTCTCCCTTTTTTATTTAGCCTTTCTTTTTTTGGGACAATGCTCTATTAATGATGATCATCACACTTCTATTTATTTACAACTTAATGATTACAACTCGATACTAAAACAAAGTATGACTCTATATGAATGCCTCCGGTGGTGTACCGGGATATGCAATGAATCAAGAGTGACAAGTATGAAAATTATGAACGGTGGCTTTGCCACAAATACTATGTCGACTACATGATCATGCTAAGCAATATGACAATGATGAATGTGTCATGATGAACTAGATGGTGGAAAGTTGCATGGCAATATATCTCGGAATGGCTATGGAAATGCCATAATAGGTAGGTATGGTGGCTGTTTTGAGGAAGGTATATGGTAGGTGTATGATACCGGCGAAAAGTGCGCGGTATTAGAGAGGCTAGCAAAGGTGGAAGGGTGAGAGTGCGTATAATCCATGGACTCAACATTAGTCATAAAGAACTCATATACTTATTGCAAAAATCTACAAGTTATCGAAGCAAAGTATTACGCGCATTCTCCTAGGGGGATAGATTGGTAGGAAAAGACCATCGCTCGTCCCCGACCGCCACTCATAAGGAAGACAATCAATAAAATAAATCATGCTCCGACTTCATCACATAACGGTTCACCATACGTGCATGCTACGGGAATCACAAACTTCAACACAAGTATCTCTCAAATTCACAACTACTCAACTAGCATGACTCTAATATTACCATCCTCATATCTCAAAACAATCATCAAATATCAAACTTCTCTTAGTATTCAACACACTCATAAGAGAATTTTATTATTCTTGAATACCTAGCATATTAGGATTTTAAGCAAATTACCATGCTATTTAAGACTCTGGGCCCCCTACCTCGTGGGCCCCCTGGTGGCTCTCCGATGACCATCTTATGTTATATGAAGTCTTTCGTCGAGGAAAAAAATCTAAAGCAACCTTTCGGGACGAAACTCCGCCGCCACGAGGTAGAACCTTGGCGGATCCAATCTAGAGCTCCGGCAGAGCTGTTCTGCAGGGGAAACTTCCATCCCGGAGGGGGAAATCGTCGCCATCGTCATCACCAACGCTCCTCTCATCGGGAGAGGGCAATCTCCATCAACATCTTCATCAGCACCATCTCATCTCAAAACCCTAGTTCATCTCTTGTATCCAATTCTTGTCTCCAAGTCCGGGATTGGTGCTAGTTGGTTGCTAGTAGTGTTAATTACTCCTTGTAGTTGATGCTAGTTGGTTTAATTGGTGGAAGATCATATGCTCAGATCCTTTATGCATATTATTACCCCTCTGATTATGAACATGAATATGCTTTGTGAGTAGTTACGTTTGTTCCTGAGGACAAGGGAGAAGTCTTGCTATTAGTAGTCATGTGAATTTGGTATTCGTTCGATATTTTGATGAGATGTATGTTGTCTAGCCTCTAGTGGTGTTATGTGAACGTCGACTACATAACACTTCACCATTATTTGGGCCTAGAGGAAGGCATTGCGAAGTAATAAGTAGATGATGGGTTGCTAGAGTGACAGAAGCTTAAACCCTAGTTTATGCGTTGCTTCGTAAGGGGCTGATTTGGATCCATATGTTTCATGCTATGGTTAGGTTTACCTTAATACTTTTGTTGTAGTTGCGGATGCCTGCAATAGAGGTTAATCATAAGTGGGATGCTTGTTCAAGTAAGAACAGCACCCAAGCACCGGTCCACCCACATGTCAAATTATCAAAGTACCGAACGCAAATCATATGAACGTGATGAAAACTAGCTTGACGATATTCCCATGTGTCCTCGGGAGCGCTTTTCCTTACATAAGAGTTTGTCCAGGATTTTCCTTTGCTACAAAAAGGATTGGGCCACCTTGCTGCACTTTATTTACTTTTGTTACTCGTTGCTCGTTACAAATTATCTTATCACAAAACTATCTGTTACTACTTATTTCAGTACTTGCAGAGAATACCTTGCTGAAAACCGCTTATCATTTCCTTCTGCTCCTCGTTGGGTTCGACACTCTTACTTATCGAAAGGACTACGATAGATCCCCTATACTTGTGGGTCATCAAGACTCTATTCTGGCGCCATTGCCGAGGAGTGAAGCGCCTTTGGTAGGTGGAATTTGGTAAGGAAAAATTTATATAGTGTGCTGAAATTTACTGTCACTTGTTACTATGGAAAGTAATCCTCTGAGGGGCTTGTTTGGGGTATCTTCACCCCGATCAGTAGAGCAAAGAGTTGCTCCTCAACCTACTGAACCTATTGAAAATGAAATTCCTTATGAGTATCCTTTAGGTATGATAGAAAAACTGCTAGCTAATCCTTTTACAGGAGATGGAACAAAGCATCCTGATGAACACCTAATATATGTGGATGAAGTTTGTGGATTATTTAAGCTTGCAGGTATACCCGATGATGTTGCTAAGAAGAAGGTCTTCCCTTTATCTTTGAAGGGAGACGCATTGACATGGTATAGTCTATGTGATGATACGAGATCATGGAACTATAGAAGATTGAAATTGGAATTTCATCAAAAGTATTACCCTATGCATCTTGTTCATCGTGACCGCAATTATATATATAATTTTTGGCCTCGCGAAGGAGAAAGCATCGCTCAAGCTTGTGGGGGGGGGGGGCTTAAATCAATGTTATATTCATGCCCCAATCATGAGCTCCCAAGAGAAACAATTCTTCAAAAAAATTATGCTCGGCTTTCTGAAAATAATCGCACCATGCTCGATACTTCTTGTGCTAGCTCTTTTATGATGAAGACTATTGGATTTAGATGAGATTTATTGGATAGAATTAAACGCAACTCTAAGAGATCTCGACAAAGGTAAGGATTCAGGTATGAAACCTAAGTTTGATTGTGTTAAATCTTTTATGGATACCGGCATTTTCCGTAAGTTTAGCACTAAATATGGACTTGATTCTGAGATAGTAGCTTCTTTTTGTGAATCTTTTGCTACTTATGTTGATCTCTCTAAGGAGAAATGGTTTAAATATCATCCTCCCATAGAAGTAAAAGTAGTTGCACAAATTAAAGTTGAAGAAAAGACTGTCACTTATAATGATCCTATTGTTCCTACTTGTTATGTTGAGAAACCACCTTTCCCTGTTAGGATAAAGGATCATGCTGAAGCTTCAACTATGGTTCGTAAAAGCAATATTAAAACATATACACCTCCTGAGAAAGTTAAAGTAGAACCTAATATTGCTATTGTTAAAGATCTCTTGTCTGATAATATTGATGGGCATGTTATTTAGTTCTGCGGTGAAACTGCTAGAATTGCTAAATAAACCTTGTGCTAAAGATAAAAATAGACCTGTGGTAGGCGTGCCTGTTATTTCTGTTAAAATAGGAGAACATTGTTATCATGGCTTATGTGATATGGGTGCTAGTGCCAGTGTTATACCTTATGACTTGTATAAAGAAATCAAGCATGAAATTGCACTTGCTGAGTTAGAAGATATTGATGTCACAATTAAACTTGCTAATAGAGATACTATTTCAGAAGTGGGAATTGTTAGAGATGTTGAAGTATTGTGCGGGAAAACTAAATATCTTGCTGATTTTCTTGTTCTTAGTTCCCCACAAGATAGCTTTTGTCCCATTATATTTGGTAGACCCTTCTTGAACACTGTTAATGCTAAGATAGACTGCGAAAAGAATGTTGTTACTATTGGCTTGGCTGATATGTCTCATGAATTTAATTTCTCTAAATTCAGTAAACAACACAGTGAGGAAGAATTGCCTAGTAAGGATGAAATTATTGGTCTTGCTTCTATTGTCGTACCTCCTAGTGATCCTTTAGAACAATATTTTCTAGACCATGAGAATGATATGTTTATGAATGAAAGAAGGGAAATAGATGAAGTATTCTTTAAACAGGAACCTATTCTGAAACACAATTTACCTGTTGAAATCCTAGGGGATCCCCCTCCACCTAAGGGTGATCCCGTGTTTGAGCTTAAACCGTTGCCTGATAATCTTAAATATGCTTATCTTGATGAAAAGAAGATGTATCCTGTTATTATTAGTGCTAACCTTTCAGAGCATGAAGAAGAAAGATTATTGAAAACTCTGAAGAAGCATCATGCTGCTATTGGATATACTCTTGATGAACTTAAGGGCATTAGTCCCACTCTATGTCAACATAAAATAAATTTGGAAGCAGATGCCAAACCAGTCCGTGATCCTCAACGACGTTTGAATCCTAAAATGAAAGAAGTGGTAAGAAAAGAAATACTAAAGCTTCTGGAGGCAGGTATAATTTATCTCGTTGCTGATAGTCAGTGGGTAAGTCATGTTCATTGTGTCCCTAAGAAGGGAGGTATTACTGTTGTTCCTAATGATAAAGATGAATTGATTCCACAAAGAATTATTACAGGTTATAGGATGGTAATTGATTTCCGCAAATTAAATAAGGCTACTAAGAAAGATCATTACCCCTTACCTTTTATCGATCAAATGCTATAAAGATTATGCAAACATACACATTACTGCTTTCTAGATGGTTATTCTGGTTTCTCTCAAATACCTGTGTCGGCTAAAGATCAATCAAAGACTACTTTTACATGCCCTTTTGGTACTTTTGCTTATAGACGTATGCCTTTTGGTTTATGTAATGCACCTGCTACCTTTCAAAGATGCATGATGGCTATATTCTCTGACTTTTGTGAAAAGATTTGTGAGGTTTTCATGGACGACTTTTCCGTCTATAGATCTTTTGATGATTGCTTGAGCAATCTTGATCGAGTTTTGTAGAGATGTGAAGAAACTAATCTTGTCTTGAATTGGGAAAAGTGCCACTTTATGGTTAATGAAGGTATTGTCTTGGGGCATAAAGTTTCTGAAAGAGGTATTGAAGTTGATAAAGCCAAGGTTGATGCTATTGAAAAGATGCCATGTCCCAAGGACATCAAAGGTATAAGAAGTTTCCTTGGTCACGCAGGATTTTATAGGAGGTTCAGTAAGGACTTCTCAAAAATTTCTCGGCCTCTAACTAATTTATTACAAAAAGATATACCATTTGTCTTTGATGATGATTGTGTAGAAGCATTTGAAATACTTAAGAAAGCATTAGTCTCTGCACCTATTGTTCAGCCACCTGATTGGAATTTACCCTTTTGAAATTATGTGTGATGCTAGCGATTATGTTGTAGGTGCTGTTTTAGGGCAAAGAGTTGATAAGAAATTAAATGTTGTCCATTATGCTAGTAAGACCCTAGACAATGCTCAAAGAAATTATGCTACTACTGAAAAAAGAACTTTTAACAGTTGTATTTTCTTGTGATAAGTTCAGACCTTATATTGTTGATTCTAAAGTAACTGTCCACACTGATCATGATGCTATTAAATATCTTATGGAGAAGAAAGATGATAAACCTAGACTTATTAGATGGGTTCTTTTGCTACAAGAATTTGATTTGCATATTGTTGATAGAAAAGGAGCTGAGAACCCTGTTGTAGACAACTTATCTAGGTTAGAGAATGTTCTTGATGACCCACAACCTATTGATGATAGCTTTCCCGATGAACAATTAAATGTCATAAGTACTTCTCGTAGTACCCCTTGGTATGCTGATTATGCTAATTACATAGTTGCTAAATTTATACCACCTAGCTTCACATACCAACAAAAGTAAAAGTTCTTCTATGATTTGAGACATTACTTTTGGGATGACCCACATCTTTATAAAGAAGGAGTAGATGGTGTTATTAGACGTTGTGTACCTGAGCTTGAACAGGAACAGATCCTACGCAAGTGCCACTCCGAAACTTATAGAGGACACCACGCGGGAGATAGAACTGCACATAAGGTATTGCAATCCGGTTTTATTGGCCTACTCTCTTCAAGGATGCCCGTAAGTTTGTCCTATCTTGTGATGAATGTCAAAGAATTGGTAATATTAGTAGACGTCAAGAAATGACTATGAATTATTCACTTGTTATTGAACCATTTGATGTTTGGGGCTTTGATTATATGGGACCTTTTCCTGCATCTAATGGATATAAACATATTTTAGTTGTTGTTGATTACGTTACTAAGTGGGTAGAAGCTATTCCAACTAGTAGTGTTGATCATAACACTTCTATTAAAATGCTTAAAGAAGTTATTTTTCCGAGGTTTGGAGTCCCTAGATATTTAATGACTGATGGTGATTCACATTTTATTCATGGTGCTTTTCGTAAAATGCTTGCTAAATATGACGTCAATCATAGAATTGCATCTCCGTATCACCCACAGTCTAGTGGTCAAGTAGAATTGAGTAATAGAGAACTCAAATTAATTTTGCAAAAGACTGTCAATAGGTCTAGAAAGAATTGGTCCAAGAAACTTGATGATGTATTATGGGCCTATAGAACTGCATATAAAAATCCTATGGGTATGTCTCCGTATAAAATGGTATATGGAAAAGCATGCCACTTACCTCTCAAACTAGAACATAAGGCATATTGGGCTATTAAAGAGCTCAACTATGATTTCAAACTTGTCGGTGAAAAGAGGTTATTTGATATTAGCTCACTTGATGAATGGAGAACCCAAGCTTATGAAAATGCCAAGTTGTTTAAAGAAAAGGTTAAAAGATGGCATGACAAAAGGATACAAAAGCGTGAGTTTAATGTAGGTGATTATGTATTGCTATACAACTCTCCTTTAAGATTTTTTGCAGGGAAATTTCTCTCTAAATGGGAAGGCCCCTATGTTATTGAGGAGGTCTATCGTTCCGGTGCCATAAAAATCAACAACTTCGGAGGCACAAATCCGAAGGTGGTAAACGGTCAAAGAATCAAACATTATATCTCAAGTAATCCCATAAATACTGAAACCAATATTATTGAAACCGTAACCCCGGAGGAATACATAAGGGACACTTTCCAGAACGTTTCAGACTCCGAAAAGGAATAGGTATGTGGTACGGTAAGTAAACCGATTCCAAAACAGTTTTCAAAGAAATATTTCTCTGTTTTGGAATATTTAGAAAAATAGAAAATTAAGTAGCAGTCCGGGAAGGACACGAGGGCCCCACGAGGGTGGAGGGCGCGCCCTACCCCCTGGGTGCGCCGCCCTACCTCATGAGCACCTCGTGTGCCTTCCGGACTCCGTTTTCTTGCACGATACGTATTTTGGTCGGTAAAAATTTACTATATATTCTCCCGAAGGTTTTGACTCCCGTATCACGCAAATATTCTCTGTTCTTGTTTCGAGCTGTTTTTCTGACAGATCTAGATTATCATGACGTCCCCAAGTGCTTCCAAGGACAAGTTCTTCGAGAAGGTCATCAACCCTTACCTCGCGGAGGTGCTGCGACACTCTCAAACCATCGAGATGCGTGATGGGTTGCTGCACATCCGTGATGCTGGGGGACCAAAGGGAACCAGAAGCGTGGAGACGAGGCTCTAAGCAATGGAGCAACAATTTTTCAAGTGCCAGGGGATGGTGGAGCGTGGAATCAACGCTAGCCACACGATGCTCGCGGAGTTCACTAACAACTACAAGCTGGATGCCAAGAACACCGAGGAGGCCATATTCAAGCTACATGAGAAGATCGAGCACCTCCAAGCCCAAATCTATGACCTGCAAAACCAAAACTGTGAGTATGAATATAGATTCAAAAGAATGAGTTTGGCTGCAGATTCGAGGATTCCAGAGACTCGATCATCCTTCTATGATGGTGAACCTATGCCTTGGAAGATGGATGACAAGCCCGCATCATCAACAACACCTCCACCTTCTTCACCAACCAAGGAGATATAATCACATGGGTATGGGCACTCCCCTTGGCAACCGCCAAGCTTGGGGGAGGTGCCCCGGTATCGTATCACAATCAAAACTCTTATCTTTACCATTTTCCTTAGTTCGATCCTATTAGTAGTATTTTGATCTAGTAGAATAAAGTTTATGGCATGATCTAGTTTTGAGTTTTGCCTTATGATCTCTCTATGTAATCGAGTCCGTGAGCTATATAATAAAGATTAGTGTTGAGTCAAGGGCTTGATTTTCTTCCTATGATCTTGGGTGAATAAAAGAAAAGAGAAAAAGAATAAGAAGAAACAAAAGTTCATATTGATCTTATTGATAGTAATGACTTCACATAAAAAGAGTGTGACGATTAAAAGTTGCTGGGAGTTGGCAGACATAGCTTTGGCCATTGTTGCAATTAATAGGGAGTAATAAGTAAAGAGAGGTTTCACATATAAATATACTATTATTGACATCTTTTATGATTGGGAGCACTCATCAAAATATGACATGCCAAAGAGTTGATGTTGGACAAGGAAGACAACGTAATGGGTTATGTTTTCTTATATCTGAGATAAAGTATGTTGTCATGGATCATCCAGCATGTTGAGCTTGCCTTTCCCCCTCTTGCTAGCCAAATTCTCAGCACCAAGTAGAGATACTACTTGTGCTTCCAAATACCCTTAAACCAGTTTTGCCATGAGAGTCCACCATATCTACCTATGGATTGAGTAAGATCCCTCAAGTAAGTTGTCATCGGTGCAAAGCAATAAGAATTGCTCTAAATATGTATGATTAGTGTGGGAGAAATAAGCTTTATACGATCTTGTGATGTGGAAATAATAAAAGTGACAGACTGCATAATAAAGGTTCATATCACAAGGGGCAATATAAAGTGACGTTCTTTCGCATTAAGATTTTGTGCATCCAACCATAAAAGCGCATGGCAACCTCTGCTTCCCTCTGCAAAGGGCCTATCTTTTATTATTATCTTCTACCTTATGCAAGTGTCATGGTGATCTTCACCTCTCCCTTTTTCATTTTATCCTTTGGCAAGCCCAGCATGTTGGAAAGATCCTGATAGATATATCTAATTGGATGTAGGGGGGCATGAGTTATTATTGTTGACATTAACCTCGAGGTAAAAGGTTGTGGGGCGAAACTATAAGTCCCTATATTTCTCTGTGTCCGATTAAAACTTTGTAACCACAAGTATTGCGTGAGTGTTAGCAATTATGAAGGACTAGATGATAGTTGAGTATGTGGACTTGCTTTTTAGCTCTGACATAGACTCTTTCTGATGTTATGATAAATTGCAATTGCTTCAATGACTGAGGTTATAGTTTGTTGGTTCTCAATAAGGTTTCTGATTCATACTTTTGCATTGTGAATAGATCATCACTTGAACATAAGTAATCATATGACAATATCTATATATATTGCTGTTATGAGGATAATCATGATGCCTTCATGTCCGTATTTTATTTTTATCGACGCCTCTACCTCTAAACATGGGGACATATTTATTGTTATCGGCTTTCGCTTGAGGACAAGCGAGGTCTAAGCTTGGGGGAGTTGATACGTCCATTTTGCATCATGCTTTTATATCATATTTATTGCATTATGGGCTGTTATTTCACATTATGTCACAATACTTATGGCTATTCTCTCTTATTTTACAAGGTTTACATAAGGAGGGAGAATGCCGGTAGCTGGAATTCTGGGCTAGAAAAGGAGCAAATATTAGAGACCTATTCTGCACAACTCCAAAAGTCCTGAAACTCCACGGAATACCTTATAATAAATAATGAAAAATCCTCGCCAAAGATGAAGACCAGGGGCCCACACCCTGTCCATGAGGGTGGGGGGCGCCCCCCCCTAGGGCACGCCCCCCTACCTCGTGGGCCCCTGGTGGCTCTCCGATGACCATCTTTTGCTATATGAAGTCTTTCGTCGAGGAAAAAATCAGAAGCAACCTTTCGGGACGAAACTCCGCCGCCACGAGGCGGAACCTTGGCGGATCCAATCTAGAGCTTCGGCAGAGCTGTTCTGCCGGGGAAACTTCCCTCCCGGAGGGGGAAATCATCGCCATCGTTGAGGGAGTCCTGGGTTAGGGGGTGTCCGGATGGCCGGACTATACCTTTAGCCGGACTCCAGGACTATGAAGATATAAGATTGAAGACTTCGTCCCGTGTCCGGAAGGAACTTTCCTTGGCGTGGAAGGCAAGCTTGGCGATACGGATATTCAGATCTCCTACCATTGTAACCTACTCTATGTAACCCTAACCCTATCCGGTGTCTATATAAACCGGAGGGTTTTAGTCCGTAGGACAACATACACATCAACAATCATACCATAAGCTAGCTTCTAGGGTTTAGCCTTTCTGGTCTCGTGGTAGATCAACTCTTGTAATACCCATACCATCGATATTAATCAAGTAGGACGTAGGGTTTTACCTCCATCGAGAGGGCCCGAACCTGGGTAAAACTTCGTGTCCCCTGCCTCCTGTTACCATCCGGCCTAGACGCACAGTTCAGGTCCCCCTACCCGAGATCCGCCGGTTTTGACACCGACATTGGTGCTTTCATTGAGAGTTCCTCTGTGCTGTCGCCATCAGGCCCGATGGCTCCTACGATCTTCAACAGCGATGCATTCCAAGGTGAGACCTTCCTCCCCAGACAGATCTTCGTCTTCGGTGGCTTCGCACTGCGGGCCAATTCACTTGGCCATCTGGAGCAGATCGAAAGCTACGCCCCTGGCCGTCAGGTCAGATTCAGAAGTTTTAACTACACGCCTGACATCCGCGGGGACTTGATCTTCGACGGATTCGAGCCACTGCCGAGCGTGCCACACTATCCCGACGAGCATGATCTAGCTCTGCCGCCGAACAGTGCCCTGGAGGCCGCACCCGCATCGACTCCGGTCCCTAATTCGGAGCCAACTGCGCCGATCGAGGATGGGCGGTTGGACGCCACCTCGGGGGCTGCGATCCCAACGGCGATTGAGCCGAACACCAGCCCCGCACTCCGCGAGACTCATGACTCCAAGGAGCCGGACTCCTTTCCGGACTCCGAACCCTCCGCGCCCCGGCCTATCGAATCCGATTGGGCGCCGATCATGGAGTTCACTGCCGCGGACATCTTTGAGCACTCGCCTTTTGGCGATATTCTGAAGTCACTGAAGTCTCTCTCTTTATCAGGAGAGCCCTGGACGGACTGCAGCCAGCGAGGTTGGGATTCAGACGATGAAGAAATTCAAAGCCCACCCACCACCCACTTTGTAGGCACTGTCAACGACTTAACTGACATGCTCGACTTCGACTACGAAGACATCGACGGTATGGATGCCGATGAAGGAGATAATGAAGAACCAGCGCCTACTAGGCCCTGGAAAGCCACCTCGTCGTATGACATATACATGGTGGACACCCCAAAAGAGGGAGATGGCGATTGAACAGCGGAGGATGACCCCTCCAGGAAACAGCCTAAGCGCCGAAGTCAGCGGCGCCGCTCAAAATCCCTCCAAAACAAACACGGTGATTCCAGCACGGGAGATAATAATACTCCGGAAAGCGCCGAAGAAAACCCCCTCTAGCAAGATTTAGCACAGGAGGATGGAGAAACCAGCCCTCATGAGAGAGCGGCAGACAGAGAGGTCGAGGACGATAATTATATGCCTCCCTCCGAAGACGAGGCAAGCCTTGACGACGACGAATTCGTCGTGCCAGAGGATCCCGTCGAGCAAGAGCGTTTTCAACGCAGGCTTATGGCCACGGCAAGAAACCTCAAGAAAAAATAGCAACAGCTCAGAGCTGGTCAAGATTTGCTAGTTGACAGATGGACTGAAGTCCTTGCGGCCGAAGAGCATAAACTCGAACGCCCCTCCAAGAGCTACCCAAAGCGCAGGTTGCTACCCCAATTAGAGGAGGAAGCACTCGATGCGGCCGACCGGCCACCTCGTGGCCGCGACAGAGAGGCCTCTCGGCCCTCCACTCAAGCCGCACCCTGTACCAAGGCATGGGACTATGCGCCGGACTTATGAGATATGTTGGAGGACAAGGCTAAACAAATAAGATCGATCTACGGATCGCGTGGGCGCCCCACGGCTCGAGACGGCATCCGTCACGTCAGCCACAAATTCGGGAGGGCCGAACACAGTAGACAAGGCTCACTGGAGCTACGTCATGATATAGCCCAGTACAGAGGCGTCGCACACCCAATCTGCTTCACAGACGAAATAATGGATCATCAAATCCCCGAGGGTTTCAAACCCGTAAACATCGAATCATATGATGGCACAACAGATCCTGCGGTATGGATTGAGGATTATCTCCTTCATATCCATATGGCCCGCGGCGACGATTTCCACGCCATCAAATACCTCCCACTCAAGCTTAAAGGACCAGCTCGGCATTGGCTTAACAGCTTGCCAACAGGATCAATCAGTTGTTGGGAGGACCTGGAAGCCTCATTCCTCGACAATTTCCAGGGCACTTATGTGCAACCCCCAGACGCCGATGACCTAAGCCACGTAATTCAGCAGCCAGATGAATCGGCCAGGCAATTCTGGACACGGTTCTTAACAAAGAAAAATCAAATAGTCGACTGTCCGAACGCTGAGGCCCTAGAAGCCTTCAAGCACAATATCCGTGACGAGTGGCTAGCCCGGCACCTTGGACAGGAAAAGCCGAAATCTACGGCAGCACTCACGACACCCATGACCCGCTTTTGCGCGGGAGAAGACAGCTGGCTTGCTCGTAGCAACAATATAACCAAAAACCCTGGTAAATCGGACACCAGGGACAGTGGTGGCAGGTCGCGTCGAACCAAGCAGAAGCGCCGCATTAACGGCGACAATGCTGAGGATACGGCAGTTAATGCCGGATTCAGAGGCTCTAAATTCGGTCAGCGGAAGAAGCCATTCAAAAGGAATCCTAGGGGCCCATCCAGTTTGGACCGAATACTCGATCTCTTATGCCAGATACATGGCACCCCCGAAAAGCCGGCCAATCACACCAACAGGGATTGTTGGGTGTTCAAGCAGGCAGGCAAGCTAAACACCGAAAATGAAGACAAGGGGCTGCATAGCGATGACGACGAGGAGCCCGGCCGCCGAACAATAGGGGACAGAAGGGTTTTCTCCCACAAGTGCAGACGGTGAACATGATATACGCGACCCACATCCCCAAGCAGGAGCGGAAGCATGCGTTAAGGGATGTATACGCGATCGAGCCAGTCGCCCCAAAGTTTAAACCATGGTCCTCCTGCCCGATCACCTTTGATCGAAGGGACCACCCCACTAGCACCCGTCACGGTGGCTTCGCCGCATTGGTTCTAGACCCAATCATTGACGGATTTCATCTCACTAGAGTCCTTATGGACGGTGGCAGCAGCCTGAACCTGCTTTACCAGGATACAGTGCGGAAAATTGGCATAGATCCCTCGAGGATTAAGCCCACCAAAACGACCTTTAAAGGCGTAATACCAGGTGTAGAGGCCAACTGTACAGGCTCAGTCACACTTGAACTGGTCTTCGGATCTCCGGATAATTTCCGAAGCGAGGATTTAATCTTCGACATAGTCCCGTTTCGCAGTGGTTACCACGCACTGCTCGGGCGAACCGCATTCGCTAAGTTCAATCCGGTACCGCATTACGCATACCTTAAGCTCAAGATGCCAAGCCCTCGAAGAGTAATTACGGTCAATGGAAACACCGAACGCTCCCTCCGAACAGAGGAGCACACGGCGGCCCTTACGGCGGAAGTTCAAAGCAGCCTCTTTAGGCAGTTCCCCAGTCCGGCCACTAAACGACCGGACACCGTCAAGCGCGCCCGGAGTAACCTACAACAAGACCGCCTGGCACGATCTGAGCAGGCGTAGCAATGCGGTCCCAACCCCAACCCTCGCAAAAAGGTGATGCCAGTACTTTGCGTACATAACTACACTCTAGAGATACCATGGGCACAAGGGGAGGGGCACCATCATGGCACGCCCAAAACACGGCTTCAACCGTACCAGGGGCTGCTGATTTTTTAATTTTCTCTTACTTTAAGGACTCCACTCTTCGGAAGGCCTGTTTGGTAGTTCAGTTGCCGCACAAACAATGCAAGAACCAGGGAAGCAGCCAAGCCACGTCGCATTACGGAACTCCCAGGTGGTCTCTATCACGAGCAGTATACCTGTTTCGCATATTATTCCGCAGCTTGCCCCTGGAGCGGACACGCTACATAGTCCAACCTTTTGCTTATCGCATTATTTGTATCGTTCTGCTTTGATCGCAGCTCTTTTTAATAAACAATGCATAGCTTTTGTCTATTTTTGCATTACCCTTTTTTTATATTTATATATGTTCCTTAACGACATGTCGCACCCGTACACTTTGGTACGGCCAAAATACGCCAGGGGCTTCAGTACCCCTCAACATGGTGTGAGAAGTCCGAACACTTCAACAAGTGCGGCACCCCGAACTTATAGCATTATATGCATCGGCTCCGAATCATGTCTTGAGTCAATAGTTGGGTTTGCCCGGCTCCTATGTTTTGGTGCCTTACGTTCTGCTATATCGGCTAAGGTAGCACTAGGAGAACCACTGCGATTGTGCCCCGGTTGAGCTGGGTCGAGCACCTCAGTGGAGAAAGCTAAAATTGACCGTCATGATGAGGTGAGAGCTGGTCGCTATTCGGGAGGTCTTTTCGAGTCCTTAAAGACTTATGCCGCTTAGGGAGAGGAGCCGACTCTGTCCGGCCAAGGCGTGGATAGCGCCCCGAACTCGGTCTTCCGAATACCAGGGGCTTCGCCGAAATTTAAAATTATAGAATTCTATGGCTAAGTGAGAGTGTTCACGCATTATAGTCCGATTGCCTTGTTCGTTGGGCTGAGCGCCTCCCTCAAAGGACCCAAACATGGGAAAAAGAGCCCTCAGGTTTATCCCCGAACACCCTAGCACTAGCGGCACGGGGGCAGAAGCCGACGACTCGCCATCTCTTAGAATTGATAAACAACCGCACAGAAGGTAATATTTTAAATTCTAACAGCATTGCTTAAGCGCATATGAACAAGTTTTCAGCGCACAGGATAAAACGAGCAAGTTTTACTCAAAAATTAAATCCATAGAACATTCCTCTGCCACAAGGCGGGCACCCTTCAGAACATCCTTATAATAATTTTTGGGCTTGCGATGCTCTTTCCCCGGCGGTGGCCCGTCCTTCACAAGCTTCTCAGCATCCAGCTTGCCCCAGTGCACCTTCGCACGGGCAAGGGCCCTACGGGCACCTTCAATGCAGACGGAGCGCTTGATGACTTAGAGCCTCGGACAGGCCTCCACCAGCCGCCGCACCAGCCCGAAATAGCTCCCAGGCTGAGCCTCTCCAGGCCACAGCCGAACTATGAGGCCTTCATGGCCTGTTCGGCTGCCTTGTGGAGCTCGAACAGTTGCTTCAACTGGTCGCTCAGGGGCACGCGATGTTCGGCCTCAGCGTACTGAGACCAGAACACCTTCTCCGTCGAGCTGCCCTCCTCGGCTCGATAGAATGTGGCGGCATCAGATACACTCCGGGGAAGATCTGCGAACGCGCCTGGAGAACTCCGGATTCGGGTAAGTAACAAGTAACTCACGCTTATGTGTTTACTTTGCATAAAGAATGCCTTACCCACCGCTATATTCTTCACCTCATCCAACTCCTGGAGGGTCTTCTAGGATTCAGCCTTGGCAGACTTGGCACTTTCAGTAGCCGCCGCGAGCTCGGACGCTCGCGCCCTTGAGTCACGCTCCAAACTCTCATGTTTTTCCATGAGAGCTTGGAGGTCTTGCCGCACCTTGCCAACCTCGGCCTCATACTTTTCTCGCTCAGTGCGCTCCGCAGCCGATCTCTTCTCGGCCTCGAGCAGCGCTTGCTTTAGGGTCGCCACCTCAGACGTGGCCCCTACAATAGCCACGATAATCTTGTCATTTTTTGCAATTGCACCTTTTTATATATACATATATTTTATTTAAATAAGGTATTTATTACCTTCATTGTCCTCGAGCTGCTTCTTGGCACGTCCGAGCTCTTGCTCAGACCGCTCAGGTTCTGCTTTAGCACGTCCACTTCCGCAGTCAGTGCGGCGGACGCCAGCAGGGAAGCCTACACACGCATATTGACTCTTTTTAGACTCCTGTGATTTTTTATTTGATCCTCTATTCGGCTTTTCTTTCCGAACGCCAAACAAAGCATCAGGGGCTACTGTCTATGCGGTAATGTTATTTACACATTCTTTACTTACCTCAAAGCCTGTTAAAAGGCTTGTACAAGCTTCAGTCAGTCCGCTCTTGGCGGACTGAACCTTTTGGATCACCGCACTCATAATAGTGCGGTGCCCCTCGTCGATGGAGGTGCCTTGGAGCGCCTCCAACATATTGTCTGGCGCCTCCGGTTGGACGGAGGTCGCCGCCGCAATGGGCTTGCTCCTCTTGGAAGGAGGTTCCCCGCCGGACTCTGGAACCTTTGAAGGTTCCGGAGCGGTGTCCAGCCTAGGGCCGGACTTGGAGCCCTGGGGGATTTCGTCCCCCTTACTCCTGGGGTCCGGGTGGTCACCTTGCGGGGCCTCCAGGACCACCTCCTCCTGGATTGGACCCTGTTGGGACAAGTCCGGTGAGCCGCTCGATGACGCGTCGAGTCGGTCTTTGGGTGGGCTGCATAAACATATTCGACATAAGGAAAAGCTGTGCAATAAACGAATACTATGAAATCACTCCAGTATCCGGATACTTACGATTTCGCCAGGGGTTTGGCCCTGGGTGGCCACTCCTCTTCACCGTCGTCAGCGTTGGTGGAGTAGTCCGGAGGAGGGATTATCCCCTTCTTGGACCCTTCGGCCTCCCCAGTTGGGGCTTTTCTTTTCTTCCCTTCCCCCACTAGAGGGGGAGGGGTCTCTTCTTCCTCCTCCTCATCTTCATGGGAGGAGTGCGCCTCAGAACCGTCGGATAATGGATCCGACGCCTCCTAGCACCGGGCACTCTTTCGAGTCCCCGCGGCCTTTTTCGCGGCCTTCTTCTCCGGCACCACATAGGGTGCCGGAACCAGCAGCTTCGCCAATTGAGCGTCCGCTGGGTCTTCGGGCAAAGGAGCCGGACAGTTGATCTGCCCGGACTTCGCCTGCCAATCCTGTCAAAGGTAAGGGAGCTTAGATCCCGCACAGAGTTGAACTATGAAAAACTAGTGCCCTGTAAAAGGTACAAAAAAACTTACCGCACTAGCGTGACGCTGCACGCCATATCCGCGATCCTCGGCGGCAGATGCGGGAGCCTCGGCACCTTTGAAGAGCACCTTCCAGGCATCTTCGTACGTCGTGTCGAAGAGCCTGCTCAGAGTTTGGTGCCGCGCCGGATCAAACTCCCACATGTTAAAAGCCCGTTGTTGGCACGGGAGGATCAAGCGGATGAGCATAACCTGGACTACATTGACAAGCCTGAGCTGCTTGTTCTCCGGGGATTGGATGCATGTTTGTAGTCCGGTCACCTCCTTTTTGCTACCCCACGACAGGCCCATCTCTTTCCAGGACGTGAGCCGCGTTGGGGGTCCGGACCGGAACTCAGGGGGCGCGACCCATTCGGCGTCGCGCGCCTCGGTGATGTAGAACCACCCCGATTGCCACCCCTTCAGGGTCTCCACAAAAGAGCCCTCGAGCCATAGGACGTTGGCCATCTTGCCAACCATGGCGCCTCCGCACTCCACCTGGTTGCCGCGCACCACCTTTGGCTTGACGTTGAAGGTCTTGAGCCATAGGCCGAAATGGGGGCAGATGCGGAGGAAAGCCTCGCACACGACGATAAATGCCGAGATGTTGAGGACAAAATTTAGGGCCAGATCGTGGAAATCCAGGCCGTAGTAGAACATGAGCCCCGGACAAATGGGTGGAGAGGGAAGCCCAGTCCGCGGAGGAAATGGGGGAGGAACACCACCCGCTCATGGGGCCTAGGGGTGGGGATGAGCTGCCCCTTTTCGGGGAGCCGGTACGCGATGTCGTTAGACAAGTATCCGGCCTTCCTCAGCTTTTTGATATGTCCCTCCGTGATGGAGGAGACCATCCACTTGCCTCCTGCTTCGGACATGGCTGGAGAAGGTTGAGGTGAGGAGTGCAGACTTGGGCGCTGGAGCTCGAGTGCGCAAGAATGGATAGGCGAAGGAGGAAGAGGGCGTAGGTGAAAAGGTGGATCCTTATCCCCTTATATGGGTGGACGCAACTACATGTCCCCACCATCCTGGTAAAACTCGCTTATCTCACAAGCGTCGTAATCAAAGGCGCGGTTGGGTTACCCACGCCCGTATTGATGAGAATCCCGGAATAAGGGGACACGATCTCTGCTTTAACAAGACGTGCCAAGGAAACCGCCTCGCATAACGCGCTGAGATGGGACAGTAAAATGGTTCGAATAAAAGCTTGGCCGTGGTGTGATGTCACACTACGGAGTGCGTCAGCAGATTAGATTTGTGTAGATATTATTCTCTCTATGGCGATATGTGGAAACTTATTTTGTAGAGCCGGACACTACCTTTGTGTTCAAAATCTTCTATGAAGTACTTGGAGGAGGAACCCGCCTTGCAATGCCGAAGACAATTTGCGTGCCGGACTCGTCGTCATTGAAGCCTGGTTCAGGGGCTACTGAGGGAGTCCTGGATTAGGGGGTGTCCGGATGGCCGGACTATACCTTCAGCCGGACTCCAGGGCTATGAAGATATAAGATTGAAGACTTCGTCCCGTGTCCGGAAGGGACTTTCCATGGCGTGGAAGGCAAGCTTGGCGATACGGATATTCAGATCTCCTACCATTGTAACAGACTCTATGTAACCCTAACCCTATCCGGTGTCTATATAAACCGGAGGGTTTTAGTCCGTAGGACAACATACACATCAACAATCATACCATAGGCTAGCTTCTAGGGTTTAGCCTCTCTGATCTCGTGGTAGATCAACTCTTGTAATACCCATACCATCAATATTAATCAAGCAGGACGTAGGGTTTTACCTCCAT
Source organism: Triticum urartu (assembly GCF_056163025.1). Taxonomy (NCBI): domain Eukaryota; kingdom Viridiplantae; phylum Streptophyta; class Magnoliopsida; order Poales; family Poaceae; genus Triticum; species Triticum urartu. The sequence continues at coordinate 594,945,448 of NC_141876.1, forward strand.
CGAGAGGGCCTGAACCTGGGTAAAACTTCGTGTCCCCTGCCTCCTATTACCATCCGGCCTAGACGCACAGTTCGGGACCCCCTACCCGAGATCCGCCGGTTTTGACACCGACAATCCTCATCACCAACGCTCCTCTCATCAGGAGAGGACAATCTCCATCAACATCTTCATCAGCACCATCTCATCTCAAAACCCTAGTTCATCTCTTGTATCCAATTCTTGTCTCCAAGTCCGGGATTGGTGCTAGTAGGTTGCTAGTAGTGTTAATTACTCCTTGTAGTTGATGCTAGTTGGTTTAATTGGTGGAAGATCATATGTTCAGATCCTTTATGCATATTATTACCCCTCTGATTATGAACATGAATATGCTTTGTGAGTAGTTACGTTTGTTCCGGAGGACAAGGGAGAAGTCTTGCTATTAGTAGTCATGTGAATTTGGTATTCGTTTGATATTTTGATGAGATGTATGTTGTCTAGCCTCTAGTGGTGTTATGTGAACGTTGACTACATAACACTTCACCATTATTTGGGCCTAGATGAAGGCATTGGGAAGTAATAAGTAGATGATGGGTTGCTAGAGTGACATAAGCTTAAACCCTGGTTTATGCGTTGCTTCGTAAGGGGCTGATTTGGATCCATATGTTTCATGCTATGGTTAGGTTTACCTTAATACTTTTGTTGTAGTTGCGGATGCTTGCAATAGAGGTTAATAATAAGTGGGATGCTTGTTCAAGTAAGAACAGCACCCAAGTACTGGTCCACCCACATGTCAAATTATCAAAGTACCGAACACGAATCATATGAACGTGATGAAAACTAGCTTGACGATATTCCCATGTATCCTCAGGAGCGCTTTTCCTTATATAAGAGTTTGTCCAGGCTTGTCCTTTGCTACAAAAAGGATTGGTGAAAGGATCGAGATGGACCTAGAGGGGGCGTGAATAGGTACAAACACAAATTTTAATTGTCACTTGGCAATTTTAGGCAATAGTACGGAATATGAAAGTGAGCCTAACAATTGCAAGTGTGATGCTAAGAGCTAAACAAGATAATCAAGTAATACAAGTAGATGAGTAAGCTAACACAATATGATATAGGTAAGTGCAGATGAGACAAGTAACCACAAGCAGAGAGTTAAGGTTAGGGATAACCGCAACTCCGAGAGACGAGGATGTAAGCCGATGTTCACTTCCTTGGAGGGAAGCTACGTCACCGTTTAGAGAGGTGGGTGTTACCACGAAGGCACACCAACGCCATGAAGGCTCACCCTATTCTCTCTTTGAGACAACACCACGAAGGCGTTTCTCAACCACTAGTGGTAGACCTTGGGGTGGTCTCCAAACCCTCACAAACTTTTCCGGGGGTAATCACAAGGGTCGATTCCTCTCCGAAAGACTCCTACCGCCTAGGAGTCTCCAACCTCCAAGAGTAACAAGAATGATGGGAAAAAGCTCAAGACTTGCTCAAGTCACAAATTCCTTTGGTGCAAGAAGGGGAAGGGGTGGATCTATCACTTGATCGGACAACTTCTCTCAAATGCTCTCAAATCCCTTGGGGATCTAAGATTTGGTGTGGAGGAGTGAGAGAGAGAGTGTGTAATGTGTTCTAGGGTTTGTTCAAAGTGAGTGGTTAACCATATCCCGAGGGGGAAGAAAGGCTATATATGGTGGTAGTGAGAAGCTAGCCGTTTGGCCACTTAAGGCACAGGAGCTGTCGGACGTCCGGTGGGTACCGGACGACCGGTGACACAGATCGGTCCGGACGTCCGGCCGGGCAGCCGGTCGTCCGCTCGCTGGAGTATAAATCTGACCGCGAAAACAGCACAGGTAGCGGACATCCGGAACGTCCGATGTTGTCGGAAATCCGTTAATTGTAGTTATGTTGGAGTGCACCGGATATCCGGAGATGAGCGGACGTCCGGTGACCGGACATCCGGTGTGACCGGTCTTCCGCTAATATCAGTTCTGTGAAGACTCACCGGACGACTGGAGAGAGTCGGATGTCTGGTTGGTTGAGAGAGGCGAACGTCCGTAGACTTCGGACGTCCGGTGAAAGTTGGGCCTTTTAGCTTAGAAACATACTACCATTTTTGCACAAGTTAGAGGAAGAATTTAGAGATGGTATGAGAGGGAATTTTGTGGTTTTGAGCAAGTCCTTTCGCGAAATCCATTGATCCCCTCTTAATAGTGCGGGATCCCTACACTCAAGAGCAAACCGAAAACAAGGAGCCGAAGCTTTTTATGTTTGTCTTGTGTCTCTGCTCTTGAGTGATATATGTTTTATGTCCGTAGTCATGATCCACACACACACATAGCCCTTGAGACATAATCCTGAGAAATACTCGATAAACATGATTAGTCCCAATTTGCATGTTGTCATCAACATCAAAATATGATTAAGGGCATGATTGCACTTTCAATTGGGCCACCTTGCTGCACTTTATTTACTTTTGTTACTTGTTGCTCGTTATAAATTATCTTATCACAAAACTATCTGTTACTACTTATTTCAGTACTTGCAGAGAATACCTTGCTGAAAACCGCTTATCATTTCCTTCTGCTCCTCGTTGGGTTCGACACTCTTACTTGTCGAAAGGACTACGGTAGATCCCTATACTTGTGGGTCATCACACATCAACTAGGCATATCAACGGGCTAAGGAGATGCCCATCAATAGGTATCATAAGATAACATCAGATTTAGAATAGGCTTCACAAAGATTCATCACTCATAGCATATAACATAGGTCGGTACAAAACATATCATAAGTTCAATAACAGGTTAATCACATAGCATGAGTTCGATAACAAGATAATAAGATAGTATCATAGCATCATATCACATAAATAAGTGCCCACTCCCCCTTGGCAGCAAATACCCAAAAGGAGGTGTCATAACAGCACCAAAGAGCATCATCGTCATCATCATCATGAGCACCACTACCACCAGCCTCGTCAAGGAAGTCAGCCCACTCAAGACCCGAAGGAAAGCCGAAATCAGAAGGTGGATCATCAGCAAGACGTTCATCGTCACTCACATCGTAAACTCCGGAGTCTCTCAGACGAGCCTTCAAAGCATTCTTGGAGGTGACCAAGCGTGTGACAATGTCGTGATTTTGAGAGCAATGAAAGGTAAACATCTTCATCATGGCAGAGTGAGCTTTCCCAAGAAAGCGAGAGATGCGACCAAAAGGTGCGGAGCCGGAAAAAGTAGACCGAGTGGCGGAAGAAGGAACACTAGCCAGAGTACGATGAGTAGGAGCAGAAGAGTCCTTGGGAACCCAATCATCCGCCATGTGAGATGGAATGACCTACCGTTCATTCAAGTGAGTGCGGGCAATGGGAAACGGAGCAACACTCTCGATAAATGCCTGAAGAAAGGGGGCATGAGGAAAGGCTCGCTTGTGTTGAAAATAGGCCAGACGGATCTCATGCCACAGAAAATGAGGGATATTTATCTTCCCTGTGGGAGACACATAGAGGCGATGCATGAGATCAATGCAGTAGCTGTTACATGACCCCTTGTCACCCATCTTGGGATATATGGTGCGAATAACACACTGAAAAATGATGTAGAAGGGTGAGCGCCAAATTGAAACTTGGTTCAGGCCCTTTTGTTTCTCCTGATTAGACATTTCACTTATGGGCTTGAGAAGATCCGCACAGACCTCTATGCCCTTGGGCTTATGGTTAGGGTCATCCTTATGGATTTTGAACCCTGTGTCAGGAAAACCAAGAGCAGCAACAAATTGAGCATAGGATGCCGTGAGCATGGTGTCGGAGGTCATCCAAGTGACAGTTTTATCGGGACCAAAGTAACAAGTGGCATAGAATTGATGAATTGCAGCCTGGTTAAAATCATGCTGGAATTCAAATGGTGCAGCAAGACTGGAGGACTCAATGAGCTCAATAGCTCCCGGATATTTCGCCGGATGAGTGCGGATATGCTCTAAGTCGATGCACATATGGATAGATAAACCTTTGGGAATGACTATAGTGGTGAAAATGCCGGCTTGGACATTTGTGCAAAAACAAGCATCCTGTGAATCGCTAAGAACAGTGAATTGATTTACATCATGACGAAGCTTAAGGTAAGAAGCGATGGGAACCTCATTGAACCGTTTAATGATGCGGCCGTGAGGGAGTGGAGGTTCAAGAGAGATGCGATGGGCAGCACCTGGAGGTTGAACCGGAGGAGGAGGAGGCTTGAATGTGGGCCGACGAGTTCCAGGCTTGGGTGCAGTGGTGCGAACAGCAACATAAGCGGGTTCCTCAATTTCTTCCAATTCATCCTCGTAATCGGATTCTTCCGTCGAAGCGGCACACTTCCGAGGACGAGCGCGCTCCTGTGAATCATCGGACCCACAACGACGAGACGGACGAGAGCCCCCAGCGGTGACCTGCTTGCGAGCAGAGTGCTTTGTTCGTGGCATTGCTACCTAGGGAAGGAGGAGACTCCAAATCATAACAATCCCCATAGATCAAGAAGGTTAGAGCAATGGGGGGAAGGAAAATAGCAGTTGCTACCTCGGGAGGTCGAGGAGAAGATGCGACGGAGAAGAGGTTTCCCCCGAAGCCGGCCGGGTCGAGAGAAGGGCGGCCAGAGGCGCGACGACGGCCGGAAGGGCCGAACGGTGTCCCGACGGCGAGGGGCCCAGCCCGTGAACGCAGCAAGGAGAGAGTGCGGCGGCGGCGGTGAGAGGAGGGGTGGATAGAAATTAGGTTTTAGAGACGACCGGATCGCACGCCCCAGTATATATAGGCGGGCAAGAAACGTACCGGACATCCGGTGTGAACCGGACGTCCGGGACCTGAGAGGGCAAACTGATACGAGAAGTAGCGGACGACCGGCAAAAACGAACGTCCGACGCGTTTAGACATAGCAGTAATTAACGGAAGTCCGGTTACAGCGGACGACCGGCAATAGGGCACCAGAGAGGATTTGACGGACGTTTGGTGACTTTTTTTAATTTAATGTCTTTTCGAGGAAGACTAGGGTGCCATAGTTGGTGCTAATGACAATGATGGAGAGATGATGAGTGAAATATGTAGTAGGATGCAAGGACACCCTAGATGAAGCAATGAGTATCCTAAACCAACAATAATAAACACACATACTGCTCACATGTTGTTCTAATGACAAGGCGGTGGCTGATGCCACCATGTATGAGTATACGTGACATGACACTGCAAAGATTTGAACTTTGGGTCCATAATCACTACGCCATCATTGAAAGCACCATAGTTAGAGTAACATGGTAGCTTTGAGAGTGTTTGTTCTTTTTATGCATTTCATAGGGTGAGAGAACGCATGAGTTGAGTGTCTCCCCCTAAATATATGCCTACATAGAGACAGGACATTATGACAATGCATGCATGAGTACTAGTTTTCACATAATGTTGTCAAGCTCCAAGATACCAAGTTCATGCCTAAGTTAACAAAATCTTGCCTCATCCAATGGCTTGGTGAAAATATCTGCAAGTTGCATATCTGTGACAACATGAGCAATGTCAATATCGCCCTTCTCCACATGATCTCTCGGGAAGTGGTACCTAATGTCAATGTGCTTGGTGCGGGTATGATCTTTGGGGTTCTCAGCAATATTGATGGCACTTTCATTATCACATAGAAGAGGCACATGTCTATAGGTGATACCGTAATCCTTCAAAGTTTGCCTCATCCATAGTAACCGAGTTGCACAACTGGCGGTTGCAATATATTCAGCTTCGGCAGTGGAGAGGGCAACACAATTTTGCTTCTTCGAGGACCAACTTACCAAGGAGCATCCAAGAAATTGACATCCACCGGAGGTGGATTTACGATCCACTTTGTCTCCAGCCCAATCCGCATCCGTGTACCCAATGAGATCAAACTTAGCATCCTTGGGGTACCATAGACCCAACTTTGGGGTGTGAACAAGGTATCTAAGAATATGCTTAACCGCCTTATGATGGCTTTCCCTAGGGGAAGCTTGAAATCTAGCACACATGCATACACTAAACATGATGTCTGGTCTAGATGCACAAAGATAAAGCAATGAACCAATCATAGAGCGGTATTTAGATGGGTCGAAGGGGATACCATTTGAGTCTTCAGTGAGTACAGTTTTGGTTGGCATGGGGGTCTTACATGGGGTGGCATCAGACATGCCAAATTTTGCTAGGATATCCTTGAGGTATTTGGCTTGAGACAAGAAAATCCTTCTTGAAATTGTTGAATTTGAAAGCCGAGGAAGAACTTCAAATCCGCATTGAGTGACATTCCAAAATTCTTGGTCATTGATGCCGCAAACTTCTTGCATAAATGAATGTTAGGAGAACCAAAAATGATATCATCTACATAGATTTGGCATAAGATCAAATCACCTTTGTCCCTCTTAGTAAAAAGAGTGGGATCAATCACCCCTCTCACAAAACCATCATCGAGTAGAAACTTCTTAAGATGATCATACCAAGCACGAGGTGCTTGTTTGAGGCCATACAAAGCCTTATGAAGTTTATACACATAGTCTTTGTGATCGGGGTCAACAAACCCAGGTGGTTGTGATACATATACTTCTTGTAGAGGACCGTTAAGGAAAGCACTCTTCACATCCATTTGATGTAATGTAAAGCCATTGAAAGCGGCATAAGCAAGTAAGATGCGAATGGATTGAAGACGGGCAACGGGGGCAAAGGTCTCACCAAAGTCCGAACCTTCAACTTGTGAGTACCCTTGTGCCACTAACCTTGCCTTGTTGCGGATGATTACGCCATTCTTATCTTGATTGTTCTTGAAAATCCACTTTGTTCCAATGACATTGTGTTCCGTAGTTGGCCTCTTGACTAATGACCACACTTGATTGCGCTCAAAACTATTCAACTCTTCTTGCATAGCAATAATCCAATCGTTGTCTATCAACGCATCTTGTACCTTGAGAGGCTCAACACATGACACAAAAGAGAAGTGAGCACAAAAGTTTGTCAATTGTTTACGAGTGACTCTACCTTCCGATATGCCGGTGAGGATTTTATCAACATCAACATGACCGGCCACTCGAGGCATGATGGAGGTTAAGGTTTCACGAGGTTCAACTTAATGTCCATCATCCACGTCCTCAACATATGGATCATTAATGTGTGGTGGAAAATCTTCTTCTTCTTCTTGCATCTGTTGAGGTTCATTGTCAATGATTGCACTTTCTTGTTCTTTCCCTTGAGGATGATCTTGTTCTTGATGATTATCATGAAGAGGAACTTGATCATCATCTTGTACTTGGACTAAGGGCATTGATTAAGTAATAGGTGCTTGTGGTGGTATGGGTGTGGAAGTAGTTTGATGGTGTGTGAGGCCTTCATCTTCTTCTTCATCATCATGAGGGTCTTGTTCCATTGGAAGAAGTGCACCAACACCCATCGTCAAGATATCTTGAGAAGAATCTTCTTCACCTACATCACTTAGATCAACTTGCTCCCCATGGGAGCCATTAAATTCATCAAACACCACGTCACAAGTTTCTACAACACATCCATTGGATTTGTTGTAGACTCTATAGGCGTGAGAGTTTGATCCATAACCAACAAATATGCCCTCAATGGTTTTAGATTGAAATTTTCCTAACCACTCTCTTTTGTTGAGGATGAAGCATTTACACCCAAATACATGAAAGTACTTGACATTTGGCTTGTTCCCGGTTAGGAGCTCATATGGAGTCTTTTCCAATATCGTGCGGAGGAAGAGCCGGTTTGAAGCATGACATGCAGTGTTGATGGCCTCGGCCCAAAAACTATGTGGCAACTTATATTCATCCAACATGGACCTTGTGTTGGGGAACGTAGCAGAAATTCAAAATTTTCTACGCATCACCAAGATCAATCTATGGAGTAATCTAGCAACGAGGAGAAGGAGAGTGCATCTACATACCCTTGTAGATCTCTAAGCGGAAGCGTTCAAGTGAACGGGTTGATGGAGTCGTACTCGTCGTGATCCAAATCATCGATGATCCTAGTGCCGAACGGACGGCACCTCCGTGTTCAACACACGTACAGCCCGGTGACGTCTCCTACGCCTTGATCCAGCAAGGGGAGAAGGAGAGGTTGGGAAGACTCCATCCAGCAGCAGCACGACGGCGTGGTGGTGGTGGAGGAGCGCGGGACTCCAGCAGGGCTTCGCCAAGCACTACGAGAGACGAGGAGGGAGAGGGGTAGGGCTGCGCCAACAGGGAGAGCAAATCACATGTGTTGGGCAGCCCCAAACCTCAAGTATATATAGGGGGAGGGGAGGGGCTGCGCCCCCACCTAGGGTTCCCTCCCTAGGGGTGGCGGCCAGCCCTAGATCCCATCTAGGGGGGCGGCCAAGGGGGGAGAGAGGGGGGCGCACCACTAGGTGGGCCTTAGGCCCATCTGAGCCTAGGGTTTGCCCCCTTCCCCTCTTGGAGGCGCCTTGGGCCTTGGTGGGAGGCGCCCCAGCCCACCTAGGGGCTGGTCCCTTCCTACTATTGGCCCATGTGGGCCTCCGGGGCTGGTGGCCCCACCTGGTGGACCCCCGAACCCCTCCGGTGGTCCCGGTACACTACCGGTGATGCCCGGAACACTTCCGGTGGCCAAAACCATACTTCCTATATATCAATCTTTACCTCCGGACCATTTCGGAACTCCTCGTGACGTCCGGGATCTCATCCGGGACTCCGAACAACATTCGGTAACCGCGTACATACTTTCCCTATAACCCTAGCATCATCGAACCTTAAGTGTGTAGACCCTACGGGTTCGGAAGTCATATAGACATGGCCGAGACAAATCTCCGGTCAATAACCAACAACGGGATCTGGATACCCATGTTGGCTCCCACATGATCCACGATGATCTCATCGGATGAACCACGATGTCAAGGACTTAATCAATCCCGTATACAATTCCCTTTGTCTAGCGGTACGATACTTGCCCGAGATTCGATCGTCGGTATCCCGATACCTTGTTCAATCTCGTTACCGGCAAGTCTCTTTACTCGTTTCGTAACACATCATCCCGTGATCAACTCCTTGATCACATTGTGCACATTATGATGATGTCCTACCGAGTGGGCCCAGAGATACCTCTCCGTTTACACGGAGTGACAAATCCCAGTCTCGATTCATGCCAACCCAACAGACACTTTCGGAGATACCTGTAGTGTACCTTTATAGCCACCCAGTTACGTTGTGACGTTTGGCACACCCAAAGCACTCCTACGGTATCCGGGAGTTGCACAATCTCATGGTCTAAGGAAATGATACTTGACATTAGAAAACCTTTATCATACGAACTACATGATCTTGTGCTAGGCTTAGGATTGGGTCTTGTCCATCACATCATTCTCCTAATGATGTGATCCCGTTATCAACGACATCCAATGTCCATGGTCAGGAAACCGTAACCATCTATTGATCAACGAGCTAGTCAACTAGAGGCTTACTAGGGACATGGTGTTGTCTATGTATCCACACATGTATCTGAGTTTCCTATCAATACAATTCTAGCATGGATAATAAACGGTTATCATGAACAAGGAAATATAATAATAACCAATTTATTATTGCCTCTAGGGCATATTTCCAACAGTCTCCCACTTGCACTAGAGTCAATAATCCAGTTCACATCGATATGTGATTAACACTCAAGGTCACATCCCCATGTGACTAACACCCAAAGAGTTCTGGGTTTGATCATGTTATGCTTGTGAGAGAGGTTTCAGTCAACGGGTCTGCAACATTCAGATCCGTATGTACTTCGCAAATTTCTATGTCATCTTGTAGATGCAACTACTACGCTGCATTTGGAGCCATTTCAAATAACTGTTCTACTTGGAGCTATTCTAAATTGTTGCTCCATTATACGTATCCGGTATCTCTACTCAGAGCTATCCGGATAGGTGTTAAGCTTGCATCGATGTAACTCTTTACGTCGAACTCTTTATCACCTCCATAACCGAGAAACATATCCTTATTCCTCTAAGGATAATTTAGACCGCTATCTAGTGATCTAATCCTAGATTACCTTTGTACCCTCTTGCCAGATATGTGGCAAGGCACACATCAGGTGCGGTACTCAGCATGGCACACCGTATAGAGCCTATGACAAAAGCATAGGGGACGACCTTCGTCCTTCCTCTTTCTTCTGCCGTGGTCGTGCTTTAAGTCTTAACTTCATACCTTACAACTCAGGCAAGAACTCCTTCTTTGACTGATCCATCTTGAACACCTTCAAGATCATGTCAAGGTATGTGCTCATTTGAAAGTACCATTAAACGTTTTGATCTATCCTTATAGATCTTGATGCTCAATGTTCAAGTAGCTTAATCCAGGCTTTCCATTGAAAAACACTTTCCAAATAACCCTATATGCTTTCTAGAAATTCTACGTCATTTCTGATCAACAATATGTCAACAACATATATTCATCAGAAATTCTATAGTGCACCCACTCACTTCTTTGGAAATACAAGTTTCTCATAAACTTTGCATACACCCAAAATCTTTGATCATCTCATCAAAGCATACATTCCAACTCCGAGATGCTTACTCCAGTCATTAGAAGGATTGCTGGAGCTTTGCATACTTGTTAGCATCTTTCAGGATTGACAAAACCTTCTATTGTATCACATACAACTTTTCTTACGAAAACTTGGTAAGAAAACTTGTTTTGACATCCATCTATAAGATTTCATAATCGAAAAATACAGCTAATGCTAACATGATTCCGACGGACTTAAGCATCGCTACGGGTGAGAAATTCTCATCGTAGTCAACTCCTTGAACTTGTCGGAAAAAACATCTTAACGACAAGTCAAGCTTTCTTAATGGTGATACTTACCACCATTGTCTGTCTTCCTTTTAAAATTCCATATGTACCTAACAGCCTTACGACCATCAAGTACTTCTTCCAAAGTCTACACTTTGTTTTCATATATGGATCCTCTCTCGGATTATATGGCCTCGAGCCATTTTGGAATCCAGGCCCACCATCGCTTCTCCATAGCTCGTAGGTTCATTGTTGTCTAGCAACATGACTTCCAAGACAGGATTACGTACCACTTTGAAGTAGTACGCATCCTTGTCATCCCACGAGGTTTGGTAGTGACTTGATCTGAAGTTTCATGATCACTATCATAAGCTTCCACTTCAATTGGTGTAGGTGCCACAGGAACAACTCCCTGTGCCCTGCCACACACTAGTTGAAGAGACGGTTCAATAACCTCATCAAGTCTCCACCATCCTCCCACTCAATTCTTTCGAGAGAAACTTTTTTTTCCTCGAGAAAGGACCCGATTCTAGAAACAATCCCTTATTGCTTTCGGATCTGAGACAGGAGGTATACCCAACTGTTTTGGGTGTCCTATGAAGATGCATTTATCCGCTTTGGGTTCGAGCTTATCAGCCTGAAACTTTTTCACATAAGCGTCGCAGCCCCAAACTTTTAAGAAATGACAGCTTAGGTTTCTCTAAACCATAGTTCATACGGTGTCATCTCATCGGAATTACGTGGTGCCCTATTTAAAGTGAATGTGGTTGTCTCTAATGCCTAACCCATAAACTATCGTGGTAATTCGATAAGAGACATCATGGTATGCATCATATCCAATAGGGTGCAGTTAATTATGATGTTCGGACACACCATCATACTATGGTGTTTCAGGCTGTATTAGTTGTGAAACAATTTCCACAATGTCTTAATTCTGTGCCAAACTCGTAATTCAGATATTCATCTCTATGATCATATCATAGATATATTATCCTCTTGTCACGACGATCTTTCAACTTCACCCTAAAATTACTTGAACCTTTCAATAATTCAGACTCGTGATTCATCAAGTAAATATACTCAACATCTACTCAAATCATCTGTGAAGTAAGAACATAACGATATCCACTACACGCCTCAGCACTCATTGGACTGTACACATCAAAATGTATTACTTCCAACAAGTTGCTTTCTAGTTCTATTTTACTGAAAACGAGGCTTTCAGTCATCTTGCCCATGTGGTGTGATTTGCATGTCTCAAGTGATTCAAAATCAAGTGAGTCCAAATGGTCCATTTGCATGGAATTTCTTCATGCATATACACCAATAGACATGGTTCGCATGTCTCAAACTTTTCAAAATGAGTGAGCCCAAAGATCCATCAACATGGAGCTTCTTCATGCGTTTTATACCGATATGACTTACGTGGCAGTGCCACAAGTAGGTGGTACTATCATTACTATCTTATATCTTTTGTCATGAACATGTGTATCACTATGATCGAGATTCAATAAACCATTCATTTTAGGTGCAAGACCATTGAAGGTATTATTCAAATAAAAAGAGTAACCATTATTCTCCTTAAATGAAAAACCGTATTGCGATAGACATAATCCAATCATGTCTATGCTCAATGCAAACACCAATCTCGATGGTAGAGGGAGCGTGCGATGCTTGATCACATCAAGCTTGGAAAAACTTCCAACACATATTGCCAGCTCACCTTTAGCTAGTCTCCGTTTACTCCGCAGCCTTTTATTTCGAGTTTACTAACATTTAGCAACAGAACCGGTATCTAATACCATGGTGCTACTAGGAGTACTAGTAAAGTACACATTAACACAATGTATATCCAATATACTTCTATCGACCTTGCCAGCCTTCTCATCTACCAAGTATCTAGGGTAATTCTGCTCCAGTGTTTGTTCCCCTTATTACAGAAGCACTTAGTCTCGGGTTTGGGTTCAACCGGGGGTTTCTTCACTAGAGCAGCAGCTGATTTGCCGTTTCATGAAGTATCCCCTTTTGCCCTTGCCCTTCTTGAAACTAGTGGTTTCACCAACCATCAACAATTGATGCTCCTTCTTTATTTCTACTTTTGTGGTGTCAAACATCGCGAATATCTCAAGGATCATCATATATGTCCCTGATATATTATAGTTCATCACGAAGCTCTAGCAGCTTGGTGGTAATGACTTCGGAGAAACATCACTATCTCATCTGGAAGATCAACTCCCACTCGATTCAAATGATTGTTGTACTCAGACAATCTGAGCACAAGCTCAACAATTGAGCTTTTCTCCCTTAGTTTGCAGGCTAAGAAAATCGTCGGAGGTCTTATACCTCTTGACGTGGGCATGAGCCTGAAATCCCAATTTCAGCCCTCGAAACATCTCATATGTTTCGCGACGTTTCAAAACGTCTTCGGTACTGTCGGTGTCAAAACCGGCGGATCTCGGGTAGGGGGTCCCAACTATGCGTCTAGGCCGGATGGTAACAGGAGGCAGGGAACACGATGTTTTACCCAGGTTCGGGCCCTCTTGATGGAGGTAAAACCCTACGTCCTGCTTGATTAATATTGATGATATGGGTAGTACAAGAGTAGATCTACCACGAGATCAAGGAGGCTAAACCCTAGAAGCTAGCCTATGGTATGATTGTTGTATATGGAGTTGATGTCCTACGGACTACAACCCTCCGGTTTATATAGACACCGGATAGGGTTAGGGTTACATAGAGTCGGTTACAATGGTAGGAGATCTTGAATATCCGCATCGCCAAGCTTGCCTTCCACGCCAAGGAAAGTCCCATCCGGACATGGGACGAAGTCTTCAATCTTGTATCTTCATAGTCCAGGAGTCCGGCTGAAGGTATAGTCCGGTTACCCAAACACCCCCTAATCCAGGACTCCCTCAGTAGCCCCTGAACCAGGCTTCAATGACGACGAGTCCGGCGCGCAAATTGTCTTCGGCATTGCAAGGCGGGTTCCTCCTCCAAGTCCTTCATAGAAGATTGTAAACACCAAGAGTAGTGTCCGGCTCTGCAAAATAAGCTTCCACATATTGCCATAGAGAGAATAATATTAACACAAATCAAATCTGCTGACGTATTCCGCAGTGCGTCATCACACTACATCCAAGTCCTTTACTCGAATCGTTTTCACTTTTCCACCTCAGCGTGTTTTGCGAGGCGGTTTCCTTGGCACGTCTTGTCAAAGCAGAGATCGTGTACCCCCCTTTTACGGGATTCTCATCAATACAGACATGGGTAACCCAACCGCGCCACTTATCATGGTGCTTGGGAGGCAAGCGAGTTTTACTAGGCAGGTGGGGACGCACAACCGCATCCGCCCATATAAGGGGACAAGGATCCACCTTTTTACCTACGCCTTCTTCCTCCTTTGCTTATCCATCTCCTGCGCACCCGAGCTCCAGCGCCCAAGCCCGCACTTCCCACCTCAACCTTCTCCAGCAATGTCCGGAGCGGGAGGCAAGTGGATGGTCTCCTCCGCCACGGAGGGCCAAGTCAAGAAGCTAAGGAAAGCCGGATACCTGTCCAAGGACATCGCGCACCGGCTTCCCGAAAAGGGGCAGCTTCTCCCCACCCCAAGGCCCCATGAGAGTGTAGTATTTCTCCCCCACTTCCTCCGCGGACTGGGTTTTCCACTCCACCCATTTGTCCGGGGGCTCATGTTCTACTACGGCCTGGATTTCCACGATCTGGCCCCGAACTTCATCCTCAACATCTCGGCGTTTATCGTCGTGTGCGAGGCTTTTCTCCGCGTCCGCCCTCATTTCGGCCTCTGGCTCAAGACCTTCAACGTCAAGCCCAAGGTGGTGCGCGGCAGCCAGGCGGAGTGCAGAGGCGCCATGGCGGGCAAGATGGCCAACGTCCTATGGTTCGAGGGCTCTTTCGTGGAGACCCTAAAGGGATGGCAATCCGGGTGGTTTTATATCACCGAGCCGCGCGATCCGAAATGGACCGCAGCCCCCGAGTTCCGATCCGGACCCCCCACGCGGCTTGTGTCCTGGAAAGAGATGGGCCTGTCGTGGGGTGACGAAAAAGAGGTGACCGGATTGCAAACATGCATCCAGTCCCTGGTGAACAAGCCAGTCTGGCTTGTTAATGTAATCCAGGTTATGCTCGTCCGCCGGATCCTCCTGTGCCAACAACGGGATTTTAATCTGTGGGAGTTCGACCCGGTGCAGCATCAAACCCTCAACAGGCTCTTCGACACGACGTACGAAGACGCCTGGAAGATGCTATTCAAGGGCGCTGAGGCTCCCGCATCCGCTTCCGAGGACCGCGGATACAGCTCGCAGCGTCACGCTAGCGAGGTAAGCCATCTGCACCTTTTACAGGATGTTAAGCTTTTTTCATAGTTTGACTCTATGCGGGATCTAAACTCCCTTACCTTTGACAGGCTTGGCGGGCGATATCCGGACCGATTAACTGTCAGGCTCCGCTGCCCGAAGACCCAGCCCCAGCTCTACTAGTGAAGCTGCTGGCTCCGGCGCCTTATGTGGTGCCGGAGAAGAAGGCCAAGAAGAAGAAGACCACGGGGACTCGAAAGAGTGCCCGCAACATGGTGGTGTGGGACTCGTCATCTGATGAGTCTGAGACGCCCTCCTCCCGCGAAAACGAGGAGGAGGAAGAATAAAACTCTCCCCCCCCCAGCGGAGGGAGGAGACAAGAGGAAGGCTGCCCCAACGGGGGAGGCCGAGGGGTCTAGGAAAAGGAAGACCCCTCCGCTGGACTACGCCCCCAACGCCGAAGAGGGCAAAGAGGAGTGGCCAAACAGGGCCAAGCGTCCGGCAAAATCGTAAGTTCGGATATCAGAGTAACTCATGATGTTCCTTTGTTGCACAGCTTTCCCTAACGTCGAATGTAATTATGCAGGCCGCCCCGGGCCGAATTCGACGAATCGTCGGGCGGCTCCCTGGACTCATCGGACATGAACTCAGTTCCGCCCGCTGTCTCCCCCCGCACTGCAGACGACGCCGAAGTGGCGTCGCGACAAGCTCCGGGGCAGGAGGAGGTGGTCCCGGAGGAGCCGCAAGGCAACCTCCCGGACTCCAAGAGTGAAGGGGATAAGGCTCCCCAGGGCTCTAAGTCTGGCTTTGTGCCGGACACCGCGCCGGAATCAGTTCCGGACCGCGGTAGGCGAACTCCTTCCAAGAGGAGCAAGCCTTCTAAGCCGGCGGCCTCCGTCCAACCGGAGGTGCCGGACAATCTGCTGGAGGTGCTTGACGACGCCTCCATCGACGAGGGGCACCGTACTATTATGAGTACGGTGATCCAGAAGGTTCAGTCCGCCAAGAGTGAACTGACTGAAGCTTGCGCTAGCCTTCTAACAGGCTTTGAGGTAAGTAAAAATATGTAAAAATATTACCGCATAGACAGTAGCCCCTGATGCTCTGTTTGGCGTCCGGAAAGAAAAGCCGAATAGAGGATCTATTAAATTTCGCAGGAGTCTAAAAAAAGAGTCAATATGCGTATGCAGGCTTCGCTGCTATCCACCGCCGCACTGACTGCGGAGGTGGGTGTCCTGAAGCAGGACCTTGAGCGGACTGAGCAAGAGCTCGGCCTTGCCAAGCGGCGGCTCGAGGAGGAAGAAGGTAAGAAATACCTTAAAGAAAAAGTGCCTATAAAAAGGCTTGATTGCAAAAAGAGTAACAGGATTGTACTGCTTATTGTAGGGGCCACGACTGAGGTGGCGACCCTTAAGCAGGCGCTGTCTGAGGCCGAAAAGAAAACAGCCGCGGAGCGCACTGAGCGAGACAGACTTGGGGCTCAGGTCGGCGAGGTGCAGCAAGAGCTTCAGGCTCTCATGACAAAACATGAGAGTTTGGAGCTGGAGTCAAAGGCGCAAGCATCCGAGCTTGCAACGGCCCTAGAGGCTGCCAAGTCTGCCAAGGCCGAAGCCCAAAAGTCCCTCCAAGAGTTGGAGGAGATGAGGAAGATAGCAGCGGGTAAGGCATTCTTTATGCAAAGCAGAAATATAAAAGTGAATTACCTGTTACTTACCCGAATCCGGAGCTCTCCACGGGCATTCGCAGATCTTCCCCGCAGCGTATCCGACGCCGCCACCTTCTACCGAGCTGAAGAGGGTAGCTCAACGGAGAAGGTGTTCTGGTCTCAGTATTCTGAGGCCGGACACCCTGTGCCCTTGAGCGACCAGCTGAAACAGCTGGTCGAGCTCCACAAGGCGGCCGAGCAGGCCATGAAGGGCTTCATACTTTGGCTGTGGCCCGGAGAGGCCCTGCCTGGGAGCTATTTCGGGCTGGTGCGGCGGCTAGTGGAGGCCTGTCCGAGGCTCGAGGTCATCAAGTGCTCCGTCTGCATCGAAGGTGCCCGTCGGGCCCTTGCCCGTGCAAAGGTGCACTGGGGTAAGCTGGACGGTGAGAAGCTTGTGAAGGACGGGCCACCGCCGGGGAAGGAGCATCGCAAGCCCGAGAACTACTACAAGGATGTTCTTGCAGGTGCCCGCCTTGTGGCGGATGAATGTACCAAGGATGTGATTTTTGAATGAACTCGCTCGTGTTTATCCTGTGCGCTGAAAACTTGTTCGTATGCGCTAAGCAATGCTTATTGAATTTAAAATATTACTTTCTGTGCGGCCGTTTATCAAAAATTGAGAGATGGCCAGTCGTCGGCTTCTGCCCCCATGCCACTAGTGCTGGGCTGTTCGGGATAAACCTGAGCGCTCTTTTTCCCATAATTGGGTCCTTCGAGGGAGGCGCTCAGCACAACGAACCAGGCAATCGGACTATAATGCTTGAACACTCTCACTTAGCCATAGAACTCTATAATTTTAAATTTTGGCGAAGCCCCTAGTTCGGAAGACCGAGTTCGGGACGCTATCCATGCCTTGGCCGGACAAAGCCAGCTCCTCGCTCGAAGCGGCATAAGCCTTTAGGGACTCGAAAAACCTCTCGAACAGCGACCGGTCTCTCGCCACATCATGACAGTCAGTTTTAGCTTTCTCCACTGAGGTGCTTAACCCAGCTGAACCGGGGCACAATCGCAGTGGTTCTCCTAGTGCTACCTTAGCCGATAGAGCGGAACGTAAGGCACCAAAACATAGGAGCCGGGCAAACCCAACTATTGACCCAAATCATGATTCGAAGCCGATGCATATAGTGCTATAAGTTCGGGGTGCCGCACTTGTGAAAGTGTACGGACTTCTCACACCATTATGAGGGGTACTGAAGCCCCTGGCGTGTTTGTCGTACCATGGTGTATGGGTGCAATCATGTCATTTAATAAACATAAATGTGAAAAGAAGATAATGCAAAAAATAGACAAGAAGCTAAGCATTGTTTATAGAGAGGCTATTTATCAAAGCCGAACGATACAAATAGTGCGGTAAGCAAAAGATATTGGACTATTCAGTATGTCCTGACCAGGGGCAGGCCGCGGAATTGTATTTAAAACAGGTATACCGCTCGTAACGAAGACCACCTGGGAGTTCCATAATGCGGCATGGCTTGTCTGCCTCCCTGGATCTTGCATCGTTTGTGCGGCAGTCGAATTGCCGAACAGGTCGTCCGAAGTATGGAGTCCTGAAAGTAAGAAAAAATTAAAAAAAAGAATCCGGCAGCCCCTAGTACGTTTTAAGCCGTATTTTGGGCGTGCCATTATTGTGCCCCTTCCCCTGTGCCCATGGTATTTCAAGGGCGTAGTTATGTACGTGAGGTACTAGTTTCGCTATGTCGCAAGAGCTGGGGTTGGGGCCGCATTGCTACGCTTGCTCAGGGTGTGCCAGGCGGTCCTGCTGTGGGTTACTCCGGGCGCGCTTGGCAGTGTCTGGCTTTTTAATGGCCGGACTGGAGAATTGCCTGAGAAGGCTACTTTGTACCTCCGCTGCGAGAGCCGCCGTGTGCTCCTCCGTACAGAGGGAGCGTTCGGTGTTTCCATTGATCGTGATTACTCCTCGAGGGCCTGGCATCTTGAGCTTGAGATATGCGTAGTGCGGCACCGCATTGAACTTTGCAAATGCGGTTCGTCCGAGCAGGGCATGATAGCCACTACGAAACGGGACTATATCGAAGATTAACTCTTCGGTTCGGAAATTGTCCGGGGATCCGAAGACCACGTCAAGTGTTAATGAGCCTATAAAGTTGGCTTCTACACCTGGTATAACGCCTTTAAAGGTCGTTCTTGTGGGCTTAATCCTTGAGGGATCTATGCCCATTTTCCGCACTGTATCCTGATAAAGCAGGTTCAGGCTACTGCCGCCGTCCATGAGGACTCTTGTGAGATGAAATCCGTCGATGATTGGGTCGAGAACCAATGCGGCGAAGCCGCCATGACGGATGCTAGTGGGATGGTCCCTTCGATCAAAAGTGATCGGGCAGGAGGACCATGGGTTGAACTTTGGGGCGACTGGCTCCATCGCGTATACGTCCCATAGCGCACGCTTCGGCTCCCGCTTGGGAATGTGGGTTGCGTATATCATGTTCACCGTCCGCACTTGTGGGGGAAAGCCCTTCTGTCCATTGTTGTTCGGCGGCTTGGGCTCCTCGTCGTCGTTGTGCAGCCCCTTGTCTCTGTTTTCGGCTCTTAACTTGCCTGCCTGCTTGAACACCCAACAATCCCTGTTAGTGTGATTGGCTGGCCTTTCGGGGGTGCCATGTATCTGGCACAAGCGATCAAGTATTCGGTCCAAACTGGACGGGCCCTGAGTATTCTTTTTGAATGGTTTTTTCCGCTGACCGGATTTATAGCCTTTGAATCCGGCATTGACTGTCGTGTCTTCATTGCTGTCGCTGCTAACGCGGCGTTTTTGCTTATTCCGACGTGTCCTGCCACTTTTGTCCTTGGTATCCGAATTACCAGGGTTCTTTGATAAGTTGTTACTGCGAGCTAGCTAGTTGTCTTCTCCCGCGCAAAAGCGGGTCATGAGTGTCGTGAGGGCTGCCATAGATTTCGGCTTTTCCTGTCCCAGGTGCCGGGCAAGCCATTCGTCGCGGATGTTATGCTTGAAGGCTGCTAGGGCCTCTGCGTCCGGACAGTCGACTATCTGGTTTTTCTTTGTTAGGAACCGTGTCCAGAATTGTCTAGCCGATTCCTCTGGATGCTGAATTATGTGGCTTAAGTCGTCGGCATCCGGTGGTCGCACGTAAGTGCCCTGGAAGTTGTCGAGGAATGCGGCTTCCAGGTCCTCCCAAGAACCGATTGAGTCTGCTGGCAAGCTATTAAGCCAATGCCGGGCCGGTCCTTTAAGTTTGAGCGGGAGGTATTTGATGGCGTGTAGATCATCGCCGCATGCCATGTGGATGTGAAGGAGATAATCCTCGATCCATACCACCGGATCTGTTGTGCCATCGTATGATTCGATGTTTACAGGTTTGAAACCCTCTGGGATTTTATGATCCATTACTTCATTCGTGAAGCATAGCGGGTGTGCGGCGCCTCTGTACTGGGCGATATCACGACGCAGCTCGGAAGAGCTATGTCTGTTGTGTTCGGCCCGGCTGGATTTGTTGTATCCGGAGTGAAGATCATTGTCACATGCCGTAGGGCGCCTGCGTGATCCATAGATCGATCTTGTTTGTCTTGCCTTATCCTCCAGTATGTCTCGCAGGTCTGGCGCATTTTCCCGTGCCTTAGTTGAGCGGCGTCGGGGCATGGCTTGGGTGGAGGGCCGAGAGGCCTCTCTGTCGCGGCCGCGAGGTGGCCGGTCTGCCATGTCATGCGCTGGTGATGTAGGTGCTTCCTCCTCTAATCAGGGTAGCGGCCTGCGCTTTGGGTAACTCTTGGAGGGGCGTTTGAGTTCATACTCTTCGGCCGCAAGGACTTCGGTCCATCTGTCAGCTAGCAAATCTTGGGCAGCTCTAAGCTATTGCTACTTTTTCTTGAGGCTGCTTGCTGTGGCTAAAAGCCTGCATTTAAAATACTCTTGTTCGGCGGGGTCTGATGGTATGACGAATTCGTCGTCATCGAGGCTTGCCTCGTCTTCGGAGGGAGGCGTATAGTTATCATCCTCGACCTCTCGGTCTGCCGCTCTCTCATGAGGGCTGGCTTCTCCATCTTCCTGTGCCGAATCTTGCTGAGGTGGGTGTTCTTTGGCGCTATCCAGGGTAGTATTATCTCCCGTGCTGGAATCACCGTTTTTGCTTTGGTGGGATTTAGAGCGGCGCCGCTGACGCCGGCGCTTTGGCTGTTTCTTGGGGGCGTCATCCCCCACTGTTCCATCGCCATCTCCATCTTTTGGAGTATCCACCATATATATGTCATATGACGAGGTGGCCTTCCAGCGCCCTACAGGTGCTGGTTCTTGTTCGTCTCCTACATCGTCGTCCATGCCGTCGATGTCTTCAGAGCCGAAGTCAAGCATGTCGGTTAGATCGTCGACAGTGGCTACAAAGTGGGTGGTGGGTGGGCTTTGAATTTCCTCATCGTCCGTATCCCACCCTCGCTGACCGTAGTCCGGCCAGGGCTCTCCTGATAAAGAGAGAGACTTAAGAGAATTCAGGATGTCGCCAAAAGGTGAATGCTGAAAGATGTCTGCGGTGGTGAACTCCATTATCGGCGCCCAATCGGATTCGATTGGCAGGGGCGCGGGGGGTTCGGAGTCCGGGGAGGAGTTCGGATCCTCGAAGTCACGGGTCATGCAGAGTGCGGGGCTAGCGTTCGGCTCGATCGCTTTTGGGATCGCAGCCCCCGAGGTGACGTCCAACCGCTCATCCTCGATTGGTGCAATAGACTCCGAGTTAGGGGTCGGAACCGATGCGTGTGCGGCCTCCAGGACACTGTCCGGGTGCAGAGCTAGATCATGCCCCTCGAGATAGTGCGGCGTGCTTGGCCGTGGCTCGAACCCGTCGAAGATCAAGTCTCCGCGGAAGTCAGCCGTGTAGTTTAAGCTTCCAAACCTGACTTGATGGCCAGGGGCATAGCTTTCGATCTGCTCCAGGTGGCCGAGCGAATTGGCCCGCAGAGCGAAGCCGCCGAAGACGAAGATCTATACGGGGAGAAAAGTCTCACCCTGGACCGCATCGTTGTTGATGATCAAAGGAGCCATCGGGCCTAAAGGCGACGACACAGAGGAACTCTCAATGAAAGCACCAATGTCGGTGTCAAAACCGGCGGATCTCGGGTAGGGGGTCCCGAACTGTGCGTCTAGGCCGGATGGTAACAGGAGGCAGGGAACACGATGTTTTACCCAGGTTCGGGCCCTCTTGATGGAGGTAAAACCCTACGTCCTGCTTGATTAATATTGATGATATGGGTAGTACAAGAGTAGATCTACCACGAGATCAAGGAGGCTAAACCCTAGAAGCTAGCCTATGGTATGATTGTTCTATATGGAGTTGATGTCCTACGGACTACAACCCTCCGGTTTATATAGACACCGGATAGGGTTAGGGTTACATAGAGTCGGTTACAATGGTAGGAGATCTTGAATATCCGCATCGCCAAGCTTGCCTTCCACACCAAGGAAAGTCCCATCCGAACACGGGACGAAGTCTTCAATCTTGTATCTTCATAGTCCAGGAGTCCGGCTGAAGGTATAGTCCAGTTACCCGAACACCCCCTAATCCAGGACTCCCTCAGGTACCTCAAATCTAAACCGTTTAACTGAACTATCACATAGTTATCAAAATGTGTATGTCAGATGTTCGCAACATCCACAGACGACATTCGAGGCTCAGCACACTGAGCGGTGCATTAAGGACATAAGCCTTCTATGAAGCAATGAGGACAATCCTTAGTTTACGGACCTAGTCCGCATAATTGCTACAATCATCTTTCAACTAAATTTTCTCTAGGAATATATCTAAACAGTAGAACTGAAGCGCGAGCTACGACATAATTTGCGAAGACCTTTTGACTATGTTCAGGATAATTAAGTTCATCTTATGAACTCCCACTCAGATAGACATCCCTCTAGTCATCTAAGTGATTACATGATCCGAGTCAACTAGGCCGTGTCCGATCATCACGTGAGATGGACTAGTCATCATCGGTGAACATCTTCATGTTGATCGTATCTTCTATACGACTCATGTTCGACCTTTCGGTCTTCCGTGTTCCGAGGCCATGTCTGTACATGCTAGGCTCGTCAAGTCAACCTAAGTGTTTCACATGTGTCCTGAGGCCATGTCTGTACATGCTAGGCTCGTCAACACTCGTTGTATTCGAACGTTAGAATCTATCACACCCGATCATCACGTGGTGCTTCGAAACAACGAACCTTCGCAACGGTGCACAGTTAGGGGGAACACCTTTCTTGAAATTTTAGTGAGGGATCATCTTATTTAAGCTACCGTCGTTCTAAGCAAATAAGATGTAAAACATGATAAACATCACATGCAATCAAATAGTGACATGATATGGCCAATATCATTTTGCTCCTCTTGATCTCCATCTTCGGGGCTCCATGATCATCGTTGTCACCAGCATGACACCATGATCTCCATCATCATGATCTCCATCATCGTGTCTTCCTGAAGTTGTCTCGTCATCTATTACTTCTACTACTATGCCTAACGCTTTAGCAATACAGTAAAGTAATTACATGATGTTTATGTTGACACGTAGGTCATAAATAAATTAAGACAACTCCTATGGCTCCTGCCGGTTGTCATACTCATCGACATGCAAGTCGTGATTCCTATTACAAGAACATGATCAATCTCATACATCACATATATCATTCATCACATCCTTTTGGCCATATCACATCACAAGGCATATCCTGCAAAAACAAGTTAGACGTCCTCTAATTGTTGTTGCAAGTTTTTACGTGGCTGCTATAGGTTGCTAGCAAGAACGTTTCTTACCTACGCCAAAACCACAACGTGAATTGCCAATTTCTATTTACCCTTCATAAGGACCCTGTTCATCGAATCCGATCCAACTAAAGTGGGAGAGACAGACACCCGCCAGCCACCTTATGCAACTAGTGCATGTCAGTCGGTGGAACCGGTCTCACGTAAGCATACATGTAAGGTTGGTCCGGGCCGCTTCATCCCACGATGCCGCCGAATCAAGATAAGACTAGTAACGGCAAGATAATTGACAATATTGACGCCCACAACTACTTTGTGTTCTACTCGTGCATAGTAACTACGCATAGACCTAGCTCATGATGCCACTGTTGGGGAACGTAGCAGAAATTCAAAATTTTCTACGCATCACCAAGATCAATCTATGCAGTAATCTAGCAACGAGGGGAAGGAGAGTGCATCTACATACCCTTGTAGATCGCTAAGAGGAAGCGTTAAAGTGAACGGGTTGATGGAGTCGTACTCGTCGTGATCCAAATCACCGATGATCCTAGTGCCGAACGGACGGCACCTCCGTGTTCAACACACGTACAGCCCGGTGACGTCTACTACGCCTTGATCCAGCAAGGGGAGAAGGAGAGGTTGGGAAGACTCCATCCAGCAGCAGCACGACGGCATGGTGGTGGTGGTGGAGGAGCGCGGGACTCCAGCAGGGCTTCGCCAAGCACTACGAGAGACGAGGAGGGAGAGGGGTAGGGCTGCGCCAACAGGGAGAGCAAATCACATGTGTTGGGCAGCCCCAAACCTCAAGTATATATAGGGGGAGGGGAGGGGGCTGCGCCCCCACCTAGGGTTCCCTCCCTAGGGGTGGTGGCCAGCCCTAGATCCCATCTAGGGGGGCGGCCAAGGGGGGAGAGAGGGGGGCGCACCACTAGGTGGGCCTTAGGCCCATCTGAGCCTAGGGTTTGCCCCCTTCCCCTCTTGGAGGCGCCTTGGGCCTTGGTGGGAGGCGCCCCAGCCCACCTAGGGGCTGGTCCCTTCCCACTATTGGCCCATGTAGGCCTCCGGGGCTGGTGGCCCCACCTGGTGGACCCCCGGACCCCTCCGGTGGTCCCGGTACACTACCGGTGATGCCCGGAACACTTCCGGTGGCCAAAACCATACTTCCTATATATCAATCTTTACCTCCGGACCATTCCGGAACTCCTCGTGACGTCCAGGATCTCATCCGGGACTCCGAACAACATTCGGTAACCGTGTACATACTTTCCCTATAACCCTAGCGTCATCGAACCTTAAGTGTGTAGACCCTACGGGTTCGGAAGTCATGCAGACATGGCCGAGACAACTCTCCGGTCAATAACCAACAGCGGGATCTGGATACCCATGTTGGCTCCCACATGCTCCACGATGATCTCATCGGATGAACCACGATGTCAAGGACTTAATCAATCCCGTATACAATTCCCTTTGTCTAGCGGTACGATACTTGCCCGAGATTCGATCGTCGGTATCCTGATACCTTGTTCAATCTCGTTACTGGCAAGTCTCTTTACTCGTTCTGTAACACATCATCCCGTGATCAACTCCTTGATCACATTGTGCACATTATGATGATGTCCTACCGAGTGGGCCCAGAGATACCTCTCCGTTTACACGGAGTGACAAATCCCAGTCTCGATTCGTGCCAACCCAACAGACACTTTCAGAGATACCTGTAGTGTACCTTTATAGCCACCCAGTTACGTTGTGACGTTTGGCACACCCAAAGCACTCCTACGGTATCCGGGAGTTGCACAATCTCATGGTCTAAGGAAATGATACTTGACACTAGAAAAGCTTTAGCATACAAACTACATGATCTTGTGCTAGGCTTACGATTGGGTCTTGTCCATCACATCATTCTCCTAATGATGTGATCCCGTTATCAACGACATCCAATGTCCATGGTCAGGAAACCGTAACCATCTATTGATCAACGAGCTAGTCAACTAGAGGCTTACTAGGGACATGGTGTTGTCTATGTATCCACACATGTATCTGAGTTTCCTATCAATACAATTCTAGCATGGATAAGAAATGATTATCATGAACAAGGAAATATAATAATAACCAATTTAGTATTGCCTCTAGGGCATATTTCCAACACCTTGCCATCTCCACAAGGGTTCGGTTCTTCCTTTCTGCAACACCATTTTGTTGGGGAGTGTATGGAGCTGAATATTGATGCTCAATCCCTTCATCACTAAGAAATCCTTCCAAGGTGTAATTCTTGAACTCGGAACCATTATCACTTCTTATTGCCATGATTTCTTTGCCAAACTTGCGTTGTGCTTGCTTGGAAAAATCAATGAAGGTGATCTTCGTCTCGTCTTTGGACTTGAGGAAAAACACCCATGTGTATCTTGAGTAATCATCCACAATGACAAGTCCATACTTTTTCCCACCAAGACTATCCCATGAAGGAGGCCCAAACAGATCCACATGAAGGAGCTCCAAAGGCCTTGAAGTAGACACAATATTCTTGGGTGGGTGCTTTGATTGATGTTGCTTCCCGGCTATGCATGCACTACACACACGATCTTTCTCAAAAGAGACATTTGTTAGTCCAAGGATGTGATTTCCCTTTAAGAGATCTTGAAGATTTCTCATGCCGACATGGGCTAGCCGGCGATGCCATAGCCACCCCTTGTCGGCCTTGGCCATTAGACAAGTTGCATGGAATGTGCTCTCTTTCGAGAAATCAACCGTGTAAAGGTTGCCATCCAACTCTCCAACAAAGGCCAGTTCGAGAGTATCTCTCTTAAAGACTTTCACATTCGTTAGTCCAAATAGTGTATCATAACCAACAGAGGCCAATTGGCGAACAGAAAGCAAATGGTATTTAAGGGATTGGACAAGCATGACATTTGCAAGAGACATGTCATTTGTGATAGCCACCTTACCCAAACCGAGTACCTGTCCTTTTGATCCTCCACCAAACATAATGCTCATAAATGGTTGAATAGCTTCCATGAAATCGTAGAGCAACTTGCTATCTCCGGTCATATGATTGGTACATCCACTATCAATCACCCATTTTACTCCACCGAAGAAGGCAACCTACACACAATTATTACTTGGTTAGAGGCACCCATTTTGCAATGGGACCTCTCAAGTTAGTCACAAGGGTCTTAGGGACCCAAATAGCATAAAACCGAAATGCATTTCGAGGACCAACAAACTTTGCACAAACTTCTCCATCCTTAGTCTTACGAAGAACATAGGATGGAAGCACGAACTCTTTTGGCTTGTTGATAGTGGGCATGCCCCTTGTGGCCTTCCCACAAACAACCTTACCTTTCTCCTTGTGCCCTTCTCATACAAAGGTTTCTTTTAGAGGGGTGGTGCACTTTTGAGAGGATGTCTTCTTCTTGCTTGTGCTTGGGTCAAACCCGAGCCCTTCTTTGGCAAACACTTCATTGTGTTGACTCAACACCTCATTAAGGTTCTTTTTCCCTTGAGCACATGTCATGAGCCCTTTCTCAATTTGAGCTTTGAGAAAGCGATTCTCCTCAAGAATAGATGCTAGATCACTACTAGAGTTAGTAGTACAAGCATCAACATTGATAATAGGAGAAGAGTAAGCCTTGGCTAGAGTTTCAAGATAAGTAAGCTTGAGTGTCTCAAAACTGTTTGTAAGAAGGGTGAGCTCTTCTTCCTTGGTCTTGAGGGACACGGATAGGAGCTCACAATCCTTAGAGAGAGAAGCATTAGACTTTACAAGCTTACTTTTATCATTCATCAATTCTTTGCAAGAGTCGATAGCCTTTTTCAAGGAGGCAAGATCTCTAGTATGCACATCAATGTTTGCACCAATTTTTAAGCATAGTTCATCATTGCGTGCTTCCTCATATTGGACTTTCCGCTCAAGGATTTCATATTTTTCCTTTTCCTCAGTGACGAGGGTTTCGAGTTCCTTAATGGAAATGGTGTGCTTACTCACCATCTCCATAAGCATACGAAACATAGTGAGCTTCTTTCCTTTAAGAGAGCACATGAACTTATTTAGTTTAGCAAGCATAGTATCATTTATATCATCATCCTCATAATTATCCTCTGCATCAAGATACTCATCACTAGGAGTAGGAGGAGTGAAAAAAGGAGGGTTTGATCATGGGGTTACCTTGACTCAGGAGAGTGTTGGTCCTCTCCATCTTCTACCACGGCCTTCGCCATCAGACACTTGTGAGCGTTGCCCTTGTAATCCTTCATGTAGTTGTAGGTGACAACTTCACCACTCTTGTTGACTAGCCTCAATGTGTTTTGAGAATCTTGAGCAACTCCAGCAACACCACTAACATCATCCGGATCGGATTCTTCTTGAGCAACCATTGCTTTCCCATCTCTCTTCTTGAGCTTGGAGTTCAAAGGATTTGGCAACTTCTTCTTGGGAAAGGTCTTGGGAAACCTTGGTTTATCTTCTCTCTTCTCATAAGGGCACTCATTGGAGAAGTGGTTGGTTTCTTCACAGTTGTAGCATTTTCTTACTTTCTTCTTTTGAAACTTTCCCTTGAATTTCCCTGCGCTAAACTTCTTGACAAAGAGAGCCATGTCTTCATATGAAGGACCCTCATAGGATTCTACCTCATCACCATCTTCTTCATCATCATCATCATCTTCTTCCTCTTCTTCACTTTGCTCATCTTCACATACATGCTTGGCCTTCAATGCAAGATTGATCTTCGACAATGGAGTACCATGCATGGCAAGATGTTTTGTAGCATTTGCCTTTAACTCTTCAAATAGTTGGAAAGTGGATATGATGTCATCTGTAGTCATTTCCTTGAAGGCATGGTGTTTTCTTATGTCCCATACCATCTGATGGTGATATGGAGCAAGAGCATGGAGCAACTTGTCCACAAGGAATCGCTTAGTCATGTTAAATCCATCTTGTGTCTTGTCACACTCGCATGACTCAATATCAGCGGTGAGAGTCATGAGACGCTCAAGGAGTTGATTTGGAGTTTCACCTTTCTCCATACAAAATTTTTGCAATTGCCCCTTGGCAATTTCATATTGAGCACTCCAGAGGGTGGAGGTACCGGTCCTTGATCTTATAATACTTTCCGATAATTCCTTGGCACTTGTGATGCGTATGAAAGGTCTCCTTTGCTTTTCAACCATACCTCTCCTTATACACATGATTGCCGTGTCATTTAGATTCTTGTCATAAATTTCTCTTGGTGTAGGATTCTTTGGATCAACCACATGGTAACCATACTCCAAGATCTCTAGCATCTCATCGTTTCCAAATCGAAGATGATCCTGCATAGAAACTCTCCACAAAGCAAAATCGGAAGTGGAGTCAAGTAAAGGAGGTTTGCCTTGAGAGTTATATTTTGGTTTCTCAACTTGGGGTCTTGCATAAAGCCAAGGAACACTAGAGTGTTCATTGCTAGGAGGTAGTTGACCAAGTGACGAAGTAGGCACAGTTCGTCTCAAAGCCGCACCACCTGAAAGTGGTGCAAGCACCGTGGACAATGTGGTTATCCTCATTTGGACCAAGGCCTCTACAGAAGCATCATGCTCCTCCTTTTGCTTAGCAAGGGCCCGTTCTAGATCCTCAGAAGTAAAGGTCTTGACTTCAGAAGAAGCCTCGCCTTTATCCTTCGGATCTACAACAAGGGGAGTCCCATCGGGGTTCATCTCTCTCTAGGGCGGTTAAGCCACAAGAATAGAGCACGAGGCTCTGATACCAATTGAAAGGATCGAGATGGACCTAGAGGGGGGTGAATAGGTACAAATACAAATTTTAATTGTCACTTGGCAATTTTAGGCAATAGTGCGGAATATGAAAGTGAGCCTAACAATTGCAAGTGTGATGCTAAGAGCTAAACAAGATAATCAAGTAATACAAGTAGATGAGTAAGCTAACACAATATGATATAGGTAAGTGCAGATGAGACAAGTAACCACAAGCAGAGAGTTAAGGTTAGGGATAACCGCAACTCCGAGAGATGAGGATGTAAGCCGATGTTCACTTCCTTGGAGGGAAGCTATGTCACCGTTTAGAGAGGTGGGTGTTACCACGAAGGCACACCAGCGCCACAAAGGCTCACCCTATTCTCTCTTTGAGAGAACACCACGAAGGCGTTTCTCAACCACTAGTGGTAGACCTTGGGGTGGTCTCCAAACCCTCACAAACTTTTTCGAGGGTAATCACAAGGGTCGATTCCTCTCCGAAAGACTCCTACCGCCTAGGAATATCCAACCTCCAAGAGTAACAAGAACGATGGGAAAAATCTCAAGACTTGCTCAAGTCACAAATTCCTTTGGTGCAAAGAAGGGGAAGGGGTGGATCTATCACTTGATCGGACAACTTCTCTCAAATGCTCTCAAATCCCTTGGGGATCTAATATTTGGTGTGGAGGAGTGAGAGAGAGTGTGTAATGTGTTCTGGGGTTTGTTCAAAGTGAGTGGTCAACCATATCCTGAGGGGGAAGAAAGGCTATATATAGTGGTAGTGAGAAGCTAGCATTTTGGCCACTTAAGGCACAAGAGCTGCCGGACGTCCAGTGGGTACCGGACGACCGGTGACACAGATCGGACCGGACGTCCGGCCGGGCAGCCGGTCGTCCGCTCACTGGAGTATAAATCTGACCGTGAAAACAGCACGGGTAGCGGACATCCGGAAGGCGCCGGTCGTCCGGAGCCCGGACGTCCGATGTTGTCAGAAATCCGTTAATTGTAGTTCTGTTGGAGTGCACCGGATATCCGGAGATGAGCGGACGTCCGGTGACCGGACATCCGGTGTGACCGGTCTTCCGCTAATATCAGTTCTGTGAAGACTCACCGGACGACTGGAGAGAGTCGGATGTCTAGTTGGTTGAGAGAGGCCGTACGTCCAGTGAAAGTTGGGCCTTTTAGCTTAGAAACATACTACCATTTTTGCACAAGTTAGAGGAAGAATTTAGAGATGGTATGAGAGGGAATTTTGTGGTTTTGAGCAAGTTCTTTCGCGAAATCCATCGATCCCCTCTTAATAGTGCGGGATCCCTACACTCAAGAGAAAACCGAAAACAAGGAGCCGAAGCTTTTTATGTTTGTCTTGTGTCTCTGCTCTTGAGTGATATATGTTTTATGTCCGTAGTCATGATCCACACACACACATAGCCCTTGAGACATAATCCTGAGAAATACTCGATAAACATGATTAGTCCCAATATGCATGTTGTCATCAACATCAAAATATGATTAAGGGCATGATTGCACTTTCAATTGGGCCACCTTGCTGCACTTTATTTACTTTTGTTACTTGTTGCTCGTTACAAATTATCTTATCACAAAACTATCTTACTACTTATTTCAGTACTTGCAGAGAATACCTTGCTGAAAACCGCTTATCATTTCCATCTGCTCCTCGTTGGGTTCGACACTCTTACTTATCGAAAGGACTACGATAGATCCCCTATACTTGTGGGTCATCACACATCAACTAGGCGTATCAACGGGCTAAGGAGATGCCCATCAATATATATCAATGTGAGTGAGTAGGGATTGCCATGCAACGGATGTACTAGAGCTATAGATGTATGAAAGCTCAACAAAAGAAACTAGTGGGTGTGCATCCAACTTGCTTGCTCACGAAGACCTAGGGAATTTTGAGGAAGCCCATCATTGAAATATACAAGCCAAGTTCTATAATGAAAGATTCCCACTAGTATATGGAAGTGACAACATAGGAGACTCTCTATCATGAAGATCATGGTGCTAATTTGGAGCACAAGTGTGGTAAAAGGATAGTAGCATTTCCCCTTCTCTCTTTTTCTCTCAATTTTTTTTGGGCCTTCTCTTTTTTATTGCCTCTTTTTTCTTTTTTTTTTATTTGGGCTCCTTTGGCCTCTTTTATTTATTTATTTTTCGTCCGGAGTCTCATCCCGACTTGTGGGGGAATCATGGTCTCCATCATCCTTTCCTCACTAGGACAATGCTCTAATAATAATGATCATCACACTTTTATTTAATTACAACTCAAGAATTACAACTTGATACTTAGAACAAGATATGACTCTATATGAATGCCGCCGGCGGTGTACCGGGAAGTGCAATGATGCATGAGTGACATGTATGAAAGAATTATGAACAGTTCACCATACGTGCATGCTCCTAGGGGGATAGATTTGTAGGAAAAGACTATCGCTCGTCCCCGGCTGCCACTCATAAGGAAGACAATCAATAAATAAATCATGCTCTGACTTCATCACATAACAGTTCACCATACGTGCATGCTGCGGGAATCACAAACTTTAACACAAGTATCTCTCAAATTCACAACTAATCACTAGCATGACTCTAATATTACCATCCTCATATCTCAAAACAATCATCAAGTATCAAACTTCTCATAGTATTCAATGCACTTTATATGAAAGTTTTTATTATATCCCTCTTGGATGCCCATCATATTAGGACTAAATTCATATCCAAAGCAAATTACCATTCTGTTTAGGACTCTCAAAATAATATAAGTGACACATGAGATTTCATCTATTTCTATAAATTAAACCACCACCATGCTCTAAAAGGGTATAAGTGAAGCACTAGAGCAAATGTCAAACTACTCCGAAAGATATAAGTGAAGATCAATGAGTAGTCTAATAATTATGCAACTATGTGAAGACACTCTAACATTTAAGAATTTAAGATCTTGATACTTTATTCAAACAGCAAGCAAAACAAAATAAAATAAATTGACGCTCCAAGCAAAACATATATCATGTGGTAAATAAAAATATAGCTCCAAGTAAAGTTACCGATGAACGAAGACGAAAGAGGGGATGCCATCTGGGGCATCCCCAAGCTTAGGATTTTGGTTGTCCTTGAATATTATCTTGGGGTGCCTTGGTCATACCCAAGCTTAGGCTCTTGCCACTCCTTATTCCATAATCCATCGAATCTTTACCCAAAACTTGAAAACTTCACAACACAAAACTTAACAGAAAACTCGTAAGCTCCGTTAGTATAAGAAAATAAATCACCACTTAGGTACTGTAATGAACTCATTATTTATTTATATTGGTGCTAAACCTACTGTATTCCAACTTATATATGGTTCATACCCTATGATACTACTCATAGATTCATCAAAATAAGCAAACAACACATCGGAAACAGAATCTATCAAAAACAGAACAGTCTGTAGTAATCTGGATCAAACGTATACTTCTGGAACTCATAAAATTCTAAAATAAATTTCTGGACGTGAGGAATTTATCTATTAATCATCTTCAAAAATAATTAACTAAATAGAACTTTCCAAATAAAAATGGCAGCAATTCTCGTGAGCGCTAAAGTTTCTGTTTTTTACAGCAAGATCAACAAGACTTTCCCCAAGTCTTCCCAAAGGTTCTACTTGGCACAAACACTAATTAAAATATAAAACCACATTTAAACAGAGGATAGATGAATTATTTATTACTAAACAGGAACAAAAAGCAAGGAACAAAAATAAAATTGGGTTGCCTCCCAACAAGCGCTATCGTTTAACGCCCCTAGCTAGGCATGATGATTTCAATGATGCTCACATAAAAGATTAGAATTGTAACATAAAGAGCGCATCATGGAGCATATGGCAAGCACATTTAAGTCTAACACTCTTCCTATGCATAGGGATTTTGTGAGCAAACAACTTGTGGGAACAAGAATCAACTTGCATAGGAAGGCAAAACAAGTATAACTTCAAAACTCTAAGCACATAGAGAGGAAACTTGATATTATTGCAATTACTACAAGCATATATTCCTCCCTCATAATAATTTTCAGTAGCATCATGAATGAATTCAACAATATAACCAGCACCTAAAGCATTCTTTTCATGATCTACAAGCATAGAAATTTTACTACTCTCCACATAAGCAAGATTCTTCTCATTCGGAATAGTGGAAGTATCATAAGAAACTCGAATACTATAAATTGTTTCCACATTAGAAGAGTAATGTTCAGAAAAAGGGTAATCATAATCATGACAAGTTTTATAAATATAATCACTAATTTTTATAGCATAAGTATCATCACAATAATCATCATAAGTAGGAGGCATGCTATCATCATTATAAATTTGCATATCAAAACTTGGGAGACTAAAAATATCATCTTCATTAAACGTAGCATCCCCAAGCTTGGGACAAACATTAATTGCAGCAAATATATTCTCAAAAACATCATCTTCATCAAACATAGCATCCCCAAGCTTGGGCCTTTTCATATTACAAGCATAATCACTCTCATCATTAATAGTATGGATAGCACCAATAGTATAGCAATTATCATATTCTTCCAAGCAAGTGCCAAAAAGATTTTGAAGATCATAAGAAGTATCATTATCTTCCACAATTATATTTTCATGAGGCATAATAGTAATATGAGCAGCATTATTTGGGAGAGATATCTTTTTACCTCTCTTCCTTTTTCTTTTCTTCTTCTTCACCACATCATGTGTGGGTTCAATCCTCTTTTTGGAGCTCCTTATTAATGATATTGGTTGAATAGGAGGCTCCTCCTCGTTACCTGATTCATCATAAGAAATAATAGAAGGGTATTGGGAAGTCTCATCCCTTTCATTAGTATTCTCTTCATATTCTATTTGTTTTATTTTCTTTATGTAGTTGGCAATATAATGATTTTCAATGCAATTTACCGCACAATACATATAAATTTTGTCTAGATCAAAATGAAGAACTCTATCAAGGGCAAATTTTGGAATATCCTTAGTTATACGTTTCATTTCTTCGTAGCCCATAAGCAAACTAAGTTCATTATAATGTGCAAGGGAAATCAAGTCATCACAATTTCTGGACACGATTAGATCATGAAACAATTTGCATCGGATAGTTAAATGACCATGTTCATTACAAAGCTCACAAGTATGGCCAAGAAAATTTAAATCTTCAGCACAAACATCTAGCCTTTCTTGCAACAATTTAGTTTCTAAGTACTTATGCCTCTTGCAATATCTATCTTCCCTATTTGGTGTGTACTTGCAAACCCAATGCACTCCACAAAAATTGACATGTTTATAGGAGACATTTTCATCATAACTAGTGCAATCATCATTAGTATCATGGATATTCAAAGAATTCATACTAACAACATTGCAATCATGCTCATCATTCACATATTTTATGCCAAGCATTCTATGTAATTATTCTTCTAGCATTTGAGCACAATTTTCCTTTCCATCATACTCATGAAAGATATTAAAAGATGAAGCATATGAGGCAAACTCAATTCCATATTTTCTTAGTTTTCTTTTATAAACTAAACTAGTGCTAAAACAAGAAAAAAAGATTCGATTGCAAGATCTAAAGATATACCTTCAAGCGCTAACCTCCCCGGCAACGGCGCCAGAAAAGAGCTTGATGTCTACTACACAACCTTCTTCTTGTAGACGTTGTTGGGCCTCCAAGTGCAGAGGTTTGTAGGACAGTAGCAAATTTCCCTCAAGTGGATGACCTAAGGTTTATCAATCCGTAGGAGGCGTAGGATGAAGATGGTCTCTCTCAAGCAACCTGCAACCAAATAACAAAGAGTCTCTTGTGTCCCCAACACACCCAATACAATGGTAAATTGTATAGGTGCACTAGTTCGGCGAAGAGATGGTGATACAAGTGGTATATGGATAGTAGATAAAGGTTTTTGTAATCTGAAAATATAAAAACAGCAAGGTAACTAATGATAAAAGTGAGCGTAAACGGTATTGCAATGCGTTGAAACAAGGCCTAGGGTTCATACTTTCACTAGTGCAAGTTCTCTCAACAATAATAACATAATTGGATCACATAACTATCCCTCAACATGCAACAAAGAGTCACTCCAAAGTCACTAATAGCAGAGAACGAACGAAGAGATTATGGTATGGTACGAAACCACCTCAAAGTTATTCTTTCCAATCAATCCGTTGGACTATTCCTATAGGTGTCACAAACAGCCCTAGAGTTCGTACTAGAATAACACCTTAAGACACAAATCAACCAAAACCCTAATGTCACCTAGATACTCCAATGTCACCTCAAATATTCGTGGGTATGATTATACGATATGCATCACACAATCTCAGATTCATCTATTCAACCAACACATAGAACCTCAAAGAGTGCCCCAAAGTTTCTACCGGAGAATCACGACGAAAACGTGTGCCAACCCCTATGCATAGGTTCATGGGCGGAACCCGCAAGTTGATTACCATAACATACATCAAGTGAATCACGTGATATCCCATTGTCACCACAGATACGCACGTCAAGACATACATCAAGTGTTCTCAAATCTTTAAAGACTCAGTCCGATAAGATAACCTCAAAGGGGAAACTCAATCCATTACAAGAGAGTAGAGGGGGGAAGAAACATCATAGGATCCAAATATGATAGCAAAGCTCGCAATACATCAAGATCGTATCACCTCAAGAACATGAGAGAGAAAGATCAAACACATAGCTACTGGTACATACCCTCAGCCCCGAGGGAGAACTACTCCCTCCTCGTCATGGAGAGCCCCGGGATGATGAAGATGGCCACCAGAGAGGGATTGCCCCCTCCGGCAGGGTGCCGGAACGGGTCTAGATTGGCTTTCGGTGGCTAAGGAGGCTTCTGGCGGCGGAACTCCCGATCTATTGTGCTCCCAGATGTTTTTAGGGTATATGGAGATATATAGATGGAAGAAGTACGTCAGGGGAGCCACGAGGGGCCCACGAGGGTGGAGGACGCGCCCTAGGGGGTGGGCACGCCCCCCTACCTCGTGGCTCCCTTGTTTCTTTCCTGACGTGCACTCCAAGTCTATCAGGTTGCTTTCCTTCCAAAAATAAGTTCCATGAAGTTTCAGGTCAATTGGACTCCATTTGATTTTCCTTTTCTGCAATACTCTAAAACAAGGAAAAAACAGAAACTGGCACTTGGCTCTAGGTTAATAGGTTAGTCCCAAAAATCATATAAAATAGCATATAAATGCATATAAAACATCCAAGGTTGATAATATAATAGCATGGAACAATCAAAAAATATAGATACGTTGGAGACGTATCACACTGTTGGGGAACGTAGTAATTTCAAAAAAATTCCTATGCACACGCATGATCATGGTGATGCATAGCAACGAGAGGGGAGAGTGTTGTCCACGTACCCTCGTAGACCAAAAGCGGAAGCGTTATAACAACGCAGTTGATGTAGTCGTACGTCTTCACGGCCCGACCGATCAAGCACCGAAACTACGGCACCTCCGAGTTCTAGCACACGTTCAGCTCGATGACGATCCCCGGACTCCGATCCAGCAAAGTGTCGGGGAAGAGTTCCGTCAGCATGACGGCGTGGTGACGATCTTGATGTTCTACCGTTGCAGGGCTTCGCCTAAGCACCGCTACAATATTATCGAGGATTATGGTGGAGGGGGGCACCGCACACGGCTAAGAGATCTCAAGGATCAATTGTTCTGTCTAGAGGTGCCCCGCTGCCCCCGTATATAAAGGAGCAAGGGGGAGGGGCGGCCGGCCATGATGAGGCGCGCCAGGGAGGAGTCC
This sequence comes from Triticum urartu, assembly GCF_056163025.1. NCBI lineage: Eukaryota > Viridiplantae > Streptophyta > Magnoliopsida > Poales > Poaceae > Triticum > Triticum urartu. The sequence continues at coordinate 594,982,487 of NC_141876.1, forward strand.
TACTCCTACCGGGAGTAGGACTCCCTCCTTTTCCTTGTCCAAGTAGGAGAGGGGGAAGGAAGGGAGAGAGGAGAGGAAGGAAAGGGGGGTGCCGCCCCTCCCTCCTTGTCCAATTAGGACTAGGGGGAGAGGGGGCGCGCGGCCTGCCCTGGCCGCCCCTCCTCTTCTCCACTTTAGGCCCATGAGGCCCATTAACCCCCCGGGGGGTTCTGGTAACCCCCCCTGGTACTCCGGTTTTATCCGAAACTTCCCCGAAACACTTCCGGTGTCCGAATATAGCCGTCCAATATATCAATCTTTATGTCTCGACCATTTTGAGACTCCTTGTTATGTCCGTGATCACATCCGGGACTTCGAACTAACTTAGGTACATCAAAACTAATAGACTCATAATATAACTGTCATCGAAACCTTAAGCGTGCGGGCCCTACGGGTTCAAGAACAATGTAGACATGACCGAGACACATCTCCGGTCAATAACCAATAGCGGAACCTGGATGCTCATATTGGCTCCCACATATTCTACGAAGATCTTTTATCGGTCAGACCGCATAACAACATATGTTGTTCCCTTTGTCATCGGTATGTTACTTGCCCGAGATTCGATCGTCGGTATCTCAATACCTAGTTCAATCTCGTTGTCGGCAAGTCTCTTTACTCGTTCTGTAATACATCATCTCACAACTAACTCATTAGTTGCATTGCTTGCAAGGCTTAGGTGATGTGCATTACCGAGAGGGCCCAGAGATACCTCTCCGACAATCGGAGTGACAAATCCTAATCTCGAAATACGCCAACCCAACATGTACCTTTGGAGACACCTGTAGAGCACCTTTATAATCACCCAGTTACGTTGTGATGTTTGGTAGCACACAAAGTGTTCCTCCGGCAAACGGGAGTTGCATAATCTCATAGTCATAGGAACATGTATAAGTTATGAAGAAAGCAATAGCAACATACTAAACGATCAGGTGCTAAGCTAATGGAATGGGTCATGTCAATCACATCATTCTCCTAATAATGTGATCCCGTTAATCAAATGACAACACATGTCTATGGTTAGGAAACATAACCATCTTTGATTAATGAGCTAGTCAAGTAGAGGCATACTAGTGACGTTTAGTTTGTCTATGTATTCACACAAGTATTATGTTTCCGGATAATACAATTCTAGCATGAATAATAAACATTTATCATGATATAAGGAAATAAAATAATAACATTATTATTGCCTCTAGGGCATATTTCCTTCAGTCTCCCACTTGCACTAGAGTCAATAATCTAGATTACACGGTAATGATTGTAACACCCATGGAGCTTTGGTGCTGATCATGTTTTGCTCGTGGAAGAGGCTTAGTCAATGGGTCTGCAACATTCAGATCCGTATGTATCTTGCAAATCTCTATGTCTCCCACCTGGACTAGATCCCGGATGGAATTGAAGCGTCTCTTGATGTGCTTGGTTCTCTTGTGAAATCTGGATTCCTTTGCCAAGGCAATTGCACCAGTATTGTCACAAAAGATTTTCATTGGACCCGATGCACTAGGTATGACACCTAGATCGGATATGAACTCCTTCATCCAGACTCCTCCGTTTGCTGCTTCCGAAGTAGCTATGTACTCCGCTTCATATGTAGATCCCGCCACAACGCTTTGTTTAGAACTGCACCAACTGACAGCTCCACTGTTTAATGTAAACACGTATCCGGTTTGCGATTTAGAATCGTCCGGATCAGTGTCAAAGCTTGCATCAACGTAACCATTTACGATGAGCTCTTTGTCACCTCCATATACGAGAAACATATCCTTAGTCCTTTTCAGGTATTTCAGGATGTTCAGTGATCCACTCCTGGATTACTTTGGTACCTCCCTGCTAGACTTATAGCAAGACACACATCAGATCTGGTACACAGCATTGCATACATGATAGAGCCTATGGCTGAAGCATAGGGAACATCTTTCATTTTCTCTCTATCTTCTACATTGGTCGGGCATTGAGTCTTACTCAATTTCACACCTTGTAACACAGGCAAGAATCCTTTCTTTGCTTGATCCATTTTGAACTTCTTCAAAATTTTGTCAAGGTATGTGCTTTGTGAAAGTCCAATTAAGCGTCTTGATCTATCTCGATAGATCTTAATGCCTAATATGTAAGCAGCTTCACCGAGGTCTTTCATTGAAAAACTCTTATTCAAGTATCCCTTTATGCTATCCAGAAATTCTATATCATTTCCGATTAGTAATATCTCATCTACATATAATATCAGAAATGCTACAGAGCTCCCACTCACTTTCTTGTAAATACAGGCTTCTCCAAAAGTCTATACAAAACCAAATGCTTTGATCACACTATCAAAGCATTTATTCCAACTCCGAGAGGCTTGCACCAGTCCATAAATGGATCGCTGGAGCTTGCACACTTTGTTAGCTCCCTTTGGATCGACAAAACCTTCCGGTTGCATCATATACAACTCTACTGCCAGAAATCCATTCAGGAATGCAGTTTTGACATCCATCTGCCAAATTTCATAATCATAAAATGCGGCAATTGCTAACATGATTCGGACAGACTTAAGCATCGCTACGGGTGAGAAGGTCTCATCGTAGTCAATCCCTTGAACTTGTAGAAAACCTTTTGTGACAAGTCGAGCTTTGTAGACAGTAATATTACCGTCAGCGTCAGTCTTCTTCTTGAAGATCCATTTATTCTCAATTGCTTGCTGATCATTGGGCAAGTCAACCAAAGTCCACACTTTGTTCTCATACATGGATCCCATCTCAGATTTCATGGCTTCAAGCCATTTTGCGGAATCTGGGCTCACCATCGCTTCTTCATAGTTCGTAGGTTCATCATGATCTAGTAGCATGACTTCCAGAACAGGATTACCATACCACTCTGGTGCGGATCTTACTCTAGTTGATCTACGAGGTTCGGGAGTAACTTGTTCTGAAGTTTCATGATCATTATCATTAGCTTCCTCACTAATTGGTGTAGGTGTCACAGAAACCGGTTTCTGCGATGTACTACTTTCCAATAAGGGAGCAGGTACAGTTACCTCATCAAGTTCTACTTTCCTCCCACTCACTTCTTTCGAGAGAAACTCCTTCTCTAGAAAAGGATCCATTCTTAGCGACAAATGTCTTGCCTTCGGATCTGTGATAGAAGGTGTACCCAACAGTTTCCTTTGGGTATCCTATGAAGACACATTTCTCCGATTTGGGTTCGAGCTTATCAGGTTGAAGTTTTTTCACATAAGCATCGCAGCCCCCAACTTTCAGAAACGACAACTTTGGTTTCTTGCCAAACCACAGTTCATAAGGCGTCATCTCAACGGATTTGATGGTGCCATATTTAACGTGAATGCGGCCGTCTCTAAAGCATAACCCCAAAACGATAGCGGTAAATCTGTAAGAGACATCATAGATTGCACCATATCAAGTAAAGTACGATTACGACGTTCGGACACACCATTACGCTGTGGTGTTCCGGGTGGCGTGAGTTGCGAAACTATTCCGCATTGTTTCAAATGTAGACCAAACTCGTAACTCAAATATTCTCCTCCACGATTAGATCGTAGAAACTTTATTTTCTTGTTACGATGATTTTCAACTTCACTCTGAAATTCTTTGAACTTTTCAAATGTTTCAGACTTATGTTTCATTAAGTAGATATACCCATATCTACTTAAATCATCTATGAAGGTGAGAAAATAACGATATCCGCCACGAGCTTCAACATTCATTGGACCACATACATCTGTATGTATGATTTCCAACAAATCTGTTGATCTCTCCATAGTACCGGAGAACGGTGTTTTAGTCATCTTGCCCATGAGGCACGGTTCGCAAGTACCAAGTGATTCATAATCAAGTGATTCCAAAAGTCCATCAGTATGGAGTTTCTTCATGCGTTTTATACCGATATGACCTAAACGGCAGTGCCACAAATAAGTTGCACTATCATTATCAACTCTACATCTTTTGGTTTCAACATTATGAATATGTGTATCACTACTATCGAGATTCATCAAAAATAGACCATTCTTCAAGGGTGCATGACCATAAAAGATATTACTCGTATAAATAGAACAACCATTATTCTCTGATTTAAATGAATAACCGTCTCGCATTAAACAAGATCCAGATATAATGTTCATGCTCAACGCTGGCACCAAATAACAATTATTTAGGTCTAATACTAATCCCGATGGTAGATGTAGAGGTAGCGTGCCGACCGCGATCACATCGACTTTGGAACCATTTCCCACGCGCATCGTCACCTCGTCCTTCGCTAGTGTTCGCTTAATCCGTAGTCCCTATTTCGAGTTGCAAATATTAGCAACAGAACCAGTATCAAATACCCAGGTGCTACTGCGAGCTCTAGTAAGGTACACATCAATAACATGTATATCACATATACCTTTGTTCACCTTGCCATCCTTCTTATCCGCCAATTACTTCGGGCAGTTCCGCTTCCAGTGACCAGTCTACTTGCAGTGGAAGCACTCAGTTTCAGGCTTAGGTCCAGATTTGGGTTTCTTTTCTTGAGCAGCAACTTGCTTGCTGTTCTTCTTGAAGTTCCCCTTCTTCTTCCCTTTGCCCTTTTTCTTGAAACCAGTGGTCCTGTTGACCATCAACACTTGATGCTCCTTCTTGATTTCTACCTCTGCAGCTTTCAGCATTGCGAAGAGCTCGGGAATAGTCTTATTCATCCCTTGCATATTATAGTTCATCACGAAGCTCTTGTAGCTAGGTGGCAGTGATTGGAGAATTATGTCAATGATGCAATCATCTGGAAGATTAACTCCCAATTGAATCAAGTGATTATTATACCCAGACATTTTGAGTATATGCTCACTGACAGAACTGTTCTCCTCCATCTTGCAGCTATAGAACTTATTGGAGACTTCATATCTCTCAATCCGGGCATTTGCTTGAAATATTAACTTCAACTCCTGGAACATCTCATATGCTCCATGACGTTCAAAACGTCGTTGAAGTCCCGATTCTAAGCCGTAAAGCATGGCACACTGAACTATCGAGTAGTCATCAGCTTTGCTCTGCCAGACGTTCATAACATCTGGTGTTGCTCCAGCAGCAGGCCTGGCACCCAGCGGTGCTTCCAGGACGTAATTCTTCTATGCAGCAATGAGGATAATCCTCAAGTTATGGACCCAGTCCGTGTAATTGCTGCCATCATCTTTCAACTTTGCTTTCTCAAGGAACGCATTAAAATTCAACGGAACAACAGCACGGGCCATCTATCTTCAATCAAACATAAACAAGCAAGATACTATCAGGTACTAAGTTCATGATAAATTTAAGTTCAGTTAATCATATTACTTAAGAACTCCCACTTAGAAAGACATCCCTCTAATCTTCTAAGTGATTACGTGATCCAAATCAACTAAACCATAACCGATCATCACGTGAAATGGAGTAGTTTTCAATGGTGAACATTGCTATGTTGATCATATCTACTATATGATTCACGCTCGACCTTTCAGTCTCAGTGTTTCGAGGCCATATCTGCATATGCTAGGCTCGTCAAGTTTAACCTGAGTATTCTGCGTGTGCAAAGACTGGCTTGCACCCGTTGTAGATGGACGTAGAGCTTATCACACCCGATCATCACTTGGTGTCTGGGCACGACGAACTTTGGCAACGGTGCATACTCAAGGAGAACACTTCTTGATAATTAGTGAGAGATCATCTTATAATGCTACCGTCAATCAAAGCAAGATAAGATGCATAAAAGATAAGCATCACATGCAATCAATATAAGTGATATGATATGGCCATCATCTTCTTGTACTTGTGATCTCCATCTCCAAAGTACCGTCATGATCACCATCGTCACCGGCATGACACCTTGATCACCATCGTAGCATCGTTGTCGTCTCGCCAATCTTATGCTTCCACGACTATCGCTACCGCTTAGTGATAAAGTAAAGCATTACAGCGCGATTGCATTGCATACAATAAAGCGACAACCATATGGCTCCTGCCAGTTGCCGATAACTCAGTTACAAAACATGATCATCTCATACAATAAAATTTAGCATCATGTCTTGACCATATCACATCACAACATGCCCTGCAAAAACAAGTTAGACGTCATCTACTTTGTTTGTTGCAAGTTTTACGTGGCTGCTACGGGCTTAAGCAAGAACCAATCTTACCTACGTATCAAAACCACAACGATAGTTTGTCAAGTTGGTGTTGTTTTAACCTTCGCAAGGACCGGGCGTAGCCACACTCGGTTCAACTAAAGTTGGAGAAACTGACACCCGCCAGCCACCTATGTGCAAAGCACGTCGGTAGAACCAGTCTCACGTAAGCGTACGCGTAATGTCGGTCCGGGCCGCTTCATCCAACAATACCGCCGAACCAAAGTATGACATGCTGGTAAGCAGTATGACTTATATCGCCCACAACTCACTTGTGTTCTACTCGTGCATATAACATCAACACATAAAACCTAGGCTTGAATGCCACTGTTGGGGAACGTAGTAATTTCAAAAAAAAATCCTACGCACACGCAAGATCATGGTGATGCATAGCAACGAGAGGGGAGAGTGTTGTCCACGTACCCTCATAGACCGAAAGCGGAAGCATTATAAAAACGCGGTTGATGTAGTAATACGCCTTCACGGCCCGACCGATCAAGCACCGAAACTACGGCACCTCCGAGTTCTAGCACACGTTCAGCTTGATGACGATCCCCGGACTCCGATCCAGCAAAGTGTCGGGGAAGAGTTCCGACAGCACGACGGCGTGGTGACGATCTTGATCTTCTACCATTGCAGGGCTTCGCCTAAGCACCGCTACAATATTATCGAGGATTATGGTGGAGGGGGGCACCGCACACGGCTAAGAGATCTCAAGGATCAATTGTTCTGTCTAGAGGTGCCCCCTTGCCCCCGTATATAAAGGAGCAAGGGGGAGGGGTGGCCGGCCATGATGAGGCACGCCAGGGAGGAGTCCTACTCCTACCGGGAGTAGGACTCCCTCCTTTTCCTTGTCCAAGTAGGAGAGGGGGAAGGAAGGGAGAGAGGAGAGGAAGGAAAGGGGGCGCCGCCCCTCGCTCCTTGTCCAATTCGGACTAGGGGGAGAGGGGGCGCGCGGCCTGCCCTGGCCGCCCCTCCTCTTCTCCACTTTAGGCCCATGAGGCCCATTAACCCCCCGGGGGGTTCCGGTAACCCCCAGTACTCCGGTTTTATCCGAAACTTCCCCGGAACACTTCCGGTGTTCGAATATAGCCGTCCAATATATCAATCTTTATGTCTCGACCATTTTGAGACTCCTCGTTATGTCCGTGATCACATCCGGGACTTCGAACTAACTTCGGTACATCAAAACTAATAAACTCATAATATAACTGTCATCGAAACCTTAAGCGTGCGGACCCTACTGGTTCGAGAACAATGTAGACATGACCGAGACACGTCTCCGCTCAGTAACCAATAGCGGAACCTGGATGCTCATATTGGCTCCCACATATTCTACGAAGATCTTTTATCGGTCAGACCGCATAATAACATATGTTGTTCCCTTTGTCATCGGTATGTTACTTGCCCGAGATTCAATCGTCGGTATCTCAATACCTAGTTCAATCTCGTTGCCGTCAAGTCTCTTTACTCGTTCTATAATACATCATCTCACAACTAACTCATTAGTTGCATTGCTTGCAAGGCTTAGGTGATGTGCATTACCGAGAGGGCCCAGAGATACCTCTCCGATAATCGGAGTGACAAATCCTAATCTCGAAATATGTCAACCCAACATGTACCTTTGGAGACACCTGTAGAGCACCTTTATAATCACCCAGTTACGTTGTGACGTTTGGTAGCACACAAAGTGTTCCTCTGGCAAATGGGAGTTGCATAATCTCATAGTCATAGGAACATGTATAAGTTATGAAGAAAGCAATAGCAACATACTAAACAATCGGGTGCTAAGCTAATGGAATGGGTCATGTCAATCACATCATTCTCCTAATAATGTGATCCCGTTAATCAAATGACAACACATGTCTATGGTTAGGAAACATAACCATCTTTGATTAATGAGCTAGTCAAGTAGAGGCATACTAGTGACGTTTAGTTTGTCTATGTATTCACACAAGTATTATGTTTCCGGATAATACAATTCTAGCATGAATAATAAACATTTATCATGATATAAGGAAATAAAATAATAACATTATTATTGCCTCTAGGGCATATTTCCTTCACACACGACTTTGATATTATTACCTCCATATCTCAAAACAATCATCAAGCATCAAATTTCTCTTAGTATTCAAAACACTCATAAGAAAATTTTACTAATCTTGAATACCTAGCATATTAGGATCATTTAAGAAATTTACCATGCTATTTAAGACTCTCAAAATAATCTAAGTGAAGCATGAGAGATCAATAGTTTCTACAAAACAAATCCACCACCGTGATCTAAAAGATATAAGTGAAGTACTAGAGCAAAACTATATAACTCAAAAGATATAAGTGAAGCATATAGAGTATTCTAACAAATTCCAAATCATGTATGGCTCTCTCAAAAGGTGTGTACATCAAGGATGATTGTGGTAAACTAAAAATCAAAGACTCAAATCATACAAGACGCTCCAAGCAAAACACATATCATGTGGTGAATAAAAATATAGCTCCAAGTAAAGTTACCGATAGAAGTAGACGAAAGAGAGGATGCCTTTCAGGGCATCCCCAAGCTTTGTCTTTTAGGTGTCCTTAGGTTATCTTTGGGGTGCCATGGGCATCCCCAAGCTTAGGCTCTCGCCACTCCTTGTTCCATAATCCATCAAATCTTTACCCAAAACTTGAAAACTTCACAACACAAAATTTAAAGTAGAAAATCTCGTGAGCTCTGTTAGCGAAAGAAAACAAAAGACTACTTCAAGATACTGTAATGAACTCATTCTTTATTTATATTGGTGTTAAAACTACTGTATTCCAACTTCTCTATGGTTTATAAACTATTTTACTAGCCATAGATTCATCAAAATAAGCAAACAACACATGAAAAACAGAATCTGTCAAAAACAGAACAGTCTGTAGTAATCTATAGCTAGCGCAAGATCTGGAACCCCAAAAATTCTAAAATAAATTTCTGGACGTTAGGAATTTATCTATTAATCATCTGCAAAAAGAATTAACTAAATAGCACTTTCCAAATAAAAATGGCAGCAATTCTCGTGAGCGCTAAAGTTTCTGTTTTTTACAGCAAGATATCAAGACTTTCCCCAAGTCTTCCCGACGGTTCTACTTGGCACAAACACTAATTAAACACAAAAAACACAACCAAAACAGATTCCAGGTAAATTATTTATTACTAAACAGGAGCAAAAATCAAGGAATAAAAATAAAATTGGGTTGCCTCCCAACAAGCGCTATCGTTTAACGCCCCTAGCTAGGCATAAAAAGCAAGGATAGATCTAAGTATTGCCATCTTTAGTAGGCAATCCATAAGTGGCTCTCATAATATATTCATAAGGTAATTTAATTTTCTTTCTAGGAAAGTGTTCCATGCCTTTCCTTAACGGAAATTGGAATCTAATATTTCCTTCCTTCATATCAATAATTGCACCAATCGTTCTAAGGAAAGGTCTACCAAGAATAATAGGACATGAAGGATTGCAATCTATGTCAAGAACAATAAAATATACGGGCACATAATTTCTATTTGCGACAATAAGAACATCATTGATTCTTCCCATTGGTTTCTTAATAGTGGAATTCGCAAGGGGCAAGTTTAAAGAGCAATCATCAAAATCACGGAAACCTAACAAATCATACAAAGTTTTTGGAATCGTGGAAACACTAGCACCCAAATCACATAAAGCATAGATCTTTAATCTTAATTTTAATAGTTGGTTCCCACTCATCATAAAGTTTTCTAGGGATAGAAACTTCCAACTCAAGTTTTTCTTCATAAGATTGCATCAAGGCATCAACGATATGTTTAGTAAACGCTTTATTTTGACTATAAGCATGAGGAGAATTTAGCACGGATTGCAACAAGGAAATACAATCAATTAAAGAGCAATTTTCATAATTAAATTCCTTGAAATCCAAAATAGTGGGTTTAGCAACATCTAGGGTTTTAATTTTTTTCAATCCCACTTTCATCAAATTTAGCATCAAGATCTAAAAACTCCGAATTTTTGGAACGCCTTCTAGGTAAAGGTGGATCATATTCAGTCCCATCATTATCAAAATTCATATTTCAAAACAAAGATTTTATAGGGGACACATCAATAACATTTAGATCATCATCTTTATTTTCATAGGAACTATAAGAACATGCTCTTATAAAGGCATCTTTCTTAGCACGCATCCTAGCGGTTCTTTTTTTTGCACTCATTAGTGGAAATTCTCATGACTTTGAGAGACTCATTGATATCATGCTTAGGAGGAATGGATCTAAGTTTCAAAGAATCAACATCAAGAGAATTGTAACGTTCCTAGCCAACTCATCAATCTTAAGCAATTTTTCTTCAATCAAAGCATTGAAATTCTTTTGTGAAGTAATAAATTCTTTAATATTAGATTCAAAATCACAGGGCATCTTATTATAATTTCCATAAGAATTTTTGTAGGAATTACCATAATTATTAGAGGGATTACTAGGATAAGGCCTAGGATTAAAATTTCCGCTATACGCGTTGTTACCAAAATTGTTCCTACCAACAAAATTCACATCCATAGATTCATTATTATTCTCAATCAAAGTAGACAAGGTCATATCATTAGGATCAGAAGAAACACTTTTACTAGCAAATAATTTCATAAGTTCATCCATCTTTCCACTCAAAACATTAATTTCTTCTATCGCATGCACCTTTTTATTAGTAGATCTTTCAGTATGCCATTGAGCATAATTAACCATAATATTATCTAGGAGTTTAGTAGCTTCTCCTAAAGTGATTTCCATAAAAGTGCCTCCCGTGGCCGAATCTAAAATATTTCTAGAAGCAAAATTCAATCCGGCATAATATTTTTGTATAATCATCCACAAATTCAAACCATGAGTAGGGCAATTACGTATCATTAATTTCATCCTCTCCCAAGCTTGTGCAACATGTTCATGATCAAGTTGCTTAAAATTCATAATATCGTTTCTAAGGGAGATGATTTTAGCGGGAGGAAAATACTTAGAGATAAAAGCATCTTTGCACTTGTTCCAAGAATCAATACTATTTTTAGGCAAAGACGAAAACCAAGCTTTAGCACGATCTCTAAGCGAAAAAGGAAATAGCTTCAGTTTAACAATATCATTATCCACATCTTTCTTCTTTTGCATATCACACAAATCAACGAAGCTATTTTGATGGGTAGCGGCATCATCACTAGGAAGGACGGAGAACGGATCTTTCATGACAAGATTCAGCAAAGCGGCATTAATTTCACAAGATTCAGCATCGGTAAGAGGAGCAATCGGAGTGCTAATAAAATCATTGTTGTTGGTATTGGTAAAGTCACACAATTTAGTTTTATATTGAGCCAAGACAAGCAAGCAATGCAACACACAAGCAAACAAAAAGCAAGCGGGCAAAAAGAGGCAAATAGAGAAAGAGAGGGAGGATAGAGAGAGGGCGAATAAAATGGCAAGGGTGAAGTGGGGGAGAGGAAAACGAGAGGCAAATGGCAAATAATGTAATGCGGGAGATAAGGGTTGTGATGGTTACTTGGTATGTTGACTTTTGCGTAGACTCCCCGGCAACGGCGCCAGAAATCTTCTTGCTACCTCTTGAGCACTGCGTTGGATTTCCTTCAAGAGGAAAGGATGATGCAGCAAAGTAGCATAAGTATTTCCCTCAGTTTTTGAGAACCAAGGTATCAGTCCAGTAGGAGGCTACGCACGAGTCCCTCGTACCTGCACAAAACAAATAACTCCTCACAACCAACGCGATAAGGGGTTGTCAATCCCTTCACGGTCACTTACGAGTGTGAGATCTGATAGATATGATAAGATAATATGTTTGGTATTTTTATGATAAAGATGCAAAGTAAAATAAAAGCAAAGTAAAAAAGCAAAGGAAATAACTAAGTATTGGAAGATCAATATGATGAATATAGACCCGGGGGCCATAGGTTTCACTAGTGGCTTCTCTCAAGATCATAAGTATTTTACGGTGGGTGAACGAATTATTGTTGAGCAATTGACAGAATTGAGCATAGTTATGAGAATATCTAGGTATGATCATGTTCGGTTATGTTCCCGAAGGTTTCATTCCGTTTGGACTCTGTTTGATATTCCTTTTCTTCGAAACCCTAAAATAGGCAAAAAAACAGCAATTCTGGGCTGGGCCTCCGGTTAATAGGTTAGTCCCAAAAATAATATAAAAGTGGATAATAAAGCCCAATAATGTCCAAAACAGTAGATAATATAGCATGGAGCAATCAAAAATTATAGATACGTTGGAGACGTATCAGTGTCCTTTCCCAGTAATAGTAGGGGCAACAAGGCACGTATTGTATCATTGCCATCAGATACGTTGGAGACGTATCAAGCATCCCCAAGCTTAATTCCTGCTCGTCCTCGAGTAGGTAAATGATAAAAATAGAATTTTTGATGTGGAATGCTACTATGCATAATTTCAATGTAATTCTTCTTAATTGTGGCATGAATATTCAGATCCGAAAGATTCAAGATAAAAGTTTAATATTGACATAGAAATAATAATACTTCAAGCATACTAACTAAGCAATTATGTCTTTTCAAAATAACATGGCCAAAGAAAGTTCATCCCTACAAAATCATATAGTTTAGTCATGCTCCATTTTCGTCACACAAGAATGCTCTCATCATGCACAACCCCGATGGCAAGCCAAGCAATTGTTTCATACTTTAGTAATCTCAAACTTTATAAACCTTCACGCAATACATGAGCGTGAGCCATGGATATAGCACTATGGGTGGAATAGAGTATAATGATGGGGATTATGTGGGGAAGACAAAAAAAGGAGAAAGTCTCACATAAACGAGGCTAATCAATGAGCTATGGAGATGCCCATTGATTGATGTCAATGCAAGGAGTAGGGATTGCCATGCAACGGATGCACTAGAGCTATAAATGTATGAAAGCTCAACAAAAGAAACTAGTGGGTGTGCATCCAACTTGCTTGCTCACGAAGACCTAGGGCACTTGAGGAGGCCCATTGTTGGAATATACAAGCCAAGTTCTATAATGAAAAATTCCCACTAGTATATGAAAGTGACAAAACAAGAGACTCTCTATCACGAAGATCATGTTGCTACTTTGAAGCACAAGTGTGGAAAAAAGGATAGTAGCATTGTCCCTTTTCATTTCTTTTTTTGGGGACAATGCTATATTAAATGATGATCATCACACTTCTATTTATTTACAACTCAACGATTACAACTCGATACTAGAACAAGATATGACTCTATATGAATGCCTCTGGCGGTGTACCGGGATATGCAATGAACCAAGAGTGACATGTATGAAAGAATTATGAATGGTGGCTTTGCCACAAATACTATGTCAACTACATGATCATGCTAAACAATATGACAATGATGAACGTGTCATGATAAACGGGATGGTGGAAAGTTGCATGGCAATATATCTCGGAATGGCTATGGAAATGCCATAATAGGTAGGTATGGTGGCTGTTTTGAGGAAGATATAAGGAGGTTTATGTGTGAAAGAGCGTATCATATCACGGGGTTTGGATGCACCCGCGAAGTTTGCACCAACTCTCAATGTGAGAAAGGGCAATGCACGGTACCGAAGAGGCTAGCAATGATGGAAAGGTGAGAGTGCGTATAATCCATGGACTCAACATTAGTCATAAAGAACTCACATACTTATTGCAAAAATCTACAAGTCGTCAAAAACCAAGCACTACGCGCATGCTCCTAGGGGGATAGATTGGTAGGAAAAGACCATCGCTCGTCCCCGACCGCCACTCATAAGGAGGACACTCAAAGAACACCTCATGTTTCAAATTTGTTACATAACGTTTACCATACGTGCATGCTACGGGACTTGCAAACTTCAACACAAGTATTTCTCAAATTCACAACTACTCAACTAGCACAACTTTTAATATCACTACCTCCATATCTCAAAAAAAATCATCAAGCATCAAACTTCTCTTAGTATTCAAAACACTCATAAGAAAGTTTTTACTAATCTTGAATACCTAGCATATTAGGATTATTTAAGCAAATTACCATGCTATTTAAGAATCTCAAAATAATCTAAGTGAAGCATGAGAGATCAATAGTTTCTATAAAACAAATCCACCACCGTGCTCTAAAAGATATAAGTGAAGTACTAGAGCAAAACTATATAACTCAAAAGATATAAGTGAAGCACATAGAGTATTCTAATAATTTCCGAATCATGTGTGTCTCTCTCAAAAGGTGTGTACAGAAAATATGTTTGTGGTAAACTAAAAAGCAAATACTCAAATCATACAAGACGCTCCAAGCAAAACACATATCATGTGGTGAATAAAAATATAGCTCCAAGTAAAAGTTACCGATGGAAGTAGACGAAAGAGGGGATGCCTTCCGGGGCATCCCCAAGCTTTGGCTTTTTGGTGTCCTTAGATTATCTTGGGGGTGACATGGGAATCCCCAATCTTAGGCTGTTGCCACTCCTTGTCCCATAATCCATCAAATCCTTACCCAAAACATGAAAACTTCACAACACAAAACTTAAAGTAGAAAATCTTGTGAGCTTCGTTAGCGAAAGAAAACAAAACACCACTTCAAGGTACTATAATGAACTCATTATTTATTTATATTGGTGTTAAACCTACTATATTCCAACTTCTCTATGGTTTATAAACTATTTTACTAGCCATAGATTCATCAAAATAAGCAAACAACACACGAAAAACAGAATCTGTCGAAAACAGAACAGTCTGTAGTAATCTGTAGCTAGCGCAAGATCTGGAAGCCCAAAAATTCTAAAATAAATTTCTGGACGTGAGGAACTTATCTATTAATCATCTACAAAAATAATTAACTAAATAGTACTTCCCAAATAAAAATGGCAGCAGTTCTCGTGAGCGCTAAAGTTTGTGTTTTTTACAGCAAGATTAACAAGACTTTCCCCAAGTCTTCCCAACGGTTCTACTTGGCAAAAACACTAATTAAACACAAAAAACACAACCAAAACAGAGGATAGATAAAATATTTATTACTAAACAGGAGCAAAAAGCAAGGAATAAAAATAAAATTGGGTTGCCTCCCAACAAGCGCTATCATTTAACGCCCCTAGCTAGGCATAAAAAGCAAGGATAGATCTAGGTATTGCCATCTTTGGTAGGAAATCCATAAGTAACTCTCATAATAGATTCATAAGGTAATTTAATTTTCTTTCTAGGGAAGTGTTCCATGCCTTTCCTTAACGGAAATTGGAACCTAATATTTCCTTCCTTCATATCAATAATTGCACCAATCGTTCTAAGGAAAGGTCTACCAAGAATAATAGGACATGAAGGATTGCAATCTATGTCAAGAACAATAAAATCTACGGGCACATAGTTCCTATTTTCAACAATAAGAACATCATTAATTCTTACCATAGGTTTCTTAATAGTGGAATCCGCAAGGTGCAAGTTTAAAGAGCAATAATCAAAATCACGAAAACCTAACAAATCACACAAAGTCTTTGGAATCGTGGAAACACTAGCACCCAAATCACACAAAGCATAGCATCCATGATCTTTAATCTTAATTTTAATAGTTGGTTCCCACTCATCATAAAGTTTTCTTGGGATAGAAACTTCCAACTCAAGTTTTTCTTCATAAGATTGCATCAAAGCATCAACGATATGTTTGGTAAAAGCTTTATTTTGACTATAGGCATGGGGAGAATTTAGCACAGATTGCAACAAGGAAATACAATCTATCAAAATAGCAGCTATCATAATTAAATTCCTTGAAATCCAAAATAGTAGGTTCATTAACATCTAGAGTTTTGATCTGTTCAATACCACTTTTATCAAATTTAGCATCAAGATCTAAAAACTCCGAATTTTTGGAACGCCTTCTAGGTAAAGGTGGATCATATTCAGTCCCATCATTATCAAGATTCATATTGCAAAACAAAGATTTAATAGGGGACACATCAATAACTTTTAGATCTTCATCTTTATTTTCATTGTTTTCCGGCTTAGCGGCCATCTTATTAACTAAGGTAGCCTGCTTATCCAAAATTTCAGCTATTAACTTCTCAAGACAAGCAATTTGGGATCTCAAACCATCAAATTCTTTAGACATATCATCGAGCTCTTTATTCATATAACTCATAAAGCCTTTTTCTTCCTTAAGCTCGTTTCTAAAGAAATTATTATGCTCAAATTGTAAGACCATAAAACTCCTAACGTTGCTTTCAATTTCTTCTAACCTTTTAAGGTGAAGGTCACTAAATCGGGGAAGAGCTATCATGACAAGCAAGCAATCCAACACACAAGCAAACGAGGAACGGGCAAAAAAAGAGGCAAATAGGGAAAGAGGGGGAGGATAGAGTGAGAGGGCGAATAAGATGGAAAGGGTGAAGTGGGGAGAGGAAAATGAGAGGCAAATGGCAAATAATGTAATGCGGGAGATAAGGGTTGTGATGGGTACTTGGTATGTTGACTTTTGCGTAGACCTCCCCGGCAACGGCGCCAGAAATCCTTCTTGCTACCTCTTGAGCACTGCGTTGGTTTTCCCTTGAAGAGGAAAGGGTGATGCAGCAAAGTAGCGTAAGTATTTCCCTCAGTTTTTGAGAACCAACGTATCAATCCAGTAGGAGGCTACGCGCGAGTCCCTCGCACCTACACAAAACAAATAAATCCTCGCAACCAACGCGATAAGGGGTTGTCAATCCCTACAAGGTCACTTAAGAGAGTGAGATCTGATAGATATGATAAGATAATATTTTTGGTATTTTTATGATAAAGATGCAAAGTAAAATAAAAGGCAATGAAAATAACTAAGTGTTGGAAGATTAATATGATGGAAGATAGACCCGGGGGGGCATAGGTTTCACTAGTGGCTTCTCTCGAGAGCATAAGTATTCACGGCGGGTAAACAAATTACTGTTGAGCAATTGACAGAATTGAGCATAGTTATGAGAATATCTAGGTATGATCATGTATATAGGCATCACGTCTGAGACAAGTAGACCGACTCCTGCCTGCATCTACTACCATTACTCCACACATCGACCGCTATCCAGCATGCATCTAGAGTATTAAGTTCATAAGAACAGAGTAACGCTTTAAGCAAGATGACATGATGTAGAGGGATAAATTCATGCAATATGATAAAAATCCCATCTTGTTATCCTCGATGGCAACAATACAATACGTGCCTTGCTGCCCCTACTGTCACTGGGAAAGGACACCGCAAGATTGAACCCAAAGCTAAGCAATTCTCCCATTGCAAGAAAGATCAATCTAGTAGGCCAAACCAAACTGATAATTCGAAGAGACTTGCAAAGATAACCAATCATACATAAAAGAATTCACAGAAGATCCAAATATTGTTCATATATAAACTTGATCATAAACCCACAATTCATCGGTCTCAACAAACACACCGCAAAAGAAGATTACATCGAATAGATCTCCACGAGAGAGGGGGAGAACATTTTATTGAGATCCAAAAAGAGAGAAGAAGCCATCTAGCTAATAACTATGGACCCGAAGGTCTGAGGTAAACTACTCACACTTCATCGGAGAGGCTATGGTGTTGATGTAGAAGCCCTCCGTGATCGATGCCCCCTCCGGCGGAGCTCCGAAACAGGCCCCAAGATGGGATCTCGTGGATACAGAAAGTTACGGTGGTGGAATTAGGGTTTTGGCTCCGGCTTTGATCGTTTGGGGGCACGTAGGTATATATAGGAGGAAGGAGTACGTCGGTGGAGCAATAGGGGGCCCACGAGGGTGGAGGGCGCGCCTGGGGGGTAGGCGTGCCCCCTACCTCGTGGCTTCCCTGTTGGTTGCTTGACGTAGGGTCCAAGTCTCCTAGATCATGTTCGTTCCGAAAATCACGTTCCTGAAGGTTTCATTCCGTTTGGACTCCGTTTGATATTCTTTTTCTGCGAAACTCTGAAATAGGCGGAAAAAAACAGCAATTCTGGGCTGGGCCTCCGTTTAATAGGTTAGTCCCAAAAATGATATAAAAGTGAGTAATAAAGCCCAACGATGTCCAAAACAGAAGATAATATAGCATGGAGCAATCAAAAATTATAGATACGCTAGAGACGTATCATCATCGAGGATAAAAAGATGGGGTTTTCATCATATTCTTGAGTTAATTCCTCTACATCATGTCATCTTGCTTAAAGTGTTACTCCGTTCTTTATGAACTTAATACTCTAGATGCATGCTGGATAGAGGTCGACGTGTGGAGTAATAGTAGTAGATGCAGGCAGGAGTCGGTCTACTTGACACGGACGTGATGCCTATATTCATGATCATTGCCTTAGATATCATCATAACCTTGCGCTTTTCAATCAGTTGCTCGGCAGTAATTTGTTCACCCATCATAATATTTTCTATCTTGAGAGAAGCCTCTAGTGAAACCTATGGCCCCTAGGTCTATTTTCCATCATATAAGTTTCCGATCTACAATATTAGTTTCTGTTTTACTTCCTTTGCAATCTTTTACTTTCCGATCTATAAATGAAAAATACCAAAAATATTTACTTTACCGTTCATCTATCCCTATCAGATCTCACTTTTGCAAGTAACCATGCAGGGATTGACAACCCCTTTATCGCGTTGGGTGCAAGTTGTTGTTTGTTTGTGCAGGTATTCGATGACTTGTGCGTTGTCTCCTACTGGATTGATACCTTAGTTCTCAAACTGGGGGAAATACTTACTCTACTTTGTTGCATCACCCTTTCCTCTTCAAGGTGAAAACCAACGCAAGCTCAAGAAGTAGCAGGCGTCGACGATCTAATCCCCACGAACAGGTGGCTCAAGAGGGTGGACCTAGCCTACCTTGTTTAAGGGACGATCTCCGAGGACCGGCCACGAGGAGGGGGCCCGGGAGCCGCTGCGCTTCTACCAGCAGATCAAGGACAACGAGGACCTCGCCATGCTCGTCATCCTTCGCAAGTTCGTGGAGGTGATGAACGAGTGGCTGGTCATCAAGCGGCACCCGCGTGTGGTCAAGCTATCGGTGAACAAGCGGTGCGCGTTTTGGGTGCAGGTCCAGAACTTCCAGGGGCACATGGTGCTTGGCCAGGGCTGGAACTACTTCTGCCGCCGCCATCGGATCATCCCCGGCGACCTCGTCGTTGTGCGCATCTCAGGACTCGCCTTGAAGGTCCAAATCTACAACCACGACTCCTCGGTCATGTGCAGGTTTCGTTGCAGCAAGCACAGCTGCGTTGGTGACATTGAGCA
The DNA here is from genome assembly GCF_056163025.1 of Triticum urartu. NCBI lineage: Eukaryota > Viridiplantae > Streptophyta > Magnoliopsida > Poales > Poaceae > Triticum > Triticum urartu. Next base: position 595,001,892 of record NC_141876.1, read on the forward strand.
TGCAATGTAGTTAACTAAGGTGTTAGCGTTGAACTTGTTATGGTCTGTCGCTAGAACTTATGGTACTTGGTTCTGAACTTGTTAATATTTTGGCCAGGAGTAGCACCCTGGCGTGGAGCAGGGAAGGAGGATGCCCTTGCTGTTAATCTAAGTAGTTTGTTGTCATTTCTGGTGCTTGCTTTATTTGATCTCATTTGGTTGCTTGTTTTGTTTGTTGTCAGTGCTTGCCTCTTTGATCTGTTGTCAGTTGTTCTTGATGTTGTGCTGATCATGTGGTGGTAAGCCACCACATTTGAATGGGGTAAGCAGAACACAAACGTTGTTTGCAACCAAATAGCTGAAGTTTGCATCTGCTCACACCCTAAGCACAAAAACGGCAACCAAACAGCAGGGGGGTAAGTGCCCCTTCATCCAATGCAGGCAACCAAACAGGTTGCATCTGCTGCATATGAAGAACTAGGCTGGCTAGAGATGGACATGCAATGGGGGTACTGTAGCAAACTGCAACCAAACACGCCCTTGGCTAATACTCCTGCAATACCATGTCGCTTCACACAACGTTGTTGAATTGCACAGCTCCATGGCATCTCATCTTTCACACCGGCCATGTCGCATGGCCAGCTCGGCATCTTTCACACCGGCCACGTTGGCTCCAGGACGGATTCACACATCTCATATTGGACGTCGTTGAGGTAGAGAGAGGCCGGACTTTGTTTCAACATTTCATTGTCGCCACCACCTCATCAATGTTGTTGGCGAAACAAAAACCTAAGAAGAAAAAAGAAACAAATAGATGGGTCTCCACTCCTCGTGCCGCCAATGAGGCCGTCGGACGGGGAAGAGGGGGGAGGGGTTGCGATTCGGTGACGTGGGGGAGAGCTCTGGTGACGATAACTAGGGTTTACAAAAATCTACTTTGATGTGAATGATTGTACTCGACGATTCATGAGTCCTTCGTATGGCCTCGGTAGTGTCATGTAGGTAAATCTTATTTGCTGCTTATGCGCCAAAGAATAGATTTTTTTAGGGCCATGCGCAAAAGAGTAGCTTTTTTTTAGGTTTTCACCAAAGAGTAGCTATTTGGCATATAGCTCTCATGGCCTCATCCCGTGGTTCCTATGTGGGCTGGCCCATATAGGACTTTTATTTCACCGGTTCTACAAGGTTCTTTAGTTTTCTGGAATGGTTTCTCTGTGTGCTTTCTTTTCTTTACAAGCAGGTTTCCTGTAAGGTTTTCGGGGTTTTTACTTCTTATTTTTATATTTTCTCGTTTTTTGAAGATGAACTCTCTCATAATTTTTCGAACATTTCGTGTAAATTCCTGAACTTGTTTTCCAATTAATGTCCATTTTCTAAATCTGTGAACTTCTAGAAACTTCATGAACTTTTTAAAAAAAATTCAAATCCATGAACTATGTTGAAATTGATGAATATTTTTTAATCCAACAAAAAAAACAAATTCTGATCACTTTTTGGAAGTTCATGTACTTTTTCAAATTGATGAATATTTTCCAAATTTGTGAACGCTTTTCTTATTGAATTTTTTTACATGAATAATTGTGTTTGATGATTCATGAGTCCTTATGTATGGTGCCTGTAGCGTCATATAGGAAAATCTTTTCGGGCCCCGATCCTATTCCGCACCACGCAGGTTATTCACCAACCCGGTGTACACACCCCTCCGCCCTAAGCCCGTGGCCCATTTACTTTTTCTTTTAAAGTTCAAAACATTAGTGTGTACAACATAAGATTTGAAACCTCAGGTTTAGGCCCACCTACAATAACCAACCAGGAAAGTTTGCATGTTGTGCATACTTCTTTTTTCTTTCTTTGTTATGCGTCCCATGTAAGGCAGGTATCGGATTCTCAAAAAAAAGGCACATAGCGGCCAGTTTTTTTCTTTTTCCTTTTGATTTTTTCTTTACTGATTTTCCGTTCTGTTTTATTTGGCTTTGTCATTTATTTTTCTTGAAATGTGTGAACAATTTAATTTTTGATTTTTTTTGTTTCGAATTCATGAATGTTTCTCAAATTGTGAACTTTTTTCAACCTCGCATTTTTATTTTATTTTGAAATTTAGTTATTTTATTTCAAATCTGTGGACTTCTTCAATTATTCGCTGACTATTTTTAGTGAACTTTTATCAAACGCACGAACATTTTCATTTTTTGCTAACTTTATTAGTGAACATTTTTAAATTTCATGAACTTTTGTTAGATCCATGAATTTTCGGCTTTCCTAACTTTTTTAGTGCATTTTCAGTTTATGAACTTTTTCCAAATTTTGAACTTTTTTAAAATTCTAAAACCTTCTCCAATTTGTAAACTTTTTCAGCTATCGATTTTTTTTCTGAATTTCAGGACCTTCTTCAGTTTTTGCTAAAAAAATTCAAATTTCATGAACTTTTCATAATCTATGAACTTTTTAGGTTTTGCTAGATTTTTTAGTGAATTTTTTAAACTTTGAATTTGTTAAAATTTGGTAACCTTTCTAAAAAAATTAAACTTTTTTCTTTGAACTTTTCCATTTTTCAAAAAAAAAGGGTTCAACGGTCAAGGTAAATTGGTTGACCGATAGAGGGGATGATGGACGACCAATCAAAGCGAGCAACTACCGCGATCGCTACGGCCACAATCCTGTTAGGCATCGCACGTGAGCAGCAGATAATTGTTAGGGCGCTTAAAGCGCCCAACAGGAGCTCTTCTTATTTTCTGCTTATGTGCCAAATAGTAGCTATTTGGTACATAGCTTTGATAGCCTCATTCCATAGTTCCTACGTGGGCTCGCCCATATAGGACTTTTTTTTCTCACCTGTTCAAGAAGGTTCGTCGCTCTTCGGTCTGGTTTATCTGTGTGCTTTCTTTTGTTTTCGGGCAGGCTTCCTATAAGGTTTGTTTTGATTTATGTTTTTCATTTTTTGGTTTTTCTTGTCTGTTTTTTTAACATGAACTCTTTTACAAAACTTTCTATCATTTTTTTGCAAATTATTTAACATATTTTCAAATTTATATACTTTTGCCTAAATCCGTGAAATTTGAAAAAATTGTGAACATGTTTTCCAAATCATGAACTATTTAAAAAATCATAACAGTTTTTAAAATCTGCAAACATTTTTAAAAATTCATTAATACTTTTTGAAAATTCATGTTATTTTATTTATATTCATAAACAAAAATCGAGATTATTTTTAATTCATATTTGAACTAAAACCATGACACTTATTATGGATCAGAAGGAGTAACAGAAAACAAAGAGAAAACAAAACAACACCAATTCTACTGATCTGAGACACAACCATCAGGACCAGTAATTTATTACATTGCTATAATGCATCAACATGCTTGACACTAGAGTCCGGAGCACGACCGCACAAAAGGGGGGCTACAAAAATCACACTCAGTGACAAAAGTAGAAAGCACAACCGCAAAAAGTGTCAGGAGCACAACGGCAGGAAAAAGGGGGAGCTTGAAGGAATCGGCAGTATTTTGGCCAAAAAAGAAGCGAAAACAAACAGTAAGGGAACTACCTACGATAACTGAAAGGGGAGAAAATAAGGAACAAGGTAAAAAGTAATTTAGCTTTTCATAACTTATGCCACCTATCCTTCCTCTCTCATGCTTTTATAGTGAAAAATATTAAAATGCTTTAGAAATAGTGCCATATAGCTAATTACAACACTAAATGTGAAATTAACAATACCCCGGGACCATTTCCAGAACGTTTATAGCATCGTATGACCCAATACCAGCACATCACACAAGCAAATTCTATCGACCATGGCCGGACGAATTAGCATTGCACAAACTCCACAACCTAGTAAAATCACACTCAGTGATAAAAGTAGAAAGCACTTCTACTGCCTGATGCAGATACATGTGTGAAAATATAAGGCTCAATTCGCCCCACTTCCTCCTCTAAAAACAAAATAACAGATAAAACATCACCCACATGGGTGCATTGAACACAAAAAAAAAATCAAATCGGATAGCAAGCTTACAGAATTGATTTGAGATCAGCAAACCATGACCAAGCCACCTCAAATCATGTGCGGATAGGCACACAAAAAAACAGCAAGGAAAAATAGATGTTGAACCACAGCTTAAACAGAGGAGGCGTCGAGGTAGAAAATCACCCAATACTGCACCAGCCCCGTGACGACGAGCGCTGCCACCCCCCCCCCCCCCCCCACCCCCGACGGTTGCTAGTTGATGGCAAGCCGACGGGAGAGCTCCGCCGAACTCATGTCCATAACGTCCTCCCTCTGACCTCCCGTCATTGCCAGACAGAACGCCCCACCCCCCTCCTACTGTCACTATATCGCCCTCCCTCCGACCTCCCATCATTGCCGGTTAGAACGCTCCCCCCCCCCTCCTCCTACCGCCACTTCCCGTCGGCAGCTCGCCACATGCCATGGCCTATGGCCATAAACCCCTGTTGATTCATCGGCGAGATGCCACTTGCTCCACTCGTCTTCCAGTCCCCTCCTCGGCTAAGCAACAGACAAAGAAAGGGTCACCAAACCGCCGACTGAAAATTCGAAAAAAAAAAATCAAAAACCCACCTCACATGGGTCGAAGGGCAGAAAAATTCAAATGGGTGACCCGCAAAACGAAAAACAAAATCAATCACTCAAAAGCGCTGAACTCACGGACGCCACACAAAAACAGATTGAGCTGAATACCAAATGCTGAGATTGTTGCGAATTAGATGGCTACAAAAGGACTTGAAACAAACTAAAAAATAGACGGCCAAAAATTAGGAAAAGTGTATCTTTTAATGTTGTGCGTGAATGATGCAAATCAAATTTTTTCCCTTGATTGGACCTTGTTGCGGAGCTATCTTGCCTAGACATTTATTTTTATTCTTATTGCAAGGGACCTGGACATTTATTTAGACTAAACATTTTGGCTTATTTGTAAACATAGCTTACATGTTTGACACGATCTCAATAATACAGTTTTCCATTCAGTTTAGGAACCATGTAACGATACAACTAAATATTATGATATGATATTTTATTATATAATTTTAACATTGGTTTTGGTAAGTGCAATTTCACTAAATTTGAAATATATATTTATTTGTTAAACAAAGAAAATCTAGATCCGAGAGAGATAAAATGGAAAAATCATAGGTGTTCACAAATTAATTTTGTACCACTTTGATAACTATATATATATATATAGAGAGAGAGAGAGAGGGTGAAGAATAACTATTCCTCACCTAGGGTGACGAATAGCGCGATCCAGGGTGCAGAATAAGCTATTCTTCACCCGAGGTAATGTTACGATCATTTCATAATTAAATTATGTTTCGAATTCAAATAGTTACATTCCTATTGATTCACTACGTAAAATTTGACATAAGAAAATAAAAATATAGGTTGTAAGACAAGAAAATTTGCAGTTTATGTGTATTTTAGACTATATTTTTACGTTTGTAATTTTACATAACATAAAATATTTTTTACGGCGATTATATATTTTCTTACGGTCCCTTTTTGAGTCGGAAATAAGACAAAACTTACAGAACGTAAAATTATGGTGCATTGGTGGTAAAAAGAGAGGGGGGTGAAGAATAACTATTCCTCACCTAGGGTGACGAATAGCGCGACCCTATATATATAATGGTGTTTGCATCTATTACAGTTTTCCTAAATATCATGCCAAAGAGCTACAAAGTTGATCGAGGTTTCTTGAATGCATTCTTGCCTATTTTGTGTAAGTAAAGAAAAGGGATAATTATGTAAGCACCAAATAAAAAAATCAAGAATATGAAAAAAAAATGTCCAGAAACTGTTGCATTGGTGGTTTACTAGTTCTTCCATGGTCAAATTTATCTCCATGTTCTTGGCTTCACCCTCAGCTGGCACCCCGTGCAGACTTTGCACTCACCTGGTTTTTGACAAGTTGCCAAATTATTGAAAAGAGGTAAATAGTTGGTGTGTGAAACCGTGGTGGAGAACCACCATCTCCATTGGATTCATGAATTCAAGGCCAACACACAGGTGAATAAGCTAATGATTGCTGGTCAGACCTACAGAAACATTAATATGAAATTCATATGTACTTTTGTGTATGTGCGTGGGAAGATTGCAGATTTGTAATGACCCGCTTATGTTAAGACACAGTGCTCATTGATTCAACCTATTGGGTGATGTCCAGAGTATGCACCGCACAGTCTATAAAACACATGTCCACGAATAAATCCAAAGTAATTTGTTACCTCTTGAATTTCTGATTCTACAATAAAAGGACTATGTAATATTTTTGTGTGTGGATTTTTTTTCCGATAAATGGTGGATTGTATTGGCTCAAAATGGAGCATCAAGAAGATGAGCTCATTAGATTGCTTTTTTTTTGTGAGGATCATTAGATTGCTTTTGAATGGATAGATGACCCGTTGTAGAGAAAGATAAACATCCAAGGATAGACAGCTTTACCAACGATTTCATTTTATTTTTTTGCAATGCCATATTAATTAGCATTGTTTAGACTAAAACACACTCTGCTTTATTATTGGTACTTTTAACAATGTTAGGGGCGTAGCGAGCTAGCACACACCACAAAATGGAGTGCTCCCTCGCCAGTGCTCCTGCCTTTAGTATGGGCATGCATTTCGGGCTTTAGGACTGGAACTAGAACGGGCTTTTGCCTGCCTGGGGCTCTTACTGCCACAGGGCCTTTGTAGATAGTTTTTGTGTGGCTCTTTTTTGTAAGATGTTTTTTTTTCTAGTAAAAAATGTAGATACATCTAGGGATCGAGCATTCGCCAACTAAATCTTCCAAGCACACATTCACAAAAAAGAATCCGTGAGAGCAACTACTGAGCAGGTACCCCTTTGGGGGCGTACCCAGCGGACAGCGCTGCCACGTGTCTCGTGCTGGCGCACACCCGTGGATACATGTTTGGTTTTTCCTAGGTTTTCTAAAAAGAATGAATTGGTCAGTGAGATTTTGTACATGGTCCACTGATGAAGACTAGTTTTCTAATCTGCTAAATTATGAGACAAGAGAAGTAACCATGGTCAGTGAGGTTATGTATATGCAGACTTAAGTACTACCTCTGTTCCTAAATATAAGTCTTTTTAGACATTTTAAATAGACTACAACATACAGATGCATGTAGACATATTTTAAAGTGTAGATTCCTTTATTTTGCTTTGTATGTAGTCACTTGTTGAAATTTCTAAAAAGACTTATATTTGGAAACGGAAGGAGTAGATGATTTCATGAATGTAGATGCACAGATTAAAAGGATTTTCCCGAAAATATGAGCCAAAATGGCTTGGCAGCAGACTAATTGAATGAGATTGCACGTAGGAGCACATACATTTATAGAACTAATTCAAGTAGAAATATTTCCTGAAAACTTGCTCAAGTCTAATATTTGCTCTCGAGAGTTTTCTTTCTGAGCAGGAATATTCAGGAGATCATTCAAACATGGACCAGGGCAAAGATAAGCAGCTCGCTAGTCATATCAATACAGGAACCTACAGTGAAGAAATCTACCAACCATAGGAAATTCAAGAACAAGGTATTGTGTTCCTTGGTGCAGGATCAACATCTCACACAAGAATCATATACGTAAACCAAAACAACTATAACATGAGCAGCTTGACATCTCCACTCCAATGGGGCGACAGAGCACAAAGAACGTAGCTCCCGGAGGACACGAATCCAGACGCCATGGTACATCCGACCCATAATAAAAGTCTGACTCTTCGACAATGACCTAAGATTGGGACACAAAAGAGCAATGGAACTAGAAATGGTATCCCACCGGATCTTTAGAAATACACGGGGAGATGTTTCAAAAAAAAATACACGGGGAGATTGAGGGAGACGCAAAATGCAACAAGCAACCGCTGAGAACGAATCAAACGACGACATGGGAATATATTACTCCGGGTAAGGAATGTGAGGCAGCTCGGAAGGAATCACTATGGAAGAGCAAAGCCTCTCCTTCTGCCCTGCTCTCTCTTTCTCCGCTGCTACGGCCGCTCCTGGATGAAAAGGAGCAAAGCTGCTAGAGAGGGAGCTCGTAGTTGGGTGGTCTACGAGTCTCGATGTAATTTACATTACTTCTAGTACTACTGTTATTTATACTATCATTATGTTCGATGAATAGATCGAAAGTTTTTTTAAAAGAAAATTGGTTTGTCTTGAATAATCGCGCTCGACAATTTTGCTCCAGAAATATCTACGTTGGGTCGCTATCTTCTCCCGGTGAAAATTATCCTCAGGCTCAGCCAGAAAAAAGAAAATGTCGGGATCATCAGATCGCGCTGCCCACCCCAGACAGCATAGCACGTCTGCTTCATCACGCCGTCAGCCACAGCGGCGACACTTCTGGAAGTGGATGTGGATCTGATGCTCACGCAGCCACACGACCAAACCCAATTTTCTTCTATTATTTCCCGCTGTAAAATCCGCCGGGTTTATCCACTCCCCTTTCCCCGCACGCACGCAGCACCGGCGAGTAATCGCCCGCCATGGCTCGCCGCGCCGACCTCCACCTCGCCGCCCTCCTCCTACTCCTGCTAGCCGCCGCGCCCGCGCTCTCCTCCGCCGCGGCCGGCACCATCGTCTTCACCACGCTCGGCCGCAGCCGCTACGCCTTCGACATCTACGCCCTCCCGCTCGCCCCCTCCCTCTCCCTCCCCGCCTCCCCTTCGACAGAGCTCCGCCTCACCGACGGCGCCTCCGTCAACTACAACGGCAACTTCGCGCCCTCCTCCGACGCGCTGCTCTTCGTCTCCGAGCGCAACGGCTCCCTCAACATCTACCTCTCCCCCGCCCCTCCCTCCTCATCCCGCCGCGAGGCGCTCGAGGTCGGCGATGGGGACTCCTCTCCGCCTGCGGCCCCGACGCCGCTGCTGCCCTGGGACCCCGTCGCGCTGCGGGACCGCCCGGCCCTCACCCGCGACGGCTCCCGCCTCGTCTACGTCTCCACCGCCGTCCCCGCGGCCGCCCCGCGCCGGAGCTGGGCGGCCGTCTACGCCACCCACCTCCCCTCCGGCCGGGCCACCCGGCTCACCCCGCCCGGCCTCGCCGACTTCAGCCCCGCCGTCTCGCCCTCCGGGGACTGGACCGCCGCCGCCTCCCCCGGCGAGGCAGGCTGGGCCGGCGAGGTGCAGGACCTCCGCACCGACGTCTACGTCTTCCGGACCGACGACGGCTCCCGGCGCACGCTGCTCGTCAAAGACGGCGGCTGGCCCTGCTGGGCCGACGACGCCACGCTCTTCTTCCACCGCCGGGACAGCGACGGCTGGTACGGCGTGTACCGCGCCAAGGTCGAGGTCTCCGATGACGGGCTCCTGGCGGCGGCCTCGTCCGTGGAGCGGATCACCCCGCCGGGGTTCCACGCCTTCACGCCCGCCGCGTCGCCCGGGGCGCCGGGGCTCGTCGCGGTGGCCACCAGGCGGCCCGGCTCGGACTACCGGCACATCGAGGTGCTCGACCTGAACGCCGGCGCCGAGAACGCCGCCTACTTCGAGGTGACCAGGCCCGTGGCGCCGCGCGCGCACCACTTCAACCCGTTCGTCTCGCCGGACGGCGCGCGCGTCGGGTACCACCGGTGCCGGGGCAGCGGGAACGGGGACTCGCCGCTGCTGCTGGAGAGCCTCAAGAGCCCGGCGTCGGAATCGCTGTTCAGGATCGACGGGTCGTACCCTTCCTTCTCGCCGGACGGCAAGAGGATCGCCTTCGTCGGGCTGCCGGGGCTGTACGTGGTGAATTCCGACGGCTCCGGTGGTCGCCGTAAGATCCTCTCCGGGAACGCGTTCCCCACGTCGTGGGACTGGAAGAGGAAAGGGGTGATCTACACCAGCATCGGGCCGGACTTCGCGAGCGAGAGCACGGAGGTGGACGTGGTGGCCGTGTCCCTCGGCGATGAGCACGGCGGCGACGGCAGCATCTCTCAGGTTTCCATCAAGAAGCTCACAATCGGAGGCGAGAACAACGCGTTCCCGTCCCCGTCGCCGGACGGCAAGTGGCTGGTGTTCCGGTCGGGGAGGTCCGGGCACAAGAACCTCTACATCATGGACGCGGAGGACGGCGAGGCCGGCGGCATCCGGCGCCTGACGGACGGCCCATGGACCGACACCATGTGCAACTGGTCGCCGGACGGCGAGTGGATCGCCTTCGCCTCCGACCGGCACAACCCGGGGGGCGGCAGCTTCGCCATCCACATGGTGCACCCGAACGGCACCGGGCTGCGGCGGGTGGTGCACAGCGCCGACGGCGGCAGGACGAACCACCCCTGGTTCAGCCCGGACTCCAAGAGCATGGTGTTCACCTCAGACCTCGCCGCCGTGTCCGCGGAGCCCATTTCGAACCCGCACCACTACCAGCCCTACGGCGAGATCTTCACCATCAACATCGACGGCTCGGGGCTCCAGCGGCTCACGCACAACTCGTTTGAGGACGGCACGCCGTCGTGGACGCCGCACTTCCTCGAGCCCCGGGACGTCGGCGAGACGCTGCGAGCCTCCGGGAGCTGCGCATTCCAGGACTGCCACTGGCTCAGCATAGAGGATGATGCCCAGCCTGCAAGTGTTGCCCTTCGCTATGCCCATGGTAGCAACAAGATCGGCTGCTAGAAGGAAGCTGTGTCCTGATGATACCAAGGAGAGCATGTCTGTGCTGTATATATATGTTTGCCCTGCCTGCATTCTGCTTAATAACTACTGTGCCTGTATTTGGTCAGGAATAAGGCCATGAAAAGTGAGGCCATGTTCAGGCAAATATGAACCAAATTGCCATTGGGATATGTATGTACTATATGATGCTATGTCCACTTGTTAATTTGTAGCAAGAGAACTGTGGTTTGAAGCAATTCTACAACAATTCTATTGCTGACTCTGACTGTCAAGTAGCGCATACACTGGGAAGAACAGAGGCAAGATCATAAACAAAAATTCAACTCTACAGGCTAACAAGAATTCATCTTATCTTACAATCATACACACACTACAAACACCGATATAACTCACGCGGACCAAGCAATATCTCATAGGCTTCTGCTGCTCCAGGGGCTCTACCGACGATCTATCTAGCAAATGACCTTCGCCACCATACCTGGAAGGCTCGGCTAAGGTTCGGGCATTCCGCACCCCTAGACGCGAAGCACTGGAACCACTCCTCGAATAGGCTCTGCTGCTCCCGGAGTGGGAGGGTGAGAAGGGCTTGCCCCAGGCTATCCTCCAGCGCTCTCACATCCAGCCCTTTGGAGCACCTTTGAAGCCAGCCGAAATCGGTTAACATCGGCATGAACCATCCCCGGAACAGTTGGCTCCTCAGATCGCTGGGGCACTGCACTTTCCCTTGCCCGAGCGCGATGAACACGCCCGCTGATATCCGGCTCAGCTCGTACCTGAACATCGGTGACGCTTGCTCGTGCATCCTGATGAGATCGTCTTGCCCGGCCCACAGCACGACGAAATTCTCTGCCATATCATTGTTGACCAGGATCTCAAATAGCCAGCTGAGGTTCTCACTTTGCTTGCTCACTCTCTCAATCATGGGTTTATTGTGCCTAATTTTCAGTGCCTGGCCTGTGCCGCATTTCGGATCCAAGTCTTCCTTAAAAAGTTCTACCAGCAAGTTAAGACACGAACAGCAAATCTGGTAGAGGCTCCTTTTGTTTAATCCGGACAAATCCTTTTGATACACTGAGCTTTTGCTTAGAAGACCATTGATCAAAGACTGCATATCTTTTCTTGCACTGTTGTTTGTGCTGCTGGTGACAGATTGGATGAGCTGACCGGTCAGGTCTTCCGAGCTGCTAGACGGTTGTGTTTGCAATCTTGCCAGTACATCTTTTGATAACGCTTCATCGAAAGTGCATCTAGCAAAGAGGTGCTTTAGCTTCTCTTCCTCATTCTCATTCCACGGAACTGCTTCAATGTACTCCAAACATGATCTGATTCCTTTGTCAAACATAATCGAGGAAGCCACCTGTAATTCAAATTTAAAAAAACATTTATCAGACCCGTTGTGAGAAGCTACCAAAACTGTGCTACAACTGCAGACCCAATCCGTAATTGGTATCACTATGTAAAAATGGAGAACACTGGGCAATAGTGTGTTACAAGAGGTTCAATATAAACAGCATGCAGAATAATTAAAAGACCAACCAATGTGTCATGGAATAAAGGCAATTTGTCCAAAGTTAACATAATTTGTCATCATAATATATGCTGCAACCATTCTGTACCAATTTCAGTACCACCAAAATTAACTCTGCTGATGTTTCCATCTTGATCAGAGCCTTTATGTTGTCGTGCTGTCATACTACTATCAATGGGCTGACTTCAGATCCATGACCACACTACCCGCACACACATATTATTGATTTGTCCTCCCATAATTACACTGAATAGATAGGACCACGATAATGGCTGATTAGGTAGACAATGTTCCATGTAGAAGAATCAATTCTTCCATTTAATTCACTAGCCAAGAAGTGAAAGCACTAGCTAACTATGAATTACTTGTTGGTTGGTTTCACACTCCCATCTGTCCAAACCTAGCTTATCTGGATACATTTGTTTGGCGTTGTACGGTCACCACGCGACAACTGAAGCGCCTGCACAGCTAACTTGCGCCCATGGCCTTAAGGTGGCACTTGTATTTCTCAATAAGACATACTGGTCTATGCTTTATGGGCACTATAATCCCAAAGAAGTTGTATGGCTTGCACCAGCAAAATTGTCGGTATAACTCCAAGCATAACAAATGTGGCTTCGCACGAACCGCGTATGACGTAATATCGATGCAATTCCGGTGATTTCGACGCAGAAAGCGAGGTTCAGTTTCCACCGTTACGACAGGCTAAAATCCAATAACATGTGCATCTATCTAGTATAGTTACTAATAGAGTAGTTAAACATGACCATCAATCATCAAGCTCATAAAACTTCAAGGAGGCCAATAAATTTGCACTGTACTAAACCTGCAACGTGCTGTCACCCTCGCACAAACACCATCTGTGCAACCACACGGCCACCACGGTATACCTATCAGAACTGAACTGTACAGCAAATAGTAGGAAAGGATGCGCATCTCATTCTCACCTCGAGGACGGCGATGGCCCGCGAGACGCCGGCCCTGGCGAGCCAGCGCGGCGCGTCGGCCTGGAACATGAGCTCGACGGCGTCCCTGAAGGCGGCGACGTTGTCGACCCCGTCGACCTCGATCCTCCTGGCCCCGGCGGCGGCGTTGGGCTCGGGCGCCATGGCGGCGAAGAAGGCGCTGCTCCCGCAGAGCACGGCGGAGTCGAGGTCCATGACGACGACGCAGCCGCCGTCCCTGCCCCGGAGGCAGAGCCTCAGATCCAGCCCGTCCCCCTGGCCCTCCTCCTCCTCCTCCCGCACCGCGACGAACGGGGCCATCGGCTGCTGCGGCTCCGGGTTGTGTGGTTGCGGCTGTGGGTAGGGCTGGTCGGTGGGGGTGGGGGTCGGGATGGGCGGGTGGGCGTCGGGGTCGATGGGGGAGACGCGGCCCGGGGAGAGGATCCGGCGCGGGTAGTCGATGAGGCCCGCCAGCTTGGAGGAGGGCGAGCCGTGGAAGGAGGAGGGGGATTTCGGCGGCAGCTGCTTCCGCGGGCCCTCGCCGCCGGTGCACACAGATCCTGCTGCTGGTCCTTGCGGCGCGGCGGCGTGGGAGAGGGTGCGGTGGGGGAGGCGGTGGTCGGGGCTGGGCGGGACGCCGGCGAAGGAGCAGCACCAGCCGGCGACGGGGCCGCGGCGGCGGAGGTGGCGGGCGGCGTGCTCCGCCATGCGCAAACGAATGGGATGCGGCGCGGGGGATCTAGGGCTGGGGGGAGAGTGAGGGCGTGGCCACCATTGGGGGTGAGATCGGTATGGAGGTGGGGGAGCAAGGCAAGGCAAGTGTGGTGTGGTGGCCACCGCGGAGGTAGCGGAGGAGAATAATTGCTGCGGTGCGGCGGGGCCGATGGGATGGGATGAGATGGGCCGGGCTGGACTGGGGCCGGCGCCTCGGAATGAACACGAACCTACTACTCCGGCGGTGCGGCGCGGATCCGCTGCGGCCGATGGATGGATGGCCCTGTGGCTGTGGGTGTTGCCTCGCGCCGAGCGGAGGCGTGGCTGGCCTTGTGTGGCGGCGGGACCGGCTGGAGATGGGAGTGGAGTGGCTCTGTGCGTGCTTTCCCGTGCCGTGCGCTTAGCAGAGGGATTTGCCTGTTTTTAGCAGACCACAGGGTTTTTTTTTTACCGGGTAAGCAGAACAGAGGTTACCAACAGGAAAAACACTACAGAGGCCGCGAAAAGGAAAGGATAGTGAAAAGGAGAAAAATATACTGCTGGCCACGGAAGCTGTCCTCCAAGCACATTATGGTCACTCGGACTTCAAAATGCGCTCCTTGTTGGCATTGACGATGAAATAGGTTTATGGGGATGATGGCCTCGATGCACATAATGTAGACCTCACGGAAAAAGGCTTGAGGAAAAGATGGTGCAAATGAGCATAAACCTGATCAAACATGCTTGGAAAGAGATCATGTAGATGAATATAATGCGGCTAAGATTGAAAGCAAAGTGTGATGCGGATTGCACTTGTGGGCTTCTTCAATAATAGTAAAAAGGCTTTCACAATCAAAAGGGTATGTGGATGGGCACACTCGTAGCAACAAGTGCAAAGGTTAAGACATTCACAAATCCTTTCCTTGGCGCATAGATATTTCGAGAGATTGAGGGCGGGCAGACTAGGACATGAACCTCATGAACTTTTCAATGATTACTCAGAAAGAATGGCACATGATGACACCTGGAAGGATGAAAATTATAGAGGGAGGGCAAGATTGCTGACCATGAAAATAATTCATGGTGATGAAGAAGGGCAATACAACCACCTCCGGAATTATGTGAATGAGATCAGGAGGAGCAACCCTAGATCAACTTCTACGTGTTGCTTCATGAGGCAATGAAGTTTACCAAACTATACAGTGTGCCTTGATGCTTGCAAGAGTGGCTTTCTGTTGGGTTTCGTAGTAATTTCAAAAAAATTCCTACTCACACGCAAGATCATGGTGATGTATAGCAACGAGAGGGGGAGAGTGTGATCTACGTACCCTTGTAGATCGACAACGGAAGCGTTAACTTGGTTGATGTAGTCGTACGTCTCCACGGCCCGACCGATCAAGCACCGAAACTACGGCACCTCCGAGTTCTAGCACACGTTCAGCTCGATGACGATCCCCGGACTCCGATCCAGCAAAGTGTCAGGAAAGAGTTCCGTCAGCACGACGGCGTGGTGACGATCTTGATGTTCTACTGTCGCAGGGCTTCGCCTAAGCACCGCTACAATATTATCGAGGACTATGGTGGAAGGGGGCACCGCACACGGCTAAGAATATGATCACGTGGATCAACTTGTGTGTCTAGGGGTGCCCCCTGCCTCCGTATATAAAGGAGCAAGGGGAGGAGGCCGGCCGGCCCTATAGGCGCGCCAAGGAGGAGTCCTCCTCCTAGTAGGAGTAGGACTCCTACTAGGAGGGGGAAGGAAGTGGGGAAGGAGAAGGAAAGGGGGCGCCGCCCCCCCTCTCCTAGTCCAATTCGGACCAGGGGGAGGAGGCGCGCGGCCCACCCTGGTTGCCCTTCTCTTTCTCCACTAAGGCCCATATGGCCCATTACTTCTCCCGGGGGGGTTCCGGTAACCCTCCGGTACTCCGATTTTCTCTGAAATCACCCGGAACACTTCCGGTGTCCGAATATAGCCGTCCAATATATCAATCTTTATGTCTCGACCATTTCGAGACTCCTCGTTATGTCCGTGATCACATCCGGGACTCCGAACTAACTTTGGTACACCAGAACTCATAAACTCATAATATAACTGTCATCGAAACCTTAAGCGTGCGGACCCTACGGGTCCGAGAACAATGTAGACATGACCGAGACACGTCTCCGGTCAATAACCAATAGCGGAACCTGGATGCTCATATTGGCTCTTACATATTCTACGAAGATCTTTATCGGTCAGACCGCATAACAACATACGTTGTTCCCTTTGTCATCGGTATCTTACTTGCCCGAGATTCGATCGTCGGTATCCCATACCTAGTTCAATCTCGTTACCGGCAAGTCTCTTTACTCGTTCCGTAATACATCATCTCGCAACTAACTCATTAGTTGCAATGCTTGCAAGGCTTATGTGATGTGCATTACCGAGAGGGCCCAGAGATACCTCTCCGACAATCGGAGTGACAAATCCTAATCTCGAAATACGCCAACCCAACATGTACCTTTGGAGACACCTGTAGAGCACCTTTATAATCACCCATTTACGTTGTGACGTTTGGTAGCACACAAAGTGTTCCTCCGGCAAACGGGAGTTGCATAATCTCATAGTCATAGGAACATGTATAAGTCATGAAGAAAGCAATAGCAACATACTAAACGATCGGGTGCTAAGCTAATGGAATGGGTCATGTCAATCAGATCATTCACCTAATGATGTGATCCCGTTAATCAAATAACAACTCCTTGTTCATGGTTAGGAAACATAACCATCTTTGATTAACGAGCTAGTCAAGTAGAGGCATACTAGTGACACTCTGTTTGTCTATGTATTCACACATGTATTATGTTTCTGGTTAATACAATTCTAGCATGAATAATAAACATTTATCATGATATAAGGAAATAAATAATAACTTTATTATTGCCTCTAGGGCATATTTCCTTCAGTCTCCCACTTGCACTAGAGTCAATAATCTAGATTACACAGTAATGATTCTAACACCCATGGAGCCTTGGTGCTGATCATGTTTTGCTCGTGGAAGAGGCTTAGTCAACGGGTCTGCAACATTCAGATCCGTATGTATCTTGCAAATCTCTATGTCTCCCACCTGGACTAGATCCCGGATGGAATTGAAGCGTCTCTTGATGTGCTTGGTTCTCTTGTGAAATCTGGATTCCTTTGCCAAGGCAATTGCACCAGTATTGTCACAAAAGATTCTCATTGGACCCGATGCACTAGGTATGACACCTAGATCGGATATGAACTCCTTCATCCAGACTCCTTCATTTGCTGCTTCCGAAGCAGCTATGTACTTCGCTTCACATGTAGATCCCGCTACAACGCTTTGTTTAGAACTGCACCAACTGACAGCTCCACCGTTTAATGTAAACACGTATCCGGTTTGCGATTTAGAATCGTCCGGATCAGTGTCAAAGCTTGCATCAACGTAACCTTTTACGACGAGCTCTTTGTCACCTCCATATATGAGAAACATATCCTTAGTCCTTTTCAGGTATTTCAGGATGTTCTTGACCGCTGTCCAGTGATCCACTCCTGGATCACTTTGGTACCTCCCTGCTAGACATATAGCAAGGCACACGTCAGGTCTGGTACACAGCATTGCATAAATAATAGAGCCTATGGCTGAAGCATAGGGAACACCTTTCATTTTCTCTCCATCTTCTGCAGTGGTCGGGCATTGAGTCTTACTCAATTTCACACCTTGTAACACAGGCAAGAACCCTTTCTTTGCTTGATCCATTTTGAACTTCTTCAAAACTTTGTCAAGGTATGTGCTTTGTGAAAGTCCAATTAAGCGTCTTGATCTATCTCTATAGATCTTAATGCCTAATATGTAAGCAGCTTCACCGAGGTCTTTCATTGAAAAACTCTTATTCAAGTATCCCTTTATGCTATCCAGAAATTCTATATCATTTCCAATTAGTAATATGTCATCCACATATAATATCAGAAATGCTACAGAGCTCCCACTCACTTTCTTGTAAATACAGGCTTCTCCAAAAGTCTGTATAAAACCAAATGCTTTGATCACACTATCAAAGCGTTTATTCCAACTCCGAGAGGCTTGCACCAGTCCATAAATGGATCGCTGGAGCTTGCACACTTTGTTAGCTCCCTTTGGATCGACAAAACCTTCTGGTTGTATCATATACAACTCTTCTTCCAGAAATCCATTCAGGAATGCAGTTTTGACATCCATCTGCCAAATTTCATAATCATAAAATGCGGCAATTGCTAACATGATTCGGACAGACTTAAGCATCGCTACGGGTGAGAAGGTCTCATCGTAGTCAATCCCTTGAACTTG
Organism: Triticum urartu; assembly: GCF_056163025.1. Classification (NCBI taxonomy): domain Eukaryota; kingdom Viridiplantae; phylum Streptophyta; class Magnoliopsida; order Poales; family Poaceae; genus Triticum; species Triticum urartu. Next base: position 595,019,988 of record NC_141876.1, read on the forward strand.
CCGAAAACCTTTTGCGACAAGTCAAGCTTTGTAGACAGTAATATTACCGTCAGCGTCAGTCTTCTTCTTGAAAATCCATTTATTCTCAATTGCTTGCCGATCATCGGGCAAGTCAACCAAAGTCCATACTTTGTTCTCATACATGGATCCCATCTCAGATTTCATGGCTTCAAGCCATTTTGCGCAATCTGGGCTCACCATCGCTTCTTCATAGTTCGTAGGTTCATCATGATCTAGTAGCATGACTTCCAGAACAGGATTACCGTACCACTCTGGCGCGGATCTCACTCTGGTTGATCTACGAGGTTCAGTAGTATCTTGTTCTGAAGTTTCATGATCATCATCATTAGCTTCCTCACTAACTGGTGCAGGTGTCACTGAAACAGTTTTCTGTGATGCACTACTTTCCAATAAGGGAGCAGGTACAGTTACCTCGTCAAGTTCTACTTTCCTCCCACTCACTTCTTTCGAGAGAAACTCCTTCTCCAGAAAGTTTCCGAATTTAGCAACAAAAGTCTTGCCTTCGGATCTGTGATAGAAGGTGTATCCAATAGTTTCCTTTGGATATCCTATGAAGACACATTTCTCCGATTTGGGTTCGAGCTTATCAGGTTGAAGCTTTTTCACATAAGCATCGCAGCCCCAAACTTTCAGAAACAACAACTTTGGTTTCTTGCCAAACCACAGTTCATAAGGCGTCGTCTCAACGGATTTTGATGGTGCCCTATTTAACGTGAATGCGGCCGTCTCTAGAGTGTATCCCCAAAACGATAGCGGTAAATCAGTAAGAGACATCATAGGTCGCACCATATCTAGTAAAGTACGATTACGACGTTCGGACACACCATTACGCTATGGTGTTCCGGGTGGCGTGAGTTGCGAAACTATTCCACAATTTTTCAAATGTACACCAAACTCGTAACTCAAATATTCTCCTCCACGATCAGATCGTAGGAATTTTATTTTCTTGTTACGATGATTTTCTACTTCACTCTGAAATTCTTTAAACTTTTCAAATGTTTCAGACTTGTGTTTCATTAAGTAGATATACCCATATCTGCTTAAGTCATCTGTGAAGGTGAGAAAATAATGATATCCGTCATGAGCCTCAATATTCATCGGACCACATACATCTGTATGTATGATTTTCAACAAATCTGTTGCTCTCTCCATAGTACCGGAGAACGGTGTTTTAGTCATCTTGCCCATGAGGCACGGTTCGCAAGTACCAAGTGATTCATAATCAAGTGGTTCCAAAAGTCCATCAGTATGGAGTTTCTTCATGCGCTTTACACCGATATGACCTAAACGGCAGTGCCACAAATAAGTTGGACTATCATTATCAACTCTGCATCTTTTGGCTTCAACACTATGAATATGTGTGTCACTACTATCGAGATTCAATAAAAATAGACCACTCTTTAAGGGTGCATGACCATAAAAGATATTACTCATATAAATAGAACAACCATTATTCTCAGATTTAAATGAATAACCGTCTCGCATCAAACAAGATCCAGATATAATGTTCATGCTTAACGCTGGCACCAAATAACAATTATTTAGGTCTAATATTAATCCTGAAGGTAGATGTAGAGGTAGCGTGCCGACTGCGATCATATCGACTTTGGAACCGTTTCCCACGCGCATCGCCACCTCGTCCTTAGCCAATATTCGCTTAATCCGTAGTCCCTGTTTCGAGTTGCAAATATTAGCAACAGAACCAGTATCAAATACCCAAGTGCTACTGCGAGCATTAGTAAGGTACACATCAATAACATGTATATCACATATACCTTTGTTCACCTTGCCATCCTTCTTATCCGCCAAATACTTGGGGCAGATCCGCTTCCAGTGACCAGTCTCCTTGCAGTAGAAGCACTCAGTTTCAGGCTTAGGTCCAGGTTTGGGTTTCTTCTCTTGAGTAGCAACTTTCTTGCTGTTCTTTTTGAAGTTCCCCTTCTTCTTCCCTTTGCCCTTTTTCTTGAAACTAGTGGTCTTGTTGACCATCAACACTTGATGCTCCTTCTTGATTTCTACCTCCGCAGCTTTCAGCATTGCGAAGAGCTCAGGAATAGTCTTATTCATCCCTTGCATATTATAGTTCATCACGAAGCTCTTGTAGCTTGGTGGCAGTGATTGGAGAATTCTGTCAATGACGCAATCATCTGGAAGATTAACTCCCAATTGAATCAAGTGATTATTATACCCAGACATTTTGAGTATATGCTCACTGACAGAACTGTTCTCCTCCATCTTGCAGCTATAGAACTTATTGGAGACTTCATATCTCTCAATCCGGGCATTTGCTTGAAATATTAACTTCAACTCCTGGAACATCTCATATGCTCCATGACGTTCAAAACGTCGTTGAAGTCCCGATTCTAAGCCGTAAAGCATGGCACACTGAACTATCGAGTAGTCATCAGCTTTACTCTGCCAGACGTTCATAACATCTGGTGTTGCTCCAGCAGCAGGCCTGGCACCCAGCGGTGCTTCCAGGACGTAATTCTTCTGTGCGGCAATGAGGATAATCCTCAAGTTACGGACCCAGTCCGTGTAATTGCTACCATCATCTTTCAACTTTGCTTTCTCAAGGAATGCATTAAAATTCAACGGAACAACAGCACGAGCCATCTATCTACAATCAAGCATAAATAAGCAAGATACTATCAGGTACTAAGTTTCATGATAAATTTAGGTTCAATTAATTTACTTAAAGAACTCCCACTTAGATAGACATCCCTCTAATCCTCTAAGTGATTACGTGATCCAAATCAACTAAACCATGTCCGATCATCACGTGAGATGGAGTAGTTTCATTGGTGAACATCACTATGTTGATCATATCTACTATATGATTCACGCTTGACCTTTCGGTCTCCGTGTTCCGAGGCCATATCTGTATATGCTTGGCTCATCAAGTATAACCTGAGTATTCCGCGTGTGCAACTGTTTTGCACCCGTTGTATTTGAACGTAGAGCCTATCACACCCGATCATCACGTGGTGTCTCAGCACGAAGAACTTTCGCAACGGTGCATACTCAGGGAGAACACTTCTTGATAATTAGTGAGAGATCATCTTATAATGCTACCGTCAATCAAAGCAAGATAAGATGCATAAAAGATAAACATCACATGCAATCAATATAAGTGATATGATATGGCCATCATCATCTTGTGCTTGTGATCTCCATCTTCGAAGCACCGTCGTGATCACCATCGTCACCGGCGCGACACCTTGATCTCCATCATAGCATCGTTGTCGTCTCGCCAATCTTATGCTTCCACGACTATCGCTACCGCTTAGTGATAAAGTAAAGCATTACAGCGCGATTGCATTGCATACAATAAAGCGACAACCATATGGCTCCTGCCAGTTGCCGATAACTCGGTTACAAAACATGATCATCTCATACAATAAAATTTAGCATCATGTCTTGACCATATCACATCACAACATGCCCTGCAAAAACAAGTTAGACGTCCTCTACTTTTTTGTTGCAAGTTTTACGTGGCTGCTACGGGCTTAAGCAAGAACCAATCTTACCTACGCATCAAAACCACAACGATAGTTTGTCAAGTTGGTGCTGTTTTAACCTTCGCAAGGACTGGGCATAGCCACACTCGGTTCAACTAAAGTTGGAGAAACTGTCACCCGCACGCCACCTATGTGCAAAGCACGTCGGGAGAACCGGTCTCGCGTAAGCGTACGCGTAATGTCGGTCCGGGCCGCTTCGTCCAACAATACCGCCGAACCAAAGTATGACATGCTAGTAAGCAGTATGACTTATATCGCCCACAACTCACTTGTGTTCTACTTGTGCATATAACATCAACATATAAAACCTAGGCTCGGATGCCACTGTAGGGTTTCGTAGTAATTTCAAAAAAAATCCTACTCACACGCAAGATCATGGTGATGTATAGCAACGAGAGGGGGAGAGTGTGATCTACGTACCCTTGTAGATCGACAGCAGAAGCGTTAACTTGGTTGATGTAGTCGTACGTCTCCACGGCCCGACCGATCAAGCACCGAAACTACGACACCTCCGAGTTCTAGCACACGTTCAGCTCGATGATGATCCCCGGACTCCGATCCAGCAAAGTGTCGGGGAAGAGTTCCGTCAGCACGACGACGTGGTGACGATCTTGATGTTCTACTGTCGCAGGGCTTCGCCTAAGCACCGCTACAATATTATCGAGGACTATGGTGGAAGGGGGCACCGCACACGGCTAAGAATATGATCACGTGGATCAACTTGTGTGTCTAGGGGTGCCCCCTGCCCCCGTATATAAAGGAGCAAGGGGAGGAGGCCGGCCGGCCCTATAGGCGCGCCAAGGAGGAGTCCTCCTCCTAGTAGGAG